>NC_138552.1:19884792-21267292 GCF_964273705.1 Natrix helvetica | reverse complement strand
CATATTTCCAGCCAAAACAAAAAAAAAATCACCATCAGTTCCTCATCTCCCCTGGGCTTAATTTGAGGCCTGGTCTATGCAGGCAGAAGGAAGGTCTACAAGGGGAGAGGTTTCTCCATGTCCCCCATGAGACCTAAGCACATTTTACTTTTCTGAAAAGAATCTGCAGATAGATAAACCTAACATGGCAAAATGCAAACCAGGCAGAATCTTTTCTCCCTAATAGAAAGGATTTCTATTCTTCTCTAGGAAAGAATTTTTAAAAGTTGTCGGCTCATAAAATGACATGATTCCAGGCCACCTTGTTGGTGGATGGATAACTAAGGCCTGAGTTCATATCCTAGAATTTATGTGTGACTTTAATTCCCAGCCAACCAAGGAACTTTTATTAGCTTGGCGCTAAATCATTCTTGCTTGAAAACAGCTCCCAAGCAGCGAAAAAGGACTTGTATTCTACTATTGAAGTAAATGTACTTAGTCAGGAAATAACAATAAATGAAAAGTGTTATTCCAATCTGTAATAAATTGTCTACAAGTGGTCCTCAATTTACAACAGTTAATTTAGTGACCGCTTGGAGTTACATCACTGGAAGAAAGTGGCTCATGACTGCTTTTCACACTCAGAACCGTTGCAGCATCCCCGTGGTCATATGATCAAAATTTGGATGCTTGCTTGGCAACTGGTTCATATTTATGACGGTTGCAGTGCCCCAGGATGACGTGATCCGCTTTTGCGACCTTCTGTAAGAAGCTTAAAACCCACCTGTTCAATTTAGCCGGCCTGGCCTAATCCCAATTTTAGTCCCTCAAGTCTGCATTTTTAAATATTTAGGGGTACGCTTTTTAGCTGATTTTAACTTTTATTATTCTGTACAGCTGAATTTAGGTTTAATTCGCTTTTAAGGGTATTTAAGGGTATTTATCTTTCGTATCTGGTTTTTTTAATGAGATGCCGGTACACCGCCCCGAGTCCCTTCGGGGAGAGGGGGCGGTCTATAAATTTTGAAAATAAATAAATTTTGAAAATAATAAGCCAGATTCACTTAACAACTGCAGTGATTTACTTAACAATTGTGGCCAGGTCGTAAAATGGAGCGAAATTCAGTTAACAGCAACCTAAATTTTGGATTCAATTGTGGTCATAAGTCGAGGACTACCTGTATTGTACTTCTATTTATCGTTTTTCCTTGCCCTTCACCTAAGGAAACTTCTCATAGACTGATAAACCTATATGTCACAAAAGCTGAACTCTGGTATTTTTATAGATTCTGATTTTGTTTTTTGTTTTTTAAACTGCCTTGTCTTCTTCTTTGCCAGTAAATTCATTCATTCTCTTGCTGGCCACTAAGTATCTCTCTATAATCCTGTAAACAACTGCCTGTTATATCTGTACAGCCTCACTGGTAGTATTGGATGGACCATCCTTAGTCCAAGGGATAAAGATCTACCTTGGACTTCATGAACAGATCACAAAAGAAAAAAGAGATGAAGAAACAAAAAACAGCCAGCAAACAGCAGACCGGCCAGTTACCAGTTTCTTATTTGATTGGGTAAAAGAAAATGTGCTTTAGTTTTTTCTTTTTCCAGCGGAGAATTTTGGAGAAATTCTCACATGCTGGTTTGTGGTCTTGCACTAGTTTAACTCCCAGAAGGCTGCAAATGTGTGCATAAATGTCATGTTTGCACCAGCTACTTCTCTAATCGGTGGCGGTATCATCTATGGGGATTAAGCTCAAATACGGTAGACAAAGTGTTGTGATGGGAACACAGGTATGATGTTAATGCAATGCAAAAGGGGCAGGGCTTGTGTTGTGACACTGTTCCCCATCTGGATGATTTAATTCTCTTCTCCCACAAGTGCAGCTGTCCAGTGGTTTATAGCCCCCCTAACTTCCAGTGCTTCATTTTAATCTAAAGAGAAAATTTGCTACATAGGACTTTCTGCTGGAGGGATGTAACTCCTATCAGATGATGGTATGTGGAAGTGATCTTGGGAGATAGGAGGAATTTCCATGGACTGGACAACATTTAAAAGATTTAATAGAATAACAGAGTTGGAAAGTACTTTGGAGGTCTTCTAGTCCAACTCAAGCAGGAAACCCTATACCAGGAGTCAGCAACCCGTGGCTCTGGAGCTGCATGTGGCTCTTTCATTCCTCTGCTGTGGCTCCCTCTTACCGGTCGGCTCCACAATTGATAGGGCTTTCGGTTAGGACAGGTAGAGGAAAAAGGATGCCTTGCTAGGAGGAGACTCTATGGTGGGGCAACCGCACTTCCAGTCGGCTGCAGAATTGAACAGGGGGCTTCCAGTTAGGACCCTTATGGCGCTTTTGAGTGTTTAAGGTTGCCGACCCCTTCCCTATGCCATTTCAGACCAATAGTTGGCCAACCTCCTTAAAAACCTCCAGTGATGGAGCACCCACACCTTCTGGAGGCAAGTTGTTCCAACCATTAATTATTCTAACTATCAGGTAATTTCTCTTTAGTTCCAGGTTGCTTCTCTCCTTGGTTAGTTTCCATCCATTGCTTCTTGTTCTGCCTTCAGATGCTTTGGAGAATAGGTTTCTCGGCCCACAGAAGGAGACGGGGCATAGGAAGCATTTTTTTGAAGGGACCCTCCCTAGTTTTCCAGAGAGAGAAAAGGAAAGAGGTTAAATCCTTCAGGCTTGCAAGATTCTGTTATAACGTACCCTTACAATAGTTAGAGTTAGTGTACACTCTTCTACCTTTTTCCTATACAACATTTGAAGGACTGGCATATCATGGAGGAAAAGTACCTACCTATTTGTCTTCTACTCAAGAAATTTGAAAAACTCATCCAGCTTATTTCTCTGCCCCAAATTTGATAGATGACCGTTAGATAAATACATTTGCAAGTTTATATTCTTTTGAAAAGCCATTTCTCCCTAGCTATAAAATAAATTCAAACACACCTGAGTATAGCTACGTTTGGAATGCAAATACTTCTAATTGATAAGCCAATGATTCCATTATGTTTCTTTAAACATCTTTTTTAGACTAAAAGACAGAGGACAGAAGCACATGCTTTGCCAACGGGTGACAACCCAGATCAGAGTGTTGGTGTGTTTTAGGCATCTTTTAAAATAGCCTCTTTTGTGTAGGAGTGTTTGTCTTTCCAATTATTTGTTTTCATTTTGAATTTTTAGACTTCCTGTATTTTGGCAAGCATGTACAATTTTTTTTACAAAAGAACTGGTATATAAATTAAATACACAAAATACTGTTATAGATATCACAGACCCATCCACAAAAAAAAGCAAACCTCTGCATGTATTGATTTTCCTAAATCAATACTTTTAGCATTGAGGCGAGAGTACGAAAGCTTGAAAGGAATTAACAGATATTCTGTCTTTAAGATCCTATAATGCAGTGGTAGTCAACCTGGCGGGTGGTCCCTACCGCCCACTAGTGGGCGTTCCAGCTTTCATGTTGGGCGGTAGGGGTTTGCTGTAACTCTGCTTTCTAAATTTTATAAAGTAAAATTACTTCCCTACTTTATAAATCACCATTAATGTGGAACCGGTGGGCGGTTAGAAAATGTTACTACTAACAGAGATACAAAAGTGGGCAGTAGGTATAAAAAGGTTGACTGTCCCTGCTATAATGGGATAGTATGCTTATGATTGGACTGAACAGCCTCTTCCCGCCCTAGTAAAATATACAAGAGCACTGAATAAAAATAATTGAAGGGGGGAAAAGATATCAACAGATTTATCCATCCAGATTTATTTATTTTTTTGAAATCCTGGTAATTAATCCAGCAGTCTCTGAGAAGGACCAAGAGCAGAGGAGGACCACAGATGCCACCATGAGCACATGCTCCCAAAATACGTGTCTTGTTAAAAATGGATGTGTATGTGTCTTTATGTCCGAGTAAATATGGTTAGAGAACTGAACCCAAGTGTCCTAGAGGATACTAAGTTAAGCAGATAAATGTGGTTTAATCTTCCCAGATGATTGACCTTTGTAGCAACCTTTCTAAAGATTAGTGGTGAAGAAGACAGGATGAGCTGGAGAATGGGGGAAGGGAATAGACGTCTATTGAGAAGGAAGAAGAGGGTGCTTGTCTTACACATAAGCACAGATGATACCATTGGAAAAAAAGGGGGGGGGACAGCAAGAGTTCATAAAGGAGAATAATAGCTCAATGAGTAAACACATGAGTAAAGTCCATTTCAGGCTCTCACGTTCCATTTCTCAAGCTTGACTTTGATTTGGTCAAGTTTGCATTAAGATTTATATCCCTTTGGGTGCACATTTCTCAATGCAGGGGGCTTTGTCTATGTGTGATTCTGTCCAGCTTTTGCAATGTAGGAAGTTAGCACCCACCCCTCTCCTAGAAGAATGAAATATTCTAGGAAGTATTAAAAAGGTAGAATATTATATTTCCCTGGATGAGAAATGGAGAAACATGTTTTAGGCAGGAAGCAGGCTCACTCTTAATAGCCCCCATCCTCCTCACAGTAGATGTCAGCACTTAAGAGATAAAGAGATAGCTAGGTCTATTCATAAGCAAATGCTCTCACCCAAGATCCAGCAAAGGTAGGATTGCTCCTCTACCCATCTGTTGTGGCCCAACAGCGGGCCGGCTGAGCTGTTGGTAGAATCTGACAGCAGTGAACACTATGGGACTGCCCTGGAGGCTGAGGAAGACTCTGGGTGGTGTTCGGAGTCAGAGCAGGGACTAGAGAGGCCTGTTGGCCACCAAGTGGCGTCTGAGTCAGGGAGCAGTGAGGAAGAACAGAGGGAGGCTGTCCCTGACGTACATATGCATAGGGCTGCGAGGAGGAGGGACCTTTTGGACCAATTTGTTGTTATTTATCTAGATGATACTCATCTAGATAAATTTACTCATCCTCCTGGGAGACTCATTGGCAGCACCTACGCCTGGTCCTACAACGGCTCCGTGAGAATCACTTGTATGTGAAACTAGAGAAGTGCCAGTTTTGGCAGTCCACCATCGAGTTCCTGGGGCATCGTATCTCTCCTGAAGGCATTGCAATGGAGCTGGGCAAGGTTGAGTCTTTGCGTAGTTGGCAACCTCCTTGGCAAGTGAAGGCTGTCCAGCGATTCCTCGGGTTTGCCAACTATTATCGGACCTTTATCCCCGGCTTTGCTTCCCTGACTGCGCCCCTCACTCCTTCAGAAGAAAGTTCCGTTTCACTGGAGTGCCCCTGAGCAACAAGCATTCCAGGCCTTGAAGCAAGCCTTCATGAAAGAGCCCATCGTGAAGCATCCTGACCCCCACCGTCCATTTGTAGTGGAGGCAGATGCATCAGATATCGCTGTTGGAGCAGTATTACTTCAGGCTCACACCTCTGGCGGTACCCTCTTCCCTTGCACTTATTATTCACCGAAACTCAATTCTTCCCAGCACAATTATACAATTTGGGAGAAGGAGTTACTAGCCATTAAGGTGGCGTTTGAGGCCTGGAGGCATCATTTAGAGTGGGCCAGACATCAAATTGAAGTCCGGACGGACCGTAGAAATTTGGAATTTTTGAAGACCGGACAAAAATTGAACCAGCGCCAGATTCTGTGGTTTGTCTTCTTTGCACGGTTCAATTTCCGTGTGACATACATCTCCAGTGCACGCAACCAAAGGGCAGATGCACTCTCGCGGAAACCAGAGTATTCTTGTACCAAAGACCAGATTCCACCCCAGACAGTTTTGCCCATAGAGTCCTTCTCCACGGTTCAGGAGCCTGTGGACTTACGGCCTCAGATACAGGAAGCACAGCGGCATGATGATTGGGTGGAACAATGGAAGGCAGAGGTGGGGCCTGCCTCCCCATGGACATTCACCGATGACCTCTTGGGGTACCGAGACAGACTATGTGCCAGTGGGGCCACTTCGGGGACTTATTCTATCCCAGTGCCATGATAATTCTGCGGCGGGGCACTTTGGCCTCTTCAAGACCTTGAACCTGGTCTCCCATACTTTCTGGTGGCCCCGATTACGACATTACGTACAATCTTACGTCACGTCTTGTGTATGGTGTCGGCAGGCCAAGTCAGCAACAGGAGCCTCCCCAGGGCTGCTCCAGCCATTGCCGACACTGAAGAGACCCTCTTCAGTCAAGAAGTCTATGGACTTCTTGATGGGCTTCTGGATTTACCACGGTGTTCGTAGTTGTAGACATGCTGACGAAGATGGCACATTTTATCCCGTGTCGGGGATTACCAGCAGTCCGCACCACCGCCCGCATGTTTATGTAACATGTTTTCAGGCTGCACGGCCTACCTGACAGGGTTGTGTTGGACAGAGGAACGTAATTTACAACCCAGTTTTGGAAAGGGCTGATGAAGGCCTTGGATGTAAAAATCTGCTTGTCCTCGGCGCACCATCCAGAAACCGACAGAGGGACAGAGATAGTGATCGGGATATTGGAGCAGTACCTGCACTGTTTTGTGAACCAGCAGCAAAATGATTGGGCAGACTACCTGGCAGTGGCGGAGTTTGCATTCAATAACTCACAGCAGACATCCACGCAAACAGCGCCCTTCTTGGCCAATATAGGATATCATACTCGGTTCTTTCCCCTCACACCAATCCACTCACCGGTCCCCGCAACTAAGGACTTTCTGTCGGAACTACAGGTGGTCCATCAAGTGGTGCGACAATATCTGTTGTGGCCCAACAGCAGCCGGCTGAGCTGTTGGTGGAATCTGACAGCAATGAACACTATGGGACTGCCCTGGAGGCTGAGGAAGACTCTGGGGGGTGTTCAGAGTCAGAGCAGGGGCTAGAGAGGCCTGTTGGCCACCAAGTGGCATCTGAGTCAGGGAGCAGTGAGGAAGAACAGAGGGAGGCTGTTCCTGACGTACGTATGCGTAGGGCTGCGAGGAGGAGGGAGCAGCTTTGGCAAAAGGGTCACAGAAGGAAATAGGAACAGGTGGCTACTGATTGGCCCCTCCCGGAGAGCTTATAGGTGGGGCGACGGGAGGGGAATTTTGCAGGAAACAACAATTTACTGATCCAGCCTAGAGAAAGATTGGGGGACTTTCGTGAGTTGAAGCCTTGTTTCATAGAGATAGGGCTTGTTTCAAGGGGTTGTTCATCTCCCTCCTTAGTTATGGCAGACAGCCAAGTCTGTGGCCGTATATATTGTAGAGGCTTGGGACAGAAGACCATCTAGCAACAGAACTCACCACATGGCACCTGGGGAAATTACATCCCCCAGCAAGATTCAACCAAGATCGGGACTCAAGACACTACAAAGTTACCCCTGCATGGCCCCATGGGAGTCTGACAACCAATCAAAATGCATTTCTAACACGGGAACAGGAAACTCCAAGCTGGGACCCAAGAAAGGGTATAAATCTAGCTCTCTTTCTCACCCATGTGCTCTTTTATTGCCCCATATCTCAAACCATGTGGTCCTGTCCACCATTAAACCATCTTTCCAAGCAGTCTCCATGTTTCCTGTGTCTTTCTTCCCACTTGGAACTGAACCCAGAGGTACATTTCTTCCAACAGCAAAGAATTTAATTATAAGTTTAAAAAAAGACATAATGATTGCCAACATAATGATTGATTATTTAGGAATTCCAGATTCCTAAATAAACAAATTCAAGTTATATGCATTTTTCTTCTATATTCCCCTGTATAATTGATACTACAGTTAAATAGAAGGGGAAACAAGAAAGAATTTATCTAATGCAATTCATTTTGTGCATTTTCACAATTTAAACTGAATTTTAGTTTAAGTAAACGTTAATGAATTTTGAATGATATGTTTCAACTCATATTTTGATTCAAAAATGTAAAAGGGTTCGTGTTTGCATTCACTTGCCTATCATACATTTATTAAAAATCCCTGAGAAATCTAAGTAGTTGATATTGTAAGAATTCAATCACAAGGTGCCTTTTTTGGAGCAGCCTGCAACTTTGAAAGATGAAAAAAGGAAGGTGACCCTTTAACATGAGAATGACAGTATGGCAAGTAGATCTCAGTTGGACCTTCTGGTGGGTCAGCAAAGACCTAAGAGAAACCTGTCACTCTTTGCTTCCATGTAATGGTAGCTGGATTATTGCAACATCATACAGTTTAATAGTTTACTGAAATTAAATTTTAATCTATAAATCTTTCAATATATGGTGCAATGTCAGGGTTCAAAATAGCATCTAAAAGTAAATCAGAGTCCAAGGCAAAATATTGCTCAAAGTTCCAATTTATTAAGAAAGCCATGTTGGCACATCTGGGAAAACCTGGATCTGAAAGCTTCCCAGTTTTCCCCACCCAGCTGAAAGTTCAAGATCTTGCCCCCACACCCACAAGTCCATCACATGGTCCAATCTTCCATTGCCATGCTGGCAGTTTCACCCATCCAATTCCGGTCAGGTGCAGAAGTACAAAGACAAAGGATGACCTTGGCTTTCTAGAAAGAATTTTGTTATGGCTACATATCATCTAACTCCATACAATCCCCCCTCCCATTTTCCCACAATAGAAAATGCATAGTAGAATAATAGAAAGTGTGGCAGGCCAAAGATCCAAAAGAAAAGATGGCGGCAGGCCTGACACACAGGTTGAAAGTGGCAAGGCAAAAAGAAACAGGTCCCAGGTTAGCTTTGGCAGTTATTGTAATTATATCTCTACTTTCAAAGCCCCACTGCAATCCAATATTGTGTATAAGGATGTCTTCCTGTCTACAACCAAAATTCTAATCTAGCAGAGTTGTGCCTAAATCTTATATCAAATCAAGATGAAAAGTTGAACCAAGGATTAAGTGTCTGGAGATTGGTAATTTACTGCCAAGCCTAGGTATGAAGCTTGACAGATATGACAGCATTGTAAACTTCTCCATACAATGCCTTGTGTATTAACATTTCTTTCTTGTGATCCATTATTCAAGACCTATCAAGCCACAACTGAATGATAAAGTGAAGAAAATGGAAAAAATCTTGCGGAACTGGGAATTGTTAGTAAATTCTCTTGTTGGTAAATATGGCACCACTGATGCTGAATGAACGAATGTTGATCATTCTAGCTAGGTGCAAAATCTGACAATTCAAGGACATCTCAAAATGTTTCCAGTTCAAGATACTTTCTAGATGAAACCACTAAACTGACCTTATCTGAAGGATTCAGTCCAGAAGGAAAACTAAATTTTCCAGCATTTCCCCCCCCAATTTCTTAATTGTTTTCAAGAAATTTTCATTCTTTAATCACTGAGTTTCATGCACTTCTACTTCATTTTTTGGGCGGCGGCGGGGGGGAATCAATGGATTAAAAGGGCAGGATTAGAATCAAAGCAAGCAAGCACAGGGGCTTATCCCAATATCACCAACACAATATTAAATAACTCGTTATAACTTGATCCTGGTATAGAAATTCTCCATTTTAAGTGGATAAACCAGAGAAGCATTTCATTACACTTTACCTGGAGAAGTTGAAACGCTTAAACAGTTTCAGAGCAGGATGTCTCTGAAAACAAAATTTGGCTCCAGGGGACTGAAATCATTCCTTGAATGATAAAAGCTACCTGGATAATGAAGTTCTATATTGCTCAAATAAATATTCAGTTCGGCATGATTTAGGTATACTGTTGAAAGGTATTAAGATAAGCAGAGTAAAACATGCTTATACTGTAATTTGAAAACAGCTTTCCTTATGAGAAAGTGGTTTATGTATTGGTTGCCAACCTCTGAAAGAAGAACAGTAGAACAAGTGCAACTCCAAGTAGACCCAGGCAAAATGCCTTATTTTCAGTCAGAAACAGGAACTTTTTTTCTAGCATAGTCACAGCTATTCCTTCTGATCATATCAGTGGTTGGGTTTCACATTTTGTTACCACCAGTTCACCACAGGTTCACCTGCTCGCTTCATGCATGCACTGTGCTCGCACCTCCCGTGCATGCTTCTGGCCTCAAAAACGTGCCTAAATAGGGGGAGGAGCCAACATCGCAATGATACGGATGTGTGGTCTCGATGATCCGCTGGGTGGTCCAATCAGACCTAAACCGTCACGCAGAGACGGTGAACAGGAAGAATACGTCTTGCTGATATCAGGGACATTGCAAAGTCCCTGATGGATCCAAGATAAGTTCTTCAAGCCGGCGACAAAAAAATCCAGCCATTAGGCTGATGAAGTCGGGGCGGCTCCAAAACGGAAAGATACGGAAAGAGAAAGTTTCCAGCTGGTGAGGAATTTTTGCCATTTTAAAAGAGACTGCCTATAAAAAACTTAAAATTAATTTCAATTGGAGAACAGAAGAAAAAAGCGGCGGAATTAAGCTTTGAATGATTTTGGACAGTGGGTTATCTTACTTTTTAAATGCTATGTTCATGGATGGAATTTATGCAAGCCTTTTAAAACGAATGGATTAAGTTTTCTTCTTCTATTTTTTTTCTTTTATTACTCTTTGTAACCTATGGACTAAAATTCTCCTCTTTCATTACTGTGGGTATTCTTCTAACTCATTCAAGAATTCGACTTTTTTTAAAACTTGAAATACAAAAAAGATACAAAAAGAAACAAAGAAAATTGCAACAATAACACTGCTACTCGGAGGCTGGAGGTTTGTGTATTGGAAACGAAACGCTTTTACTTTCCTTACTGATTATCCTGGCTTGGTACTCTAAGGTCTCACTGCTTGTTTATAGAGAGTGATAAGAAGAAAAGCATACATATGTCCCTTTGAAGTATATCTTTAACCAGAGAAAAGTGAAAATAAAACTTTATTGTGAATTTATGCTTAATCTTGTAAAAACCTTCCAAGCCAGAGTAGCAGTGTTTGTTAGCTGGAGATAATGGCACAACTTCAACAGCAGAAAGAAACTTTAAGCTTGCAAAAGATATTCTTAGAAATTCAGAAATTATCAAACACATTTGAGAGGATGGAGAAGAAGTTGGAAGACTTAGAGCATCTAACAGTAAAATATGATAAAGAAGTTGGAGATGTTTATCAAATGGAAAAAGTGGAGGTTAGAATCCTAAAAACCGAAGAGGAAAATGACCATAAAGAAATTAAATCTGCTGATATTTATGGTGATTGGTTTGTGTCTGGAAATGGAAAGAGTGGAATACAGAAAGAGGAATTAAATGGAGGAGAACTCTATCCCAGATGGCAAGACACAGAAGAAAAAAAAAACAAAAGAATTTATGGATTTAAAGAGAGAAATTTTATTACCAACATCATTGATAACACCACTGACAATTAAAGATAAGCTGATTAAGGGAACAGAGGAAGGGCATCGAAATTACATGAGATATTTTATAAGCAATGAGTTGCTAAGAGGAGTCCATACAAATTTGATTAAGGAGATGATTAGAGGACTGATACCACAAATGGCAGAAGACATGAGACTGTTTTGCTACTGGAAAGATACAGGTTGATAGATGGAAGTGCATAATTTAAAACTTGTTAAACTTCGTGAAATTTAGTGACAATATATATAGTCAAATAAATAAATAATTGATAATGATAATAATATATACATATATATTGTTATGATAAGTAATAATTGGACATTAATATTTGAATGGTGTCCACGAAAGGAAGATTAGAAATCTTTTTGGTTATATATAAAGGCTAATAAAAAAGAACTAAGTTAAATTTAGTTAAATTTTGATTATTAGGGGGAAAATGTTATGATACAGGATACAGTTAAATAAAGGAGGGATAATGATACAAAGGAAAATATATATGTATGGGTACAACATAAGGAAACTGGATGTAAATTGTAAACAGTGATTTGGTAAGGAGGATTAGAAATTTTTGTTACTAGATATTATGGATGTTTAGCCAGAATAGGCCATAAGGATTCAGTGTTATTGGAGGATTTTAGAAATAGCAAATGAAAAGCCAGTATGTGGTTATGTTTTAAATCTTGATATATCTTCTGATGAAGGACATTTAAACAATTGTAGTCAAATGAAAATGGAGGTATGATGATGTTAATATGTATAAAAATCTGAGTTAAAATACTTGAGTTAATATGAATTATGATTGATGACTGTGGAAGAGATGCACAAAAGTTTTTTGTAACCAACTGATGCACTTTCTACAGTATGTAAACAAGGAGAATTCTTTGTGTTGTGTTTTGAATTTTTTTTAAAAAAATATTTTAAAATGTGCCTAAATAGGATGACATAGAGCCAGGGCGGGGCAGGTCCACCCCTCCACCCATAATTTCCACTATCGATTTGGGTGAACCGGTCCGAACCATCTGAATATCATTTCTGGATCATATCCTAAACAACTGATAAGCACACATGGGTTGACCTGCAATAGATGCGTTAGCCTTGGCAGTTAAAAAACCAAGATGCAAAAACTGTAAATCTAATAACTTGTGCCTTGATATCAATATTTTCAAGATTAACATTTGTTTTTAAAAATGCTTTCATCAACTTGTAAGCTACAATTCTAGTGTCCCTTTCCTTCCTAGGTCAATATTCAAAAGTTACTGGAGCTACATTGGCTACAATATTACCCAACGTTCCCCAACTTGACACCTACAAATATTTGAGGGTTATAATCAGAATTTCCTACTGTTGACCATACTTTCTGAGATAATTGAAGTTGTAATGTTTAGAAGGCACCATGATTTTGAGTCTTTCACAAGTAGATTGGTTCTTAGGTAGAATTCACAGATGAATGAATCCCCAAGTAATATTTTTTTTAAGGTGAACGCTCACAACTCAACTAAAATGTTTGTATCCATTCACATGATTCCAAGAAAAGAGATGGAATGTACTGTCCTCAAGATGGGGTAGTTAGAAAAGAATTCCACAGTCAAAATGGAAAGGCTGTTTCTGCCAAAGACTTTTTTCATGTTGTTTCCTAGGTCAGAGATTCTGTTTGCTAAAGATTGGCCAGGAGCAAAACATTCCTTTAACATAAGCTAAATTAATAAGGATGTTCTCTACCTCTACCTCTCTCTCTCCCTCCTCCTCCCTCCCTCCCTCTCCCCCCCCTCTCTCTGATCTTCTCTATGATCTGGGATTGCCTTTGCCTTTTTCCTGAAGAAGTAGGGATAATAATTCAAAATAAAGGTGTAGGAAGCAGACACCCACTCTGTTTATATTCTAAGGATGCCTCCTAGGTCAAATTATACACACATGGCATGTTGCTGTGGAATGTGGCATCATTGTATTAAATTTAGTTTTAATTAAAATTGCATTTATATATCATGTTTCCTGGAAAATAAGACAGGGTCTTTTGACCCCTGAAATAAGCACTTCGCCTTATTTTCGGGGAGGTCTTATTATTTTTGAGGTGCAGGAGGTGATGAGCGTGGTCACCTCATGGATCCTGCTGTGTTGCAATATTTTTGGGGAGGGCTTATTTTTTTGGGAGGCTTATTTTAGCACATGCGCTCAAAAGCCCGATTGGGCTTATTATCCAGGGAGGATAAACAGGGCATATAAAAAAATAAAATGGTACATGGAACCTATAAGTATGGTTAGTGGTACCCACACTTGGCATATATCTAGTCACAGACTGTTCAAGCTGGTTCTCTGGATGGGATAATGGCAGGAACAAATGGATCGCAATTGTCCCAGTTGTGCTGGAGACAAGATTCTATGACTGGAACTCTGTAAATAGGTTCTCCAGATCTTTTGAAATGAAATACATTATCAAGACTTAAGCTATAAACTTTCAGCCATCACATAATCTGCTTGCCTGTTGAATTAGCTGTCAGTCTTTAATTGACCCTCTTCTACTTCTGCACGAAAGCCAATTTGATGTAATGCTTAAGGTATCAGACTGAAAACTGGAAGACTCTGAGTTCTAGTCCTAATTTAGCAAAAAGACAGGTGGGTGACCTTGAGCCAGTCACTTTCTTTACGCCCTAGGAAGGAAGGAATGGCAAACCACTTCTGAAAAACCTTATCATGAAAAGTTCTGGGATTTGCTCTGAGAAATCAGACATGATCGAAAGTGAGGGGAAAAAAATCTGTCTTATGTACTTCCAAGCATGAACTGATGAACCAAGTATCTTTTTCAGGAACTAAATTTGCTTCCCGTATATTTTTATTTAACAAGAAGGAACAAAAAGATAGACTAGATTTCTTCTCAGCAGGTATTTGCTACACGCTGACAATAACAGCAGATCTTTTATCCTCCAAGGAAATGGCCATTTGTAAACAGCAAAGAAGTCGAGTGTTTCAGTGCCGAAGATAACATGGGAATAAACTCCTGGAGCTTGAAATGCCCTGTTTCCTGTGGAGAACTGCAGAGCAACATCCTAAAGAATCAATGTACACAGCATTGCTGAGCAGGAGATCCAGCTGGTGGCCAGATGTAAACTTTGCAAGAATTATTCTGCACAGAAAGCTGAATGTTGTTGTAATGGAGGCTTCCCCTGCCCCATATTTTTCCAGTGGGAGCATCTAAAGGCTCTTCTTCTTACTTTAGTAAAGGCAGATGTAAGACTGTGATGGAGGACATTTTACTATCATGGAAATGGATCTCCGTTTTCTTGTTCCAGAATGTGTCCTTCAAATAAATATCAGGGAAAATCTTTAAAAATATCTTCTGTTGGCTGGTTACAACACTTACCCTCACCACAGTCCCTTGATCTCCTATAATGTACTGTCTCTCTGTGTGTGTGTCTATCTCTACCTACCTACCTACCTACCTACCTACCTACCTACCTACCTACCTACCTACCTACCTACTGTGTTTCTCCGAAAATAAGACCAGGTCTTATTTTCTTTTGATTCCCCCCCCAAAAAAAATAAGCGCTTGGCCTTATTTTTGGAGAGGTCTTGTTATTTTTGAGGTGCAGGAAGCGGCGAGCATGGTCACCTCATGGCTGCTGCTGTGCTGAAATATTTTTGGGAGGGCTTATTTTTTGGGGAGGGCTTATTTTAGCGCATGTGCTCAAAAGCCCGATTGGGCTTATTATTCAGGAGGTCTTATTGGTAGTGCACCTATCTTTTTTGGGGAAGGGCAAAAAACCACATGTGTTCCATGCGTTCTCAATCTATTATGATTCATTGTGATGCTATGGTGAGCTATGGTGGCACAATAGTTAGAACATCATACTGCAGGCTACTTCTGCTGCCTGCTGGCTACCTGCAATTTGGCAGTTCGAATCTCACCAGGCTCAAAGTTGACTCAGCCTTCCATCCTTCCGAAGTGGGTAAAATGTGGACCCAGATTGTTGGGGGCAATAGGCGGACTCTGTAAACCACTCAGAGAGGGTTGTAAAGCACTGTAAAACAGTATATAGGTCTAAGTGCTATTGCTGTTTTCCTTGTACCAGAATTAGATTGTTACATTGGTCATATTGGCTGGCATTCTGAAAGTTTTGTACAGCAACATTTGGAATACCATAAAATTCCCATCAATAGAAGGTGCTGTCAAATATGCTCCATCCACAGCTACCTTGCTTGAATTCAATCATTGTGCCTAACCAATATTGCAGGAGATACAGTCAAGCTCTTAACTGTATCAGACAGGACATCTGTTTCACTTTCAACATTTATTTCTATGAAATATATAGATCAAAGAAGCTGGATGGGTGATTTCCATTGGGATCTGAGGGTGAGTGGAAAAATGATAAAAAGGTGCATCCCTATATATTTGGGGCGGGGGGGGGATAGGTGAGAAAAAAGCTAGCCCAGGCAAAGAAAAATATAATAAAATAGAAATCCTTCCTGGTTTTGAATCACAATCTTGTATATACTGTATTAGGCAAGGTTCACAACCACTATGCTATTTCTGCATCAATGGGAAGAGGAGAAGCTATTAACCTAGACAGCATACTAAAAAGCAGAGACTCTAGCCCTGGCAACAAAAGTGTGCATAGTGAAGGCTATGGTTTCCCCATATTTGCAATATATGGCTGTGAAAGTTGGACCATAAGGAAGGCTGAGCACACATCTGCCAGGGTGATTAGAAAATTCCTCTCTGCCTGGACTCTCTGTCTCCTGGACTCCCTTGGCTGTTCTACTCTTCTGACTGATCCTTCTTTATACTGACTGGACTCTTTACTTTATAAACAATGGCATCTAAAAGACCACCTCCTGGAAAGTCAGGCTTTGCTGCCTCTGCCCCAACATCTGCAACCTCCAGTCCTAGCACACAATCAACGTTAACAGCCTTCAAGCAACCTAAATCTACGGACCTGGAGTTTCATCAAATGTTTCAACAAATTCTACAGGGACAAGAGGAAATAAAGAGACAACTGAAGGAGATGAAAGAAGAAATTAAAGAGAACCAGGATAAAATTAATAAGAACTCACAGAGACTGGATCTTTTGGAGGATGGGGCGGCTGAGATGAGGGGGGGGGGGATAGAGGGTGTGCAGAAGGGAAACAAAGAACTTGACACCCAACAAATGAAAATAGAGTTTGAGAGAATGTCTTTTTATCTTAGATTTCAAAACATGGTGGAGGCAGATGATGAAAACATAAGGGACATCATGACAAACATTTTGGCTGAGTATATTCAGAAGGAGAAACAACAGATGGGGTGGGAAATAGATCTGGCTTACAGAGTAAACTCAGCTTATGCTAGAACACACAATGTTCCCAGGGAGGTACACATTAAATTTCTTAGGAAAAGTACAAGAGATGAAATCCTGAATGCACAAAGGGGGCAAGCCTTGACATATAAAGATAAGGAGATAACCATTCTGAAACAGATCCCCAAGAAAGTGAGGGGAAAAAGAAAACAATATTTGCAATTGGCGAATAAATTACACCAGAAGGGGGTGTGGTTTAGATGGTTGATTCCTGAAGGTATGTTAATATTCTGGGAGGAGACAAGAGTTAGGATTAATACACCCATAGAGGCGCAGGCCTTTATGGAGAAAAATAAATTGCTCCTAGAAAAACCAGATGACTCTCCAACAGACATACAAGACACGGGAGGGGCCGGAGCTCTGCCAGCGGGGGGAGATGGGGCGACAACAAGAAAGCTCAGATCACACAAATGAGTAAGAAAAGTCACCTGATATAAACTGATCGAAATTACCAATTGAATTTACCACACTGACTACATGTTATTACTTAATATTGAATTTTATGCAAATGTATACTATGAGTTTGGAGGGGGGGTGCATCTACCGTATTTCGCAGCTGCCAAAATTTGTAACTTTTCCCTTACCTTTCCCCTTTGTAAAATATAAAAAAAACCAATAAAACTTTGTCTAAAAAAAAAAAGGAAGGCTGAGCACCAAAGAATTGAGGCCTTTAAACTTTGGTGCTGAAGAAGATGCCGGCGAGTCCCATGGACTGCAAGGAGATCAGCCCTGACTGCTCTTTAGGAGGCCAGATCCTGAAGATGAAACTCAAATTCTTTGGCCACCTAATGAGAAGGAAGGACTCACTGGAGAAGAGCCTCATGCTGGGAAAGATGGAGGGCAAAAGAAGAAGGGGACAGCAGGGAATGAGGTGGCTGGATGGAGTCACTGAAGTAATCAGCATGAGATTAAATGAACTCTGGGGGATGGTAGAGGACAGGAAGGAGGAATGTTGTCCATGGGGGAATGTTGTCCATGGGGTTGCAATGTGTTGGACATGACTTCGCAGCTAGCAGCAATAACAAGAGAAGCTATTAAAATACACATTAAGTGATTATTAGTGATTGAAGAGATGCTTCTTCCTCTGCAAAATAGCCAATAAATAGCTATGGTTAGGGGCGGTCCTTGGTGTTATCTGAGCTTGCTTGTTTTCTTGCAGATGCTTCATTACCCAAACTAGGTAACATCATCAGTGCTACGTAAGGAGTGCAGTTTGCTGTCAATTTATATTCTAGTGGCTTGCCCTGTCAGTGTTGATGGGGTTGGTCTTAGAGATTCTTTGGTTGGGCTGTTGGCTTCTTTGCAGTTTCTTTCTTGTTTACTTGATTGTTGGTCTAATGTTAATCCTGGAGTTAATCTATGCTGATCTGGGTGTTGATTGCTGGTGGAGAGGTGCTGGGGTGTTTTCATTCCCATTTGATCCCATTGATTGTTTCTTTTGCATGGTGTCTAGATGTTCTTAATGGCTAATTTGTCAGAGTGTCAGGCTTCTGAAATAGAAACACCCTGATGTTTTTGGATTTGGCTTGATCTAAGATGATCATATTTTCCCAATTGAAACTAGGGTTAAGTCTATAACTATGGTTAGCTTGCAATGCACTCAGAGGTGGGTTGCTCCCGGTTAGGCCCGGATTGGGTGAACCAGTAGTGGCACCAGCAGGAGGCTCCGCCCACCCACCCAGATGCTTCTGCGCATGTACAGAGTGTCACGCACAATCACAAGCGAACTGGTAGTGCTGTGATTTGCAACCCACCTCTGAATACACTGAAGTGCGCGATCTGAAATTATAGCCTTCAGGTAACAAAAGACAAAAAACGACTTTGGATATAGAGCAGAAAAACACACCCTGAGATCATTTTGATAGTGAGGGATGGATGAATAGAGGGTAATGTACATCCATTTCTCCCACCCCCCACCCCCAAAAAATAAGTTGCCTGCTTGTTCTGATAATGGGGCAGTTGGGTGGTATAGATTCGATTTCGATTTCGATTTATTTCGATTTTTATACCGCCCCCTCTCCCCAAAGGGACTCGGGGCGGTGTACAGTCAAATAAAACAGATAAAATGGAATGCAAACATACATCATAAAAACATAGAAGAGGAGGCAATACGACACTGTACAAAGTAAAGTAGATAAAAACAATATTTCAACAATCCTAAAAATACCCAATTAAAATAACCCAGTTAAAATATATCTGCCAGGAGGTATAATAAGGTTATGAATGGTCCAGGCCGGCTAAACGGAACAGGTGAGTCTTCAGTTTTCGTCGAAAGGAGGGGAAGTCGGTGGTGGTTCTGATATCGGGGGGGGAGGTCATTCCAGAGGGTTGGGCCCATCACAGAGAAGGCTCTACTCCTAGGCGCCGCCCGTTGGCATTGCTTAGTGGACGGCACCCGGAGGAGTCCTTCCCTGTGAGATAACCCTAACCCTTTGAAACCCAAAATCTAACAGTCTCATTCACAAATTGAATGTCATTATTTGAAGTTACAACTGCCAAAATATCTTAGGGAGATATTTACGCGAGCAAGATTCGAACAGCTTGACACAATGATCAGATATGGGGGATTCCATTCTCTACCCTACAATGGACATCACTGCATTTGTGGAGTGGCAGTGGTAGAAGACCTGGCTCACATCCTATTTGATTGTTGCCTGTATAAGAAGGTGAGAGACAGGTTCCTTGGTCCATATGCCAAACGAATGATCCATATCAATATAACCTACTTTATGTGCAGCCAGAATCTGAAAATAACATTTAATACAGCACAGTACTTAAGCAAAATGGTTCGGTTGAGATAGGCATATGTGGGACTGATTGGGGTAGATTGTAGGGGTGACACTGAAATATAATTTTATCATATTTTATCTACATCTTAAATTATTGCATTTTATTCCAATTTCATTTTAAATCGTATTTTATTCCAATTTCATTTTAAATCATATTTTATACAATTCCATTTTAAATTGCTTTTATCAAAATTTAGTAACAATTTGTTTCTGGAACTCTGCACTTTCATATGGCCTGAGGACTAATCAATCAATAAAATAATGATGATGATGATGATGATGATGATGATGATGATGATAATGACAACAACTAAGTTTGAATGGTTCTGTGAACCAAAGTACAGAAAAATTGCTGCAGGCTGTGATAACAGAGAACAGCATAAAAACAACCGAAACAAAGGCATAATATAAGGAAAAACAGCTGGGTGACAGATTAAATAGATGGAAAACCAAAGCTTTGCATGGACAGCACTTGAAAAACATTGAAGAGAAATGTGATGACAACTTGACATGGACATGGCTTAAGATGGAAACCATCAAGAAAGAAACGGAAGGTTTAATGCTGGCTGCTCAAGAACAAGCACTACAAACTAATGCCATGAAAGCAAAGATACAAAAATCCACTGACAACCCAAACTGCCAAGTTTGCAATAACAAAGTCGAAACTGTTTCACATTTAATATGTGAATGCAGAAAAATTGCACAAACTGATTACAAAGCTAGACACGACTGAGTTGCTAAATTAATCCACTGGTCATTATGTAAAAAATACGATTTACCTGTATCCAGGAAGTCATGGGAACATAAA
This sequence comes from Natrix helvetica, assembly GCF_964273705.1. NCBI lineage: Eukaryota > Metazoa > Chordata > Lepidosauria > Squamata > Natricidae > Natrix > Natrix helvetica. Next base: position 21,247,190 of record NC_138552.1, on the reverse strand, counting down.
ATGGAAAAAGTTATCGAAAATGAGAAGGTGAAGATCTTGTGGGACTTTCTAATACAAACGGATCGTCATTTGGAGCACAACACCCCAGATATCACGGTTGTAGAGGGCCGAAGTGTATAGTTTATTGATATCGCTGTTCCTGGAGATGCCAGAGTCGAAGAAAAAGTATTAGAAAAAATAATGAAATATTGCGACCTAGCCATCAAACTACACAACTATGGATGAAGCATGTAACAGTGATACCCATTGTCATCAGGACATTTGGCACCATGTCCAAGAATTTTATAAGATACATCAAGAAATTGCAGCTTTTGCAACTGCAAAAAACTGTGCTACTCCGAACATCTTATATTTTGAGAAGGTACTTGGTTGATACCTAGGACGCTGGCAGCAAACCGTATCAACCATTAGCACCAGTCACTGATATTTGTGATGCATTTTTGAATGTTCAGTTGGCTGAGTTTCATGTTTAATGAATAAAGTATAGTAGTAGTAGTAGTAATAATAGTAGTAGTAGTAAAAAATACAGGAGCATTTGGTATGTGTTGGTAGATTTCTGAGCACTCCTGCTCTAGGATCAATGTCTTTAGAGGTTCCTCATGCCCTCTGAAGTAAGTCCAGTTGCATTAAGAGCATAGTAACCATTGTGCAAGAAGATATTGCACCATTCAAAAATATCAATGCACTGTAGTCTCCACAGTGCCACTGAAAAAAAGAATAAAAAGTAAAAACTTTTACAAAAATGTAGAAGTTTCCAGAGCTATGTTCTTCAACGGAAGGCAAGAAGTGCCAAGCACTCCTAATTTCTCCTTCAGTCTATATAAATATAGTGCCTTTCAGAGGTAGTATTCAGCCAGTTCTGACCGGTTCTCACGAACTGGTAGTGGAAATTTAGAGTAGTTTGGAGAAGCGGCAAATACAATCTCTGGCTGGCTCCGCCCTCATCTATTTTCTGCCTCCTGAGTCCCAGCTGACCAGCTTGGTCTTCTTCTGTTGCCCTGCACAGGAGAACGGAGCTGGACAGGAAAATGGAGCTGGAAAGCAGGTTAGTGGGGTGGGAAGGGAATGGGGATTTTTCAATAACATTCCCCTGGAGTGGGGAGGAAATTGGAATTTTGCAGTATCCTTTCCCTGCCCCGCCCACCAAGCTACGCCACACCACACCCATAGAACCGTAGTAAAAAAAAAAATTGAATTCCACCACTGGTGCCTTCCATAAAGTCAGGATGGTTGAGCTATAATCTAGTTGCCAGTTGATTGTTTTATTTAAATTTCTGTCCACCTGGTCTTATTCCCCACCATTCCAGAAACTGTTTGTTCTGGAAAAGGCTTGCTGTTAATCCCACACAACAGGATATTTAGTTGAAATTTGATGAGTATCAGGAAGTGGGTGGATAAGTAAGCAGCCTGTGGTTTAAAAGGAACAGCAATTGGTCCTGTGGGCTTAGCAGAATTTTTACTTCATGATGGATGGAAAAACAGGAACATCTTTTTCTTGAGAATGGCCTTGATGAAAGAAATATTTGAGTCAGTGCCATAAAGACAAGATTTAATTCCTTTTATGTTATTCATAAAGTATGGGGAGTAAGGAAATTAGTCTAAGTGATTTTGTGTTGTCATAACCGAACTAAAATGCAAAATGAGAAATGGTCTTTAGATTGGTCTCAGGACATACCGAATAGATCCCTTACATTTTGCAAATAATATTATTGTTGGAAGAAATATCCTTCTGGGTTCAGTTCCAAGTGGGGATAAGGACACTGGAAACATGGTGGCTGTTTGGAAAGATGTTTTTTTAATGGTGGACAGGATCACATGTCTTGATGATGTTGGGTGAAGAGAAAAAGGGGAGAGATGCTGAGAGTCCCTGGGTTTTATGCCCTCTCTGTGCTATTGAACTTGATCTGATATTCTAATTGGTTGTCAGATTCCCATGGGGCCATGCAGGGGCAACTCTGTACATTGTCTTTTGACTCCCAAGCTTGGTTGAGCCATTGCTGGGTGATGATGCAATGAAAGGGTTTTGGGATTCCTATTATGGCTCTTCCTGAAGGAGATAGATCTTTGTTATGTAGAATAGACTGGCTCAGGCCTTAGCGACCCATTGACAATTGGGGGGGGGGTGAGTTTCTGCCTCCCTTTTAGAGGAAATATTCTATCCTTTTAATATTTCCTAAAACATTTCATTTCCCTAGGAGAGAGGTGGGTGCTAACTTCCTACATTATAGAATAAGGTTCCCCAGAATTGAACAGGTGTTGCTGAGCTTCGTAATGAATCTATCATTGGTGGGTAACCTTTTGGGTCACATCCAATCTGTGGAGAAGCCTGGTGCAACTCCTGAAGCTTTCCAAGGAGCCATACCCTGCCTGTCCTTATCCCATCTTAAAAAGAAACAAGCTGATATATTTCGATCCCCGTTCCTTATAATTCCTTCTTTTCTGAAGTATAAAGCTGAGTGTTATAGTCTATGTGGCCAGACTCAGAGAGGTCTCCAAATTCAACATTGCCCCAAGAAAGGCAATGGGTTAATCCAGGCTGCCACAGTAATTGACTTTCCTATCATCCTTGAGTGGGCAGAAAAATATGTCAATATAAATTGTGCTGCCCCACTGGCTAAGCTCTACTGTGTCTCGGGAAAAAAGCCAAGCAGGGTTGTTCTCTTTCCAGTGTTTAATGCAGCAGCTGGTAATTCTCTGCCATTCTTTGGCCAGGCCTCCCAGGTAACACAACTGGGATCTACTTTATTGTAAGGCTATGTAGGAAGTTTGCATCCACCCCTCTCCTAGAAGAAGGAAATCTTCTAGGAAATATTAAAAAGGCGGAATATTATATTTCCCTGGATGAGAAATGGAGAAACATGTGTTTTAGGCAGGAAGCAGACTCACTCTTCATAGCCTCTTACCCTCCTCAGTAGCCCATAGCAGATGTCAGCACTTAAGAGATAAAGAGATAGCTAGATCTATTCATAAGCAAATGCCCTCATCCAAGATCCAACAAAGGCAAGATTAGCCTTCTACCCATTTATCAGGAAAACTCACCACATGGCACTTGGGGAGATTACATCACACAGCAAGATTCAACCAAGCTTGGGACTCAAGACACTACAAAGTTACCCCTGCATGGCCCCATGGGAGTCTGACATCCAATAAAAATACATTTCTTACACAGGAACAGGAAGCTCCAAGGCAGGGCCCAAGAGAGGGTATAAATCGGGGGTTGGCAACCTTAAACACTCAAAGAGCCACAAAGGTCCTAACCGGAAGCCCTAACTCCATAGAGTCTCCTCCTAGGGCGGCATTCTTTTTCCTCTACCTGTTCTAACCAAAAGCCTTGTCAATTGTGGAGCTGACTGGAAAACCCGTCCCTTGTCATAGAGTCTCCTCCTGGTGCACTTCTCTCAAACTTGTGGCGCTGACCGGCGACAGGGAGCCACAGTGGAATGATGAAACACTCACATATGGCTCTAGAGCAGCAGGTTGCTGACTCCTGGTATAAATCTATCTGCACTATCCAAGTGCTTTTTCTTTGCCCAGGACCAAAAAGCCCATGCAGTCCTATCCACCATTAAACCATCTTTTCAAGCAACCTCCATGTTTCCAGTGTCCAGTTCTCCCCAGATAGGCATTTCTTCCAACAGCTATATTGATGGAATCTTGCAAGTCTGAAATGCAAACTTCCTGCTGCCACTTTTAACCATCTGATCAATCAGGGACGGTTCTTCCTAAGTTTCTTTCTCTGACCATTAAGTGACTGCAGGTTCCTTCCTCTCTTGTCTGATCTTTTCCTAGGCAGCATCTTTTTCTTTCGTCCCCCAAGGTCAGCCACACATCCCATGACATCTTCCTCCCACACAATGTCTCCTACCAGCAGGAAAAAAATAATTATCAACAGCTTTACAGAATTCTTGTTTGAAAAAGTTTGGTGGACCCTGGATGCTCCTTCTAGGAGTGTTTTTTTTAACCATTGTTTCTTTTTACATCAATAGTGTGTGAGTGAGTGTGTATGTGGTCAAAATACAAATACAATCAGGGGTGGGATTCAGGCGATTCAGACCGGTTCAGGTGAACTGGTAGTTCCAGTGAGCATTTGGCCCTGCCCATCCGCCCCTGCGCTTTCCTGTCCAATATTTCCCTATTTTTTTAGCTCAGCTGATTCGCGCGGCACAGGGGATTGCCATGCATCAGTTGTTTTACTAATGCACTGACATGGAAGGTAAGTTTTGAAGCTTAAAAGGTCATTTTTTGAATGCTGCGCACACTCACCAAATCGTTTGTGAAACCAGTTGCATTCCACCACTGAATAAAACCCAAAACACCGTCCTGTGAGCTCCGGTGTCTTATTCTAGCTCCTCCCCACCTAGCAGTTCAAAAGAATTTTTTGCGAGTAGATAGATAGGTACTGTTCTTTCCATGGTGGGAAACTGCTGCTGCATTCTGCACGGGAAGCTGGAACTGGCACCAGATCTGTCCAGATGTGATCAGTGGAGGAGCAGTAAGAAAAGTCTTGAATGAGCTGATTTCCTCTGAGTACATTACAGACCAGCTGGTATGAAGTTACTTCTCCCTCTAGTGGCTCCCTGGTGCAACAAACAGATTAGCAACTGTCAGCTGCCAGGACTTCTACTGTGGGCATAATTTTGTAGCCTCCCCGGGGGTGTATGCCATACACTAAATAAATAAATAAATGAGGACCTCCTATCCATCAGGAAGAAAATGTCTATGAGATTTTCAGTCATCCCGGTCATGGTTGTGCCAAAGATGCTTTTTCAAAAGGCAACTGGGCTTTGTTTTTCCCTTGAAGACCATTAGTTTCTCATCCAAAATGCTTCTCCATGATGATGGAGAATGGAAAGATTTATATTCCTTAATAAAAGGAATATAAAGAGCACTAATGGCCAGATGACTGCAAGGAATACAATTCCTTCCATTCTCCACCATAATTCAGAACTCAAGAAGCTTCTTGGATGAGAAGCTAATCATCTTCAAGAAAGAAAGAAGTCCAGTTGCCTTTTGAAAAAGCACCTTGGGCTCAGGAATAAAAAAGAATCACCTATCTCCTTTGAGATCAGTAGTCCTTTGGAGACAATAATTATTTTTGACAAGGATTATTTTTGACGTACCATTCCTTCCACAAGCTGCCTTTCTCCACTTTCTCTATACATCGTACTGAAATCTATCTATCTATCTATCTATCATCTATCATCTATCTATCTATCTATCTATCTATCTATCTATCTATCTATCTATCTATCTATCTATCTATCATCTATCATCTATCTATCTATCTATCTATCTATCTATCTATCTATCTATCTATCTATCATCTACCTACATACCTACCTACCTACCTACAAACCTACCTACCTACCTACCTACCTACCTATCTATCTAACTTGCTCTGTGTGTGTGTGTGTGTGTGTGTGTGTGTGTGTGTTTCATCATAACTCCGGAACGCCTTGAGCAATTTCAACCAAACTTGGTACACATTTGATTTACTCTCTGGAAACAAATACTTTGGTGTGTGTGTGGGGGGGGGGGGGGGGAGACACTGCTAAAATCCCTAGGGATGTGTGTTCTGTTAAAATACAGCCTGTTGTGCCTTAAAATGGCTTCTACTGTACTGCCCTAAAATGGCTTCTACTGTACAGTGCAGTGGAGTTGCCATGGTAACAGCTTCATAGTACCCCACAAGGAGGCTCCTCTGGTAATGGGAGAAATCCAACATTAGAAATTATGTCCCCCCCCCCCCAATAAATAAATTTCTGGGCAACACCGGATTATGGGCTAGTAGAGAATAAAGGTTTCTGGCTGTTAACTCTTCAATGAGCATCTGTGTAATACCACTCCCTTCCCACCTATAGAGAGCCACAGAGATTACCTTGGAGGAAAAAATGCAAAAACCAGTAACAAAACAAATGTGCCCTTCTTGGATCCAGGCCTTATGATTTAGCTGTATAGGGACTATGGTCAAAATGGCAGCATTCACATCTAAGACAGAGAAATTAGAAATTTGCAAAGCACAAAGGTTTGGAAGTAAAATACCACAGATATAAAAATAGGCAGAAAATCTAAGGGGAACAAAACAACTGAATGGGTGAACTCCATATCTATGGAATTCTGACTGAAGGGATTGAAAAGCTAAGGTAGGTGGTACATGAGATGGAGAATCCTGGAAATGGGTACATCTGGCTGAACCAATACTTTTTCACTATCATTCTGCTCTAGATTCCACTTTTCTCATGCGGGTCTTGTTCTATTTGGGTCTTTTCCCATGTAAGATTGAGATTGTCTTGGCAATGTTTCAGTGAGGTCTTACTCGCCATCTTCAGGCTGGGTTTTGGGCTTAAAGTGTGATCGGAACTGCTGTCTTTCAATTCAAAAACAATTACCAACCTAATCCAAAGGGAGACTCCCCCAAAAATCCAAGACACAGAACAGGACAACGGCATCTCCTTCCTCCCTTACATCAAAGGCACCACAGATAAAATCAGCAAAATTCTCTACAAACACAATATCAAGACATCCTTCAACACTGACCAAAAAATAGCCAACATCTTAAGAAACCCCAAAGACAAAATCCAGGTAGAAAATGAAGGAATCTACGAAATACCATGCAAAATCTGCCCTGAAACATATATAGGACAAACCAACAGGAGAATAAATGCACACATTGCAGAACACAAGAACGCAGTAAGAAAAAAAGAAAAAACGTCCTCCCTTTTCCAGCACCTTGAAGCTACAGGGCATGAAATTAATTTTGAAGGAACCAGGTTAATCTCCAAAACAGAACACTTCAGCAAGAGAATAATTATGGAAGCTATCGAAATAGAGAAATACCCCCACAACATGAATAAACGTGATGATACCTCCCGCCCACCAGACATTCAGCCCTAGTCAACAAATGAGCCCCATCCACCACCCAGGCCATTACAACACGAAACAACAATAGACACACAGCCAGCACCAATCAGCACCAATCTACCAATCATGATACAATCACACAACCAATCATTCCACTTACTGAAACAAAGCCAGCACTCCACCCTCACTAAGATTTATAGAAAGACGGCAGCTCCGATCACACTTTAAGCCCAAAACCCAGCCTGAAAAAGAACAACCTGGATCACTGCTGCAAAATAGGCATGTAAAATGAGATATTTTCTTTTATACTTCAAGTATAAAAGAAGTCGGGAAGTCGGTAGCGATGCCAATAGCAGTTAAAATGATCTCCCAGACATCACATCAATTCTCCTGCAAATCATTTGTTTTGATTCTGTTTGCTTAAAAGTCAACCCCCATGGAGCACGATGCAGCATTAAAATAACAGCAGACTGGAGAATTTTTATAAATTTAAGATAATGTTAATATGTGCATGCATGCTGGGCAGAAGTATTCTGCTAATGTATTTCTCCCTCCCTCTGATGAGAAGAATTGGCTTTAGAAAGAGCTTTGAAGGAGAAGAGAAATTTGGGGAAATGTTCAGGGGTAGAATATGATGTTCTTGTACTTACTTAATTACAAGCTGGCTGAGGAGTGTTTGTGAATCTTCCATCTTAAACTCTGCACCCTCCCTGTTTCTCTCCTGCATCAATTAAATCTCAAGAGACAATATCAGGAGGATATTGCTCCTATGGATTTTTTCAGAAAGGCAGGTAAGGGCAGTCAGGAGGTGGCAGAATGACGCACATATGCAGAGCAGAACACAATAACACCAGAAATATCTGTGCCACCTGTGTCCCGTGCCACCTAAAAAAAAAAAATCCGCTCCATAATGTCTCCCAAATCAATTATAAATAACTTACCAAGCATTCTGCGCAGAAGGTAGAAGAGCAAGGAAAGAAAAGATCTGAGAAACTGCAAGGCAGATTCCAGCACGAAATTAATCTAATTACAATTAGCAAAATGAGTTCATTTAATTATTCAAATTCATGTGGCCATGCATCTCCTGTACATGATTCTGGGCAGGTTACAAATTCTTGGTTCATCTCCAAAATTATTACATTCAATATTGAAACATTAAATGCACCATCATTTAACTGAATAAAATACTCTTAAGGAGACAAATGCTTGCTCAAAATGGCTATCAACATTATTTTCCACATTCCCAAATGGAAAAATTTGTATCTCAAGCATTCTTGGCTTCCTCACATTATCCATGTCACAGGAAAAAAATCAGTGTTGGGGAAATTCCCAACTCACCAGATGAATGTGAGAAGAGGGACTGAGAATCAAAAATGCAGCTGAAACGCCTAATATTTGTAGATGTCTTCAGATGCTGTAAAATTCAACTGTCATTTATAACATTTGTAAAAGTACAAAACTGGTTGGATTAAAAGAAAAAGAAAAGAGGAGCTGTCAGTACCTTTGGGACTGCATGAGGAGAAATAACACAAAAAGAAGGACGATTCCTCAGAAGAGATAGAATATTGGGTCTATAGGGCCTGTGCTTAGATGTGCCAACAGCAATGAAAATAAAAGTTTCAATAAGTTTCAAATTAGTTTCATCCAAAGCACAGCGTGACATCTCAGCAATGTAAGGCTCAAAAAAGGTTCTCTGCTATTTCTTTTCAACATGGATTTGAAAACATCTAAGGATCTTGTTTTCTATTGGTGCTGTTGTCTATTGTTGGTGCCGTTATCGTTATTTTTTTCTTCCTTACATCTATGTGATGTCCTGTTGCTGTACAAGAAATTCCTTGGAAGACAATCAACACGCTGTTTTGAGTATATGATTATGGTGATAATTAGCATTCAACAGACCCTACCCATTTTGAGAGTGTTCCTCGTCCAACTGAATGTAATAAGCCAGCAAAAATGTATCTTCCCGAGTTCCTTCCTTCCTTCCTTGGTTGACTGTAGAAAAGTCTGGTGAGAGAATCTCAAGTTTTTTTTCATGAAAAATAGCAGGTTTATTATGGCTATTTTATCCTCTCCTTGCCTATTTTCTTTCTTTCTTTCTCTTTTCTAGCTTAAGAGAAAGAAGGACTAGGGGAGACATGATAGCAGTGTTCCAATATCTCAGGGGTTGCGACAAAGAAGAGGGAGTCAAACTATTCTCCAAAACACCTGAGGACAGAACAAGAAGCAATGGGTGGAAACTAATCGAGGAGAGAAGCAACTTAGAACTGAGGAGAAACTTACTGACAGAACAATTAATCAATGGAACAGCTTGCCTCCAGAAGTTGTGAATGCCCCAACACTGGAAGTCTTTAAGAAGATGTTGGATAGCCATTTGTCTGGAACGGTATAGGGTTTCCTGCCTAGGCAGGGGGTTGGACTAGAGGACCTCCAAGGTCCCTTCCAACTCTACTATTGTATTATTGTATTATTTTTTAAGACAATGGCAGTTTAAGCATTTCTACTTTTACCTCTACTTTCCAGGTCTATACCAGAGGTGGGTTGCTGCCGGTTTGACCTAGCTTGGCTGAACCGGTAGTGGAATTCAGGCCTAGCTTGCAGAACTGGCAGCGACCCAGGCCTGCCCTGAACTAGTTCCCTTGCTGCCTCTTGGCTGCCACCATTTTGGATTTTAGTGACTGTGTGTGTACAGTTCACTGTAAATTGTTCTGCGTATGCGTGCAGAACAATTTACATTGAATAGTGCATGCACGCATTGATGCATGTGTGAAGCGCATAGGTTGCAAACCGGCAGTTATGCCGGCAGAAACCCACACCTGGTCTATACCTGGATTGAAGTCGAAAGTTTATTTCTAGCATTTGAAGATCAGCCTCCGGTTAATTTCCTTTGAATAAAGTCAGTGAAGAGACTTAATAGTATTTTGCAATTTGCCCATCTATTTGCAAATAGAAAATCACATGCTTAACATCCACTGTTAAATTCACTGTTTCTCATTAGATTTCTACAATACCCGCTCTAAATCTTTGAAACCTACAAACCATTATGATGATGGTGTCCCACTTTACAAAATGCAAACAAGGGAAACCTTAGTTATACTCTATGTACATGGGCCATGCAAAATGACTTGATGGATGATAATCCTAGAGTGAGAGAGATTCTTTTTTCTCCTCAACATTTCCCCCACAAATACAGGTCTCACTTTTTCAGATCAACTGAGTATTGATCCATTAATTGTGACAGGAATTGATTGGCCAGCTTGTTATCGAAACCTGATGTCATGGGTTGAAAAAGACTGACCAGTCACACGACTGGCTTTTGTACCTAAGCCAAAACTAGAACTCACAGACTCCTGTTTTTTTAGCTTGGTTAGACAACTAGACCAGGGGTCTCCAGACTTGGCAAGACTTGTGCTGGCTGAGGAATTCTGGGAGTTGAAGTCCACAAGTCTTAAAGTTGCCAAGTTTTGAGATCCCTACACTAGACTAAGCTGGGTTCTTTTGTTCTTTCCAAACTACTAGGGCCATTGACCAGAGGTGGTATTCAGCAGGTTCTGACCAGTTCTGACCAGATAGCGGAAATTTTGAATAGTTCAGAGAACCAGTAAATACCACCTCTGACTGGCCCCGCCCCCATCTATCCTCTGCCTTCTGAGTCCCAGCTGATCATGAATGGAGATTTTACAGTATCCTTCCCCTGGAGTCGGGTGGGAATGGAGATTTTAGAGTATCCTTCCCCTGCCATGCCCACCAAGCCACACCCACAGAACCGGTAGTAAAAAAAATTGAATTCCACAGCTGCTATTAACCCAAAACAAGTTGTAATAACTTGCTTTATATCAACAATCACCATACTGAAAAGGCCTGAAATCATCCATCTCAAGCTATACTGTAATAACCTTCTCTATTAAAGCCTTTGAATTAATTTATGTTGATTCAAGAAGGATAAACTGAAGCAAGTTTGGTTCCTGGTACCTTTTTATTTATTTAATTTCTAGATTGCCCAATTGCAAACAATGCTTGCTTCATACAATTTTTAAAAACACACACAGAAATTCCATTTTAAAAAACCAAACAGCCAACTGAACATTTTTTTTTCTAAACATCAAAAACCAATATCTCTTTATATGACTTTAACAATCCACGTCATTTTGCAAAATAGGATGGACAGATTTCAGGTGTGTGCTTTTAAGAACTTTGAGTGGTAGATATAAAGTTGAAAAATAAACACAACTAAAACTTTCCAAAATTATTTTTTCTTCCTGAAAACAGGAAAAGTAAGTGGTTTCATAATTTCTTACCTATATAATCTTATCTCAGAAATCTGTCGGTAACTTAATGGTGTATTGATTAGAACTTGCAGCCAACTTTTTCTTGCGTTATTACTCTTTGCAGGTAAACATAAAAACGACATTTTTCCTAGAATCCCTTTCTTGATCTTATGATATTTCAAAACCTTCTTGGAGGCTTTACTGAATTCCAGAGAGGTTCAGAATTAACTCTACTGTATTCGTTTTCTGTTTTGAAATAACAGCATAACACACTTGGAACAGACCTTAGAGATCTTCTAGTCCAACCCGCTGCTCTGGCAGGAGATCCTATACCATTTTAGACAAATGGCTATCCAATCTCTGCTTAATACCTTCAGGGATGGAACACCCATAACTTCTGAAGGCAAGCCATTCTGCTGTTAATTGTTCTCACTGTCATGATATTTCTTCTTAGTTCTAGATTGGAACTTTTTTTGATAAGTTTCCATCTGTTACTGTTCTGTCCTAGGCTTCCCAAAAGCATGAAGCCGACTCCTTACCTCGATAAAATCCCTTTTATTTAGTTTAAAGTGAATTCCTCTCCAGCAAAGTCCCGGCCAACAGTCTTTCAAGAGATTTCACAACTACAGACCTTTATCAGGCTTGGAGAGCTGCCAGGCCGATATCTTCCAAATGCCACTCTGTAGCAGACAATACTTGGCAAGAAATCAGGAACAGATCTTCACTCTAATAAATTGAACTAATTGTCTCCTACAAACTCCCCTGCTCTTTTGCTCCTCTTTATTCCCTATGGGAGGGGCCATTCACCATCCACCTGTGCCTTTATTCTTGAATCGACCATTGTTCCTTAGCTGTTCCCTTCTCCTGGCAGCTCTGTGCATGCACACACTGGGAACAGGCTCCAGCTGTTCTTCTGCCCCACTGATGTCCGACTCCAAAGACAGCTGATAACTGGCATACAGCTCTGCCCCCCTCTCTGCCCTCATCAGAGCCTTCCCCAGATTCCAGGACTGGCCCATGTTCCTCCCCAACCTCCTCTCTGTCCGAATCTGCTGCCAAATCCGCTGGCCGCTAGCGGTCCACAACAGTTTCTTGTCTTGCCCTCAGGTGCTTTGGGCAATAGGTTTCCCCCCTCTTCTTTGTGACAGCAGCTCAAATATTGGAATATTGCTATCATGTCATCTTTAGTCCTTCTCTTGGCTATTCTAGACATACTCAGTTCCCGCAACTGTTCATCTTATGTTTTAGTCTCCAGCCCTCTAATCCTCTTTGTTGCTGTTCTCTGCACTCTTTCTAGAGCAGGGGTGTCAAACTCACATCGTCACAGCAGCGTCCCGTGATGCGTCTGGACTTTTTTCTCTTTCCCTAAACCGGATGTGGGCATGGCCAATGCGTGATGCGTTCGGCCCGCAGGCCACAAGTTTGACAGCCTGTTCTAGAGGCTCAATATCTTTTTTATGTCATGGTGACCAAAATCAGATGCAGTATTTAAAAAAATGAAAATTAATCTTGCATGGGATGAATGGAAAGATAATGGGCATTGGTTATAGTGTATAGTGGATTTTTTTTTTATCCATGGGCTGTCAGACTCATGAATGCAAAAAAGCATCGTAACTACCTAGTACGATAGACTTCCAGGACCGGCGCAACGTGTAACATGTTCACACTGGTGCAATAGGACTGGGTGTTTGTTAATATGATTTATTGGGTTAGGGATTTTCTGTCTTCACTGTGAGTTGTATTGCGTTGGGAGGGGGCGCAACCAATCTCATTGTACATATGTTGTGCACTGACAAATAAATCATTGCAATATATTATTCCCAATGGCTACTTCAAGGCAACTATAATTAATCATAAACTAATGGTGACATGAACTGGTGTCTTTCTTTAGTCCATGATGGACAAGATACAGCAGAATGTACTATCCTTTGGAGTGATTTTCAAATGGTTAATCTTATTGGGAGGAATGAAAACTTGCACCCTTTCCCCTTTTTGAAGATGCATGGCTTCACTTACAGCATTTTGCCCTGAAAAATGTTTTAGCGCTTCCAGCCAGCAGGTACTCAGAGCAAGGCAATAGATGCTATCAGGAGGTGCAGTTGAGATATAAGAACGGTAGCCAAGGCAATGAAACTGCAGCACTTTGATTTTCAAAGAATATGGGCAGAGTCCTGCAGTTCATTATCCAGGATGAAATGCTACCTCTTCATACCATAACAGTGTATTGTCAAATGGCATTCAATTATCTTATATTTGTCCATCTAATTTTTTTTTTTTCATTTCTGTTAAGCAAGTGCTCTCCAAAGTTTGAGAAAGATGTCTTTTCATGATAAACTAAGCTTCCGTGCTTGAATACAAGGTTCTTCTTTGAAGAAGGGAAAAAATTAGAATGTCCAAATAGGGTTAGCAAGTAGCCATAAAAGTTATTTTAACAACTACTCCATATCATAGGCAAAATAAAACAGAGTTACAATGAAATTGTTCCTCAACACAATAATGTAAGCGACATGCCTAGTTGCTTAGCTGAAATGTAATTGGTGCAGTAAACTTAGCGAGATACCATATCATACATATGCTAGTAAAAATGAACAAGTAACATAATATACACAATCGATTTCAAAACTTTTCCAAACCTACTAGCTTCCATAAAACAGTAAAAATACTTCTGAATGGTATAACCTCTCCACTGGATAGTGACAATCATTTCATGAGAGTGAGGCTATAAGTAACATCCCTTTTAAAATCTCCCTTAAAATTTATTAAATGAGGGTTTCGTTGAAAAGTCAAATGCAGTTGATTCTATGGAATCAGAATCAGATATACCCTGTTTCCCCGAAAATAAGACCTCCCAGGATAATTAGCCCAATCGGGCTTTTGAGCGCATGTACTAAAATAAACCCTCCCCGAAAATATTTAGATGCATGCGCAGCCCCTCCCCGCCATTTCCTGGGGTTGCTTGCCACGCAAACAACACAAGTTGAGGAGGTGAGGCTGGAGAGAGGGGAAGGGAGTGGGAACATGCCCCATGCACCTCACACGCCCTTACCTAATGGCCATTCCTTTAACCCTAGCCACCATGCCCCTTCTGCCACACTAATGACCACCACAAAAAGAGTGGCAGGCCCAGCAATGTGCAACACAGCAGCAGCCATGAGGTGGCCACGCTCGCCCCGTCCTCCACCTCAAAAATAATAAGACCTCCCTGAAAATAAGGCCAAGTGCTTATTTCAGGGGTCAAAAGAAAATAAGACCCTGTCTTATTTTTGGGGAAACATGGTATAATGGCTGATATGAGGTGCTACTGTCCTATTGAATGGAGATAACAGGCAGCCCTGACCTGGTTATTCACATGTTGTGGAAACAATCTCCTCACAGCTTTTGATAACTACCAAACTCATTAATTGAGCTCTATTTCTCCAATATGGAAATGATTTTTGAAATGGTTTTCTATCATTTCTCCCAGGAACGTTCTTCCACTTTCCCAGTCAACATCATGGTTGACAATCGTGGTCGCCATGTTGTCTCCCATCCAAGAACAAAACAGGCCTGGCCATAACTTGGCAAGATTAGTGAAGATTGACTAGATGTTGCCACCTAGTGCTTCAAAGTAAAGTCACCTTAGAATCTTCAATTCATGGTGCGTGTAAGGACAGAATATATCCAGGTTGCGGCAACTCTATGGAAATCGTTTATCATGGGTGTTTTCTGAGTTGTTTCTTCAACTTTTCAATCTAGACTACAACCTTGGGGTTTGCTAGAAAGCAAAGTAAAAAGATATCCACAGTGAAAGATTGGATTATAAAATTGACAGAGCTTGTGGAAATCCCAAAGCTGACCAGTATGACCAGAGGGAAAAGTGCTAGAAACCTTCTTGAAAAATTGGAAACTGGCTTGTACAGACTTTGTGATAAAGGAAGAAAAGACTGAAATGATGATTTATGGATTTGGGGGCAATAATGTTAAAAGGTTTCTCTTACAAATTAAGGGAAAAGAGAGAGAAAGAAGAAGATGGTAACTACAGGTAGTCTTTCGGTTCTCACTTAAGGACTGCAATTGAGACTGGAATTTAATACAATACAATACAATAGCAGAGTTGGAAGGGACCTTGGAGGTCCTCTAGTCCAACCCCCTGCCTAGGCAGGAAACCCTTTATACTGTTTCAGACAGATGGCTATCCAACATCTTCTTAAAGACTTCCAGTGTTGGGGCATTCACAACTTCTGGAGGCAAGCTGTTCCACTGATTCATTGTTCTAACTGTCAGAAAATTTCTCCTCAGTTCTAAGTTGCTTCTCTCCTTGATTAGTTTCCACCCATTGCTTCTTGTTCTACCCTCAGGAGCCTTGGAGAATAGCTTGACTCCCTCTATCACTAAGTGACTGTATTTCTATCACTAAGTGACTGTAGTAAAGCACAACATCACATGACTAAACCTCTTAGCAATGGTAGTTTTGGCATTTCAAGTGCCGTAATTAAGCAAATCCCACACCGTCATTAAGAGCAGAGGTGGTATGTTGGCAGTTCGCACCGGTTTGGCGGTGCGCGAGTCTCCTGATATCATCAAGGACCTTCTGCACATGCGAACCAGTAGTGAAGAGAATAGCATACCATTACTGATTAGGAGTGTTATTAACTTTGGAACCCTGTTTTTTATAGTATTAAAGGGGGATATGTTTAAGAAAACAAAGCAAATCCACTCTTTTAGATGCTACACCCACCCCAGTCACATAAACATTTTAGAATTCGATTCTCTTCTTCCTATTCCCAGCACAATAAAGCATGAATTGAACACACATATTGTAAAAGTCCCTTGTGCTTACAATGGATGTTGCAAATGTCCCTC
Source organism: Natrix helvetica (assembly GCF_964273705.1). NCBI lineage: Eukaryota > Metazoa > Chordata > Lepidosauria > Squamata > Natricidae > Natrix > Natrix helvetica. The sequence continues at coordinate 21,231,222 of NC_138552.1, read as the reverse complement.
GGGAATACAAGGGACAGATGTTCCAGAAAGGGCCATAAGTATTATTGTCATATAAAGCACAGAAACCTCTACTCATTTTCTTTGATTGCATTTGTGGGTTTCTCGGGTAATATCAATCATTTATTTAATATGTGTGGATTTATATGCTGCCTTTTGAAACTAAAGTTTTCCTGTCGTAGGACTTGAAAAGAGAGAGAGAGAGAGAGAGAGAGAGAGAGAGAGAGAGAGAGAGAGAGAGAGAGAATAATAACCAATAAAGCATTGATGTAAGCTTTAAACTGTGATTAAACTTTGTAGTAAAATATCTGCCAAGAACAAGCTATAGATAACAGGAATCACATATGCAAGAGTTAAATCAACTACATCAGGAACAAGCATTGTATAAACTGCAATGTTCCCTCATTCAGAGCTGTTACATGGTGATAGACAAAGCCAAGCCAGGGGTGTAAAGTCGTATTTTGTACTCAAATACCATATCCCATCTCCAAGAACCTTCAGCATAGTCCCCAAGACCTTCCAAACATGGTTACAAAATTGTCGGTTGTTTTCTGACAGCAGACATCATATTGAATAATGCTCATTATATTAAAGTTTAATTGAAAGTTTTCTTCTGACCCTTTTAATACTATTTGGAGTATGTTATCCCCAGTATAACATTCAAAGACTTGCGGTTGTGGACATCTTAAAGTCTTCACCAGCGTTCTCTACATTATCTTGTGTATACCTTGGCAATAATCATCATTTATAAATCCTTTCTTATGAACATAATGCAGAGTGGCTTGTTCACCATCCAAGGTATGATGGTGAAAGTATATCTGTTCAAGCTAGAAATGGATGAAAGGGACAATATTATTCTTCCAGCTCTGTGCCCCAGGTGAATATACTGGAAAATGTGTTTTAAAATCAGAAATATCAGGTGTTGTATATTCTTTGCCTTTCAGTAACATGCTTGGCCCACTTATCTGTAGGAAAAGACCAGGCTGAGCCCAAGGGAGGGGTGAAATGCATCATGTCACAAGTCCCTTTGCACCTGCAACAAATCTCAGTCCAGTCCACCTTGAATTCCTTTCTATTCTTAACTCCCATGTATTTCCCTTAACAGCCACTTGGCCAGATTTTTATAGAGGGCTTAAACTTGTAATACATCTTCATATTCATTTGAATTCCCTGAATCGCCTGATTTCCTAGGTGCTTGACATTATCAGTCCTTTGGTTCATATAATTTGAATTAAGTTTACATTTAAATAAAATCGACTTTAGTATTTGCCTCCATTTCTTCTTAACTCTATCCCATCTCAATTTTTGGCTTGTGGTCTTTTTATCTTGTAGATATTAAAACGTCTGCTTTAAAAATAAATTGCAGACATCAATTTGAGAAGATATCTTAGCTGACAAGACAGAGTGGCTGATTCTCTTGGTGTCACCAATATCTTACCCAGGTTTTCTGGATAGACCAACTTTGATGCTTTCCAGATGCACTGGGCTAATATTCCCAGTCAATGGGAAATGAAAATTCAGCAATACCACCTGGGTAAGGCGGGGCAATCCATGTCCTGTACTTATAGTTTTCAACAGCAGTCATATCATGCAACACAGTGAAAAATGAAAATTGCTGCAATACTGGGGTGCATTTTATCCACTAATCATATTTCCTGATATTACAGCTATATTACTCTTGGTTGTGTGGTAATGTCTAACATCCTCTTTCAGATCCTGATAAATTACTGGGCAAGGAGAGATAAGGGACCTGGTTATGTACAATAATTGGAATTAAGTGACTCACATCAATTACATACTTTAAATTATTTGCACAGTGAATGGCATGATTGTGGTTTCTACCAGATGTCATTGTTATTGGAAAACAGAAGAATATATTGTCTTGTCCAGGTCATGGCAGGGTCAACTCTGCCCTCTGTATTCCGTTCATAATGTTCATTCAACTCAATATTGTTAGCTAACAGCTGTCAAGCTAAAATTCCCTGTCCTTTTGTTACACCAACTTCTTCTGGATTTCACGAATGAAGGCAAATATATCTGTCTCAGAAAAATGTTGAAGGATCCAATCTGGATTGGTCACCAGGACCAGAGGTCTAGTCTTCCAGGCTTTTGGACTCATGCTGGACTCCATCCTCAGAGAGAAGTTCCCGAAGGATGGGCTCCAGCATGAACCCAAAAGCTCGGAAGACTAAACCTCTGGCCCTGGTGGTCAACTAAGATTGGATCTTCTGGATTTGCTCTCCATCTCAACAGTATCTTTACAGGAACAACCTCTATCCTCATGAACAGACTTGATTGAGATAACTAATCTTCATCCAGTATACTAAGACAAAAATGAACAAGCCACATTTTCGCTGAGCAAGGGTTGCATACCCAACCACTGACTTTACAGGCTATTGGAAATGGAATTTTTCAAGAAAATGTTGATGGAGAAGAAGCAGAGATAACAGCTGCCAAAACCTTGCTCTGCTATATGGATTGTATTCTCCTACTGCATGCTTTATCTGTAGCAGATGAAAATAATGATGAAATTAGATATATGGTGGACAGGAGGCCTGGAGAAAACTGCCTCCAGATGAAAGTTTAAGGATTTGGGTAACGGTTGTCCATCTTGATCTGCTTGTTATGTTATCTTTTTAAGAACACATTTTTGTGCTCTTAAAACATACAAAATATGTTTTTATATTCCTTCTTTAATAATAATGTTTTGCTTCGTAATCTAAGAAGAATATCTTGTTCATTGCAGAAATTCTATAACCTGTTTCCCTCCCGCTTTTCCGCCTTTAGCTGGTAAGATACGTAGAACAATCATATCTGAGTACAGTCCCACATTTGTATCTATAAGTTTGGCATGAGAAGGGACATTGTTTGACAAAAGCTTCTTTGGATAATTTAATGTATAACTGATTGATGTTATCTGGGGCTGCCCAAAACTCCATCCGTGTTTCTAATGTTTCATTTGTTAGCCTAATTACACTACACAGTAAGTTAACAAGCAATAAAAGTATTAACAAAGATAATGGGATTTTATATTCAAGCAGTGATGAATTTAGTATTCCTAACACCAGTGACGTGCGGTGAGGTTTATGACTGGTGAGGCACTGACACAGTGCTGGGTTTCAAATATTTTTAGACTTGTGGACTTCAACTCCCAGAATTCCACAGCCAGGCATGCTCAGTTCCAATTTAAAGCGACAGCATTTGTTTTTCTCCTTTGCTCCTTCTTTCTTTTTCTTTTTCTTCTCCTTCCCCTCCTTCCTCCCTCTCTCCCTTCCTCCCCCTCTCTCAAACACACACACACAAGTTGGATTGGACTATCTCTCCTACCCCTTCCCTCTCTCACTCACTCTCAAACAAACCCCCCCACATACAAAAGTTGGATTGGATATCTTTTCCAGTGGCTTGAAAGCAGCTCCTCTGCCATTCCCCCCCCCCATTCCCCTGCTGCCTTTCCCAAACACCTCCACCATTGCAAATGCAGCCTGCTGTCTGGGTGGGAAATGCCTGGAACACAATAAAGCCCACCCACCACCTCCTGCTGGCAGGCTGGGGTGAGAGGAGAGGCAGAGAAGCCGGAGGGGAGCCGAGCCAAGCCTTCCAAAAGAAAGAGGCTGGGGGGAAGTATGTGTACTACAGCATGGCTCTTTGCCTGGCTTCCTGCCTCCTCCTGTGGTCTCCACAGTGCTCACTTGTGCTCTCCCTCCCCAAGTGTAGTTTGATTGCAGGTGGAGCCACGTTGCCTTTTCAAACTTGTAATCAGGGAAGCTGGGCTAGATTTTTATATAGTTTTATCCAGCTGTGTGTGTGTGAGAGAGAAATGAATGGGGGCCTGGGGAGGAAGTCACTACACTTGGGGAGGGAGAGCACCAGTGAGGTTAAGCAGAGTCATCCACGGTGAGGCAGCAACTAGCTCAGCTTTTTCCTTTTACTTTTTTTTTTTCATGATGAGAGTGGTGAGGCTGTGCCTCACTTGCCTCACCTGACTGCACGTCACTGCCTAACACTGAAAAGAGGGAATCTTCCCAACCAGGCCTCATTCAGAATGATTCACAACTTTTAAAATCCAAAGAAAACTATGTGTTAGAAGGAAAAACAGAAGGAAATTGTAAATCAGAAAAGTAACTAAAAGGAACTAAAAGGAATAATAAAATCACAATAAGAATGAGTCCATTTCTTTAAAATATGTATGACTTATGAAGAGAGTGGCATTAAAATGCCATTGGTATTTTAACATAAACAGAGGGGTTGCCAGCTTGGTCTACCAGAATAGGAAGTCCCAAAGTTGAGGGAAGACTTTTCAGCTTCTGCCACAGCTGTAATTCAAAGAAAGCTGACCATCTTTTCATCACTTTGATATCATAGAACCGTGATGGAGAACCAATGGCATGATTGCCGGAAGTGTCACGCAGAGCCATCTCTCTGGGAACTTGAGCCGTTGCCTATTGCTCTTCCGGGTTCTGGCGTGCCGGCCAGCTGGTCTTCATGTGCATGGGAGCACTGGAAACAAGAAGAGCAGCCGCATCAGCACACATGCGTGTACCAGGAAGATGATCTTCCAGTTTCCGGCATGCATGCACATGCAAAGACCAGTTGGCTGGTGCGCAAACCTGCTTGAGAAGGAGACCTTATACCATTCCAGACAAATAGCAGTCCAATGTCTTCTTGAAAACCTCCAACGATGGAGCACCAGGGATGGGTTCCTGCCAGTTCTAGCCTCTTCTATAGAAGAGGTTCCACAAATCTACAGTGCCATTTAGAACCGGTTCCAGCTCCCTCTCCCCGCCCGTCCGCACCATGCTTGCCCCACCTGCCGCTCACTGATTGGCTGGCTCACCAATCGCCCCACCCACCTCTAAGAGTCCTATCTAAACCTTAAAGTCTTAAAGCTGTCAAGTTTGAACAGCCCTGGGGGTTTTTTTCTAAAGGGTTAGGGGTGCCAGGGTCTTGTAACTTGACAGCTTTAAGACTTGCACACTTCAATGCCAGAGTTCCTAGCCAACATTTTGGTTGCTAAGCAAGAGCGTTGTTAAGTGAATTTCACCACATTTTACAAGTTGGCCACTTCCACCCAGTCACATGGCTGGCAAGCCACTCCCACCTGGTCACATGGCTGGCAAGCCACTCCCACAAAGCAGGCCACACCTACAGAAGAGGTTCTAAAAAAATTTGAAACCCACCACTGTGGAGTACCCACAACTTCTGTTAACAAGCCATTCCACTGATTAATTCTTCCCACGGTCAGGAAATTCCCCTTGAATTCCAAGTTTGAATCGAGGTCTCTTTAAGGATCTTCCACCCATGACCTCAACATAGATACACAAGAAAGTGTCCTCAGTGTCATAACCAACATAATCATCCAGAGAACCATAACTTGATAAAATACATTCAGAACAATTGAAATTACACTTTAGATCAGTGACGTGCGGTGAGGTTTATGACTGGTGAGACTGGTGACATCATCAAACCGCGTGGTTGCTCCAATCGCACGGGCGCAGCCCAAACGGAGAAGTTTCTCTTCTCAGAAATGTCAGAAAGGGACAGACAGGCTGCCGCAGCTCCACTGAGAAGACATTTCTGAGAAGAGAAACTTCTCTTTTCTCCTCCTCCCCCCCTCCCCTTCTAGCACTGATGATGTTACCTAGGCATTTTTTGCATCGGGCGCACAGCCTCAGATTAGCACAGCCACGATCCCCTTCCCCTGCACACGTGGTCCCATTCTCCTCCTTCCTAAGCCAACATGAAGGGGACCACGGCTGCACTGATCTGAGGCTGGCATTGAGGAGCCGCCTGCACACGTGGTCCCATTCCCCTTGCAAGGATCCTGGGCTCGCCCGATGCAAAAAAATGGCGAGATCGGCACACTTGGGGGCTGCTGCTGAGATGTCCAGGGAGACTAAACCAAGCCGCGCGCCTCTCCCAGCCACTTTCACGGCTTCCCGGAGTATTTTTTTTTTATTTTCATTATGAGAGCGGTGAGGCTCTGCCTCCCCTGCCTCCCCTGCCTCCCCTGACTGCACGTCACTGCTTTAGATTAAATTTGGATGCTGTGCCTATCAACTCAGAATGCAGCACTAAGCAAGTTTGGAACTCTATCTGATGTACGGGGGAATACCTACACATATAACAGGGAGATCTATTATCTCATTATCTTCCTAGTTCAATTTACTTGTCTGTCTGTCTGTCATCTAATTCAGGGATCATCCATCTCACTCACAGAGCAATTCAATACTTTAAAGTGTTTTAATATGGTTTTGAGAAAAGTGAATCAGTTCCAGACTCAAAACTTTGAATTTATGAAGAACTGTGGATTTATCCAGCATGTGGTTTAGCAAAAAAGATCACTCTTTTATGATGGAAACATTGCCATTCCGGATTTACAATCTTGGGCTGGGAAGGTATGTTGGCTGTATGCTTATAAATTGTCTATTGCCTTAAGAGAAAAACAATTTAGTATTATTTTCTGCAGTCATGGTTTAATGCTGCACTTAAAAGCAGACTATTTTCTGGATATAGTTCAATGTTTTTCTTCTTTTTTTCCCCTCTGCATTTTCCTGCTTTAATTTGTGATTTTGTTCTTTATTTCTGTATATTAAAGCACACACATGAAAAGCAATTCTAAACACCCAAGTAAAACTCTCCATGTAGGAGTGTGAGAAATGCCAGCATATACAGTCAATATGGTCTTTGAATAAGTTGAATTAGTAATCCAGTAGAGGAATGTGTAGGTCCAGCATTCTGAAGGACATCAGCTTGGGACCCCAATAGGTGGAATATCAGAAAAAGGAGAAAAATTATGGTTGTATTAATTATGGAGTAGTATATTCAGCAGAGTGAAATCTCATTAGTGCCTCAAGAATTAATAGCTTTCTAATGCTGAGGTTCATTGATTACCCTCACTTAAAAGATTATGCTGTCAGTCAATTCTGTTTCATCCAGGTGAAATTCAAGGCACTGACCTACTGTCTAGTCGAATATTCCCTCAATCTTTGCAACTTAAAAACATTTAGAGTTCAACACCCAGAACTTCCCAGCCAGCATGAGTTGAAGTCAATATATCTTAAAGTTCCTGAATTTGAGAAACATTAATGCAGAGAACAAATTGTTTAGACAATAGAATCACATAAAGAGCTTGGCTTTTCGTTTTAAACAAAAATATGCATCTGAAAGAAATTATAGCATATAAATATTATATAATAACATAAGCCTTATAGAAGAGTAAAATACAAACAGTGTAATAATTTTGATAGTTTCACTTTTTGATCAACCAGATTTTTGTCTCCTCAACATCTCTTGCATTCAAGTTGTGCTATCACTGTTTGAAAAGTAATTGTCTTCCAAAGTTTTTTCTTGCCTCAACAAAGTCACCTGCCACAACACTTACTCTGACTAGTAATGTCATCTGAACCTGAGTTAATGGTGGCAGCAAATCTTACATTAATCTGGGAAAAAATTAAAAAGTGAAGCAACTTCACTTTTGCATTCACAAGTTGCATTAACAGAGGGATACAATTGAGATCAAGTGAGGTACTAATACTCCTCTATAGAGCCCTAGTCAGACCACACCTAGAATACTGAATCCAGTTTTGGTCACCACACTATAAAAAAGATGTTGAGACTCTAGAAAAAGTGCAGAGAAGAGGAACCAGGATGATTAGGGGACTGGAGACTAAAACATATGAAGAACCGTTTCAGGAACTGTCCATGCCTAGTCTAGTGAAGAGAAGGACCAGGGGAGACATGATAGCAGTGTTCCAATATTTGAGGGGCTGTTACAGAGAGGAGAAGCTATTTCCAAAGCACCTGAAAGCCAGACAAGGAATAATGGATGGAAACTGACCAAGGAGAGATCCAACCTAGAAATAAGGAGGAACTTTCTGACAGTGAGAACAATCAACCAATGGAACAGAAGTTGCCTTCAGAAGTTGTGGGGGGCTTCATCACTTGAGACTTTCAAGAAGAGATTGGACTTCCATTTGTCAGAAATGGTGTAGAGTCTCCTGCTTGAGTGGGGGGTTGGGCTAGTTGACCTATAAGGGTTGGGCTAGTTGACCTAAAAGGTCCCTTCCAACTCTGTTAATCTATTAATCTGTTAACTTTGCAACTATTCACAGTAAAATATCGTTAGTCTGTTCACTGAATGGTTTTGTCACAGAGAAAGAACATCTATAACTGTTTGCATTATAGAAATTAAGTCTATAAATCAGTTTGGATTTATAGTCCATGGAAATGGACAGAATGCATTTGATCAGCAAACACATGGGAAGGAAACATATATACTCTAGAGGAAATTCTTGCAAATGTATGTGTGCGGTTATATATTTAGACAGGTCCATAAACCAGTGTAGGGTAATCTCATAGTGAAAATTATGAAAAATAAGTATTTGCATTGTGCATTTATAAATGTATATATGATATGTGACTAGCTGCTAGTGTTCACATCCAGCAAGACACTTCTTAAATATTTTTACACCTTTTCTCTTTTGAATACCCATACATTATTATAGATCCAGTCAACAGTCCTTAGCACCCTGTAAAGGCTTTCTCATAAAATATATAAATAATATTTTAGTGGTTACTTGACAATATTACTATGCTGAAGATTGTTATAAGGAGATTGTTAAACTCAGCATCAATGAAACGGATAGAACAATAGGAAAAATCCACGTTCAGTACAAATATCTTATTTAATGTGTAGGAGATTATGGCTATATAACTGCTAGCAATACACATTGCAATAAAAATGAAATCAGTGTCTGTTGGGCTTAGACGGAACTTGTGGAAAGCAGCATAAATAAAATATATTATTCATTCCTTTCTTGTTTACTTGGTGTTTAGGGCATCAGAATTTGCTATGAAAGTGGCTTTTGAATTTGCAGAGCAATAAAAATCAAATCAGTAAACAATATGACTAGCATTTAGAAACAGACTTTTTATTTGATTAAAAAAACATGTTTTTCTTATGGCATTTCTCACGTGAGCTGAATCTCAATGATCATTGAATAAAGTATATAGAAGCATAACATACAATGCCAAAAATTTAAGTACTGATAAATAAAGGGAAAGAGAAATTAAGATAGAAAAAACGCACAGGAAAAAAATAGCAAAAACACTGGAAAGCAGTCAGTCCTGTATTAAATGAAACTGGTTTGATTATAGGTTGGCAGTCTCCTACAACAATTAATAAACAGAAAATATATTAAACATTTCACATCTTTCTACTGACGATACAGCCATTGCAGTTTAATTATTCCTCTGCTGAGGCTTCCTGTTTTTATATGTGTATATATATAAACGTTTTAAAATATTTTTGTATAAGTTTTTTCCAATCTTTTCCATATTGTTGATGAACTTCCAGTCCCTAGACAGGGTACAAATGTATTAAACACAACAGAATGACAGAAATAAAAACAACAACAGTAGTAGTTTTTGATGCCACTATTATTCAGTAAATCAAGTCACAATAGAACTACCAGCAGAAGTAATATTCATATACTTTTAAATGGTTTTCTAAAATAAAAGATCCATTGCATGGCACTGAAAAGAACAATTAAAAATATAGTCATTTCCTGCTGTTGGTTTTTGTAGAATCCAGAGTAAATGTACCTGCCCTTTCATCCTTACACACCCACAATGTTTTGTTCTTCTGTGTTCTGCTGTTTGTTTCTGAAGTTGAAGGATGTGCAAAGGATACATCTTTAGCACTGGAGTTTGCAGGGAAAATCTCACAGGGAACTAATGACCTTGAATAGGATCTGTATAAAAAGATTTAAGCTCATCCATCATTTAGGATAGAATAGAATAGAATAGAATTCTTTACTGGCCAAGTGTGATTGGACATACAAAGAATTTGTCTTTGGTGCATAAGTTTTCAGTCTACATAAAAGATAGAAGTGATAAATCATGATCATAGTCATATAAATACAATCATCATGAATCATAAGATACAACACTTAGTGTCAGTCTTAAGATACTAAATAAGCAATCAAAGTCATACTAGGAAACTAAATAAAAACAATATAAATTGTAAAGATACAAGCAACAAGGTTATAGTCATAAGTAGAAAGGGAGATAGGTAATAGGAAAGATGAGAAGAATCTCATAGGAATATGAATATGATTGTATTTTTTTCAGGCTTCAAGGTTCCTGAAGTTATGCTGATATTCTTTCATTTCTTAGGAGCTCCCTTGCTTGTGACATGCAACAATCTAAATCAGCGTTTCTCAACTTTGGCAACTCGAAGATCAGGGGACTTCAATGAAGGTCCACATATCTTCATATTGCCCAGTTGGGGAAACCCTGACCTAAATTGTTCATGAGTTCTCCCTCTTATGAAGAAAAGTCCATGCTTACTCCAGCCGCTGATATTTACAGCCCAAGCACACTGAGACAAGGTAATTCCACACCCATACACCCACACCCACCGTTCTGCACACCTCAGCATCATGAGGAGTGGACTATTCACACGTTTGACAGACTTGAACAATGGGCACTATCTAACAAAATGAAATTCAATGGTGAAAAAAGTAAGGTTCTACGTTTAGGTAAAAAACCCAAAATGCACAGGCAGAGTATAGATCCATGATGGTGAACCTATGGCACACATGCCACAGGTGGCACACAGAGCCTTTTCTGTAGGCACACGGGCCGTCTTTCCAGCTCAGCTCCATCACACATAGACTCGTTCCTTCTGCTGGCCAGCTGGTTTTCAGGTCTCTCCCACACAGGCTCCCTAGAAAACTCCCTGGCAGGAAGCATGACAATACAATACAATACAATACAATACAATACAATACAATACAATACAATACAATAGCAGAGTTGGAAGGGACCTTGGAGGTCTTCTAGTCCAACCCCCTGCCTAGGCAGGAAACCCTATACCATTTATGACAAATGGCTATCCAACATCTTCTTAAAGACTTCCAGTGTTGGGGCATTCACAACTTCTGGAGGCAAGCTGTTCCATTGATTAATTGTCCTAACTGTCAGGAAGTTTCTCCTCAGTTCTAAGTTGCTTCTCTCCTTGATTAGTTTCCACCCATTGCTTCTTGTTCTACCCTCAGGTGCCTTGGAGAATAATTTGACTCCCTCTTCTTTGTGGCAGCCCCTGAGATATTGGAACACTGCTATCATGTCTCCCCTAGTCCTTCTTTCTATTAAACTAGACATACCCAGTTCCTGTAACCGTTCTTCATATGTTTTAGTCTCCAGTCCCCTAATCATCTTTGTTGCTCTTCTCTGCACTCTTTCTAGAGTCTCCACATCTTTTCTACATCGTGGTGACCAAAACTGAATGCAGTATTCCAAGTGTGGCCTTACCAAGGCATTATAAAGTGGTATTAACACTTCACGTGATCTTGATTCTATCCCTCTGTTGATGCAGCCTAGAACTGTGTTGGCTTTTTTGGCAGCTGCTGCACACGGCTGGCTCATATTTAAATGGTTGTCCACTAGGATTCCAAGATCCCTCTCACAGTTACTACTATTGAGCAAGGTACCACCTATACTGTATCTGTGCATTTTGAGCATCAGGAATAGTTTGTCCCTCTCATTGTTTCTCTGGTGTCCCACACGGCTTGTAGCCTTGTCTACAAAAAATATACATTTTTCAGTTAGTAGCTGATGACTGAACAGTAATCTGGCAATATCACAGACGAAGCAATGCTATATAGTGCATCCACGCAAAATAATTTCAGATAAAATGCACAAATATGCATGTTATTATATCAGGGATTGTAGCAGCTGCTCTTCATTTTCTCGCTTCAATGTTGGCAATTTTCATTAGAAATTGTTTGAAATCCGTCCACTGCACAAGCAGCTATTGCAGGAAAGGACTTTGTCTGCCAAACAAGATGAAATTCTTGGCCTTGGACCTCATTTCGATGAGCTGGGAGAAAATGTGTTTTAAGACTAATTTCACTGCTGTCTAACTAATGATCTGAAGGAGCCAATTGACTAGGCAATTGGATCATGACTTTGGCAGGCACACTGAATATATTGCATGCCCAAATACCAATCTCTGATCATGTTTGTTCACATCAAAATGTCGGTGCGTGTCCAACACATCCTCAAAACATTTAAACTAGCTTATGGAGGGAAATATGCAGTGCGGTACCTCAAGGTTCTGCCTTAGGTCCAGGACTCTTCAATGTCTTCAAAAATGATTGAAGTAAGGAGATAGAAGGGGAACTCATCAAATTTTCAGGTGGCACCAAGCTGGCAGGAATAGGCAAAGCTCTAGAACAGGGGTGTCAAACTGGATTTCATTGAGGGCCAGATCAGCATTGTGGTGGTCCTCTGGACGCCGGAGGGAGAGAGAGGCATGGCTGGACACCCAGGTGGAGGGCTGGTGTGGTGGAGGTGGTGAGGAGGGGCAACTGCAGGGCAGCCCCCTCCTGGGGGGCTGCTGATGGCGGTGGCAGTGGCGGCTGTGTCCCCCTGATCTGCAAGGAACTGGAGGGGGTGACAGTGGCATGCAATGCTGGTCCTGTGTTCATGCATGCATGCCAAATGGGGTGGGGTTGGCCTGTGTGAGCATGTGCCCGCCACCTCCTGCAGGCATGCATGACCACTGGGATAACATGGGCAGGGCCAAAGTGACGCAGGCCAGCCTCTTACAATTTCCAGGACGGTCGTGCGGGCTGGATCCAACCACATCATGGGCCAAATTCGGCCCACAGGCCTTAAGTTTGATACCCCTGCTCTAGAATCTTGGCTTAAGATTCAGAAGGATCTTGGCAGGCTTGAACAATAAGATGTGATTCAGCTGTGAGAAAAGTAAGGTTTTATACTTACTTTTACTTAGGCAAGAAAAATGCACAGATATAAAAGAGGTGGTACCTGGCTCAACAGCAGTAACTGTGAGAGAGCAACTCTGGGGAACAACCACTTAAACATGAACCAGCAGTGAGTTGCAGCCACCAAAAAAAACCCCAATGCAGTCCTAGACTGCATTAACAGAGGTAGTGGTGGGATCAGGGGTGAAATCCAGCAGGTTCTGACAGGTTCTGGAGAACCGGTAATGGAAATTTTGAGTAGTTTGGAGAACCAGCAAATGTCACCTCTGGCTGGCCCCAGAGTAGAGTGGGAATGGAGATTTTGCAATATCATCCCCTGCCATGCCTACCAAGCCACACATGCCCACCAAGCCACACCCATAGAACCGGTAGTAAAAACATTTGAATTTTACCACCTGGTGGGATTCTACCGGTTCGGGTGAACCAGTGGGTCTGAAGATCAGCTGAGAGTAAACTGGTTCACTCTGACCATCAGGTAGTCTCGCCTGCCCACCCCTGGGTTATACTCACATATATTTCCTTGTTTTTATCATGGCTAAAAGGGCATGGTTTGGTGGGCATGGTGTGGCTTGGTGGGTGTGGCAGGGGAAGGATACTGCAAAATCTCCATTCCCACCCCATTCTGGGGCCAGCCAGAGGTGGCATTTGCTGGTTCTCCGAACTACTCAAAATTTCTGCTACTGGTTCTCCAGAACCTGTCAGAACCTGTTGGATTTCACCCCTGAAGTGAACCATTTGTTAAGAGGGTTGGATCCCACCCTTGAACAGAGGGATAGAACCAAGATCACATGAAGTGTAATCTTACTGCTTTATAATGTCTTGGTAAGGCCATACTTGGAATATTTTATTCAGTTTTGGTCAACATGATATAAAAACGATATTGAGATTCTAGAATGTGCAGAGGAGAATAACAAAGATATAACAATCGATCAGTGAAACAGCTTGTCTTCAGAAGTTGTGGGTGCTCCATTGCTGGAGGTTTTTAAGAAGAGATTAGCCAGGAGGAGGAGACAATGTCACGACAATATGGATGTGCGGTCTTGATGCTCCGAGACCACATCTGATACTTTTGCCGCTGGGTCGTCCAATCGGACCTAAACCGTCCCGCAGAGAACAAGAAGAATACATCTTGCTGATCTCAGGGACATCGCAAAGTCCCTGATCGATGCAAGAGAAATTCTTCAAGTGCGACAAAAAATCCAGCCAACGCTGATGAAGTTATGTATTAAATCTTGGTATATTTTATGATGAAGGACGTTTAAACAATTATAGTCAAATGAAAATGGAGGTATGATGATGGTAACATGTATAAATATCTGAGTTAAAATACTTGAGTTAATTATGAATTATGGTTGATGACTGTGGAAGAGATGCACGAAAGCCTTTTGTAACCAACTGATACACTTTCTACAGTATGTAAAGAAGGAAGATTTTTTTGTGTTGTGTTTGTTTTGAAAATTAAAAATTAAAAAAAACATTTTTTTAAAAAAAGAAGAGACTAGCCATTTGTCGGACATGATATAGGGCAGGCGGTTAGACTAAAAGACCTCCAAGATTCCTTCCAACTCTGTTATTCTGTTGTTCTCTTAAAGGGAAAGGATTTTTTACCAAAAGTCCTCAACAGTAGGGAAGCTAGGCAAAGACTGTGATGGTTACAAAAAAAAAAAAAAGTATTTTAGGGTTAACTACTGTACTATAATTTAGAGCTTTAGTGTGCAATTTGGGACTCTCAGTGTGTGAGCTGGGCAGTTATATAAATTTATTTAATAAACAAATAAATAATAAAGAGCAGGAGGAATAGATTGTACAAGCCAAATTTCTTTTATTACAAATGTTAAATTACTGCACTAACCTGCCCCCATCTGCAAGATTATTGTCAGATAAAAGGAGGACTTCCGAAATAGGAATCTAAAAACTAAAGAAAATCAGCTAGAAACCATTAAGAGGTTTGCTGTCTTTGTTTGCCACCTAGTGGACAAAATTCTAAATGATTCACCTCAGGATAAAAAGGATTAAAACGTACTTTTAAAAATAGAGATCACTTCAGATCAGATCCGTCCTACAATTGCATCCTCTCAGGTTACTTTAATGGCTACTGTATGATTTTGTAAGAGCTTCTTCAGCTCTGACTGGATGATGGGGAAGCTGAAGAGGCTTCTTGGATGAGAAGCAAAACGTCTTCAAAGAAAAAACAGAAAGTCCAGTTGCCTCTTGATGGGGGGGGGGGGGGCGGGGAGAGAGAAGCACTTTTGGGACAACCATGACCTGGATGACTGAGAATCTCCATTGAAAGATAGATAGACAGCACTTTGTGGAGGTAAGAGAAGTAGAAGTCTCCTGGGGTTTTCTCTCCAAGAAATAAAATATCAATGTGCCAATTGTTTCCCAAACTGCCAGGTTCTCTTTCTATGCTATTAGTATGCACAGATTAGTGGCAAAAAGATAGATTATAATACATGCTTTTCTTTCCATTGAACTGAGTGAATTTTGTATGAGAATTCAGTGATTTGGGACACAAGGAAAGAATCAGCATATAGCAAGTTGACTGACAGCGTTCCAAATATCATCCAGAATTAAATCAGAGTTCAAGGCATAGCATTCCAATTTAATAAGAGAGACATGTTGGTACATCTGTGGAAAACCCGAATCTGAAAGCTTCCTGGGGTTTCCACCCAGTTGAAAGTTCATGATCTTGCCCCCACATCCACAAGCCCATCACATGGTCCAATCTTCCTCTGCCACGCTGGCATTTCCACCCATCCACTTCCGGTCAGGTGAAGAGGTGCGGAGACAAAGGATGACCTTGGGCGTCTAGAAAGGAATGTTTTATTTTGACAACAACACATTCTACAATTCTACTCCTTACTATTCTCCCTCCCAATTACCCCACTAATGAAACAGCATAGTAAAGAAAGAAAGAGTGTGGCAGGTCAAAGATCTTAAAAGGAATATAACTGCAGGCCTGACATTGACTTTAAATGCCTACGTGCACATGTGAATGGGACTGCGAGCATGCATGTGACATAAACAGGACTGTGAGCAGGCACACAATGCTCACCATGAGAATAGCATGAGTGGGGGGGGGGTGCGCACACACAGGCATGTGCACTGGCAGCCACTCATGCAACCCAGTGGCCAACCGGCCATGCCCCAGTAATGGGCCATGGCCCATAGGTTGGGGATCCCTGATGTGGATGACATTCTGTAATAGATGGGGACCTTCTCTAGACCTCTTGAGGCATGTAGACACAATTGAAGAGAGGCAGTCCTTCAGATATCCCAGCCCCATGTCATGTAGGGCTATATAGGCAACAATGAGCACCTTGAATTGCACTCAGAAGTCTATTAAGAACCAGTGTAACCAAGGAATAACATGGGCGTACTAAGGCATGCCCATAATTGCACACGCTGCCTCATTCTGAACCCTCTGCAGTTTCTGAATGTTCTTCAAGGACAATCCCATAGAGAGAACATTGCAGTAATCCAATCATTGGCCAGAAATCAAGCTCTGTTGAAAGCTGGTAGTAATTCAGCCCAACAAAATTTAGAGACCAGGCTGAGAAAAACTGGATCTATGTTAGTGGTGTTGATTATTTGTTTTAGTAGAAACTGAGTAACTTTGAATCATAGTATATTTGGCTTTTTATTTATTTGTTTTTGTTGATTTGATAATTAACCATGGTAGAAAACTTGGGTTCAGTGAAATATTCACCAGCAATCATTTTTCAAGAAAAAGAAAGTAAAATATGAGTTAGCAAGTCAACGTCTTCTGAAGATGCCAACAATTTTCTAGAGATGCCTACATCATCTGAATGTATACAATGTAATAACACAATCTGATGCAATTTAGGAATGTAAATGAATTTTACGATGGGCTTTGCTGATAGCAGGCTTACATTTTTGCTCAACCGATCTGTGAAAGCAGGAAGAATGAAGTCTGACTAGTATTAGCCCACCAAGCTACTTAGAAAGAGCTTTCAGGGTACTAATGGTATTTGTGATATGGCTAAACTAAAGCCTTCAAAATGTCTCTGTGCTGATGTTGCCGTACAGGAAAAGAAGATCGGAAGTTACCAAGATAGAGTTACAGTAGGGACATGGAATGTAAGATGCATGAACACGGAAGTCCTACAACCAAAACAGTACCACTATACCTGGATATGATTGGATAGTGTATATAGAAAACCAATTGATTACAGGTAGTTCTTGACTGACAATGATTCACATGAAGCCCTCCTGAGCTCAATTTTCACTGACAGAAGATTGCAGGAGGCCGTCCCACCCGAAAATGGAGCTATGGATCCTGTTTTCACTGGCAGAGCACTCGGGTTACCACAGGCACCTCTGACATGAGTGACATCAAGCTGGCCACACCCACCCTGGCCATGCACACCTTGGCCTCCCGAGGTCGAGCATAACCCTGATGTGACCCTCAATGAAATTGAGTTTGACACCCGTGATGTATATAGGTACCCATCTTATAACCAACTCTGGGTGGTTCCCAATCAGAAACAATCTGCAAGCCATCATACCAGGGGTAGGTTCCGGCTTCCGTTACTGTTCGGTTCGCTCAGGGATATGCTTCACACATGCATGCACTTTGCATGCACACATGCTTGATGTGCACATGTGCAGTAGTAAAAAATGGCTTCTGCACATGCACAGAAGCAAAAAACAAGATGGCAGTGCTTATGGCACCATGGTTAGAACCAGTTCGGGGGCATGGCCGGACGAGTCACTACTTACTTGGCTGAACCAGTAGGAACCCACCTCTGCATCATACAATATTTTTGATTTCACTAGGTAGCAAAATAATCCTTAGGATCATCCAACACATTAAAGGTCTACATAGAAAGCGATGCCAGATGTTCTGGCTATCTTTAGAGAAAAAAAGGGGGAAGAATACAAGACAATTGCTGACATATGCAGGATAACTGAGAAAGCCAAAGAATATAAAAAAGATGTCAGAAAGTGCTTCATCAATTGTAGAAGCTATGCAGGAATAATGGTTGATGCCTTTGAATTGATGATGTTGCTGAACAGAAAATACTGTATGCAACCAAGGAAAGGAACAGATGGGGCATCAAACAAATCTCATCCCAAAATTCTCCCTTGAGGCGCAAATGATCAGGTTCAAATTATTTGAATACATTATGCAAAGACTCAAATCTTTGGAAAAAGCTCTAATGCCGGGAAAGGGGGAAGAAAAGTGATGGAAAGAATGACAAGCAGCAAGTTGGATAGACTCAGTTACAATGGCGATGAGTGCAATATTGGAAGGTGAAGGACTAAGTTGGGTATGGAGAAAATCTACCTATATTTGTTGTTAGTTGCGAAGTCATGTCTGACCCATCGTGACCCCATGAACAACATTCCTCCAGGCCTTCCTGTCCTCTACCATCCCCTGGAGTCCATTTAAGCTCACGCCTACTGCTTCAGTGACTCCATCCAGCCACTTCATTCTCTGTCATCCCCTTCTTCTTTTGACCTCAGTCTTTCCCAGCATTAGGCTCTTCTCCAGTGAGTCCTTCCTTCTCATTAGATGGCCAAAGTATTTGAGTTTCATCTTCAGGATCTGGCCTTCTAAAGAGCAATCAGGGTTGATCTCCTTTAGGACTGATCAGTTTGACCATCTTGCAGTCCTAGGAACTCGCAGGAGTCTTCTCCAGCACCATAATTCAAAGGCTTCTGTTCTTTGGTGCTCAGCCTTCCTTACAGTCCAACTTTCACAGCCATACATTGCAACTGGGAAAATCACAGCCTTGACTATACACATTTTTGTTGGTGGGGTGATGTCTCTGCCTTTTAGTATGCTGTCTAGATTTAGTATGCTGTCTATATCTATATGGTTGCTACCAATATAAAACAACTTGATGATACATAATCAGTTGATCATTTGTGGTTATAACATCTTAATGAAGTAAGTCTTGATGGTTGTTGTGCTGGATTTGGATGTGCAGTAAAGAAGTAAAAAAGGCATTTCCCTGGAAAACTTAAAACATTCTGCATCTTTCTACATTAAATGCAGATGATTCATTCTGTTTGGAATCCTTGATTCCCAGAGTGTGATTGTGGGTTTGTGCCTTTAAGTCAGTTTGGGATGCTTGGCAACTGCCTGGACATGACCAAGCAGTTTTCTGGGGAACATTTTCAGAAGTGGTTCACTCTCATCTCTCACCCTAGGGCTGAGAGAGAATGACTGGCCCAAAGTAGCACAACTAGGAACTCAGAGTATTCCAGTTTCTAGACTAGTGCTTTAGACACTAAAGCAAATTGACTCTCTGACTCCTCGTTGAGCTTGTAAAATCATAAGCCATCTTCTAATGTTCCTGAGGGACGCGGCTAAGTGGCTAAGACACTGTGTTTCTTGATTAGAAAGGTCAGCAGTTCAGCGGTTCGAATCGCTAGTGCCGCGTAACAGAGTGAGCTCCCATTACTTGTCCCAGCTTCTGCCAACCTAGCAATTTGAAAGCACGTAAAAATGCAAGTAGAAAAATAGGAACAACCTTTGGTGGGAAACAGTGGTGGGTTTCAAAAGTTTTTAGAACTTCTTCTGTAGGTGTGACCTACCTTGTGGGAGTGGCTTGCCATCAATGTGACCAGGTGGGAGTGGCTTGCCAGCCATGTGACTGGGTGGCTGTGGCCAATTTGTAAAATGTGGTGAAACTCACTTAACAACGCTCTTGCTTAGCAAAATTTTGGCTCAGGAACTCTAGCATTTGAAGCACGCAAGTCGTAAAGCTGTCAAGTTACAAGACCCCTGCACCTCTAACCCTTTAGAAAAAAAACCCAGGGGTGTTCAAACTTGACAGCTTTAAGATTTGTGGACTTCAACTCCCAGAATTCCTCCTCTCGCTCTTCATCTTGATGATGTGCGGATGGGCGGGGGGAGGGAGCTGGAACCGATTCTAAACAGCACTGTAGATTTGTGGAACCTCTTCTATAGAAGAGGTTAGAACTGGCAGGAACCCATCCCTGGTGGGAAGATAACAGTGTTCTGTGGCCTTCGGCATTTAGTCATGCTGGCCACATAACCACGGAGATATCTTCGGACAGTGCTGACTCTTCGGCTTTAAAACAGAGATGAGCACCGCCCCCTAGAGTCGGGAACGACTAGCACATATGTGCAAGGGGAACCTTTAACTTTACCTTAATGTTCCTGCAAATTATTTCTAAATGAGAACAATACAAAACTTACAGTGTATAAAACGGTTCTTCGATGAAGAAACCGCTGAAGCTGAGATGGCCAGCTCAGGCAATTGTACTATATGTATTTATTTAACATATTTCTCAATCCCTGACTTCCTTCCGCTCATAAATTGGCATGAAGTATCCCTCTCATTAGGATGCACCCAACACCAACACCCCTCCCCTCCCCTTCATCTTCCTTTCCAGTCTCCAGCATTCTGGGAATCTTTTCAAAAATTATCTCAGCGAAATCCTAACTTCTATCTCAGCTCAACTGTAATCCCAACATGTTAAATGTGCCTGAAACATTTGGAGGGCCTGCAACAACGCATTAAAATAATTCAAAGACTTGGCCCCAAAGATAAACCCTCTGCCATGCGCTGAGGGATAAAAAAAAATATCTCCCTTTGATCTCCTGCCAGAGGAAGTGAGCTTCAGTGTAAGGTCCTTAGATGAGGATGTTGTGCTTGCACAGTTGTCCAGTGTTCTCACCTCTAAACTGACAGCTAAGCATATGACAGCAGTCTTCTTCCCACCCAGGAACTAATGGCCTGGCTGAGTGATTTGTCTAGGCACTTACATTGGCTCCAAGTAGGATGGCAGGGAGAAAAATTTAGAAATTGTACTCTGATAAGATAATATTTCCAGTAAAGTAGCATTTAGAGCGCACCACTAGATCTCAGCCTTCCTCCTCCTGCTCTTCCTCCTCCTCCTCCCCCGCCTCCCCACCATCAATGTTATTTAAGGGGTGCAACTTGAGACCAGAGCAATGTGCCATGTGTACAGCTTGTAGAAGTGGCAAGCAAGACCAAATCTGACAAGCTCCGGCAAGACGGGCTGATCCTCACACATGGGTTATGGTTTGCAGACTGGACACCCACCAGGTACAGTTAAATCCTAGACCGGACTTTCGTGCTACACTCCATGCAAGGAAGGATGAATCTGATCCTATAAAGTTATGAGGGCCAGCTGCTGGGACTATCTCATGTATGCGGCAACTGGAATCGGGAATGCATGCCCAGGGTTCCTGAAATGCCAGGGGAGCATAATCCTGAACTTCCTGAGTTACAGCAATGCCATTGTCATTCATTCCCATGCATATTCTCATTGGCCTGGCAAAATAGGTGGTTCATGGTTTGTCATGTATGGATCCTTGCTCCCCCTCCCCAGGAGCTTCCCAAAAAGCCATAACAATTAGACTATGTGACTTGATTTGAATTTGTGTTTCCATTAATAACACTCAGGGAAGAAGTCTTCTTCTTCTTCTTCTTCTTCTTCTTCTTCTTCTTCTTCTTCTTCTTCTTCTTCTTCTTCTTCTTCTTCTTCTTCTTCTTCTTCTTCTTCTTCTTCTTCTTCTTCTTCTTCTTCTCCTTCTCCTCCTCCTCCTCCTCCTCCTCCTCCTCCTCCTCCTCCTCCTCCTCCTCCTCCTCCTCCTCCTTCCTCCTTCCTCCTTCCTTCTCCCTCCTCCTCCTCCCTCTCCTTCTCTCTTCCTCCCAACTTAACCCCACCTCCCAATTTATTTTCGTGTGTGTTTGCCATAAGTAGTATTGGGCATGAATCTCTGACTGGTTAATGACTGTGGATGGTTAAATAATTGATTTTGCCTTCTGCTATAGACTGAAAGTTGTTTCAGTTATGCAAAGGACCAGGAGCATTTCTTGCCAGGTTGTTACCAAAATATCTTTGGTTTTTTTTCATGATCTCTGCCTGCATTCTAGACCATGATGGTTAATTTTTACCAAAGAGCTTAGTCTTGTACTGGAGAGAAAGGGGTAGTCTGGGGGAAAATGTCCTCCCTTTCTGCTCTCTGAATATTGGGGTTGTTTTGTACACGATCTTAACATTCCTGCTACTGCATTAGCAAAGGACAACACACAGTTTGATGCTGTCATTTAATTCTGATTTTGTGGACAGTCATTTTGAATTACAGATCATGTCCTTTACGGTTGTTTTTTTGTGTATGTCTAGATTCTAGCTTGCTTTTCAGAATATCATTACAACCCAGTGTAGAATATACAGCAAATGCAGAACCTGTGTTGTTCTGTCAGATGGGCAGCCATATAAATACAATTTATAAATAAATAATTGGTAGAAGAAACTAGGGACATGGTGGCTCAGCGGCTAAGACACTGAGCTTGTCGATCAAAAAGCTCGGCAGTTTGGCAGTTTGAATCCCTAGCGCCGCGTAACGGAGGGAGCTCCCATTGCTTGTCCCAGCTTCTGCCAACCTAGCAGTTCGAAAGCATGTAGAAATGCAAGTAGAAAAATAGGGACTACCTTTGGTGGAAAGGTGTTCTGACCCCCTCCTCTTGTATACCAAGACACTCCGACACAAAGTCTCTTCAAAGATGTTTATTGACATACAGGTTCCACCTTGGCAGCAATCCAGCCTGCCAAGGTCAAGATAGCACTCTGGGCAGCAATCCAGCTACAGCGACATCCCTTGGCAGCAATCCAGCTACCAAGCTCCAGATAATCACCTTAGCAGCCAAGGTCCAGGGAACAGATTGACAGTAATCCAGGTAAAACCTTTAGCAGCAATCCAGCCTGCCAAAGTACGACACAGATCTGAGCTTCTCCAACTCCAATGATCAGTTGATTCCTGCAAAGGGTGTGTCCACAAGCAGTCCCTTTATAGTCTGGAGAGGAGTCTAATGATCAGCAGCTGAGAGCCATTACCTCCTGTAATGGCTCAATTGCTCCTTACGCTGGGTAGCACGTCGGTAACGAGCATCTAATAGCTCACTGCTGTCTGACTCACTGTCCTGTGACTCCTCCCCACTGCTCCAAGGCATGACATCAGGAGCCCCCTTCCTTTGGCTTTCACCACTGCTCCATGCCTCAGGCGCCCCCTGGTGGCCAACCAGCCTCTCTGCGCCCTGCTCAGCGTCGGAACCCTGTCCAGGGTCCCCCACCTCCTCTTGAGCCGACTCAGAGGACACGTCGCTGTCAGAGTCTGGTGGCAGCGGCACTGGCACTGGCTGGGCCACAACAGAAAGGTAACATCATTCTTTGCACCTTTGGCATTTAGTCATGCTGGCCACATGACCACGGAGACATCTTCAGACAGCGGTGGCTCTTCGGCTTTGAAAGGGAGATGAGCACTGCCCCTAGATTTGGGAACGACTAGCACATATGTGTGAGGGGAACCTTTTCCTTTTACCTTTAGAAGAAAGGAAAAAATCCAGTACACATCTATTAGCAGGGTGTATGTGAAACTGAATGGGGAAACTCATTGGGTGTGGAAGCCAGTAACTGGATCTAATTGAGTCACATGAATAAGGGAGAAACCTTTGGGTATAAATTAACTAACAAAAGTGTTGTTTTCATCAGTACTGATTGTAAAACCTAGGTTCCAGTTAATAAATACTGTATATGATTCTTAGAAGTGTTTTGTGGATTAAATGCAAGAAAGGCATTCCTTTAAAAAGCTTCTACACTAGGGCCAGATTTTAGTATCAGTCATAATATCTGTTCGTTTTCATTATTATTTGAGCCATCTATGTGCTCTAAATGTTCATTGTCAGTTTTGTTTCATATAATCTAAAACTGCAGTTCTTTTATAGCTTTATAAATATTCTATCCATTTGGAGCTCATTGCTGCTGTATAATTCATATCTGTTACTTTGAACATATAGAAGTTAATATTATCACAGGTCGTGGATCTTTACTTTAAAAGCTATGCATTTTACATTATGGTATAACTAACTGGGACGTGGTGGCTCAGTGGCTAAGATGCTGAGCTTGTCAATCAGAAAGGTCAACAGATTGGCGGTTCGAATCCCTAGTGCTGCGTAATGGAGTGAGCTCCCGTTACTTTTCCCAGCTTCTGCCAACCTAGCAGTTTGAAAGCATGTAAAAAATGCAAGTAGAAAAATAGGAACCACCTTTGGTGGGAAGGTAACAGCGTTCCATGAGCCTTCGGCATTTAGTCATGCCGGTCACATGACCACGGAGAGCAGTGGTGAGTTGCCAATATTTTTTACTACCAGTTTGGGCGCACTCCCACAATGCTTCTGTACATGCGCAGAAGCGTCCGGGCGGGTGGGTGGAGCTGCCGGCCACCAGTACTATCAGTTTACCCAATCCGGGCCGAACCATCAGCAACCTACCTCTGACGGAGACGTCTTCAGACAGTGCTGGTTCTTCGGCTTTGAAACGGAGATAAGCACCAACAACCCCCCCCCCCCGAGTCGGGAATGACTAGCACATATGTGCAAGGGGAAATTTTACCTTTACCTATAACTAACTGTAATGTGTTATTGAATCAATTGTTATTTTATTCTATGGTGGTTTGACTACATTTCTGCAACCACTTACTTCACTCATATTCCAAGTGGTTGATAATCTAATCTCCTACAATAAAAAACCATAGGAAGATGTTGAATGTTTTCTGGAGATGTTGGTGGGAAATGTAATGTAAGGATGTCTATTATATATACTTGGTCAGAACTCTACTGAAGAAGCTACCTGCACGGTTCCATGGTTAAGAATGATAGCTTTTATCTCTGACGATGACTAGCTGAAGTCAGAAAGCTTGAAAATTCTGGGGTAGGACATTCAATGCATCGAGTGCGATGATTCAAACAGGGATCAGCAGAGGAAAGCAACAAAGAAACTTAATGATAGGCTAAATCGGGCTGATTAATTTTGCCATCCACCGTCATCCTGCGGAAGTACATATGCGTCTGCCAGGGGCTCACAGGGACATAAGTGGAATAGCTGGACCAGGAGCCGGAGATGAAAATTTGGACCGGATGAGGATCAAGAAATTGCAGAATAGATGCACAGAAAGGACTCACACCAAGAAGCCTGGGGAGACAGTGTTCAGGGCAGAAGGGGGATTAGGAAAGGGACAATCTGATAGCACAGTAAAAGGCAAAATGATATGGGTACAGATCATGATAGGGTTTGACAACTAGGTTGACCAAAATTGTTGCCGTGCTTTCTGTCTTTTCAGTGAGAAGAATTTAGTTAATTCCCAGAAGGCAATAGTTAAAGAGACAAAATCCCCAAAAGGTAATCCCAAATGAGTTTAACAGAAGAGTGGAGTGGAGTGGAGTCGAGTCGAGTCGAGTCGAGTGGAGTGGATAGGAGTAGAGTAGTGTAGAGTAGAGTAGAGTAGAGTAGAGTAGAGTAGAATAGAATAGAATAGAATAGAATAGAATAGAATAGAATAGAATAGAATAGAATAACAGAGTTGAAAGAAATCTTGGAGGTCTTCTACTCCAACCCCCTGCTTAGGCAGGAAACCTTACACCACTTCAGACAAATGGTTATCCAACATCTTCTTAAAAACTTCCAGCGTTGGAGTATTTACAACTTCTGGAGGCAAGTCGTTCCACTGATCAATTCTTCTAACTGTCAGGAAATTTCTCCTTAATTGCTTCTCTCTTTGGTTAGTTTCCACCCACTGCTTCTTGTCCTGCCCTCAGGTGCTTTGGAGAATAGCTTGACTCCCTCTTCTTTGTGGCAGCCCTTGAGATATTGCAACACTGCTATTAGGTCAACCCTAGTCTTTCTTTTCATCAAACTACATATACCCAGTTCCGGCAACTGTTCTCTATACGTATGTTTTAGACTTCAGTCCCCTAATCATCTTTGTTGCTCTTCTCTGCACTCTTTTTAGAGTCTCAACATCTTTTTTTCATCGTAGCCACTAAAACTGGATGCAGTGTTCCAAGTGTGGCCTTATTAAGGCATTATAAAGTGATATTAACACTTTGCGTGATCTTGATTCTATCCCTCTGTTTAAAAATGAATAAGAACAAAGGGCAAATTTCAGTTATAATTAGCTTACTTGTAGCCCGGTTCCACCACTTGTGGATGTCTAGAAGTGTGAACCCAAAGAAAACCTGCCATTGAACTGTACAGATTCGCTTCTTTGAATGGTGAGAACATGATGGAAAGACACCTTCAAGGCAAAAGTAAAAGGCAATCAACAGAGGGATAGAATCAAGATCATGTGAAGTGTTAATACCACTTTATAATGCCTTGGTAAGGCCACACTTGGAATACTGCATTCAGTTCTGGTCACCACGATGTAGAAAAGATGTAGAGAAAGAGTGCAGAGAAGAGCAACAAAGATGATTAGGGGACAGGAGACTAAAACATACGAAGAACGGTTGCAGGAACTGGGTAGGTTCAGCTTAAGAGAAAGAAGGACTAGGGGAGACATGATAGCATTGTTCCAATATCTCAGGGGTTGCCACAAAGAAGAGGGAGTCAAACTATTCTCCAAGGCACCTGAGGGTAGAACAAGAAGCAATGGGTGGAAACTAATCAAGGAGAGAAGCAACTTAGAACTGAGGAGAAATTTCCTGACAGTTAGAACAATTAATCAGTGGAACAGTTTGCCTCCAAGAGTTGTGAATGCCCCAACACTGGAAGTCTTTAAGAAGATGTTGGATAGCCATTTGTCTGAAACGGTATAGGGTTTCCTGCCTAGGCAGGGGGTTGGACTAGAAGACCTCCAAGGTCCCTTCCAACTCTAGTATTGTATTGTATTGTATTGTATTGTATTGTATTGTATTGTATTGTATTGTATTGTATTGTATTGTATTGCAATCTAGGCAGGAAATTGGATCCAAAACAACAATACATTTAACTTGCATTTCTTTTGGAGAACTTTTGCAAAGCTTTATCTCTTTCAGAAAAGTAATTAGTGATACGGCCAGGAAATGTAAAAGACCTAATAGGATTGGAGAAGGGGGAGCTGGTGGAGAGGACAGTGAAGGGCAAAAGAAATATACCAACTGCCAAAACGCAATCAATATCCTAGGCAGAGACAAAAACTCTGAAGACAATCTCGAAGTGTGCAAAAAAAACCCCAGTGTTATCATTGAAACTAACACTGCTGTCCCATTGAAGTACACTAAAGGGCGCTAGTTATCCACAATGTATTTGGGTTTTGCCTAGGTAAGACCGTTTTTCAGCTCTTCGAGTCATTTCGTAACAGGGTCCACATGAAATAGATCTGTGAATTCAACACATAATAAATTCAGTAACTGCCACATAAAAAAGCAATGTGTTGCCCAAACTTGAATGAATCTTGAGAAATTAATGCTTGTTAATGAGAACAGAGTTGCAGGAATAAGCACAAACATGGACATGAACAAAGGAAATGAGTCAAATAAATGGGGACAGTAGGACTGGGTGCTTATGCATGCGCCCTTTACGGTCCTCTTAGGAATGGGGCAAGGTCCACAGTAGACAGTTTAAGGTTGAAGCTGTGGAGGTTTGAGGATGTAACAATGGAGTCAGGTAGACCATTCCAGGTGTTGACCACTCTGTTGCTGAACTTGTATTTTCTGCAATTGAGTTTGGAGCTGTTAACCTTGAGTTTGCATCTATTGTTTGCCCGTGTATTATTGAGATTGTAGCTGAAGTAGTTGTTGACAGGTAGGATGTTGTAGCAGACAATTTTGTGTACTATGCTTAGGTCAGAACCTAGGTGGCGTAGTTCCAGGTTGTCAAAGGACAACATTTTGAGCCTGGTGGCATAAGGGATTCTATTGTGAGCAGAGGAGTGGAGTACTCTACTCCTGAAATCTCTCTGGAGCCGCTCAATTGTATTAATGTCCAATATACAGTGTGGATTCCAGGCAGACGAGCTGTATTCAAGAATTGGTCTGGCAAAAGTTTTGTATGCTCTGGTTTGCAGTACAATGTTACCGGAGAAGAAGCTTCACAAAATTAGGTTAACAACTCTTAATGCCTTTTTGGCAATGCTGTTACAGCATAAATTCACCCTCAAAATCTGCTCTAGAGATTAAGAGACTTGGGAATAAGCATAAAGGCAGAAGGGCAATAGGAAAGGAAGAATAAGGTCAATCAAAGATTACGTCTCTTCCATTGGATTCTACCTTAAGGCTGGTTTCACACGGACTTGAGCTAAGGCTTGTTGAATAAGCCACAATGCCTGAATTCAGACAGAGTGCAATCCATTATTTGCAATCCACAATTAAATTGCAAGAGGAAGTTCCTAGATTTGTGGCAACCAATGATCGCACTGGGCTGCAAAGGGCATAGGGGACAAATAGACTGCTCTTTTCTTTGGTTCTTATTAACTATGTATCAGAGTTCCAATAAGGTGGCTCAGTGGCTAAGATGCTGAGCTTGTCAATCAGAAAGGTCCACAGTTCGGCGGTTCGAATCCCCAGTGTTGCGTAACGGAGTGAGCTCCCGTTACTTGTCCCAGCTTCTGCCAACCTAGCAGTTTGAAAGCATGTAAAAATGCAAGTAGAAAAATAGGAACCACCTTTGGTGGGAAGGTAACAGCGTTCTGTGTACCTTTGGCATTTAGTCATGCCCACCACATGACCACGGAGACGCCTTTGGGCAACGCTGGCTCTTCGGCTTTGAAACAGACATGAGCTCCGCCCCCTAGAGTCAGGAATGATTAGCACATAGGTGAGAGGGGAACCTTTACCCTTTCCCTTTACAGGGTTCCAAGTAATACCCCCAACGAAAGAAGACTCTGAGGCTTGAGTTTCCCCAAAGTTCCATTTTATTAGAGATGTCATATTGGCACATCTGGGAAAACCCAAATCTAGACATTTCCAGGTTTTCCCCACCCAAGTGAAAGTTCAAGTCCCTGCCCAGCACCCACATGCCCATCACAAATCCAATGAGCCACCATCCAAAACTGGAGATGCCTCCCAGTCACCTCATTGTAGCTGCAGGGCAAGGTGTCCTTGACTCTCTGAGAAAGAATGTTACTTTGACTATATATCACCCACACTCTGTATAATCCCCCCTCCCATTTTCCCACGGTAGAAAATATGGCAGGCCTGAAGCCTCAAAAGTAAAAGATGGCTTCCAGGTCTGACACTATGTGCAGATCAAGTGAAAAAGGAAAGCTTATGGATTTCTCTGGCTTTGTTTCTCTCCTATCTTGTCAAATATCGCCAGCTGGCAAGAAAACATATAACAGTCCAGTGGTGGGTTCCGGATCCCATTCCAACCGGTACGGTTGGAACGGGCCCGGCGTCATCCATATGGACGCACGCATCGCGTGCATGCATCTTACTGCCACCGCGAGCCACCACGATGCTCCAACTGCTCAGCGGAGCGTCACGCAGGCGCTGTATGTGCCATGCACATGCGCAGAAGACTTAAAAGGAGCTCGGGCGGGCAAGTGGACCCTCCGGAGCACCATACCGGAATGTATCTGGTGCTCTGGGCAGGCTCCGGAATGCCCGTACTGGGGCGTATTGCCTGCAGTCCACCACTGTAACAGTTCTAACGAAGATGAGGATAGGGGATGGAAGCAAGTTTCAGCACATGGTTAGACCAATAGCCTTAGCTGTTAATCAAAACTTGCTCCAAATTATTCTTAAGCTAATGGTAGTCAATTTCCAGGTCTGGAGAGGGTGGGAGGAAAATGAGGACCCAATGATTTTCCTGTCAAGTCTCTGACCCCATAGATCCCATGACACTGGAGATCTGGGCAGTCAGGATCCAGTTCTCCCCATTTCATCTGCCTCTTCCCCCTTTCTAAGATTCTTTTAAATCTTTTACATACTTTCCTAAGATTATTGTCTGGGTGATCTGATTTTTTTAAAAAATAAAGTAATTGATATGGTTTAAGAAGCATATCTCAGGCCTGCAGCCATCTTTTCTTTTGGATCTTTGGCCAGCCACACTTTCTATTATTCTACTATGCATTTTCTATTGTGGGAAAATGGGAGGAGGAATTGTACAGAGTTAGATGCTATGTAGCCATAACAAAATTCTTTCTAGAAAGCCAAGGTCATCCTTTGTCTTTGCACCTCTGCACCTGACTGGAACTGGATGGGTGGAACTGCCAGCATGGCAATGGAAGATTGGACCATGTGATGGACTTGTGGTTGTGGGGGCAAGATCTTGAACTTTCAACTGGGTGGGGAAAACTGGAAAGCTTTCAGATTCAGGTTTTCCCAGATGTGCCAACATGGCTCTATAATAAATTGGAACTTTGAGCAATACTTTGCTTTGCATTCTGATTTACTTTTAGATGCTATTTGGATCCCTGAGAGCATATTGTTGAAAATCTCCTTCCATATTGTATGGTGCATGATTTTAACTTTTTTCCTCATTTTCAGGTTTAAAATCAAGTATCGCAGCTATCTTCGGGGAAGAATAATGTTTTCATAAGTAAAGCTAATCAAATCAAACTACTGATAAAGCTTCTCAATATTGTGAGCAGACTTTATTCATTTATTTACTTAGCTAATTTATATAGTCGGTCATCTCCAAAGCCAGTGATTCTGGGTAGCGTGTAAAGAAAAAAAAATATTTTTCAGGTTAATTTAAGAAATAGGGCTTACTTTATTCAGTGTAAAGACATTTCATGTCCTCAGTGAAAGGAATTAAATAACAATCAATACATATAAAATAAAATAATAAATAAAATAGAATAAAAATGGAACATGATAGCTGCTTTTTAGGAGTCTCATGGATTTCCGCATAGCTGTTACTCAGTGATCAAAGTTACAAGATGGTTTTCATAGTAAGAGATAGCTTAAATACATTTTTAAGATTAGCTAACTGAGAAGGTGGCTTCATGCCCAACTATACTTAGGCCTGGCATCTCGTATCACTTGAACAGGATTTTCTTGAGTGCAACTCTACTAACCCTCAAAAGCAAAGTGAAGTGAAATAACCCACCAGATTTGCTGCCTTTTTGGCAGTCTCTCTTTGTTTCAGCGAAATGATTCGGTTGAACCAGCATCAAATCAACGCATTCCACTGAAGAAGTTTTTATGACTTGAATACTCTAGAGTTCATCTCAGCATCTGAGGATTGGTAGACAGGCAGATCCAGGGATATTGTCTTTTCTTCTGGGATCTGCTCCATTGGTGAAATCTAAAAGTTTGTACTACCGGTTCTGCGGGCGGGGCTTGGTGAGCAGGGCTTGGCAGGGGAGGGGCTCATGTGATTATGTAGTCATGTAACTGGGGGGTCAAAAGACAGAAACTCACTTAACAATGTCCTGCTGGAGCAGGTTTGGACTAGATGATCTCCAGGTCCCTTCCAGCCCCAGATTATTCTCTGAAGCTGTGTCTAATGCCAGGTTTGTAGTCCTTCCTTCCTCTCCTTTTTCCCTCCCTCCCTCCCTTTCTTTTTCTTTTTTCTCTTTCTTTCTCCTTTCTTTCTTTCTTTCTTTCTTTCTTTCTTTCTTTCTTTCTTTCTTTCTTTCTTTCTTTCTTTCTTTCTTTCTTTCTTTCTTTCTTTCTTTCTCTCTCTGTCTCTCTCTCTCTCTCTTTCTTTCCTTCTTTCTTTCTCAACCTCCTGTTTTTGGCCTAGCAGGCTTCAGGAAGCCTGCTTGAAGCAAAAACGGAGCCCCACCCCATTTTTTTACCCCACCCCATTTTTGGACCAGCAGGCCTCAGAAAACCTGCTGGGAACAAAAATGGATCCCCCCCACCCCCCATTTTTGACCCCACCCCTGTTTTTGGCCTAGCAGGCCAAAGGGAAGCCTGCTGGGAGCAAAACTTGACCCCACCCCCATTTTTGACCCTCCACCCCTTGTTAGCAGGCTTAAGGGAAGCCTGCTGAGAGCACAAACGGACACACACACACACACACACACACACACACACGTTTTTGGCTGTGCGACGTGCGATCATCGGAACGTTTTTTTTCTTTTTTTAGTATTTTTTACTACCGGTTCTGTGAACTAGTAGCATTTTTTACTACCGGTTCGGGCGAACTGGCCCAAACTGGTAGCATTTCACCCCTGATCTGCTCCCCCCCCCCTAATGTTTTCTGGAGACTGCAGAAATTTTCAGTCCAAGTCCTATCTTGCAATCTGGGTCAGTCACCAGGACCAGAATTTTAATCTTCTATGCTTTCTCGGAACATTCTGGCGAGAGAGAAGTTCTCCTTGACGATGGGCTCCAGCATGAGTCTGAAAGCTTGGAAGACTAAACCTCTGGTCCCAGTGATTGACCCAGATTGGATACAGCAACATTATCCTGGGACATGTATATTCGCCTTCATAAGTCCTATCCTCTGCAAATATGACTCGGTTAAGTGCTTTTCAAATCAGCCAAGGTGAGTTAGGTGCTGCCTGCCATCTGCTGAGAGCTGCTCAACTGTAACAGATGATTTAAAAGCTCAGATTGCAGCACTCTGGGTACCCTTTTTCCTCATCTTAGGGTAGAAATCCATTTAGAGTAAAGCTTCGGAGAATATTTTTAGACCACAACTAAGAAAAAACAGGGAAAAAACAACATTCCCTCAATTACAGTGGGTCGCAAATTGCAAAGAGCTCTATAGATTAAGATGAACCTGTTGATTGGGGTCCATAACTAAAAGAGAAAAAAAGTTGACATAACCTAAGAGAATTGGGAAATTACCATATTTTTTCGGAGTATAAGATGCACCTTCCCCCCTAAAAGAGGGTGAAAATTTGGGTGCGTCTTATACACTTATACACTCACCCACAGCCCACACCCTTTGGCCTCTGCTCCCAGCAATTTACCTCTTTGCAGCAAATGGGGGCTTGCGGAGGCTTCAATAAGCTATAGCAATCCCTGCAGCCCCTAACAGCTGATGATCGGGAGAAATTGAAAGTGAAACTTGCTGTTTGCTCCACATGACAAATTGCTGGGAGGCAGATTTTTTTTCTTGTGCTAATCAGGCTGTTTGCTGCAAGAAGGTAAGTCAACAATTATAAATTGCCTATAGAATGTTCAAATTATTAGACTCATTTTTTAAAGACTACTTTATTATTGTTCTAGACAATGTAACAAAATGAAGAAGCTTTTTAAAATAAATGCTTGATATGAAGAGGCCCAGTGCTATTGTTTTAAAAAGTGCTATTCTTTTAAATAGCAGAGAATAACTATACTTCCAGAAAGCACATCAATTTTAACAGCATCTGTACAAGTATAGTCTGACTGTTTGTTGCAAGGAGGCAAATTGCTGGGAGGCAGAGGCCAATATATTTCCCTTGTTTTCCTCCCCAAAATCTAGGTGTGTCTTATACTCCAAAGCATCTTATACTCTAAAAAATATGGTATATAGGCATTGACATTGACAAAATCACCAGCAGTCAATTTCAAAAGGTAGCTTTACTTGGAACAGCTTACAGCCTGTGTTGGTATCTTTAAAACCAATAAAAAACCAACATATGTGAGATCACTTCCGGTTCCTGTAGGTGACGGACATTTTGTCCGCTGCTCATCTCCTCGGTGGGCTCCTTTTAGGAGTACAGGGGGCCCTGGGGGGGTCTTCTGCCACAGGGCGGCTTGCTGGAATCCCCCAGACTCGGCGGCAGTCGGCGGGGGTGTTTCCAGCCTCGCTCCAGGCACCGGGGAGCAGAGGGGGGGGCATGAAACAGCTGTCAGCTGTCTGCCCTTTCGCTGAATGGGCTCCGGGAGGAAAGAGTTAAGCGGAAAAAGAGCGGCTGAAGTGTCGGTGGGGAGAGATCCCCTCTAACCTCCTTGATCATCGTTAACAGATAAGCAGCAGACTACTGTAAGTTTTTGTTCAATCCATTTTAAACTGGAAGATTAGAGGGGGGTGTTTCTTTTTCCTGCCCCCCCCTCGGAAAAAGCAGCATTTGAACTATCTCTCTCTATAACGGAATGGAGAGAGAATAAAGGCTGACTTGCCACTTGTACTAGCTATGTGAGAAAGATTGATATCACAGCTGCAAGAGGTGATCGCTGAGTTGTCTTCTTAAAAGGAAAAAAACTTTATGGAACTCCTTGTTCTTCTCCCTGCAAAAGGAGGAGCCAAGATGGTGTCCCTCCGTCTTTGTATCTATAAATGAAGCCTGCCTTTTGAAACCACCTCTGGAAAAAAAACCTCTGGCAATTGTTTTAATACCCTCTCTGAAGGTGCTCTGTATCTCTCCTGTTACGTGGGCTTCCTGATTAATTTTGACTATTTAACTTTTCCTCTTTCTGGCGTACCTTTGTGCCTTTGAACTGTGAAGGAGAACTAATTTTCTACTTTTGGATTTGCCTGCTGTCTTGGTGGGGCACAGCTGCACCCCCTTCTGACACCATTTTCTTTGCAAAAGACTTATCATCCCTGAACGCAGATAAATGGGGCCCAAGAAACCACCAACGGGCAAGTCATTTTCCGCTCCAGCTTCTGCTACCTCCAGTCCAAGTATGCAGCAGATGAAAATTACTTCATTGTTACAACAAGAATGGACTGGAGAAAGCTCAAAAGAACTGTCTGTTAACCAAATGTTTCAGGAAATTATGAGAGGTCAAAATGAGTTGAAAAAAGAGGTGACAGATCTTAAAGATGAACTCAGTGTGTACAACATCATATATCAGAAAACAAACAAAGGATTGGGGTGTTGGAGGAGGGGGCAGCTGGACTGGGGAAAGAGGTTAAGGCAGTCCGGAAGGGTAATTTAGAACTGGAAAACTTTATGGCAAAAATAGAACTTGAAAGAATGTCCTTTTTTCTCAGATTCCAGAACCTACCAGAAACAGAAAATGAAGATCTTAAGGATATTATGAGTACAATTTTAGCAGAATATATTAAGAGAACTAAAGAACAGTTGTGGTGGGATATGGATCTGGTTTACAGGATTAATTCAGCATATGCTAGAACACACAATGTTCCAAGAGAGGTACATGTCAAGTTTCTTAGGAGCACCACAAGGGATGAGGTGCTAGGGGCCCAAAGGGAGGGACCATTAAAATATAAAGAAATTACCATTCTTAAGCAAATTTCAAAAAAAATAAGGGAAAAAAGGAGGAAGTATTCCTCCTTATCAAAGAAATTATACAATAAAGGAGTTTGGTTTAGATGGTTATTGCCAGAGGGAATGTTGATTTTTTGGGAGGGAAATAGAATTAGAATTAACACAGTAGAGGAGGCAGAAGCCTTCATTAAAAAACAGTTCTCTCCTGGAGGATGAAAATAGGGGGTGGTGGTGAAAAAGGTAGCAATGTGCAAGATATGAAGGAGGGGGGGCTATGGCTCCATCTGGGGACAGGGAGGAGGGAGCAATATCGAAAAAGCTCAGGTCACAAAAATAAATGTATTTGACATACATGTAATTGTTGATATACTAGAAAGTGACAAAGAAAGAGATGATTGAACATATGGCTGACATAATGTTACATAAGAGTCTGTCTATGCTTATCTTTTATACGTTATTTTTAACATTGTAAAAATTGTGAGATTGGGGGGGATTTACACCACCGGCACGGGAGCTGCCAAAATTTTCTATGTACCTTTCTTACCTTTCCCTATAAATGTTTAAAAACCAATAAAATTCTTTAAAAAAACACCAATATCTGCCTATTCCAGGTGCTGAGAAGGAGTCAATAGATGGATAAAAATGTCAACGCCAATTTAAACATCTGACTCACTATATGACCAATCACGATAATAATCATCCCCTCCATGTATACCGCTTGTTATGGGTAAAGGGTTTATGATGCTCTGATGAAGTTGAGAACTATGCTGGCACTAGTGTATTCTACCTGAAGGGTCACTCATGCCACACAAGTCTTAGTGTTAGAACCAGACCATGTGTATCCATCAACCCATTTAATGTGGTGACTACTGACCAATGTGTGGGACCGCCGTGGAATAAGTCTTGTTACAAAGCAAGTCTATTGAGCAGTAATGTTAACTTCCCTGATGTATGCCAGTGAGACTTGGACTGTATACAGGAGGCACACTCGGCAATTGAACCACTTCCACTCAACCTGCTTCCACAGACTTCTCAGGATCCAGTGGCAGGACAAGGTGCCAGACACAGAAGTCTTCTCCAGAGCAGGCCTGCCATAAATTTACACCCTACTGATTAAAGCCCAGCTATGCTGGGCAGGCTATATTGCAAGGATGCCAGACCACTGCATCCCCAAACAGCTCCTCTATGGTGAGCTGTCTCAAGGAAAGTGACCGCACTGGGGTCAAAGGAAGCAATATAAAGACACATTGAAAGCCTCTCTCAAGTACCTGGATATTGACATCACCTCCTGGGAAACCCTGGCACAAGATCGATCGACATGGCACATATTGATCCCCAAAGGCTGCCAGACATTTGAAGACAGAAGGACAACCATAGCACAAGAGAAAGCACTCCATAAAGCCAGAGCTACAGCTGCTGTAATAGTGGTGCCCACACATCAGTGGTGGGTTCCTCTGGGTATGGTCCAGTACGGCCATACCGCTAGTAGCCGGGAGCAGCTGACAGCATACCGGTATGGTGGCTCATTTGGCCCACCCTCCCGCCCGCATTCTATACCTGTCTTTAAAGCAACCAGCCAATTGTGCATGTGCGTACAGCCTGCGGCACCTGCGTGAAGCCCAACAAGCAGTTGGATGTCGCAGGGGTGGTGGATTGCGCAGGTGTGCACAGCGTGTGTGCACGAACAGGATGCATGGTCCCATGAGCAGCGTACCGATAGTGACGGTAAGAGCAACCTACCATTGCCACACGTCTACCCGACATGTGGCAGAACTTCCTGTGCCCACAACCCGTTAGACATCAAGGTCCTCTTTGAAAATGTAGTGAGAAAACAGACAAAGAATCTTATACTGCAGGTGTCCCCAACCCCCAGGCTGCAGCCCACTACTGGGCTGTGGACTGTTCAGAACCGGGTCATGGAAGAGGTGAGTGAGCGCACATGCGCAGCTCCATTTGTGCAAGCCTCTTGAGCAAATGAAGCTGCACGCTCATGCGCGCCTGACTGCCAGTCATGTGGAACCATCCCATCTCTGTCCTGCTGGTCCAGAAATCTGGAAAGATTGGAGACCACTTTTACACTGGATCTATGGTGGATTCTGGGTGGTACGGCCTGGTACGGGCATACCGGTGGCAGCTGGGAGCAGTGGCCACTGTGCCAGAACAGTGGTTCATTGGGCCCACCTGCCTGCTTGTGTTCCTTACCGCTTTTTGAGGGAAACGGGACAATTACGCATGTGCGCACAATGTATGACACCCGTGCGACCTCTGCCAAGCAGTTGTGGTGTCGGAGGGTGGTGGCATGCGCATGTGTGCACAGCGCACATGTCCAAGGTGGATGCCTGATCCCATCACAGCATACTGGTTGTGACGGGATCCAGAACCCACCACTGGTCTGGATCAACAAGGATTGTGTCAAATGTTAGGGTTCCTGGGCATCTACCAACAAGTGGGCAAGGCAACTCAGGAGTTATGGCTGAGCAATGTAGTCATGTAGGATTATCAAAAGAACAACAACCACAGAGAAGACAAAAAGTAAATTGAGTTTGAAAAATCCCGTGAAAATTGTACTGTGTTTGAAAATAATAATAATGTTGCTTCCAGTGAGGCATAACCTTGACATGGTTCTGGGGTTTGCATCCTCAGAGGGAGATGAGAGTTGTGCCAGAGGTTGACTCATATTGGGCAGATCTCATCAGAAGAGCCAAAGAATGTCTTTCCCATAAACATTATGAAAAAGATCTTAAAGTTCAAACTCAGCGGTGGAAAGACCATCAAGGAGATTAACACTTCTTCGTAGAGGATGAAGTAACAGTCGCTCGCCTAATTAATTGTTGCAAGAGGATCATACAGACCAACTACAAACAATGGCAAGATCAAATAGCAACAACGGTGCCTTGGAATATCTGCAAGGAATGTCTTTTGTCTGCAAGCAAGAACTAGTAGGGCCACAAAATAGACAAAGCAATAGAAAATGAAGATGCTAAACTCTTGGATGTTAAAAATTAAACAGATAACATAACAAACCAGACTTAACAATTGTCAATAAAAAGGAAGAAAAGTCTGGATAATGGACATTGCAGGATCTGGAGGCAACAAGATACAAGTGACAAATCACAAAATATAAAGACCTGCAAATAGAACTAGAACAACTATGGTAAAAGTATGTAAAGATAATAACAATAGTAATAGGTTCTTTGGGTGCAATCCCAAAACATCTGGAATCCCATTGCATTGACATTGACAAAATCCCCACCAGTCAATGTTAAAAGACAGCTTTACTTGGAACAGCTTACTTCCTGAGGCAATATTTTTAACACCATGAAACCACAACATTTGCCTGTCACAGGACCTGGGAAGACTCAATCTCTCTATATACAAATGTGTGTGTGTGTGTGTGTGTGTGTGTGTGTGTGTGTGTGTGCATGTGTGTTCCAGCATAACTCCGGAACGCCTTGAGCAATTTCAACCAAACTTGGTACACAGATGACTTACCATATGGAGAAAAATATTGTGGGGGGTAAGACACCCCTAAAACCCCTCGGGGGGTGTTCTGCTAAGATACAGCCTGTTGTGCCTTAAAATGGATTCTACTGTACTGCAGTAAAATAGCTTCTAATGTGCAGCGCAGGGGAGTTACCATGGTAACAGCTTCACAGTACTCCACAAGGGGGCTCCCTCTGGTAAGGGGGAAAATCAAACATTATAAATTTCATTTGGTCGGGGCATTTTCCCCCTATAAATAAATACTGGGGCAACGCCAGCTAGTAGGGAGATAAAAATACCAAATCCAGCCTAAAAATCTGGCTATGTGACCAACCATAATATGGCTGAAGTATTCTGATTCTGCATTCTTTTTCTCTGCTTTCATTCATATATATATGTATGTGTGTATGTATATACATATGTACATACAGCTTTTGGATAACAAGGCTTTTTGAGCTTATGTGAAGCCAATGCAATAATTGCAATGCAATTCCAAAGTCTGCAAACAGCCGAATGAAAAATCCATAGTAAAGGGAGAATTGCACTCAAGATTTCCACAATTCTTTCTTATGCACTAATTAATTTGTCAAGTTATCTGGTTTGCCATTTGGAGATGAATTTCACTTGTTGCCCAGATGCTGTTTTTGCTTGCTTTTCTAATCCATTTTTTCTCCTTCGTAGTATCTTTATTACCCTCTTCAGTCAAGTCTAATTTTAAATAGTCGATGCAAAGCAAACTGCCCTCGGTAAGCTCTTCAGGAGATGGCATTATGCCCACTCTTGCTGCTAGTGGAATTTCACAAGACTTTAACGAGGAGCCAAAGTAAAATGGCAAAACACATGTTTTGCATGCTGAAGTTTCAATTCCCAGCATTCCTGGATCTGGATAAAAGCATCTCAAATAGCATTGCTGAGGTGGGAAAGATCCTACGTGCTCTCCTTGTTGCTCTTCTGATGAGTTTTACCACGGCTCCCATAATCCTTGAGCAGCAGCATCCCTGGAGAACATCAGGTTGGAGAAAAGTGGCATAGACAATAATTAGAACATCACAATATTAACTTCCTGTTGGATCAGTCACAGAATATCTGGACACTAAGGCAACATGCGCTGGTAAAAGAACA
The DNA here is from genome assembly GCF_964273705.1 of Natrix helvetica. Lineage (NCBI taxonomy): Eukaryota > Metazoa > Chordata > Lepidosauria > Squamata > Natricidae > Natrix > Natrix helvetica. The sequence continues at coordinate 21,191,979 of NC_138552.1, read as the reverse complement.
CCCAAAAATTATGAGCAAAAAATCCCCATAGTTAGGATAGAGTAGCGAAGGAAAGGGAATAAGAAATGATGCTAAGCTATATTTGGGTTTACGGAAATACCATCCCAATAAAACATAAATTGAGATTTGAAAGAGACACCTATAACAACAGAAAATAAAGGGAGAGAGGAGGGGAGGAGGAAAGGAAGAGGAGAGAAGGAATAGGTAAGGAGAGGAGGGTGGAAGAGAGAGAAAGAGAAGGAGACAGGGTAGGAATGGGAAGGGGAAGAGTAGGAGTAGGGGAGAGGTAAGGGAAGAAGGAAGGGAAAGGAGAGGAGGAAGGAAGAAAGTAGAGAAGGGAGGGAGGAAGAAAAGAAAGAGGTGGTGTTAAAACAGGCAGAAGGGATGGTAAATAAAACAACCCAAACTGTATATTATAACCTTTTAAATGGAATAACAAATGTATAAGAATGACAAATGTAAAGAAGAAGAAGAACTATGTAAATGTATACCTATAATTGTATGTAAGAGAATTTAAAAAAAACTTTTCAATAAAAAAAATTATGAGCAACTTACTCCTACGAGTTCATGGCGACTTTTTTCATTTATTGGCCGAAAGGCTCAAATCTAGGAAGCCCCCAAGGGCACTTGCACAACATCTGCTCAAATTCTGCTCAAAAACGTTGACATCGGTTGCTCATGGAAAGCCAAATGGGTTGTTGAATATCCAGCCATAGGAGGACATATAAATTACCCCACGCAAAAGGTGTCGAGCAATTGTTCAGCAATGGACAATTGTGAATAAGATTCACTCCTCACCTAGCAGCTGCTGGGACTTGCTGTTGGGGGTTTGGAGTGGTTTGGGAGAACCTCTAGCTATGATTCTGTGCAGTTCAGAGAACTCTCAAATCCCACTCCTGGCTGGCCCCGCCCACTCCTCCCCTCCCCTCCCGGGACTCCCCAGGTGGCCCATTTTAGATGCAGGTAAGTGCAGGATGTGTGCGGAGGGTCGGTGAGGATGAAAAATAGGCCTACCAGAAGGTCGGAAGGCTGGAAATGGGCAGGGGAGGGCAAAAATGCCCTCCCCTGCCCATGGTGTGGGAGGCCAACTAAGGCCACGCCCAACATGGCCATGCCCACCCAGCAACCGGGCAGAGAACCCCTTGCTAAAAATTTTAAAGCCCACCCCTGTATAAATGGGGCATAATATCCTCCCCTCAGTATGTCTGCAAGTTCCCACATCATGATTGGCAGTAAATTGGGGGCATATACTGGTGCAGTATCTGATTTTTTTTCCACATAAACAATGCTGATATTTCAATATACATAGATCTTTTTAATATTCATATTTGATTGTGTTTTTTTAATTTGGACAAAATGCTAATATATATTGCAAGTCCATGTATGATATGCCATGCACTAAATAAATAAATATCTGTAGTCTAGGATGCTGGACTATCAGGATCTCTCAATAAACAAAAGACTTATTTTGGTGTAAACCAGTTCAATCTGCTCAGTCCCATCTAATCAGGAGAGGTTTGTTATCTTTTGGAGTGTCTGTGCACAACAGTCAAAAAGAGCCATGCAAGATGACATGGCCCCAAACTTGACTTTGAATGAGTTGCTACCTGTATGAGATGTCCTATATTAAAATACTGTTGTGGGCCATTTTCCTTGTCATGGGAAAGCTCAACATTTATTGTTTCTGCTGGTCATTGCAAACGTAAATGGCTTTATAGAAGAGGATATCCTATCAGGGTTTGCTTAGATGGCAGGGCATCTTCTTGATAGTTACCAAACATATAAATGAAACTCTTTCATGCTGTGTCAACAACTGTCTCAGCAAATGAGACCTTTTCAACATGCTGGTGGCATTTAAAGATACAAGTGGCAGCTGGCTTATTGGAGTTTTGAATCACTGGTCCATCAATAGAAAAATCAAGACCATAGAAGCACATTCACATAATTGTAGTCAAATGAGAATTGTGATATTTTGATGGTAAGATATATAAAGATTTTTTATTTTAAGTGTATAATCTATGATGAACTACAAGTAATGACTATGGAAGAAATACACAAAAGTTATTTGTAACCAATTGATACCCTTTCTACAAGATGTATTGAAGGACGAATCTTTTTGTGTGTTTTTGTTCAATTAAAATAAAAAAAAAAACTTTTAAAAAATCAAGACCATTGACTTCCAGACCTCCCTTAGAGATAGAAGCTGGCTAGGTGACTTTGGACAGGTTACTAAATCCCACCCAACCCATCTCAAAAGATTGTGATATGTAAAAAAAGAAGGAATATTAAATACACCACCTTGAGTTGAACAAAATATAGGTGGGATATAAATCTCATAACAGCCTAACCCCATGATGGCGAACCTATGGCACATGTGCCGGAAGTGGCATGCAGAGCCATCTCTCACAACATGCCAGCCATCACCTGTTGCTCTTCTGGGCTCCGGCGTGCACATGTGCGCCGGTCAGCTGGCCTTCAGGTGCATAGGAGTGCCAGAAACCAGAAGACCAAGTGACTAGCGTGCATGCACATGCAGGAAACCAGAGACTTAGCTTCTCAGCATGCGCATGCGTGCCAGGGAGCTGCTCTTCCAGTTTCTGCTCTCCCACACATGGGTGCCAGGGAGCTGCTCTTCCGGTTTCTGGTGCTCCCTTGCGTGTGCATGCTCCCACTTCGGCATTCTGCGCCAAAAAGTTTCGCCAATACTGACCTAACCTAATGTCAGCGTTCCAAATATCATCCAGAATTAAATCAGAGTCCAAGGCATAGCTTTCATCAAAGTTCCAATTTAATAAGAGAGACATGTTGGTACAAACTGTGGAAACCTGAATCTGAAAGCTTCCTGGGTTTCCACCCAGTTGAAAGTTCAAAACCTTGTCCCCACACCCACAAGTCCATCACATGGTCCAATGTTCCTCTGTCACGCTGGCATTTCCACCCATCTAGTTTCGTTCAAGTGCAGAGGTGCGGAGACAAAGGATGACCTTGGGCTTCTAGAAAGGAATGTTTTATTTTGACAATAACACATTCTGCTCCTTACTATTCCCCCCTCCCTATTCCCCACTGGTGAAACAGCATAGTAAAATAATAGAGTGTGTGGCAGGCCAAAGATCCTAAAAGGCATATGACTGCAGGCCTGACACCTAACCTAACCTAACCTAACATACATAACCTAACACATAACGTAATGTAACGTAACATAACGTAACGTAGCATAGCATAGCATGGCATGGCTGGCATGGCATGGCATGGCATGGCATGACATGACATGACATGACATAACATAACATAACATAACATAACATAACATAACATAACATAACATAACATAACTAACATAACTCGTCGCCCCGAGTCCCTTTGCGGAGAGGGGGCGACTGATAAATCGAATAAATAAATAAATAAATAAACTAACATAACCTAACACGTAATATAACGTAATGTAACGTAACGTAACATAACATAACATAACATAACTAAAAGGTAGCATTTCTGCCAAACAGCAAGAGAGTTCTTGAAGTTTTTAATCTTATTTTTTTTTTCCATTGAGGAGTTGCAGTCAAACATGCTGGTTTTTCTGAGTGACTATGCTAGTTGGAAGAGCCAGTTACAAACCTCATTTGGCAGAATTAACTATAAACTTAGCCGTGGACTAATTCCATTCTGACCTCATGAAGAAAAGTGGATTATTCACAGGATGCTCATGAAAACAAAGACTCAAAAACAAACATTCCCACCCTTTACTAAGCATTTGTTTCAGATGGAAGTATTTGATGCCTTTTATTGACCAACGCTAAGAAGATAAATTTTCCGCCTCAATTCTACAGAGCCTGACATACAACCAGAGGTAGTATTCAGCCGGTTCGGATTGGTTCAGCCGAACCAGTAGTGGAAATAGTGGGTGTGCCTGCCCACTCACCTGCCCCAGCTCTATGCTGTTTCTATTTAGGCACGTTTTTGAGGCTGGGTGCATGTGTGTAAGGTACGTGTGGGACAAACTGGTGGTAACAAAATGTGAAACCCACTGCTGCAAACAACCAAGTCCAATTCTTATTCAGTGCAACTGAGTATATTTTATTCCTCCGGGGGGGGGGGGGGGAATGTTGGAAGGTCTGTTTTGTTGTTCCTGTTCAATCTTGTAATTACGTGAAAAAATTAAACTTATTTTATTGTTGTTTGAGTAGAGGAAGTAGATGTTTTGTCCCCCCCCCCTTGTTGACTTCTGAAATGGTTTTATACTTTTAAATGCCAATTAACAGGTGACAGAAATGCTGGTCCTTACGAGGAGACCCATGTCTGCATAACAGGTCAAGCATTTGGATGATCCCAACCCCCTCACAGCATAAATATCGTGGCGTTTGAACCCCCTGAGACCTGTGGAGTTTACAAGTATGCTGTCAAGATCCTCTCTGTTGAGAGAGCCCTTGAAGTCCTGCCAAAATGCGAGGGGATTCCGGCACTTTTATGTGCTCGCAAACACCGGTCTTGCCGTCTGATGCCAACTCTCTCTGCCCTCCAAACGTGGGTGTGAATCTCAAACATTGAGCTGACATTCCAGGGCGGAATGCGAGAGCGCCTGCCTGCCCAGTGATGCCAAAACAGCAGGTGACGCTGGCTCAGGCTGGTGAGAGGAGAAAAGTAGCTTGCTGGCTTCTTGTTACATGTCCTCAGAATTTTACAGGATGGAATTAGGGACAGAGGAACAGATATAAAATGAGGTTACAAAATCCGGATGTCCAGATCAAATTGAGATGGGTGTAAGGGATAGGGTTATAGGCCTGGGCCATGATAACATAGCCCCCAGTGGCGGGACCATATCCCCTTGCATCTGACTTTAGATTATCCCAGGATGAATCGCATTGCAGGACAGGCATCCAAAACATGTCTCTCTTGAGATGGGGTGGGGAAGGTAGGGAGAGAAAGTGGGGAGAGGAGAGGCCAGTGTGTCTCAGAAAGGTGAGAAGAGGGCAAATGGGTCCATACAATGGAATTTCAAAGTGGATGAGCAAAGCAATTCCTTATTAAAAAAACAAAGAAACTCTACCCAACCCTACTTGAAGACACTCTTCTAGCCTAGCTTCTTCTTTCTTGACTGAAAAGATAAAATCTTTATCTAGTAGTCAGACTGAACTCCTGGTGACTTTGTGGACATCTGCATGTTCTTTTCTTGGAAGTGGATTGCCACTGCCATCTTCTGGAATGTCTTATTGACTTCCCCATCTAGTCCACTGCCTTGATATTTCTGGGCCTTCCATGACTAAGATCCTAAGTCTAACCCTATTTAGTTCTGTGGAATCAGCCAAGGTCATAATGGTAAGCAGTTTTTAAAAGTATTTTAAGTCTACTGGGAACTTACAGAAGTATAAAAGTCTGTAGAGATTCTCGGTCATCCAGGTTATGGTTGTTCCAGAGGTGCTTTTTCAGGAGGCAACTGGACTTCCTTGTTTTTTTTTTCTTTTGAAGACATTTTGCTTCTCATCCAAGGAGAAGCTTGGTGAAGAAGCTTCTTGGATGAGAAGCAAAACATCTTCAAAAGAAACAAAAACAAGAAAGTCCAGTTGCCTCCTGAAAAAGCACCTTTGGTAAGATCTTGGAATTCCTTTAGGAGATGAAAAGAGAGAGCTTGAGGCTACACTACTCATGTTTATAGGATTGCAACTTTATTAGTTATTCCCATTTCCTTATGACACTTTTTACTTGTACACCCCTTGCTGTAGTTGTATGGAGCACTTACCAGTGTAAATAACCTGTCTCCCATTAAGTTGAACCTAGAAGTTGACTAGGTGTTGTAGGATACCTAGAAAAGGAGAATAATAGTGCACCTTTAATGGTTATGCAGAAGAGAAAATTTCAGCAAGTAGACTTTTCATAACTGAGCATGACAAAGCTGAGATAAATCTGCTTTCTTGAACCCAGGATCTTCTAAGTATGTTGGGATTGCAGCATCCAATGTGGAAATCATGCTGTCAACACATCTGAAGGGTACCAGTTTGAGGAAGTCTACACGAGATGGACAAATGATCTTATTTAACGCAGGTCAGCATCCTGCATCACTAACTGTTAATTTGTACACAAGATATTCCTTAACTGGATTTTTAGAAAAAAGCAACTGTCAACCCTGAAGCTGGCCTAACTGTGGCCATTTTCCACCATTTTCTCGTGGCCATTTTCCACGAGGCATTGCCCTGTCAGCTGGCCAGCGCGCATGCATGTGCTGGCCAGCTGAGTTCACCATTTTTAAAAGCCATTTTTCACCCTCCCCAGGCTCCAGAGGCTTTATAGGAGCCTGGGGAGGGCGAAGAGAGCCCCCCCCGAGGCCCTCCAGAGGCTTCAGGGACCGTCTGACTTCCAGTTTGCACGAGGGTCGTTTTAAGCGTTCTGAGGGCTTCAGGGAAGCCTCCGGACGGTCCCTGAAGCCTTCGGAGTGCTTAAAACGACCCTCCGAGCAAACCACGGAGGGTCGTTTTAAGTGTTCCAAAGGCTTCAGGGAAGCCTCCGGATGATCCCTGAAGCCTCCGGAGGGCCTCCGGGGGGGGGAGGCTCTTTTCGCCCTCCCACCCCAGGCTCCTCTAAAGCCTCTGGAGCCTGGGGAGGGCGAAAAAAGCATGTAAAAATGGGGAGGGAGCGCCTTTTGTGTGCGCATGCACACTGGGGCGCGCGCATTGCATTATGGGTGCAGCACGACCCCCGTGCGCTCCCCCCAGTTGTGGCATGTGAGCCAAAAAAGATTCGCCATCGCTGCTCTGGGGGGAAGTGACAAAGTTTAACTTTAATTTTTTCATTAATTTTTTATTGACAAACATACAAAATACACACAAACAAAACTTAGACATAAACTATATTTACATAGTACATTGGAACTTCATGTTCCTTCTTATGGCAGTTTCAAATCGGTACAATTCTCCTTATGTTATTTCCCCTTCTAATATATTTCATTTGAGTTTCTCCATTTTTAACGCTCTTATTTTACTTACTGTATCTATCTGATATATTGGGTGATTACCTCTATTAACTTTAAACTCTCTTGAGTGTATGTATGTATGTGTGTGTGTGTGTGTGTGTGTGTGTGTGTGTAGACTCCTGGCTAAGATATAATACAACCCAGGTTCAAATCCCAGTAAGGGTATGGCTAGCTGATATTTATTTATCAGTACAAATATAGCACACACACACACACACACACACACACACACACACACACACACACACACACACACACATATATATATATATATATATATATATATATATATATATATATATATATATATATATATAGTGTGTGTGTGTGTGTGTTGTATTTGTACTGATAAATAAATAAAGGGAGACTAGTATAGATCTATTTCGAGCTAATTAGCTCTCATCAGCTAGCCATACCCTTACTGGGATTTGAACCTGGGTTGTATTATATCTTAGCCAGGAGTCTTAGCCACTAAGCCACAGGCTCGCCTCCTTATCAGTTGAGCCAGGGAAATAGGTATGTATTTGTGTTACAACCCCTGGTATGCCTAAATATGGGAGGAAGGTCAGTACTCCCTCTTTCTGTCCTTCGGCTCATCACAGAAGACCATGCAGGCAGAAAACCATGTTTTTATTTTTAATGTTGCCTTTTTATATTTGTGTTGTATTTGTACTGATAAATAATTAAATGGAGACTAGTATAGATCTATTTCGAGCTAATTAGCTCTCATCAGCTAGCCATACCCTTACTGGGATTTGAACCTGGGTTGCATACCAGGGGTTGTAACACAAATACATATATGTATATATGTATGTATATATGTATGTATATATGTATGTATATATATATATGTATGTATATATGTATGTATATATATATATATTCGTAGATTTTCACGGGTGTAGGTATGCTGGTCTTGTTGTATTCAGGTCTTTTCCCATGTAAGATTGAGACTGTCTTGGCAACGTTTCGGCGAGGTCTCACTCGCCATCTTCAGGCTAGTGTTTTCAGCTTAAAGCGTGGTCGGAGCTGCTATCTTTCTATAAATCTTGGTGGGGGTGTGTGGAGTGCTGGCTTTGTTTCAGTAAGTGGATTGATTGGCTGTGTGGTTGTATCATGATTGGTAGATTGGTGCTGATTGGTGCTGGCTGTGTGTCCATTGTTGTTTTGTGTTGTAACGGCCTAGGTGGTGGGTGGGGCTCATTTGTTGACTAGGGCTGGTTTCCAGATGTCTGGTAGGTGGGAGGTATCGTCATGTTTATTCATGTTGTGGGGGTATTTCTCTATTTCGTCTACTATGATGAAGTCTGATGAAGCCTGCTTCTGGTGGTGACGTTGAGACAAATGTGGGGAAGAAATCAGGGCTCTGACTTCTTATCCCAATCTACACGTTTGGAGGATCTCTTCGGGGATATGCCGATCTTGAAGAGAGACGCAGAGGAGCAGGGAAACCCTAGGACTAATGAGGCGGAGGGCGACCGCCCATTACGACGTGGGGATACCCTTTTAATCTGGCATGTAAGCGTCTGCCTTGTTTCAATGGCGGAGTTGAAGTCTCGACAAACTATCTAAAAGGGGAAGGAAGAATTTAATCAACTTGTTGTTGTGCCATCGAGTGGATTAGCGGACCAGCTTGTGAGTGGAAACAGCGGTGAGTTTGGGCAGAAAAGGGAAGATCACAGAGGAGAATGGGCAAAGCAGTGAGTCTCCAGAGATTGGGTGAGAGAACTCTATAACCAAGAGGCCACTTGGAGGAGTGAGAGCAGCAGATTTTAGAGGCAAAGATCAGCCTGAAGAACTAATTGGTGTAAGTGAGAGATCGAACGGGAGACAACAAGAAAGAGTACAAACTGACTCTAAGTCATACAGACTCAAGTAGTGGAAAGAAATCGAGTAAGAGGGAGAACTTGGAGAACTGTGGTGTGCTTGAGAGCAGCAGTTGACAGACATTATTTAGGAAGAGAAGAGAACTACGAAACGGAAGGGGAAGAGGCTGATGCAACAGCTGTGCTGAAATTATTTAGAACCATTTAGAAGAACGTGGACAATTTTGCAAAGACTGAAAAGAAAGTAACTCAACCCAGAACTTAAAGAAAAAGTAGTGAATGAAGCCTGCATCTGACTGCACTGTTTTTTTAATTAAGCAAAAATTGCTGAACATCTTTATTGAGCACAAAAACTTTCCCTGGTTTCTTGACGACACTTGAATTGGCTTTGAATACCTCTTTAAAAAAGAAAAAGCATGCCATTGTGAGTTTAAAGCCTTCAATGTCCTGAGCATTTTATGAAATAATAAAACTAAATGCAAAATGTATTGGGAATCAGATCAATCAATCAATCAGAATAGAGCTGGCAGGGACCTTGGAGGTCTTCTAGTCCAACCCCCTGCTCAAGCAGGAGACCCTATACCTGAGTCTCCTATACACACATTCCAGACAGGTGGCTGTCCAGTCTCTTCTTAAAAATCTCCAGTGATGAAGCCTCCACAACTTCTGAAGGCAAAGCTGTTCCACTGGTTAATTGTTCTCCCTGTTAGAAAGTTTCTCTTTAATTCCAGGTTGCTTCTCTCCTTGCTTAGTTTCCATCCATTGCTTCTTTTATAGAATTGTATGGAAAAATTCAAATATGGAACACAGAGAACATCCTCAATAGAAGCATTCTTGCAATGAAAGCCTACAAAATTGGTGCCAATTACACCTGAAAAGTACAGATTTCAACAACCTTTTCCAACCTGCTGTTTGGTTTGAAGATTACAGAAGTTGACATTGTTTGGGAAAGTATTGGTAGATGGAGGACTGGGCTGTAGTACAACTCTACTATATTATGTGCCTCCCCAAAAGCGATGCTGGTAAATACTTATACAGATTGCAATACATACATATTATTCATATATGTACAATGACTTGAATATACATTGGGAAAACAACTTATTTATTGTGGAATGTTTCCCAAGCATGCAAGACAAGCATTTAGGCAGGAAGACCATACATAGAAGCAGGGAGGGGATTCAGCCGATTCGGACCTGTTCTAGCAAACCAGATGCTAATTTTACATCTGGTTCACCGGTAGTTGCAAGAATTGGGTGGCCCCGCCCCACCCACCCCTCTCAGGAGTCTCCACGTGGCCCATTTTGGATGCCTGTGCAGAGGCTCTGGGAAGGTGAAAAATAGAACCTCCTGGAAGTCTGAAAATGAGTCTGTTTCCAGCCCGTTCCGGAACCTAGGGGAGGCTGTTTTTGCCATCCTGGAGGCTCAAGGAAAGCCTCTGGAGCCTGGGAAGGGTAAAAACGCCCCTCCCCACTGTGGTGCAGGAGGCTGAGTAGGCCACGCCCATCGTGGCCACACCCACCCAGCAACCGGGCGGAGAGCCAGTTGCTAAGGTTTTTCCTGCATAGAAGGAACAGCTTATACACAATATGGATAAAAACTTAAATATGTCACAGTGGGAAGATGACTTTGCTATCTCTTCTCATTGCTTCCAGTGAAGGTCTTTGCAACAGAGATGGACAGTAAACATAAAGTGAGATTATTAGATCCAAACATTAGACTTTCTAATTCAGCCCCAGATTCCCACAAGGTACTTTTGGGAAGCTTATAAACAGGCAATTGTTGGAGCCCCCCCCCTCCAATTCTATTCCTGCATTAGATACTAACACCACATAGCATAAACAATGACATTTATTGTGCCCGTATACTGCCTCCTTTCATACCACGACAAAGATAACAGTCTGTTTTTTGTTATCTGTCTCTTTTCTAAGGTCACAGTGCCAGCTGCCTCTCTTTACTCTCATGATTTTACCCATTCTTAAGCCACATCCAACATCATACATGTTGTTAAACCTCCACAACCTCCCATAGCTTTGTGTCATACCTTCAGCATTCAGCATTGACAGAAAAGAGATCAAAGCTCTTTGATCTTCCTCTGACTACAGGGATAAGCTTTCCAGAAGCTCTGTAACATCATCTGGCTTCCAGGAGATTTTCACCTTCTGAAATTAAGGCAATGTGGGTTCAACACAAAAGATAGTAAGTTCTTGAGGTTTATTGTAGACCACAACTTAGTACTGGCATTTATCAATAACATGGTATGAATACTTTTTATAAGAGTGAAAATGGCAGTCAGTTCTTTAATGCTATTTATTTGTTCGTACAGCATTGGCTTCTGGGATGCTGTTGAATGTTGAATGTTTGCTTACATTGGAATCTCTGTGGTGACTGGTTTGCTCACACTTGTATCTCTGTCTGTCCTACACTAAAACCATACAATATACCTGTTTAGTATTTCCCCCTTCTTTATCATCTGAATTGTTCAAATTCTGGCAGATTGTCCCTAGGCTATCCACCATGTTTCTTTCTCTTTAGAAAGATCATCCAGCTATGCAGATCATCAATCTTTACTATCAGGTTTGCTAGCAGTAGGTTACTGATTGCATTCATAAAACACCCTTAGCTTGATCATTGTTTTAATCATTTTCTGTCTTTCCATAATAAAAAGTAAAGGTAAAGGTTCCCCTCGCACATATGTGCTAGTCGTTCCCAACTCTAAGGGGCGGTGCTCATCTCCGTTTCAAAGCCAAAGAGCCAGCGCTTTCCGAAGAGGTCTCTGTGGTCATGTGGCTGGCATGACTAAACACTGAAGGCTCAAGGAATGTTGTTACCTTCCCACCAAAGGTGGTTCCTATTTTTCTACTTGCATTTTTACCTGCTTTCGCACCGCCAGGTTGGCAGAAGCTGGGCCAAGTAATGGGAGCTCACACCGTTATGCGGCGCTAGGGATTCAAACCAGCAAACTGCCAACCTTTCTGATCGACAAGCTCAGCATCTTAGCCACTGAGCCACCGCGTCGCTACCATTTCCATAATACACTGAGCCATAATCTGAATGAACAGGCTACACACAATACAAAAAATAGTTAATCAAGGTTAAAAGCAGTGTTTCTCAACCTTGGTAACTTTAAGATATGTGGACAATCTCCAGAATGGTGGGGATTGAAGCCCACTCATCGTAAAGTTGCTAAGGTTGAGACACACTAGTTAAAAGTAACCAAGTTTGTTACGTTGTCTGTAAGTGATCACTTCCTTTTCGGCTGACTTGATGATTGTGTTTTGAATGAAAACAACCAATGTGCCACAACGTGTAGCTGTATCATACATGTACAGCCTCATAATGTCTTACTCATAATTAGGATCTGCTCCCAAATCTCTGCAATATTTTGCTACTAGGGATCACAACTTCTGGGAAAATTTCCAGATTCATAATCATGAGTCATCCAGTGTCAGAAATGGATCACGGAGATGATTCTGTTTTCCCTTTTCTTCCTTTTTTAATCATCTTCCTTCCTAGAAATCAGAAGGAATATGGTAACATCTTTTTAGGATGCATTTTATTAAAGCTTTTATGATCTATACCTTCTAATAAAATGTGTTACTCTGAAAATGTGGTACTAGCTTCCTTCTAGTTTTCTGTTACCTTTGGACATGTGATAAAGCAAAAAATAAAAATAAAAATTGGAGTATAATTCATATTTTAATACATTGTTTTGAAAATTTTGAGATAAAAAATGAAACCAGAACTTTTCCTTTTGGGTTTAATGGAAAAAGAACTAGAGAAAAAAAATTGGAACTTTGTTATTATATATGTTGACAGCAGCAAGTATGCACAAAAATGGAAGGACACTTCAATTCCTATTATGGATGAATGATTGCAGAAGTTGATGGCATTGGCTGAAATGGCAAAATTGACCACTGATTAAAGAAAAGAACATAAGTGCTTTTGTTTCCACAGAGAAACCGTTTCTGAACTTCATGCTTGATATGGAGAAGAATGAAACTCTGACTTTGGATTTTACCAATTCGACTGATAGATCTTCATAGAAGATAGGTTTGTTCATATTATTATGAAAAAACCAAAAAGCTGTGATTTGATGTCAAGGCTTTATTTTACTGTAAGAGAGAGAGTCGGAAGTCAATGCTTTTTTTCCTTTCTTATCTTTCGTCACTTCTCTTCTCCCCACCACTGCTCCTCTATCTAGTTTGCATTTTTTAATACTTTATAACTCAATAAAAATGTTAATGAAAACAAGGGGGAATAAAATTTCCCCCTTCTATCTTAAACAAACACGGTTATCTTCCTATGAACATAATCTGCTACAGATTATTTGGAGGTCAAATCCATTAAATTGTAGCCCATAAGGCTGAGCACCTTCACTAGCCTGTTCATATATTCAGCGATACAGCATCCACAAGAAGTTTGTGGAAAGAGCAATCATTTTTGACAACCTGTCTTTCATAACTCAACAGCAATGAGCATTTGTTTCCGGCTTTGAAAGAGAATCTACCTCATAATTGAATTTCTTCCATAATTGAGTCAGAAACTGTCAATCCATTCCCAGAAATACTTGTCATTAGCTTATGAAAAATGAATTGAAGTGTTTTGGAGGATGGAAATTCTTTGCCTCCTTACTTATGCTCCAGTCACCAGCACATGAGACTGCAAGAACGTGGGCTGGCATCTACAGAGGAATGCACAGAGATGCAGAAGCTTAATCCTCCCCCCCCCCCTTCAGAGAGCATGCGTCACTTCAAATGACTCTTCTTCAAAGAGTCTCAGCAAACCTACACACCAATGAGTATTAAGGATTTACTTAGGTAAGTTCTTTCATGAGTTGAAGCAGCTGAGTGTTGCATTTTCTCTGGATGCCACATAATTGTCCAATCAAAATCAGAAGTAGCTCAATACTGTGTTTTACCCAGGAATGAGCCTATATGTAAAACAACAAAGGGGCAGAGGAGAGTTTCATGTGTAGATATTTGCTTAAACTAATTGGAAGTGCTAAATAGTGTGTGGAACCGCTAAGGCAATTATCTCACTTGGCTGTAAATTTGATACTATAAATATAGGTTTTGCCTGTAGGGAAGCACAGAGAATATAATCCTCTACTATAATTATTTTAGTGGAAGAGGTGTTGAGTTCATGCATTTTCCATGGTCAAATGAATGAAGGTGTCCTTCTCATTCACCTGCTCTTCACTTCCTTCTAAAGTCTTTTGGAAATGAATCTGCTAGTGCCTTCTGAGGTCTTCTTTGTGAAGTATCATAATATCCTTTGACCCTGGTTTTGGCACATAGCAAAATATATTAGACACCGAGTTAGAATTGCTTACAGAGGAATAGAAAATAATTGAAATTACAACTTAGAGAATAAATTATTTCCTTAATTTATATATCTACATGGGCATGTGCCCATGTATGCTCAGCATTCAATGACTGTCAACATTTACTGAATATTCCATATCAACATTTTTCTGTTTGATTTCAGTATTTGTTTTAGGTGTGCAATGGCATTTTGTAGCCAACAGATTTTATTAATAACATTAATTAGATTACATAATATAATAATGTAATATACAATTTGTCCTTGATGTATGACCACAATTGAGCCCAAAATTTAAGTTGTTAAGTGAGAAATTTATTAAGTGCGTTTTGCTCCATTTTATGACCTTTCTTACCACAGGTATTAAGTGAAACATTGCAGTTGCTAAGTGAATCTGGCTTCCCCATTGACTTTGCTTGTCAGAAGGTTGCAGAAATTGATTACATGTCCCAGGGACACTGAAACCATCATAAATTTGAATCAGTTGCCAAGCATCTGAATTTGGATCATGTGACCATGGGGATGCTGCAATGAAAGTGTGACATTGTGAAAGATGGTAAGTGTGAAAAATGGTCATAAGTCACATTTTTCAATGCCATTGTAACTTTGAACAGTAACTAAATCATCTATTGTAAGTCGAGTACTACATAATGTAATGTAGTGTTAATATACTATACTATGCTATACTGTACTGTACTGTACTATAATGTACTGTACTGTACTATACTATACTATGCTATGCTATGCTATGCTATGCTATACTCTACTCTACTCTACTATAATACTATACAATACAATATAATATAAAATAAAATAATATAATATAAAATAATATAAAATAAAATGAGATTAAAATATAAAGTATTTATCGATAGATAATTGTATTTGTATCTATTTTATTTATGCTGCTGCTCCTAGGCTATCTAGATGACTATCTCATGTGCTCTGCCTCATGTTTTGAATTTCAGGCCAGTTCACATAGACATCTCTTCAAGGTCTTACAAAAAGTCAGCCGAGTTCAGGGTCCCACCACTTGGGACATTTTAGTAAACAATATGGGATGGGCGGATACAATCAAGGAAAACAGCCCTTCAAATAATCCAGCCTCATGTCAAAGAAGTCTTTACAGGAAACTATCAGCACCTTGATTTGACTATACTGACAACCAAAATAGCTCACAGGGCAAAGGTGTAATATACACAGATTGAGTAGCATTTGTAACTGCCTATATTGCTGTGTTTTGAACCAGCTGCAATTTCCAGACGCTCTTCAGGAGCAGCCCCATGCAGAGCTCACTGCAGTAGTTCATTCTGGCGGTAACTAAGGCTTGAATGACTGTGAACAAAATCTGTCGGTCCATTTTCCAAAAAAGGATCATATTTAAAGGTCTTACAGGAATGTGAAAAGCTTGGGATGGGTGGGGATATATTCACCACTGTATAAAATCATACATAGGTGCCATTATAACAAGAGATTCTAAAACCAGTGCAAAATATTTCAAAGGCAGGTATACAGATGAATAAGTACTAAAATATATTGTGCGTCAAATTGATCTAAGAATACTGTAGATCAGAGCAATCCGGTTTTTTTAAATGTGAACTTTCTTCCAGAATTGCCCCTTGAAAAGATTTCTGAAGTTGTCTCTCAAGCCAAGTTTTTTTTTTAAAGGAAAGAATCTCTCAACCATCTCACAAAATTTCTAACTTTTCAATCTTACCCTGAATAACTGGCAGTATTCAGCCAGTTTGGACTGGTTCGGGCGAACTGGTAGTAGCAACTTGCGGGTAAAATTATGTGAAACCCAACTCTGACCCTTCCCATGATGCATTTGTTTAAAGAGGAAAGAGAGACATTAGCTGGAATCCATTCTAGCATCTGTCCTGTTCATAATCCTGTCAGAGCAAAATGTTGGGAGAGTCCACTAGCATTTCAGAAATCTCACTCCTGAATTGTCTGTTCTTTCACACTTGAGTCACTACCCAGCCAAAGCTTCAGTAAGGGCTGCCTTATTACTTCACCCTATCACCTGGTGCTGAAAAGGCATACTGTGTAGAAGCCCTGTCTATATCAATTCCTTTTAAGTAGAATGCCTCCAGCTTCAGTTTCAAAATATAATACTGTACGGATCTGAAAATCTTTAATTCTGCCTCCATTTTTTCTGTTTGAAGCTGTCAGTTTCTGCTCCACTTGGATTTTCAGGCTTGCAATATAAGGGGACCTATTGTGCCTTCAAAGCAAACGCTTGGGCTAGTTCAGTGAACCCTGAAGGGAAAGAAGAAGCTGAATAAGAATAGGAGCAAAAACCTCTTTCATAGAGAAACTCTTACAGAACTTAAACGACTGAGTCACTAGCGTGATGAAGTCAATATCTGTTTCTTTGCTTGGCCTTCCAGATCGCTTTCAGCTGCAACCCACTAATAGTTTGATATGGAAAAAGTCCCATTTATTCCACGGGATTGCTTTATGGCACTTCAGTTTGGAGAGTAGAAACTTGCATGAGTCAGGATGGGAACAGAGAACACTTGTCTCATCAAGAGTAAACTATCTATATTTATACTTCGTCTTATGACTCACAAGACTTTATTTTATCAGGGCTGCACCACGGTAAAAACAAGAGAACAGGACTTTTGACTTGGCTATTGTATACAAAGTCTATTTTTAAAAACCGGAGCCCTGGATCGGTGAGGAGGAATGGAAAGAGATCATTAGTCAGCTGCAGAGGCTCCCACAGACATGCAAATTCTGGTGATGTTTGCCCCAGAATTGAATATTCTAGCAGCAATGAAGGAGGACATAAAGAAAACTGCTCTGCGATGAATGGACATTTTCTCCGAGTGTTCAGAAGGTCACTGATACAGAAATAACCTTTTAAAAAATATTAAAGATATTATTGTGAAGCGTGGAGTTCAACTTTTTCTTTAAAGCACTCTTAAAATTTACAGTTGACTTCAGCAAGAGAAGTTGTTCTGCTGTAGGTCAGTGATGGCTAACCTCTTTGTTGTTGGGTGCCAAAAATGCGAGGGCGTGCGTGCGACAGAGTGCATGCATGCCAGCACCCATAATGCAAAGCGTACCCCCAGGTGCACATGGGTGCACAACCCCCCCATGCTCACCCTCCCATGCGCGCCACACTACTTGCCTCCAAGCTGAGTTTGGTATTTCCTCCAGGGGACCAGGGGAGGCCGTTTTTGCCCTCCCCAGGCTCTAGGAAAGACTCTGCAACCTGGGGATGGCAGAAAATGGGCCCAATGGGCTGGTAGGACCATTGGGCCCATTTCTTGCCCTCCCTAAGCTCCAGAGGCTTTCCTGAAGCCTGGGTAGGGCAAAAACAGCCTCTCCTGGCCTTTTGGAAGGCCGAAAATCAGCTGGCCGGCACGCTCATGTGCGCTGATGCTGACAGCTTGCATGTTGGCAGATATGGCTATGCCTGCCACCCGTGGCATGTGTGCCATTGGTTCGCCATCCCGGCTACAGGTGAAGAAAGTATAGATCTGCACAGTAATTCATGAGTTGGACTGTGGAAGTCTTCTGCTGAGAACAGAAGGCAAGAGAAGCAAAAATGATGTCCCTGTAGGACTTTATCCTAGATTTCCTGGTCAGGCAGAAGATGAAACCTTTCTGTGTTAAATGATCAAACTTTCAAAGAAACGTGTACTATTGACAATGGAAAATTTCAGGTATTTTGGCAGCTGGGGCAATCTAACTCAGCCAAGAGTTAAAATTTCAACAAATTATTATCTTTGACTAGCAACTATAAGTCCTTGTGTTCTCCTTTCCAGTAACTCCTTGGGCTTGGAGACATAAACTCAATTTGAACAATCCTCAAACTTGCGCGATCTTTTATCAGGCACCAATTTCTTTTTCCATTTCCAAACTTTGGCTAGATTTTGCCCCGATGTTCAAATTGGCTAAATGTGGTCTCATCTAACCCTCAAAACAAAGCTTTGCAAACTCACTACAGTTTATGAATTGCAACTGTTTTGTTTCACAATTCATTCAGAAAAGCTATTTTTAGCTAAAGCAACCCAAACAGAGAAGAAAATGTCTTTGTGAGAGAGAGAGAAGGTGGAAGAAGAAGCCTATGGGACCACAGAATCTTCTCAAAATTGGGAACCAAACACCTCAACCCAGTTGTAAACCAATCTTCCATAGCTTCATGGAAGATTTAATTTACGTTTGCTTTGGGATGCGATGCCAAAGGTAGAGGAGAGAGAGTTACTTAGTTCTAGCTAGACACTCTAAATACCTCCAGATGATTTGCTCAACTTTGACAGCAAAAGGCTGGATTGATTCTACTATTTTCCTTTTTCATTTTATTTATGTACTAGCCGATAACCTGGCATTGCCCGGGTATTTATTTATAGGGGGAAAATGTCCTGACCAAATGTAATTTCTAATGTTGGATTTCCCCCCCCCCCCTTACCAGAGGGATCCCCCTTATGGAGTACTGTGGAGCCGTTACCATGGCAACTCCACTGCGCTGCACAGTAGAAGCCATTTTACAGCAGTACAGTAGAAGCCACTTTAAGGTACAACAGGCTGTATCTTAACAGAACACACACCCCGAGGGGCTTTAGGGATATCTTACTCCCACAATATTTTTTTCCAGAGAGTAAGTCATCTGTGTGCCAAGTTTGGTTGAAATTGCTCAAGGCATTACAGAGTTATGCTGGAACATACACACCAGAGGTGGGTTCCTGCCAGTTCTAACCTCTTCTATAGAAGAGATTCCACAAATCTACAGTGCCGTTTAGAACTGGTCCAGCTCCCTCCCCCTGCCCGTCCGCACATCATCAAGATGAAGAGCGAGAGGAGGAATTCTGGGAGTTGAAGTCCACAAGTCTTAAAGCTGTCAGGTTTGAATACCCCTGGGGTTTTTTCTAAAGGGTTAGGGTGCAAGGGTCTTGTAACCTGACAGCTTTAAGACTTGCACACTTCAATGCCAGAGTTCCTGAGCCAACATGACTGGAGAAGGAATTCTGGGAGTTGAAGTCCACAAGTCTTAAAGTTGTCAAGTTTGAACATCCCTGGGGTTTTTTTCTAAAGGGTTAAGGGTGCAAGGATCTTGTAACTTGACAGCTTTAAGACTTGCACACTTCAAAATGCCAGAGTTCCTGAGCCAACATTTTGGTTGCTAAGCAAGAGCGTTGTTAAGTGAGTTTCACCACATTTTACAAGTTGGCCACTTCTACCCAGTCACATGGCCGGCAAGCCACTCCCACAAAGCAGGCCATACCTACAGAAGAGGTTCTAAACATTTTTGAAACCCACCACTGATACACACACACACACACACACACACACTTATATACAGATAGATTATGTCCTTAAATATTTAATCTGCTCTACTTTGAAAGGTCATGGAGAGATATATTATACAACTGCGGGGGAAAGCACATCTTCCAAGTCAGAGTGCAGCTCTACTGTATCAGAAGAATGTGAGAATTGATGCCCTTAAAAAGAACTTGACTTGTTTTTTCCTCTTTCATATCCCAAGTTCAGGGGAAAATAATTTAATGAGATATTACTTTAATAACAGTATTGTAGAAGAAGCATTTAATACACATCCAGCGTTTATGGTGTGCTCACTCTTTGAAGCACCATTCACCCCTCTTCCCCAAGATCAGATTGGTTCCATAAAACACTGAATAACTGGATATTTGGAAGCTCAGATGGCCCACTGAGTCATTTCTCTTTATCGCCTTGTTGGGTTCATCCTTGTGACCATTGATGGGTTTTTTTATTTTGTTAATATGATTTTTATTGCTTTAATGTGTTACTATCTACTTGGAGTCACATTTGCAATGTGGCATCCAAATTAAAGAAATACTTCCTGCTGTAATTTGAAGCATTAAAATACCATTGGTGATTATTTTGTACAAACAAAATTCAGGTTGCCTTGCCCAACGTGTAGACACGTACTGAAGATGCCAAAGATGTTACGACATTAGCTATGCACAGACATCTTCAAGGAATTAGTAATGACTGAGTCTTTGATTGTCTTGAACAACATTTATTTATTTATTTATTATTTATTTCTTAGATTTTTAGACCGCCCCTCTCCCAAAAAGGGACTCGGGGCGGTGTACAGTCAATACAAATAAAACCAGTCATAATAATAAAATACATTTAAGATACATTTGGAGGGGGAGATAGGCTGTACTAAGAAATAAATATATTCTAATCCTAAAAACATCACTATTAAAACCCCAAACCCAATTAAAATGAATAAATCCCCGGGAGGTAAAACTAAGAAAGTGCCAGGCCAGCTGATTGAAATAGGTGAGTCTTTAACTTTTGCCGGAAGGAACGGAGGTCGGTGGTAGTTCGAATGTCCGGGGGGAGGTCATTCCAGAGGGTTGGGCCCATCACAGAGAAGGATCTACTCCTAGGTGTCGCCCGCTGGCATTGCCTAGCAGACGGCACCAGGAGGAGCCCCTCCCTGTGTGAGCGGATAGGTCGCAGGGACGTGTGTGGTAGGATGCGATCCTGCAGATAACTAGGTCCTATGCCATGGAGCGCTTTAAAGATGGTAATCAATACCTTGAAACGCACCCGAAAGGCCACAGGTAGCCAGTGCAGCTCGCGCAGGAGAGGTGTTACGTGGGAGTAACGAGTACTTCCCATAATAACCCGCGCGGCTGCGTTCTGAACTAGCTGCAGTCTCCGGATGCGTCCCAAGGGAAGCCCCATGTAGAGGGCATTGCAGTAGTCTAGGCGAGACGTCACCAGCGCATGAGTGACCGTGCGCAGGGCACTCCGGTCCAGTAGGGGGCGCAATTGGCGCACCAGGCGAACCTGGTGGAACGCCCCCCTTGCCACGGCTGCCACATGGTCCTCCATTGACAGCCGGGCATCGAGGAGGACGCCCAAATTGCGCGCCCGCTCCACGGGGGACAGCTGTTCGCCCCCTATGGCCAGCGATGGAGTCAGCTGGCTGAACCGAGGTGCCGGTACCCACAGCCACTCTAATGCTTCAATAAAATTTGCAAGAAAATAGAAGTCAATCAACTAGAAATTGTCTGATGTGCAAAGTATTGTCCTACTGTGGTCCCTGTTTCCTTATTTTGAATAGAATAGAATAGAACAGAATAAAATATTCTTTTATTGGCCAAGTGAGATTGGACACACAAGGAATTTGTCTCCGGTGCATAAGCTCTCAGTGTGCATACTAACAACAAAGTAATAATCATAAGATACCAATAGGAGAAGATAATAGGAAAGATGAGAAGGATAATAGTAATATAACCCTACTACACAGATAAATATCCTTAGGCATAAGACAACAAAGAATACAGTATTTAGCAGTCTTTAAACAATAGTTCGTTAATAGTAATTAGTTGTACAAATTGTGTAAAAAGTCAGAGTCAGCATATTGCCCCCCCAACACTGAGTCCTCATTTTACCCACATCGGAAAGATGGAAGGCTGAGTCCACCTTGAGCCAGTGAGATTTGCAGCTAGCAGTCAGCTGAAATAACCTGCAGTGCTGCACTCTAACCACAGTGCCGCTCTATGTGTTAAATGACAGCATGCCATTCAATATGTATTTCTTTCCTGCCTTCTAATGGTTCTGTGGATTTTTGCATTCCAGATCTGGGAGCCCTCAGCATGAGTCCCTATACAGGTAGTCCTTAACTTACAACTTTAGTTTGTGGACCACTTCCAATGTAGTGTCCAGTGTATCATGAAGCTAGATTATATTCTTCTTTGTTTAAATCAATTCATATCAAATAAATGCAGCCATTTCTAAATTCACTACTGTATACGTTTAGTGCTTGGTTTACTACAAATAAAAAAACCCTTTATATTTTACTTTAAAATAGGATCACTCAACTTTGTCATTTGCCCCCACGTAAGGTCACATATGTGTTTTAACATTTCAGAGCTCAAAGCAGAGAATTTATAAACTTCGCTTTAGTTGGAGCGTGGGATGTCCTTGGAATTAATAGACCAGTTTTTAATGGGTTTGGCTTCTTTCAAAACATCTGTCTCAAGAAGTTTACTCTACCATATGTTTACACTATGATCTGCCAGGTAGAGGATATGTCTATGTAAAAGGAAAGCTGCAAATATTTTCTGTCCCTGTGCACAAAAATCTTCAACTATTTTAATTCGGGAAGCAAATGCCTATTAATCCATCCTGAGATAAACTATTCCTCACTGAAAATAACAGATTCATTTTAGTAAATATCCAAATCCTGTTTAGAAGTGTTCCTCACACACTGAGCCAACAATGGAAAAGGAGATATCTAGCATCCCTGCCTTCTCTCACACTGAAGCCATTGTGATGCCAATTGTCCTCAGTGCAGGATGATTCTATTTTTTGGGGTCCATTTCTCCATAGGTAAAGGTTCCCCTTGCACATATGTGCTAGTCGTTCCCAACTCTAGGGGGTGGTGCTCATCTCTGTTTCAAAGCCGAAGAGCCAGCGCTGTCCAAAGACATCTCTGTGGTCATGTGGCTGGCATGACTAAACACCGAAGGCACACGGAATGCTGTTACCTTCCCACCAAGGATGGTTCCTATTTTTCTACTTGCATTTTTACGGGCTTTCAAATTGCTAGGTTGGCAGAAGCTGGGACAAGTAACGGGAGCTCACTCCATTACGCGGCGCTAGGAATTCGAACTGCTAGGGATTCCCCATAGGTTCACTGAATATATGAATGAAGATGGTCGCTAACAAGGTTCTAGTGTGTAAAGAAAACTTTCAGGCTGCTGTGTCCAGATGTTGCATATCTGGGTGTTGTTTAATGGACATTGTTTTTTAAAAGTTCTAAGCATATTCCAGAAAATTGCAAGGTTTCAAAATTACATAGAATTCTTAAAAAGACCCTCTAACACTTCTGCATGTATTTCTGTCATCCCCGTGAGCTTTTAATAAATGAGTCATTGTTAGGGAAAAGTAGAGGCAATCAGTGGTTTTCCTTTTAAAAACCCTATGGGACAAATTTGATTCAGTGAATTGTGAGAATGAGATATAAACCAGCCAAAGGGCTGAGTGAACTGGACAGCTTCATATTGAATGGGGTTTTGAAGGAAACTTAGGTGGTTATTTTTTTAAAATGGAGTTTGGACTACAAGAAATTATAAATTACAAGAAGCAATGTTCTTGGTTTTAATTTCATTACTTTGCTTTGTTGCTATTTGTTGATCATCTATAAAGTGCTGATTACATTGCTTCCAATGGTATCTTCAACTAAGTTGAATACCTTAGAGGAGAAATTTCTCTTTCTTTGTCTGAGCAAATTTTGTCTGTTTAATACTGAGAACTCTCAGTATTAAACAGTCTCCAAACTTGGCAACTTTAAGACTTGTGGACTTCAACTCCCAAAATTCCTCAACCAGCGAAGCTCTAAATGACCAGAGGTATGTTTTCCCCCCTGTTTTTCCAACAATACTTGTATACTTGGTCAACTGTTACTTGTAGTAACAGTTGACCAACCCTTGTGGTATAATGAAAATCAAATGTTTTGGGGATCTTCCCGTTTATTGCCATTCTAAATGTTTCTGCAAATTCATTTTGATATTTGTAGGAAGAGAGTGGGGAGAAAATGTAGAAAGAGTTGAAGGGGGGAGGGAAACCTAGTGACTTGAGAATTCCTTCTCTGCCTACCCAGAGGATGGCAGCCTTGTTCCTCTAAACATGAACTGCAAACTGTACCAGACAAATCTCAATTACGTGTTAGGTATAATTGCTTGAAGCATGAATAGACTCACTGAAATAATTCACTGAAGAAATGTCTTCTCTCCAGGATAGAGTAGCTTTTAATTTAGACATGCGTAGTGCTCCAGGAAAGTAGTTCAGAAAGAAAATATATGAAGATGAAAAACTTCATAGCGAGCGTGAGAAATCAACAACTGAAAACTCTCAGAAAAAGTGATGACCGATCCATAATATGAACGATTACTATAACACATCTCCCCAATAACTGATCTTGGCCGGTGACCTTGCTTCTATATTCTGGATATTGTGAACTTTCCAAACACTTTCTGCAACTACTTTTGTGTTACATGGATGCAAGAAAAGCACGAACCGAGTATTTGGAAAACTAAACTCAGTTGTGAATACTTCTAAGCACTGTCACAATGTGGGTAGAATTCTCTTATTAGAGAAATAGGGGAAGGGGCAAAGAACACTTGTAGAGGTAATGTGAATGATTTAATGTTTAAAATAGGAATATAAGGTAGAAAAGTCTATGACTCCTTTTCAAGGAAAAATGACATTCTGAGGAAGGAACAAAACACAGCAACAAGAAGCAGCAACAAAATGTACTTCTACCACCTTATTTTCACAGAAGGAAAGAGAGTTTTTCCCCATTGATCTTTGAAATGAAGGCTCATTTCAATTCCTATAATTCATTGAGAATACAGAGATGGAAATTGGGAAATTTCCTTCTTCACTGCAGATTGTCTTCCGGATTCAGTGCTCTGTTTCTTTGCATCTGAAGGAAGAATTCTGCAAGGAATACATCACAATAAATGAAGGAGAAAGATATGAGGAGGCTGATGTATTCTATACAGCAGTGGTTCTCAACCTGTGGGTCGGGACCCCTTTGGGGGTCGAACGACCCTTTCACAGGGGTCACCTAAGACCATGGGAAAACACATATTTTCAAAAAAATATGGAAAACATAAAATAATTTTATGGTTGGGGGTCACCACAACATGAGGAACTGTATTAAAGGGTCGCGGCATTAGGAAGGTTGGGGCCCAACTGCTATACAGTATACTGCAGTTGTGATACAGCTGAAAGATATTATCTGATATATTCATAACATATACGTAGGTTATGAATGCAGTTTTTAATAGAAATAACAAAAAGAGGAGTGTGGCATTGTAATACATGTTCTATCCCATTTGTAGGTGCACTGCACACATTCAAAAAGAAAGGAGCTTACATCACAGTGGAATGGCTCTGTGAAATAAGTGAAAAATTGGTGCAAAAGGAGATGGAAATAAAAATGCAAATGATAAAGCAAGTACTGTTTTCACAATAGTAATATAGGCAGAAAAATGAATAAGTGTAACAGTGGGAAGAAGCATGCTATGACAGGAGTGATTTGGAAAAGGTAGGGGGGGGGGGAATCAAAACAGAAGGTTTTACCAAAATGGAAATCAAGCTTGTTCTAAGTTGAAAAGGCAATTTCACATCAGAAATGAAAAAAACCCCTTGTTGGTTAACATGGTCAGCAATCAGGGGGAAATAATGCCACAACTTATATGTGTTTGATATTTTAGTAAATAAGCCTTTAGAAAAATCACTTGATAGCTCAATTTTCAGAATGCTTCTTGAGACGAGATTACACTAAAACCACCAGAAAAATAGAAATGTACCATTCTTTTGTCACTGCATTAAAAGATATGGAATCAGATAAATCTAGAACTTGTATGAAAAGTATTCTTAAATTTTAATTTAATAAATTCAGTGATGGTGCTATAGGAATGCTTTTCTTAGAATTGGTCAAAGCTCTTGATTGTGTCGAATAGCAGTGGCTAATTAAATTAAAGAGGGTTTTTTTAAATTGAAAAGAAGTTCTGAACTTATTCAGAATCTTCACCTTTCCTTTTTTTAATTTAAAATTTTAAGTTTAAAATTTATTCAAAAGTGTATTTCAAAAGGTAACTGTTTCAGTTTACTCATAAATAAAAAAGAGATTGGGAAAATTCACATTAAAATACCAACCAAATTAATTTCTCCATGGTTCTCAATTATATATTTACAGCATATAAACCACAGATAGAATCTTAGAAAGAAATTACATGAGAAATATATGTATAGCTATTGATATGTTAAAAAAATATAACACATTTAACTGAATCTAACCATTACAACATAGAAAAATACTAATAGTCATTCCAAGAGAATAATGTAACAGAAGGATTACTGGAAGTTATTAAATTATTCAACAATGAAATCCAGATGTGTTGTGGATGTGAAAAATATTAAGTGTTACGTATGAAGTCTGGAAAAGCCCACACAATGTCAAATATTTGGTTCCACTTTGGGGCTGAATTACCAAAATGGTCATTCTAAATGCATTGGATTTGGTTCCTTTGGTTAAAAGAAAAGAAATTAGGGTTGACCTTGTTTTGCCATTTAAGCAGAAAAGAAGAATTTAAAAGCTATTTTTCAAAGGCTGCAGCAAGGCTTATAAAGTTGAAAGCATGTCCCAACATTATGTGCTTTTAAGTCACAGCAGTTTTAAATGGGACACTTAATTTTTTCCCGTAATAACTCACATGATGCTGGAGCTAAAGGCAAGGAGCAGTTTTTGTCAATTCTTCCTGCAGTCCTACTTCTTTCTGGTTCCCAGTCCCTTAAAGTTAAATTTACTAGGACCAAGAAGTCTGAGTAGTGACGAGGAAGCATAAAATGTTGCTTCTATTCTATCTTCTTTACGTGGCATCAATCAGTTCCACCCCAATTTGTGCTCCAACACAATTTATTTCAATTATTGGATTGTTCACAATCAGTTTCAAGAGCAAGTTAGAGACACTTACTTGAAATTAAAAGCCGTAAGACTTAATTGTGTGTGGAAATGCACAATTGTGTGCATTTCCAGTGTGTGTGGAATATGCATCTGCTCTCTGTGATCGGCAACTGGAAAATTGAAATGTTTGCACACCACTCCTTCTAGCTAGATGAGAAAGCTTCCAGTGTGTTTGCATCATCCCCATTTCTACCTCACTATCTTGATCCCTTCTATTCACTCACTCCACCCTGCAGGAAAGGTATTCTGTGACTGCCGTGATTATTAAATCTAGAAATGAACTATAACCAGCAGTCGTAGTCAGGCAGTACCTTCCTGGGCTCCCACTTATGCGAAAGCTTTTGTGTGCACATAGGTGTTCCTTCCTCCAGACAATTGTGCTCAACAAGAGTTCTTCATTGATGTCCCCAGTGCTACTTTACCCCCATGAACCTCATGCTCTGCTTCTTGTGGCATGAAGATATCTCTCTAACCATTTCTGAGGGACAGGTCCTCGTGATATTGTCTCCCTCATATTCCCAGCCTACTGTTAAGCCAGCCTAGAACTTTTGTTAGTTATCAACCTTGGAAGTTTTGGTAGCTTTCTTGTCCTGTCATAACACTGTGGACAATCTAGGATATCTCAGGGTTGAGCCTGGAGATGACATGATAGGGACAGTGATCTAATGCTGAGCTCCTGTTAGATGCAAAAGATCAGATTCACACATGAAGATCCAATTAAAGTGATCTATTGCTATTCAAGCCTATGCTCTCCTGCATATATTTTTAACTAACAGGTAGCACCTGCTAGGAGATAATAGATAAAGGTTCTCCTCGCACATATGTGCTAGTCATTCCCAACTCTAGGGGGTGGTGCTCATCTCCATTTCAAAGCTGAAGAGCCAGCGCTGTCCAAAGATGTCTCCGTGATCATGTGGGCGACATGACTAAACACTGAAGGCACATGGAATGCTGTTACCTTCCCACCAAGTATTTTTCTACTTGCATTTTTATATGCTTTCAAACTGCTAGTTTGGCAGAAGCTGGGGCAAGTAACGGGAGCTCATTCCATTATGCAGCGCTAGGGATTTGAACCACCGAACTGCCAACCTTTCTGATTGACAAGCTCAGCATCTTAGCCACTGAGCCACCATGTCCCATTCAGGAGATAAATAAGAGTCAACAAAATTCAAGGGAGGAGGGACTTGGTCCCCTAATGGCTATGTAGAGATTCTAGGCAAGTTCCTTTAACTTCACCACAGGTTCTGCCACACCGCTGAACTGCCAACCTTCTGATCGACAAGCTCAGCATCTTAGCCACTGAGCCACGGCCTCCCCACTGTGGAGGTAAGACACCCCTAACACCCCTTGTGGGGGGGGGGAGTTCTGTTAAAATACAGCCTGTTGTGCCTTAAAATAGCTTCTACTATACTGCCGTAAAATGGCTTCTACTGTACAGTGCAGTGGAGTTGCTATGGTAATGGCTTCACAGTACTCCACAAGGGGGCTTCCTCTGGTAAGGGGGAAAATTCAACATTAGAAATTACATTTGGTCCAGACATTTTTGCCCTATAAATAAATACCCAGGCAATACTTGGTTATCAGCTAGTAGGTATTAAATTCAGGTACAAACTCTTACTCTAGGATAGTCATCAGTGGTTGGATTATTTACTATTAATTGATAGGAAACCCAACTATTAGATTGGGTATCCATTAATCATTGCCCTGAAATGATACCCCATTAAATGGTGTTAGGTCAACATGCTAAGAGTGAAAAGTCAATATTCAGTATATAGTTGTTAAAATATTGTGTCAACAAGGCTTCTTCCTATATGCATTCTCATCACTTAAACCTGCTGCCTTTTCTTTCGGCCGTAGGATACCAAAGTGAATGTTTTGGTGCAACGTATCTATTTTGCAAATCTATTCTTCTATAAGAAGACATGAAACATTTAATATTGACTTCTTCCTTGGGTGAAAGTCTCACCATTTATTAAATAGATCAAGATAGCTCATAAAAATCTTATAGCCAATTGCATAAGTAAAAATGTTGGTTTCCGTTTCCTGTCCGGGAGAGACGAATGTTGCAAGCCAAAGTCTGAAACTCTTCTCTCTTAATAGGTTACATATGTTCAGAGGCAAAATCCAGCTAATATTTTGGATTGAACATCTATAAATTAAAGCTTTAAATGACAGTTTCCTCCCACCTTCTGTGTGAGTTTCTTTTAGAAAGCATTAAGTAATTGGTTTTCTTCTTCCATTGGGAATTTGACTCTCTCTTTAAAAGCAAGAATTTACAGAGTGGAGTGAGTGCAAAAGAATCCCAGTTATAAAAGCTGTGATTTATATCCACTACCAAGGCTAATTTCACCCCTGATACTATTTCACACGTATTCTGTGCCCACAGAGAACTGCACGGGACATATTGGCTCAGGGTATGAAGGCAATCTGTTAAAATTTACTAGTGTTGCACCTGTAGTCTTTTTGGATGGAAGACTGCTTGTTATTGCTGTGAGTCAATCTCTAAGCTCTTAGTATTTAGAAGAGGTAGGCAGTTGCTCAAAATGGTGGGAGAAAATTGGGTGAGGGGGGGGTAGAGAAGGGGACAGAGCTGAGGTAGCACAGTGGTTAGAGTGCAGTACCACAGGCTACCTCAGCTGACTGCTAGTTGCAGTTTGGCAGTTCAAATCTAACCGGCTCAAGGTTGACTCATCCTTCCATTCCATGGCTCATATTTAAATGGTTGTCCACTAGGACTCCAAGATCCCTTTCACAGTTATAAATGGTGCAGATCTGATATTTGCAAATTTGAGATCCAGTACAGGTTAAGTGTTGGATTAAAATTGAAGAACACAAGTTCAAACCACAAACAATTTATCTCATAGGATTTTTCTGTTCTTCAGAGTCTAATGCAGGGGTGTCAAAATCGCGGCCCGCAGGCCAGATGCATCACGCACTGGCCACACCCACGCCCAGTTTAGCGAAGGCAAAAAAAGTCACGATACATCATCATGCTGTGATGACATGGGTTTGGCACCCCGGTCTAATGCTATAAAATTAGCAACAAAAGTAAAATAAGCCCACCCAAACAATAACACTGTGGCAAGGGAGATTAAAACAAAAATTAATTGAAAAGTTTTTTCTGCCTTAAGTAGGTCGAACCTTTAGTTGTGAGTACAGTAGAGATATTGTAACTAACTGTATGGCATCCGCCAATATGAATAGATTCCGTACAAGTTATGGCTCATTCCTTCCTTCCCAGAAATAATGTTTTAGAATTTCTTTAGAAATAAAATTAACAGAATCTTTAATGCACATGGCTTGATTGCTTTGAGCTAGAGTGAACTTTTCACCTATTGATTGCCCTTTTCCGGAGTAGGAATGGAGAAAGATTACTTTTTAAAAGCCAAGCCTGACATTTCAATCAAATATTTCGAACATGAACACAATATCCCTTTCAGAAAGGGGGCACTGAGCCCACTTCGCTTCCTTTCAATTCACATAGGGACCGGGTGCAGATGCTAACTGAATTTTGCACCTCTTAAAATTGTATGATACTGCTATGCATGCTTTAGGATAAACATATTCTAGAGAGATATATGTAGAAATAAGATGCATTACAAACCCATAATCTGAGAGTGAAATCCTGTATTTTTTTGGAGTATAAAACTCATCTTTTTCCCTCAAAAAAGAGGGTGAAAATCTGGGTGCGTCTTATAGACTGAATACCACATTTTTGGGCTAACAAAACCCCACCCCCTTTGCAAAAATGGATGTGCAGAGGGTTTGGGAGGCTTGCAAAGTGCTCCTGAGGGCTGAGGAGGGCAAAAAAGAGCAAAAAACGGACCATTTTGCCCCCCAGCCCCCAGGAGTACTCTACAAGTCTCCCCAAAGCTCTGCATGCCCCCCCCTTTTTTTGGCAAAAAATGAGGCATGCAGAGGGTTTGGGAGGTCTGCAGAGTGCAAAAACTTCTTTTAAAAAATTTACCTCTTCAAAATCATGGTGCGTCTTATACTCCGAAAAATACAGTACCTTCAACAAATGGATATATTTAAAATTTGTTTAAATTGTTTCAATTTAAATTATTTTTAAAAATAAAATGTTCTCAACTCCAGAAGTTGGTCGGGGAATTCTGGGAGTTAAAGTCCACAGGTCTTAAAGTTGCCAAGGTTGGACATTTCCTGATTGAAAGGATGTAGACAGCTGAGAGTGAATAAGGCAAACAAAATTTATCCTAACAGATAGTTGTTGCACCCTCTTGTATAGTTTCACTTGCAATCCCTTAGCAAAGTTCACTCCTGAATAGGAATGAGGTTGTTCAATGGCTAAGACGCTGAGCTTGTCGATCAGAAAGGTCAGCAGTTCGAATCGCTAGCGCCATGTAACAGAGTGAGCTCCCGTTATTTGTCCCAGCTTCTGCCAACCTAGCAGTTCGAAAGCGTGTAAAAAATGCAAGTAGAAAAATAGGAACCATCTTTGGGGGGAATGTAACAGTGTTCTGGGCACCTTCGATGTTTAGTCATGCCGGCCACATGACCATGGAGACATCTCTGGACAGTGCTGCCTCTTTGGCTTTGAAACTGAGATGAGCACTGCCCCCTAGAGTCAGGAATGAATAGCACATATGTGTGAGGGGAACCTTTGCCTTTACCTTTACTCCTGAATAGGTTGTTATTTCTCCAAATGATCTTATCCTACTGTTATTCTATTATTCTAATTGCAAAGGGCTTTATATGGCATTTACCTCTTCCTTTAACTTCTTTTTTTTTTTTTTCTTTTTTTTACAAGGAAAAAAACTCCAGTCCATCTTTTTATTTTTTTGAAAAATTTCTGACATTACAGAACTAAACTGAAATGTATTAATTCCACTCTTACATTTCATGACATAACAGAAAAACTTCATGAGCCAAGAAAGGGGAAGAAGCTTAAACTAAAATATGAATCAGCATTTTAACAGTTGAACAGAGAAAAGGAATTAAAATGCTGCAATTAAAAAAAATCATGAATGGATGGGAAAAGCATGTAGAACTGAAAATTTACAAACTAGTTAAAACCTGGAATTGCTGACTGCTCAAAAACTACACAGATGGATCATGGGGATGAACGGCAGAAACGGGTATTTCCATCATTGGAAAGAAAGGAGAGTCTGTAAAGAAGATGCGTGAAGAGAGTGGTGCACGGATTAACATCTCAGAAGGGAACTGCCCAGAACGGATTATCACTCTTGCTGGACCCACTAATGCCATCTTCAAAGCTTTTGCTATGATTATTGATAAACTGGAAGAGGACATCAGCAGCTCAATGACTAATAGTACAGCTTCTAGCAGGCCCCCTGTTACTTTGAGACTCGTGGTACCTGCCAGCCAATGTGGTTCTCTTATTGGGAAAGGAGGCTGCAAAATCAAAGAGATAAGAGAGAGCACAGGGGCGCAGGTCCAAGTGGCAGGAGACATGTTACCCAACTCTACCGAAAGAGCGATCACCATTGCTGGGATTCCCCAGTCCATCATCGAGTGTGTCAAACAGATCTGTGTGGTCATGCTGGAGTCTCCCCCAAAGGGTGTCACCATCCCCTATCGACCCAAGCCATCCAGTTCTCCTGTCATCTTTGCAGGCGGTCAGGACAGGTACAGCAGCGGCAGTGCAAGCTACCCCCACACCGCCCCATCAATGTGCCTCAACTCTGACCTGGAGGGACCACCTCAAGAGGCCTATACCATTCAAGGACAGTATGCCATTCCACAGCCAGATCTGACCAAGCTGCATCAGTTGGCAATGCAACAGTCACACTTTCCAATGTCTCATGGCAACACTGGATTCAGTGGCGTTGAATCCAGCTCTCCAGATGTGAAAGGCTATTGGGCAGGTTTGGATGCATCAGCTCAGACTACTTCTCATGAACTCACCATTCCAAATGATCTGATTGGTTGTATCATTGGGCGTCAAGGCGCCAAGATCAATGAGATTCGCCAGATGTCTGGGGCGCAGATCAAAATTGCCAATCCAGTGGAAGGATCTACTGACAGGCAGGTTACTATAACTGGATCTGCAGCCAGCATCAGCCTGGCTCAATATCTAATTAATGTCAGGCTTTCTTCGGAGACTGGTGGAATGGGAAGCAGCTAGGACAATGCCACCACCTCACTCATTACCTCTTCCTTTAACTTCTGTGGCCTCCCTTAGACCACGTCTATGATTATTCTTGAATCTTCTGACCTTAGCTGTAATAATAATCCTACGATTTCTCTGACATGCTTGTAGACACAGCCATCGACGTATTTCCTTTTGGGAAAAGCAACACTGAGCAGACCGCAGAAAAGGAGCAGGATATGCTAAGCCAAAAAAATCAAAGACTTGAGATAAGACAAAGAAAAGGAAACACAGCTCAAACTAGTTGACGTGATTTCTATGATCTTATTAAAAAATATCTCTCGTTTCCCTTTTTTGTGACTTTTCCCTCAATTTGTTGACGTACATTCCGAGACTCCTTGCTTCATGTTGAAAGCCTTCAATCGCCATGTTTCTTTCTTCTGCTAAGTGTTTCTGATAGCTTGTTCTGAAGGCTACTTTAGATACACTCCTCTGAAATGGTGGTGGTTTTCTTTCTAGCCTAGTTTTAACCATATCTCTTTTGTCAGCTCTCATAAGCTTTCATTTTGTGTAAAATTAAGTCCAAGGACAGATTAAAGGAGCTTGGAATGTTCAAAATGAAGAGGGAAAAGATTTAGCAAAGAGATGATGACTATGTGCCGTTACATAAAATAAAGTTTCAAGAAAGACTATGTCAGGATCTACTTTCCCTGGCTATAGAAACCAGAATCAGAAATAGAATAGAATAGAATAGAATAACAGAGTTGGAAGGGACCTTGGAGGTCTTCTAGTTCAACCCCCTGCTTAAGCAGAATACCCTACACCATTTCAGACAGATGGTTATCCAATGTCTTCTTAAAAACTTCCAGTGTTGGAGCACTCACAACTTCTGGAGGCAAGCTGTTCAGCTGATTAATTGTTCTAACTGACGGGAAATTTCTCCCCAGTTCTAAATTGCTTCTCTCCTTGCTTAGTTTCCACCCATTGCTTCTTGTCCTACCCTAAGGTGCTTTGGAGAATAGCTTGCCTCCCTCTTCTTTGTGGCAACCCCTGAGATATTGGAACACTGCTATCATGTCTCCCCTAGTCCTTCTTTTCATTAAACTAGACATACCCAGTTCCTGCAACCGTTCTTCATATGTTTTAGCCTTCAGTTCCCTAATCATCTTCTTTGCTCTTCTCTGCACTCTTTCCAGAGTCTCCACATCCTTTTTACATCATGGTGACCAAAACTGAATGCAGTATTCAAAGTGTGGCCTTACCAAGGCATTATAAAATGGCATTAACACTTCACATTATCTTGATTCTATCCCTCTGTTTATGCAGCCTAGAACTGTGTTGGCTTTTTGGCAGCTGCTGCACACTGCTGGCTCATATTTAAATGGTTGTCCACTATGACTCCAAGATCCCTCTCACAGTTACTACTATTGAGCGAGGTACCACATATACTGTACCTGTATATTTTGTTTTTGTTGCCTAAATGTAGAACCTTACTTTTTTCACCATTGAATTTCATTTTGTTAGATAGTGCCCAATGTTCAAGTCTGTCAAGATCCTTCTGTATAGGTTGCAGCTACCTAGATCTTGTTTAAATTTAAGGAAACATTTCTTGGCAATAAAAATTATATAGCAATGGAGCAACCTATCTCTGGAAGTTCTGGGTTATACATCTCTGGAGGTATTTAAGAAGAGGATGAACAGTCATATCCTAGGAATGATTTAGCCTGCTGGCTGGAGAATTCTGAAAGTTGAAGTCCATGCAGCTTAAAGTTGTTGTAGCTGAGAAACACCAAACTAGATAATCCTTGTGATCCAATCTTTGGCAAACTACGCTTTGGTTTTCTAACTATAACCTCCGTATTTGACACCATGATCTATTTTATAGTCTTCCTGGAAGTGTCCTCGTTGACTGGATTGCATTTCACTGGGTTCTGTTCCCTCTCACATGGTCAATTTGATTTGATTCTGATGTTGACCACTCAGTGATGACCATGTTTGTACATGTTGCCTGAAGCTAGTGTTGGCAGGTAACCAAGAATTCTTTTCACAAAATGTTAGTAACCTACTCCCTACACTACTGTGTTTACCAAACTGAAATCTTGTCATTTTTTCCATTTCATCAACTTCTGCATTTCAATCACTCATTAGCAGATGTTTCCTGGATAGCTATTAAATCTAATTCTAATGGATATGATACTGCGGTCCATACTTGTTCTCCCAAAACATCCAGCTTGGTACTTTCCCTTCCTGTTTCTTCCTCATATTCCATGAACTAATTGCATTTCTCTTTCAGTATATCCTCAGATATATGCATTAGGTGAGAAGACACTCTTAAAATGTTGCAATATATTCATATAACAGATTTAGATTTGGATTTGGATTTGGGTTTGGGTTTGGATTTGAAAAAAGACATATCCAAATGTATACATTAGGATAAACCACATACACATGCAAAAGAAAGTACAAATACGTTGAAATGCAAATCTATTGAAAAAAATCCAAACATAAAGAGTAGAAATGTAATGGAAAGTACTGCACATAAAATTGAAGGAATGTTAAATTAAAATAAAATTGAATGTAAACATTTTGGTGCAAACCCAAAATGTTATCATTGCTACAGTTGGGAAGCTCCAATTATTCATATATACCGTTTATGGTTTAGGATTGAGTTACTTATAGGACCTTCCCTCCTCAATTGTTTCTGCCTTATCTGGCAGGTAAGGCATGCTCCATTGGGTAGAGAAGGTTGGCTGGCAGGACTCAAAATGATCTTCTAAAGGGTGGTACCTTTTCTGCCAGGGTATCACCCTCCTGAGATTAGATTGGTCCCATTCCCATTGGCCTTCTAGAAGGACTTTTTAAAAATTGCTTTATGCCAGAGTCTGGGGCCCTGAGCATGGGATAGAGCCCATCTCTTGGTTATGTGGATGATTGGTTAGATTATGCCCTACTATGCGTTTTGTTTTAATTAGCTTTTTTTATTCTGTATTTTGTGTATGTTTTTTTATTTTAAGCGACCTAGACTAATATAAAGGCTATATAAATTGAATTGATCAATCAAGTAATCAATAAGAACATTTAATTATTGGGGAGCCTACTTGAAAGAGAAAAATTGCTCAAAGGGATATCGGATCCATTTCTTGGTTTGCAATTAGCATTAAGTAAACTTGCGACAGCAGTTGGGAATTTCAGCTGGCTGGTGCTGAAAACTTCTCGGGGCTTGGTTCAGAAGAGAACTGAAAGCAGAGATATCCAAACGATGCCAGAAATAATCATGCAGCAGCTTGAATAGTTGGTTGGAGACAGAACATTTCAAAGATTGAAAAGGTTTAGATAAAGCTGTAAAAAAAAGGATCCCCTCTAAGTTTGCCTTGTTTAAATCATTTTCTAGAAACCAGCCAGATGTTAGCCAGAATTTTCTGATACAATGAGCCAAACCATTCAATATAACCCATAACTTTCTCTGGATGCACAAAAGCAGCATATGCTTTTACTCCAGCTGAATTCAACAGAATGACGTTGTTAAGAAAACTATCACATTTGGGGTGTGGTGTGATGGGGGCATGCAGGCCATCTTCCATTCTCACTCTGGTATTTTGAGAAAATCTATGTAATTGCCTGAATTTGTGTAGAAATTAACATTTTTTTTCAACAGCAAAAATCAATTATGAGCTGTGCCCCAGTGTCATTTGGTAGAGAAATGTTTACTTCCAATTATAATTCCATAAACACCCAATGGCATCAGATCGAGAGTTCAGCTTGTTTTTGACAATGGTCCATAAGTTATCTGGCTATTTGAGAGCTAAGTGTAAAATCTTTCTATTGCAGGTGACCAATTACTAAATTGGTGCCACGGTGAAAATGCATTCATTTTAATAATAATAATAATAATAATAATAATAATAATAATAATAATAATGATAATAATAATAATAATAATAATAATGCATCGGTCGTCGCGCGGGTTAACAAGGGCCACGGCGGATGTTGAGGTCCCTGGGCATCCGTCGACAAGTGGGCTACAAGTGGACCAGCCAACAAAACAACAGAAATATAGTGCAGATGAAAATTGTGCCATAATGGCCTTTTACTACAACTCAGAGCCAAAAAAAAGAGGTTATTTAAAGCGAATGTATGATTTATGGAAACAACAATATCCAGATTCAAATGTTAGTGAACAACGACTAGCAGATCAAAGGCGATTTATTATATGGAATAAAGTGTTTAGCGAAGTTGAACTTGAGGAAATTCAGGCAAATTGCAAAACAACAACAACAACATCACAAGAGGAAATAACTGATACTCATGACACAACTAAAGAAATCATAGGAGAACTCCCAGAGGAAGCTGCCGGAGAGGAAATAACAACACTACCACCAGAACTAGTTACCATTGAACCAACTGATGAACCAACTCAAAAACAAAATGAACTGAAGGACAAGATCATGGAGCATTTTCTGGCTAGGGAGGAAAGGCAACGTTTACCATCATTAAAAACTGTCCCTAAGAAAATTTTGGGTCCTATAATGAAAATGGTTAATGCAGTGCTTTCAACAATTGAACCGGGATCCATCTTGGAAACGAACCAGTTAATGTACAGTGCAGCTGTAATAGTCACTAATGAACTAGGCATTAAAATCAAAGTACCTAATCACACAATGGAAAAAGCATCAAAGCCAAAGTGGAAAATCCGATTAGAACAAAAAGTCAAAAAATTAACGGCAGATGCTAGCAACTTGAAGAACATGTGTGAGCAATGGCTTAAAAACAACAAAATTATAGATCAGCTAATCAGAAGGTATAGATTGGATACAAGAAACATCAATGAAGCTGTAGAGATTGTAAAACAGCAGATAACAGCAACAGCTAGGAAAATTGAAAGATATGAGGCGCGAATCATCCAGTATAAACAAAATCAGCAATTTCGATCAGACCAACGGCATTTTTATCAAAGTCTTAATGTGAATGGTGACACCAAAAGTGAAAAACCAGAAAAGCAGGCCACAGCTGAATTCTGGAAAGAATTGTGGGAAAATGCATAAGGAAGCAAAGTGGATACATGACTTTGAGGAAAGCATTGGTAATAAACAAATGCAAGTATTAGAAATAACAACTGAGATGGTCAAAAATCGAGTAAAAAAAGTAAAGAATTGGACATCACCTGGAAATGACCAATTACATGGTTTCTGGCTCAAATATCTGACCAGTTTACATGCAGTGTTGGCCAGGCAACTGAATGAAATTTTACAAAATGGTCAAATTGATGAATGGTTGACAACTGGAAAAACATACTTGATTCAGAAAGATGCAACTAAAGGAACAATACCTGAAAACTACAGACCAATAACATGCTTGCCAACAACCTTTAAATTACTCACAGGCATTAATGCAGATAATATTATGGATTATTTGGAAACAAACAACATCTTGCCAGTAGAGCAAAAAGGCAACAAAAGAAGGCATAGGGGCACAAAAGATCAGCTCCTAATTGATAAAATGATATTAGAAAATTGTAAGAAAAGAAAAATGAACTTGAATATGGTCTGGATTGATTATAAAAAAGCATTCGACTCATTGCCACATAGTTGGATCATAAAATGCTTAGAAACAACTGGCATTAGTAAAAATATTACATCCTTCACTGAAAAGGCGATGAAACAATGGAGAACTGAGTTGGCAGTAGGGAATGAAAACTACAGAATGGTTAATATCAAGTGAGGAATTTTCCAGGGTGATTCACTTTCACCTCTTCTCTTCATCATTGTGATGATCCCACTATCAGTAATCTTAAAAAAATGAAATTAGGCTACCAAACAGCCAAAGAAGCTGAAAAAAATTCACATTTATTATATATGGATGATTTGAAACTCTATGGAAAGTCAGAAATAGAAATCCAATCACTGACAAACACAGTCCGAGTATTCAGCACCGATATTTCAATGCAGTTTGGCATGGAAAAATGCGCCAATGTATCCATAAAAAGGGGCAAAATCACTACATGTGAGGGAATTGAAATGCCCAATGGCCAACTAATTAAATGCAACAAAAATGAAGCCTACAAATACTTAGGCATTTTGCAGTTGGATAACATCAAACATGGAGAAGTAAAAACTATTGTCAGGAGAGAGTACACCAACAGAGAGTACACCAACAGAGTACACCAACAGGAAAATTTTGAAATCTAAATTAAATGGTGGAAATACAATCAAGGCCATAAATACCTGGGCAATACCAGTTATAAGATACACAGCTGGTATAGTTAACTGGACACAAGCTGATTTGGACATTTTGGACTGAAAAACCAGGAAACTAATGACAATGCACTACAGTTTACATCCACGCGGTG
Source organism: Natrix helvetica (assembly GCF_964273705.1). Lineage (NCBI taxonomy): Eukaryota > Metazoa > Chordata > Lepidosauria > Squamata > Natricidae > Natrix > Natrix helvetica. Next base: position 21,152,958 of record NC_138552.1, on the reverse strand, counting down.
ACACTGATAGACTATACCTGCCCCGAAAATCAGGTGGCAGAGGATTATTACAAGTGAAGCAAATAGTTGAAGAAGAAAAACATGCACTGGCTGATTATTTAAAAGAAAGTCAAGAACATCTATTAATCGAAGTAAAGAACAAAAATCTATTGAAGGCCCAACAGATGAAACAAGAATACAGAAAAGATGTGATAAAATCAAGAATGGAGAGTTGGCAGACAAAGCATTACACGGTCAATTTCTGGAAAAAATAAAAGATAAAGTGGACAGTAAAAAAACTTGGTTATGGTTAACAACAGGTACATTAAAGAGAGAAACAGAGTCACTAATCCTGGCTGCGCAAGAACAAGCTATCCGCACAAATGCCATTAAGGCCAAAATCGAAAAATCCTCTGATGATGCCAAATGCAGACTCTGCAAAGAAGCTGATGAAACTGTTGACCACATACTCAGCTGCTGTAAAAAAATCGCGCAGACTGACTATAAAATGCGGCACAATTCAGTGGCACAAATGATCCACTGGAATTTGTGCAAAAATTATAATATTAAAAGAGCAACAAACTGGTGGGAACATAAGCCTGAAAAAGTCGTCGAGGGTCAGATGGTCAAGATCTTGTGGGATTTTCGCATACAAACGGATAAAATACTGGGCATAATACACCAGACATCACACTGGTTGAGAAAAATAAGGTCACAATCATAGACATCGCAATACCAGGTGATAGCAGGTTCCCGAGAAGGAATATGAAAAAATCGCGAAATACCAGGACTTAAAAATTGAAATCCAACGATTATGGCACAAACCAGCAGTGGTAATTCCAGTGGTAATCGGCACACTGGGTGCTATTCCAGGAATTACTGGAATTACATTTAAAACAGTTAAAAATTGACAAAATCACCATCAGTCAAATGCAAAAGGCCGCACTGCTTGGATCGGCACACATATTACGAAAATACGTTATGACGTCCTAGGCCCCTGGGTGGGGCCTGACTAGTAATTAATGCCAAATCCGGTGAAACAACTGGCCGCTGTGATACAATTCTGTTGATGCAATAATAATAATAATAATAATAATAATAATAATAATAATAATAATAATAATAATAATAATAATAATAGTGATGCCCAACAGACGAAACAAGAATGCAGAAAAGATGTGATAAAATCAAGAATGGAGAGTTGGCAGAACAAAGCATTGCATGGTCAATTTCTGGAAAAAATAAAAGATAAAGTGGACAGTGAAAAAACTTGGTTATGGTTAACAGCAGGTACATTAAAGAAAGAAACAGAGTCACTAATCCTGGCTGCGCAAGAACAAGCTATCCGAACAAATGCCATTAAGGCCAAAATCGAAAAATCCTCTGATGATGCCAAATGCAGACTCTGCAAAGAAGTTGATGAAACTGTTGACCACATACTCAGCTGCTGTAAAAAAAACCGTGCAGACTGATTATAAATTGCGGCACAATTCAGTAGCACAAGTGATCCACTGGAATTTGTGCAAAAATTATAATATTAAAACAACAACAAACTGGTGGGAACATAAGCCTGAAAAAGTCACCGAAAATCAGACGGTCAAGATCCTATGGGATTTTCATATACAAATGGACAAAATGCTGGCGCATAACACACCAGACATCACACTGGTTGAGAAAAATAAGGTTACAATCATAGACATTGCAATACCAGGTGATAGCAGGGTCGACGAGAAGGAACATGAAAAAATCATGTTTTCATATTTTAACACTCTGGGCAAAGGGAAGGTCTAAAAAGTACAAGAACTGATTTAAACATTGGCTCAATTGAAGAGTCAGTTTTTCTTTTGCAAAGTAGCCATTTAATTGCTAATATTAGCCTACAACCAACACTTTAGCCCAAGAGACAAAGTACTCAAGTTGACATAAGTGTATTTTAGAAGTAGAACAAATTCTGAAGTCACATTGAAGGTGAGCAGGCCATATCTTCTGCTTTCCAGCAGCAGTTGCCTATCCATTCTGGTCTTAGGCAGCAATGACAAGCTTACATTAGCCAAAAGTAATATTTTAGCCACTGCTGCAGCTTCTGGATGGAAAAAAGTTTTGCACAAATATTTATACACGTTGTCATGTCCTCTTCAGTTAACATACACATGCCTGTGTTTAGTTCTCCTAAAGCGTATATGCGATTATACAGTTTTCAAGCGTAAAATGTATTTTATACATTATTTTCTACAATGCATGGACTGATATCTTTTTAAAATGTGGTTTATTTTCCTTGGCCAACTGCAGCAGGTGGGAGTTGAGGGCAACATTCTTCAGTGGTTTCACTCCTACTTCAGTGTGCCAAGCCCTTGGGAGATTTGTTGTAGAGTTCCTCAGGATTCAGTCCTCTTCCTTTTGTTGTTTAATGCAGTTTTTGGGAGACAACAACCATTGCTTAGATACGGTGTCACCTATATATCAAGGACACCCAATTATGTATCACTACATTGGGCCAAACTAGAGATGCCTTGGAGATGTCCTGAATTGATCTCCAAACGTGGTCAGGATTCGAATGGGAGAAAACAAACCCTGACTAAGTCCCAGATGCTTCACTAAGGCACTGGTGTACAAAAGGTGTTTTTTCAAGAGGCAACTAGACTTGCTGGTTTTTTTCTTGGAAGACATGTTGCTTCTCATCCAAGAAGCTTCTTCAGCTCTGAAGCTTCTTGGATGAGAAGTAAAACATCCTCCAAGAAAAAAACACTAAAAGTCTAGTTGTCTCTTGAAAAAACACCTTTGGGACAATCATGGTCTAGATGACTGAGAATCTCCATAGATATAAAGCACTGGTGCACTTTTTAAAAAATAAGAAACAGTCAAATAAACGATTGTATAGACTGTTTTAATAATGCTACTAATTGTGTTGTTTTTAAAATCATCATCATCATCATCATCATCATCATCATCATCATCATCATCATCATCATTGCTGCTGACAGCAACATGTGTCAACCATTAGCACCAGTCAATGGCATTTGTGACACATTTTTAAATGTTCAGTTGACTGAGTTTCATGTTTAGTGAATAAAAGAGATAATAATAATAAATAAAATAAAAAAACTGGGAACATCATACATATTAAGAAGGTACTTGATTGATACCTAGGATGCTGGCAGCAACCCGTACCAACCATTAGCACCAGTTAATAGTATTTGTGATGCATTTTTGAATGTTCAGTTGACTGAGTTTCATGTTTAATGAATAAAGTAAATCATAACAAACAAACAACAACAATGACAATATCAACAAAAATGGATAGCCTTGCTTGGATGAGATCAACTGGATTGCTAGGCTCTGGGATTTTCTTTTTATACATCAAGCATAAATCACTGGATTGATGGCTCCATGTGTTCCCTGTCTAAGAAAATACATCAATGCCACCAGCACTGTGGTTGCACTGCAGTGTGTTTAGGATATAAATAATTGTCCGATGTTCTTTAATGTATACATTTTAGAGAGCCTGTGTCCACAGTTGTGCAAACATGTGCTGCAGTCTGAAACTGCTTTATACGGAGTGGGGGGGAAAAGCTGTTAATTTGTAGTTGAAAATGTTATTTTAAGACTCAGGAAAACTCTAGGGAGTTTGTCTCTAATCAGTTGTAATAAAATATCGAAGAATGACTTGATTTTCTACACACTCCCCTCTGTAAGGGGCACAGAATTTAATAATTGAGTATTCCTCAAGTAACAGAGCCATACTGATGTCATGATTAAAGCACCAGGTTAAAAACTGAGAGATTATGAATCCCATTTTAGGCACAAAACAGCCAGGCTAATGATCTTGAGCAGGGGTGAAATCCACTTACTGTATTTTTTGGAGTATAAGATGCACCAAGATTTTGAAGAGGCAAATTAAAAAAGAAAGTTTTTGTAGTCTGCAGACCTCTCAAAAACAGCACATTTTTTGCAAAAATGGACCCGTATTTTGTAAAAAAAAAAAAGGGGGGGGCATGTATAGCCTTTAGGAGGCTTGTAGAGTGCTCCTGGGGGCTGGGGGGGGGCAAAAGCAAACAAAAAACCAGCCCATTTTTTGCTCAGTTTTGCCCTTCCCAACCCCCAGGAAGCCTTCTAAAAGTTATGCACGGCAATTTTTGCAAAGGGGGTTTCAGGAGGCCAAAAATACTGTAATCAGTGTATAAGACGCAGCCAGATTTTCACCTGGCTGAAAGGTGTGTTATACTCTGAAAAATACGGTACCTTTGCTACCGGTTCAGTAGCAATGTGAGCGTGCGCTTGCTTCACTCGCATGTGCCTCCTCTGGGCACGCACAGAGTGTAAAAAAAGTACAGTAAGTGAACAGCAGGGGAGGAATCCGCTGTGCTGCGTGATTTTTATTAGCTAGAAAGCAGGAAATCTTGCTTTCTAGCTAATATAAATTGCACAGCACAGCTGATCGTCGGAAAAACCAGTTTGCCCGAACCAGTTTCTTTTATTTTACTACCAGTTCGGGTGAACCGGTAGCATTTTTACTACCAGTTGAGGCAAAGCAGTCCGAAAAGGCAGGATTTCACCCCTGATCTTGAACCAATCAAACCTGTTCAGACCTGGCAAAAAGGCCACACAAACTATTTATGAAAACCTGCTAAGAAAATTGCAGCGAAAATGTCTAGGAAGCTTCTCAGTCATCCAGGTCATGGTGGTCTTAAAGGTGCTTTTTCAAAAGGCAACTGGACTTGGTTTTTCCTTGAAGACATTTTGCTTCTCATCCAAGAAGCTTCTTAAGGAGCCATGGTTAGAGTGCAGCACGGCAGGCTACTTCTGCTGACTGCTGGCTGACTGCAATTTGGCAGTTGGAGTTCAAATCACCAGGACCGGATGGATTGCACCCCAGAGTTCTGAAGGAACTGGCAGACGAGATCTCAGAACCACTGAATTATATCTTTCAGAGATCCTGGAGCACCGGGGAACTGCCAGAGGACTGGAAAAGAGCTGATGTGGTTCCCATCTTCAAAAAAGGAAAAAAAAATAGATCCAGGAAACCACAGACCTATCAGCCTGACCTAAATACCAGGAAAGATTCTGGAAAAGATAATCAAGCAACAAATTAGGGAACTCCTAGAAGTAAACAAAGTAATAGCCAAAAGCCAACATGGGTTTGTCAAAAACAGATCATGCCAGACTAATCTTATTGCATTCTTCGACAAAGTGACAAAATTAGTGGACCAGAGGAATGCCGTCAATATAATTTACTTGGACTTCAGCAAGGCATTTGATAAAGTAGACCATAACCTACTACTAGATAAAGTAGAAAAATGTGGGTTAGACAGCATCCACCACCAGATGGATTCATAACTGGCTGACCAACCACACTCAACGTGTAGTTCTCAATGGAACTGCATCTACATGGAGGGAAGTATGCAGTGGAGTACCCCAAGGCTCTGTTTTAGGCTCAGTACTCTTCAACATTTTCATCAAAGATTTGGATGAGGGGATAAATGCGGAACTCATCAAATTTGCAGGTGACACCAAGTTGGCAGGAATAGCCAACACTCCAGAAGATAGGCTAAAGATACAGAAGGATCTTGACAAACTTGAACATTGGGCACTATCTAACAAAATGAAATTCAATGGTGAAAAAAAGTAAGGTTCTTCATTTAGGCAAGAAAAATAAAATGCACAAGGTACAGTATAGGTGGTACCTTACTCAATAGTAGTAATTGTGAGAGGGATCTTGGAGTACTAGTGGACAACCATTCAAATATGAGTCAGCAGTGTGCAGAAGCTGCCAAAAAAGCCAACTAAGTTCTAGGCTGCATTAACAGAGGGATAGAATCAAGATCATGTGAAGTGTTAATACCACTTTATAATGCCTTGGTAAGGCCACACTTGGAATACAGCATTCAGTTTTGGTCGCCACGATGTAAAAAAGATGTGGAGACTCTAGAAAGAGTGCAGAGAAGAGCAACAAAGATGATTAGGGGACTGGAGGCTAAAACATATGAGGAACTGGGTATGTCTAGTTTAATAGAAAGAAGGACTGGGGAGACATGATAGCAGTGTTCCAATATCTCATGGGTTGCCAAAAAGAAGAGGAAGTCAAACTATTCTCTAAAGCACCTGAGGGCAGAACAAGAAGCAATGGGTGGAAACTAATCAAGGAGAGAAGCAACTGAGGAGAAATTTTCTGACAGAACAGTTGATCATTGGAATGGCTTGCCTCCAGAAGTTGTGAATGCCCCAACACTGGAAGTCTTTAAGAAGGTGTTAGATAGCCATTTGTCTGAAATGGTATAAGGTTTCCTGCCTAGGCAGGGGGTGGGACTAGAAGACCTCCAAGGTCCCTTCCAACTCTGCTATTGTACTGTACTGTATTGTATTGTATTGTATTGTATTGTATTGTATTGTATTGTATTGTATTGTATTGTATTGTATTGTATTGTATTGTATTGAAATGCTATTAGCAAATCTACCCATCAGCTAAAATGGAGCTGTGTTGGCTCAAAGGTAGATCTGCCCAACCTATTGGTCTAGCTAAGGGGAGATAGCAATAGCAACAACACATAAAGTTATATACTACTTCATAGTGCTTTACAGCCTTAGTGCTTTTTCTCTTTACAGCCATAGTGCTTTTTCTCTTTGCAAAGTCAACATATTGCCCTCAACAATCTGGGTACTCATTTTACCGACCTTGGAAGGATGGAAGGATGAATCAACCTTGAGCCAGTCAGAATTGAACTCTTGACAGTGAGCGGTGAGTTAGCCTGCAGTACTGCATTCTAATTACTGCACCACCACAGCTCTCCTGAACAAAGTGATGAAGATAAAAGAATATTTTGGCTTTCTTGTCCTGAGATTATTTGCCTACTTCCTGCTTCCATCTCTTCTTTAGTAATCTTTTGATTTGAGGTGGTGTGTACATGTGTGTTTTGTTTACTAATCTCCTAGGGAAAGAATGTCACCTTTCTTGGGTCCAGTGTATTGGTGAGATTATTGGCAAAAGCCTATGGTGTATGTCAATGAGTGGGATACAAATTTTTTTACTACCGGTTCTATGGGCGTGGCCTGGTGGGCTTGGCTTGGTGGGTGTGGCAGCAGAAGGATACTACAAAATTCCCATTCTCTCCCCACTCCTGGGGAACGGATACTGCAAATTCTCCATTTCCACCCCACTCCAGGGCAAATATACTGTAAAATCTCCACTTCCACCTCACTCCAGGCAAGGATACTTTGAAATTCCCATTCCCTCCCAACCCCACTAACCTGCTTTCCAGCTCTGTTTTCCTGTGCAGGGCATCAAAAGAAGACCCAGCCTATCAGCTGGGACTCCCATCAGCTGGGACTCGTGAGGTACCGACTAGATGGGGGAGCGGCCAGTAGGAGGTGGAATTGCCCGGTTCTCTGAACTGCTGAAAGGTCTAATGCCAGCATTTTTGCGACAAGAACAGGAAGACACAAGGGGACTGTGAAGGAGACTGTGGGGCACAAGAAGACATTAGGGGACTGGAGACTAAAACATATGAAGAACGGTTGCAGGAACTGGGTATGTTTAGCTTAAGAGAAAGAAGGACTAGGGGAGACATGATAGCAGTGTCCAATATCTCAGGGGTTGCCACAAAGAAGAGGGAGTCAAATTATTCTCCAAGGCACCTGAGGGTAGAACAAGAAGCATTGGGTGGAAACTAATCAAGGAGAGAAGCAACTTAGAACTGAGGAGAAATTTCCTGACAGTGAGAACAATTAATCAGTGGAACAGCTTGCCTCCAGAAGTTGTGAATGCCCCAACACTGGAAGTCTTTAAGAAGATGTTGGATAGCTATTTGTCTGAAACGGTATAGGGTTTCCTGCCTAGGCAGGGGGTTGGACTAGAAGACCTCCAAGGTCCCTTCCAACTCTACTATTGTATTGTATTATTGTATTGCTCAAAGTTTCTGCTACCAGTTCACTAGAACCGGTCAGAATGGCTGAATACCACCTGTGGTATATGTGCTTTATGGTCAGTTAAAGGCGAGGGTCCTTTTTTGTTAATCATAATCTGCTTTTAACAGATGTCTGATACATAAAAAGTTGGCAAATGAAGCTTCTATATTTCTTCATGAGGAAGAAAACTCCAGGTTGCGGATTCTGTATGCTGGGATAATGTTAAATACACCACCTGCAGATAGGTTGAAATTTAAACTTCCTTTAAATTTCCATATACTTTATCTTAATTTTCACAATTGGCTTATCTGTGGGTGGTTCATTTCTTCACGGTATTATGGTCTTAAAAAAATTGAGGATTTGCTTATCTTTAGGATTAGCTTTTTCATGACAGGATATATAGATACTTAAAAAATAAACATGGGGGAAAAAATCTACCACATAGACTTGCAGATAAACCTATCCATGGATAAGCTCTTCCCCAGATAAGCTGAACCCAATTTTGGGCTATGGTTTGGCACCTAAAGCTCTTGTCTTATCTGTGATTATATACAGGAGTCAAATTTTACTTGCCAGAACATTTTTTTTTTTTGGAGTTAATAAATGCATGCTGTAATCAAACAGCTTTCATCACAGGATGTGAGATGGAAGTTCACCCTAGGACTGAGACTGGATAGAATTATTATTTTCAAGTTCAACTTTCTTGCAATGGTTTGCAAATTATATTAGAAGGGATTGCAAAGACCATGCAATATGTGCTTTATTTAAAAATAGAAATTAAGGTGTAAAAGGCATCATATTTTGTTCGTTTTCTAGCTAGGGGCAAAAAAAAGAATGACAATTCGCTGCTTCAATAAGCTTTAATGGAATTCAACAGGATTGTCTTTTACAATGTACTGAAGAAAAAGCAAGGGGCATTAATCATTGGAAGGTGAACAAAACTTTTGCCGAAACATTTTTCTTGAATTTATCAAAATTTATTCTTACAGAGTTTTGATCCCAACAAAGAGCATGCCAGCTATAATTCTGCCAGAATTAACTTTTCAGCGCCATCATGAGAAAACAGATGTCAGAACACGGTAACATGATTGCAAGGGAAAACTGTTACATTTGTTCACATTGGATAGGTTCAATGGTGGGATTCATTTTTTTTTTGCTACTGATTCTGTGGGCGCGGCTTGGTGAGTGTGGTATGGCTTGGTGGATGCAGCTTGGTGGGTGTGGCTTGTGGGCATGTCGGGGGAAGGATACTGTAAAATCTCCATTCCCTCCTCACTCCAGGGGAAGGTTACTGCAAAATCCTCATTTCCTCCTGATCAGCTGGGACTCAGGAGGCAGAGAATAGATGTGGACGGGGCCAGTCAGAGCTGGTATTTACCGGTTCTCCAAACTACTCAAAAATTCTACTACTGGTTCTCCAGAACTGGTCAGAACCTGCTGAATACCACTTCTGGATAGTTTGTATTCAGACTTCTATTTACTCTTTTTCTTATCTGTTTGAGGCAAGGGTAAACCTATTACATCTCTATCTGTTTGCTGTCATCCAGATCTACTGCATTAGCTCTACTGCATATAATTCCAAAAAATTGAAAGTTGATAGATTGGCATGGAAATGTAATTTTTATAATGGAAGAAGGAAGAAATTATCAACTCACGAGGAAGATTATGTTGACTGCCATTTAATTACATACCAATTAAATCAAATTTAATTTTGATTTGTGGCTCAACTCATGGCTTTGCAGAATATATCCCGAGAAACATGGCAAGTATAAGCAGTTGTGTATGTCTGGTTTATCTGAAATACCACATTCATTCCACATTACCTCAGATTTAGCTCTCAAGAAAGCATCCAGTTGCATGAATGTAGTGATAATCAGTTTCCTTAATTGTGATTGGTTGAATAAGCGATAATTAATTGAGTTCGACCAAATCAAACAAATCACATTATTGTGTGAAAAAGACATTGAAAACATGAAATAATCATGCTTGTTTTACATTGGCCTGAGTAATATTACAAGGTTTATAGTGCTGAATAGCTTTGTTCTTAACATCATCGAATCTATATCTCTAGTCATCACAGTTCTTCAATGAGGGGTTTATCTTCCTTTCTTTGCTTCTTTTGAATAACAACAAAGTTTAAAACAAGTTTAAAACAAGCTTTTCCTAGAGTAGAAACACAATAGTACCTTCAAGTCAATTATTTATCCCTGGGGACTGTCTGGGTTACTCCACACAGTTTTGTCCCAGAGGTACTTAAGAATAGCAATAACAAAAGAATAGCAAAGGTGGTTTACAGAGTCAGCCTATTGCCCCCAATAATCTGGATCCTAATTTTACCCACCTTGGAAGGATGGAAGGCTGAGTCAACCTTGAGCCTGGTGAGATTTGAATTAAAAAATCATACATACAATAGCAATTTCAGTACAATACGATACAATACGATACGATACGATACGATACAATACAATACAATACAATACAATAGCAGAGTTGGAAGGGACCTTGGAGGTCTTCTAGTCCAACCCCCTGCCTAGGCGGGAAACCCTATACTGTTTCAGACAAATGGCTATCCAACATCTTCTTAAAGATTTCCAGTGTTGAGGCATTCACAACTTCTGGAGGCAAGCCGTTCCAATGATTAATTGCTCTAACTGTCAGAAAATTTCTCCTCAGTTCTAAGTTGCTTCTCTCGACAAAGAGAGCTTAGTTTCCACCCATTGCTTCTTGTTCTGCCCTCAGGTGCTTTGGAGAATAGTTTGACTTCCTCTTCTTTGTGGCAACCCCTGAGATATTGGAACACTGCTATTATGTCTCCCCTAGTCCTTCTTTTCATTAAACTAGACATACCCAGTTCCTTCAACCGTTCTTCATATGTTTTAGCCTCCAGTCCCCTAATCATCTTTGTTGCTCTTCTCTGCACTCTTTCTAGAGTCTCCACATCTTTTTTACATCGTGGTGACCAAAACTGAATGTTGTATTCCAAGTGTGGCCTTACCAAGGCATTATAAAGTGGTATTAACATTTCACGTGATCTTGATTCCATCCTCTGTTCATGTAGCCTAGAACTGTGTTGGCTTTTTTGGCAGCTTCTGCACACTGCTGGCTCATATTTAAATGGCTGTCCACTAGATTCCAAGATCCCTTTCAGTTACTACTGTTGAGCAAGGTACCACCTATACTGTACCTGTGCATTTTATTTTTCTTGCCTAAATGTAGAACTTTACTTTTTTCACCATTGAATTTTATTTTGTTAGATAGTGCCCAATGTTCAAGTTTGTCAAGATCCTTCTGTATCTTAAGCCTATTTTCTGGAGTGTTGGCTATTCCTGCCAGCTTGGTGTCATGTGCAAATTTGATGAGTTCCTCATTTATTCCCTCATCCAAATCATTGATGAAGATGTTGAAGAGTACTGGGCCCAAAACAGAGACTTGGGGTACTCCACTGCATACCTCCCTCCATGTAGATGCAGTTCTATTGAGGACTACACGTTGAGTGCGGTTGGTCAGCCAGTTACGAATCCATCTGGTGGTGAGGCTGTCTAACCCACATTCTTCTACTTTATTTAGTAGTACGTTATGGTCTACTTTATCAAATGCCTTGCTGAAGTCCAAGTAAATTATATCGATGGCATTCCTCTGGTCCATTTATTTTGTCACTTTGTTGAGGAATGCAATAAGATTAGTCTGGCATGATCTGTTTTAGTCTGGCATTATCGGTCCTGGTGATTTGAACTCGTCTAGGGTAGACAAGTGCTAACTTACCATTTTCTTCCCTATTTCAACTTGTGTTCCTAATCTGATTTTTGTGGTGCTGTTTTTGGTAGGTTGGACTGTTTTTTCCCTTTGTGTTTTTCCCAAGTAGGCTGCTCTATCCTTTAGCTCCGTGTTACCCAATAGATAGATTAGGCAAAAAGGATTAGGGGGAGGGCAGGTTCTATGTTCTCCCAAGTCAATCGAGTCATTCTCCTAAACAAATGTTCACTACATAGTGATTCTTGTATTTTAGATGCAACTATAACATTTAGTTCAGGCTTTTATTTGGAAGATGTCGAGTTAACATCCCATTTAGAAGAAACCCACCAGCTGCCTTAATTGAGGGCTAAAAGCAGGAAATGCTTCCAACATTGGTGTTGTATTGCCCCCCCCCCCAAGTCTTTATCTCAAATCAACCTTGATGAATTTGGTAGAATGGAATGGAATGGAATGGAATGGAATGGAATAGAATAGAATAGAATAGAATAGAATAGAATAGAATAGAATAGAATAGAATAGAATAGAATAGAATAGAATAGAATTCTTTATTGGCCAAGAGTGATCAGACACACAAGGAATTTGTCTCTGGTGCATAAGCTCTCAGTGTACATGCTGCTAACAACAAAGTGGTAATCATAAGATATCAATATGAGAAAATAATAGGAAAGATGAGAAGGATAATAGTAATATAACCCTACTACAATATCCTTAGGCATAAGACAATGCTGTGAGAATAAGGTATTTATAATATATAATAGTTTAATAGTAATTACTTGGACAAATTGTGTAAAAAGCTATTATGTTCAACTTTATGCCATGCAGTATGTTGAAACTGAACATAGGAAACTAAATAAAACAATATAAATCATAAAGTGACTAGCAACAAAGTTATAGTCATTAAGTCGAAAAGGAGATAGGTAATAGGAAGGATGAGAAGGATAAAACTTCTAAAACGTCAAGAAGCGCAAAACCTCGTAACAGTTTGCAGTGAGTCCGATGTGTGTTTCATTCCCCCGGATTGACAGAGGTCTAGAAGATGTATGAGTTTGACTGCAGGGTCAAACCAGCCATTTGCAGCATCCTGTACCTTTAAATTAGAGCTGCCCTTCTATTAACACCACAGCTGTCAAGGGCTGTGTAAACAAATACACTTCCTAAATAGAGTCCACAACATTTTTTAAAACCTTTGATCTCCAGCCAGCAATAATAGAAAAACAACTTCCCCTTCCCTTACACACCCCAACACATAATCAGCCTGCTAATCAGCAAGTTCCTGACACAGGGCATACCAGTTGTGAAAGGGCCTAGCCGGTCACCCATACCCCAATTAATAACCTGAATGGGATCAGAAAGGAAACGGAGCAAAATACAGGATTAGGATTTGCATGAGACACCAAACCACAAGCTACTCCGCTGCTTTTTTAGCTCAGTGGGATATAATAATAATAATAATAATAATAATAATAATAATAATAATAATAATAATAATAACAACAACAACAACAACAACAACAACAACAGCAGCAGCAGCAGCAGCAGCAGCAGCAGCAGCAGCAGCAGCAGCAGCAGCAGCAGCAGCAGCAGCAGCAACAATAATCGTACAACACACCTGACATAACAATAGTTGAAAAGAAAAAAGTTTGGTTCATTGACATTGCAATATCTGGTGATGCGCAAATTGAAGATAAACAGCAAGAAAAAAATCACAAAGTCCCGGGACTTGCAAATTGAAGTTGAGCGACTGTGGAAAAAGAAATTGAGTGTTGTCCCGATTGTAATTGGAGGCCTTGGAGCAATACCTAAAGGGCTACCTCACTATTTGGAAATTCTAAATTTAAACTTGAACATTCTGATTCTACAAAAAACCACCCTACTTGGAACAGCTTATATCCTCCGATGTTACCTTAACAGTTCCTAGGTCCTTGGTTAGGACTCAAGCTGTTGAGCTACCAACCAGCACCAAAGGCTGTGAATCTCACCAAAGATTAACATGATGATGAGAATTTCATTAACCGGTTAAACATGTCTAGTGATACCTCCAAAAAGTCTCCATAAGATACACAGATTATGTCACTGTCTCCCAAAAGAAAGAAATTGAGTGATCTGTTTATTTACTTTTTGTTGATGTAATTTAAATGATACCCTAGTAGTTTTTCAGCCCTTTACATGTTACCTAAACAGAACAATTTTGAAGAATGTAATAAATAGAATGGGTTGCTTGAATACAATGTGAAATAATGACATTTCACCCCGAATCTTTTACACCGTTTATGTAGAACATTTTATTTTTCTGGGCTCTAAGATCATGCAGATGGGGACTACAGCCAAGAAATTAAAAGATGCTTGTTCCTGGGGAGGAAAGCTATGGCAAATCTAGACAGCATACTAAAAAGCAGAGATATCACCCTGCCAACTAAGTGCATATAGTCACAGCTATAGTTTTCCCAGTTGCAATGGATGGCTGTGAAAGTTGGACCATAAGGAAGGTTGAGAGCAAAAGAATTGAGGCCTTTGAACTCTGGTGCTGGAGAAGACTCCTGTGAGTCCTTTGGACCACAAGGCAATCAAACCGGTCAGTCCTAGAGGAGATCAACCCTGACTGCTCTTTAGAAGGGCAGATCCTGAAGATGAACCTCAAATACTTTGGCCACCTAATGAGAAGGAAGGTGTTAGATCTGGGCAACGAGAGAACAGACTGCGGACACGAAGTGACTTAACAGCTCTTTATTAGTAGTAGTAGTGATCCAGCTTGCTCTGTGGTCGGAGGGTTCCCCTTTTATAGTACTCGGGTACGCCTCTCGACCAATCAGAGTAATACCTGTTTCCGCTGTAGCAGCGGACCAGAGAGGAGACTTCCTCCGATATATGTTAATATCTAACACCCCTCCCCTCCTAGACGGAACGTTGTGGTTAGTGACATAGTCCTTTAGATACGTTGGTGTTTGTCTTGCTCGGGAGGAGCGTCACAGTTCGGGTTGGTTAGAAGTGGTTGCAGGATCGGGTGCTTTTCCTGTTTCACGTTCGGGAGGTTTTGTGCCTTCGTTGCTAGGGCGTTCCAGAGTCTGCTCGGTTGCGTTGTCTGGGGTTTGCTCTGCTTCGATCTCTTGTTCCGACCTGGGTTCGCAGGTGTCGTAGTTCTCTATGATGGGGCTCTCGAGTGGCTGACTTTCCGTTGGCTGGAAACTCTCGTCTTCAGTTCGAAGGTCTGAATGTGCTAGGCGACCCTGAAGTTGATCGATGTGCCTTTTCCAGTTCCGCCCATCTTCCAGCTCCAACAGATATGATCGTGGACCTGTGATGCCAATGACCTTGGCCGGCATCCACAAAGTTCCCCCTGCATAGTTGTGGGCGTATACTGAATCCCCTATGCTAAAAGACCGAATTTTGCTTGTGGAGTCTGGGGGAGCTGTGGCAGAGTAATTTGGGTGAAGACGGTCCAGGTGAGACCGTAGACGGCGGCCCATGAGTAGTTCAGCGGGGCTCCTACCCATCGTTGCGCTTGGGGTAATATGCTGAATTAAGAGATAATGGTCAATGTGTGTTTGCCAATCACCTGGACCCATCCTAGCGAGGGCCTCTTTTGCGAATCGCACCATTCTCTCCGCCTGTCCGTTTGATGCCGGCTGGAATGGCGCGACGAGGGCATGCCAAATTCCCTGACCTGCTAAAAACGTTTCGAAATGCATGGCCGTGAATTGGGGCCCGTTATCGGAGACTAGGAGGTCGGGCAGGCCATGAGTGGCGAAAAGTCGCCGTAGAACCTTAATGACTGCCTCTGCCATGGTTGAAGTCATTAGGACTACCTCTAGCCATTTGGAATATGCATCTACAACTATAAGGAAAGTCTGACCTTGTATTGGCCCTGCGAAGTCGATGTGTATTCTCGACCAGGGTGCTTTCGGCTTTTCCCATTCCGTGGCGGGTGCTTCCGGGGGTGCTGGTCTCGATTCTTGGCATGGATCGCAAGTGGCCACCCACTCCTCTATCTCTTTGTCCATGTTTGGCCACCAAACGTAACTTCTCACTAAGGCCTTCATTCTAACGATCCCCGGATGCCCGACATGTAATGCATCTAACACATTTTTTCATAAAGCATAAGGAATAACAACTCGATCCCCCCACAATAAACAACCTTGTAACACTGAGAGTTCGTCCCGTTTTGACCAAAATACTTTGAATTCTGGGCCCACGTTTCCCTTCGGCCACCCCCTCCAAACCCAAGTTTGAACTTGCTTTATTAAATTGTCTTTAGAGGAGAACCTTGCAACGTCGCAGGAAGAAACCGGTCCGGAGTCCAAACAGTCAATGAGCAACACCGGTACTTCGGGAGTGGGGTCTGGCAAAAGGTCCGGTAGTGGGCAACGGCTGAGTGCGTCTGCGTGTCCTAGAGTGGAGCCCGGTCGATGAATTAACTTGTAGGAGTACGCTGCCAGGAAAACAGTCCACCTGGTCATGCGTGGAGAAAGGGAGACCGGGGTGGGGCGGTTTCCCGCCAAAAGTCCCAACAGCGGTTTGTGATCAGTAATTAGTTCAAAATCGCGGCCGTAGAGGTATTCATGGAAACGTTTTACTCCAGCTACCGCAGCTAACGCTTCCCTGTCCATCTGGCTGTAGTTCCTCTCGGCCGATGAAAGAGTTCTAGAGTAGAACGCGATGGGTGCTTCTTTTCCGTCTGGCATCCTGTGGCTAAGGACTGCGCCGACTCCAAAGGGTGATGCGTCGCAGGTCAATACTAGCGGTAGTGTCTGGCTGTATTGGACTAACAGTGAGTCAGTGGTGAGCAGGCGCTTTACCCCGGCAAAAGCTGCTGCTTCGGATCGTCCCCATCTCCATGGTGCGTTTCGCTGGAGTAGTCGATGTAGCGGCTCAGCAACGGTCGCCTTCTGTCTCAGAAAAACGCTGTAGAAGTTAAGTAGTCCGAGGAAGGCCTGCAGCTCGGTCTGGTTACGTGGTGTGGGGGCGTCCTGGATCGCCTTAATTTTCTTTGAAGTGGGGTGTATTCCCTGACCATCGATTCTATATCCCAGGAATTCTACGCTAGGCACGTTAATTTGGCATTTTTCCTTTTTAAGGCGGAGACCCTTCTCTCTGATTCTGGCCAAAACAGTTCTGACTCTTTTATTTAATTGCTCCTTGTTTGCAGCGGACACCAAGATGTCGTCGAAATAGGGGACGACTCCCGGTATCCCTTGCAAAAGCCGTTCCATGACGCTCTGGAACAAACCTGGAGCAATGCTCACACCGAATTGCAGCCGGTTGCATTTGAATGCCCCTCTATGCGTCACTATAGTTTGGGCCTCCGCTGTGGCGCTATCTACGGGCAGCTGCTGGTAAGCTTGTGCCATGTCTAATTTAGCAAATACCTTTCCCGGCCCCAACGAGTGCAATAAGTGCTGTACTACGGGCACAGGATACGCGCTTTGTTGTAGCGCGACATTAATTGTGCATTTATAGTCCGCGCAGATGCGGACTGATCCGTCTGGTTTGACTGGGGTCACAATGGGAGTTTCCCAACGCGCGTGATCCACCGGCTCAAGGACTCCTTGCTCTACTAATTTATCTATTTCCTTGTCTATTTTTGGGCGGAGTGCAAAAGGCACTCGTCTCGGCTTAAGACGGATTGGCGCCACTTTGGGGTCTAAATTAAATGATATTGGTTTACCCACATACTTACCAAGACCGGGGCTGAACACATCCTCGAACTCCTTAAAAATCTGTTCAGCGCTGCTGTTTTCCACGGCGTTGATTCCGGTGACTTCTAACCCCAGGGCTTCAAACCAATCAAGCCCCAGAACGTTCTGTAATGGCGCGCTGGCGATGGTCACGGGCAGCTGGGCTACGATGTCCTTGAAACGGATTTGGAATGTGCCTTGGCCCACGATGGGGACTTGGTTCCCCTGGTAGTCTCGTAGCAGGACGTCTGGAACGCGTAGTTGGCTCTTTCTGAGGCTAGGGATAGCCTGTTTCATGGATGCCCATGAAATGATCGTCAGGGTCGATCCTGTGTCAACTTCTAGCTCGCAAGGTGAGCCCTCCAAGAGGACTGTGACTTTCAGCCTTTTTGGCCGCTTAGGGCGGACCTGACTTATCGTGGTGAGATACGTTCGCAACTCCTCTCTCTGGGTCAACTCTATCTCAGTATCTGTATCCTGAAAATACTCTCGTTGAGCGTCTTGATAGAATGCTCTTTCAGCTCTTTGTGAGTAATCTCTCTGGGGATACGCTCGCTCAGCTCCTTGTGTGTAATCTCTCTGGGGATATGCTCGCTCAGCTCTTTGGGAATTTTCTCTCTGGGTAAACACTTGTGGATTTCTCTCTGGGCGCCCTTTTTGGTTTCGCCAAACCCCTGGGTTGGGCTTCTGTTGGCGGTACATGGGTGGCTGCCGTGAGGCAGGGACTTCGCTCCGGCACACTCGTGCGATGTGCCCAAGTTTGTTGCAGTGCGAACAAACAACGTTCCTGAACCTACAAGTAGACCTGGGGTGATTCCCTCCGCAGCTTGCGCAGGGCGGCAAACGGAATCCGGGTCTCCCCCCAGGCCTCACGTGACTGCTCCGCATCAGGTGACTGTCCTCGAACTCGGGATCCTCGTAGTCGGGGCTTGTGTCCTCGTAGTGAACTTTGGTGTGTCTTGGCGCTGGCTGGCCAGTGTTGAACCCGCGTTGAATTGTCTCCGCTGATCTGTCTGCTGCTTCTGAAGCTCTTGCCTCCTCGAGTACAATCTGTAGGCTTAAATTGGTTTTGGCTAACAGCCGCTTTTGTAGGGAAATGTCTCTCAGCCCGCTAACGAGTCGATCCATAATCTGCTCATCCAGGTCTCTGAATCCACAATGTGTGGCTGCTTTTCGTAGTGCTGCAACGTACTGGTTGATAGATTCTCCCGCCTTCTGGTTCCTCGTGTTGAACGCTTGGCGGCAAACATGGCGGGAAGGTTTTGGCGCATAATGAGTCTGTAGAGCCTGTTGCAACGCCGCCCATGATACTGCCTGTATTGGAGTAGGCGCGGTGAGGTCTCTGGCCGTGTTGAATACTTCTTTTCCGCAGTAGCCGAGGAAAATGTTTTTCTTCCGGGCGTCGGTGATTCCCGTGTATTCATTTGCTTCGAGAAAACACTCGAAACGAATCATGAAGGCTTCCCACTCGTCATTCGCTGGGTCGAATGGAGCGGGGGGAGCATGCATCGCCATCTTCTCTCGTTTGAATTTGCCGCGCTGCGGTGGCTTGAGATGGCTGCCGGAATTTCTGCCGAATTCTTGGGCTGGATCAAATCCGGAGATTCTGGAGGTAGCGTTCTTCATCCTATCTGTCTCTCGATCCCACCTTCGTCGCCAATGTTAGATCTGGGCAACGAGAGAACAGACTGCGGACACGAAGTGACTTAACAGCTCTTTATTAGTAGTAGTAGTGATCCAGCTTGCTCTGTGGTCGGAGGGTTCCCCTTTTATAGTACTCGGGTACGCCTCTCGACCAATCAGAGTAATACCTGTTTCCCGCTGTAGCAGCGGACCAGAGAGGAGACTTCCTCCGATATATGTTAATATCTAACAGAAGGACTCACTGGAGAAGAACCTAATGCTGGGAAAGATGGAGGGCAAAAGAAGAAGGGGACGACAGAGAATGAGGTGGCTGGATGGAGTCACTGAAGCAGCCGGCATGAGCTTAAATGGACTCCGGGGTATGGTAGAAGACAGGAAGGCCTGGGCCCTGGAGGAACGTTGTCCATAGGGTTGCAATGGGTTGGACATGACTTCACGACTAACAAGGTAGAACATGATCAATACTTGTTTTCTGTCATGATTTCATGTATGGGCTCTAATTAGAATTGGGATTTTTTTTCTCAGATGGACTTTTTACTTTTCTCAGGGCCACAAAAGGCAAAAATTCACAAGATCATTTCATTTCCCGGTTGAGTGAAAGTTGACATTGGATGAAGTTTAGCACATTTCTATTGGCATCTGCCTTTTAACAGCATACTGACGTGTGGAAATTAAACATTTCTTTACCTTCATTCTGGAGATATCTTTCTCCATTTGAATTTGTGCATGACACGTGGCATCCCTTTGCCAGGCTTCCAGCCATTGCTGTTTTAATCTTTAGAATCTTTAGACTCTTTTTCTAAAATGCAAGATGAATCATTTGGAGACTCCTATAAAACAACAGGACTGGTATGGCCCATTTTAGTTTAAGAAAATACCCTTAAAATAAGAATAAAACCAGGTTACCAAACTTCAGCTCTTTGTAGGTAGTACTAATCATTATTAGTGGCTAAGAAAATAACATCTAATTCCATGCCTAAACATTCCACTTAAACATCATGTGAAATTAAGCAAGGGATCTGCTCCACTTCACGGGAGGATAACCTTCAACCTTTAAAGCAATATTTTCTATATTTGGGGACTTAAAATCAGGCAAACTGAAACCTCAGTGCCAAGTGAGGTGTTAACTTCGGCCATTTATCCAGATGGTGTGCATTTCAAAGCTTGATCGTTATCAATGTATTGTTTACTCTTCTAAATAGCAAACAAAATAAGGCTCTATTTTTATTTTGAAGTCTCGATGTCTAATTTTATTTTCAAAGGGAATTACTAATTCTGAGTTGCATGATAAATTTTGAAAACAGCCCCGAAACTGAAGAAAATTCTCAAACATTTTATATACCTTGTTTTCTTTATACTGCAACATTCAGAATTATTTGGATTATTTCTTTTTTTGCTACAGTTGATGAGTAAGAAATCAAGAATGTTTTTAGATGGACATGAAAATTTAGAATCAGTTCCCTGAGACATTGAAGCCACGTAAATGTACAAAGAAAAAAGGAATTAAGATATAATTTGTGCCATTAGTTACCCTAATTTAGAAAATAAGAATAACTTAGAAACAAAAAAGTCACATTCACAGGTACACACAATGAATGAACTAGCTTGTTTGGATTATGTGATGATTTTCCAACCCTCAGATAGTTTTAATATTTATCCATTCCTACTTGAAATACAAGATTAGAATCTGTGGATTTCTTGGCTGGGCCCTTCAAGAAAAGTTTGCTCAATGTCAAATTCTTCCTTTCTTCATCTAGTTTTGCATAGAGTTGTGTGTACAGGTAGTCCTTGACTTATGACTCAATTGAGGCAAAGATTTCCATTGCTAAATAAGATAATTGTTAAGTGAGTTTGAATCTGGCTCCCCCATTGATTTTGCTTGTCAAAAGGTCACAAAAGGGCATCGCATGACCCCAGGACTTTTCAACCATCATAAATATATGCCAGTTGCCAAGTATCTGAATTGTGGTAATATGACCACGGGGATGCTGCAAAGGGCATAAGCATGAAAAACAGTCATAAGTCACTTTCTTCGGTGTCATTTCATTGACAAGCAAGGCACAGCCAATCTCAGCAGATGCTCAGAGTAGCTACGCTAAGTCTTCTCAGGATCATGGCTGGCTCAAGACAAACTGTAGTGGCAATCATGTATTGCAGTGATACATTGCTATCACCTATTGCCATTCTTTCCATTCTACATCTTTTCCAAATTGAAGAATTTTTCTTGATTGGGTAATGTGATTTTCTTGAAAGCCTGTTGTTAGACAGTAACAGAGATCACTGTATCACCGACCCCATAGAGCATCTGAAAGGGCATTTGATAATTAGTACATTCTGATGTCTTTCTGTACAGATGAGTTAAGTACTTACCGTTAACATTATATACATTCTTCACACAAGCAGGACATTACTTCCTATACAAAAGATACTTATACGTATCAATAATCTAAGTGCCTTCAGCTTATAGCAATAGCACTTAGACACTGTATATACCACTTCACAGTGTTTTACAGCCCTCTCTAAGCAGTTTACAGAGTCAGCATATTGCCCTCAACAATCTGGGCCCTCATTTTACCAACCTCAGAAGGATGGAAGGGTAAATCAACCTTGAGCCTGGTGATAATTTGATTTGCCAAATTATAGTCAGCAGAAGTAGCCTGCAGTACTGCATTCTAACCACTGCACCACCGCGGCTGTTATAGAAAGTGTTTAGGATACTTGCAGTTATTATTATTCCACAATTCTTACCTGTAGCTTTATTTTACCAGACTTTTGCAAAGCTAAAATGGAGCAGCCCTCCAAAAGAAAGGAAGGCCTAAATTAGTAGATGTGTCCACAAAAGATAACTGAAGTGAAAATTGAACTTCTTCTCTTTTCGTTTTGAATGGTACGTGCATTGCAGGATCAAAGAAGTGCACAAAATTTGAAATTTATTTATTTATTTATTGAATTTATAGACCGCCCCCTCTCCCCGAAGGGACTATCTATTTTTTTTCCATGAGAAAAAGAATCATCACCATAAGAGATTGGCACCAGGTGTTTACTCTGATACAACAATGTCTAGCTGGAGAGAATGTCAGGAAAATATAATTAAATATTTAGAATAATACTTTGCCCACTGATGTAAGAAGTTCTCTCACTTATTCCAGAGAACTGTCCTCCCAGGTATTCTGTCCTCAGATAGAATGCAGAATCTTCAAATCCGTGATGGCGAACTTATTTCATGAGTGCTGGAAGTGCCACACAGAGCCATCTCTCTGGGCATGCCAACCGTCGCTCATTGCTCTTCTGGGTTCCAGTCAGTAGTGGGTTCCAGATCCCGTTGCAACCAGTATGATTGCAATGGGGCCCGGCATCCTCCACATGAATCCGTGCGACATGTGCGCACACGTGCTAGTGCGTGCGTGCGTCTTACCATCCAGTGAAGCCTCCACTAGCCTCCGTGATGCTCCAGCTGCTCAGCGGAGCGTCGTGCAGGCGCTGTACATGCCATGCTCTGAAGAGTTTAAAAACAGATAAGGAGTGCTGGCGGGCGGGCCCTCTGGAGCACCGTACCGGAACGGTATCCAGTGCTCCGGGTAAGCTCCAGTATGCCCGTATCGGGGCGTACTGCCTGCAACCCACCACTGGCTCCGGTGCTGGTCTCCACACGCACAGGAATGCCATAACTGAAAGTGCAGCTTCCTGGCATGCATGCATGCTCTAGGAAGCTGACTTTCCAGTTTCTGGCACACGCATGCCTGCCTGCCAGCTGCTGTTTGCGCATCAGAAACTGGAAGACCAGGTGACCAGCATGCATGCGCATGCCAGAAAGCAGAAGCTCAGCTTCCCGGTGCATGCATGCATGCCAGGGAACTGTTCTTCCAGTTTCTGGTGCTCTCGTATGTACACGCCAGGGAGCTGCTCTTCCACTTTCTGGTCTCCCCATGCATGTGCTGGCGTATTGGCACTATGTGACAAAAAGGTTTCACCAACACTGTCCTAAATGTTCAGGAGTAGGAACTTTAGTCCATTTTCATAACTATGGCACTTATAATACATTTTTTTTTAAAAGGAAATGCCCTTGGATATTATGTGGAAGTCTGATTCTTCTGACTCTCTACCCATATTTGACAGGAGTAATGAAGGCTGGATTTGTTCACTGTTCCCTTTGACATTTTTTTAAAAAGAAAGAACAGAACTCAGGCAAGTACAGTACATGGCAATTGTGTTGAGCATCCAGTTGGTATGTAAATATTAATACTCACCCAGCTTTCATGAGTGCTGCAGTTTACATGATATCCCCTGTTTGCAGAATCGCGTCAACTCTGTTTATCATAGAGTGAGGCTGGAAAACAGTTCTGGGAACAAATTTGGCCATTTCTTCTGGTTGGATTGTTTGGAATCCGTGTTTAATAAAAACCCTTGGAGACTTATGCACAGCCTGGGCTTGAGGGAATGAGTGGCGTTCCAAGGATTTCAAAGAGCAACCTGGGAGACTTTAAATGCTTTAAGGATGCTCAGATAGGAGCTAATTATAGACATACAGTACGCCAGCATTTAAAAGCACAGATGATATTAACCTTGTAAACTTTTATGCTGACTTCCATTGGGCTCTTTTTTTTCAATTAAGGCCAAAGAATTTGAAAGAATACAATAAATGTTGTAAATAAAAATGGTGTCAGTTCACAAAGATTACTAGGTGCAAATAGAAATACACATTATTTCCATAGCAAGGAAGATAAAGCAGGAATGGTTAATAGCCAATAGAAATACACATTATTTCCATAGCAAGGAAGATAAAGCAGGAATGGTTAAATTGAATACTTTATTTAAAGCGGAAAATGTGTTCTTATTTGGATATCACTTCTGGAATTTGTGCTTGTAAAGAAAAAAAATGAAACTTTGATCTTGGTTTTGTTGATTAGAAAGATTTAGTGCTATAGGAATGGGTAGTTATATATTCACGTGTAAAAGCAAAAAGTTGAGGTTGGCGTAGAGATGCTTTATGAGAAGAGTCCGCCACTCCTCTGCTTGCAACAGAATACCTTATGCCACCAGACATGAAATTTTGGGCTTAGACAATTTAGAACTAAGCTGCCTTTGGACTGACCTAAGCATAGCACATAAAATTATCTGCTACAATGTCCTACCTGTCAATGACTACTTCAACTTCAACCGCAACAATACACGAGCACAGAACAGATACAAACTTAAGGTAAACCTCTCCAAACTCGATTGCAGAAAATACGACTTCAGCAACAGAGCCTGGCATGCACTACCTGACTCTGTGGTTCCTTCCCCAAACCCCCATAATTTTAACCTAAGACTGTCTACTGTCGACCACGCCCCATTCCTAAGAGGTCTGTAAGGGGCGTGCACAAGTGCACCAATGTGCCTACCGTCCTTGTCCTACTGTCCCCACTTATTTGTATCCATTCCCTGTATTCATAATCATGTTCATACTTATATCTGTTATCTAATACATGCTTGACTAAACAAACAAATAAATAGAATCTTGTACTGTGCCAGGAAGAGTTGGAAGGGAAGTCAATGCCCCCTTTTCTTTCTTTTTCTCTTCTCCCTTGTCTCTCACACACCCCTTTCCCCCTTCCCTTTCCCTCCCTTAATTTCCTATTTTCTTTTCTTCTTTGTATTTTATATAATACAAATATAAATGATAAAAAAATGGTGAGCACAGTGATCAGCTGCTAGAAGGGAGGTTGAATGACAAGCAGGAGAACTAATCAGAGATGGGTCTGTTGCTAGATCAGAAAGACATGTTGTAGATCATCAGAGTTTAAGAAAGGTTAGATGAAAAACAAGGCTTTTACAGTAGGACCTCAATCACAGGTGAGCTGAGAATGGGAAGATCATGTCATTTATTGCTGCAGTCAAGGATGGCAACGCATACTGATGGTCTAAGGAGAAAGTGTCAATCTGCCCTTAATTACAGCGGTTTTGTGAGACATGTGGATTCTGTCACCTCCCCAATTTAATTAAGAAATTCCAGGCAGTTCCTTGTGGTTATTGTAACAACTAGAAGTCCAAGACAATATTTATTATGACACAAATAAAAGCTAAATCTGTTACTTTGTACAGAATGTCCTATCTTTTTCATGTTTGATATTCTATGAAACATCTGGAGATGTTCAGACTGGAACTCATTCAATTACTGCTGTCTGCTTCCCTGATATAGATTGGATATTTTTTGGAATTTCCTGCAGGGCCCACAGAATCTCCATACTTTTAGCATTATTTCAAAATAATATTTTTAATTCCCATATTGAAAACATAAAACATAGCATGTTCGGTTAAAAGGTAGTTTTCAGATCTTCTCAAAATTCCATAGTAGTGGTTTGGTGGGACTTTGGCTGTTGAATGACTAGGGGAAAGAAACTAGTTTATTATATTTACACGAAGTTAAATGGTTGAGGTAGCATTTTCCCAGGCAGCCAAATTTTAAAGAAGAACATAGTTTGGCAGTCATCAAATTTCAGGGGAAAAAAAAAACAATGCTAAAGGTGATAGCCTGGGAAAGTTTCAAGCTAAAAATCAACCAATGAAAAACACTGTTTTGACATATCTGGTTATAATCTGTGTTTTTGTTTTTTGTATTCCATTACTGACACATATTCTATTATTTCTCACGTATATACGTTAAAGAAATATGCATACTACAAAAACACAGTCTGTTTCTCCTTAACGCTATTTGAATTCATTTTTATTAATCATCATGATTCTGCCCTTCAGTAGAAGGAATGATTTCACAGAAGCTATTTTGTATTTATGCAAGAGTCAATCAACCAATTGCTAGAATTGTTTACTTCTTTGCGTGAAGGCAGACATAAATATTCAAACAACATGGAGAAATTTAAAAGTGCACTGAATGGAAGATCCCCCCCCTCTCTCTTTTTAATTTAGAAAGCTAGTTCTGCAAATTTCTAGTGTAGTATAGGTCGGCAGTTCGGCAGTTCAAATCCCTAGCACTGCATAATGGAGTGAGCTCCCGTTACTTGTTCCAGCTTCTGCCAACCGAGCAGTTCAAAAGCACGTAAAAATGCAAGTAGAAAATAGGAACCACCTTTGGTGGGAAGGTAACAGCGTTCCATGTACCTTTGGTGTTTAGTCATGCCGGCCACATGACCACGGAGACATCTGCAGACAGTGCTGGCTCTTCGGCTTTGAAATGGAGATGAGTACCGCCCCCTAGAGTCGGGAACGACTAGCACGGATGTCCAAGGGGAACCTTCACCTTTTTCTTACAGTTCAATTGGGTGGGGTGGGGGAGTTGTGATGATGAAATAGGATGCATCACACATCAAACAAAAAGTTTTAAGACAGAAAGTGTTTTGAGTCCTGCAATTTTGGTGGTTACAGGTTGCAAGGAAGAACTGTAAATCTTCTGTAGTCAGACACACATCTGCATACTTAGTAACAGGTGCACATACAAGCAAGAAGTGGTAACTCATGGTCATAATCATATAGCTGCAGATTGTGTCTAAATTACTTACAAGGATAATATCATGTTGGTATCTTCATTTGTCAGAGATTGCTGCTGTAGCTTGCATATGAATGCAGATTTCTGAAATATTAGTAATACGGTATATAATTTGATTTTACATACATGTCACTACCAGACTGTGCTGTTTAGTGATTGGCAGATCAATTTAAAAAAATTAGCCCTAAAGCATGTGTTTTTAGTTAACATTCAAGCTGCAGTCCAGAAAAAAAACTTTGTCATTTAAAAGACTTACTGCAATCAGTGGAATTTCAGCCACTTCCTTGAATGAACTGACCCGCCTCTAGATTTGTTCACTTCATTAAATTCAATTCATTCTCCTTTTTCCTGTTGACAACAATATATTTAGCAGGAGGAAAGAGAGATTTTAATTCCATAAGCTCTCACTATCCTCAGAGATCGGTAGATCAGGTTCCGTACGATTAGAAGCAGTAGAGGAATAGTCTAAAAATGATTTACAGATTTCGGTACAATTTTAGAGGGGTTTTATTCCCTCCTGTGGCAAAAAAAAAAAAAAAACCCCACTCCATTCCAGATTACTTCCCTTGGATAATACACTTGATTTTAACCAAAAATCTGAGATAAATAACTTCTTTGCAGATTTCCAGCAAACTTAATAAAACAAGATGTGATATGGTGCTTATGTTAACAATACAACAGTTAAGAGTTTTTCGGTTATGCTTCTTTTTTCTTAGATCCAAAGGGTTATCTGATCTCTATTGTATTTTTTTTAGAATAACAACAGCAGTAAGCTTGATTGGCAATGTGCCCTGTCTAAATATAGTGTAAATCAAAATATTTAAAGTTAAGTTGTACAGTTTATATAACAGCCGTGTTACTCATTCAACTACCATGCTGCCTCAACATGACAGAAAGTTTATTATGTTTTCTTTTGCTCAGAGGAAAAATTGCGTCTCTTGAATTTCTACATTGGTCATAGCAGCTTTACAAAGTATTGATTTTCTCATCAGTACAATAAAAGAAAATGGATAATCTAGGACTGGAGATTTATGCAAGGTAAAATATTTCTGTTAAAACAATTAACCAAGCATGATTGTTGAAAATTAGGAGAAAATGTAAAAATAAAGAAAACAAAAGTAAAAAAAAAACCAGTTGGAAGATGGAAATTCATATACAGTATGTAACATTCACATGATTACTTCCTATATAATTAATAATTTTGTCTTTCTACCAGAGACATTGATGGGGGTGGCATTTGTATCCCTAGGGCAATGGTGGGTTCAGGATCCCATTCCGACTGGTACGGCCCGGATGTGTGCAGCGCACGCACATGCGTTGTACCTCACTACAACGTCTCCGCAAGCCTCCGTGACGCTCCAGCTGCTCGGCAGAGCAGCCTGCAGCCGCCACATGTGCCATGCACGTGTGCGGAAGCGCCAAAGGCTTAAAGGACAGGTAAGGAGCTCGGGCGGGTGGGTGGGCCCTCCAGAGCACTGTACCGGAATGGTACCCAGTGCTCCAGGCAGGTTCTGGTACGCCCATACCGCCTGCAATCCACCACTGCCCTAGGACCTCAAGATGTGTGTCTGCCTAATAGGATTTTTTAAAATTAAGGTGGATGTAGGTCAGAGGTGGGTTCCTGCTGGTTCGGACTGGTTAGGCTGAATAGCTAATAACCCAGCCGGTCATGCCCCCGAACCAGTTCTATTGGTGGCACCATCTTGTTTTTTGCTTCTGCGCATGTGCAGAAGCAATTTTTTTTACTACTGTGCATGAGTACGAAGTGCGCATCAAGCACAAAGCATGCATCAAGCAAAAAACATGCATCAAGCGCAAAGCACGCATCAAGTGAAAAGTGCGCATCCAGCGTACGAAGTGTGCCCCTGAGCAAACCAGTAGTAACAAAAGGCGGAACCCACCCCTGATGTAGATGTGGATCTACAAAGCAAGAAGCACACAGAATGATCTTCATTTGAGAGGTCCTTAGATTGTTGATCTACACATGAAGTATGCATCTAACAGCATAATAAATAAGCCAAGGAGTGTTAATTCATATAATTTATACAGCAGCTCATCATAAACAAGCAACTTGGGAGGGGTTTACAAGATTGGATCAAGTGATCAACTCACCCTGGCCAACCTGTCGGGGCCAACTTGCCACAGGCCAACTCACCACAAGACAAGAATTGCACTAATATTGAAGAAATGGTGGAACAGAATCATTAATGAAAGGAATCAAAAGGAGGAAATGAAATGTGAATGATAAAAATTAAAAGAAAGCATCCAGTCCATATGATTAATGATGCCATTGCTGTGGGATTGTTCTCTGATTAAAATAAAATGATATGTCATTATAGTTGTCTCTTAAACCTATGCCTAATCAAAATCAGGGTTTTGACAAATGAATAGCCAGATAGTGCTTCTCAATGAGTCCTACAGAAACTAGATTGTTATGCTAGGGCTGTGTCTAGAAAATAAAATGCAGCAGAAACTCTTCTAAAGATTGAAGGGTTTTGAATCTTCTGAAACTAAAGAATGGGTCAAATAAATGCTAAAAGAACAGATGAAGTAGCTGTGTACATATCCAACTTCAGGATCAAACAGGGATTATTCTAACACAATGACAACAGAATGAACCACAACCATTTATCTGTTTTTCTCACAGGAATGATCACGCTGAAAGAAGAGAAAATTAATTTTTCTTTCATAGGAAAAAATGGAAATCTCAAGGAAATGTCAATTGTCCATCTATTGATTCCTATACTATAGAAGCATCTCTAATGTTTATAATCATGTGTTTGGTGGGTGGACCTATTTTTATTAGAACTGTGGTTGGGGAGATTATGGTAAGTTTCCTCCTTTATTAAAAATTATCCCAAGGCCCCTTGTTATTTCATTTTTTAAAAGCCTGAATTTTTTCATAGCGGGATGATGAGTGTTCTTGACATGTTGCCTACCAGAGTGCATATGTGATTTAAGTTTTTTACGCTCCGCTTGTTTTTTTTAATCAATTAAACAGAGAAGATGCCATTAACAATCCTTCAAAGGAAAACCAAATTTTGGAATGTTATGCTCCTGTTATGCTTCTCCATTAAAGGGGAATGATCAGAAATACGATTATATCTGCTTATCCCCAGCTGTTAAAAGCCAAACAAATTAAAATGTTCTGGCTTGTTTATACAAACATTAATCTTCCAATTTTGGTGAGTCACCAAGGGAAGGGCATGGATGCTGGAGGGAAGAAATCGCTTAGCAATCTAAAGAATTGTCATGGGTTGCCAGTAGGGAAAGTGGAATTTGACAAATGTTGACAGGAGGATGCCAAGTTGTTTGAACTGCATTTCCAGAAAAACACATGTTACTTGGTATTTGAGAAAGCAACAGGCAGGTTCTTAGTCTTGACTGTTGTTTCTGATCTAGCAAAATGCCCCTTGTATATTTATTTTAACATTTATTAGTAATTGTTCAGCAAAGGCTTTCATGAAAGATTTTTTTAAAAAACTAATAGCCAGAGAATGAGATATTCACTGTGCAGATTCAACACGTCTTTTATGACATACGGGCAGGTAGGAAAGTTTTTGAAGATACCAAAAAGGCAACAGGATAACCCAAATTCTGGAGAGGCAATTCTAAAGAACAGAATTTACTCCTAAGAGGTAGATATGAAACAAACATTGTTTTTCCTCTAAAGTATGTGTAGAGGCTAACCTAGTTTTACATTGTCCCGAGAAAAAGAAAGAAAAATATAATGTTCATTTAAGGCCCTCGATTCAGAAATTTTCATATACTGTATGTAAAGGTGAATGGGAACTTAGGAAAAATGTGTTGGGCTCAAGCAAGCAGGAACAGGAGTTAAGTTCAGATCCCTAAAAGTTTATTACATGCAACCTATACACAAGAATCTGATCTACTAACAGGTACTAAATTGGTGCTAGTGTCAGCGGAATTCATGGGAGGTGGCTGGACTTGAGCCTCTCAGGGGAGCATAGCAGTGGTGGGTTCCGACTAGTTTGGACCAGTTTGGCCGAACTGGTAGTGGTTTGGTGGCCTAGGTCACTGGAACCGGCAGTAACCCAGGACTGCCATGCCCCTGAACCGGTTCTCCTGGCAGCACCATAGGCACCGCCATCTTGATTTTTGCTTCTGCACATGAGCAGAGCAATTTTTATTGCAGTGTGCATGTGTTGGCAGCACGCGCGTGCCGCATGCCCACGAGCGAACTGGCAGTAATCCCTGCCAGAACCCACCCATGGAGCATATCAACTCCAAACTGATGACACATTTGACCTCGCCTTTGGGCTCAGCCTGCTCGTCTCCTACAATTGGTAGTAATAGAAAATGGGTTTCCAAAGAAGAAAGAGAAAATGGGTGTTGGCTTACCTGAGACGCCCTTTCTCTGGACAGGTGGAGACAGGTCCGAAGCCTTGATCCGATGTCTGTGGGCTGCTCCGGAGCAGCTCTGCACTGGCCGGTGCCACACAGCGGATCCTCGTGACTGTAGGAGCCTTGGGGGATGAAAGAAAGCTGTTTGGAAAAAAAATCAGCCTAATCTGAAACAGAAAGGAGAATTTAGAGAATTTTGGAGAATTTTAGCCAATTAAACCAGAAGGAATTGAAGGAGAGATTGATTCACCCATCTAGTCCTTTGAGTATACTGAGTCACCAAGTTGGATGTAGCTGCAGGAGAAGGCGTATCTTAAAGATATCAGACTCAGTCCTATTGATTATTGTACGAGTATGTTGTCTCTACCAACCTTGGAAAAAGAGAAAGCTTTATCCTTATGCCCAAGAAGATGTGTTGGTTGTGAGAAAAGGGTTTCTGTCACCCCATATAGATTTTAAAAGCTATCTAGACTCCTAAAAATGCTTTATCTTTATTCCTAAATATATCCTAATCTCATACAACAGACTGGACAACTTCTACAGTTTAAGTCATGGACCTGCTAGTCTGAAGCTGAAGCTGAAATATTCTGGCCTGTTTTGTGTAATTTGAGGAACTTGGGAGACCTTACATTTGGGAATGGGAATAGTGAATTTTCCAGAGACCTCTTACTTCCATTCACTTCCTTATTTCTAAATTTGGGGACCACCCTCCGGAAGAGTGAATTGCAACAATGTAATTGTGGAAGCTGGATTCAACTTTCACTGCAGACCAATCTAAAAGCTACCCTTTCCCCAACCATCTAAGTGAACTGGGTGAATAGCGTTCCAAATTTTAATGAAACGCAAACTAAATAAGATCTATCCCTCCATGCTTCAGTTTGCAATTGGATTCTGACTTTTTAGGAACCTGCCATTCAATTTTAAAACCCAATTCATATAGTAACTGTTCATATATAGATGGAACTGTGGCATAAAGGACAATCTTCATAAACTAATATATCTCCATTGTTGCCTATCAGAGGATGGGCCATTGTGACCTGATCATTTCAGAAACTGAAATCACATACACACCAACCCCAAATATCTAGATCCTTTCAAAGCATCTACCCTTGACAAATTAGTCAAAAATTGATTGCAATGTAAAGTCTGGGGAAAATGTTCTTGCAAACCATGGTAGGAAACAGTAGGATGTTTGCTCATGTATATATGTATATCAGTGGTGGGTTTCAAATTTTTTTAGAACCTCTTCTGTAGATGTGGCATGCTTTGTGGGAGTGGCTTGCCGGCCATGTGACCAGGTGGGAGTGGCTTGCCAGCCATGTGACTGGGTGGGTGTGGCCAATTTATAAAATGTGGTGAAACTCACTTAACAACGCTCTTGCTTAGCAACCAAAATGTTGGCTCAGAAACTCTGGCATTTGAAGCACGCAAGTCTTAAAGCTGTCAAGTTACAAGACCCTTGCACCCCTAACCCTTTAGAAAAAAACTCCAGAGGTGTTCAAACTTGACAGCTTTAAGACTTGGGGACTTCAACTCCTAGAATTCCTCCTCCAGTCATGTTGGCTCAGGAACTCTGGCATTGAAGTGTGCAAGTCTTAAAGCTGTCAAGTTACAAGACTCTTGCACCCTAACCCTTTAGAAAAAACCCCCAGGGGTGTTTAAACTTGAGAGCTTTAAGACCTGTGGACTTCAACTCCCAGAATTCCTCCTCTCACTCTTCATCTTGATGATGTGCGGAACTGGTTCTAAACGGCACTGTAGATTTGTGGAACCTCTTCTATAGAAGAGGTCAAAACTGGCAGGAACCCACCCCTGATGTATATTTTCTAAAGCATTCATGCCATGCCTCCCTAACCTAATTATTTCATCATTCACTGATTACCACGATCAATTATTTGAGTAAGTAGAACATACTTCCTCAAGCAACATTGTAAGATACACTTCTGCAGTGGATTCCAATTGGATCCAATTCTCCCTTGGTGGTTTTCTAGGAAGGCTTGTGGATTGAAGTAGTCATGGTGGACAACTCTTGGCTGGTGACCCAACCTTATTTGAGAATCAGCATTCTTTTAACTTTGGTTTGTTTGTTTTTTGCTACCTCATTCCACTGTACTGATCTCACTGCTTTGCTACATCAACAAATATTTTTCAGTTATATAGTGATAACTTGAGATATGGTCTTTTCAGCTATCTGCTTCCATCTTCTATTTCTTCATGGACTACAGGTACCATATTTTTTGGAGTATAAGACACACCAGAGTATAAGACACACCAAGATTTTGAAGAGGCAAATTAAAAATACAGTTTTTGCACTCTGCAGACCTCCCCAAAATGCCCCGTTTTTCACAAAAACGGGCCCATTTTTTGTCAAAATGGGGCTGGGGAGGGGGGCAAAAACAAGCAAACATGGCCCATTTTTCACTCATTTTGCCCTCCCCAGCCCCCAGGAGCACTCTGGAAGCCTTCTAAAGGCTATGCACGACCATTTTTGCAAAGGGAGTGGGGTTTCAGGAGGCCAAAAATGCTGTATTCAGTGTATAAGATGCACCCAGATTTTCACCTTCTTTTTTGAAGGAAAAAGGTGTGTCTTATACTCCGAAAAATACGGTATGTGGAAACCACCTTTTACAACCATTTAGCTTTTCATTTTGGTCTCATCTGTGGTGGCCAAGTCATCTTCACTAAGCCAAAACATACATCAAGACTGTAAACCTCAGATTTGTTCCTAATCAGAAGAAAATGATGGGGAAGTGCTCTGAATCACATTTTCCGTCAAATATGTACTACAGTTGTATCTGGTAGTATACTTCCAAACCAAGCATGCGATTGAATGGAACCCATTCAATTAGATTGCATGCTTGGTTTGGAAGATATTTTCAGTCCTGATTGTGTTCCATCTTTGCTTGTTATGAGCAAAAACATTTTCTTTAAAATTTCCATATGTTGGGACTATTCCTGCAGAACTTTCTTGAAATGCCAAGTGTTTGTGGTCTTGGCTTGGAATTTAAACTGTGGGATAAATTAAAGGCTAGTAACAATCATCTTAAAAGGAAAACAAACAGAGTTTCCCTTCCTTGACTTCTAAAGTATTTTTGCTTTGTATATGATGCTAATTAATTTCTTCTAAGTTTGTCATCAACTGAATTGCATGACATTTCATTGCATTGCAACGTACAGCTGCTTGCAGTGTAATATTTATTCCTTTGCGTAAAGAAACTGTGAGGAGAGATTAATGGAATCAAGCTAAGTCTGCTTGCCTACCATAGTAGGAAATAGGTTTGGATAAAAACCCAGTGAACAAAAAAAAATGTTCAAATATGATACTTTCCAGGATCACACAGCTGTGTTAAATCTGCTAGATTGCACTGGATTTCATCATAAATCAAGAAATGCTACACAATGGAAATATAGTTTTATAGCATTTCCAGCCTTAGATTGTGGGCTTAACTTTCTTAAGAATTGAAGGGAAACGTGAGAGTTGAGCCAAAGACATGATCTGGCTTTGTGTTGTGTGCCAAAGATAAATGTAAGATTAATTGTCCTCTTCATCAGCTCCCACCATTTAAACATTATCTCTACAATCTTGACGACCAGCAGTTGAAAAATTGTAAGATGGTTAAAAAGCACGTAAGCCACTTGCTTCTGTAATTACATTTGGCACATCACTGCTTTTAGATATGTTGTGGTTACCACTCCAATCATTGCAAAAATGATGTTATTCCACATTTGCCTATTGATCTTGCCAACATTTGCCTGTTTATCTTAATCTGATCTGTGAAAGTAATAAAGTACACAAATATTGGATCTTAATCCGCATGGCACAGGTCCAGGTTACTTTGATGAGCCATCTCATCCCAATGAGATGGTCTGTCGTACCCACACTGACAGAGGGAGTATACTGCAGATTCTGTCAGTCAAGGCATTTCAGCTGGCATTGTCCAGGAGAAGAGCTTTCTCTACCTTGGCTTCTGTCTTTTGGAATATCTTACCCCTGGAGGTGAGATTGGGTCCCATCCTTCTGACCTTCTACAAAAGACCAGGGGTGGGCTTCAAAAATTTCAACAACGGGTTCTCTGCCTGGTTTCTGGGTGGGTGTAGCCATGGTGGGCATGACCTAGTCAGCCTCCTGCACCACAGAAGGGGGGGGCATTTTCACCTTTCCTAGGCACCGGAAGCTTTCCTCGAGCCTCTGGGAGGCTGAAAACTGCTTCCCCCAGGCCCTCCAGAGCACAGAAATGGGATTGTTTCTGGCCTTCTGAAACTTCTGGGAGACGTGTTCCCGAACCTTCGAACAGCCCTGCACTTAGCTTGCATGGGCTGCGTGGAGACTCCTGGGGGGAGGGGCAGGGTAGGAGGGGAGGGGTATGGAGGGGTGGGAGGGATAGGGTGGGAGGGTTGGGAGGGTTGGAGTGGGAGGGGTGAGGCCAGCCAGGGGTGAGGCCAGGCAGGGCTGGGATTTGGAGGTTTTCCGATCTGGCCATAACATTAGCTACGGGTTCTCCCCTAACCCGGTCTTTGGAGAATAGCTTGACTCCCTCTTCTTTATGGCAGCCCCTGAGATATTGGAACACTGCTATCATGTCACTCATAGTCCTTCTTTTCATCAAACTATTTTACTCTGCTGAAAAGAGTATAGCAAATTTGGGTCACAAGACCATGGGGATGCAGTCACAGGTGCAAGGACTGTTGGTAAAGTTACCGTTAATGCCATCTAATTTTGAATGGTTGCTAACAGGGTGATCTTAGACAAAGACTACCTTGCAAAGAGGAGGTTGATTTTATTGAATGATGACTGACTGCAGCTTCCTTTACGTATCTAATTGTGGCTATCCTGTCTCTCTTCAGTATTTTTTTCCTCCAGAATGAACAACTTTCAGCCTATCCTTGCAGGACACATCTTCAAGTGCCCATGTCATCTTCATTTATCATTTTTAAACAAATCTGTAAACTTGAATTGCTGTGATCTGGACTGACATGAGGGTCATGTTCTGGATTCCATCCCTAATGGGTTCATTTGACAGGATCCAGAAGATGAGCCTGTTCTGCTATGGAGCCCACTCTTTGGCACACTGTTCCCCTGAAACTAGATTAGCTCTGGCCCTAGAAATCCAGAAATCCCTTAAAATGCTAATTTTGTCCAGCAGAAAATTGGGGATCCCACGAGCCACAGTGGAACAGTAATTAGAGTGCAGCACTGCAGGTTACTTCTGCTGACTGCTG
Source organism: Natrix helvetica (assembly GCF_964273705.1). Lineage (NCBI taxonomy): Eukaryota > Metazoa > Chordata > Lepidosauria > Squamata > Natricidae > Natrix > Natrix helvetica. The sequence continues at coordinate 21,116,946 of NC_138552.1, read as the reverse complement.
GCTGCCTGCAATTTGGCAGTTCAAATCTCACCAAGGCTCAAGCTTGACTCAGCCTTCCATCCTTCCGAGATGGGTAAAATGAGGACCCAAAATTGTTGGTGCCAATATGCTGACTCTATAAACTGCTTAGAGAGGGCCATAAAGCAGTATAAACCAGTATATAAGTGCTATTGCTATTTTCAGAAGGCAGCAATGCCAAGCCACTTCCGTACAATTGCCAAAAATATGTAAGAATACATACTCAGACCATGTGTCAAACTCTGTTCTCCTTTTCACTAAATTTCATAGTAGTTTGCTTTGAAATTTAATCCTCTGGATCAATAATATCCACCTTAGTGCTAATAAGGAGTCCATGGGATGGTTGCATTACATGTGAGATTTTGATGCTTTCCTCCACAATCTTATTTTATTTTAATCATATTTTATTAGTTTAATCTTATTTTAATCATATGCCTCTCAGAGTCATGTTAGTGAGGTGGATGGCTATATAAATAAACATATTCCCTGCTGACACTATTGTCCACCATGATGGAAGCTCACTCTCCTCTATACCTTGAAGAATTGGAGACAAGAGTTGTGGTGGGGCAGTGGTTAGAATGCAGTACTGCGAGCTAATTCTGCTGACTGTCAGCAGTTCAATTCTCACAGGCTCAAGGTTGACTCAGCCACTGATCTTTTTGAGATTGGTAAAATGAGGACCCAGATTGTTGGGAGCAATAGGCTGACTCTGTAAACTACTTAGAAAGGACTGTAAAGCACTGTGAAGAGCTATGTAAGTCTAAGCTATTGCTATTGCTATTGGGCAGACCTACCTTTAAGTTAACACAGCTCCAATTTAGCTGATGGGTAGATTTGTTAATAGTATTTCATAGCAGGCTGCTCTATCCTTTAGCTCTATTTAAGCCAACAGATAGATTAGGCAGAAGGAATTAGGGGTAGGCAGGTTCTATGTTCTCCCAAGGATAATTCAGGCCAATAGAGTTCTAAATAAATGTTCGCTGCATGGTGATTTTTGTATTTTAGATGCATCTATAACATTTAGTTCAGGCTTTTATTTTATATAATACATGCTAGTTTCTATCTCTGTTTTCCAGCCATTGATAAAACAAGTCCCAAATTCAGAAGTATTCTGTGTCTTCTTTTTCTTTAATCTTCAATTTTAAGCTATCCATTTCTGCACAATCTAATATTTTTTCAGTTATTTTTTCAGTTTTTCTTCTGTTGGAGTTTCCTTGTTTTTCCAATATTGTGCAAATACAATTATTGCTGCTGTCAAAACACATAATATCAAATATGCATTCCCTTTGTCGTATTTTTTTGGTATTATTCCTAACAGAAATACTTCTGCCTTATAATCTATATGTTGCCTGAACATTTTTTATAATCACCTTTGTATTTTCATCCTGAATGTTTTGCTTTTGGACACGTCCACCACATATGGTAAAATGTCCCCGTTACTTGATTACATTTCCAACATTTGGTGGACATTTGGATTTTATTCTGAGCATGTAGAGTTTACATCCCATTTTGCAGAAGCCTATCTGCTGTCTCAATCAAGGGCTAAAAGCAGTAAGGGCTTCACTCAGATTTTTGGGAGCAATATGTTGACTCTGCAAATGACTTAGAGAGGGCTGCAAAACACTGTGAAGAGTTATACAAGCCTAAATACTATTGCTATGGCTATTCTCTTTTATATCTACTTTTTCTTCTCTGCTCCAGTTCTGGGATTCAACAGACATTGGCCACGGTCTTTCCATATTTATCTTTTCTGTAAGTATCTGCACCTTCTCCCAGCTCTTCAACCTGCTGTTTCTTCTCATTCCATGACTGCCGGAAACACATAGGGGAGAGACAATAGTAGAAATGTTAAGATGCTCTAAACCTATTGTATATATTTGAATAAATTGATTTAAGTCAACCTGTCATGTTTATTTATATTACTTCTCCATGGGAAATGGCCTCTGATTTTGACAGAAACCAGACTTACATTTCTCCAGTTTTTGTTATACAGGATAATCATTGTTCCTTTTATGGCCCCTTGAAATATACAGGTATTTCAGGCTGAAGTAGAACTTCATGGTTCTTAGCCAACAGTTGTCATTTGGCCAAAATACAAATAGGTATGACAGGAGGAAGTAATAACCCAGCACATAACCCTGTCTCCTGAATTCCTCGTGTCAGTTCCAGCCATTCTCCTTGTTTCCCTTCCTAGCCATAATCGGTGCCAGCATTATGTCATCAGAACAGTTTCAACAACACTGAGCCCATGTTTTGAGGTCCTCTAAGATGGATCAATTTTTAAAGCTAAAAATTACATAGAAGACTGAAGGCTGAATTCCAGTTTCTTCAGGTTATTCCTGAAGCATGGCAACATGAAAACCAAAATTTTCAAATGCTAAATGGAATTTTCAAACACAACCTGAACAATCAGCTGCATATAACAATCTTCCAGAAGTTTCATTAAATCTCCTTCTGCCTATGAAGTTTCAGTAGACGAAAGTATAGAGAACACATGAGTTGCATTTGGCTCATGGAGTCACAGGTTGGCGAAAATGAATAATTCAAATGTTACCCCCAAATTGCCTGGATATGTCTTTCTGTGTGCCAATTGTTTTGTCTGCCACTTTTTCAAACTGATCCTTCCACTGCCCTTCATTAAAAATGGTATGTAAGTCAAAATGTTCAGAACAACTTGACCTAAGACAGATAATTATTTTAAATGAAAACGCAATTGGCAGAAGGGAAACTAATTTAAAATCAAGTAGATCTTGCTTTAAAAGCTTGCATTTCTTGGTTGCATTTTGGCTATTCTTTTTTAAAGGTTAACAATTATTTGATGCAGCGCGTGTCCATTTAGCATCCATTTTTCCCCATTTGGGCTCACTCATGATTCAGACTTATTCTTTGATTCTTCTCCATCCAATAAGGGGGGAAAAACTTCTATAAACAGCAAAGGGTTCTATATGTCTGTCAGCAAAGTAACTATCCAAAAGCGAAGAGGATAAGATGAAATTTGGTGCAGGAAAATAAGATGGCATGGCATGGGACTGAGCTATTTGAGAGATCATCTCTCCCTGATTACATCAACCCACCCCACTAGATATATAACAGAGAGGCAGGGGTGGGATTCAAAATGTTTTACTACTGGTTCTGTGGGCGTAGCTTGGTAGGCATGGCATGGCTTGGAGGGTGTGGCTTAGTGGGTGTGGCAAGGGAAGGATACTGTAAAATCTCCATTCCCTCCTCACTCCAGGGGAAGGTTACTGCAAAATCTTCAGAAAAGCTGAAGTCTGTTAGTTTACATTAACAGAATTACATCTAACATTTCACCGTGGAATAATCTAAAAAGACTATAGCATTATTTTCCGAATTCTTCTCCTCTCCATAGCAACTGCAGAAAAGACAATGGCTCTATATAATTCTTCTGATGTGGGCTAGAAATCATCATCCTGAACAAACTCAGGACCCTTCAAAAATTATGGCTTTTGCTCCAGATACTGTAAATTGTTAGAAAGTGCAGCATGTCAGAACAGTTTTGCTATTTCTGTTGTTTTGTTTTGTGTTTAAGTACTGGGATTTTGATTAATCTGTAATTTAAAAAAAGTATGGTCAATAGAGAATTACATAATCTATTGTTGGCCTGGCATTCTAGTTAAGGATTAAAGGAACATATCGTAGGTCCTAAGCATGATCAAAAATATTATTTTGATGTAATCCCTGCTTGGACAAGGATAGAAGCAAACCAGGACTAAGGCAAGACATTACAAAGCTTGAGTCCCTGTTGCCTGAGGAGATTGGGAATCTCTTTTTAACAATAGGGTGTTCTCTAACTCTCTCTCTGAACAAACCCAATTTTGGGTTCAATTGGGGACTCTCAAATGCTGCCATACCATGAACTATGATAGCAAACCTATGGCACGCTTGCCAGAGGTGACACGCAAAGCCCTCTCTGTAGCACACACACCATCACCAGCTGCTCTTCTGGTTTCCAGCCAGCTGGTCTTCGCAGGCACCGGAGGACTGAAAAACATTTTTGGGCCATTTTCCGGCTGTTTTCCAAAAATGGCCAGAAAAACAGCCATGTGCATGCCGGCCAGATGGTCTTTGGGTTTCTGGTGCCCCAGCATGCGCAAAGACCAGCTGGCCAGCGTGCCCCATGTGTATTGGCCACAGGGGTGGGTTCCTGCCAGTTCTAACCTCGTCTATAGCAGAGGTTCCACAAATCTACAATGCCGTTTAGAACCGGTCCCAGCTCCCTCCCCCCGCCCGTCCGCACGTCATCAAGATGAAGAGCGAGAGGAGGAATTCTGGGAGTTGAAGTCCACAAGTCTTAAAGCTGTCAAGTTTGAACACCCCTGGGTTTTTTTTTCTAAAGGGTTAGGGGTGCAAGGGTCTTGTAACTTGACAGCTTTAAGACTTGTGTGATTCAAATGCCAGAGTTTCTGAGCCATCATTTTGGTTGCTAAGCAAGAGCGCTGTTAAGTGAGTTTCACCACATTTTACAAGTTGGCCACACACACCCAGTCACATGGCTGGCAAGCCACTCCCACCTAGTCACATGGCCACAAGCCACTCCCACAAAGCAGGCCACACCTATAGAAAAGGTTCTAAAAAATTTTGAAACCCACCACTGATTGGCCAGCTGGTCTTTGGGTTTCCGGCATTCCAGCGTGCACACATGCACGGGCATTCCAGTTTGGCACTTGGGGCCAAAAAGGTTCGCCATCATTGCCCTAGAATGATAAATAGATTTATGCAACTACCAAAGTGGAAGCACATTTTTAAAAGTACTTTTATTTTGTCTCGGCAAACGAAGTCAGAGTACTATCAAAACTAATTCTGAGTTTGTTCAGACAAAACTAGTGCAAAATATCACCTATTAAACAAAAATATATGCCCCCACTAAGTTGCTTTCAATCCTACAGAGAGTTGTGAGTTATACATTGAGAAGTTCCATCTCTTTGCGTAAGATATGAAATCAGCCAGTGGCTCTTTATGATCTCCTCCAGAGACACTGCCCATCAGGAAAGGACATGAATCGCGCATGGAATCATTTGATGTGCATTCTTAACACTGTTAGCTGTTTTAAAGTGTTCAATTCCTTTAAAGTTCTTGCAACTCTTTAGCTTGGATCTGGCTGCTATTTTATTGGTTTTGCTGTGTGTGTGTGTGTGTGTGTGTGTGTGTGTGTGTGTGCATGAATGCAATATGTGTTTAACTCTTCTTGTAAACTCTCTAATTAGCCATCAAAAGCATTTTTGGAACAAAATAGACAAGCTAGAAATGGCTGTCTTGAATCTAATTGGGTGAGCCAAAGTATCTAAATCAAAGAATAAACTATTTGGTAGCTTATTTTTTTTTTACTGCAATATTTATACATGGTTCACTCCACATGAATGCCTCTACCCATAAAATCATAAAAACTGTAAAATGTTCCATTAAAACTATAAACACAATCTCCCTTGGTGCTCAAGTCAGAAACATCACAGATTAAAAGCTTTGTGAAACAGTTATGTTTTTGTTGCCTCCCTTACAGTCGTTAGGAAGGGAATCCAGATTATCAGTGTTAACTGATAAGACTTGGTGGCTCAGTGGTTAGAGTGCAGTATTGCAAGCTACTTCTGCTGACTACTGGCTGCCTGCAGTTCAGCAGTTCGAGTCTCATCAAGCTCAAGGTTGACTCAGCCTTCCATCCTTCTGTGGTTGGTAAAATGAGGACCCAGATTGTTAGGGACAATATGCTGACTCTGTAAACCGCTTAGAGAGGGCCGTAAAGCAGTATATAAGTCTAAATTTTTTTTAATACGGACTGTACACCGCCCCGAGTCCCTTTCGGGAGAGGGGGCGGTATATAAGTGCTAATAAATGAAAATGAAATGAAATAAATGCTATTGCTATAGCTATTGCTAACTATTCTATTCTATGAAATAAAACCTGAGAAATTGTAACTTCCTCCTCTCCCTTTTACATCCAAGTCTGAATGCAAATCTACTCCAAACAGCTTGTCCTGAAAGTCAAAGCACATCAGCACATCAGCAGCATTTTGAATTGTGCTGGGAAGTCTACTAACCACCAATGCAATGCTTACAATTCTGGTCATATATATTTTCAGCAAATCTCACTCCCCAGTTTGGGGACTGCTGTCAGCTAATGTCCAAGGAGCCTTCAAAGACAACCCCATGTAGAACACATGGCAATTATCCATTGTGGAAGTGTCATGAGCATGGATGACTATTGCCAGAACCTCACACATTCCAGGAAGTCCTCAAAAAAGGAGAGAACCAACCTAGAACTAAGGATAATTTTCCTGACAGAATCATTAATCAGTGGAACGATTTGCCTCCAGAAGTTGCAGGTGCTTCATCACTGGAGATTTTTTAAGAAGAGGTAGGACAACTATATGTCTGAAATGCTACAGGGGGCTGGATTAGAAGATCCAAGATCCTTTGAAACCCTATTATATGGTAACTGGTGCACCAGTCAGAAGTGGGCAAAGGCCATCCTAACCACAGGATCTACCTGCCTATTCAACAATAACTATGAATGTAAGAAATTTCCCAAGTGTCCATTCCAGGGAAGCAGAACCACAATCTGAGCAAATAAAGAAGCACTTTACTAATAGAAAAAATATATTTGTAGCTCAGGATTGAATTGTGGGGTCGTGGGTGCTCTCTGAGTTTGGTTGTTTTCTTGGAGATATTTCATTACCAAACTAGGCAATAACAACAGTCCTAGCAGAGAATGGGGTTTGGTCTCATTTTATATATTAGTGGCTGCCCTGTCAGTGTGGGTAGAGCATTAGTAGATCTTTGATTAGGCTATTGTCTAGTGTTAGCTTGTTTAGCAGTTCCTTAATTGGGGTGGGTGGGTATTATTTGCTTCTTGATTGTAAATCTAATGTTAATTCTGATGTTAATCTTTGCTTCTCTGGGTATTGATTGCTGGTGAAAAGATGGTATTGTAGATGCTGTTTACATCTAAGTGCCTGTTGATTGCCAATTTGTCTGAGTGTGAGGCTTCCAGGAATTATCTAGAGCCTAGGAATTCTAGGATGCTCACAGTTTCCCAATTGAAACTATGGTTAAGCCTGTTCATGTGTTGTGAAATTAAGGGATTTAATTTCAGTTCAATTCATTGTGAAGACATGGTTCACTTGATCTGAAAAGCAGATGTAACAATGTAGATTTCCCATCAGCATCTTATACATTGGTTTCAAATTTCTCATCACTGAAGACCTGTTTTGTACTTAGGTAAAAGTTCCCCTCGCACATATGTGCTAGTCGTTCCGGACTCTAGGGGGCAGTGGTCATCTCTGTTTCAAAGTCGAAGAGCCAGCGCTGTCTGAAGACATCTCCATGATCATGTGGCTGGCATGACTAAATGCCAAGGGTGCATGGAACGCTGTTACCTTCCCACCAAAGGTGGTCCCTATTTTTCTACTTGCATTTTTACATGCTTTCGAACTGTTATATACTGCATTCAGTTTTGGTCGCCACGATGTAGAAAAGATGTGGAGACTCTAGAAAGAGTGCCGAGAAGAGCAACAAAGATGATTAGGGGACTGGAGACTAAAACATATGAAGAACGGTTGCAGGAACTGGGTATGTCTAGTTTAATGAAAAGAAGTACTAGGGGAGACATGATAGCAGTGTTCCAATATCTCAGAGGTTGCCAGAAAGAAGAGGGAGTCAAACTATTCTCCAAAGCACTTGAGGGTAGAACAAGAAGCAATGGGTGGAAACTAATCAAGGAGAGAAGCAACTTAGAACTGAGGAGAAATTTCCTGACAGTGAGAACAATTAATCAGTGGAACAGCTTGCCTCCAGAAGTTGTGAATGCCCCAACACTGGAAGTCTTTAAGAAGATGTTGGATAGCCATTTGTCTGAAACGGTATAAGGTTTCCTGCCTAGGCAGGGGGTTGGACTAGAAGACCTCCAAGGTCCCTTCCAACTCTGCTATTGTATATTGTATTGTATTGTATTGCTAGGTTGGCTGAAGCTGGGACAAGTAACGGGAGCTTACTCCGTTATGCGGCGCCAGGGATTCGAACCGCCAAACTGCCAACCTTTCTGATTGACAAGCTCAGCATTTTAGCTACTGAGCCTTTTGTGCTTACTACTTTGTTGATGACTGTTTTGCCTCCAGTTTTTTTTCCTACTGATTGGGGTTATTTTTTGAACTACATCATGGCTTTTCAGTTTGAATTTTCTCTAGGTCTTCACATCTTTTTGAAATCCTCTTCCTACAATGTTTTAGGGGACCCAAGAAATCCTGAAAATTGTAGCTAGCTGAATATACAGAAAAGGCTCTAGTAATATAGGGAGGATTACTGATTTTTCAGGATTATGTATCATCTGGAAAACTCTTTATACTACACTGACGTTCAAAACAATCAGAACAATGCAAGGAGAATAAGTTAGTGCTTCGTCTTCTCTTCCCTATTTGTGTAGAATGCCAGACAATGATTCAAAGGATTATTTTCTTTTTTTAAAGGGCGGTGCAGTTGAATTTATACACAGAGGGCACACTTTTCTTTTTGTATATATTTTACTCAGTCTGTGAAAGTATGAAAAGTATGTTCTGGTATGGTAAGGTAACCGGAATTTTTAATCCTGTGTTAAAAATATTCTTAGGGTTTAGTGGGATTCTTAAAAAATCACATAATAGAAATTATAAACTCCTCTATTATTTTTTTCCCTTAATGGTATTTTTTTTTTAAAAGACAGAAAATTGTGCTTATTTTTGGCAATTTATTGCTAAATTTTAGCAGTTGATTTCAATGAGATCTATAGACGTACCAAACTATGAAGAAAGGGGGCAGAAACTAGCATATGCTATCAGAGTTTGTTGCAGAAAAATCAAATCCAGAAAACACACAGAAATAACTGATTCAGCTGGATTCCTTAACTTCTTTATATACATAATAACAGATGAATAAATGTACACTACCAATAGTAGATTCTTTCAACGTGGCAGAAGTTGCAAGCAGAACACAAGCAAGAGAGAACAGTTAGTTTCATGTCAGAGTTCAGAGCAGACAGAGTAGTTTTAGTTTCGACTCTCAGCACAGAGTCAGATCTGTTTAAACTCCCATTGGCTGACTTAGTTGCTGTGCCTATCATTGGCTGACCTTGTAACCATGTCTCTCCCAGTCATAAATATTCTAACACATGCAGCATATAATCCATAGGTAGTAAGCCTCCACCTTCATTTATTTAATTAAGCAGAACAGAGAAAGAAACAATAGAAAAAGAAAAACAATCAAGCAAAACAGCAATACAGCAATACAGCAAATGAATGAAGCTAAGTTTTTTTGCAACAGTGATGTACCACATTTTTCCTGCCATAAGCAAATCAAATTTGACCAATTTGACTTATGACTACAGTGGAGCCTCTCATCATGACCCTAAGTCAGGGATCCCCAACCCTAACCACAATCCCCGGGCCACGTCCCATTACCAAGGCTGTGGCCCATTCAGAACCAGGTTGTGCAAGCTGTGGGAGAGCACCTGCATATGTGCAGTTCCACTTGCGCAAGTGGCAACCATTCATGCTCACGCACAGAGCTCCATTGCACGAGCAAAGGCTGCTCTCTTGTGAAGCTCCATTTGCATGGCCAACGGCCACGCTGCTTGCACAAATGGAGCTGCGCATGGATGAGTGTCTCATACAGAACCATTCTCTCTTCCCTCCCCCTGCCAAAAAGGTTGTCATAAGTCATAATCTAACAATAACAGAATTGGAAGGGGCCCTGGAGGACACCTAGTCCAACCCCCTGCTCACGCAGGAGATCTGTACTAGGGATTCAAACCGCCGAACTGCCGACCTTTCTGATTGACAAGCTCAGTATCTTAGCCACTGAGCCACCTAATCAGGCTAATGGTCATAAACAACGGAGCCCCCTGTTCACAGTCCTAAGTCATAGTGGTTGGTGATGTGACTGGCATGATTTTACAACCCTTTTTACAATGGTCATTAAGCAAATGCAGCAGTCATTAAGTGGCCACCATGTTTGTTAAACAAACATAATGGTCCTTAAGTGAGCCAATGGTTTGTTATGGTGGGGTTTGGCTGAAAACCAGTAGTGGGTGCCATTTCTCCGCAAAATCCTAGTAGAAAGTGGTGACGTGACTATGGGAATGCTGCAACCATTCATAAATGCGTCCATGGTGCTGAGCACCTAAAATTTAGTCATGTGACTGAGGGGGGAGGTGACCGTCAGAGCTTCATATCCAGGTCGTAAGTAGACCCAAGGTAGGTCCATCATACTTTCAAATGGTCACTAAGTGATTAGTCATAAGTTGAGGGCTTCCTGTGCACTTCAAAAGAAACCTAGGCTGGGATGAGAACTGAAAATGATATGATTTTCGTGTCTGTTTATGAGTTTTTCTCTTTGTCCGCCTTAAGTATTACAGCTGTATTGTAACTAGAACAGAGATTTTGGGGAACCAAAATTATCACAGGCTTCAAATGGATCTAGGATTTAAAACTAGGTAACAGTGCCTAAGACGCTGAGCTTGTCGATCAGAAAGGTCGGCAGTTCGAATCTCTAGCGCCGTGTAACGGAATAAGCTCCCATTACTTGTCCCAGCTTCTGCCAACCTAGCAGTTCAAAAGCATGTAAAAATGCTTTTGAAAAATAGGGATCACCTTTGGTTCTGTACACTTTTGGAGTTTAGTCATGCTGGCCACATGACCATGGAGACCTCTTCAGACAATGCTGGCTCTTCGGCTTTGAAACGGAGATGAGTGCTGCCCCCTGGAGTCGGGAACGACTAGCACATATGTGCGAGGGGAACCTTTACATTTACCTTAACCTGGTCTACAAGGATTCATGAAAGAACTGTCTGCTCTTTTTCTTATCCACAGAAACCAAAGAAGAAGCCAGCGATATATCTAAGGAGAACCCCAACTGAAAAATAAAATAAAATAAAGGGTGAAAACCTGACTGGCTAGTGAGTATCAAGAACATAAAACAAATGAAAGGAACTAAGTTGGCAGGAGGTTGTAGTAAAAGTAATATGGGAAAGAGATTAGAGAAGAGAGGGACAGAATGCAGAAGGCAAGAAATAAGGGTGGGGGGTAATAGAAGCTGAATCCAGTATTACAATTCTGGAAACGTGATATGTGATTCAATGTTGTTCAATAAAATCAGCATTCGGTTTGCAAACGTATCCTTTGCAAAGGATCTCAGAAATAGTTGGGACATTTAAAAAAATAGCCTTGCATTTTAAATACACATTGCACTTTAATTCTGAAAGTAAATGTAGGTTTATCTTTATTTTCTGTATTTATTGATTGCAGTGGAAGCGTCTTTGTTTTACTCAGACCTCACTTGGAGAAATATTATTAGGCACCCAACAAATCTTATAAGGTAAGTTAGGCCAGGATTTCCAGTGGCCACATTTGGAGTTTTATTAATTACATTTATATGCTGCCCGTTTCACTCTTGAAGCCGTTCTGATGAAGTTTTAAAAACATGCTGCTTCTAAGTGTGTTATTGGAGGCTGTTGACCTTAGCTGCCATGTAAAGTTAGTATCCACCCCTCCCCTAGAAAAATGAAGTGTTTTGAGAAATATTAAAAAGCAGAATATTATATTTCCTTGGATGAGAAATAGAGAAACTTCAACCAAGCTTAGCTCAGACCAACTCCTAGGATTTGTACATGGCCCCATGGGAGTCTGACAACAGCCAATAGAATAGATGTTCTTGCACAGGAACAGGAAGCTCAAGTGCAAAGCCCAAGATAAGGTATACATAGCTTCCCCCTCTGAACTCTATGTGGCCAACTATCAAATGTGCTTGATGGTTCTGTTCATCATTAAACCATCTTTCCAATCAGGGGAGAGGGGGCGGTATAAAAGTCTAAATAAAAGTAAAGTAAAGCCTCCATGTTTCTGGCGTCTTTCTCCTGGCTTGGAACTGAACCAGATGGATATTTCTTCCAATAGAAGCTATAACCAATTTATAGTATACCAATCAATCAGAATACTTTGCTCACCCCACCCAACTAACCCTGCTTACCTTTGTCCATTCTCTGAGCTGGTGGATGGCAGACAAGGAATTGGCTTGTAGCCACCTATCACGTTAGGAGAACTAATTTGAAATGAAAGGCATTCTGGGAAACAAAGGCGATGCGCGTTGCTGGGTGGTATGCCAGTTTCTTCCCTTTTTAAAAAAATTAAAAGAGTCTTTCGCACAAAGGGTCAATGGTGGAGGAGAAAGCCTGGCAGATGCCAAGGAGGATAGCCTTGACATGGGAGATTATGGGGGCTGGGAAAGTAATATGAATAATGTGCGATAAACAATTAACCGATTGGAGTTAATTACCTGCTTATCTCATATAGATTCGTTTAGTTTGGGTGGCAAAAAAAAGCCCAAGTAGAAGACATTCAGAACATTCAAAGAGGATCCAACATACGAGTGGTGGGATTCAAATTTTTTTTTACTACTGGTTCTGTGGGCGTGGCTTTGTGGGCATGATGTGGCTTTGTGGGCGTGGCTTTGTGGGCATGGCAGGGGAAGGATACTGCAAAATCCCCATTCCCTCCCCATCCCACTAACCTGCTTTCCAGCTCCATTCTGCTGTCCAGGGCAACAAAAGAAGATCAGCTGGGAGGCAGGAAGGCAGCAGGGGCGAGGCCAGCCTATTTGCTGGTTCTTCGAACTACTCACAATTTCCGCTACCGGTTCTCCAGAACCTGTCAGAACTGACTGAATACCACCTCTGCAACATACTGAAGTACATGAGGCTTGGAAGACACTGACTGACATCCTGCGGCAGTGCTGAAGAATTCTTGATGATTCACAGATATAAACAATTAAAATAATTAATAGTTGAATTACAATTAGAACATACAAATCTATATAGAACATAAGCAATCCTAACTGTTTATGAACTTCATCCAAGATCTGCTTCCCGAAAGCAATTAGAATGGAAATTAGCTTAATTTCTACAGTACTCATCCAAAATGACTAGTACTACGTCTGAGAAGGAACTTCTTCGAGCCTCTCCACCTCTTACCTCCCAAAAGTGGGGAACCACTAGGAGCTTTTGCAAGCATAACTGAATTTGTTGCAATTGGATTTTGCAACTGGAGGGCATTTATGACTTCACAGCATCCTGCGCCCACATGATAACCATTTGCGATGGTCCCAACTGACTTCTGACAAGCAGAGCAAATGGAGAAGCCAGCAGTGAAATTGCAAGTCTCAATCCTGTGATGTTTTGCTTAGTGATGGAGTTGCCGATCCCAGTTGTGATTGCTCAGCAAAATTATCTAATCAATTTATCAACAGCCCGAATAAGTGAGCTGCAGGAATTTTTTTTCCTTGCTTATTTTTTCACCAAACAACTCAGATCGGTGGCTTACAGGTTGCTAGAAAGGGTTACATTTCCTAAATATTTTGTTGGATCTCAGCCAAAGTATTTTTAAGGTCCCTCAAGAATTTAGAGAATTAAGCATTACCACATCAGCTCCTTGTCATTGATACTGTAGTATGGCTTACTCATTTCTTTCCCTGTGGCCACTAAAAACACACACTCTCTCTCTCTCCCTCCCTCCCTCCCCCTCCCCCCTCTCACTCTCTCTCTCTCTCACACACACCTAAAGATATGAAATGGTTTCAAATTATCATTTGACAATGAAAATCAGCCATTTCATTTTCCAATTTCAGAATCGTGAAATATAACCTTTAACAGAGTCAGACTGCATACCTATTTCATTTTGTTTGGAATAGCTCTCTAAAACTCTTTCCTTGACCTCCCCATTGCTTGAGATGGAGGTGTCAGAGATTTAGACTTGGGTGGTACATAGTACACTTCTACATGTTCTTCTACAGAGGCCATGACTTCTACCCAAGCCTCAACAACATAATTCAATGTTGGTTCTAACTGTGGTGTAACAAAAGCTTTCTGGCATTAACTGGTCTCTTTCAAGCCTCAATCACTTAACTTGGTTAGGCTTCTGCCTCCACGTTTAGGGTCTGAAAACCCATTAGAACTTAGCCATCTATAAAAGTTGATGAGCCATAGGATGGTTACAGGTGGGGGGAGATCTAATGTCAGGCCCAACAGAGACTCCACTTCCTTGAGGTCTTGAGTAAAAACAGGGTAGACCAACTGATGACCTCCTTTTACCAGTCCACAATAGAAAGTGTCCTTGCTTATTGCATCGCGGTATGGCATTCCGGTTCGACAGCTGCGGATAGAAAAACATTACAGAGGGTGGTGAGCACAGCACAAAACATTGTGGGCTGTCCCCAGATCGCGAGGGCTCACTGCCTTAGAAGAGTGAGGAAAATCCTCAGGGACGACTCACACTCACAGCCCTTCTTTACCCTCCTACCATCTGGAAGGAGATATAGAAGCACAGCCAGCTGCACAAACAGGCTGAAGAACAGTTTCTATCCATGGGCTGTCAGACTCCTGAATGCTAAATAACATCATAACTACATAGTACGATGGACTTGAAGGGCCGGCGCAATGTGTAACGTATTCACACTAGTGCAATAGGACTGGGTGTTTGTTAATATGATTTATGGGGTTAGGGATTTTTCTGTCTTCACTGTGAGCTGTATTGTGTTGGGAGGGGGCGCAACCAATATCATTGTACCTATGTTGTGCACTGACAAATAAATTATTATTACCGTATTTTTCGGACTATAAGACATACCGAAGTATAAGATGCACCATGATTTTGAAGAGGTAATTTTTTTAAAAAAGTGTTTGCACTCTGCAAGCCTCCCAAACCCTTTGCATACCTCATTTTTTGCAAAAAAAAAGGGGGGGTTATGGAGAGGCTTTGGGAGGCTTGTAGAGTGCTTCTGGAGGCTTGGGGGGGGGGCAAAAACAGCCCCGGTTTTTTGCTCTTTTTTGCCCTCCCCAGCCCTCAGGAGCACTCTGGAAGCCTCCAAAACCCTCTGCACATCCATTTTGACAAGGCGGGGGGGGGGGGTGGTAGGCCAAAAATACTGTATTCAGTGTATAAGATGCACCCAGATTTTCACCCTTTTTTTCTGGGGGGAAAAGGTGCATCTTATACTCTGAAAAATACAGTATCTAATGTTAGAAAAATTCTTGTTAATAAAGGTCTGCATAAGGAAAAGATCTAAGACATCAAGAACATTTGTCCTACAAAGTGTATAAACTGCATAACAAAAGCTCCATCACTGGGAAAAGTTGTAAATAAAAATGAATGCAGTATTTTTGTATGGAACTTTTAAAAAAAAGATCTGTCAGACCAAAACACCAGAATCCAGGAGGAAGGAGGGGGAGAGGGAGAAGAGGGAAGAGAGGAGAGAAGAGAGAGAAGGAGAGGAAAGAGGAGACGTTGAAGAGAGGGACAGGAAGAGAGAGGGAAGAAGGGGGAGGGAAGGGGGAGAAAGGAGAGAGAAGAGGGGAGAGGAGAGGAGAAGCATTATTCATTTCAGTAAAAATGTCCCAATTTCATTCTTATTAATTTTAGCTTTTTTCATATTTATCTTTCCATCATTTTGCAAGCTGCCCAGAGTGACTCCAACAGTGAAATGGGCAGCGTATAATTTTAATAAATAAATACAATGACTGTTTTGCTTGCTTTTGTTCCTTTCACAATCCCATCACAGGGCTGTCCTGCTGTTCAGGCATTAACAGAATGCAAAGTGAAGGACCAATGTCAGAATTCAGGAATTGAAATGCTCTGAAACCATTGCACAAACTCCCCCTTTTCCCGTCTGATGGGTGAAAGTTACCTTTATGGGAATGACCAGATTTTCAAACTGAGAGCAAGATCGAGCAGAACAAAATGTAACAAAAACATTAAAAGACAAGCAGTTAAATCGTTTTCTGTCCTTGGGGGGAAATAATCATACTTGTTGTACGAAAGACTTTTTTAAAAAGGGAAAACCTTCGTCTGGGCCTGATTCCAGTTCTCCAGCCCAGGTGTGGAGCGATGCCTTCCCCAAGGCACCATCTTGTCCTTCGAGCTGACAAGCAGCAAATGCCTCACTTCTAGCCTGCACATCTGTTGCAACCGATTCTGGAATTAACCCTTTTCCTGTAGCTCAACTAGCCCAGCTTCTCCTGAGGGCCTGAAATGATCCTTCAGCAAGAATAAATGAGACAGAGAACAGATCCCTGGGCATCAAAGGCAGAGGGGGGTTGCTACCGGTTCATACCGGTTCGGGAGAACCGGTAGTGGAAATTGTGACTGGGTCGCCGAACCGGTAGAGATGACAGGCTGGCCATGCCCCTGAACCGGTTCCCCGGTTCCCCATTGCCGGCAAGTTTTTAGTCATTTTATAATGTTCTGCGCATGCACAGAACAATGTACAGAAAACTGTGCATGTGCAAGCAAATTGCGGCCGGCGCGCACACAAAGTGAACTGGCGGTAATGCCGGCAGGAACCCACCCCTGATCAAAGGGATTCCCAGTGGAGTTCTTCATAAAGGTAAATATTCCCCTCGCACATATTTGCTAGTCGTTCCCCACTCGAGGGGGCAGTGCTCATCTCCGTTTCAAAGCCAAAGAGTCACCACTGTCCGAAGATGTCTCCGTGGTCATGTGGCCAGCATGAATAAACACCAAAGGCATACAGAACACTGTTACCTTCCCACCAAAGGTGGTCCCTATTTTTCTACTTGCATTTTTAAATGCTTTCGAACGGCTAGGTTGGCAGAAGCTGGGACAAGTAACAGGAGCTCACTCCATTACGCGCACTAGGGATTCAAACGCTGAACTGCCGACCTTTCTGATCAACAAGCCCAGTGTCCCCCAGAGATCTTCATAAAAGAGGACAAAAATAAGAAATTAAGGGAGGGCGGGTGTTATACCTTGCATGCTGTCTTTAAGACCATGGATATTATTAGGGGACATAGATGGAGCAGCATGGGAAGCTGTGGATGAATTTTATCATGGGAAAGAGGTGGGCACAGAAGTTTAATGCATGATGATAATAATAATCTAGGTCAGTGATGGCTAACCTTCTTGTTGTTGGGTGCCCAAAAATGTGACTGCGCACACTGATAGTGCGCATGCGTGCTGGCACCCATTATGCAAAGTGCACCCCCACATGCGCATGCGGGCACTGCTTGCTTCCAAGCTGAGCTTGCTATTTCCTCCGGGATGTGCACGCAGGCCAGTTTATTTCTGAACTTTCGGTAAACCCATTGGGCCCATTTTTCGCCCTCTCCAGGCTCCGGAAGCTGTCCTGGAGCCTGGGGGTGGTGGTGAAAACGTCCTCTCCCGGCCCTCCAGAAGACTGAAAATGAGCTGGCCAGCATGCGCATGCATGCTGGAGCTGACGGCTCATGTGCCGGCAGATATGGCTCCGTGTGCCCCCATAGGTTCGCCATCACAGATCTAGGTCAATGGGAAAAACAATTCTGACCTTTCTTTTCAGCTGGTTTAATAGCAATAGCAGATAGACTTATATACCGCTTCATAGTGTTTTACAGTCTTCTGTAAGCGGTTTACAAAGTCAGCATATTGCCCCCGACAATCTGGGTCCTCATTTTACTGACCTCGGAAGGATGAAAGGCTGAGTCCAACTTGAACCTCGAACATTGAGAATGATGTCATAGCTTCAAATACTGGGTTTGTAATACTAATAGGTAGTCCTTGACTTTGTTGTTGTTGTTAGTTGCGAAGTCATGTCCCACCTATTGCGACCCCATGGACAACGTTCCTCCAGGCCTTCCTGTCCTCTACAATCCTCTTGAGTGCATTTAAGCTCACGCCTACTATATGCCTAGTGACTCCACCCAGCCACTTCATTCTCTGTCATCCCCTCCTTATTTTGCCCTCAGTCATTCCCAGCATCAGGCTCTTCTCCAGTGAGTCTTTCCTTCTCATTAGATGGCCAAAGTATTTGAGTTTCATCTTCAGGATCTGGCCTTCTAAAAAGCAGTCGGGGTTGATTTTCTCACAAGCATTCATTTAGCAACTGTTTGAAGTTAGAATGGTACTGAAAAAAATGACTTACGTCCGGTCCTAAAACTTACAACTTTCACAGTTTTCCTACAGTCAAATGGTCAAACTTTAGATGCTTGGCAACCAGTATGTATTTATAACAGTTGCAGCATCCCAGGGTCATACGATTGCCAGTTATGAACTTCTCAGGTGTCCACCAAAAATCTAAGTCAATGGGGAAAGCTGCCTTTCCTTAATGGTCCTGAGATTCACTTAATTTATTAGCAGCCATGGCAAAAAAGTATACTAAAAATACTGAGAAATTTTATAATAAATTGTAAAACTGTCATAGTATTCATAATAATTTAATACAATACAATACAATACAATAGTAGAGTTGGAAGGGACCTTGGAGGTCTTCTAGTCCAACCCCCTGCCTAGGCAGGAAACCCTATACCGTTTCAGACAAATAGCTATCCAACATCTTCTTAAAGACTTCCAGTGTTGGGGCATTCACAACTTCTGGAGGCAAGCTGTTCCACTGATTAATTGTTCTCACTGTCAGGAAATTTCTCCTCAGTTCTAAGTTGCTTCTCTCCTTGATTAGTTTCCACCCATTGCTTCTTGTTCTACCCTCAGGTGCTTTGGAGAATAGTTTGACTCCCTCTTCTTTGTGGCAACCTCTGAGATATTGGAATAATGCTATCATGTCTCCCCTAGTCCTTCTTTCTCTTAAGCTAAACATACCCAGTTCCTGCAACCGTTCTTCATATGTTTTAGTCTCCAGTCCCCTAATCATCTTTGTTGCTCTTCTCTGCACTCTTTCTAGAGTCTCCACATCTTTTTTACATCGTGGCGACCAGAACTGAATGCAGTATTCCAAGTGTGGCCTTACCAAGGCATTATAAAGTGGTATTAACACTTCACGTGATCTTGATTCTATCCCTCTGTTGATGCAGCCTAGAACTGTGTTGGCTTTTTTGGCAGCTGCTGCACACTGCTGGCTCATATTTAAATGGTTGTCCACTAGGACTCCAAGATCCCTTTCACAGTTACTACTACTGAGTAAGGTATCACCTATACTGTACCTGTGCATTCCGTTTTTGTTGCCTAAATGTAGAACCTTACTCTTTTCACCATTGAATTTCATTTTATTAGATAGTGCCCAATGTTCAAGTTTGTCAAGATCCTTCTGTATCTTAAGCCTATCTTCTGGAGTGTTGGCTATTCCTGCCAGCTTGGTATCATCTGCAAATTTGATGAGTTCCCCATTTATTCCCTCATCCAAATCATTGATGAAGATGTTGAAGAGTACTGGGCCTAAAACAGAGCCTTGGGGTACTCCACTGCATACTTCCCTCCATGTAGATGCAGTTCCATTGAGAACTACACGTTGAGTGCGGTTGGTCAGCCAGTTACCAATCCATCTGGTGGTGATGCTGTCTAACCCACATTCTTCTACTTTATCTAGTAGTAGGTTATGGTCTACCTTATCAAAAGCCTTACTGAAGTCCAAGTAAACTATATCAACGGCATTCCTCTGGTCCACTAATTTTGTCACATTATCAAAGAATGCAATAAGATTAGTCTGGCATGATCTGTTTTTGACAAATCCATGTTGGCTTTTGGCTATTACTTTGTTTGCTTCTAGGTGTTCGCAAATTCGTTGCTTGATTATTTTTTCCAGAATCTTTCCTGGTATTGAGGTTAGGCTGATAGGTCTGTTTATTTATTAGGATAAAAAAGAGAAATGAACAAATTTGGACTAAAAGGAAGATTTGGATTAGGTTATGTAATTAATTCAGGAGGCAGATGAATTGATTTATAAAAGAGTTAATAATTATTCATTGCTAACTAGCCCAAGCAACATAAATATATGAAACTGACTATATAATAGGAAACAGAAGATCAAGTAGTATGTGAAATTGACAGAACTTGTGAGATGGCCAAACTGACTTCTTTTTTCTAATCAAATATCATTATTGATATTTATCAATGACTGAAAACCCCTTATGGATGGTTTTGTGTGTCGAAAAAGAAAATAGTATTGCAACTTATGGTTTTGTTGATTAGGTTACAGAAATAAGGGAAATATGACGTAATCTTAGAAAGGCACATTTGATTAGAATTGTAGTATAACTGCCAAGCGGATGATCAGAAACCATTTGTTTATATACTTTTTCATGTTTGCTGGCTTTATTTTTCCCATTTCCTTTTTGTTTTTTTCCCCCTTTCTTTTTCCTTTCACATTTAATGTTTTTCTTTACTTTTTTCTTTAAGTACATCATATATGTACTTTTAATAACTCTTTTAATAACTCTTTTTAAAAAAGAGATGCAATTCAGTCAAGACACTTCCAGATTATGAAACATGAATTGCTTTGTCAAATATGTAGGCTTAGTATATGCCTGCAAGATATGACAGAGAAAGAATATAAAATCAGTAAACCTATGTTTGAAAACTGAAGCAGGAAAAAAGCCCCAAATTTCAAAGAGGAAATGATTGGAAAAAAGGTTTAGAACACGTTTTTTTCTAGCAGCTAACAAAAAGCTAGCCATTTGGTGGTAGGAAGGGCGTACAACTGAGCAGAGATTTCCATTAGACATTAGGCAAGAAAAGTTACCTTAGGTATTCTATTTCTTGATACTTTAGCTAATAGAAAGAAGATGAGTTTTTTAAAAAAATCAGAAAAAATATAGCTAAGATAGGAAAACTGGAGTCTAATAAAAGCAAAGGAAGTTAAAGGAAAATGGAGATACCATACTGAAATACTTTATAAATGGGTTTATAGAATGAAAACATTTTCATTAAGACAATTTATTCAAGAATCAACATTACTTGAAAGTGAAGTATGACAGGCCATAAACCAGCTGTCAAAAAGAAAGTACAAGGTACAATTAAAGTGTTTAAAGCTGCAGAAGAAGCAGCCGTTAAAATGCTAATAACTCTGTGTCAAAAAACATGGAATACTGTAGGAGTTTTGTTCTAAAGGTAAAGGTTAGTCATTCCCAACTCTAGGGGGCAGTGCTCATCTCTGTTTCAAAGCTGAAGAGCCAGCGCTGTCCAAAGATGTCTCCGTGGTCATGACTAAATGCCGAAAGTGCACGGAACATTGTTACCTTCACACCAAAGTGGTCCCTACTTTTCTACTTGCATTTTTACATGCTTTCGAACTGCTAGGTTTGCAGAAGCGGGGACAAGTAACGGGAGCTCACTCTGTTATGTCGCACTAGGGATTCAAACCGCTGAACTGCCAAGCTTTTGATCAACAAGCACAGCATCTTAACCACTGAGCCACCGCATCCCAAGAGTTTTGTTCTATGCACCCCATTTTCTTCCGGAGAGATCCAAGAGAAAGTCAAAATCCCCAACCACTGGACCAATGCAAGCAAAGTTTTGCTTAAACTCTTCCACTGAAGAGCAGAGGCAAACACAGACTGGAAAAGTTCAGAAAAGAGAGAAGAACAGGACATCAAGCAAGTAACGTAAGATGAATATGTGAAAAAAACCACCTGTATTCAAGAAGATTTTCTTTCGCTTCTATGAAAACTGGTGTATAGCTTGATAAAGAGTCCAGTGGCCATTCTCAAAACTATTTGAGGTTTCCCCTCCTTCTTAGACAAGTTTCCTCTCCCAATCCCAAGAAAGGAGACTCTAAATCAAGGGTGTCCAACTTTGGCAACTTTTGTGTTTTTTAATTCCCAGCATGAGCTGGCTGGGGAATTCTGGGAGTTGAAGTCCATGGGTTTTAAAGTTGCCAGAGTTGGAGACCCCTGTTCTAAATGCTTCGGATTGCCTGTACAGAAATTTCTCCGTTGAAAGAAAAGTACTCACTAGGATTCTTGTGTTATCACTCCAACCCTTTCTTAATAAATCTTCCTTAATCTGAGCTCAGAGAGGTTCATTCCTTGGATTGTTCCTTTCCAGTCCTGGTTGCCCGAGAATTCTTGCACCTTCAAGGACAACAGCAAAGTCTTTTGACTGTGTAGTTCATGCCAGAATGTGGAACGTATTAAGGCGGTGTGTGTGCCAGAACACCTGATGATTCTTCTGTGAACTCTTAACAGTGAATAAGAAGATCTTGTTGGGAAAAAAAAGATGGTTTTTATCAGCAACAGCTGTGCTCAACAGGAAGTGCAGGCAAGGAGCGTTCAATTTAAAGAGCAGAGTGTGGGAAAAGGCTCAATAACTCTAATATTACGCTTTCTTCCTTCTTATGCCATAAATGAAAACACTGTCGTTGATAAACTTGAATTAGGTGGTTGTGGGTAATCCTAACTACCAAACATGGACACTTACAATCTTCTAACAGAGAGAGAGGGGGGAGGGAGGGGGAGGGGGAGGGGGAGGGGGAGGGGGAGAGGGAGAGGGAGAGGGAGAGAGGGAGAGAGGGAGAGAGAGAGAGAGAGAGAGAGAGAGAGAGAGAGCACTCTTTGTGTGTGTGTGTTCCAGCATAATTCTGGAATGCCACAAGCAATTTCAACCAAACTTGGTACACAGATGACTTATTCTCTGGAGAAAAATATCGTGGGGGTAAGACATCCCTAACACCCTTCGGGATGTGTGTTCTGTTCAGGGCCGCATTTAGATGAAAAGAGGCCCTAGGCTATTCCACTTATGGGGCCCTTTCACCTCCCATTTTTAAGTTTGTAAATTACATGAGAGATAATAAAATACATCATTACTGTGATATATATCAATATATTAAATGAAACATGTTGTAATTGGTACTAATCTTTATAAAAAATGTGGCACGGATAAATAAAAGGCCCCTCTTGATCTTGAGGCCCTAGGCTGAAGCCTCGTTAGCCTATAGGAAAATCCGGCCCTGGTTCTGTTAAGATACAGCCTGTTGTGCCATACTGCTGTATTGGCTTTTACTGTACAGTGCAGTGGAGTTGCCATGATAATGGCTTCACAGTACTCCACAAGGGAGCACCCTCTGGTAAGGGGCAAAATCCAACATTAGAAATTACGTTTGGGACAATTTTAAAAATCAGCTTTAAGAAGAAGAAAAGAAAGAAAGAAACTACATTTGGTCCAGACATTTTTCCCCTATAAATAAATCCCCGGGCAACACCGGGTTATCAGCTAGTAAAACATGCTAGTTAGTCACAAACAGGAGACTCTATACTGGGGCTATGGCAGAGAATCACAGAATAACAAAAGAACAGAATAACAAAGTTGGAAGAGACAATGAAGTTTAGTTCATGATGAGTTCACATATACACAAAATGTCCCATCTAGTCATTTTTGGCTAATCTCGAAAATCTAAGTAGGGCTTGTTTTGGTTAGAACTTGGGTGGGAGACCATTATAAAATACAAGAGTTGCAAGCTAGCTATTCAATCAATCAATTAATCAATCAATCAATCTCAGAAGCAGCACTAGCAGCAGACACCATTCTCTATTCCTTCTCAGGATATTACGTGCTCACGCCCAGTAATTTGCAAATTACATGATTATTCTCATTTTAACTTTGAATTTTATTCTATTATTTTAATTGCCTCATAATATGTTTTATATACAAGTAAAGCGTATAATTTATGCTTTATCTGTATGTCACCCAGAATTATGGATTTAGTGATGGGTGTTTTCTAAATGTAATATAGCTTGAGTTTGATCTGAAAGTGACCGTGACTTTCTGAATTAAATGAAATATCATTGTGCAGTAATCTTTGAGAAGGCTACTTAATGAATTTTGCTTTCTCGCATTGTCTTTTCTTTTTCTTGTAATCCTCTGTCGCATATTACGTGTTCTGTTGTATATTGTTTGTTCTTCTCACAGGAAGAGGAGATATTTTCCTTTTATTGCGCAGAGACAGCATTTGCTCTTCATTAGACTTTACATGGTCTCTTCCATTAATATTAATTTATCTCCATTGTCCACAAGCCACTTCATGCATAGAAGCAATGCAAAGCTTGGAACTACAAGGTAGAATGCAGCCATTCCAGAGCTTGCTGCTGATTGTAATTTTCAAAAAGGCAAAAATATTATGAGCCACAGTGGCACAGTGGTTAGAGAGCAGTACTGCAGGCTACTTCTGCTGACTGCCGGCTGCCTACAATTTGGCAGTTCAAATCTCACCAGGCTCAAGGTTGACTCAGCCTTCCATCCTACTGAGGTCAATGAAATGAGGACCCAGATTGTTGGGGGCAATAAGCTGGCTCTGTAAAACTCTTAGAGAGGACTGTAAAATTACTATAAAGCTGTATATAAGTCTAAGTGCCATTGCTATTAAATGCATATGAAATAATCTATTTTACACTGACACTTATAGAAAATCTGTTTGGCCTGGCTATTCTTTTTGTTGGCACCATCCATCCTGAGGTATTTCACCTGCTTTAGAAAATTCATCCCAATTGACTGTAATAAAATGATTAAGAGCCATTGCTGTTCCCAGAAATAGAAGTTGTGATTTAAATTTTTTTTAATGCTAGAATGGTGAAGAGTTGCAGATTTTTTGAAAAGCATCCTTTTATTACGCTAAACTAATTTACAAAACATATACAGGATTAATTCAATATGCAGATTCAAACTTCAAATTAATTCAAACTTCGAATATTGCCATTGTGGTAGGAGGGGAAGGGGGTGTTTGGATTACCAGAACCACTCCCAAAACTTTGAACTTATTAAAGATCAGGAATCTTATCCTTTTGTTTTTTAAAAAAACTCCACAATCACAATCAACACTTCCTCCTCCTCCTCCACTTCCTCTTTTACCACTGCAGGTGTTGAGGGAAATACAAAGTTCTGGTTTTTGCTCTTCTGGCAGAATCAACCATTGTTAATTGATGTTATTGTAATGTCTTTGATGTTGTCTCTCCATCTTCTTCTGAGACTGCCTCATGTTCTTTAACCTTCTCCTAATTTTTGTATATGCCTTGCACTATATGGAATCCCAAGGCATCTTCTGCACTTTATTTGTTGTTTTTGAATATAGTTTAAAATTGATTCTATGCCAATTTTTTTCTCTTATGGTCTCATTTCTGATTTTATCTCTTCTGGTCACTCCAACAGCTTTCCTCAAACATCTCATGAAATGAGATGGTCTTTTAAAATTGATGTTATGTTTTATGATGTAAGCTGCCCAGAATCACTTCTTGAGATGAACAGCTATAAAAATCAAATAAGCAATCTGTTGGATTTGTGTAGTCATATGGCTAGCATGACATCACGGAGAGTGGTTACTTTCTCAGTGAAGTGGTACCTATTGATCTACTTGCATTTGCATGCTTTTGAACTGCTAGGTTGGCAGGAATTAGGGCGACAATGTCATGCAGTCCCCAGGTCACGAATCTGGGCTGTCAACTTTCTAGCATCTTAAGTGCTGAGCTATCTCACTGCCCCTACCCAATAGCACTATCCTATTCCATGGCTTTTAAGTTGAAAAATACTTAATACTGCTCTAATATCAAACCGTATATGATATATACAAATGTGGTGAGACCTCCAATACTGGGGTTTTGTTTTTAATCCTTAAAAAATAATGTATTGAGGAGGCTATCATTAAACACAGACAGATGGCCATCTCAGACAGCTGGGTTTGGATGTCATGAAAAGAAGAGTATATTTAGGGTTATTTAGTATGTTATTATTGGATTTTGCTGCCAGGAAGTCGAATAATTATACCTAGGGGTTTAAAAACATTTAGCCTAAAAACCTATACTCCCAGTTAAGATGGCTCCTCTTCTTGTACCTCTGTTTGATCATTGACCTTCCTGCTTTGCATTGCATGCTGCCCTGAAATATGATATGATGAAGGGCCATTATAAAACTTTTAAATAAGTAAATTATTCTCCCCTCTTTGGTGGACGGGACTTGATTTGCCAAATATTAGAGCCGTTTGTTGCAACGTAGAAATCATTTACTATTTTGGCGAAGATTTGAAGTAGACCTCCATTCCTCATCTAGGAAGAGAAGCCAGACTCTGAAGTCCCAAGGAGGACACAAATCAGAGTTCTGTGTCTTATGTCAGAGATCTAGAGAACCTGGAGACCCAGCACAGCTGAATTGAGAATGATCTAGGCCAGTGTTTCTCAAACTTGGCGACTTTAAGTCCTGTGGACTTCAACTCCCAGAATTCCCCAGCCAGCTATGCTGGCTGGGGGATTCTGGGAGTTGAAGTCCACAGGACTTAAAGTTGCCAAGTTTGAGAAACACTGATCTAGGCAAAGGCAAAGGAAGAAGTTTTGGCTAGAGAGAAATTCCCTGAAGATGGGCTCCAGCATGAATCCAAAAGCTCAGAAGGCAAAAACCTCTGGTCCCAATTTATTTTTATTTATTATTTATTAATTAGATTTCTAGACCGCCCCCTCTCCCCGGAGGGACTCGGGGCGTGTACAGGTATAAAGTTTAAAAACCCATCCAAACAATAACATACATCATTAAAATTAAATTAAATAATCCCTGTACAATTTATAAAAATTAAAACTAGCCCATAAAACCAATCATAAAATTTAAAAACCAAAACTGAGGTGGGAAGGCTGGAATTAGGCCAGGCCGGCTAGCTGGAACAGGTGGGTTTTGAGTTTCTGACGGAAGGAGCGGAGATCAGTAGTCATTCTAATGCCAGGGGGAAGGTCATTCCAGAGGGTTGGGCCCATCACAGAGAAGGCTCTTCCCCTAGGCGTCGCCCGCTGGCACAGCCTAGCGGACGGCACCCGGAGGAGTCCCTCTCTGTGTGAGCGGATAGGCCGAAGGGATGTATGGGGCAGGATACGATCCCGCAAATAACTAGGTCCTGTGCCATGGAGCGCCTTGAAAATGATGGTCAACACCTTGAAATAACTGACCCAGATAGGAATCTGCAACATTATCCTGGCTCATGTACATTTGCCTTTATTCGTGAGAGGAAGAAGTGTTAGAGAAGGGGTCTCAAAAATAAAAGGCTTGCTTTCAATAGATTAAACACTTCCACTTGTTTGTACCAGTGGTGGGTTCTGGGCGGTATGACATGGTATGGTCATACCGGTGGTAGCTGGGAGCAGCGGCCAATGTTCCCTCTAATTTTTTATCAGTGTGCACGGAAAAGTATAGTGTTTGACCGGCACATTTTCATGCCTGAGCAGCACCTGAATTTTTTTCACAGATGTCACCTAAGACAACAACAAAATCAGTGTTACTTGAAACTCAAAGATATGTTTATTCAAGGTACCTGCTTAATTAAAAGTGTTATATAATATATAGAGTAAGTTGAATTCAAGTTCAATGGATGACTCCCTATGGGAAAAGGATCAAAACTTCCCTCTATCAGGAAATAGGTTAGAATCAATACAGTGCAGGAGGCAGAAGCCTTCATCAAAAAAAATTCTCTCCTCCTGGAGGACAAACATAGTGAAGGTGGTGGGAGGGGCAGCATGGTGCAGGATAAGAAGGAGGGGGGCTGAAGGCTCCTCTGGGGACAGGGAGGAAGAAGCAATATCGAAAAGGCTCAGATCGCAAAAATAAAAGTTTTTGAAATAAATAGCAATTGGTGATACTCTAGAAGGTGACAAAGAAAAATGAATGAACACATGGTTAATATTACAGAATAAGATCTTGTTTTCTGCTTATCTTTTGTATTTTGTTTTTAAGATTGTAAAAACTGTGAGTGCTGGATGGGTTACTAACACCAGTGTGGGAGCTGTCAAAAAATTTTGTATACCCATTTACCTTTCCCCATATATGTGTAAAAACCAATAAATTTTTTTGAAAAAAAAACTTCCCTCTATCCACATTTTCCATACTATGAATTATTTTATATGCTTTATATTTCCCCCCTTACTATCCAATAGTCTGCAGTGATATTAGCAAGTTATGAATAAATTACCAATTGATGTAGATTAGCAATTGGGGTATGTAAAGAAACAAACCTATTATTTATTGAGTTGCATGTATACAACATTTATATATTGGCTGGCTGTAAACTATATTTAACCATTTGTTTTTATATGATGAGCCAAGAACTGGAACCATTTGCTGTATCAACACTATGGATGGTAACACCTAGCTGACCATGGCTGATCCCCCAAAAACTAGTAGACTCTGTACTGCTGCCAAAACAATCTACATGGAGGTTAGCTAATTTGAACTTGCTAAAGAAATCTGATCTGTCACCTTTGAGAGGATGAACCAACAGAAAATGAAGTTGGTTTTCAATATATTAAATGGCTCATTTAATATACAGCCCTTTCATAGGCAAATAATATAATAATGCATGGAATGTGTGATGAAATGTTGATTTGTAAGTACTAATTTTCATACGTAAAAATACAAAGATGCATAAAAGAGGCAAACCAATACCGTAGGTCAGTTTTCTGTTTCCTGAAAATTATCCCTTTCTTCTCTGGTGCCATTGGTAAAAAAACAGAAGACTAATTCAAAGCATTTAAAAAGAAAATACATAATGACAGCATGCAAGTGTCAGCAAAGCCTTCTGACAAATAAGGGAAAGAGGTATATGACCCTACACTTTCAGAATCAAACAGAAAGAAATTCCCTCCCAGACTAAACATGTGTGTGTGTGTGTGTGTGTGTGTGTGTGTGTGTGTGTGTGTTTCGCGCCTATACTTTGCAATAGATAAGTGCAACAGACCGATCGGGAACCTGAAATCCAACTGCTTCCCCAAAGGCAGAGTGCTCTAATGTGCTTCCAGCAACCCTTTGGGGCCGGTGGTCCTGTTCACGGTTACCACAAGGAAGCACCACTCTGTTAAGTGGAGATTACTTTCAGGAAAACAATTCGCAGACTCACTGCCTGCCTTGCGTGCTCAGAGCTTCAAAAAACAGTCCCGGATAGACGCCAATAAGCATTGGGGGCTGCAGGTGCCGGGCGATTGAAGCGCTCCACTCTAGGACGCCTGACCCCATCGCAGCGTACCAGTTGTGAGGGGATCCAGAACCCACTACTGGTTTGTATGGAAACCATCATACAGAGTTGAAAAAGTTTAAAGATGTTGTGTTAGGAACTGAGTATTTTAAGTTCTGAAGGCTCATGCTTTCTTTTGGCCCATTTTTTTTTTTTTTTGAAGCTGTTATAGAAAAACTGTAACTGAAAGGAATTGCTGAATGTCTTCCTTACTCTCTGTAGATCAAGGGTATACAAGCTGAAGTCTTAGCTCAGCATGTACTCTGAATATTTGGTACGGCCCACAATACTTTTCAGATTTCAGATGGCAATTTGTTAATGTAGAAGAAAGAGACAATTATTGAATTTATGGGAATGTTCTTTCATTTTATTCATTTAATGCTTAGTTAAATGTTACTTTAATTAAAACATAGTGGGAATCGTCATATGTCCTACTCTTGCTGTGAGATTAGCAAGGCCCACAATGAACCCCTGATCTAGATACGGTTTGGGACCTTCAACACAACACCCCACCCCTCATATATCCAGGATGACCACATGACATATCCCCAAGTCTTTTAGTGCTGTTTCACCTGAACCCTACAGGAACTTCTCCAAGCGATGGATTAAAGGAGAGTAGTATGAAAAGTCCTATAATTCAAATCGTGAGAGCACAGATTTTAGGGTGATCTTGAAGCCCATTGTAATGTCAACAGTGTGTCAAGATTGAACCACTTTGCTTCTTTCAAACCTTAACACTTTTCAACTTGCCAATGAACTGGGGAAAGGGAAGGGGAAAATAGAATGCTAAGAATGTGTGTGTGAACTGTGAGAGCTTGGTAACCATCAAGGTCACCACAGCGGGTGCTTGAGAAACAGATGGACTGTTCCAGTGGTGGGTTTCTACTGGTTTGGACCGATTCAGCTGAACCAGTAGTGGTTTGGCAGCCTGGGTCACTGGAACCGGCAGCTACCCAGGCCTGCCATGCCCCAGAACCAGTTTCCTGGGCAGCGGTGCCATCTTGTTTTTCAGTTCTGCATATGCGCAGAACAACTTTAATTGAACTGTGCATGCACACAGCACGTGCACGAGCAAACCGGCAGTAGTACCTGGTGGAACCCACCCCTGGACCGTTCCCATAACAAAAGGACATCTCATAATTGGACAATGTGATCATCCAGGAGTGGGGA
This sequence comes from Natrix helvetica, assembly GCF_964273705.1. Classification (NCBI taxonomy): domain Eukaryota; kingdom Metazoa; phylum Chordata; class Lepidosauria; order Squamata; family Natricidae; genus Natrix; species Natrix helvetica. Next base: position 21,087,034 of record NC_138552.1, on the reverse strand, counting down.
GAAAGGGAAGGTACTATTTAATTAAGCAAGCAATTGTGCGGGAAAACCAGATCTGGTTTTGTTTCTTCAATACCAAAATGGTGTATCCAATAAAGTTTTACTTTTAGCAATTCAAAGCGCCCGAGAATGTTTCCTTATTTTGCATTCACTAGTCAGACAGTTGACACACTGGATGAATCCTGGGATCCAGAGGTCATCTCAGTTCATAACTGACCTGTTTAGCAAGGATTAATTTTGTATATCCACTAGATATCTCCATGCATTTAATGGCACAATCGTGAATCAGACCGAAGAAAATCTGACTATCGCTGTTTTTTAGTTTGATTCATCCTGGGCCACTTTTTCTTTGTTCTTTTTCCAGTGGATTAAACCATGTTATGAACAGACATTGTTCTTTCAAAGTTTCTTGTTGTCATTGGTTCCATCTTGAACATGCCTGACTAATGGCCGTATAGATATACAGCTGTCTCCCTATGAGGAATGTTTCTCCACCAACAAACCAAAAAGCCAACTATGAAGCAAAAAAACATCTTGTGCTATTACACAGCAAAGCCACGTTTCATAGTTTTGCCCTTCTTTGTGTGGTGTTACAAAAGCAGATTGCACGCAGATTAATTTCAAAGTATAAGCAATGGAATTAGATTGCAGAAAGTAAATGGGATTTTGTTGGAAGGAGAGGAAACGGAATTTGCCCAGAGAATGGTTTTGATTGCTCTCTAAAGTTCTGTGGTCACATCTGATGAAGAAAGGAAGCAAATCACTAGGGGATTCTTTGCACCTGTTTTCTGTGTTGTGGTTGCTATGGGCCAGAGTGTCCTAGAATGAAAAGTATCTGTTTAAAAAACAACAACATAACACATTACAGGAGAATGTGACACTCAGCTGCCTCAAAACAAACACACCCACACCGTAATCTCAACCAACTCATCTCAACTAGTATCTAATTAAAAGAAGCAGTGGGTCTCATGTGTGACAGACATGAAATTTGATTAATCATCAATCTATTACTGTAGATTAACCTAGGATTCATCCTCATTTCTCTCTAACATCAACACAGAGATGTCTCACTCATTGTTCTGAAAGAATATGTCCTCATGATGCTCCCTTTGTCTCATTCCAAGCCCACCACAGAGAGTTTACGTTCAGCTATTCCACTTTTAAAGTAGTATTTTCTCCTCTCCTGACAATTTTCATGTACTGTAGCACATCAACTAGGATGTTTCTCCTGTTTGAGGCTGGTCAAGATACATTTAGGGGATGGGATCTGGCCAGGCTCTACTGACTACTAACAGGGACATGTCTTCCTCAACCTAATTGCTCAGCAATGAACTCTCTTTTGGGTTGTTCTGCATGGAAAAGTGGACTCTTGGCTTTGTGGAGGTATCTAATCATGTAGTGTCTGACTGGCACTTTCTGAAACACTTGCCAGGCTTCTTGAGCTATGTCACAGACTCATGGTGGAAGGTAAATAAGTTCAGTAATAATAATTGGAGAAAGTTCAGTGCTTTGAGCATTTTGTTGTTGTTCGTTGCGAAGTCATGTCCGACCCATTGCAACTCCATGGACAACATTCCTCCAGGCCTTCCTGTCATTTACCATCCCCTGGAGTCCATTTAAGCTCAATCCCACTGCTTCGGTGACTCCACCCAGACACCTCATTGTCTGTCGTCCCCTCCTTCTTTTGCCCTTTCCCAGCATAGGGCTCTTCTCCAGTGAGTCCTTCCTTCTCATTAGGTGGCCAAAGTATTTGAGTCTCATCTTCAGCATTTGGTCTTTTAAAGAGCAGTCAGGGTTGATCTCATCTAGGATTCACCTTGCAGTCCAAGACTGGTGGGTCTGGAACCTTTTCCTTATAGCCTGGAATTTCTTGCATTGGGAATAGAATAGAATAGAACAGAATAGAACAGAATAGAGCAGAACAGAACAGAACAGAACAGAACAGAACAGAACAGAACAGAATAGAATAGAATAGAATAGAATAGAATAGAATAGAATAGAATTCTTTATTGGCCAAGTGTGATTAGACACACAAGGAATTTGTTTCCAGTGTGTAAGCTATTGTTGTATATACAACAATTACTATTGTTGCATGTACAGCAATCACTATTGTACATACAATAATAGTGGTTCATAAGAAGATAAGGAGATAGGTAATAGAGAAGATAAGAATAATGATGGTAATATTGCCTTTTTAGAGAGTTTGACAGTGTTGTGGGAATTAATTGTTTAGCAGAGTGATAGCATGGGGGGGGGGAACTGTCTTTGGGTCTAGTGGTTCTGACATCCAGTGCCCTATAGTGTCATTTTGAGGGTATATTTCAGTGGTGGGTTGCAGGCAGTATGCCCCGGTACAGACGTACTGGAGCCTGCCGGGAGCACCAGGTATCATTCCAGTATGGTGCTCTGGAGGGTCCACCCACCCACCCGAGCTCCTTACCTGTCCTTTAAAGTCTTCGGCACTTCCATGCATGCGCATGGCGCATACAGCACCTGCGCGAAGCTCCGCCGAGAAGCTGGAGCATCGTTGCTGCGGAAGCGTTGCTGGCAGCTACAATGCATGCAAGTCCCACGCACACATGCACAAGTACCACATGCATCCATGTGGGCGATGCCGGGCCCGTTCCAACCGTACTGGTTGCAACGGGATCCAAAAACCCACTACTGGTAGACGTCTTATCAAAGTAATGTGCACTTTCAGAGAATGGTTAAACAGCTCCAAAGCAAGCGTTTGGAAATGGAGAGGAAAAGGTGCATTTTCCCCCCTGGGCATCCATTCTGAATAACTATTTTTCTTTTCCAGAAGTATAACATCTCTTTAACCAACATAATGCAGGCAGAAACTTGTAATTACAGCAGAGATCTCTCAAAACCACTGAGCTCACACTGGAGCTCATTGATGGAAGACAGGGCTACCCTTTTTTTCTTCAAGACTTCAGCATCTGGATTCAGTTCTTAGCACACAAGCACCAATGTGCACTATTTCAGACAAAAAAATAACCCTCCATTATCCCATGGAAATAATACACTCCATCAAATTGCTTATACAGGCAAGACAAGCAATGAGATAATCAGAACATGTTGAGCCCGGGACTTCCGGTTCCGGCGGCTACGGCGACAGGCAGATCGCTGCCTGCTCCAGCTCTCCCGGTGGGCTTCCCCCGCTTCTGGGGGGGCACAAGACGCCTTGGAGGGGCGTCTTGCCGAAGGAACGGCTCGCGGAGGGTCCTGGCGTCGGCGGCGGCTGGCGGGGGCTCCTCCGCTTCGTTCTAGGCATCGGGGAGCAGTTTTGGAGGACGTGCGTGCGCACGCGTCTCGCCCCATGCCGATCGGAGAACACACTTCCGAACGAAGCAGCGGCAGTATGGTGAGAGGCTTCCTTTCTGCATTCCTTCGCTTTTGAATTGATGAACTTTTCAGCACTTTTAAAAAGTTAAATTTTCGGATCCCTGCTAGAGGTGCGGCTAGAGGGAGGGGGATTTCCCCCCCTCCCTCGGACAAGCGGCTTGAAAAGACTTTCCTTCCATCCCCAGAGAGGAGGAGGGGGGAGAGCCAACTAATGATGCCTCACCCCTATAAAAGTGATTTTCATTCGACCTAGCTCCAGAACTAATGGATGAACTGAGAACTTTTTGAACTTTTAAAAATTTTACTATGCCTCTGAGCCCAAAGCTGGCAGGGCAAGATGGCACACTTCCGTTGTCTTCATGAACTGTGAAACCTGACTCCACCTTTAAAATTCAGGCTTCCGGTCTTTGTCTCCGAGTCACCCAGAGGAATTTCTTGTGGATTGCTACTTTCTGAACTCTTTGGAGAAAAAAAACTTTCATCTACTGCTAGAGTGACTAAAGAAATCCCCATCTGTTTGGATCCTCTGCCTTCTGAATTCGCCTGCCTGCTCTACCTCTCCAGCTGCCCAGTCTCTACTTTGACTGATCTCCTTGCTTCATAAACCATGTCTCCAAAAAGACCACCTCCTGGAAAGCCTGGCTTTGCTACTTCTGCTCCAACGTCTGCAACGTCTAGTCCAGCTACACAGTTAAAGATATCAGAATTGATGCAACCCAAGACTACAGAGATAGACTTCCAACAAATGCTTCAACAAATTTTACAAGGCCAGGAGGAAATTAAGAAACAGTTAAGGGAAATGAAAGATGAAATTAAACAGAATCAAGCCCAAATCTTTAAGAACTCACAGAGACTGGACCTTGTGGAGGGTGGGGTGGCGGAGGCGAGGGGGGGGGTAGAGGCCTTACAGAAGGGGAACAAAGAACTTGACATCCAACAAATGAAAGCAGAGTTTGAAAGAATGTCCTTTTATCTTAGATTTCAAAATGTAATAGAAGCAGATGGGGAAAATATAAGGGACATTATGACTAACATTCTAGCTGAATACATACACAAAGATAAACAGCAGATGGAATGGGAGATAGATCTAGCTTATAGAGTGAATTCAGCATATGCCAGAACACATAATGTACCCAGGGAGGTTCATATTAAATTTCTTAGGAAAACCACAAGAGATGAAATTCTGGGTGTACAAAGGGGGCAAACACTGACATACCACGATAGGGAGATAACCATTCTAAAGCAGATTCCCAAAAAAATTAGGGAAAAAAGGAAAAGTTATTCGCAATTGGCGAATAAATTATACCAGAAGGGGGTGTGGTTTAGATGGTTGATGCCTGAAGGTATGCTGATATTCTGGGAGGAGACAAGAATCAGAATCAACACACCCATAGAGGCACAGGCCTTTATGGAAAAAAACAAAGCGAACCTAGAAAAAACAGATGACACTACAACGGTTATACAGGACACGGGAGGGGCCGGAGCTCTGCCAGCGGGGGATGAAGGGGCAACACCAAGAAAGCTCAGATCACAAAAATAAATAAGAAAACCACAATGTTATAAACAGACCGAAAGTATTAATGAATTTACAACTAGACTATATATTATAATTATATAAACTGATTGAAAAGTATTTTTTCTAGAATTAATATGCTGATTTTTTTTATGACTATGTAATAAGGTTTGATATTTTGATGTAACCTAGGAGTCTGGAGGGAGGGGGCGTCTGCCATACTTGCAACTGCCAAAATTTGTAACTATTCCACTTACCCTTTTCCGCATAAATGTTTTTAAAAAAACCAATAAAACTTCTTGAAAAAAAAAAAAAAAAAAAAAGAACATGTTGAGCCCAAAGCGAGTTTTGTTGAAAGTATTTCCTATGACATCCATCCTCTATTAAATTATTCGGTCCTCCTAAAGTTAATACAGTGCAAACAAAAACAATAATTTTGTTTTATGTAACCCATTTTGGGCCAAGAGATTCATCTGAACTTTCAGCAGCCTGCTGTGAGCTTGCAGGAGTGTTTGGAACCAGGTTAAAAATGAGATGGGTGGCAGCAAGATGACAATACATTTCTTTTAATTTAATGTTTTAATTTAAATTTGTGGTTGATGATTTACTTTTTCCATGCTGTATTTTAAATTTTATAGTGTTTTCCTTTTTTAATTATTAAATAGATAGATAGATAGATAGATAGATAGATAGATAGATAGATAGATGATAGATAGATAGATAGATAGATAGATAGATAGATAGATAGATAGATAGATAGATAGATGATGGATGAATGGAGATATGGATATGGATATGGATATGGATATGGATATGGATATGGATAGATAGATAGATAGATAGATAGATAGATGATAGATAGATAGATAGATAGATAGATAGATAGATAGATAGATAGAGATAGATAGAGATAGGTAGATAGATAGATAGATAGATAGATAGATAGATAGATAGATAGATAGATAGACAGACAGATAGATAGATAATGATTCTTTCCATATTTTATGGATTCTTTCCATGTTGTATGCTGCCCATAGTCACTGCTTGTGAGATGAGTGACCATATAAATCTGATGATTGATAAATAGATGATAAGTCGGTAGATAAGTAGATGAGTACATTGATAATTTGAAAAAAGACATATGGGAACACAACCAGAGCATTTGTCTGCAGCCCTTTAAAATAGCTACAATTTTTTCTTGGGCCCTCACAGTTGCTGCATGATTCCTGAAGAGGATATGGCTGCTTTAAAGAGCTGGGGACAGATGCTACAGTGGTGCCAGCATATGCTCTGAAACACCTCTTGGAATTGAACATAAGGTTTTGCATGGCTTATAAATATAGATGGATCAATGACATCAGAAAATATTGTGGGCCCAATTGGGAAAAGAAAGCTCGGGACCATATTGGTGGGAAACATGCAAAAGATGCCTTAAGTAAGCAGTGGATAGACAATGGCTAGATGATGATGATATCTAAGATTTAGTACCATTTGCTTACAGATGGAATAGAACAGAACAGAACAGAATAGAATAGGTTGGAAGGGATCTTGGAGATCATGTGGTCCAACCCCCTGCTTAGGCAGGACATTCTATACCACTTCAGACAAATAGTTATCCAATCTCTTCTTTAAAAATTTCAGTCTTCCAGCATGTACAATTTCTGGAGTCAAGTTGTTCCACTGATTAATTGTTCTAACTGTCAGGAAATTTCTCCTCAGCTCTAAGTTGCTTCTCTCCTTGACCAGTTTCCACCCATTGTTTCTTGTTCTACCCTCAGGTGTTTTGGAAAATAGTTTGACACCCTCTTCTTTGGGGCAGCCCCTAAGATACTGGAACACTGCAATCATGTTTGTCCAGAAAATTTCCTGGACAAAACAATATAAGCTCCTCTCACCTAAACAAAAATATATTGCATGTGCTTTTTCAGGATGACTTGAAAACATAAATATAGAACAGAATCATTGTGCAATATTATATGGAACCATTTCAGTGGACTCTTGCAGTGACTTGCCTTTCTGGCAGTGAAATAAAAAACATTTGCAATATGTTTCCAATTGTTTAGATTGCTGTGAGGGTTTTTTTTTTCATTCTTTCTACATTTTACTCTCTGCAAAGATCAAACAAATCTTGGTCAGGATATAAATGCAGTAGAATAAATGTATTTTTAGGATTTGCATATTTGCCCCTCCCAAACACCTTCCATTGTGAGGAAAAAAACCCAAATTTCCTTACTGCTCTAAAATGATTGTGCTTCATCATTCAGTCAACAAGATGTTTAGATTGAATTTGGCAGGTTTATCCACCTATCAAATCCTTCCCAAGGACCTGGAAAAGGCAGATGTTGTTAATAAATATGTCATTGCAGGATATAAGCTGATCCAAGTAGAGTTGCCTTTTGCAATTAACTGATGGTGATTTTGTCAATGCCGGTGGGGTTCAAGTGATGCTCCAGATGTTTTGAGATTTCACCCAAGGCACCGATTACTAATGGTGCTATCTTTGTTTTCTTACATCACCGCCATTCTACTTCCATTTTCAGGACTTTATATTTTATGATTTTTCTCCAGTTCTTCCTCTTCGGTTCTGCTGTCTACCAGTATTGTAATGTTCACTATCCAGACTGTTTTGTCTTTCTTATCAATAAATGTTAAGTCTATGGCGTTGTGTGGCAGGTGCTTCTTTGTTTCAATTCTAAAGTCCCAGAGCAGTTTAACTACTTCATTTTCCATTATTTTGTCAAGGTTGTGGTCCCAACAGGTTTTGCTTTCAGATATGTGATATTTCTTGCAGATATTCCAATGCACCATTATTGCTACTTTATCATGTCATTGTTTGTAGTCAGTTTATGCGATTTTCTTGCAGCAGCTAACTAGGTGGTCCATTGTTTCTTCAGCTTCTTTGCTTCTAAAACTTTGTCTTGTACAACCAGAATGAGCTCTTCTGTCTCTTCCTTCAACTTTCCTGCTCTTGGCCATTGCAAGGTAATCTGTTTTGACTCTGTCTCCCCTCCCCCTCCCTCCTCTCTCTCTCTCTCTCTCTCTCTCTCTCTCTCTCTCTCTCTCTGTGTTGACATGTAATACTTTGCCTTGACATGTCTCTTTTCTTCATTTAGCAATAGCAATAGCACTTAGACTTATATACGACTTCATAGTGCTTTTCAGCCTTCCCTAAGATGTTTACATATTGCCCCAACAAGCTGACTGCTCATTTTACCAACCTTGGAAGGATGAAAGGTTGAGAGATTTTTGAGCCACTCAGAATCGAACCCCTGGAGTGAGCAGTGAATTAACCTGCAATACTGCATTCTAACCACTGGCTCTTCCTTGGTTTTTCTTATAGGACAGTTTAATCTGTTGATGTCAAGGAAGCCTTCATGGTGTTGCTAGCTTCAGTGCATCTTCACTGTCCTTCAGATATCCTTCCAATTCCCTATTTTCTTTTACAACTTTCTGGTGTATTTGCAACATTCAGTTCACACCTATTTTCCTTGATAAGTAGAGTCTGTAAAATGCTGCTATGGGATGAAAGGTATGATTCATTGTCATTATTTTTCTATTCTTTCTAACCAGGACTTCTACTTCAGTTGGAGTCCAGTTCACTATTCCAACTGCTTATGTAATGACTGGAATTGCCCAGTTTTGGTTGCCTTAATGGTATTTGCACTATTGAGTTTGAACTTTAAGGTGTTCCTCACTCTTCTTCATTTCTCACCCTCATCTTGACTTCTGTATGCTTGATATTGTCAGCCTGAAGGATGCCCAGGTATTTAAAGTGATCATATCTTCATCTAGACCAGTGGTTCCCAAACCTTTTCAGTCCACCGCCCCCTTGGTGCTACAAACTGATCCTCAGTGCCCCCCACCCAGTGGTGGAATTCAATTTTTTTTACGACCGGTTCTGTGGGCGTGGCTTGGTGGGCGTGGCTGGGGGAGTCATGTGACTGGGTGGCTTGCATGAAGGAATAAAGATAGTAACAGTAAAATTCAAAACTGTAACAATTAATTGCACATTTATTCAAAATCCAATTTAAAAACCTTTGTAGTTAGTTAATTCAACAAAATTGTTGAACATGATCCAATGATACCAGGTTTTCAAAGTCTGATAGTCATTTATCAAGAACCTTAGTAACTAGTAACTTAGTAAACTTAGCAAAATTTAGTAACTACTTCACTGTTCAGTAAATTCTTAATGTGATGGATGGGCTTGATGAAGTGATACCAGTTTCCCAATGTCTGGTTTTAAGTCACTTAGCAGGAGTCTTAAATCACCACATTCAGTAATCTGGAGTCATTTTCTTTGCTTGGAGACCACACTGAAGCCCTGTTCCACCAAATATGATGTTGGAAATGCAACAAGGAGCTTCTTAACCACTGTCCATAGTGCAGGATAGCGATCAGAAATTTCTTTCTGTAACTAAAACTCTTGGTACAATTTCTTGAACTTTGGCTTCAGCTCAATGTCACCAACATTTGATTGAATTATTTGATGAGATTATTGCATGGTACCTAGGGATTCCCAATATGGAAAGTGAGAATGGGAACATTTTAACAGATCTATATGTTCTTGGGTTATAATTTTCACTAAAGAGCCATGGGGATGGAAAGGGAAATATAGACAATGGAGTCCAATCCCCCTCCTCAACAGTTTGGAAGAATAACTCTAGCAAAATGTAGCCTTTTACCTCTTTGGGAAATCATTTTTTATTATTATTATTATTATTATTATTATTATTATTATTATTATTATTATTATTATTATTATTATTTATTTATTTATTTATTTATTTATCCCAATACAACTCATGCAAAGGGTCATCCACAACTACATTACATTTTCCACACTCATATTTGTGATTCCTTATAACTTCTTTAAACTAAAAATTTTAGTACAAATCAACGCATTGACATATATATCACTAATGCAGTTTCCTATCTCTTCCATTGACATAATTAACACCTTATGTATTGAATACAAGTATATCAAGTATAGGTTAAACATGAATTGAATAATATCTAATTCAAATGTATAAGCTGTGAATTTATTATATAATGACAGGCAAACATTGCACTTATGCCTAAGTCCTCTACCCACGCACATTATAAGACAGATAAAACTATCTTAGCTGGCTGTTGTAAATATTATTCTGCTAATTCAACAAGAAATGCTACTGCATGAATTCTTAATGCAGAACACAACTAAAAGTGATTTTAGCAATTTTCTTTCCAAGTTAATTCAAAATGTATGTCCAAATGTTCCTCTTATTTTTTCCCCAAGCACTAGGGAGGATTATATTCAAAACCAGACACTTTTGCTCTGTGTGTGTGTGTGTGTGTGTGTGTGTTTGCTTGCTTGCTTCTGGTCTCCAGAGTCAGAAGGGCCGGTTGGGATCCCCAGAGGTCATCTAGTCCCACCCCAGACAGCGCCTCCCCGCCCCACATTCCCCAGCCCCACCTCCTCTGGGAAGGCTCCAGTGGGGGAGGGAATGCAGAGCCCCTGCAGAGAGCCCCTGCTGCTCTCCCTCACCCTTCACTCTTACTCCCTCCCTCTCTTTGCAGGCCGAGCGGCTGCAGCGTTACTGGGACGGTGATCATGGATGTGCTGTCGCCCCGGGGAGGGGAGGTCTGGTTGCCAGCAAAGGGCTTCCGCCGAGGCACCCCATGCAGGCAAAATAGTGAGCGAGCGAAGGAGGATCAGGCAGGGCATCGATGCCCCTTTGCCTCCCACTTTGTCTTGATGAGGTCGCTGCAACCTCAGGGCGTGGACGGACGGAGGTAGCCAGAGGAAGCCCGGGCGGGCGAGCGGGCGAGCAATGGAGGATCAGGCAGCTCGCTCGCTCGCCCACCCCCCCGGGCTTCCTTCAGGCTACCTCCGTCCGTCCGCGCCCACAGCTGCAGCGACCTCATCAACACAAAGTGAGAGCAAAGGGAGGCGAAATGGCCTCCCTTTGATCACTCGCTCCCCCCGCCTGTCCGCACTATGCTAGCCCTGCTCTCACTGATTGGCTGGCTCACCAATCATCCCACCCACCTCTAAGAGCCCTATCTATAGAAAGCCAAGCAGAAAAAAAGTTAACTGGGTATAGATAGGGCTCTTAGAGGTGGGCGGGGCGATTGGTGAGCCAGCCAATCAGTGAGTGGGCAGGGCTAGCATAGTGCAGATGGGCGGGGGAAGTGAGCGATCGAGCAGCTTCTGGATGGGCGGGGTGAGTGAGCAAACTTGTTCTGAATAGCTCACTAGAGGAGGCCACCTCCAGCACTCCTTTGCCGCCCCCCTGGCCTCTTACCACCCCCCTAAGCCATCTCACCGCCCCCCAGGGGGTGGTGGCCCCCACTTTGGGAACCACTGATCTAGACTCTTGATATTATTTCCATACAGCATCTAGATTCATTCATTCATTTTTGTTATTTTTGCTCTGTTGATTGTATGGGTGGCACATTTGTCCAGTCTAAACTATATTGCATTTCTGTACATTACAGTTGTATTTTTTGACAAAGCTGAGCAATGACTCTATTTCAGGTGGTATTTTTCCATACGGTTTTAAATTGTCCATATAAAATAGGTGAGATAGTTTGGCAATATTTTTGATGGCTGATAGTCATGGCCTGACTTGTTCATTATTGATGACAGATGAATCAATGCAAACAGTAGTGGTGGTAGTGAGTCTATATTATTATTATATATACTTTATTCATTAAACATGAAACTCAGCCAACTGAACATTCAAAAATGCATTACAAATACCAGTGACTGGAGCTAATGGTTGATATGGTTTGCTTTCACTATACAATTATTATTATTATTATTATTATTATTATTATTATTATTATTATTATTATTATTATTATTATTATTATTATTATTATTATTATTGGTGAGATTCACAGCCTTTGGGGCTGTTGGTAGCTCACCAGCTCGACTCCTAACCAAGGACCTAGGAACTGTTAAGGTAACGTCGGAGGATATAAATTGTTCCAAGTAGGGTGGTTTTTTGTAGAATCAGAATGTCCATCTCATATAACTTTAGAATTTCCAAATAGCAAGGTAGCCCTTTAGATATTGCTCCAAGGGGTCCAATTACAATTGGGACAACATATGATTTGTTTTTCCACAGTCACTCAACTTCAATGTGCAAGTCCCGGTACTTTGTGATTTTTTCTTGCTGTTTATCTTCAATTCGTGCATCACTAGGTATTGCAATGTCAATGAACCATACTTTTTTCTTTTCAATTATTGTTATGTCAGGTGTGTTGTAGGCCAAGTGCCTGTCAGTCTGAATTCTGAAGTCCCACAAGATGTTGATTTTCTCATTCTCTAGAATCTTCTCAACCTGATGTTCCCAGTGATTTTTGCTGTACTCAAATCCAAACTTCTGGCACAATTTCCAGTGAATGATCTTAGCAATGCGGTCATGGTGTTGTAGGTAGTCAGTTTGTGAAATTTTCCTGCACCCACTGATCAAATGGTCGACTGTCTCATCTTTCTAATTTCAGAGGTGACATTTGCTGTTGGTGGTAACATGTTGAATTTTTGCCTTCATGAAGTTTGTGGCTAAGGCTTGTTCTTGAGCTGCCAAAATAAAGTTTTCTGTTTCTTTTTTCAGTACTCCTGATCTTAACCAGTTCAAGTTAGTTTTTGGTCAGCTTTGCCTTCAATACTTTTCAAGTATTGGCCATGCATAGCTTTGCTTTTCCAATTTTCAGCTCGCTTCTCAATTCTTTCTTAAATTCAGCTTTTGACTTAGTTGTCTTCAGAAGGCCTCCTTTATTTACTTCCTTAATCATTGGTTCTTCACTTTTCTGGATGTAGTCATTCAAGCTGTGTCTTTCTTCTTTCACAATCTGCTTTACTTGTATTATTATTATTATTATTATTATTATTATTATTATTATTATTATTATTATTATTATTATTATCATCATCATCACATTTTCCTTCAATGTTTTTCCAGTTCTGCCCATGCAAAGCTTTGGTTTTCCATCTATTTAATCTGTCATCCAGCTGTTTTTCCTTATATTCTGCCTTTGTTTCTGTTGTTTTTATTTTGTTCTCCGTTTTCACAGCCTGCAGCAATTTTTCTGTACTTTGGTTCACATAATCATTCAAACTTCGTTTTTCTTCTTCTACAGTTTGATAGATTTGCAATAGCCCCCTGCCCCCTATTATTATTATTATTATTATTATTATTATTATTATTATTATTAGTCATAGTTGTGTTTGCATTGTTAGTATTGTCAGGGTCTAATTGACAATATTAATCGCTTTACTATAATGCTAGATTCAAGATAAGAAAAATTTTAGGTGAATGGAAATGTGCTATTATTATATAGGCTGCATAAACAGAGGGATAGAATCAAGATCACGTGAAGTGTTAATACCACTTTATAATGCCTTGATAAGGCCACACTTGGAATACTGCATTCAGTTCTGGTCGCCACAATGTAAAAAAGATGTGGAGACTCTAGAAAGAGTGCAGAGAAGAGCAACAAAAATGATTAGGGGATTTGAGGCTAAAACATATGAAGAACAATTGCAGGAACTGGGTATGTCTAGTTTAAGAAAAAGAAGGACTAGGGGAGACATGATAGCAGTGTTCCAATATCTCAGGGGTTGCCACAAAGAAGAGGGAGTCAAACTATTCTCCAAAGCACCTGAGGGTAGAACAAGAAGCAATGGGTGAAACTAATCAAGGAGAGAAGCAACTTAGAAATAAGAAGAAATTTCCTGTTAGTTAGAACAATTAATCAGTGGAACAACTTGCCTCCAGAAGTTGTGAATGCTCCAACAGTGGAAGTTTTAAAGAAGATATTGGATAGCCATTTGTCTGAAGCGGTGTAGAGTTTTCTGCCTAGGCAGGGGGTTGGACTAGAACACCTCCAAGGTCCCTTCCAACTCTCTTATTCTATTCTACATTCATCATCACCATCACCACCATCATCATCATTTTACCCATTGTCTATCCACTGCAGGATGAAGGACTCTTCCACATGTTTCCAAACATAGTAGACCATTACATATATCTTGGCCAATGGAAGGTGATACAGTAAAGGAAACTGAACAACATGTTAAATGTGGTTGGCAGGAATTCGGCAAGCTAAGCATAATTTTTAAGAACAACCTCCTCCTATGCCTGAAGAGAAAAGTTTTTGATCAGTGTGGGCTACCTGTTCAAACATATTCCATGAAACATGGACACCAACCTCACAATCAATACAAAAGCTACAAGTGCCACAAAGAGCCATGGAAAGATATACGCTCGGCATAACAAGGCAAGATAGAAAGAGCTGTACGTGGATTACAAAATAAACAAAATTATTATATTAATACATAATATAATTTATATCATATCACATCACACATTGTAATGAATTCTCATAGTGACTAAGAATTACAGAAAGAGAAAGCATGACAATGAAGCTTGCAAAGCAGTTTATTCCTTTGGTAGCCTAATTCCTTTGGAATAAACTTGGGACATTCTGCTTCCATTAGACTGTGTAGCAAAATAAATGCTGGCATCAAACAAATTCCAAGAGCATTCATTTTTCCTTGATTAAAGAGAGACAACTATGCCCCCCAAATACAAGCATCAAAGTCCACAAGTATTCTTTTTTTGTCAGATGAAAGTTCTATGAAAACCATTGCTACCAAACACTGCATGTAAAAGAAGGTAGCTATAGTACATACTTTTAAAACAGGAATACTTACAAAAGCTCCATTAGATAACAGTACATACATACATACATGTGTGTGTGCAAGGTGCTTTGCATCTAAAAAGAGGAAGGAGTATTAATTTATTTTAATAATTAAGCTAGGGACTGGGAAAATGTTTCATTGTGTTTCAAGATATTGGAAACAAAAATGAACATATAATAGAAAATTGTGCTTCACTTTTCACCCTTTGAAGGCAGAAAACACACACAGAAATTTAGACTTGACTTTTGTAAATAGAGAAGTAGCTAAATTCCCCTTTATAATGGGGAAGAGGAGGGAAAGAGAAAGAGAGGGGGAGGGAGGGAGAATGAATCCTGGACACATCTCCACCCACTTGAAATCATTAATAGCAGTAGCAATAGCACTTTGGTTCTGTTATACTGTTTCGCAGTGCTTTATAGCCCTCTCTAAGCAGTTTACAGAGTCAGCATATTGCCCCCCAACAATCTGGATCCTCATTTTACCCACATCGGAAGGATAGAAGGCTGAGTCAACCTTGAGCCTGGTGAGATTCGAACTGCCAAACTTCAGTCAGACGGCAGTCAGCAGAAGTAGCCTGCAGTACTTCACTGCAGCACCACAGCTATTTATGTACTAAAGAGCCCACTCACTGTGGCTCTTTATGTACTAAAATATTTTAAATGGGGTTTGTGGTCACCAAAAGTGCTTAAACAGAACAACAGAGTTAGAACACACCTGAATAGAATTATTATTTGTTTTGAAGCAAAACCCATTTCCTGCTTTCATAAGCATATTCATTGGACTCAAAAGAGTGACCTTGTTCATCTCCATTCTCAGCAACAATGTCTTCTGTTCCTCCTCACCCAGTGGTAGGGTTCTGCCAGTTTGCACCTATTTGGGAGAACCAATTGTTAACTTTCTAAGCAGTTCGGACAACCGGTTGTTGGAAGAAATCTCATTTTGTTTTTCCCCACTTTACAGGGATTATCCCTGTAAGGAACATAGGAAGAAAATATTCTGGTTTTGTTTCTAGCTTAATCTTTATTGCCCTGCTTACAGAAACTGCCTCTCTGGTTAACCCTTATTACATTGTAATCGCTAAGGCGAAGCACGCATCGATCTGAGTGACATTGAGTTGGCCATGGCCTCACAATCGCATGACCACCGAGCCACACCTACCCAGCTGGTCATTAGGGCAGAGTTGTTAAATTATTTGAATCCCACCACTGTCCTCATTTGACCATTCAAGCCGATTTCCAGCCTGTGCCATTTATTTACTGAATCTACTAATTAGATTTGTTTTCCATCAAATCCAAGCAGGCTCACGTTAGCCTTAACCTGCCAATAGCTGTCATGATTTCTATATTTTACCTTCCGATGGGAATAAGCATCCCCTCCCTTTGTGCGTGTATATAGCCTCCAACCATTAAATTGAAAATTGCACTCCCCGGACCTTTCCCCTGGTTCTCCCGTTCAAGTTTTGTCAGCTATGGAAATCAACACCAGCTATGGGATATATTGAAAACAGGTGTCTGATCCATGCATCTATTTCAGTGGTTGCATCACAAATCTTTTCCCTATGTAATTTCAGACCTGCCAATGCTACTGGAAGTTGAGCCACCTTTTATTAAATCAACGATGAATTTTGAAATGTGTAGCTGGAGCAGGAAAGCAATCACTCAGCAGTAATTTTGGCACATCGGTAGCAAAATAAAGTACGCTAAGATATTCAAAAAAGATTTGGCTAGTCTTTATGGGAGTTTTTTTTATTGCTGTTCTATTATTTTAGCTCTTGCAAATATGAAGTTGTAACACAAGAATGTTTTTTGTTATAAGCATCTCTCTCTCTCTCTCTCAACCTTTCACTAAATATTTGATCATCTCATCCTGGTAAATTAGTGTACAACAAGCTATTTACCATTGTGTGTCAAAAATAGCTGTTGGTGCCTCTATATAATTCTGTACTAAAAAAAATTATACAGATACTCCTGAACGTAAGACCACAGTTGAGCCCAAAATTTCTGTTGCTAAGTGAGACATTTGTTAAGTGACTTTTGCCCCATTTTACAACCTTTCTCGCCACAGCTGTTAAGTGAATCCCTGCAGTTGTTAAGTTAGTAACATGATTCTTAAGTGAATCTGGCTTTCCCATTGACTTTGCTTGTCAGAGAGTTGCAAAAGCTGATCACATGACCCCAGGACACTGCAATCGTCATACATATGAACCAATTGCCAAGCATCCAAATTTTGATCACATGAGCATGGGGATGCTGTAGTAGTCATAAGAGGGGAAAACAGCCGTAAGACATCTTTTTTCAGTGCCTTTTTAACTTTGAATGGTTGTTAACAGCAATAGCAATAGCACTTAGACTTATATGCCACTTTTTAGTGCTTTACAGCCCTCTCTAAGCGGTTTACAGAGTCAGCATATTGCCCCCAACAATCTGGATCCTCATTTTACCTACCTCGGAAGGATGGAAGGCTGAGTCAACCTTGAGCCTGGTGAGATTTGAACTGCCAAATTGCAAGCAGCCAGCAGTCAGCAGAAGTGTCCTGCAGTACTGCACTCTAACCACTGCGCCACCATGGCTCCTTTCTCTTTTTAGATGCAAATCACTTATTAATATGTACTGTTATCTAATGGAGATTTTGTAAGTATTCCTTTTTTTAAAACTGTACCCTATACCGACCTTCTTTTACATGCAGTGTTTGGTAGTGTATCTTTTTCCTGTGTGGTTTTGGTGGAACTTTCTCACTAAATGAAATGTTGTATGTTGAGGACTACCTGTACTTGTTTAAGTCAGTTCTAATGCTTTATAGCATTTAATTCAGACTGCTTCTGTTTCCAAGTCCATCAAAGCAATCTGAAGGTAGGTCAGAAGGAACAAAAGTTCCCAGGAGGATTTAAAGCTATCTAGACTTCATTCACCCTTAAAATACTTGGTGGTGGAGTTGAATCCCAGGTTCCAGGAAAGAAGGTGAGATAAACATTCTTGCAAATGGAGAAATGGAGAACCTAATGTTTAAAAAACATACTATTTTTTCTGCAGTTTTAAAGATAATCACGGCTGAACTGGAAATAATTCAGCTCAATGATTTGCCAATCAGAGATAACCAGGTAAGATTGCAGGAGCACAAAACTGATTCTGAAATGGGAAAAATGGGGAAATGTGTACAATCTACTCACAATTGTTATTCATTTTTTCGCTGTCATTGTGTACCAAACATGAGGCGCCTGTGAGAGTCATAAACAAAAATCTTGGGGGGAAATTATCCTACGCACAGAAGACACACAGACATGGGCTATATTTGGTTCAATTAACCCACAGTAAGGAAAGTTGTGACAAAAATAATATATTACAACACTCATATGCAAATAATAAACTATGGAATGCTATGAAAGTTGGACATAAAACATTTAGGAAATACCGTCTATCACTCAAATCTGAAGCAATATTGCAGATTTCGTTAACGTTTCTATGTTTAGCTGATCTGAATGACATGCGAGTCTAAGCAATGTTGACACAGAGAGGATTTATGCTGATTCACACATTTCTAGTATTTACTTAATCCAAGATAAACATACCTAGTGCTTTCAATCAATTGTCATAGGATTTGGCTTCCAGACCACCAGCCATTTGATCTCCCAGTGCAACATTTGCTAAGCAGAGAAACATATGTGTTACTAAACAGATTCTCCCTCCTCATTAGCGAGGCTAAAACAATTAAAGAATTTGACATGCATGACTTTACCTACACTTTCAAAACATGACCTTATTTCTGGCCATTGTAGTGTTATGTAACTACTAACAAGCAGTGACGTGCGGTGACGTTTATGACTGGTGAGGCTGGTGACGTCATCAAACCACGTGGTTGCTCCGATCGCAGGGGCGCAGCCCAAACGGAGAAATTTCTTCAGCTCCAGCCTCAATCAGCGCAGCCGCGGTCCCCTTCATCTTGCCTCAGGAAGGAGGGGAATGGGACCACGTGTGCAGGGGAAGGGGATTGCGGCTCTGCTAATCTGAGGCTGTGCGCTGAGGAGCCGCCTGCACACGTGGTCCCATTCCCCTTGCAAGGATCCCGGGCTCGCCCAATGCAAAAAATGCCTGGGTACCGTGTTTCCCCGAAAATACAACCTGTCCTGCGCTCACTGACCTAGCGTTATCCCGAAAGCGCCAAGTTACAGGAGCCGGGGGTGGGGGGAGCGCTCACGTTGCTTGCCGCCTTCGGTATACCGCTAGGTTGGGGAGTGGCGTTCTGTCCGGCCAGAGGGGAGAGTTGCCGGGAAACTCTCCAGCCGGGAAAAGCGCCATTCACTGACCTCAGCAGCCGCCCCGCAAATCCCCTCTCCAGCCGGGAAAAGCGCCATTCACTGACCTCAGCAGCCGCCCCGCAAATCCCCTCTCCAGCCGGGAAAAGCGCCATTCACTGACCTCAGCAGCCGCCCCGCAAATCCCCTCTCCAGCCGGGAAAAGCGCCATTCACTGACCTCAGCAGCCGCCCCGCAAATCCCCTCTCCAGCCGGGAAAAGCGCCATTCACTGACCTCAGCAGCCGCCCCGCAAATCCCCTCTCCAGCCGGGAAAAGCACCATTCACTGACCTCAGCAGCCGCCCCGCAAATCCCCTCTCCAGCCGGGAAAAGCGCCATTCACTGACCTCAGCAGCCGCCCCGCAAATCCCCTCTCCAGCCGGGAAAAGCGCCATTCACTGACCTCAGCAGCCGCCCCGCAAATCCCCTCTCCAGCCGGGAAAAGCGCCATTCACCAAGCCCTTGCGCAGCTGTCCCAGGCGACCGCTGCTGGCTGCTGCTGCCCGCCGCCACCCCACTCCGCTCCGTGCATAACTTCCAAACTCCAAAACTTCCAGCATCAGCCGCTCTAGGAGTGCTCTCTATGGTGGGCCGGCTGCTGGACAGAGAGTTTTCTGGACAGTCTTCCAGCAGCCGGCCCACCATAGAGAGCACTCCTAGAGCAGGCGATGCTGGAAGTTTTGGAGTTTGGAAGTTATGCACGGAGCGGAGCGGCGGGCGGCGGCGGGCAGCAGCAGCCAGCGGCGGTCGCCTGGGAGAGCTGCGCAAGGGCTTGGTGAATGGCGCTTTTCCCGGCTGGAGAGGGGATTTGCCGGGCGGCTGCTCAGGTCAGTGAATGGCGCTTTTCCCGGCTAGAGAGGGGATTTTCCGGGCGGCTGCTCGTGAGCATAGTTACCTCATGGCTACTTCGCCCCTGAGGCTGTGCCCGGCTCTTCGGGAGCCAGTTCACAAGAGAGCAGCCGCCCGGCAACTCTCCCCTCTGGCCGGACAGAACGCCACTCCCCAACCTAGCAGTATATTGAAGGCGGCAAGCAACGTGAGTGCTCCCCCCACCCCCGGCTCCTGTAACTTGGTGCTTTCGGGATAACGCTAGGTCAGTGAGCGCAGGACAGGTTGTATTTTCGGGGAAACATGGTACCTAGGCATTTTTTGCATTGGGCGAGCCTGTGATCCTTGCAAGGGAAATGGGACCACGTGTGCAGGAGGCTCCTCAGCACACAGCCTCAGATTAGCAGAGCCGCGATCCCCTTCCCCTGCACACGTGGTCCCATTCCCCTCCTTCCTGAGGCAAGATGAAGGGGACCGCGGCTGCGCTGATTGAGGCTGGAGCTGAGGAGCCTCCTGCACACGTGGTCCCATTCCCCTTGCAAGGATCCTGGGCTCGCCCGATGTAAAAAATGGCGAGATCGGCACACTTGGGGCTGCTGCTGAGATGTCCAGGGAGGCTAAACCAAGCCGCGCGCCTCTCCCAGCCACTTTCACGGCTTCCTGGAGTAATTCTTTTTTATTTTCATGACGAGAGTGGTGAGGCTCCGCCTCCCCTGCCTCCCCTGACTGCACGTCACTGCTAACAAGGTCCTGAGGTACAACCTAGTTTCTCATGTTATTTTCCCCAACAAACAATTGTTTTACATTAATACCAAACAGAAAATTGGTCCTTCCCCCCCCCCCCCGACATTCTCATTTTCTTGATGAACGCAGAATTAAAGAAACCAGGGAAATTCTTATGAGTCAGATACAATGTTCTTGCACTTACTGAATTGTGAAATAACCAAGGGATGTGGTCTGTATCCTTACTGGCTTCCGTATACCAATTAAATATCAAGGGAGGACGTTAAGAGAACATTTTCGCATTGAGCTTTTCCAGTAATGGCATTACAATGACAGGGAAAATCTATGTTGTGGACATTTCTTTTACTTAAAAGAAATTCACAGAACCTTTCCACCCCATTTCAACCAGTGATGGGATTCAAAAAAGTTTACTACCAGTTCTGTGGACGTGGCTTTGCGGGCATGGTGTGGCTTTGTGGACATCGCAGGGGAAGGATACTGCAAAATCCCCATTCCCTCCCCACCCCACTAACCCACTTTCCAGCTCCGTTCTCCTGTTCAGGGCAACAAAAGAACATCAGCCAGGAGGCTGAGAAGCAGCGAGGGTGGGGCCAGCCTATTTGTAGGTTCTCCAAACTACTCAAAACTTCCGCTACCAGTTCTCCAGAACTTGTCAGAACAGGCTGAATACCACCTCTGATTTCAACGTCCATGCATCTGAGGCGGAGGTCTACAGGTAGCCCTCGACTTACGACCATAACTGAGCCCAGAATTCCTGTTGCTAAAGTGAGACAGTTGTTAAGTGAATGTTACCTTTTTTTTACGACCTTTCTAGTCACAGTGAATCACCACAATTGTTAATTGTAGTAACATGGCTGATAAATGAATCTGGACTTTCCCATTGATGATTCACATGACTGCGGGGACATGTAACCCTCATAAGTATGGGTCAATTGCCAAGCATTTTAATTTTGATCACATGACTACAGGGATCCTGCAATGGTCGTAAGTGTCAAAAGCAGTTGTAAATCACTCTTGTGCCATTGTAACTTTGAATGGCCCCTAAATGAACTGTTGTAAGTCGAGGACTACCTGTATTCTAAATTAGCCTGAATTCTAGCATATGGAGGAAGAATAGATTATTTATTTATAACAAGGATTTGGTTAATTCCTAGTTACAGGAGTCCATGTGGTTTACCACCAGAAGATGCTGGAAATAAATGTGTTAAAAACAATTTTATCATAGAACAAATATTTGATTAAAACCCAAACCATCCAACACTCCTATAGTATATAAAGAAAAATCCTACGATCTTAAAAAAACAACAACCAAGAACCATAAACCATCAAAGGCCCTAAAACAAGAAGTTAAGACCAGCATTGAAAACAAAGGTGGCATTCAGCCGGTTCGGCCCACTTTACCTGAACCAGTAGCGGAAATCGCAGGTGGGCCGGCCCACCCGCCCCAGCTCTATGCTGTCCTATTTAGGCATGTTTTTGAGGCCGGGCGCATGTGCAGAAGGTGTGCATGCAAGCAAAGTGCATGTACAGAAGGTCAGGCACATGTGTGGAAGCATGCACACGGGGCGAACCAGTGGTAACAAAATGTGAACCCCGCCACTGATTGCAGAGAATTGTTTTTGATAATACAATACAATACAATAGTAGAGTTGGAAGGGACCTTGGAGGTCTTCTAGTCCAACCCCCTGCCTAGGCAGGAAACTCTATACCAGGGATGGCGAACCTATGGCACGCGTGCCACAGGTGGCACGCAGAGCCATTTGTCAGGGCACGCAAGGCGCTGCCCTGTCAGCTGAGTTCACCCTTTTTTAAAGCCATTTTTCGCCCTCCCCAGGCTCCAGAGGCTTTATAGGAGCCGGGGGGGTCGAAAAGAGCCTCCCCCGCTTCCCCCCGGAGGCTTCATGAACTTCCCTGAAGCCTCCGGAGCGCAAAATACCGGCCCTACGGGCAAACCGGAAGTTCGGGAACGGACTTCCTGTTTGCTCAGAGGGTCATTTTGACTGGTCTGGAGGCTTCAGGGAAGCCTCTTGGAGGTCTCTGAAGCTTTCCGAGCTCTTAAAATGACCCTCGGAGCAAACCGGAAGTGACTTCCTGTTTGCTTGGAGGGTCGTTTTGACTGCTCTGGAGGCTTCAGGGAAGCCTCTTGAAGGCCCCTGAAGCCTTTCGAGTGCTTAAAACGACCCTTCGAGCAAACCGGAAGTCACTTCCGGTTTGCTCGGAGGGTCATTTTGACTGCTTTGGAGGCTTCAGTGCAGCCTCCTGAAGGTCCCTGAAGCCTCCGGAGGGCTTCCGGAGGGTGAGGGGGGCTGTTTTCTCCCTCCCCAGGCTCCTATAAAGCCTCTGGAGCCTTGGGAGGGAGAAAAAAGCATGGAAAATGGGGGGGACACGCCTGTAGTGCACACATGTGCACTGGGGGGGTCGCGCATTGCATTATGGGTGTGGCACGCCTGCACACGACCCCCCTGCGCTCCCCCCACTTATGGCACGCGAGCCAAAAAAGGTTCACCATCGCTGCTCTATACCGTTTCAGACAGATGGCTATCCAACATCTTCTTAAAGACTTCAAGTGTTGGGGCATTCACAACTTCTAGAGCAAGATGTTCCACTGATTAATTGTTCTAACTAAATTAATTGTTCTAATAAGTTGGGCAGCATATAAAATGAATGAATGAATGAATGAATGAATGAATGAATGAATGAATGAATGAATGAATGTTTAAAAAAATCTGGCTCCAAGCAATCATCTCACCATGGATTCTGAACCAACAGCATTTCTCAGTTGTCTTCAAAGGCAGCTCAAAATAGGACACACTACAATCATTTAATCTCATAATGATAAGGAACAAGTCACTGTTATAAATACTTCCTGGATCAAAAAGAAACTGCAATTGATATGCCAGTCTAAGGTAGACAAAGGTGCTTGTAGCTATAATCTCAATATCATGATCCTCAAACAGGAGCCATGATTTCAAGAGGAGTTAGTTTTCTTTATTTTTCTTTCTTCTTTTTCTCTTTCCTTTTCTTTTCTTTCTTTGCGCTAGTATTCTTCCTCTTTCTTTCTTTCTTCCTCTTCCTCTTTCTTTCTCTGGGTTTAGTTTGTATTTGATAATGTAATACTATTTTTCAGTAAAAATAATAACTATAAAAAAGAATTTAATTGCTATATGGCTATGCAAAATATTTTTTTAAGAAAACTCCTTGCTCTAAAAGAGGAAATGTTTTTCTCAAGATTTATTTATAGCAATAAGCTTAAACTTTAGGCCATATTGGGGACATTTAACATGTGGAAGATCTACCATAATTGGGCACTATCTAATAAAATGAAATTCAATGGTGAAAAGAGTACGGTTCTACATTTAGGCAAGAAAAACGAAATGCACAGGTACAGAATAGGTGGTACCTTGCTCAACAGTAGTAACTGTGAAAGGGATCTTGGAGTCCTAGTGGACGGCCATTTAAATATGAGCCAGCAGTGTGCAGCAGCTGCCAAAAAAGCCAACACAGTTCTAGGCTGCATCAACAGAGGGATAGAATCAAGATCACGTGAAGTGTTAATACCACTTTATAATGCCTTGGTAAGGCCACACTTGGAATACTGCATTCAGTTCTGGTCGCCACGATGTAAAAAAGATGTGGAGACTCTAGAAAGAGTGCAGAGAAGAGCAACAAAGATGGTTAGCGGACTGGAGACTAAAACATATGAAGAACGGTTGCAGGAACTGGGTATGTTTAGTTTAATAGAAAGAAGGACTAGGGGAAACATGATAGCAGTGTTCCAATATCTCAGGGGTTGCCACAAAGAAGAGGGAGTCAAACTATTCTCCAAGGCACCTGAAGGTAGAACAAGAAGCAATGGCTGGAAACTAATCAAGGAGAGAAGCAACTTAGAATTGAGGAGAAACTTCCTGACAGTTAGAACAATTAATCAGTGGAACAGCTTGCCTCCAGAAGTTGTGAATGCCCCAACACTGGAAGTCTTTAAGAAGATGTTGGATAGCTATTTGTCTGAAATGGTATAGGGTTTCCTGCCTAGGCAGGGGGTTGGACTAGAAGGTCCCTTCCAAGGTCCTTTCCAACTCTGCTATTGTATTGTATTGTATTGTATTGTATAATTCTACAGTTACTATTATGATGTATTCTGTGTAATTTTATTGCCTTTTTAAAAGTTTTATTAATCATTACAGGTCTATTTAATTTATTGTTGTGCTTTCTGGCACAAAACCCAAAATAGAGTTGATTTGAGTTGTTGAGTTGAGTTGAGTTGGAAAGGGCCTCTCTGTGTAGTATACACAATGGAATCTCTGATCAAAGAATACAAAGTGTCAAAAGTGCGGTGGGGAGGAAGAAGAGTAGAAAAATAGAGGAGAAAGGAAATGAATTGGAACATCATAGAAGAGACCAAGGCAAATTGGTTAGAGGCCTAAGTACTACCTTTTACATAGTATAGTCTTTATTGTCATTGTACAAAATAAATACAACAAAAATGGCATTTTCTCATTATAGTATCTTCTATACATGATACTCTGAATTAACTTGTGCATTATGCAACATTTGAAGATACTGCAGCTATCAGAACTTACTGCTAGGAGAAAATTATTTACACAGTATAAAAATGATAGATCTGAAGCGATCTTTTATTATTTTCAGAGATTATCAAGAAAAGAAGAATTCAAAATGCATGTTGACACAAAAGATTGAAGCCATTCTTTCAAGA
The DNA here is from genome assembly GCF_964273705.1 of Natrix helvetica. Taxonomy (NCBI): domain Eukaryota; kingdom Metazoa; phylum Chordata; class Lepidosauria; order Squamata; family Natricidae; genus Natrix; species Natrix helvetica. The sequence goes on along the minus strand of NC_138552.1, from coordinate 21,061,910 downwards.
ACATTGTAGTCTACTTTATTCCTTCAATTGAAAACATATAGGAACATCCATTACAGTGGTGGGTTCCAGATCCCGGTGCAACTGGTACAGTGCAACCGGGCCAGGCGTCCACCACATGAACATGCGCAGCGCGCGCATGCATACTTACTTCCTGCAATGCTCCTCGATGCTCAAGCTGCTAGGCAGAGCATCGCGCAGGCGCTGTACACTCTGTGTGCGGAAGCCTCAAAAACCCCAAAGGAGAACGGGTGGGTGGGCGGGTGGGCAGACACCGGTACACCTGTACCAGGGTGTACTGGTCATAACCCACCACTGAGCCATTAGAAACTAAAGTCTTAATCAAACTAGCTTGATTAAGATCATTCCGAAAACATATGTGCCAAACCTACTGCTCTGTATTGCAGAGACATTATGCAGAATATTAGATTCTCTACAACTCCAAATATTAAAATGTATTTTTCTAAAAGAGGAATAAGATACGATCTGAGACCAGCAGTTCCCACACTTCACCTTAAGAAGTTTCACCTTCAAAAAGAAGAGCAGAACTTTCAAAATACGTCTTCAGCTTTGTTTCCTATTTCACATGTGGAACTGGAGACGTATTTCATATATCCTCTGGAGATGAAGTTGCCTTATACTGCAACAGATTTTTAAATTCCTGGCCTTGGCACTGTCACTGACAGAGGCTCAGTTTTCCAAAAATGAAAAGGCCTCAAAAATGGGAGTGTGAGAAACATTTTGTTTTGGAACATTCTGACCTCAAAAAAGAGTGTTCCACACGTTTCTATCCCATGTATAACCTCCATATACTCTTAGCTGTGGTGCTTTAGATAGCCCAGTACAGGGAATAACTGGTCAACCAGTGGCTTCACACAGCTTCCTATTATACCCCTCAGACTTCTTTCTTATCACGCCACCAGAGGTGGTCTTCAGCTGGTTTGGACTGGTTGGAGCGAACCAGTAGTTGCAATCTGCAGGTGGGCCTGCCCACCCTCCTTGGCTCTATGTCACCTATTTAGCCATGTTTTCTAAGCCGCGTACATGCATGCAAGCCACGCACATGCATGCAAGCCATGCACATGAGCAAAGTACATGCACAGAAGTCTGCACACATGCACAGAAAGTGCACATGCTCTCAAAGCGAGTGTATGTGCATGGGGTGAACTGGCGGTAAATGTATGTTAAACCCACCTCTGCATGCCACACTCTGGTGGCAAAAACAGTGGATTTTGTTGGCATAATTTTTCAATATGTCTCAGGAAAGGACCATAGGGAACGAAATGTTCCCTTAAGCATTCCCTTGAAGAGCATGTACTGTATTCTGTTCTTTAAATCTGCCTGATTGGCAAAGAGATCTTGGTGGACAGCTTGATGAAAAGATCAACCAAATGTGCAACGAAGAAAGAGAAAGGAGTAAGTCAGGGGTGTCCAAACTTGGCAACTTTAAGACTTGTGGACTTCAACTCCCAGAATTCCCCAGCCAGCTCTGCTGAATTCTGGGAGTTGAAGTCCACAAGTCTTAAAGTTGCCAAGTTTGGACACCCCTGGAGTAAGTGCATGCAACCAAATTTCATGTGTGGAATAATTGGGAATGGAACTGCAAATGAAGCCGATAATATTGTCCCCCAAATCGGCTTCTTCCTCATGTAAAAAAACAATAGAGACATCAAAACACGTGGTGCAGTTTATCGGAAACTTTTGTTGAAGTCCTAGCAGCTAAGGGAGACCAGGGGTGGGTTTCAAAAATTTTTACTACTGGTTCTGTGGGCATGGCTTATTTTGTGCGCATGGCTTGGCAAACTTATGTTTCAGATCGGAGATGTGAAATAAAATATGCTGTAAAATGTTTTTTTAAAGGCCAAAGAAAGCAGCAACCCGAGCCGTGCCGAGCTGAACGCATGAGAGCTGGAGGGTCCAAAGAGTATGTAGTTTTGTTCGCTGCCTGTGAGCTCCGGGAGGGGGCAGCAGCCAAGTGAGCAAGCCAGCAATCTGCTGGCTGCTGAGCACCCTGCTCATGAGTAAACTTGCTCACTGCAGATTAAAGGCAGGGAGCAGATCTTGGCATGCTCGCTTGGCTGCTGCCACCCTCCAGAGCTGAAAGGCAGCAAATGAAACTGTCACCTCCTGCCTCTGTGCATCGAGGAGGCAGGGAGGCTCGATCCCACTTAAGAGGCGGTGGTTATAAAGCCTCTGGGCTCCCTGAGCAGCCCAGGCTGCTTATCTGTGTGTATGCACTAGGAGGGAGTTGTGTGGATGCACATGGCAAAGATGAGGCAGGGTGAGCGTCGGAGCAAGCTGGTTCAGGGGCGTGGCCAGCTGGCCATCACTACCAGTTTGGCCCATGCCCAATTACTATTACCAGTTCAGCCAAACCAGTCCGAACCGGGAGCAACCCACCTCTGGCTGAGACCCTGAACAACAGCAAAGCACAATCTTTTATACAATTGATTTTCAGAAATAGGGAAGTAAAATTTAATAAGCTGTTACCTTTTTGGGTAACCTTGTTACCTTGCTTTTAGGCTACATGTCTGTTTGTCTATGGAGTTGTGCCTTGCTTGAGCACATGTGTCATTTTGCCCCTATAGAGTTATGCCTTCTTATGCCCTACATGTCTTTTTTGTCCCAAATTTTGTTTTCTGCTGCTTATCTTCTTGTTGCCATATCTTGTAGCTTTCTATCTAATTCTGAGGATGTGTTCTTACATTTCCTTTATTTCAAACTGACATGTTACTTTCCTCAAAGTTTTTACTCTTTCTTTTTTTTTAAAACAAAATTTTATTGGTTTTTTAAAAAATAAACAAGGAAAGGGGTGGTGGAATAGGTTACAAATTTTGGCAGTTACAATATGCAGGAAGTGCCCCCCCCCCCGTTCTCATACTTTTCATTTATTAATACATTAGATTATTACTAGTTAATGGTATTTTGTCAGCATATAAACTTTTATCTTCAAATAATTTCAATCATTTTACCTCAAACAGATTTTCTTGTTCATTTTTGTGATCTGAGTTTTCTCGATGTTGCCCCTTCTCCCCCCTCCAGCAGAGCTCCGGCACCTCCCGTGTCCTGTATGTCCTGTGCAGTGTCATCAGATTTATCTAGGAGGACTTTATTTTTTTCCAAGAAGGCCTGAGCCTCTGTGGTTGTGTTAATTCTAACTCTCTTGTCCTCCCAGAATATTAGCATACCTTCTGGCATCAGCCATCGAAACCACACCCCTTTCTGGTATAATTTCTTCGCTAATAGCGAATAATTTTTTTCTTTTATCTCTCACCTTCTTAGGGATCTGTTTCAGAATGGCTATTTCTCTATCTTGGTATTTTAGTACATGCCCCCTTTGTACACTCAGAATCTCATCTCTTGTGGTCTTTCTGAGAAATTTAATATGTACCTCCCTTGGAACATTATGTGTTCTGGCATATGCTGAATTTACTCTATAAACCAGGTCCATGTCCCACCCCATCTGTTGTTTGTCTTTTTTAATGTATTCAGCCAATAGGTTTGTCATAATGTCCCTTAGATCTTCATCATCAGCCTCAACCACATTTTGAAATCTAAGGAAAAAGATTTTGAAAAGAATTTGAAAAATTCTTTCAAATTCTGTTTTTATCTGGTGGTTCTCAAGCTCTTGGTTCCCTTTCTGCACTCCCCTCACCTCCCCCCTCATCTCAGCCGTCCCCTCCTCCAAAAGATCCAGTCTCTGTGAGTTTTTAATCGCCCGGTCTTGGTTGTCTCTAAGCTGCTCATTCATCTCCTTTAGTTGTTTTTTTAAATCCTCCTGCCCCTTTAAGAGTTGTTGGAACATCTGCTGAAAGTCCACCTCAGAAGGCTTGGGCTGTAGCAAAGAAGTTAAAGTCTGCTGTCCACTGGGGCTGGACATTGAAGATCTTGGGGCGGAGACAGCAAATCCCGGCTTCCCCGGGGGTGGTCTTTTGGGTGGCATTGTAATAAGCAAAGAGATAACAATGTCAGTACAGAGAGGAAACAATTAGGGAGGAAAACCGCCAAGAGAGGTTACGAGGCAGGGAGTCCAAGCAGATAGGGACCTTTTCTGGATTCAGCTCCTGGCAATAAAGCAATAAAGTCCTTTGTTCCAAGCCCAGAGTAAAATGCAGCAAGAGATTTATCTGAGTGTCACGGAGACAAAGACAAGATGCCTGAAGCTTCTATGGGTGGAGTCAAGTTTCAATGTCTATGAAGATGACGGAATTGTGCCATCTTGCCCTGCCAGCTCCGGGATCCGAAGGCAAAGACCAAAAGTTTTCAAAGTTTTCAGATCATCACCTCATTTACACAATTGCAGTCCAAAATCTGCCTTTGCTATGAGCGTGATTTCATTGCATGGCTCCCCCCCTCCTCCTCCTCTAGGGGCAGAGAGCAAAACCGTTTAAAGCCGCTTGTCCAAGGGGGGGGGGAATCCCCCTCCCTCCAATCACACTTCTCCAAAACAAGTTGAAAGTTAGTTCTAAAGAGCTGGCAATTTTTTTTCCTTCAGTCGAACAAGGGAACGAGGGGAAGTTTCCACCTCACCACACAGCAGCTGCGTCCTTCAAATCTTGCTTTTCTTCCAGCTGCCTCATCGCGAAGACGCCGCAGTGCCTCCCCTCTTGCCTCCCGGTGCCTAGGGCGATGCGGGGAGCCCCCTCGGCTGCTGCCGACTCAGGGGGTCCCCCGCTACGCCCCCCCTTGGCAGGAGCCCCTCCAGGGCATCCTGTGCCCCCCCGGATCAGTGGGGAGCCCACCAGGAGTGCGCGGGGTGAGCAAGGCTTGCCCGTCGCGATCCGCAGCCGGAACCGAAGTCAAAGTTTTTACTCTTTCTTAGGATGGGAGTATATTGCTTCTTGGAAGGGACCCGGTGGCTCAGTGGCTAAGACACTGAGCTTGTCGATCAGAAACCTAGCAGTTCAAAAGCACATAGAAAATGCAAGTAGAAAATAGGGACCCCCTTTGGTGGGACGGTAACAGTGTTCCATGCCCCTTCGGCATTTAGTCATGTTGGCCACATGACGACGGAGACATCTTCGGACAGCACTGGCTCTTCAGCTTTGAAACGGAGATGAGCACTGCCTGCAAGAGAAGGGGTGAATAGCTTTGAAAAGTCACCCAGAATTAGGGCACATAATGAATAGAGAAATGAATCAAGGGGAAACTCTTCCTCGTAGGGCTTTTCCAAATGGGGAAATGTTAGCACTCAGGAAGGCTTTCAGAATAATGGAAAGACGTGTTCTGGGAAACAACACCAGTAAGTTCTCCAGCGTGTCCCACAACAAGCAGGCTCAAAAACGTGCCAGGAGAAATTGAAAGAAAACATAAATACATTCTCAAACTCTGTGACATTACATTAGAAAAGCAGACATTTTCCCATGAGGAAAAAAGACATTTGAGAAATTAAAAAATCAGTTTTTGACACAATGGGATAAAAATCACATACAAATAAAATGCAGGCTTTTATGTTTTATCAGGCACACATCAACTTCAGGGTGTGGGTAAAGAGGAAATTCAGTCTTGAACAAAATGTAGAAAAATTGGTAAAATCGTCTCCCAGGACTCAATGCCAAGCTGCCGTCAACGTCAGATTTCAATCTGCGCAAACATTTGTTCTTGCTTTCCTTTCCTGTTCCTCAACTCACCAGATATTTAAATCCTCCTATGATGATTGGGCAACCTGGAAAACTAAGTCAGGGAGAGGCAATCTATTGGTAGAATGGACAGCTATGTAATGTTTTGATGAAGATCAAAAGTCTTTGTGATAGAAGCAATGATGTAATCAGGGGTAGGATTCAGCCGGTTCGGACTGGTTCGAGCAAACTGGGAACTCCGACGATCAGGTTGGTTCCCCCCCCCCCTGCACTTTACTGACCTATATCCTCTCAGCTGATTCATGCAGCAGGGCGGATTGCCATGCCTCAGCTGTGTTACTCCCTAGAAGTAACGTGGAGGGTAAGTTTTGTTAAAACTGCTGATGCGCGTGCAAAGCAATCACCGATCCAACAGGATACCACCACTGGATGTAATGAGTGGGATTAATAGGTCAAATTGTGATTCCCATCCTCTTTTTATTCCCTTTATGTCCATTTTCTTTTTTGTTCCAGGTCCTCTTCTCTCCTTTTAAGGAAAAAAAAACTATTTTAAACATTATTCTACTATTATATATACAAATTTACCACAAAAATGCAAGAAAGCCTTACTATTAGTCACGAGATGTGATGCCACAGTCACATGTTGTGATTCCTCATTTATATAGCAGACAATTTATAACCCACTTCCAGATTGCAACATTGGTGCTGTTTCATCTACCCAGTAAGGTCTGAATCTAATAAATGGGACATCATAAAAAACCAAAAGGGACATGGTGGCTCAGTGGCTAAGACACTGAGCTTGTCAATCAGAAAAGTTGGTTGTTCTGTGGTTCGAATCCCTAGTGCTGCATAACAGAGTGAGCTCCCGTTACTTGTTCCTGTTTCTGCCAACCTAGCAGTTCGAAAGGACGTAAAAATGCAAGTAGAAAAATAGGAACCACCTTTGGTGGGAAGGTAACAATGTTCCGTGAGCCTTCGCCGTTTAGTCATGCTGGCCACATGACCACGGAGACGTCTTCGGACAGCGGTGGCTCTTCAGCTTTGAAATGGAAGTGAGCACCGTCCCCTAGAGTCGGGAACAACTAGCACATATGTGCGAGGGGAACCTTTACCTTTACCTTTAAAGAACCAACAAAGAGGAATTTTTCCTGGTGAGCTCTTGAAGTGTATGTTGCTGTGATCCAGATTCCATATACAAAAGGCTGTTTTCATTTCATTTTACTTTATTTTTAAAAATGGATCTCATTAATTGATTTCCTCTAACGTGGCCTGAATTTGGCCCACATACTCCTTTTGATTAAAAACATTTTCTTAGGTTTCTTCTACACCCATGGTCGCCATCACTCTACTAGAAGGACTTTGTAAATACCAATGGTATATTGATTTATATAATATTAAAAACAAGCATATGTTGCCGCTGGAGGAACAATAACGACATTTTGAAAAACTACGTTTGTGTTCTGTTTTAAAAACCCTCAATGCTTAAGGCAATGAAATGTCATATTGTTGTGCAATTGCGGAGAAGCAAAAAAGAACAAAAGGATTCTCCCTCGTCTTCCTACCCACCCACCCACCCCCATGGAAATATCCACCAAACATGTGAATCAGGGTAGGCAAATTGGAGAGACTGGAAGGGACATTTGGCAATTTTTCAGAGCAAGTTGTATGTGCTCTGGTAAACCACTGGATACCATGGAGAATGATCTTCATCCCCAAATGCCTGCTATTCTGAAGAGAATTAGTCACCAAAAGTTTATTTACCAGAAGCAAATAGGAAGATTTATCCCTAATACCACAAAAATCATTCCAGAATCATCCTGAAACAGTTCATTTTACCTTTGAGTTTATTAGTTTTTTCTTAAACAGGGAGGCAACTTGTAAGTAAAGATGGTACAAAAAGTTGGTATTTTATTGTGGCAGCCTGCCACTTCTAATTTTGTCTCCAGAAGTTGATCAGGAGGATAGAAACTACAGAGAGAGACTGAGGGAACTAGCAATACTTATTCTTGGGAATGATTGGGCAAAATTATAGGCCTCTTCAAACATCTGAAAGGGTATCACAGACAAGAAGTTCAAGACCTGTTCTGCGTCCTTCTAGCATTCAGGAAATGCAATAGCAATAGCACTTAGACTTATATAGCACTTCACAGTGCTTTACATCCCTCTATAAGCGATTTCAGAGTCAGCATATTGCCCCTATTAATCTGGATCCTGATTTTACCCACCTCGGAAGGATGGAGGCAGAGTCAGTCTTGAGCCTGGTGAGAATCGAACCGCCAAACTGTAGCCAGCAGTCAGCAGAAGTAGCCTGCAGTGCTGCATTCTAACCACTGTGCCATGGCGGCTCAAATAATGGATTTAAGGAGGAAGAACACAGATTCCAATTTAATAAAAGACTGTTTTCTCCACAGGGAAAAAAACACAATTCAAAAGCAATAAATGGAAGCATTTATTTAGAGAGGTGGTGAAAGTCATCGATGGCTACTTCCAAGTAGGGATTAGAGCAGTGGTGGCAAACCTTTTGGACTGGGCATATCAAAAATTCAGAAACTGCTTAACTTGACTCTATTGGCATGTCTCTCTCGCTTTTACAGAGAGAGAGAGAGAGAGAGAGAGAGAGAGAGAGGGAGAGGGAGAGGGAGAGAGAGAGGGAGAAAGAGAGAGAAGATATACAATTCATAACAAAGAGTAATACATCACATTAAATTTATTTAATTAATAAATAAATATTGACATAATAGTAAGTATTTTTTTTGAAATGCCTATTCAAGGCAGCTCTGTATTGCATGAGACCTAGAAGCTTGGAGTGCGCTCCTGTGTGGCCTTGCAGCCTCCAGAAAAAACAGGAAAGCACGCCCCATTTTTTGCACATTTTTGGGAGGTTCCAGATACCACGTAAGAGGAGGGTCCTCTCGCATGACTTCCAGAGAGACTTCCAGAGAGTCTGAAGCAGAGGTAGTATTCAGCAGGTTCTAACCAGTTCTGGAGAACTGGTAGCGGAAATTTTGAATAGTTCGGAGAACCGGTAAATACCACCTCTGACTGGCCCCGCCCCCATCTAGTCTCTGCCTCCGGAGTCTCAGCTAATCAGGAGGAAATGGGGATTTTTCAGTATCCTTCTCTTGCCATGCCCATCAAGCCATGCCACACCCACCAAGCCACACCCACAGTAGTAAAAAAATTTGAATCCCACCACTGGTCTGAAGGCCCAGCATGTCATTAGGTTGGACCTTCTGCTCAGTAGTAGAACTCACTCAACTCAAAACATTATGGATAGATTATACAAATTATCCAATAATTTGTATTGTTGAGCAAACAAAACAACCCAGACAACACGACGTTTATTAAACACTAATTAAATGTAATAATAGAAAATCAATACAATTTTATTTTTTAAAAAACATTCTGGATAGATGTCTAAGTGGTGCTGGCAAACCTATGGCACGTGTGTCACGGATGACATGAGATCATGTACAATGGGACATTCTGGCTTTCTTTTTCTGAATAAATGTCTTGTACCTGGCAATCATTTTGATTCCCATGGGTTTCTTATAGGTTTGTGTTAATTTTATTGACTGAATCCTACTCTAAAATTTATTTGTCCAGAATGGATTAAGAATAACATTAATTAATTAATTAATCTTTTGATTTGCTTTTTTTTTAAAGATCCTCGGTGAGGTTTATTTTGCAGTCTGGATGGCACCCAGACAGAAGTACAACTCGGTTTGTAAAGACTCGGTTTGTAAAGACTTTTCAAGCAATTGAAAATTTGAGGTTCTGATCAGTGGTGGGATTCAAATTTTTTTACTACCGGTTCTGTAGGCGTGGCTTGGTGGGCATGGCATGGCTTGGTGGGCGTGGTAGGGGAAGGATAGTGTAAAATCGCCATTCCCTCTCCACTCCAAGGGAAGGTTACTGCAAAATCCCCATTTCCTCCGGATCAACTGGGACTTGGGAGGCAAAGGATAAATGGGGGCATGGCCAGCCAGAGATGGTATTTATTGGTTCTCTGAACTACCCAAAACTTCTGCTACTGGTTCTCCAGAACTGGTCAGAACCTGCTGAATACTATCTCTGGTTCTGAAAAAGCTTCTGTCTGAAAGCTTCTGTGTTTTTTTTTAAAGGATAGGTCACATAATTTTCATAACATTAATTTTAAACCTCCGTATATGGTGCTGTGTGCTAGGCATATCTTTTTGATATAATACATAATCTTGCTTAAGAAATAGCTTATTCTGAACACATATACTTATTGGCAACATTAACTATGCTGCATTCCAAGCTGCTGGAACTCTCTTCAGATACTTATCAACATGGAATAATGGTAGTTCAAATTGCTGGATTTCAAAATAATGGCTGAAGAATACATTTACTGTTCCCCATTTGAATTTCTTGAAAATAGTGACTCTTACTAAAAGATAAGAAAATAAAGGAAAATGCATGTAATTACAAGGGAAGATATGTGTAATATATCTATATAAAAAGCTGAATAAAGATTTTATAGAGAGCAGGAAAGATGGATATTAAAAGCCCTGGGCTTTGTTTCTTTGCCTGCCACTTTTACTAGAAATTATGGCATGAAAGCAGAGCTAACTCTGGTGGTAATCAAGTCATTTTAGGCTTTAATTCCTAAGATTTATCGTACTCCTTTATAAAGTGTCATTTTAATTCCCAGAACATCAACAAAATGATGGAAGAAACTGCCAGGAACAAATTCTTTTATTTTTATTATATTAGAAGCTGGAGCTCGGTCAAAGATATCAACAAAATAATATCAAGTCATACATTTTCTTGTCTATCACACTTAACTACCGCAGTTGGAAATCTAGTAAGTTTTATCACCATATTTTTTCATTCCATGATAGAGCTGATATGTTAGACCTTGGATTGCCAAGATATAAACTAATGGCTGACTGCTGAAGCCAAATACTTTGATAAGATTTCTACTGAGCTCAGTTCAAGCTGATGTAGCTGTTCTTTTTGCATAAAGGTTGTCACTGCGTTAAATTGTTTGCTAGCATGAACTGACGAATTGAAACTAAATAGTTAAACTGAAAGAGTTACTGCGCAGGTCATAAGGTCTTATCTGACAATGATGTACTGCGCATGCTTATCTTTTTTATTACTTCACACATTCCAGAGACTTCTCCTTCTTTTTTGATCTTTGTCCGTCTTCCAGGAAAACTGGGAGACAGAATTGCTTTTTCAAAATGTAATAATTAGATTGTTTTGTTTTATTTCCATTTATTATTTTTGTATTAAAGTTTGTTTTTCATTAGAATATGTTCTCCGGGATTTATTTCTTTTCTTCGCACCTTAAAGAATATGCCTGTTTGGAAACGCCGCGGTCTAAGCCTCATCTAGTTCAGGGTGAAATAATTCTTCCCCTGACAAAGGTAAAGGTTCCCCTCACACATATGTGCTAGTCATTCCCGACTCTAGGGGGTGGTGCTCATCTCCATTTCAAAGCCGAAGAGTCAGCGCTGTCCGAACACGTCTCCGTGGTCATGTGGCCAACATGACTAAACGGCGAAGGCGCATGGAATGCTGTTACCTTCCGACCAAAGGTGGTTCCTATTTTTCTACTTGCATTTTTACATGCTTTCGAACTACTAGGTTGGCAGAAGCTGAAACAAGTAACGAGATCTCACTCTGTTATGCAGCACTAGGGATTCGAACTGCCGAACTGCTGACCTTTCTGATTGACAATCTCAGCATCTTAGCCACTGAGCCACCACGTCTCCTCTTTCAGCATAAAATATACTATTCCTATTTATTCCAAAGAGAATGCATGGAAGCTACAACTTTTTTTCACTCTTATGTGTGTACCAATCTAGAACACAGAACATAAATAGGGTTGGAAGGGACCTTGGAGGTCTTCTAGTCCAACCCTCCTGCTCAAGCAGAAGACCCTCAGTCTCTTCTTTAAAACCTCCAGTGATGGAGCACCCACTACTACTGGAGACAAGCTGTTCCACTAATTCCATTAATTGTTCTCACTTTCAAAAAATTTCTCCTTAGTTCTAGGTTGGAACTTTCTTTAATGACCTGCCACTTGTTACTTCTTCTAGCAATCATCTTGTTCATTTCTAGGTGCTCACAAATGTGCAAATTGTGAACCTGAAGATGGCCTCAGTCAGGCCATTTTGACACTTCAGTGCTGACACACCAGAGAAGAGGGATAGGGAGGAGGGAATAGAGATAGTTGGGGTGTTGTAACCAAAACAAACTACTTTCTTGTGGGAATCAAGGACATTCTTGCAGGTGCTCAGAAGGAGGGGACTGGAGTCACCTAGCAACTGGACAGTATCCCGATTGGACCATGTGATAGCTTGCTTTGAGAAAGTTTACAAAATTTCACTGTTAATTAGGTGGAAAACTGTGGGAATATTCAGAGTCGGTTTTCCACCAGCCTGTGCCAATATGGCATATTCAATAAACCTATCCATTGAGGAAATTGCCTGCCTCTGAGTTTTGTTTGCTATGGGCATGTTACTTGGAACCCTGACACAAATAATATTTTCCAGGATTTTCCCAGGTATTGATGTCAGGCTGATTAGGGGACTGGAGACTAAAACATATGAAGAACGGTTGCAGGAACTAGGTATGTCTAGTTTAAGAGAAAGAAGGACTAGGGGAGACATGATAGCAGTGTTCCAATATCTCAGGGGTTGCCACAAAGAAGAGGGAGTCAAACTATTCTCCCAAGCACTTGAGGGTAGAACAAGAAGCAATGGGTGGAAACTAATCAAGGAGAGAAGCAACTTAGAACTGAGGAGAAACTTCCTGACAGTTAGAACAATTAATCAGTGGAACAGCTTGCCTCCAGAAGTTGTGAATGCCCCAACACTGGAAGTCTTTAAGAAGATGTTGGATAGCTATTTGTCTGAAACAGTATAGGGTTTCCTGCCTAGGCAGGGGGTTGGACTAGAAGACCTCCAAGGTCCCTTCCAACTCTACTATTGTATTGTATTGTATGTAGTTCCCTGGATCTACCTCCCCCCCCTTTTTTTTTTATTGGAGATTGGAACCACACCAGCTCTTTTCCAGTCCTCCCTGGTGTTCTAAGAGAGTTGCAACATTTTGTTCAATGGTCTGCCAGCTCCTTCAAGACTTTGGAGTATAATCCAATTGGTGCTGGGAATTTGAACTCATCTAGAGTGGGTAAGTGTTGTCTTAACATTTTCTTGCCTATTTTGACTTTGATTCCTGTTTTGTCTCCCACAGTGCTAGTTTTAATTTTAGATCTGTACATCACTTCACAGTGGTTTACAACCCTCTCTAAGAGGTTTACAGAGTCCGCATATTGCACCCAACAATCTTGGTCCTAGCTTATCATGGTTGTTAAGTGAATCCTACAGTTGTTTAACAAATCACTTGATCATTAAGCCAATCCAGCTTTCCCCATTGACTTTGTTTGTTGGAAGGCAGCTGAGGAAGATTGCAAAGGCAAGTCACATGACCCCAGGATGCTGCGACCATTATAAACAGAGTACATGCTTGTCAAGCATCTAAATTTTGATCACATGAACTTTCCAACTGCTGCGACAGTTGTAAGTGCGAGGATAAGTCATGTCACCTTTTCAATTCTGTTGTAACTTTAATCACTCACTTAAAAAATGGTTTTAAGTACTTAAGCCATCTATCACTTTTGATATGCTGAGCATTGTTAGAAATTATGACTAGTTTAGAATAGTTCAAAGCTGTGCCAGAATGTGCAATGTTTCATATTCGTTTAAGGCTTTGAGAAAGTTTGTTCTTTTGTATTTCTTTTCTTTTCTTTTTCCTTTTTTTTTGTGAAATTCATTAAAGTTTTTTTTTTGGGGGGGAGAAAATACTGCCCTATTAAGTTGCCTCAATTAACTGAATCGTATTCTCTGCCATATTACTTTCTTGAATGCTTTCTGGCAGTGTTATTCTGGGTTTAAAAAAATTAGATAGCGAATTGTATCAAGAGCACTTTGTCTTACTAGAAAAATAATGGATAATGATAGCACTTAAATTTGACAAGAGAAAACTCTCACAATGAGAACTGCCTTGGCTTCTTTTGAAATAGCAAAAGAGCTGCCACTAAATTAATTATAGAATGATGGTGTACATCGCCGTAGATTGTGTTGTACTGGACTTATCACAAGAATGGTGTGCAATTCTTTTCTCAGACATTCATGCCACTTATGCTTAGGGCAGGGGTGTCCAAACTTGGGAACTTTAAGACTTGTGGACTTCAACTCCCAGAATTCCCCAGCCAGCTGGCTGGGGAATTCTGGGAGTTGAAGTCCACAAGTCTTAAAGTTCCCAAGTTTGGACACCCCTGGCTTAGGGCAAAATTGCCAATTTATTTTCAGCAGGTTTTTTCCCCCTCCGTTGATGCTATCTATGGAAGGAGCTAATCCTTTAGCAAAACATTCACAGAACTGCATCATAAAAAAGCAAGTCAAAGCAGGAACAGCCCAAGGCAATTTGCTTCTTAAGGTGACGAGCAAAAGATGTCCCACTTTCCCACTGGCTTAAATGGCATAATAGCCGAAGTGAAATAAATTATTCTGGTACACGAGGCAGAAACTCCCACAAGGGCCTCCTCCCAACTCTGAGGATTAAAAGAGAACAGAATTATAAATAAAACGAGTAAAGTTGTGCTGCACTTTTCTCAAATCAAAAAGTTAGCGTGCTAAAAATAGGTGGTTCTCATCTAATGACCATCTGTTCAAGGACATTTCAAAGTTAAAATGGTGTTAAACAAGAGAGGGTCCTTATAGTAGTGACCATCACAGCAAGAGCCAAGGTAGCGCGGTGGTTAGAGTGCAGTACTGCAGGCTATTTCAGCTGACTGCTAGTTGTAGTTCAGCAGTTCAAATCTCACCAGGCTCAAGGTTGACTCAGACTTCCATCCTTCCGAGGTGGGTAAAATGAGGACTCAGATTGTTGGGGGCAAGATGCCGACTCTGTAAACCACTTAGAGAGGGTTGTAAAAGCAAAATGAAGCGGTATATAAGTCTAAGTGCTATTGCTATCCCTTCAACCATGTGATCATGATATAGGCACTTGGCAACCAACTCGCAATTATGACATCATAGCACCCTGCAATTACATCAGGGTTGTCAAACTCACATTGTTATGGTGGCATCATGTGATGTATCGGGACTTTTTTCCCCTTTGTTAAACCATGCGCCCGTGATTGGTTTAGCAAAGGGAGGAAAAGTCCTGATATATACCATGTGACGCATCCGACCTGCGGGCTCAGAGTTTGACAGCCCTAAATTACATGATTGCAATTTGCGTGCTTGGCAACCACCTCACAATTAAATATTCAAAGTGGTCATGGGTTTGCCATTTGCAAGATTCACAAGTAAAGTCAATGGGGAAGCCAGAAGGAGGTCACCAATGGTGATCACATGACTGTGAGCATGTGATATACACCTGATGATAGCAACTGGGAGTGCCTGACCTGCTACTGCAACTTGGCAGTCACGTAATGTTGCACCTTTCAATCTTTCCCTTAGTAATGGAGTTCCCAGTCCCACTTAATGTCAGTAAGCAGGGAGTTCCTGTATCTGATTCACTTTCTAATGATACAGTTGGTCTTTAAAACTGAGCTGAATCTTCTAAGGCAGTAATGGCGAGCGTTTTTCTGCTAGGGTGCCAAAAGGGTGCATGCATGTTATATAGCATGCGTATGTGCGCGCCCACACTCTCCCCCCCTGCGCATGCAAACACAACCCCAACTCCACCCCGCGCATACGCACACTCACTACTGGACTTCCAATAGGCCCGTTGGGTCATTTTTCGCCCTCCCCAGGCTTCCCCTGCCCTCCAGAAGGCCGAAAAACAGCTGGCCAGCACACACATGCACACTGGATCTGATATAGGGCAACACCTCACATTCACCATCACGGTTCTAAGGTCTTGGATAGCACACATGGTTGGTCTTTTTCTCCTATCATGATATAGATTTACATACCAGGTAAGAATTTGCACACAATTTATTTAGGTGAACATTTTCTGTCACCATCAGAACAATGAGATGGTTTTCATGCTAATGACCACATTCACTGAGGTACCGGCTAGGGAATTTCAGATAAGCCACTCTCCCCTTGAATGACGGCCATATCAAACATGGCCAATTGAATAAAATCTAAGGGGGAGAAACACATTTCCCACTGAAGTGGCAAAAGACCATAGCATATCTAAATGGGTTGAATATTTGTCATAGTTGTTCAAAACTCAGCCTTATGGAGGGTCGCCACTCTCTAATCAACGTGCCTTCATTGATGATTAAATTAGTTTTCTATTTCAGTCAATGACATTCTGCATAGAAACGAAACTATTGAGTGATCTTTCAGTGACTTTGAGAGAACTGAGTTATCCTGGATACCCTGGCCTTCACCCAACTGTCACATTCCTTGTTAATTCTGCTGTTTCTCCTTGCGTACTCTGCAAATTCTATTTTTTCTTCTTCTGCAAATTCAATTTTAACTCATCCCTTGATATCAGCACTCTACATTTAAAGATAGGGTATAGAGGGCCAAAAGAGAGGAATTGTTTACCCTAAGAAGAAGGACAAAGTTTTACCTAACACTTTAAAGATCTCAAAGAGGACAGAGAGGACCATTGGTTTGAAAGAGGGGCAAAAGAGATCATTTATATTAACATTGAGCAGCCCTCTGTCAACAGAGGGAAGGGATAAGACAACACCTATTTCCTACCTACAATACAGCCCTTGCAGCAATTCCAAGAAAGCTCCACCTCCATTTGCACCCTGATACCCGGTAACCTTGAGGTGACAGATAAACTGCCTCAAGAGATCTTGAGCAGGGTTCTAAAGATTAGATAACTGCAAAGAAATATGATCCTTCCAATACACACATACACACACACACCACATCTTGTCCCAACTAATTCTTCCATCACCCCCACCATCCTACCAGAACTGATGAAGCTTCTTGGATGAGAAGCAATTTTTTTTCTTTTTCTCCTCCTCCTCCTCCCTTTTCTCCTCCTCCTCCTCCTCCTCCTCCTCCTCCTCCTCCTCCTCCTCTTCCTCCTCCTCCTCCTTTTTCCTCCTCCTCCTCTTCCTGGAAAACACAGCCCAGTTGCCTTTTGAAAAAGCATCTTTGAGACAACTATGACTTGGACAACTGAGAATCTCCAAAGAGAGCTTCAAAGACTATCAAATGTTTACAATGTAAATGGCTCATATTTTCAGGGTAGTTCAGCATGCATGACGAGGCCAGGAGCATTAGTGTACACACAGGGAACTAATCCACACAATAATCTCTTAAGAATATAACATTGTGAGTGCCAGAATGCCCAAAACAGCTTTAGAAAACTTGCCCATATCCTCAGCCTTAAATAAATATTAATTATTTCTTAAACTGCCAAAATCGTGCACGAATGGCATGCAAGCAATTTTCTAATCTTAACCCATATACTAATCTGGAGATTCACCAACTGGCACTTTTCAATAGTTTTCCTCCATTATTTCCTCCTCTTGATGGTCCAGTCTAGAATAAGGTGACAAGACAGGAGTTGCTTTACGAACAAGGAAAAAATATATGTTCTAAAAATAAATGCCATTAATATAAGTACAGCTTTGAAAAATCTGGAAACAATTATTTAAAATCCAAAATATATTCTGGAAGTGGTTAAAATAAAATATTTTCTACAATTGGGAAACTCTAGAAAACCAACCACAAAATGCAAATTGCAAGATTCCTACAGAATTCTCTTTGCAGTCATGCCAGTACGTTATTATTCATTGGCAAGGATCCTGAGTCACAAGCAGCCACAGTCTTACTTACTGAATCCATTGGACCCAGAATGACATCTTGTGCAACCTAGCACAGATCTCTAACAAAAAGCACAGGAAGATACAAGAGGTGGAAATTAAGAGAATAGATAAATTATTCCTTTTTGAGTCACTGGTATTTTTCCTGATTTCAGTGGCTTGTTTTGTCAACCTACTATCTTCTGGCTCCTTTGAACTCAACTACCAAAAGCCAATCACTTCATGCTACCTGGAGTTCATGCTGCATCTAATGAGCTGTGGTGGCGCAGTGGTTAGAATGCAGTACTGCAGGCTACTTCTGCTGACTGCCGACTGCCTGCAATTTGGCAGTTCGAATCTCACCAGGCTCAAGGTTGATTCAGCTTTCCATCCTTCCAAGGTCGGTAAAATGAGGACCCAGATTGTTGGGGACAATATACTGACTCTGTAAACCACTTAGAGAGGGCTGTAAAGCATTGTAAAGCAGTATATAAGTCTAAGTGGTGTTGCTAATGCCTGCTATTGTGGTCAAGAAGATCCACCAGTAGAAGAGTGAATCCACCGGAAGCCAAATTGCCTAGAGATCCACTTGATTTGGAGCATGTAAGTGTGCTAAAATAAAATCCAAACTGAAACAGAAAATAAAGTCCCATTGGTGAATACTACCATAGAGCTGTTTTAATATAACAATGAAAGCACACCAATGGACAAAGACCAAAATCCTTGTACAGCAATAATTCCATTCATTCTGTGCAGACTCAACACTACTCCATTTTTCCATTCTAAGATCAATTCCTACTCTGTTCTCATTACCTTCATCTCTTAACACCTGCCTAACATTCAATCTGCTTTTCCTCTGATTGGCAACTTCACATCTTTTTCAATTACAAAGTAAACACTCATTATGCCTAGCTGAACATTTTTAAAGGTCCTATATAGGCTGAGGCATTTCTATACTGCCTCTAAATGCAACCTGCATATTATTCGCTAACAGTTAATTTGCATAACATTGCACAAAATTGACTTTTCGTACAGAACGATTAATCATGTGCCCAAGATTGTACATGAAATACCAGATACTATCTTATTCAGAGCTAAAGAGCTAAACTCAGAGATTCGTCTATAGCAAGCCAACATGGTAAAGCACATTTAAACACTAGAATGAATTTGCTAGAATTGACAGATGAACAAAATCAAAGACAAGAACTCTCCTCCCCACCAAAAAAGGGGAAAAAGACACAGGAGTGTAGTTAATGTTTCCAGCACATCAACACCAAACCAGTTCTCTTTCTATCTCGTTCGTTGAGAATAAAGTTTCGCATTTTTCCAAACATTCTTTGCTCTTCCTCAATGCCAAATACCTGAGGGTTTTGTTAGATGGAGAACTAAAAGTTTTCCCAAGGTTAAAAAATAACCATTACCAGTTGCTATATGTTAACATTGTTGGAAGTGAATAAAAATTCTGAAGAATAAACACTAAAGTGTATGCAAAAAATATACAAGGCACACAATGTACTTTATAAAAGTATACAAAAATATACAAGTTTATCAGTTTAAGAGCAATTGGCTGGAGTGGAGTGAAAGAAAAGAAAGGAATGGATGGAATAGAATAAGAAAAGAATGGAATGGAGTGGAGTGGAGTGGAGTGGAGTGGAGTGGAATAGAATAGAATAGAATAGAATAGAATAGAATAGAATAGAATAGAATAGAATAGAATAGAATAGAATAGAATAGAATAGAATAGAATAAGACAGGGGCATGCGGGCAGGGGAGGCAGGGGAGGCAGAGCCTCACCGTTCTCATCATGAAAAGAAAACAAAAGGGAAAAGGGAAAAGGCACATGTGGCCCGATTCCCTGCCTTCTTGAAGGGGACCGCGGAGCGCGAGACGACAGAGTGTGCTCCGCAGTCCCCTTCAAGAAGGCAGGGAATCGGCTCCGCGGTCCCCTTCATGTTGACTCATGAAGGCGGAGAATGGGACCACGTGTGCAGGAGGCTGAGGCTGCTTCAGCCTCCTGCACACGTGATCCCATTCCCCGCCTTCCTGAAGACGTCACCAGCCTCACCAGCCATAAACCTCACCGCACATCACTGGAATAAGAATGGAATGGAGTAGAGTGGAGTGGAATGGAATGGAATAAGAATGGAATGGAATGGAATAGAATAGAATAGTCAATAACCACTTTCTTACAAACCACCATATCCTTCACTAGAAGATTCCTAGATGATGAACTGTGAAGTTTTGGTGATCTGGAAATGACCCAGAAAATTGTTCTTATAACCCTTTTCTAAGTCTACCTCTCCTACGATAGCAGATTGTACCATATGACTTACTGATGAGATAGAGCCATATGAATAACTTTCGAGACATCTGTGATCCAAAGATCCCTACCGGTTATGTTTTGAAGTGTTACAACTGTGTGAAACTTAGGCAATGGTAATTCAGTGCTAGTCTCACAATCTGCAATTCGAAACTTTTTTTGAACATGTTTTCTCTCTCTCTAATTGCAAGAGATATCTTGCTCATTTTAACTATACTGAGAAGTGTCTGTAAATCAGCATTGCCAGATTTAATAAAAGTAATATTACCTTTCTTTTAAAATGCATTGCTTTTCCACCAACTGCTTCAGATACTTGCTTGAAAAATGGCTCCAGTCTTGAAAAGTATTGTGCAAAGAGCTGTTTTAGCCTACCAACATGCTTAGGCCAACGGCTTAAAAAACTAAATAAACTAATTTAAACATTTGCTTATTTTATTTTATTTAGATTTCATTTTTAATTAGAGCTGAATACAGAATGCAGTGATTTATATGTTTGATATCTTATCATTAGCATAGTGCTTAGGCTCTGGGGACTGACTTCATATTACCGTATTTTTCAGAGTATAAGACACACTTTTTCCCTCAAAAAAAGAGAGTGAAAATCTGGGTGCATCTTATACACTGAATGCAGCATTTTTGGCGTCCTGAAATCCCACCCCCTTTACAAAAATGGCCATGCATAGCCTTTAGGAGGCTTCCAGAGTGCTCTTGGGATCTAGGGAGGGCAAAAATGAGCGAAAATGGGCTGGGTTTTGCTGGTTCCCCCCCCCCCCCAATCTCCCAGGAGCACTCTATAAACCTCCTAAAGGCTTGCATGCTCTTTTTTTGACAAAAAAGGAGCCGTTTTTGTGAAAAACGGGCCGCTTTTGGGAGGTCTGCAGAGTGCAGAAACTTTTTTTTAAATTTGCCCCTTCAAAATCTTGGTGCATCTTATACTCTGGTGCATCTTATACTCCAAAAAATATGGTATATAAATCATATTAGTCTCATAGATCTTATCAAGTTAAGCATCTCATAGGTGACCAGAGAAGCTCATCCATGTTTCTGATAAACACAACACAATAGTATGTATCTAAATAATCTGCTCCATCCAGTTTTTTGTGGCAAAGAAAGGAAGTCGAACATTAGTACTATTTGTTCAGTTTATACGTTCCAGTAGTATGTACACTGACTATGATAAAACCGGATTATATGTTATGCCAGAGAATTATTCATGAAATTATTTCTTTGTGTCACTTTCAAGTCAAATGTCAGCCAAACCTTTTATCACATCATTGGTCTGGAGTTTATTAAAAAATACTTTTCCAGGATGCTTTGCTGGGTTTGTTTTTTTTACTGGCAAATTAGAAAGGGAGTTTGTTTTTTAGCTTAAAGCCTGCTGCCTCTTTTCTGTAGGCAAGGAGGATGAAATACTTTTTCTATTAAATCAGCTAGGAGGACAAAGAATGGATTTGCACTATAGCCAGCAACATGAACAATCCTGAATGATTTCCTTTTAAAGTAGATTGTTACGTCCTCAAACCCCCATAACTTTAACCTTAGACTATCTACTGTTGATCTCACCCCATTCCTAAGAGGTCAGTAGGGACGTGCATAAGCGCACCAGCATGCCCAACATCCCTGTCCTATTGTCCCCATGTATTTGTGCCCATTTCTTGTGTTCTTATTTTTTTTTAAACAAAGTTTTATTGGTTTTTTGGTGTTTTGCAAAAGGGAAAGGTATGGGGAAGGTTACAAATTGTGGCAGCCGCAAGCTGCGGTAGGTATACGCCCCCTCCAGACTCATGGTGTACATTTACATAACATTCAAATATTACATAATAACATATAGTCAGTGTGGTAAATTCATAAGTAATTTCAATCAATTTGTGTCATGTGGATTTTCTTACTTATTTGTGTGATCTAAGCTTTCTTGATGTCGCCCCATCTCCCCCTGTTGGCAGAGCTCCGGCCCCTCCCGTGTCTTGTACATCTACTGGGATGTCTTCTGGTTTTTCTAGGAGTAATTTATTTTTTTCCATAAAGGCCTGCGCCTCTATGGGTGTATTAATTCTCACCCTTGTCTCCTCCCAGAATATTAACATACCTTCAGGCAGCAACCAACGAAACCACACCCCCTTCTGGTATAATTTATTCGCCAATTGCGAATAATATTTTCTTTTCTCCCTCACTTTCTTGGGGATCTGTTTCAGTATGGTTATCTCCTTATCTTTGTATATCAGGGCTTTGTCCCCTTTGTGTATTCAGAATTTCATCTCTTGTGCTTTTCCTAAGAAATTTAATGTGAACCTCCCTGGGGACATTGTGTGTTCTAGCATATGCGGAGTTCACTCTATAGACCAGGTCTATTTCCCACCCCATCTGTTGTTTTTCTTTCTGGATATACTCAGCCAAGATAGTTGTCATGATGTCCCTAATGTTTTCATCATCTGTCTCCATCACATTCTGGAACCTAAGATAAAAGGACATTCTCTCAAACTCTATTTTCATTTGTTGGGTGTCAAGCTCTTTGTTTCCCTTTTGCACGCCCTCCACCACCCCCTCATCTCAGCCGCCCCCTGCTCCAAGAGATCCAGGCTCTGTGAGTTCTTATCAATTTTTTCCTGGTTCCCTCTAATTTCTTCTTTCATCTCCTTCAGCTGTTTCTTAATTTCCTCTTGTCCCTGTAGAATTTGCTGAAACATTTGATGAAACTCCAAGTCCGTAGTTTTAACTTGTTTAAAAGCTGTCAATGTTGATTGCGTGCTCGGACTTGAGGTTGCAGATGTCGGGGCAGAGGCAGCAAAGCCGGACTTTCCAGGAGGTGGTCTTTTAGATGTCATTGTTAGTAATTAAGAGTCCAGTCAGTATAGAGAAGAATCAATCAGAGCGGTAGAGCAGCCAAGGGAGTTCGGGGGATAGAGAGACCAGGCACAAGGGAACTCTCTAATCACCCTGGCAGGGAACAGACGTTTTTCACTCCAGAAAGTTCAAAAGCAAACAATCCACAAGAGAATTATCCAAATAACACGGAGACAAAGACCGGAAGCCTGAAGCTAAGAGGTGGAGTCAAGTTCACCTTTCATGAAGACAACGGAAGTGTGCCATCTTGCCCTGCCAACTTCGGGTACTGAGGCAACAAATAAAGTTTTCAAAGTTCAAAGTTCCCAAGGCTTCCAGATCCCATTATCTTGAAACCTAAAGGTTTAAATCCGAAGATCCATTTAGTTGGAGTGTGACCTCTTTGGTTTGGCTCTCCCCCTCCTCCTTCCCTTGGGGCTACGAGCACGTTTGTTTCTAGCCACTTGTCCGAGGGGGGGGAAATCCCCCTCCCCTCCAGCCGCACCTCTCCAAATTAACCAAAAGTTCCGATTAGACACAACTGACGAGTTTTAGAGTTGGTAATAGGTATGAAAGGAGTCTACACCTCACCGCATCGCCGCCGCATCCTTCAAGTTTCTTTTTTTCTTCCGGACAGCCTCACAGCGAAGACACTGGCGCGTCTCCCCTTTGCGCTCCTCGGTGCCTGGAGTGAAGCGAGAGCCCCCCGACGGCTGCCGCCGATGCAGGGGTCCTCCCGCTGCACTGCTCCTCCGGCAGAACGCCTCTCCGGGGCGTCCTGTGCCCCCCAAGGGGTGGGGAGCCCACCGGGGATCCTGTGTTCTTATTCATGTTTATTCTTATTCCTGTTATCTTCTACATGATTGACAAACTAAAATAAATAAATAAAATAAAATAAATAAATAGATCTGGGCTGCAAGAATCCAGATGGCCACTAGATTGTAGTATATTTGTCTTCATTGAATGTCTACTTAAAAGTAGTCCCAAATATCTTGATGACCCTATAAGCAGATCAGGCATCACTCGAATGATGTGATATCCACCCCCTCTAACAAAAGGTTTTCTCTTTGAGCATGACTCAAGGTTCAAAGCTTCTTGATATATTGTCTCAGGTGACTGGAACTTGTTATTGTTTTGACTTTGATGGAACATCAAACTGAAAAGGATGACTGCCAGATTGACTTACTAGCATCTCTTTTAACCTTTTACTTGCTGCGAGGTGTTTTGATTCTTTGGGAAGTGTTTTCCCCCTTTAGAATTAAAGTTTAGTTTGGCTATAATATTGAATTAGACAAATGGGAAAAATTCTGGGGAACAAACTTAAAAATGACATTATCAGTTGCATACAAGGAAAACCAGTACAAAATGTTTTATAGATGGCACCTGGCACCAACAAGGTTAGCTAAAATCTCAACAAATATCTCCCCAAAATGTTGGAAATGCGAATCGATACACGGAACATATTACCATTTATGGTGAACCTGTGAGGAGGCTAAAAATTTTGGAAAAAGATCAAAAATTGGCTGGAGGCAATAATGGGGGTTAAAATAGAATGGAAAACTGAATTTTTTTTTAATTAGGAATAAAGTCTGCGAAATACAAAAAAGAAATCCAGTATTTAATACTACATATAATTATGGTGGCAAGGATTGCTTTTGCCTAGAAATGGAAAAACAAACTAACTCCAAGCGAAGATGAAATTATAAGAAAGGTTATGGACTGTGCTGAAATGGACAAATTAACTAAAGAAATTCAGGGAAAAGAAGAATCAGAATTCTACCAGATATGGGATAAATGGTATAGGTGGATGGAGGAAAGAAACAAGAATCAATGAAGGAATATAACAAAACTCAAAAATAATAGTTATGAGTAAAATAAGAGGGTTAAGAATGGTGAAATCCAAATGAAATACAATAGAAGGGGAAATAATATAAGGTGAGCGGTATCGATTAATAATTGCTATTAGAAAGAACAGGAAGCTCCTGTTTGTATTGCATTGTGTAAATGTGTTGAACGTCTAAGTTTTGTGTGTGTGTATTTTACATGTTTGTTAATAAAATTGAAAAATTGAAAAAAAAAAGAATTAAAGTTTAGTTTTTTTCCTACTAGTTCATAACCCCATCCCATGATAGCATGGGGAAACTTCTAGAAATTCATATTCCATTTTTCCCCCCTAGATGCTAATTCTACTTATTCTACCTCTAATTGTGAGGAAATAGACTCTGCTGGAGTATGTGTGTGTATATATATATGTATGTATGTGTGTGTGTGTGTGTTGTATTTGTGCTGATAAATAAATAAATCAGCACAAATACAATACAAATATAAAAAGGCAACATTAAAAATAAAAATATGGTTTTCTGCCTGGATGGTTTTCTGTGATGAGCCGAAGGACAGAAAGAGGGAGTAGTGAACTTCCTCCCATATTTGGGCATACCAGGGGTTGTAATACAAATACATACATACATACGTACATACGTACGTACATACATACATACATACATACATACATACATACATACATACATATATATTCCATTTACTTTACATACAAGTCACATTGAATATAGCTGTTGTCACTGTCTGTCTTAGATGAGGGCCGGTAGAAGTATAATTATTAAAAATAAAAACTTCTCATTGTTGGCATCCCTGATTGGGCCCAATTAAGTAGCAGCTCCAGGGTTATCTTAAAAAGCTAATGAAGGTTGAATGTGGTTGGTCCTGGGATAACTATTAGGAAACTGCAACTTGATTCTAGATAAGAGATTTAAAACAAAATCCCAGAAAAAGCAATGCCATACCTCATTCATATTTGCCAAGAAAACACAGCTCAGTCCATGAAATCATGAGGAGCTAAACTGAAGTTGAAGGAGATATAATCACACGTATTTCTTCTTATTAAACAGGAGGAGGAAGGAATATTGAATATATTTGTTGCCTTGAATTATTTGTATAAATAATAAAGGAGGGAGGGAGGGAGGGAGGGAGGGAGGGAGGAAGGAAGGAAGGAAGGAAGGAAGGAAGGAAGGAAGGAAGGAAGGAAGGAAGGAAGGACTGACTAAGGAGGCTCAGTTTCTATTAACCTTCCACCTAGCCTCCACTGTGTCGATCTCTGACTTTCTGAACTCCACATAAATCCCTAAACCAGGAGTGGGTTCCTGCTGCCATTTCTACCGATTCGGTGCCCAAAAAATTTTGCATTCCGCACGTGTGCACATTTGCACTAAAAATGTTCTGCGCGTGCATACAATATTTAAAAGGGGGGGGAAATAACATTTTTTCAATGAAGATTGTTCTGCAAGATGGCGCGTGGTACAGTCACGTGTCTGCCAGAGTTACTACCTATTCGGCCGAACTGTACCATACCGGTAGGAACCCACCATCTCCCCTAAACTGACTTTTTATCTTCAGTAAATGAATCTTGCTGCAGTACTTTACTTCTCTTTTGTGCCTCTTTTTATTTGACAATGGCATTTAAAATGTAATCTTTTCAGGCATGTAAGGAGGAAAGCATTTATTTATTTGTTTGTTCATTCATTTGTTTGTTTTGCCACCCATCTCCCCTATTGGGCAATTCTCACATGTTTATAATCAATTCCCAGATGAACTTAAAAGTAGGTGGGACAGAGGTATTACAGCCATTTCTCAAAAGAGAATTCATACAGTAGGTATTGCTGACTGCGGTTGGAAAAGGCAGGTGGCTTCTACATCATTTGAACTGAAATGAATGAAGCAATGGGACTGTGTCTCAGCAAAGGCAGGTGTGATGGCAACAAGTCAATCTCATCCGTGCTCATATTTGACAACTGTCTTTCTGTTTTACCAGCTCCTATTGATACTTCTTTTATCCTCTCTGGGATGAAAGAGGTCCTCTCAATGAGAGTCCTCTATAGAAGAGACAATGGAGTACCTTAACTGACAGCGAAAATACGGCTCATCCATCAAACCCTTGGACGTCCACAAACACCCAGTAGGATGCAGAGGGTGCCTTTCATTTAAACAAGTTCTCCCTTTATTTAAACCAACAATTTTCCTATCACTTTCCATGCCTGCTCTGGGAGCCTTTGAGCTGCCTGTGAACTAGCAGCTGACAGGATAAATCAACACAACACTGAAGCTGAGGAGCACTTGTTCGACCTCACTTGACATGACTCTAATACCTTGTTGGCTGGGAATGGAAGCAGCCCTCCCTTTGGGAAGCTAAATATTTCCTGTCTAAATATTTCTATATTTTTTTGAGTGAACAGAAGAAGGATGGTGGTTGGAAAGGCATTATGGCTTAAGCCTCCTTCTCCGTTCTATATATATATATATGTATGTATGTATGTATATATATATCACACAGGGAAAAATCTTTTGTTTTGTTTCTAGGAAATCATTCTCCCCCCCCCCTTTTTTTTTTCTTCTTTCTCCTTTCCTTTCTTCTCCACCTCTGTAACTTAAGTATTTATTTATTTATTTTAGAAAGTTTATATTGCCACCTACTCACCCATGGGAACTCAAGGCGGCTTACACAAATATAAAAGCATCATATAAAAATAGTACATGTATTATTTATCTAATTAATAAATAATAAAGTATACCAGGATTAGGGTTAGGATTCTTCTTCCATCTTTATTATTCCTTTTGAGAAGAATCAAGGACTTCCAAATAGGTACATTAGTAAAATCCTAAATGAATAAATAATAAATAAATGAGGGACACGGTGGCTCAGTAGCTAAGTCACTGGGCTTGTTGATCAGAAAGGTTGGCAGTTCAGCAGTTGGCATGCCTAGTGCCACGTAAGGGAGTGAGCTCCCATTACTTGTCCCAGCTTCTGCCAACCTAGCAATTCAAAAGCATGTAAAAATGCAAGAAGAAAAAATAGGAACCACCTTTGGTGGGAAGGTAACAGTGTTCTGTGCACTTTCAGCATTTAGTCATGCCGGCCACATGATCACAGAGACATCTTTGGACAGCGCTGGCTCTTCAGCTTTGAAACGGAGATGAGCACCGCCCCCTAGAGTTGGGAACAACTAGCACTTATGTGCGAGTGGAACCTTTATCTAAATGAATAAATACTATAAACGAAGCTTATCAATACGTTAACTGCTTCATTACGATTTTATTTAAGTTTGGGGTGAGTCGTGTTAGTTTCTTCTAAAGGACAAAGAAGCAGTTCATTCTCAGAACTTGGGCCAACCTCAGCACGGCAACTCGGTGCAGCCAATTTGCTGCAGGACAAGTTACCACAGCCAACTCACCCCTGGGATAAGTCACTGCAGGATAAGAGTTACACTTATATCAAAGAAATGGTGAAAGAGAAGTATTAAAGAAAGGATGCGAAAGGAGGGACAAAATGAAATGTGAATGACAAACATAAAATGTTTTTTTTTATTATTTTAAATACTTAAATTGAATTGTTAAATTGTCCTGCAGCAGGCTGTCCTGCAGTGAGTTGACCATGTTGAGTTGCTGTGATGAGTTGGCTGCAACAAGTTGTCCCATTACAACCCCACTATTGGGGACCTCTTAATGAAAGGTTTCAGGCTTTTTAAAAAAAAAAGTAGCCAAAGAATCAGTTCAATTAGTCTTATATACTCACCTTGGTTTATAAATGAGCACTATCATATGTACAGCACTTATCATTTGGAGATATGATGGGAGTGCAATGCACATTTCATGAGCTACATTCAACCAGGTACATATTCTTAAGCAATCTCTTGTTTGAACCAGGGTTACTTGGAATCGGTGGCATTATCCCAAGAGGAATTCAGCTACTGATATACAACCTTTCCTGCTGCTGACTTCTACAGAAAATTCTGAAATGTGGCGGTGTAGGAATAGTATTAGAAATTGACTTTTCTAAGCACATCGATTTTCTTTGCGGACCATTTAGTATGTGGTAGTAGCAAATCTTGTTGGTGAAACTGTGTGTAATATTTTGGAGAACTGTAAAAGTCAATTGTGAAAGAACAGAAAAGGGTAAAATGGAAAGGATTCTGTTTTAGTGGGAAAAGTCATTTATGTACCGTAAGCTTTACATGCAGAAACGGTCCAAGTCCAGAATGGGACAAGTCACAGTGGCCAACTTGCCATGGCCATCTCACTTCGGCCAACTCACCATGGTCATCTCACTTTGGACAACTTGCCGTGGTCATCTCACTGTGACTAACTCGCTGTGAGACAATTTGTTGCGGTACAATTCCATGTGCGATAACTCAATGTGATAAATGTTATCTGCCACTGTTTCTTCAACGTTGTTTCCATTAACAAAAATTTATTTATTGTGTTTATTGCATTGAATTCTCCTCCGTGGATTGTCTAGCAGCGAGTTGTCACAATGAACTGGCTGTGGCGAGTTGGCCACAGTGAGATGACTGTGGCGAGATGGTTGTGGCAATTGTCCTACACCCCTTCAAATCAATGCTTTAGCATCACAGTTCTCTTGGTTGCAGTTGAATACATCTAGCCTAGAGATATGGGGGGGAAAATTCTAAAAGCAACGTTGAGCATTCCACTTCTACCAGACTTACAATAAAGCAAATGGCATCTGTTTGTTTTTCCCAAACAAAAGTTGGCAAGATTGAACGTTAGGTAGAAATATCCCAATTGCAATTTGAAAGTGAATGTGTATTGGAAACATTTATGCATGTATTCCATTTCTTTTTTTTTTTTTTTTGCAATCAGAAGACCCTCAGCATTGCACAAAGGCAAGGTAAATGTTACAAAATAGAATTTCCATTAAGCAGAAAACAGTTTATTAAAAAAAAAAACCATCAGTGTCTGATATAAGAATGGAATGCATGATAAGAAAATTCAAAAGACGCCTTCTAACTTAATGCAAGTGACAGAACACAAGTAATTTTCCCCAGGATGTGTGCATTAGACAGGTGAATTTAAGCTGAAAAAGGCAGCCTTGAGGGTATCTTGGCACCCAGCCACAAAAGACTTTATAAGTCAAAAACAACACTTTAGATCTCTCCTGAAAATCTATTGGTTAGTATTTTAAAAGTCTGTGTTGGGGGAAATTGCAAGGATTGGAAGCAAGGAGATTTTATTTTTGGAAAAAAAAGTTATTAGACTCTTTGCATTAATAGTCATATAAACAAAGAGTATGCGTATAGGAAGTTTTCATACGTAATAAAAGCTTATAAAATTTTTTAAAAAAATTATGGAGATCATTAGCATTCAGGAATGCCGGTATACTAATGTAAAGATAACAAAATATTCAGGATTTGCTTTTTTAGTTTTTAATTTTGTTATTTGCAATTGTTTTTTTTTTAATTGGAGGGCATTAAGTTGAAATTCACATGATACCTGATTAAAAAGACTTTGGCTTAGAACAGTCTTCTCTTTGGCCTTGTATGGGGAAAAACTGTGAGAATTCTACAATAAAATCTGCAAAAATCTGAAGAGGATATGAAAAGAGAAGAACGAGCCTGGGTATGACCTTCAATTTTTACTCAGGTAGTTGGTTAATTTAAAAAAATCCATCATGTGTCATTCCACCTTTGATATTCTTCTATGTACATGGGTAAGTATGAATGACAATGGCAGGGGGTGAACGCACCAATGTCCTGATATTGCTTTTTAATGGAACTTGAGAACTCAAAGTCTTCTTGCAGCTGTGGCAACAATGTGAACAGTGTTGCCTATTGAAGTGTCATGCTCTGGAGATGCAAAGAAA
This sequence comes from Natrix helvetica, assembly GCF_964273705.1. Lineage (NCBI taxonomy): Eukaryota > Metazoa > Chordata > Lepidosauria > Squamata > Natricidae > Natrix > Natrix helvetica. The sequence continues at coordinate 21,031,761 of NC_138552.1, read as the reverse complement.
TGCACTTATTTAGTGCAACTAGATACACCTCAGCTTCTTCTGATGCCCTGTTCATCTGAATGGAAGCTTTGTATGAGATCACTGTCTGAATACACAGCGGATTCCTAGAGTAACCAAAACAGTCAAATTACAGTCTAGGAACAGCTGGTTTTATTTCTAGAAGAAAAGGGTGTGTTTTTTTCCTTTATTGAAGGTCATGCTGCAAGGAACTAATAGACCAGGAAAAGGAAATTATAGGTTGAGTCTTCTCGTTTCTTCCTATAATGTCAGAAAAGGGAAACATTTACATGTCACCTGTCCACCTCATATTACATGCAGCCAGAAATTGTTGGATTTTTATCCCAGTATCTAATGGTGAAGGAGCAAGATATCAACTGACCACAACTTGTCAGGCTGTGGCTGTGACTAGGCCTTCAATGCCACATCTCTTTTTGACCTCCATCACAGTAGGGCCTTGTCTCAGGCCTGGAAGCCATCTTTTGCATTGGGCCTTTAGGCCTGCCACAATTAATGCTGTGCAGGGGTGGATTACTGCTGGTTCAGTGCGCGCGTGTGCACATTTGCACAAGAATAGGTCTAAACATGCGCAAAATGTTTTTAAAAGGGGGGAAATTAAATTTGTGCAATTACAATTATTCTACCCATGCGCAGAACCGAAAATCAAGATGGCGGCCTGTAGGAGAACGGGTTTGGTGGCCTGGAACTGGCAGCGATCCAGGCCACCAAACCACTACCGGTTCAGCCGAACCAGTCCGAATTAGTAGGAACCCACTTCTGATGCTGTGGGAAAACGGGAGGGGGGATTATATGGAGTGTGGGAGATATATAGTCTAAATAACATTCCTTCCTCAGAGAGTCAAGGACATCTTGCCCTGCACCTGGAATGATGTGACTGGGAGGCATCTCCAGTTGGGATGGCGCCTGATTGGACCATGTGATGGACATATGGGTGCTGGGCAGGGACTTGAACTTTCAATTGGGTGGGGAAAACCCGGAAGCTTTCAGATTCAGGTTTTCCCAGATGTGCTAAAATGATATCTCTTATGTCTAAGGACATCTCTAATAAAATGGAACTTTGAGGAAACTCAAGCCTTGGAGTCTTCTTTCATTAGGGGTATTACTTAGAGCCCTGATATTGATGGTCTGGTCATCTTGACATTCCTCCACCCCCAAGCAGATTCCTCTTCTAAAATGGGAATATTTATTTATCATAGTATAGATAGGCTTGTACTGAAAACAAAAACGTTTTATTAGAAGCCTTCTGATAGCACATTCAAGATAGCTAACTGATGACAAGATTAGAATCAAAAGAGTATTACAAAGGAACAAAAAAGAAACATTACAATGCTCAAGCAATTTTCAGAAATGCAAGGATGTTATTCAGGAATCTATAACAATAGTACTTCTTGTTACTTTTGATTTCCTTTATATAGAACATCTATAGAAAGATTACATTGTTTAGATAATTGTGCAGAGGGCTCTCCTCGCATAATTAGGAACCAACAGTCTATCTACATATGTTTCTACTATTTCCCAATTAATTATTAGTAAAGCTTCATATTGTGTAACATTGGTTCCTTCAAAATAAACATCTACCACTGTCAAGTATAATTAGTTACTATATGCAAATTTCATATGATCTACAGTGTATCATGTACAATATAATGTATAATTTTAATGTCATTTTTATTGGCACTAGGTTTGTATCAATTGTGTTAAATTATTGCTGGTAGAAATTTTGTCTTCATATTTGTATTGATCTAAACAGTCCCTCTGTTTTTTTATAATGATTTAGGCATTATCCAAAGAGCTGGTAATATGATAATGAGGAGGATGTATTCTACCCTATGTATAACTATTTTTACTCCTTATTCTCCTTTAATATGTATTGAATGTGTAGTTTAAGGTAAAGGTAAAGTTTCCCCTGCATATGCATGCTAATCGTTTCCGGCTCTAGGGGGCAGTGCTCATCTCTATTTCAAAGCCGAAGAGCCAGCACTGTCTGAAGATGTCTCCACGGTCATGTGGCTGGCATGACTATACTCCGAAGGTGCACGGAGCGCATCCCATAAAAGTGGTCCCGGTGCTTTCGAACTGCTAGGTTGGCAGAAACTTAGACAAGTAACAGGAGACCACTCCATTACATGACACTAGGGATTTGAACCTGAACTGCTGATCTTCTGATCAACAAGCTCAGCGTCTTAGCCACTGAGCCACCATTCCCCAATGTGTGGTTTAGGTTACTATAAAAGGCTAACCTGCATAAGCTGCTGTGAAAAAACCAATTTTATATTTGTGTTAATTAGGAAACGAATGTTTATTTTATGTGATGTCATTTGCAATACTAAATATATTGAATGGATCTACTCGCATAACTCATATATTGAAGAATAAGAAAAACCCCACCTTTATGAGAAAAGGTTATTAAGAGAAATAGGTATCTCGGGGCTGAAGTGTGAAGTCCTTGATGCTCTCTGACCTTTGGTTATTTCCGTACAGATATTTCATTACCCAATTAGGTAACATCATTATTTTCTATGGAAACTGATGACGTAACTAGTCAGGTAATGAAACATTTGCAAGCAAACCATCAAGATCAGAGAGACCACCAGTGGTGGGTTCCTACTGGTTCGGTCCAGTTCGGCCGAACCGATAATGGTTTGGTGGCCTGGGTAGCTGAAACTGGCAGCGCCCCAGCCTGCCACCCCCTGAACCAGTTCTCTGAGCAGCCATCCTGTTTTTCAGTTCTGCGCATGTACAGAACAATTTTAATAGCACTGTGCATGCGCGCGCCTGTGGGTGCACACACGAGCGAACCAGCAGTAGTGCCTGCCAGAACCGACCCCTGGAGAGCACCAAGGATGCCACAAAAAAGACTTGTTTGGAGCATGTCAGTAAAGAAAAAAGGAAGGCTGATCAGGAGAGAAGCATTTGAAATAATGGATTAGATGCTATGACTCATGCTTATGAGCTTCCCATTGACCATGAAATAAAATTCTAGACTGGTAGACTTTTATTTGGTGCAATTTAGCTCTTCTAAACTACCGTCTGCTTGAGCATCCATAATGGTTTACCATAAACAGTTTCAGAAAATACTGAGTATGTTTTAATCATGTTTTAGCCCAACTGTCTTATTAATAATTTACTCCTCGAGGTTGTAGACAACATTTTGCTATCTTAGCAGTCTTGAGTAGAATGTTATATGATTAACAGTGTCCTTGACATTGTCAGATGAGTGTTCTGAATTGTTAATGCTTGAACTGGAGTTCTAGTCTCAGTTGGCTGTTTGGAAGTCAGGAACTAAAACAAAGACATGCGAGCAATAAATCACTCGAGGTCCTAAGTTTTAGCAGAAATAACTTCCAAGGAAAAGCTGGGAATTAGTACACAGAGTCCCAGCATGGTGTTGCATAAAAGTGATGCAAGTCTTTGCCACCTTCATCTAAAGAAACAAGACCCATGATGCTCTAAGAAATGCTGTTTGCTATGCCAATGTTATTTGGCATAGTAACAAAATTATGCCCTCCAGGAAGAAAACCAGGATACCAAATGCATTATTAATAATAATGAAATGACAGGAGGATTCTACATCGGTGAGGGGCAGCTACCAACAGCAGCAAAATAGGGTGTGGTTTAATCCTCCATAATTTTCTTCCTGAACCACATGATCTACATTTTGGAGATGCACCAAGGAGATGCAATAAAGACCTGGAGGGAAAAGGTTTCGCAGAATTATAAACTTTTTAAAAGATTGTCCAGAGTATGGCAGTTATATGCAGTCGTGTGTATTGGTGTTCTAACATTAAGAGATTGGCAACTATAAATTATTTCTCATGAAATTATTGTTTTATTCACAGTTTTTAGGGACTGTGGCTGAAGATCTTTATGATTGAAAGAGTTGAATAGTTGATCAACTATTCAACTTGAGTTGATGCTACATCATTTGTTAAGGATCAGCAGGGTAAGATAATGCCCCAAATAGAGGAAGGAAGGAAGGAAGGAAGGAAGGAAGGAAGGAAGGAAGGAAGGAAGGAAGGAAGGAAGGAAGGAAGGAAGGAAGGAAGGAAGGAAGGAAGGTTATATTGATATATAATATCATGTTAAATTGTAACACCAATAGTAACAGGAGGAAGTCTATTGAATCTGTTCATCAAATCTATAGTATTATCATAGTCTCAATTAGGGCCAATGAAGATGAAACAAGAATACTCATATAAATGAATGCACAGCCTTTGTTCTTGGATATATTATGCCCAGATTAGAGAGCTGCTCCTTACAGGAGTAGATGCACTGGACTTCCAGTGGCAACTATGTTGTATAAATCATGTGTGAGCTGAGCCAATGCAGAAGGATAATGGTAATGTCCTGGAATTAGAAACATGATGTAAGGTGATACAAAACTAAATAGCTAGATCACATACCTACTCTGAACTACAATTTGAAGAGCAAAAGAGAGGTTAGCAGCTGAAACATTATAAGGATACATTAAAGGCCACTCCAAAGTCCAACAGAATTATCGCCTTGCAAAACACAGTTATTGATGGTCTGAAGGGCATTGTTCTTGTCAGCTGTGAGGCGCCTGGCATACAAGGCAGCCATCCCCTGGTAGCCTGAACCTAGTTATAGATGGCATCTGCTGTTGCACACGTGTACTCAAGAGTCATTGTGATCTGCATGCCCTTAAAAGCCACTAGGATTCATCCAACATGTTGCCAAAAAAACACTGTCAACGTAACCATTGAGTAGAAACTATTCCAAGGATGGTGCCATCGTAAAACAGAAGGCAAAGGACATATCCTGGCTTAAGAGTACCCCCGTCATATAACTCTATTTGAACAATAATAAGAAACACAAACTCGGTAAGTATTACCTACGCTGCATTTGTCTTTTTGCACTTTGTCTTGTGTTTCATCACTTCAACATTAGTGCAGCAAGATAACTCATAGTGTGAGATACACTTAAGGATAAGGGAACTGGAGGAAAGAAGAAAACTGAGATGAGCTAAAAATTATTCTCACTGTCTGAGATAAGTTGCTGATTTTAAACCAAAATTGGCTGCAAATATATTTCAGCAAATTATTTTATTAGGTACAAAAATGGTAATAGTATCCTTGAACATTTTGACAACAGAGACAGCATTTTCCTGTGTCCAAAATTTTAATAATCCTAGGCTAAGTGGTGATATTTTCATGATGACAGTTAGTGTCTACTGCAGTGCCAAATTGTTTCCATCTGCTTTATTTTATCCTGTTTGTGATAAGGGAAGGGGGACATTTTTCAAGTTCATCGGACTACTATATTTGGGATGCAAAAATCTGGATGACCATCAGATAGTAGCACAGAGTTAGGTTTTTCTCCTTCTATTTTCCAATTAACTGATGATCATGCAACATGATCTTTTCACACAAAGCAAAGCAATTCCCAAATATAGGGACCAAGATTCAGACCAGAACTTGGAGATCATCTTTTCAACCTCTGTTCCATGCAGGAATCCACTACTAAAGCATCTCCAACTGATGGCCATCCAGCCTCTATCTGAACAATTCCTGCCATGATGATGTTGATGATGATGATGATGATCATCATCATCATCATCATCATCATCTGGTGATGTTACAGTAGCCAGGAGACCACAATGCTATTGCAGAATAGAACCTTAGCTTGACAAGGTACAATATAGTCCTGTTATAGGACATGCTTGTGCACTTCCCAAGGTGTGCCACAGGAGGGTGAACTGATTTCACACCAGAGAGAAAGATGAGTAGCTTTTCTTGAAGCATCACCCTAGGCCCCCTTCCTTCCCAGAACTGCCTCACAAATGGGTGACGCAACCAGGAAGGTTCAGAGCCATTAGGAATCTGAGTGCCTACACAGAGCACCAACTCATCTCCATACTGAAGTGGTACCTATCTACCTACTTCCATAGAACGTGCTTTTGAACTGTCAGGTAGACAGAAGCTGAGGAGCTCACCCTGTCAGGCTCTGCTTGGTCTCAAACCACCAGAACTGAGACCATTTCCAGCATCATTAAGCCACTGAGTGTCATTAAGCCATGAGCTACTACTCCTCTAAAGTTCACCACTTTTTGAACCATCTGTCCCATTGTTGAACAGCTCTTACAATTAAGAAATTGTCCTGATAGCCATCACACTATTGGAATCACTGTGGAGAGCACTCCATGGATTAGCACGTCATAACATAATATACTCCAAAGAGACAAGAAACAATGGATAGAAACTAATCAAGGAGAGAAGCAACCTAGAACTAAGGAGAACTTTCCTAACAGTGAGAGCAATTAACCAGTGGAACAACTTGCCTTCAGAAGTTGTGGATGCTTCATCACTGGAGGTTTTTAATAAGAGACTGGACATCTACTTATCTGAAATGATATAGGCCACCTGCTTGATTGGATTAGAAGACCTCCAAGGTCTCTTCCAACTCTGTTATTCTGTTATTTGAAAGAATGGTCTACTGACAGATCTTTTAAGAAAAAGAGATGCTTCTCAGTATGATAATGTCAACCAGGTATATACTCTCTGTTACATAGGTTTGTGAGTTCATGAGTAATTTTTCCATCAGATATCTACCATGCAATTTTCTCAGACTGCTTGAAAAGAGTCCATTTTTTTAGATCAAAGACCCTAGGAAGAAAAACAGATTTCCACCCCTCCTCCTATTTAGGTCATTTTTTTTTTATTTGCTTCCTGAAGTGCAGTGTTGCAGAGATTCCCAAGGAGCATTAGGAAACCCTTACCAAGATATTCATACCTTTTTACTATTTGTTCATAGATCCGTGTTTGCTGTGGGGCAGTGATGGATGTATTTTCCTTAGTTTCCACATTCACAACTTTCTGATTAAAAAAAATTCTTTGGCAGGTTTAGAGCTTTGTGTAAGGAAGAAGACTCCCTTCTTCCACACTTGGACATGCTAAGGAATCTAATTATCCTCCCAACAGAAGCAGCATTTTCTGGAATGGATGACCTTGAATGGTGAGCTATCATCTGTGAATCCATCTCCTAGTTCCTCTGGAGCCTTTGTCCTACTTAAAGCTAATGTCTCTTTGTGTCTCTATGTACACAGGGACATTCCCTTGGCCTCTTTTACAGAATTTTGAAGCTGTTAAAGCACATGATAGACTTTCACCAAGTGTACGAAACAGTGGGAGGGAGTCACCCATCCTGGAAGCAGGCAAAATGACTTGCCAGTCTCCTGTTTTGTCTATCTCTCCTCTATTTTTAATTCTAATGTCTGTGAGGAAACTGGCTGAGCATGAGGACAAGAGCCTGACAGCCATTCCTGGGAGGGATGCTAAACTTAATAAGAATGAAAGGCAGCTCCGGTGTCAGTGTTAATAGGTGTTAGGTGGATGTTACAGCCTAGTAAAAGATTCCTAGCAATTGTTCAGGTATTCAGAAACAAAATGGTGATCATATGGCGGCTATTTAAAATTGCGTAAGCTGTCTGGAGTCTGGAGAAGGACTGGAATGGAGAACTGGAACACAAAACAAGTTTGTAACCTATTAATTAATGACATTTATAATATCTGACCAGGTTCAGGGTGGTGAGGAAAAGGATAATGCAAGTTTCCCTTCTGGATATATTGGTAAGGCAATAGGGAGCTAAAATTATACCACAATCCTCTGTTTAATCAATATTGGCATATACCATATCAGAACTACAAAACTCTTGAAGAGTACACGATGGGAGTAAAGACCTACTCATCTTCTACAACTATGCAATCCTTTTGTGTGTGAGTGTGTATGTGTGTATTTGTATATATGTATATGTGTGTGTGTGTGTATGGATAGAATAGAATAGAATAGAATAGAATAGAATAGAATAGAATAGAATGGAATAGTACAGTACAGTACAGTACAGTACAGTACAGTACAGTATAGTATAATGCAATGCAATGCAATGCAATACAATACAATATAATATCACCTTTCTGGGTGATGCATATCTAATAACCAGGATGCTGCATGCTTGGTAATTTATTTTCCAGGTATGAAAATGAACCCAAAGTTCAGAGAGATGCTTTCTGAAGAAGCTTCTTGGATGAGAAGTGGAACGTCTTCAAAGAAAAACCAGAAAGTCCAGTTGCCTCTTGGGAAAAAAAAAAGCACTTTTGGGACAACCACGATCTGGATGACTGAGAATCTCCATAGACTTCCAGAACATAGCAACAGAAATGTGGAAAGTCTTTCCAGAGATTATGATAAAACTGGTCCTCAGAAGTTCCTCCAGCAGATTTTGCTTCAGTTGGAATTCAGAAGGGCTGACTGAGGTAGTCTGACTGGAATCCAAGAGCTCTGGAAATGCTAAATGCAGCTATCTGTGGCATGGGCCATCAGCTTAGGTTAAATCTGTCCTGCATCACAAGAGACTCTTGTCCATTCAGTGGATTTCCATTTGTGAGTCTACATCCGATTCCTTTCTCTCATTTCATCCAGAACAGTAGCTAGTATAGTCATAATGAAGTTTTGATAGAGTAAGAGAGTAGGCCGCTCTTTTTTGGTGAAAACCCCTGGCATCCAGTTGTATAATTTTAAATCAGCAGCAGGATAATTGAGCCAAACAAACACTAAACTTTCTCCCAAATTATTCATATTTCCTAACTTACACATTAAAATCAATTTGATAGGCAGATATTAAGAAATGAACAAAGTATTAGATGAAGGATCCCAACCCCTGGGCAGTGGATTGGCACTAAGCCATGGACTATCAGGAATTGGCCATGCAAGCAAGCAAAATCCTATCCACGCATGTGTGGGATCCAGGCAGTGTACAAAAATACAGTTCCCATTGTCATCCCCCCCCTCCAAGGAATCAATCTATGGGGGCTGCTGGTCTAAATAATGGGAGAGTATCTTAACTTCTATAGCAAGATTATTGATGGACCTCAAATCACAACTTGTACAACAAAAAATAATGTTTAGAATTTCCTGGACTCCGTTACATTTGTGTAGAAAAGTACTGCCAAAAACAGCATTTTGTTGGAGATGTTGAAGGCCAGATTGTAGTTGCCACTTACGAGTGCCTTGCCTACTCAGAGGTGGTATTCAGCCAGTTCTCTCCAGTTCAGATGAACCAGTAGCGGCAGCTGTGGGAGGCTCCGCCCACCCAGCCCAATGTAATGTGTGAGCACTGCACATGCGCAGAAGGCGATGTGCATGTGCAGATGTGGCGCATGCACGCGAAGAGAGAGACAGAGAACGCTCACATTTGCGAACCAGTAGGGAAGGTAAGTGAATCCCACCGCTGCTATAGATGTAGATATTGTACAGAAAAGCATGATAACGTATGGCACTCAAATACAATCGATTTTTTAAAAATCATAAAATGTATTAGAAATCTGTATGTTGAAATGTCTTCTCAGTTTGAATCAGAAAATGACTTCCTTTTCAATTAAATTTCTTCACACCTTTTTGAAAAAATATCTTCCACTATTCTCCCTTTCTAAGCAATTTCCCAAAGGCCCATGTTGTTGAATCCTGTTAAGTTTTCTCCTTATAGTTGACAAGAAAGCGAAACAGGTACGTCCATGAAGTCACTAGACGTGGAGCTGAATGAAAATAAACTATACTTAATGCAGGCTACACTACAAAAATAAGCATGCCATCCAAATTATGAATGAAAAGAAAACAATTGCATGCTGTTTGGATCAGTATATAAATATTGTAGTAGTAAGGTCTGTTCCATTTAAAAGCATGGATTGATTCCAACTGCCAATCTGGAAGACAGAAAGCTTTGTTTAACACTGGCAGTGAGATTTCTTGGCAGTTTGCTTTGGAGAATGATGATGAGGAATTCCCTCTCCTCAAAATAACCATCCTAATATTTGTGGCCCACCAGTCTCAAATCAGTCCTTGATCATTGGAAAATCCATATTTTTTTCTAATAAAATTTCTGGATAGAGAAATATAATTATTAATATTTATTTCATGAAGTTGATATTAGCTTATATTCATTATACCAGCCTTATAAAGCCAGAAAGTATTTTCCCCATCTTGAAAGTGAAGGAACCCGGGGCCAAACTAAATACACTAACAGCAAAGCTATGTTAAAACAAATCACATGTAAAGCACTTTGCTTAAGATCTACAACATTTTCCAGCTTCTGGGTGAAGAATGGTGAGCTAAAATGTCTCTGAACAAGTGGAGATGATGACCGCAGCTAAGACTGAAGGACTGGCAAGTATATCAACACCATGGAACCTCTCTGGTTAAGAAGAGGACAGATCACCAGTGGTGGGCTCCAATTTTTTTAACAACCAGTTCTCTGCCCTAATGACTGGCTTGGTGAGCATGACTGAGTGGCCATGGCCAACTTTACGTCACTTGTGTTGGTGGTACCTGTAGGGGACAGGCAGGGTTGGGGAGGTAATCCAGGGGTCTCTGGTGGTGGTGGGGAGAAAGAAAGATCCAACCAGTGTGTTTGTGTGTGTGTGTGTGTGTGTGTGTGTGTGTGTGTGTGTGAGAGAGAGAGAGAGAGAGAGAGAGACAGACAGACAGAGAGACAGAGACAGAGACAGAGACAGAGAGAGACAGACTGCGTCAAGCTAGACTGGGAGAGTTGGTTGCTGCCAATTTCAGGCCTTTTTTCAGATCATTTTCAGGCCATTTTTCTGGCATAAATTGGCTGAAAAACAGCCTGAAAATGGCCTGAAAAAAGGCCTGAGATCGGCCCAAAATGGCCTGGGTTTTGGGGCCATTTGAGGTTGGTTTTTGCCCCCAAAATGGCTGAAAACAGGCCAGAAAATGGCCTTAAATTGGCCCCAAAACGCCCCCAAAACAGGTAATTTTCAGGCCAATTTCAGGCCTTTTGGGGGGGCATTTTCAGTCCATTTTTCAGGCCAGGTTTTGCCAGGAAATATGGCCTGAAAACAGCCTGAAAAATGGAGAAACAGCCTGAAACAAACAGCAAGCATCGCTTTTGCTATTAAAATTAATCAACCTACTGCCAATTTCTACTTCAAATCTGTGTTCAATTCTACATCCACCACAACTAACAATAGCAGGATAGAGATTAGGGATAGAAAATAGAGCAAATCAACTTCAAATCTAGGCCATGTGTGGCATCTTCATTCTTAAACTGCTCAAAGATAGTCAGTCATGGTAATCACTGACTTTAGTTAGTTAGTTAGTTAATTAGTTAGTTAGTTTGTCAAACAATTACAAGATAACAGGTATAAGTTTAAACATGGACATGAACAAAGGAAATGAGCCAAATAAATGGGGACACTAGGACAGGGACGGTAGGCACACTGGTGCGCTTATGCACGCCCCCTTTACAGGCCTCTTAGGAATGGGGTGAGGTCCACGGTAGACAGTTTAAGGTTGAAGCTGTGGGGATTAGATGATGTAACAATGGAGTCAGGTAGAGCATTACAAGTGTTGACCACTCTGTTGCTGAAGTCGTATTTTCTGCAATCAAGTTTGGAGAGATTTACCTTGAGTTTGTATCTATTGTTTGCCATGGGTTATTGATGTTTATGCTGAAGTAGTCATTGACAGGTAGGACATTGTAGCAGACAATTTTGTGTACTATGCTCAGATCAGACAGTAGGTGGCATAGTTCCAGGTTGTCCAAGCCCAAAATTTCGAGCCTAGTGGCGTAAGGGATTCTATTGTGAGCAGAGGAGTGGAGTACTCTTCTAGTGAAATACTTCTGGACCCGCTCAATTGTATTAATTTCTGATATACAGTATGGATTCCAGGCAGACGAGCTGTATTCAAGAATTGGTTTGGCAAAGGTTTTGTATGCCCTAGTTAGCAGTACAGTGTTACCAGAGAAGAAGCTTCACAAAATTAGGTTAATAACTCAATGTCTTTTTTGCAATGCTGTTACAGTGAGCTCTGGGGCTTAGATCATTTGAGATGAGTACTCCTAGGTCCTTGACAGAGTGAGATGAGTACTCCTAGGTCCTTGACAGAGTGAGGGTTGTCTATGAGGTCATATCCACCCAGCTTGTATTTGGTGTTCTGATTTTTGTTGCCAATTTGGCTAAATTTCCCCTATGCTTTTGGTCATCCTGGCCAAAGATTAAAGACTTTTCCCTCATCTGTTGCTTAGTCCCTTCTCTGTTCAAGTACACTGTACTAGAATTGTAGACAAATTATATGCAAGGAAGAAATGAAAATTAATGCATGCATATATCCAGAGCCACACTTAACACTAAAGAAGTGCTTTTTTCTATTTGCTAGGCAATTACTGGTTTCCCATCTTACTTGTCTTCTCTTCTAAATTCATGTTATACTGATCCCAATATATTGTAATCCAAGTTTATTCCAACCCATAAATTATGTTTGTCTTCTGGTGATATCTGGCTCATTATCAAAATTCCTAATTGTATGTGCTATGGTTTCTGAGTCTGCTATGTGTGTAGATTGTTACATCCCCTTCTGACATGCCTCCAGTCCTTACAATACACACATAGACACAAACACCAAGTTCTTATTGTTACATTCTTCACAGTAAAAACCCTTCACTTGCCCCTTATCCTTGCTTGATTAGATGCAATAAGAGTTACACTTCAGGAACTGTCTTTCTTACACAGTGCTAAAAAGCTTTTGGATGCCACATAAAACAACATAATATCTGAGCTGAGCATCTCTTTAAAGCAGACGTGGGAAACTATGACCCCTTTGTGACTTGTGGACTTCAACTCCCAGGATTCCTGAGCCAGCCATACTGAATTCTGAGAGTTGAAGTCCACATATCATAAAAGGACCACAGTTCCCCATCCCTGGTTTAAAGGAAGCCTGCTCCTTAACTCTACCCACCTTTCTGACGTCTAAGTAATATATTTCACTTGAAACCCACTAGATAGCAGTAGCACTTAGACTTATACAGCAATCCCTGAGCACTTACAAATGTCAACATATTGCGCCCAACAATCTGGATCCTCATTTTACATTTGAGCAGAATTAACCTGCAACGTTGCATTCTAACCACTGCACCACCATGGCAAAATAGCTCTTGCAGTTCCATAAAAGTATGATCTAGATTTTATAATCCTGAATTCCCCTACAACCAGAACAAATTAATGCAGATTATCCCTTAACATCGCAGCATACTTCTTAATACCTTGGAGTCTTAGGGGAAATGATCATTAGTTTTTCAGAATTGCATTTCTTAACCTTAGCTGCTTGAACTTCCAGAATTCCCCACCATGGGAGTTGAAGTCCACACATCTTCAAGTTGCCAAGGTTGACCAATACTACCCACAATAATGAAAGTGGGAAAGCAGTGAACTGAAGAAGGATTAGTTGAAGGGATAGGAATGGACCCCCCCCCCCCCAATCCCAGGATTCTGCTCAGCTGTATTAATTTGGGAATGGGATGTACTTGTAGGTGTGAAATGGATGCTTGAATGACAGATATGCATTTATGGTGCGTCAGTTGGAGAAACTTCAAATAAAACTTCAAGTAGGTTTCTTGTCCAGATAGCACCTTTAAATTACTGTTAGGGACAACAATGATTTGAGTAAATCTAGCTAAATCTAGTAAAGGGTTTTCTCAGAATCCTACTGAAGAACATTACTCAAGCTCTACTCCATGGGTATTCTATCTCAAATTCCAAATTATCCTGAGCTTAATTAACTTAACCACAAAAACAGTCTAACAAAACTGTATTTGTTAAGCATGCTTTCAGCTTTTCTCTGGATATTTATTGAAATATCTGGGCAATAAGTTGTAGCTGTCAGAAATTCCCTCAGGTCAGAAGAAATTATACATAGTTATTATCACTCAGCTGTTTCATTGCAACTCACATCATCTCAGAAATTCTTCAGAAGCTTAGAGCCAGTTGTCTTCAACTTACAAAACTTTTGAGATGCTCATGAAATCAGCTAAGAGGACACATCAATTATGAACCTTCTTCTTTTTCTTCTTGTGCCATATCCATCATCGGACGTTGGCGATCATGTTGGCAATTCTATTTTTGTCAACAGCCGCATGAAAAAGTGCTGCTGAGCTTTGTCCAAACCAGTCCCTTAGGTTTTGAAGCCATGATGTTCTTCTTCTGCCTGGAAATTATGAGCCTACACAACAAAATTGTCCTTTTTAAGAGCCAAACAGGAACTGTTACCTCTATCCAGATGTGGATGTCCACCACCATCTAGTGACTAAATCATATAATGACAGTATCCACATACTGCCTACCTATGTTCCTAACTGTAAGTGATTCCATTATTGGTTTTCTTTATGGCCCACTAGGAGATAAACTACATTGGAAAATGTCTTTCAAATGGATTGTTATCCAACACATCATGGTTGGTCAAGCTTTTTTTTCCTATTGAGATTAACATATGATTGTAGAGTCAGATCTATTTTGAGTGTCCCATAATTATAATCCTATATTTTTAAATGTCAGAAGAGGTCACCAACTCAGATATCCCAATCTACCTTTTCTGTGCCTCTCCTGCCTTCAGGAGCCAATCACATCATCCTTTCATATAGACACTGCATACCTTCATAGTAAATGCTATAGCAGAAGCATCTTCCCCATGAAGTTGAGAGCCCAATAAATTTAAATAAATTAATAAAACTGATGCATGTAATCCTCAATTTACAATGAACCTTCCCAAAACTACTTCCATCCCATTCCAGAGTTCCAATGTCTGACCTCACATGATGACATTTCAGGGGCTTGGCAACCTGCTCACTTTTACATCAGTTGTGATATTCTGCAGTCATGTGCCCATGATTTACAATGGGTTTTGCCAGTTTCTGGCCTTTCAGCCAGTTTCCAGCCCCCAAAAAATCCCACAGGAATACAATGATTCACTTAACCACCAAGTCATATACTTCATTACCACCACGAAAAGTCAAAAAATAGGGTCTGGTCACGTGGGTGCCTCAACTTACAACCATCATGAGTTACAATGGAAATCCCAGCCTCCATTATGGTCATAGGTTGAGGACTATCTGGATCTTCACATGGAAAAACGGAGCTCTATATTTTTTCATGCCATGGCAGCAGATGCATCTGCTCAATAAAATTAACTTTTTAGAAATCTGAGAGCACCTTGGACAGAATGTGAGCAGGCAGAAATCATTTAAGAAGTAGGCAGACCAATGACAGGGCAAAGGAAGAATTTCATAACTCACTTTATGGGGTACAGAAAGCCTACTCTTGATTCTCGGGAACCTTTTTCATTCTTTCTCTGCTGGCAGAGAACTTAAAGAAACCAGTCTCAACATAATCTAGAAAGCTACTCAGCCACACCTTCCAGATCCTAAACCTATCCCCTCCCTTCTTCCATTTGTGGTAACAGGATTAATAAACGTGTCTATATAGGAAAAGGAATGTTGTACATACCCAACCAGAACAAAGTTCATTTATTTTTTTGTTTTTAAGCTAACTTCCTCTGGGGTAAAGTGAAATAAAATACTACAGAGATAGTTTAGACATTACTATGTACTTATTCAAAATATGGGTCAGCATTCAATATATTTTTAGAACTTGGACTCACTTGGTATATATGTGTACATACAGTACAGCATAATTATGCCCTGCTCTTCTTTTCTTAATTTAAAGGGCAGTATTGAACTCAGAGGTGACATTCATTTGCAGTAATGTTGGATCCCCAAATTGAAAATACATGCATGTGGTTTAAGTTATGAACATCAAGCAGCAAGTGTGTGTGTGTGTATATACAACTTTAATGCTTTGTTATGGTTGGTTGCATAGTCAGCCAGATGTTTAGACTGAATTTGCCATTTTTATCCAGCTATGGCATAGGTGTCAAACTCAATCACATCTCTTGACCTATCAAGACGTATCGAGATGTTTTTTGCCTTTGCAGAGCCGGGGTGGGTGTGGCCTGTGCATGATGACACTCCTGACCTACGGAGTCCTTCCCAAGGACCTAGGATGGGCAGATGTTGTTGGATGATGTTATATGTATCATCGCAGGATGTATGCATTTCAAAATAAAACTGCCCTTTGCAATTGATTGATGGTGTTCAAGTTGTGCTCCAGATGTTTTGGGATTACACCCAAAGCACCAATTACTATCAGTACAATCTGCTTACTTTTGCTACAGTTGTTCTACTTCTAGTCGCAGGTCTTTGTATTTTGAGATAGTCTCTAGTTCTTTCTTTTCTATTCTGCTGTCTCCAGGCACTAAAACATCTACAAAGACTTTTATGTCTTTCTTATCAACAATTGTTAAGTCTAGAGTGTTATGTGAGAGGTGCTTGTCTGTTTGAATTCTAACATCCCAGACCACATCAGATTCTTCATTTTCTATTACATTGCCTATTTTGCTTCGGCAAGTTCTTGGTTGCAGGCAAATGGCATTTCTTGCAGCTATTCCAATGCATCATTGTTGCTACTTTGTCATGCTGTTGTTTGTACTCAGTCTGTAGTCACTTCTTGCACAGCTCACTGTTTCTTCAGCTCCTTTGTAGAAGTGGCATTAACCTTCTTGCCTTTAAAGTTGTCATTCATGTTGTCAACATGCCTTTCATGTTAGTTCGTGAAGGTATTTGCAATAACTGTCTTCATCCAGGCTCTGAATATAGTATAGCTTTTATTGTCGTTTTTGTCTTTTTATCACATATTACAATCTTTATATCAACAGTTTGTACAATGTTACATCGTCGTATCTATGTATGTTTTCCTCTCTTTACCATATATTACAATCCTTATGTCATCTTATCTATACATTTTTATGATATTTAACATATTTACCTACTTTTATATACAGTTCTATGTTTATTTATGTATATTGTTTTCGGCTTAATTGTTTTTCTTATTATCCAACCATTCATACCACTTATTCCAAATTTCGTAGTATTCCGATTCTTCTTTGTCCTTTAATTTTTGAGTTAGTTTGTCCATCTCTGCGCACTCCAAGGTTTTTTTTATCACTAATTCGTCTGGCGGTGTATTGTTTTGCTTCCAGCATTGGGCAAAGGCAATTCTAGCTATAGTTAATATATGTGTAGCCTTTATTGTCATTGTACAAAATAAATACAACAAAATTGGTTATTATTGTTATATTATTTCTGTTAGATTGGGTAATGGATAGGCACACACAGGCTTAACGGTAACAACAGCTCTTTATTAAGTACAACAAGTGAGAACAATCCAGTGAAGGTTGAGTCTGACAGCAGCCCTTTTATAGAGAGCTGTCAGACCCTTTGACCAATAGGATTAAACCTCTGTTCCCGCCATAACAGAGGACCTTGGTGGAAACCACTAAAGTTAGAACAAGTATCTAACAATATCCATGGGGAATCTTAATTCCTTCAGTTTTCATATTTTACCCCATCAATGGTAAGGGTGGCACATTTCTCCAAGCCAAACTCCATTGCAACATCTTGGCTGTATATATGGATAGGGTTGAGCAGCAATTCTATTTCAGATGGTGTTTTTCCTTTTTTAAAAAAAATATTTTGTTCAAAACAAGATTAAAATACAAAATACAGAACACCAAAAAAAAA
Organism: Natrix helvetica; assembly: GCF_964273705.1. NCBI lineage: Eukaryota > Metazoa > Chordata > Lepidosauria > Squamata > Natricidae > Natrix > Natrix helvetica. Next base: position 21,014,303 of record NC_138552.1, on the reverse strand, counting down.
AAAATCCAAAGGAAAAGAAATACAGCAAATACAAAAAATCAAAACATTAAAAAAGAAAAAGGTGCATCAGGAAAAAAAAAATATACACAAAATATTCCCTCTATCTGAATACTGGTTAGTAATTACTTCAGTGTTGTTTCCCATCCCTTACAAAACAGGCCCTCCCAAAATTTGTAAACTATTAAATCTATTTACAAATTGTTGACTTATCTTCTATAAGTTATTATAGTGATAAAGTAGTTAACAGCAGTGGCGTAGCGTGGGGGGTGCAGGGGGGCCCGGCCGCACCGGGCGCAACATCTGGGGGGGGGGCGCGCTCGCACTCGCAGCTCTCTGCCCCTGCCTGGCTCACTCATTCTCTCTCACTGCAGTGCTGGCTGTGCGAATCCGATCCGAGCCGCCGGGTCGCCGCCCACTGTGGAGGGGGGGGTGCCAGCAGTGGCGTAGCGTGAGGGGTGCAGGGGGGGCCGGCCGCATTGAAAGGGGGCACGCTGGTCACACAGAATTGAATGCTGCATCTATGCTCACCGAAATAACTCGACTTCGGCACCACATTATCTTGTATAAGGAGGTCAATCCTGATGAGCAGGTTGCAAACTGGTCAGCTTTAGATTTGCTTCGCTGGGTGTATAAGTGGAAGCTGCAAGAAAGTTTAACTAACTTTGTTGTCACATTAAGAATCTTTCTTACTATCACTGTTTCTACAGCGAGTTGTGAAAGAAGTTTCTCAAAACTTAAACTAATTAAAACATATCAGAGATCTACAATGAGCCAAGAAAGACTGAGTAATCTAGCAATACTGTCCATTGAGAGAGACTTTAATGTAGATTTCAATTCCGTTGTTGAAAAATTTGCGCTAATTAAAAGCAGGTGAATTTAAATTAATCTGTATATACAGATTCATATCTTGCACTTCTATTAAAGAATTACAATTAGAGGTACAGGATTGAGGAAGTTGGCTCCATCTAGCCCAGTCTTGGATCATCTCCAGGGTATGGTTCCATTTTGATGTTTAGTTTTTGTTCTTGATATTTTTTGTCGTTTACGATGGTTGTGAGACGACATATAATAGCATGGCCCATGCTAGGTTACTACATTTGTAGATTTGTATTCATAGACCTGCTGAAAATGTGGAGAATGTGTAATGCATGTTCGCACTCAATAAAGTGTTTGAAAATAAACTTGTATTTAGATGCGTTTTACTTTAATTACATCAGTATTTTCATAACAAACAATACATGTGCTTAGGGGGTAAGGGTTTCTTTAACTAATCTAGTGGAAGAGACTCGAGTGCTAAAATCCACGGGTTAGGGGGCGCAAATTACTTGCCTTGCCCCGGGTGCTGACAACCCATGCTACGCCACTGGTTAACAGGAAGAATAATAATACTAAAACAAAACAAAAATAAAGTTTCAAAACCCTCTGTTAACAAACTGTTATTGTAAGCACCTTATCTATCCCAAGTCATCCCAAATAATTTTTCCTGGATCAAATATCCATGCTTGTTCCTTAGTGCCATCACTTATCAATTGTTGTTTAATTAAACATAATAGATTCAGTCTCCAGAATAAGCCTTTCTTCCAATCAAAGTCAAAATAGTTAGTTACCAATTAATAGTTAGTTACCCGCTAACAATGATAAATCCATCCAGTCTCCCTCAGGCTTCATAGAAAAGAGGAATTTGTCACTTCCCTTTATAGTCGAAATGCTGATAAAAAACAATACAGATATTTAAACTTTGGAAAGAGCAGATGAAGTCCCTCAGTTTGTCCTCCAACTGTAGAAGTATCTCTTTGATCTGGAACTGAGTGAGTCCTTTTGTATATGTTCATCCAAAGTTTCTTCCCCTAAGACAGAGGTCTGCAAACTGCAGCTCTGGAGCTGCATGTAGCTCTTTCCTCCCTCTGCTGCGGCTCTGTGACCGGTTGGTGCCACAATTTTGAGAGGAGCTTCCAGGGGGGGGGGGGAGAAGCACAGTGTGCCAGAAGAAGACTCTATGGCAAGGGGAGGCTTTTCCAGTTGTCCCCACAATTGATAGGGCTTTCAGTTATGACAGGTAGAAGAAAAAGTATGCCGCGCTAGGAGGAGACTCTATGGTGGGGGAACTGAACTTCCGGTCAGCTCCAGAACTGAAGAGGGGGTTTCCGGTTAGGACCTTTCTTTTCTGTGGGAAACGGGTCCAAATGGCTCTTTGAGTGTTTATGTTTGCCGACCCCTGACCTAAGTGATCTTGCAGAATCAGTAGCATCTCATCAAGCTTTTTAAAAAGAAATTCAGCTAGGACAGTGACGGCAAATCTTTTTGCCATCTTGTGATGAAAGTGTGTGCATACAACAGCATGCCTGCGCACCCGCACCCATAACACAATGCATGCACACACACCGTGTGCCCCGCACTCCTGCGCATTTGTGCTCCCGTCGTCTCCAGCGCATACACATATGAGCCCCCATGCCCCATTTTGAGTCTGGTAGACCTCCCTGCAGCCTCCTGGGAATACAAATGGGCCACAGGGGGCGCCCCCCACCCGTGTGTGCAGTAATGTGCCCTGCGCCCTGCTCATGCACTGCAGAGACCAAAAAAATCAACTGGCCGGCAGGAGGTACGTGCACATTTGCAGTGGAGCAAAGCTGGGGCGACAGCTCGCATACCCGCAGAGAGGGCTCTGCATGCCACCTGTGCCATAGCTTTGCCATCAGGGAGCTAGGAGCTACATATTCACCTACCCTTCTTTCTTAGGTTTCCACCACTGTTCAGCCATTTTAATCCATGAAACTTAATCAGAGAACATAGAACGAAGAACTGATGTTCTCCTTTATATTTTAATCCAAGGATGATTTTTTAAAAAAAATCAATAAAGATAAAGTCCAAATATTTTGCAAATTCAAAAAGTACAGAAATCCAGGGGTGAGAGTCTAAAAAAGCTCTTCACCCCACAACACCAGCCAGCCGTGCTTCCTTATGGAAAAGACAAAAAAGTTATCCAGAACAACATATATCAAAATGAAGAAGAAAAAAAACAATTAGACTCCAGCAAGGGCTTGAAATAAATCAGCATTCAGACATATAGTAAGTCTACTTTTAAAACCAGAAGCAAAATGGAACAATAAATTCAAAAGTGAAAATTAAAACTCTTAAGATAACGAAACGAGCAGACAGGAAGATTTATATGCCCAGGGACTGTGATCTCTTCCTGAGGGAATGGAAGAGATCAAGAACCCCTTTCCCATCTGGGTCCACAATTGTCCAAAAGTCATATTCGGTCACTCCTGAGTGCTTGAATTTTAAAACAGGAAGCAGCACTGCCAAAAAACAGCTCTGGCAATGAAATCAGCAGATCATCAATGTTGTGACCCGCCAGCAGCCAACAGAGCTGGCAGCACATTTGGACAGTGGGGAGGTTGGGGAGGAACATGAGCCAGTGCTGGAGTCTGGGGAAGGTTCTGATGAGTGCTCTTCATCAGAGGCAGAGATGCAGCCAGGGCCGTCTGACAGTTATCAGCTGCCTTCGTAGTCAGACATCAGTGAGATGCACATGCACAGAATTGCCAGACGAAGGAAACAATTAAGTAACAAGGGTCGACTTGGGAGTAAGGCCACAGATGGACGGTGAATGGCCTCTCCCATAGGGAATAAAAGAGGAGCAAAAGAGGAGTGGAGTTTGCAGGAGACAATTAGTTCATTCCTGCATTCTTGCCAAGCATTGTGGCGTCTGAAAGGTATCGGTCCTGGCCACTCTCCAAGCCGGATAAAGGTCGGTAATTGTGAACTATCTTGAAAGACTGTAGAGAGGAAAGACTTTGCTAGAAAGGAATTCACTGTAAATTAAATAAAAGGGGTTTATCGGGACGAGGACTCGCCTTCGTGCTGCTGGGGAAGTCTAGGTCAGAACAGGTAAGGGAAAAGAGAAGTCCTTACCATGCAGCAGCCATCTTGAGGGAAAGCATTCTCAGGTGGTACACCTGTCACGGGCCAGACATCACTGGAAACTCTAATGGTGTTGCATCAGTCACTTTAAACGTTTTACCATTTTTAAAAGTTACTGCTTGAAACTTATCTTTATGCAAATGTATTTTTGTGTCCTTGAGTTTCTTCCTTTTAACTCATCTCTTTTTACTCTTGTTCAGTCAAGTATAATTACAGCTAGAAGGTGCCTTCATTGCATAATGAGAAATTGTACAATTATCCAGAATATTCACTTAGTGGAAATGATAGTTTGAGACTGAGAAATAGATCCTGATCTCTATTAAGCTGATGTAGATTCGACTACTTTCCAAGATCTATATTAGTGTAGTAATAGTCCAGAATTTTTTTTTTTACTTTTCATCTCCCACGTAGCTTGCCTACCAATTATTTAACTGTCTCTGAAATTTCCCTATTTTTCTAAATAATTTTTTTTTCATTTTGCTGCCTATATGTTACATATATAGACTACCTGAAGCTTCTATTTATTAACGATAAAAAAAACTCTGGCTTCTATTTACTGCCTTGATTATACTATTTCTCAGTAGATTAGGGACAATTTTATCTGCACATGAAATCCTTTATATTTAGCAAAGCATTCCTCACATGATCCAGACTGACAATTACACTGGGAAAGCTTCTAATGATGTCAAAACATCCCCGAATTAAAAGAAGCCACAAAATTGCCTCAGAATTTGTGTTGCTCTATTTTCAGTCTAGAATCCTCATAGCCCAGCAATTCATGGCTCTTTCAAAGCATCAGCAACCCCAAAGCTCAGGTTTTTGACTAACCATGTTTTGCAGAAAACATGGTTAGGCCTGCATTTTAGGTCATGTTCTTCCAATCCCCTAGATAAAATAACTTTATTTATTAGATCTACCCATCTCTGACCACTATAGCTATCTTAGGAGATAGGCTTCTTATCTTGGAGACCATTCAGACGTGCTAGAATATCCATAATCTCCAGACACAATGAAGATATAGTATATCAAGGATAATCTAAGATGAGACAGATGGAACCAGAAAGACTATTATTTGTTTATTTATATCCCACCTTTATTATTTTTATAATTAACTAGCTCAGTGATGGCGAACCTTTTTGGCACCGAGTGCCCAAACTGGAATGCACATGAATGTATGTGCCAGAAATCTGAAGAGCAGCTAGCCAGTGCACACATGCCTATTTTTTGCCATTTTGGGGGTGATTTTCAGGCTGTTTTGGGGGGCATTTTCCAGGCTGCTTTCAGGCTGTTTTTTTGGGCTAAAACTGGCCTGAAAATGCCCCCCAAAATAGCCTGGAAATGGCCTGGAAAACACCCTGAGAAATGGCCCACAAATGACCTGAAAATGGCCCAAGAATGGTCTGAAAATGGCCCGAAAAACAGCCTGCAAAGACCAATTTGTGACAGCATGCATCCCCACAGAGAGGCCTCTGTGTGCCACCTCTGGCACGCGTGCCATAGGTTCACCACCACAGAACTAGCTGATAACCCGTTGTTGCCCAGGTATTTATCCCAACCCTCCTTCCATGAATGTCTCCGCAATTTCTAATGTTGGATTTTCCCCCTTGCCAGAGTCAGATTTTTAATGCCAGATTTTCTAATCTGGCAATTTCTAATGCCAGATTTTCCCCCTTGTGGAGTACTGTGAGTCCGTTACCAGGGCAACTCCACAGCGCTATGCAGTAGAAGCCATTTTAAGGCACAACAGACTGTATCTTAACAGAACACACACACACTGAGGGGTGTTAGCAGTGGTGGCTTGCTCTTACCGCCGCTAACGGTACGCTGATTGCGGTCTGTCTATGCATGAACCTGACATGCACTGTGCATGCTCCTGATGTGCGCAGCACACGCATGCGCAATCCACTGCCCCTGCAACACCCAGCTGCTTGTCGGGATGCATGCAGGGTCTGCACGTGCGCAGTGTGTCTTTTGGCATAAATACAGCTATAGAGCAGCTATATATATATTCTACACCTATATAGCTGGTGGTTATACAGCTATATATATATATATTCAAGATGGCGAACATACCTAAGATTCCTTCTTCTATTTTCACCATAGTTACAACCTTGTGAGGTGAGCAGGCCTGAGAGAAAATGACTGGCCCAAAATCACCCAGTCAAATTTCATGATCTTTTGATTATATCTTATTTTATTATAAAGTTCCTTTGTCAAATAAACTTTACTAGCCATAATTTAGTACCAGTTGTACTTTTCAGCGGCAAATAACATTACCATAATATTATTTGTCATTCACTACAGGTTGTCCTCAACTTACAAAGTTAACAATGGCACTGGGAAAAAAGCTACTTGTGACCATTTTTCACACTTACGACCATTGCAGCATTCCCATAATCACATGATCAAAATTCAGATTTTTGGCAATTGGCATGTATTTATTAAGATTGCAGTGTCTCTGGGTTATGTGATCACCTTGTTGTGACCTTCCTGACAAACAAAGTCAATGGGGAAGCCAGACTCACTTAGCAATCATGGGAAGAAAGGTCAAAAAATGGGGTAAAACTCACAACTGCCTCGCTTAGCAATGGAAATTTTGGGCTCGATTGTGGTCATAAATTGAAGATTACCTGTATTTTGTACTCTAACTCATTTTATTCTTAGGTATTGTGGGAAGAAATAATCCATCTGGTTCAGTTTCAAGCTGGGAGAAAGACACTACAAACATGGAGGCTGATTGTAAAGAAGGTTTAATGATGAACAGAACCACCAAAGAAATGTTTCTGGTGCAGCTGACAAAATGGAGTTGAGAGCGGGGGGGTTATACCTTCTCTTGGGCTTTGCACTTGAGCTTCCTGTTCCTGTGCAAGAACATGTATTCTATTGGCTGTTATGGGACTCCCATGCGGCCAGGTAGTTGTTATGTAGGGGTCATAACTGGCTCTATAGACAAAGTACAAATCCTAGATGTTTGCCTGAGCTACGTTTGGTTGAAGTTTGGACTGGTCTGAGATGATGCAATGAAGAGGCTTGTGTTCTGAGGGCAGTGACGTGCAGTCAGGTGAGGCAAGTGAGGCACAGCCTAACCTCTCATCATCAGGGCAGCAAGTCATTCGATGGGAAACTTGCCTTTTGGGAGGAATGACCTGTTGTGTACTGGCGAGCCTGGCCAGCAGAGGGCGTTCGTTCGGAGAAGCCCTCTGATTGGTCCAGGCGCGCCTGCCGGCCAGCGGGAAAAATACCCTGTTCCTATTGGTTCGCCATCTGACAGCTGCATGTATAAATAGCTGTCAGCCGGCTTTTGTTCTCTGGTTCCTGTCAGTTCTGTTGAGCTTAATAAATGCGTTATAGTAACAACCGACACCGTCTCCTCAGTTCCAAGACTTAACATGACCCAGCTTGGCTCCCGCTTTCGATCTGCCGCCCAACGACCGAACGGAGAAGCGAAGAGGCAGGAGAGACAAAGCAGGAGCCAAGCCAAGTCATTCCTTCCAAGACGCAAGTTTCCTATCGAATGACTCGCTGCCCTAGACTCGAGGCTCCAGTCCAGCCTGCGGTGCTTGCAGCCCCCGCCAGCTCCTCCAGGGACTCCCAAGCTCGGCACCAGAGAGCTGCCGCGAGAGAGGCCGGCCAGGTTGCCCAGGCGGCGGCAGAGGTTCCCTTTGTTCTTTCAGGTGCGGGAAGCGGGGGGGGAGAGGCTTCCTCCACTCCCCATCTGCACTGCCCTCGCCCGACAAGCGCACCCCGGATTCCGCACAGCTCTGACAGGAGGTGGCGTGGCCAAATCCCAGGGCGGAGGGCGGCAGGTCGCAACTGAGCATGCCTGACTGTGGAATTCTGGGAGTTGAAGTCCACAAGTCTAAAAAAATTGCTGCCTCACCAGCTATAAACCTCACCGCACCTCACTGTCTGAGGTGGTGTTGGGCAATTTCTGTTGTGGCTTAATAGCTTTGTCCAGTGTTGGATCTTGAGTGAGGGCTAATTCTACCATTCTGCCTTTGTTTCAAAACACCCTGTCTTGAATGGATTACTAAATCTGCATTTCTAAAAGTTGACCTCAGTATCTGCTAGGGACAGGGAGTTTGACTCTGCTTTCTGTCTTTTAAGAGCATGTTTCTCCATTTCTCTTTTAGGGAAAAATAATATTCTGCCTTTTTAATATTTCCTAAAATATTTCATTCTTCTAGGAAGGAGGTGGCTTCCCAAAGTATAATATTCTAGAAACATAATAGGAGAACTCCGGGTTACTTTTCCCACAGAAATGCAGTGTTTTCTTGGGAATATCAATATGCAATTTACCTGGGTTAAAATGTGAATTAACTTTACAAATTGCTCTCTCTCATCTTTGCGTCCACACCATCAACAATTAGGTGTTCCACAGAAATATGGAGGTGTTTAACCCAGTGGTGAAATTCAATTTTTTTTACTACCGGTTGTGTGGGTGTGGCTTGGTGGGCGTGGCGTGGCTTGGTGGGTGTGGCTTGGTGGGCGTGGCAGGGAAAGGATACTGCAAAATCTCCATTCCCACCCCACTCTGGAGCCAGCCAGAGATGGCATTTGCCGGTTCTCCAAACTACTCAAATTTCCACTAATGGTTCCCCAGAACCAGTCAGAACCTGGTGGATTTCACCCCTGGTTTAACCCCAAGTGCCCTTAGCACTTTTCTATCAGCAAGAGCTGGAGTTTTTACGCTGAAACAATTCGCTAAATTGGAGGGGTGAAGACACATACTTATTGCTAATACATGTTTGTTGTTATTGTTAGTCGCGAAGTTGTGTCCAACCTATTGTGATCTCATGGACAACATTCCTCCAGACCTTCCTGTCCTCTACCATCCCCCAGAGTCCACTTAAGCTCATGCCAACAGCTTCAGTGACTCCATTCAGCCACCTCATTCTCTGTCGTCCCCTTCTTCTTTTGCCCTCAATCGTTCCCAGCATTAGGCTCTTATCCAGTGAATACATGTTTAAAAACACACATTAGAGCTTGCAGGTAGGAAATCCATCTGAACTGAACCTTACTTTTTTGTCTAATTCATTAATTAATCAAATGAGCAGCTTCTGAAACTCGTAAATCTTGATTAGATTCTCTCTCCCATAAATTTTGTTTTTGTTTTTCACATGATGAGAAATAGTAAATGAGTGCCATTTAGCATGGGAAAGAAACAGATAGTTGGGGTCAGAAATAGCATCATTTAGTCTCCAGATGTGTTTATGGCCATCCAGATCAATCTGTGCATGGGTGATGGGTATCAAATTTAATTTCTCAGTTTGGGCCTCAGGGAACATCTATGACATTTGGTTTGCATGGCATATTGTGCTATCACATATGTCAAAGTTTAAACCACAGGCAGAAAAGGCCAACAGATTACAAAAGAAGTTGCTTACAGACATTTAGAGTGCATTATTATCTGGGTATGCTCATGTTGACAAAAAATTAAGCACAGGCTTCATCCCATAATGAGGCCAATTGAGAACACAATGGAAGCCTTGTGTCTTCCGTACACTGGGAAACTTCTCAGCTTCTGCTTCGTTGCAGCACCAACAGCATCCCTTAATATTCCCAGAATACTGAGGTGTATCTGTCAAAAGTTCCCACGCTCCTAATTTAGTGTCCCGTTGCAAGTGTGGGCAACTCAGTTTTAGAGCCACAAGTGAGCCCCAATCATTTGGGGGGCTGGGTGGGTTAGGGGTTTTTGTTTCTTCTTCCAAATTCTTCCAGAATATATACCGTATTTTTCGGACTATAAGACACACTTTCCCCACCCCCCCACCCCAAAAGTGGGTGGAAATGTCTGTGTGTTTTATTCAATGAATGTTTCCAAAGCCCCACCCGCCCACCAGCCCTCACTCTTCAGCCTCTGCCTCCTAGCAATTTGCCTCCTTGCAGCAAACAGCAAACAGCCTGGTCAGCTTCAGCACAGCCTGATTTAGCATGAGCAGTTGATGGTGGTTGGATCTTTAGAGATGCAGGGATCCCTGGTTGCAGGGATCACAGGGAGGCTGAAAATGGGATTCACAGAGGCGACAATAGGTAGTGGCGGCAAAGGGTGCCAATGGCACCGATGGGCAGTGGCGATCCCTGCAGCCTGGAACAGTTGATTGGTGGTATTCCAGGGGGCCGATCCTATGGCCATCAGCTGCTCATGCTAAATTCAGGCTGTGATGAAGCTGACCAGGCTGTTTTCTGTTTGCTGCAAGGAGGCAAATTGCTGGGAGGCAGAGGCAGATTTTTTTCCCCTTGTTTTCCTCCCCAAAAGCTAGGTCCGGAGCATCTTATAGTCTGAAAAATACAGTATTTTTTTCCCTATAACTCTAGGATTTTCCATTAGTCTGCCATGCAATTACTAACCAGGTCCAATTCTGCTTAGGTTTTTTTTCAAAGTTGCAACCTATAGTAAACAAAATAAACTTAACCGACTTCTAAAAGGAAAGCCTGTCTTCCGTTTTCTCTCAACTAGAAAGAAAAGTGAAGTTTGCAAACCATCCCTTTTGCACATTGCTATCTCCCTTGATTCCCCCTTACCTCCCTATCAGTGACGTGCAGTCAGGTGAGGCAAGTGAGGCACAGCCTCACCACTCTCATCATGAAAAAAAAAAGTAAAAGGAAAAAGCTGAGCTAGTTGCTGCCTCACCGTGGATGACTCTGCTTAACCTCACTGGTGCTCTCCCTCCCCAAGTGTAGTGACTTCCTCCCCAGGCCCCCATTCATTTCTCTCTCACACACACACAGCTGGATAAAACTATATAAAAATCTAGCCCAGCTTCACTGATTACAAGTTTGAAAAGGCAACGTGGCTCCACCTGCAATCAAACTACACTTGGGGAGGGAGAGCACAAGCGAGCACTGAGGAGACCACAGGAGGAGGCAGGAAGCCAGGCAAAGAGCCATGCTGTAGTACACACACTTCCTCCCAGCCTCTTTCTTTTGGAAGGCTCGGCTCGGCTCCCCTCCGGCTTCTCTGCCTCTCCTCTCACCCCAGCCTGCCAGCAGGAGGTGGTGGGTGGGCTTTATTGTGTTCCAGGCATTTCCCACCCAGACAGCAGGCTGCATTTGCAATGGTGGAGGTATTTGGGAAAGGCAGCAGGGGAATGGGGGGTGGTGGTGGCAGAGGAGCTGCTTTCAAGCCACTGGAAAAGATATCCAATCCAACTTTTGTGTGTGGGGGGGTTTGTTTGAGAGTGAGTGAGAGAGGGAAGGGGTAGGAGAGATAGTCCAATCCAACTTTTGTGTGTGTGTGTGTGTGTGTGTGTTTGAGAGAGGGGGAGGAAGGGAAAGAGGGAGGAAGGAGGGGAAGGAGAAGAAAAAGAAAAAGAAAGAAGGAGCAAAGGAGAAAAACAAATGCTGTCGCTTTAAATTGGAACTGAGCATGCCTGGCTGTGGAATTCTGGGAGTTGAAGTCCACAAGTCTAAAAATATTTAAAACCCAGCACTGTGTCAGTGCCTCACCAGTCATAAACCTCACCGCACGTCACTGCTCCCTATCTACCTTCCTTCCTTTCTTGTCTCAATCACAAATCACTAGAGTATATGAGTTACACAGTTAGCTAAGAACTAAGAGAGCCAATTTGGTCTAGTGGTATAGGCACCAAGCTAGAAACCAGAAGACTGTGAGTTCGAGTGCCACTTTAGTAATGAAAGTTGGCTGGGTAACTTTGGACTCGTCATTGGAGTTGCAGAACCAACAGCATTCCTTAATATTCCCAGAATAGTGAGGTCAACCCAACTGACCTCAAAGGGTCATTGTTCTTAGGAAAAGTAGGAGGAGAAAGGAGTATGTTAGCTGCCTTGAATTATTTATCAAAACAACACCATTGGGAAAGAAATAATAAAACAAATTCTCGGTGGCTTCTATAATAGAGTTAATCTCTTGGTTTGTTAGCCAAATAAACAAAGTAGAGTTGGGGAAAATAGCAAGCCTGATTTTCTAAAGAAAAAAACAATGCTAAGCATGATTTTGTTTAACAGGGGAGAAGTCTAAATGCATGCAGTTTTCCATTTAAAAGCACTCTTATCCACCGTCGGGACTAAAAGAACCAAAATGAATATGCTCCTGATGCTAAACATCTTTAGTAGAGACCAAACAAAGGGCCGTGTAATTTTAAAAGGAAAAATAATAATAGGAGTATCAGTAACCATAACCAGGAATCAGGAACCATAATCAGGAACCATAATCAGGAACCATAATCAGGAACCATAACCTTACCAGCTGAATGTATTGTGTTTTTAAACAAATGTTGTCACAGGCTGGGGGAAGGATAGCTCCTGCCATATCAAATATTAATTCTGTTTTGTTTTTTTTACAGTCTTCTATCCCATTGTTAGCAATGGGATCCTGAACATTGACTCTGAACTCCAGTTGTAATTGTTCCTCTGTTTTACTGGTATGGGTACTTTGTTGCCTTTACCTGTACTAGATTGTGGTGACAGGAAGGCGAATGGGGCTGAATTTAGTACTAGATATGTCTCAGTGGCTAAGACACTGAACTTATCAATCAAAAGGTCGGCAGTTCGGCAGTTTGAATCCCTAATGCCATGTAATGGGGTGAGCTCCTGTTACTTGTCCCAGCTTCTGCCAGCCTAGCTATTCGAAAGCACATAAAAATGCAAGTAGAAAAGTGGGAAGGTAGCAGTGTTCCGTGTACCTTTGGCATCTAGTCATGCCGGCCACATGACCACAGAGACACTTTCGGACAGCACTGGCTCTTCGGCTTTGAAATAGAGATGAGCACCGCCCACTAGAGTCGAGAACAACTAGCATATATGTGCCAAGGGAACATTTACCTTTACCTATGTCTTTGCTGGAAATCCTTGTTTCTCATGCTTTATACTACATGTAAAATAGAGACTACATCACAAGTGATCAGCAAGCTAAGGACAATGTCAAGGGACTTCTCGCTATCCAATTTCCACATGATCATTCCCTGTTTTACAGTAGTTTACTATAACCAGTAAAATACAGGGTTTGTGAAGTCGGGGAAAAGAGTTTTGTTTCTATTTTCTCTCCCACATTGTTCGAAACTAAGTCCTTTGTTTACTGCTTTCTAAGCCTTGAATATAACTACTCCTTTTTGCCTACATTAAGGTCAGTTTGAGGTTATGTGGTTGATCTGTAAGGAAATTCAAAACAGCTCCGCTGTACGAGCAAAAATAGCCACCTTTGCGGTATTCTTCTCTTCCCTCATAATTCTAGCAGAATAGCTTCAAAATTAAAGGAAATCTTCACATTCTATTAAAGGAGTGCAGGTAGAAAAACAGATGCAACCCAATTCGGAATTCTCTTCCATGGTCATGCCTCTTTGTAATGGATGAAAATCCATATTCAGTGGTAAATAAACCCAAAGTTTAGATTCAGGATAATGAATGCCAACAGTAAGTACCTAAGGTCATATACATGTGCGCAGGCTGCCCGGGACCTCCCGGCGGGCTTTCTAGAGGGAAGGCTTGATTGGCCTTGGAGCAATTGTTGGGCAATGCCATTTGTGCGCTATCAAAAGGTTGTGATCCTGGGATACCGCTTGGTCGGTGAGTGGCGTTCTGCCTGGCTGGAGTGGAATTGTATGCTGGATGGCACCACATGGCAAGAGGTGCCAGGCAGCTGCTCTTTTGCGAGCGGGCTCCAAGAGCCAGGCGCAGGGATAGGAGGATGCGGGCACGCCCTCAAGGCAAACAGCTGATGAACAGCTGCGTTGCACTACCACAGCAGTATCCATGAGGTGACCACGCTCACCGCCTCCTGCACCCCCAAAATAATAAGACCTCCGAAAATAAGGCCAAGCGCTTATTTTGGGGTTCAAAAACTATAAGACAGGGTCTTATTTTCAGGAAAACACAGTAGGTTCTGTGGTCTGAAAAAAAGTGAACTATATTCTAGAGCGGTGCAACAATATCTATACAGAGTTGACAATCCAAGAAGCAAGAGAAAAAATAAATTATCCTGTTCAAGCTAAATTCACATATATGCGAAACCAAAGTATGCTTTGCTCTATAGGACATCATTATGTGCAAATCCAAAAAGTAGTCACTAAAGTATAATTTTAAAAACATGGTTAATCACAATGTGCAAACGTAAATGAAACCATGATTTAAAAAGCTGTGCATTTTGCTTTACAGAAAATAGGTGTGAATCAGGGGCAGGTCCTGGCACTCACTACTGCCAGTTTGCTCATGGGCATGCCACACGCACATGCAGTACAATAAAAATTGTTATGCACAGAAGCAAAAAATAAGATGGTGGCGCCAGAGAACCAGTTCCAGTGTCCCAGTGACCCAGGCCGCCAAACCATTACTGGTTCAGTTGAACCGGTCCAAACCGGTAGGAATCCACCACTGGTGTGAATCCCCAAAAAGGAGCTTGAAATTGTCCCCACTATTTAGCACCTGGATTGCTTACCAGAGTTGTTTTGCAGAGTGACATATAAAATTATCTATTTATTAAATTTATATGCTGCCCATATTACCAAAGGTGACTCTGTGACTTATCAATAAAGTACCAATATAAAATATTAAAATGGTAAATGGTAACATTACATTTGAATTAAAATTGATGAAGTTGGGGAGGAAGGAAGCGAAATACACATGGGGAAGAGGTGGGGTCTTCTCTTAGACTATTAAGCAGGGGTTGGCTTCAAAAAGTTTAGCAAGGACTTGTCTGCCCGGTTGCTGGGTGGGAGTGACCTAGTCAGCCTCCTGTACCATGGTGGGGGGGTGGTTGCCCTCCTTGGGCTCTGGAGGTTTTCCTCGAGCCTCCGGGAGGCCGAAAATGCCTCCCCCCAAACTCCAGAGGCCCTCTGGAGGCCAAAAATGGACCAAATTTCTGGCCTTCCTAAACTTCTGGTAGGCCCATTTTTTGCCCTCCTCAAATCTATGTGCACGCCCTGCACTTATCTGCATCCAAAACGGGCCACATGGGGACTCCTAGGAGGGGCAGCTGGGATGGGATGGGATGGGATGGGCAGAGCCAGCCAAGAGTGGGATTTGGGAGTTCTCCGACTGCACAGAATCTTAGCTAGATGTTCTCCCGAACCCCCGCAAACCCCCAGCAGCCCACCCCTGAAAATGGCAACCTGTGCAGCTTGTAGAATAGTGGTGCCACACTAGATTTGTAATTTGCATTTTAAAAAATGAATAAATTACAGAATAAATTACATCTATCTACCTTTAGTCATTGTTTTTCATTTACCTATGTAAATTAGCACATGGTCACTACTTTCACCTATAACTCTGTGTTTCCTCCATCTGGCAACTCAAAATATAATATAAAAAAGTAACCATGGTGTAAGATTTGAAAGAGTTTTCAGATTCAATTATAGGCAGCACAACAGACAAGACAGCTTTATCCAACCAGATGGCTTCCAGATATGTTGATTCTTTTTGTTTGTTTCTTTGTTTGTTTCAGATGGGGTTTTAATGGGCTTCGTAAAGCCAAATCCTCAATACAGGAAATTCCTGATCCACTTCAAATACAATTAATTGAAATTATACATATTTCTTCCAGTTAAAAAAAAAGGACAATATAAACAAACATTTTCAAGAAACTCTCAAAGCATTTGAGTTACAGGTTTACACTAAATAGCTTTTACTATGATCAATGTAGTTTCTTTTGCCTTGTCACCCTTGCTTAGAAGGAGAAGTTTCTTATGAAAATATGAATCGATTGGACCATTTCACATGCAGTTCAGAGGTGGTATTCAGCAGGTTCTGGAGAACCGGTAGCAGTCATTTTGAGTAGTTTGGAGAACTGGTAAATACCACTTCTGACTGGCCACGCCCCTATTTATTCTCTGCCTCCAGAGTCCCAGCTAATCACAAGGAAATGGGGATTTTGCAGTAACCTTCCCCTGTAGTGGGGAGGGAATTGAGATTTTGCAGTAACCTTCCCCTGCCATGCCCACCAAGCCACACCATGACCACCAAGCCACACCATGACCATCAAGCCACACCACATCCACCAAGCCACACCACGTCCACCAAGCCACACCACGTCCACCAAGCCACACCACGTCCACCAAGCCACACCACGTCCACCAAGCCACACCACGTCCACCAAGCCACACCACGTCCACCAAGCCACGCCACGTCCACCAAGCCACACCACGTCCACCAAGCCATACCACGTCCACCAAGCCACACCACGTCCACCAAAACACACCACGTCCACCAAAACACACCACGTCCACCAAGCCACACCACGTCCACCAAGCCACACCACATCCACCAAGCCACACCACGTCCACCAAGCCACACCACGTCCACCAAGCCACACCACGTCCACCAAGCCATGCACGCAGAACCGGTAGTAAAAAAAATTGCATTCCACCATTGATGCAGTTGGGACTTGGGGATAAACCTGGATGGATTTATATTAGGTTAAGTGCTCCCCATGACAGGCTGTAACCTATTTAGGGTTTTGTGGTGTCCAAAAGCACCTTGAAATGTGTTCAGAAAGACAATAGCAGGCACTTTTTGCATCCCTTGAATATATGTGCCCGTTCATATTTCTCAGCAAATTCAGAATACATTGCCAGAGGAGATTCAAAAATGAACGTTGCTCCGCTTCAGAAGTAGGCAGGGAAGCTGCCTTAGAGAAAGCTGTTTGCCCACATTGTCTGTTGCTATTGTTACTGCCTCTGAAGATGGAAGTGTCTCATACAAGACTGTAAAGTTTATCTGCTAGACTTAGGGGACAACTAGCAATTAGCAAATGCTTATTACTCTTTCCTTGGATTCTTAAAAGCTTTCTTTACACCATCTAATCCTAGCAAGATTGACCCAAAGTATACAAGGGCAGCGTGGCGATTGAATTACTGACTATGCTGGCTGACTTTGAGTTCCAAATGAGAGACACTAAGCCTCTAGCAACTCCAGTTTCAAACAGACAACAAGGGAAAAAAAACAGATACCAGAAGATGATCCAATGTTTGCACTCTGCCTGCTGAGTTAGATGAACCCAGTAGCCCAGTGAATTGCCGAGCCTTTTCTCATAGATATAAAAACACCGGGTGGATCTCGGCATGACAGCAAAGGAGACAAAAAGTCTGCCAATCGAGGCTGCCATAACAGCAGACAGAACAACAAAGGAAGAGTAAGTGTGAAGGATAGGAAAAGATCAGGAACTTTGCCCTCAAGTGCAAATGGTTGTTGAACAATAGGATAAACTAACTTCTAGGGATTGTTGGAAGAATCTCTAAAGAGCAATGGGTGAACAACTAAGGAATGCAGCCGAAGCATTAATGCCAACAGGATTGGCAATGACAAGAATCTTGTGATGGCAAATAGGGAAAAAAATGATGATTAAAGACTGTAGAGATGAGGGGGGAAATAGGGGCTCTTTTACTGACAAAGGATTAGCATTGATTTTTTTTTTAAAATATACAATTCTTTACCCCCTTTTCATTATAAAGGAAATAATTATTACAACATTAGGTCAGTCTAAAGACCAGTATCATACAAGCTTCTAATTTCTAGCATTCAGGCTCATGCTAATTCTCATTTTGTGTATTGTACATAAATTTTTCCTTTCATCTCTTCCACAGTTCAACTTTACTAGAGGGCTCTGGGTTCTAATGTAGGAAGAAAAAAGGAACACAATAGCTCTTTGTATATTTTCTTCAACACCTGAGAATATGGATTAAAACAATTCGCTGGCGTTTCCAGCGCTGTAATGGTTTTAGAGGACAATCAAATTTGACTAAGAAATAGCAGAGATAAGACTCAGCACACACACACACACACACACACACGTGTGTGTGTGTGTGTGTGTGTGTGTGTGTGTGTGTGTGTGAAATACCACTCATGCAGCATCACGAAATCTCCAGAACCATAAAGCCTACAAATTTGAAATTTGGCACGTACGTTCCTCTTGGATTCTAGGTGCTTGCTAAGAAAGGATTTTTTGAAATGACCACCAGATCATTGATATTTCTTACGTTATTATTAACACACTCTGATGCTAGGGAGTTAGACGTTCTACTCCCCCTCCCCACCTGAAATGAATTCTGTTCCAACTGCCACTTTAGCATGGGCATGGCCAGTGTGTGCCTTATCAGGCCTGCAGGCTGAGAGTTTAGACATTCTACTCCCCCACCCCACCTGAAAAATGCTAAAGAGTTAGATTGAGGGAGAGAAGGGGATAAGATAGGAGAGGCCTCTGTGGAGCAAGCCTGACGGAGAGAAGGGGATAGGAGAGGATCAATGGGGCCAGCCTGGGGGAGAGAAGGGGATAGGAGAGGCTTTGGTCAGGCAAGCCTGAGGGAGAGAAGGGAAAGGAGAGGCTGATTGTAAGGGGCTTTGAAGCTGTGTGTCTGTCCCAGTACCGTATTCAACTGGTTTATCAGCAGGAACTAAGAAGTTGCTGCATCCCTGAACTGGTGGTTTTTACAGGATAAATAATTGCGGGCAGAAGGGCAACATATCTTCTATCCTACTTGAGTCTGGCATAGTAAACCATAATTAATGGCTTTGTGTATTGTGGGAAGCTAGTCATTTGTGGCTTACTCAACAATCAAATTTTAAAAAGAAATTGTAGCTTAGTACGCTATATAAATCCAGCTCCTTATTTCAGAATCCAGCTCCTTATGACAGAAATCGATTAAACCTACAAACCTTTTCAGAAAATGGGCAAAAAAAAATAGGCAATAAGGCAAAAATAAAAAAATAAATGTATTTTACTAGAACAAGGTATGAGCAAACACATTCACACATTCATATATACATTAATCTGATCTCCTGTCCATCTTTTTATAAGCCATTCTAGCTTAATTGTAGTTTAGGAAGCAGATGTTATTCCATTCACTAGGTTATACTAGGATTTCATTATATAGCATCTCCTAATTTATTGATAAGGGTTTTACTCCTATTTAATGAAGAAATTCATTAAATAGGAGTAAAACCCTTATCAATAGCTTGGGTTTTACAATCTATATACAAACTATCAATAAGGGACACAGTGGCTCAGTGGCTAAGACGCTGAGCTTGTTGATCAGAAGGTCAGCAGTTCGGCAGTTCGAATCCCTAGCGCTGCATAACGGAGTGAGCTCCCGTTACTTGTCCCAGCTTCTGCCAACCTAGCAGTTCGAAAGCATGTAAAAATGCAAGTAGAAAAGTAGGGACCACTTTGGTGTGAAGGTAACAATGTTCCGTGCACTTTCGGCATTTAGTCATGACCACGGAGACATCTTTGGACAGCGCTGACTCTTTGGCTTTGAAACAGAGATGAGCACCGCCTCCTAGAGTCGGGAATGACTAGCACATATGTGTGAGGGAAATCTTTACCTTTACCTTTAACTGTTCTAGAGTATAAGAAGGGATGAGGATTTGAATGAATATTCCTCTGAAAAGGTTGAAAGCCAAGCCTAATCCATATGTTTCTTTGTGTCTAATTTAGTTCCGTAGTTCCTGATCCACAAAGGGGTACCAATGATAAAGTTATAAAGTATCTCTTAAATCAAATTCAAATCCTGGTAACCAATTGGTATTATTGTGGTTGGTAATGGTGGAAGTGGTAGTAATGGAAATGCCATTGATGCTGTTCAGGATTTTTTTAACTCCTCTGTCTAGCATGGAGTCCTAAATTTCTTGGTCTCTCATCCAATCATTTATGATCAAGCTTAGCTTTTTCCAGATCAGCCAAAATCAGTTTGCTGCTCCCATTTGCTATGATTGAGACCAATCACCTTTTATGCCTTGGCTCAGAGATGGGCAAACTTATGCCCTGAAGACTTCAACTCCCAGAATTCCTGAGCCAGCCAGCTCAGAAATTCTGGGAGTTGAAGCCCATAAGTCATAAAGTTGCCCAGAGTTGCCCACCGCTGCCTGGGCCTAATACACCTCAGAGGTGGGAAGATAAATTGAAGAAAGAAATATTATAAAGATATTCTGAAGAACATTAATTATAAGTGGGGAATTGTTGTAGAACTATCTTCTGCCACTACAGGCAAGGAACAGTAACCCATTTGATTCACAAGTAGTTGAACACTTCTAGGGAAATCAGTTAATGACACAGTAAAGAAAAAGTTTGTGTTTACTGTGTTGGAAGAAATGTCCATCTGGGTTCAGTTCCAAGTGGGAGAAAGACACTGGAAACATGTAGGCTATTTGGAAAAATGGTTTAATGGTAGACAGGGCCACATGAGTTTTTTTGGGGTCCTGGGCAAAAATGAGCACATGGGTGTGAGAGAGAAAGAGATTTATACCCTCTCTTGGGCCCTACCTTGGAGCTTCCTGTTCCTGTGTAAGAAATGTATTCTGATTGGTTGCCAGACTCCCATGGGGTCATGCATGGGTAACTTTGTAAATTGTCTTGAGTCCCGGGCTTGGTTGAATCTTCCCAAGTGCCATGTGGTGAGATGGGTAGAGGGCTAATCCTATTATGTCCTGAGGGCCATGTCTTAATCCCATCACCATGGAGCTGAAGGCGGGGAGGGCAGGGAGCTGCTTTGTCTTTAAAACATATTTCTCCTTTTCTCATCCAGGGAAATATAATATTCTGCCTTTTTAATATTTCCTAAAATATTTCATTCTTCTAGGAGGGGGGTGGGGTGCTAACTTTCTTCAACTGCGTGATTCTATACCTATCTATTAAGAGTGAGTCCCACTTAATGTAGACTTGAGATAACTAAGCATGTAATCAGTGATCACCCAACAAGCCCATTCCTAGTTTTACACGTAAGATATCTAAATCAAGGCTCATGTGGGCCATTTTGAAGGTCATTCTTCTCACTTAGGCTTCCACACCAAGGGAACGATCGTATGACAGTTCTTATCCCTGACTATTCCGAATGAAGATGCTTTAATAGGCTAGCTATTTAGAACCTGCTATTTCTATTTAACCAGCATCACCTCATTCTGGTCGAAAGTTCATGAACGAGGAGGCTTTTTGAGGGCCAAGCAGATACATGTTATGTTACCATAAGCCTAGTGACGCCCCAAAGACTGGATAATTTGGAAGGCCAGCCTGCGTGAAGGCGCTTTTTCAGATAACGCATTGCTGAGTCCAATAGTCCCAAGACACATGGGAACGGGAGGCAGGCTGTCTAGATTTTTTGGCACTGATATAACAATCTATTCCCATTATACATTCTTGTTCAAGCTAGTCCACGTTCATATGCAGAAGTGAGTAACAAGTGAATAGTTCAACATTGTCATCTATGTTATCAATGCATGCGTGAAACTGATGTTCATATTATTTCAGAATAATACTTATTTTGCACTTTACTTTGAGGGAGTCTTTGTCTTTCCCATATAAAAGGGGTCAAAACAGAAGAAGCCCAGTCTTGGAAAGGGAATGACAAAAAAAGTACACAAACTTGTACCAAATTCATTTGCTACAATAAATTCGCTATAATATGCTACATTTGCTATAGTATCGGTATAGTTGCAATTATAGCAACTATTACAGCAATTATACTACACTCTTTTGGGGTGGCTTTTTAATAAATAGGGTGCTTTCCAAATCAAATAAAAACCAAAAAAATATTTATTACAATTATTTATCAATTAAATGATTTGTTTATGTTTATTTATTAAATGTATTCATCTCACATAGGGCAGTTGCAATCAGATAAAGCAATGTTATAAGAGGTTAAAATAGTTAGACAATACCTACATTAAAAACAGCGAAGTCTATTATATAACATGTAGCAGTGATTTGCCATCAATTTCTGCTGGGATTTACTGGGCGATTTCCAGCCTAAGCCTACTAATATTCAATGCTTGTTTTATAAGACAAACCAGGGGATCCTACCCTGTTTCCCCAGAAATACGACCTACCCTGAAAGTAAGTCCTAGCTTGAGTTTTACACATGCACCAAATAAAAGCCCTACCCCCCTACCCCAAAAATAAGCCCTGGTTAAGATCCCACCCACTCCAGAATATACAGGTAAAAATTAAGCTAGGGTGGGAATGGGGGGGTTGGAGCTGCCCTACCAGTTGGAGGTTCCTACCAGTTGGGACCAGTTTGGCCAAGTAGGTAGTAACTTGGCCGCCTCCACCCCCCGAGCCAGTTTTATCAGCGGCGCTGTAGACGCTGCCATCTTGCTTTTTGCTTCTGCTTCTGCGCAGATGCAATTTTCACTACCGCACATGCACACATAGCCCAAAGCACATCCCTGAGCGAACCGGCAGTAAAAGAATCCAGAACCCAACCCTGTGCCCTACTACTTACCTTTGGACAGTTGTAGCCAGGCCTCACACACCCTGACAACTGCCTCACCAGCTCATTTCTTCTGCAGCCGGCAAGGCTGGCAAGGCTTTCCTGAAGGCCTCTGTAGCTGATAACAAAGCTCCGGATCGATCCGGGATTCTTTTATCGGCTTCAGAGGCCTTCGGGATATCCTTGCCAGCTGCAGAAGAAGTTCCTGAAGGCCTCTGACAGTGAAAAGAGGGCTGGGGGTGATGCGCGCAAGTGATGTCAGTCAGTGGATGACATCCCCCCAAAATAAGACCTGGTGTCTTTTTTGGTGGCAAAAATATATAAGACAGGATCTTATTTTGGGGGAAACATGGTAATAAATGCTTATTTTATTATCTTTACTTTAACATATTTTATTATTTTCTCTAAAAAGAGTATTAGTGGTCAAAATCCCATAGTATTACCAGTCCTTGATATATGACTGTATTGGAGCCTGCATGCATGCGCAATAGAGCTAAAGTAGGACGACGGTTCACATGCCATCAGAGAGGGTGCTGCGTGCCACCTCTGGCATGCATGCCGTAGGTTCGCCATTATGTTCCTAGATGCTCTCAAAACAGAGCAGGAAGTATTCCTTTCCTGCTTAATAATAGAGAGGTGAGCCAGCCTTGGCCAAATGAGACACTGGCCTTGACCACCAGATAAATATCAGCTTGAATTGCAGCCGATTTTTGCCTCATTATACATAGGGCACCATCAGAGCAAGACTTCAGGGCACAAGTCCAGGGTCCCAATAAACAATTCGGTTTATCCCAAAAGCGGTAGGCCTAGCTTCCATCGCATTGAAATATATGAGGTGATAGAAAGTCTGTCTGCTAGGGCTGGCAAGAGGGTGCTAAAAACTGAGACAGAATTCTGGCCCTCTCTGGATCAGCTGATCTGCTGGCTGTGGGCCGAGGTTAAGGGGCCTCCTGCACCTCAAAAATAAGACCTCCCCAAAAATAAGGCCAAGCACTTATTAAGGGGGTTAAAAGAAAATAATACCCTGCCTTATTTTCGGGAAAACACAGTATGCTTTCAATGATGATGATTGTTGTGTCTCTTGCTCCTTTTGGAACAGAGTTCAAAAGTATCTCCATGTGAATAGCTCTCCAGGGATGGTACAGGGATGGTACAGACCAAAAATCTAGACTAATACATTTCATACAAACATAAAAATAAAGACTCCTCAAGGTCTAGGGCAACGATGGCGAACCTTTTTTGGCTTGTGTGCCATAAGGGGGGGAGAGCAGGGAGGGCATGCGTGGGCGTGCCGCACCCATAATGCAACGCCGACTCCCCCCCCCAGTGTGCATGCGCACATGAGAGGGCTCCCCCCCATTTTTCCATGCTTTTTTCGCCCTCCCCAGGCTCCAGAGGCTTTATAGGATCATGGGGAGGGTGAAAACAGCCTCCCTGCCCTCCCAGAGGCCCTCTGGAGGATTCAAGGACCTTCAGGAGGCTTCCCTGAAGCCTCCGAAGGGCAAAAAATGACTCTACGAGCAAACTGGACGTCACTTCCGGTTTGCTTGGAGGATCGGTCTAAACCCTCTGGAGGCTTCAGGGACCTTCTGGAGGCTTCCCTGAAGCCTCCAGAGGACTAAAAATGATGCTACAAGCAAACCAGAAGTGACTTCTGGTTTGCTCATAGGGTGATTTTTAGTCCTCAGAAGGCTTCAGGAAAGCCTCCTGAAGGTCCCTGAAGCCTCCGGAGGGCTTAAACCACCCCTACGAGCAAACCGGAAGTCTGCTCCCGAACTTCCTGTTTGCCCATAGGGCCAGTTTTTTGCACTCCGGGGGCTTCAGGGAAGCTCCTGAAGCCTCTGGAGGGCCTCGGGGGGGAGACTCTTTTCACCCTCCCCAGGCTCCTATAAGGCGTCTGGAGCCTGGGGAGGGCGAAAAATGGCTTTAAAAAAGGCTGAATTCATGTGCGCGCTGGCCAGCTGACAGAACAACGCCTCGTGTGCCCTAACAAATGGCTCTGCGTGCCAACTCTGGCACATGTGCCATAGGTTGCCATCCTGGGCCTAGGGTCTGTATGGACATATCTATGGGATTTGCTGCTTGGCTAATATTTTCTCCCAGAATTCTTTTTCTTTACTTCAGTCTAGCCTAATCCTAGAATTCCCTGGTGGTATCCCTTCCATATTTTGACCAGGGGGAATGCTGTTTGTCAGCCAGGCAGTAGTCTGTCAGATACTGCCATCTACTGATACTCTTGTCATCTTATTTATACAAATATATAAATATAGGATCAAGTGGAATCCATTCTATGACTGCCTTAGTCCACCTGCCATCAGTTCTTCTTGCTATGTGACCAGCCCATTTCCATTTTAATTCTTTTATTCCCTTGATGATATATTTTTTCTGATTTTATACACACACACACACACACACACACACACACACACACATATAGTATTTGTGTTACAACCCCTGGTATGCCCAAATATGATGAGAGCTAAATAGCTCGAAATAGATCTATACTAGTCTCCCTTTATTTATTTATCATCACAAATACAACACATATATATTATACATCATCCTGTGGTGGATAGACAAAGGCTAGAATGAATGAGAATGAATGAATAGAGAATAGGGCATTCTTCCCTAACCCAGTCTTTCATGTGTGTTGAGACTCTAGATCAGGGGTGTCAAACTCAAGGCCTGCGGACTGGATCCGGCCCACTGGGTGCTTAGATCTGGTCCACAATCCTGCCCTGGAAATAGTGAAAGACTCTCCCGCAGTATTTCTGCCAGCAAAAATGAAGCTCACAAGCACATTTTCTCTGACAGAGCATTCAGACTACCGCGACACGAGTGACGTAGATCTGGTGATACCCACCTTGGCGACACCCACCCCATCCCTCCAAGGTCAAACATAACTCTGATGTGGCCCTCAATGAAATCAAGTTTGACACTCCTGCTCTAGATCTTAGAGTTCCTCAGCAAGCACAGTTGTCCCAGTTTTATTTACATTCCCAGCTGCTACTGAACAAACCAAAATCAAATATCTTAAATGCACAGATGTAACTCACAAGTTTGTCCCTTTCTATTTTCTTTCTGACCCCATGAATAAAATTTGTATAAGAAGCCAATTTGGGTTAACTAGCTTAACCCACCTCGTCCAGTACTGTGTGGACTGACACAGTATTTCAAGATATTTCAAGATATTTCACAGCCAAACAGTATTTCAAGATATTTCTAACACAGGAGAGGGAGGGCGAATTTTTTAAAACTGGAATTAGAAGAACTAGTCTGTATGCCATGAACTGGAAAATATTACAACATCTTATGATTTTAATAGTGCAGTTGTTTGGAAACAGGGGTGACTATGCAGTTAGCGCCCTCCTCTTTTATAAACATCAGTGCAAACTAAAAAGTTGTGGGAACATTGCTTATGCCATTGCAGCTACCATCTTGATTTTTTTGACACTTGGGTGGGCAATACATTAATTAAATAAAGTAGCACGTCACCAAAACCAGCAATGTTTGCAAATGTTTATATGCGACACTTATTTTGGTTATTGAAATAGTAATGACGTAAGTGCATAACTTCAGTGTGATAGCATAGTGCAAATGTGCAGGCTTCCATAGACATGCAAAACAGGATGAGCTGTAAGATATTTAATATTTTAAATGTACTATCTGACTGTTTCAGACATGAAATACACAATTTATGTCTTTTATGGGCTTCTTGGCAGCACTTTTTGGATCCAATGAACATTTGGGGGACATGAACGTCTGCAAAATTGGTGGAACCTCATCCCACATATGGGTAGTTTAAGTCTGGGAGGAATTTTGCAGAGGATCCCATGAGAAATAGCTTCAAACCAGCTTTTCCATTGGAAAACAGCTAAAATCCAGGAGTTAGAAAGCAGAATGAAGTGAGAACTTCTTCCAGTGTAGAAATGGACCACCCACAACTCCACAGAACCACAATATGTCAAAGAATAACTTTACTGGTGTTCCAGATGTACCGCAGCTGAGTCACTAAGTCAAACAGGTCCAATGTCCTGAGATCACAGAAGACCACAGCTAGGGTCAAAAAAGTGCTAGAAAATCCTTCTAGAGAAATATCCTAGGTTGTTTCTGTTAGATACTTGCTACAGTGGTTTTCACCAAGGTCCTCTGTTCCGGCGGGAACAGAGGTTTAATCCTATTGGTCGAAGGGTCTGACAACTCCCTATAAAAGAGCTGCTGTCAGACTCAACCTTCGCTGGATTGTTCTCACTTGTTATACTTAATAAAGAGCTGTTGTTACCATTAAGCCTGTGTGTACCTATCCATTACCCAATCTAACACTGGTGACGAAGGTGGGATTGGAAGGCAACTAGGCAAACCGAAAAGAGTGTAGCAATCCAGCAAGTACATCCAGCCTGGACCTCAGCACAGCTTCGAGCGGCCATTTTTGAGTGGCAAACTCAAAATGCCCTCTGAACACAAAATGGCCATGCACGCCCCACCGACTCCCTATGACCAGTCACCGAGCACTGGGATTCATACATGCTACGATTTGACTTCTTCCTCAAGGCAAACAATCTCATGGGCCTTTCTGAAGACCGCAAGAAGAACATGTTCCTCATATACTGTGGCCGGGAAGTGTTCGAGACAGCGAAAGACCTCTCTGAGCCGACACCGCTACAATCAGTCACCTGGTCCGTGCTTCAGCAGACGCTAAGGACCCACTATGCCCGAGACGCCAGTCCTCCTCATTGACTGCCTAGAGACTGGGCCTGTCTCGTCCAGTGACATTGCCCATCACTTTGCAAAGGACTCCACCATCAAGCAAATTTTGAACTGGGTGTGGAAGGGGTGGCCCAAGAGGCCTGTTGGGGCTGATTTCAAAATGTATTTTGCCAAACGCGATGACTTATCGAGTGTAAATGACTGTCTTCTGTGGGAGAACTGGGTTGTTGTTCCACCCAAACTGAGCATTGCAGTGTTAGAGGCTTCACACGTAGGGCATCCTGGAATTGTCAGGATGAAGTCTTTGGCTAGAAGTTACGTGTGGTGGCCTAACATGGAAAGGGAGATCTAAGAATGGGTGGCTACCTGCACACTGTGCCAGGAATCCAGACCAGCTCCCCCAGAGGCACCCACCAGGGAGTAAGAGCAACCTCAAGCACCATGGTCTAGGGTGATTTTGCTGGCCCAGTTCATGGCCAAACATTTCTCGTAGTTGTAGACGCCTACTCAAAATGGTTAGAGGTAGTCCTGATGACCTCCACTATGGCACAAGCGGTCATCAAGGTGCTACGGAGACTTTTCTTCACGCTGATCTCTGACAACGGGCCCCAATTCACGGCCATGCAATTTGAGACCTTCCTAGCAGCTCAGGGAATTGGGCATGCCCTGGTTGCGCCATTCCATCCGGCCTCCAATGGTCAGGCGGAGAGAATGGTGAGATCTGCAAAAGAGGCCCTCTCTAGGATAGGCCCGGGAGATTGGAAAACATGGGTTGACCACTATTTGCTAATTCAGCACATCACACCCAGTGCCACTACAGGGAGAAGCCCTTTCGAGTTTCTCATGGGTCGCCGGCTAAGGTTCCACTTAGACCGGCTACAGCCCAATTATTCTGCCTCATCTCCCCCAGACTCCACAAGCAAGATTTGGACTTTTAGCGTAGTGGATTTGGTATACGACCACAACTACGCTGGGGGAACTCTGTGGATTCCTGCCACAGTGATAGGCATCACCGGCTCTCGCCCTTACCTCCTAGAGCTCGAGGACGGTAGGAATTGGAAAAGCCATATTGACCAACTCCGTGGCCGCCTCTCCAACTCCACTCTTAGACAACCAGAGGTAACTCCTGCACGAGTTAGCCAAAGCCCTACCCAAACGGAGCAAACACTCACTCCTTTCCCGGCCAGCTCAAGCCCAAGGGTACCGGGGAACTTATCTGGTTATGTTGCAGGCCCACAGCGAGCTCCGAGCGAACCGGCTCCAGAAGCTAGTAGTAGTATTGTTCCATCCAAGAGGGGAGGCGTGTTAGATACTTGCTCTAACTACAGTAGTTTTCACCAAGGTCCTCTGTTCCAGCGGCAACAGAGGTTTAATCCTGTTGGTCAAAGGTCTGACAGCTCCCTATAAAAGGGCTGCTGTCAGACTCAACCTTCACTGGATTGTTCCCACTTGTTATACTTAATAAAGAGCTGTTGTTACCGTTAAGCCTGTGTGTGCCTATCTATTACCAATCTAACAGTTTCCATAAGGAGAAACATCTTCCATGAATCACTAACAAATAAAGCTACTTGCTGATTTCCTTTGCTATCTAGCAGATCTTTGGGCCGAAATGGAAATTGAGAAGAGAAGGATTCTTCTTGGTTAAACATCACTTTGAGTAACTATCCATTTCTCCCAATTTTAGAAAATAGTCGAAGTATAAATAATCAAACAATAAGACAATGTCTAGAGAAGATCTAAGAAGACAGAAAATGTGGACTATTTACAGCAATTCCTAGTTCTGAGTTACTTTGAAATATACCCTATACTTCAGATAGATGATGATGATAGATAGATAGATAGATAGATAGATAGATAGATAGATAGATAGATAGATAGATAGATAGATAGATAGATAGATAGATAGATTGTTGCTGTATGTTACTGACTCTTTTTTCTGATGGGAGCAATGTGAAAGCAATGCCATCAATAACAGCTTCATCTCTTATTAGGCTAGGGCCTTCTGTTTGATTTATTCTGTGTATATTCACAGTGCTCTCTAAATAGCCTAAATTCTGCCTCAGCATACTTGAATCTATGCTATTTACCTTTCCCCAGGATCAAACATTCCCAAGACTAAACAGAATGGAATTTTGTCCAAATAACAGTCTTGGAAATTAGAAAGGCCATTCCAGAGCACAGTCTTATAGACAGTAACAAAGTCTTTCATCATTTTTTTCAAACCAAGATTTCGTTCTTTCTCTAATACAGGGATATCAGAGTTTGCGATTCAAGGATGAGTAATGAAGCGGAAAGATAGCAATTGACATCATATCCTTTGCTAAGCCATTGTTTGCTAACTATGTTAAGTAAACCATAGTTTGTTGCATTGACAAAAAAACTAAATAAATCACTTTTACAAATCACAATAATTAGGTTTATATAATGTGTGAATTTGACAATCAATTGCACTAAGCCATTATTTGAATCATGCTTTATTGATTATATCAAATCAGTAATACATATATCTGGAAACAAATATTGTGTGGGTAAGATACCCCTAATACCCCTCGGGGTATGTGTTCTGTTAAGATACAGCCTGTTGTGCCTTAAAATGACTTCTACTGTACTGCCTTAAAATGGCTCCTACTGTGCGGCGCAGTGGAATTGCCATGATAATGGCTTCATAGTACTCCACAAGGGGGCTCCCTCTGGTAAGGGGGAAAATCCAACATTAGAAATTACGTTTGGTCCAGACATTTTCCCCCTATAAATAAATACCTGGGCAACACCAGGTTATCAGCTAGTATTCACATAAATCACGGTTTACAAAATCACAATCACTGGGTTTATTTTAAATATATATAGTTATTACCAGTATTTGTTAGATTTATATCTTAGTTGCTTTCCAGACACTCTAAGCTACTTATATGACAGTCTCCTTCATTTTATCACCAGCATGGTAATTACAGTACGTGAAGTAGTTTGGACTGAGATAGGGTGAATGGTAAAGATTTACGGTATATTGCAGGCATGGTACAAATGACATGCTGCTAATTTCATCATTTCAAGATCAGGTAGCAACTGCAGACCTCGTTCCATGTCTCATGAAGTTCCAACCAAAGTTCACCAGTGCATGTACATCAATGCTGCCATTTTAACTAAGATTGGAAACTAGATTTTGGAGTGAGTTTGGATAGCTAAACCAGGGTTATGGATGGTAAGACTGAAAGAAGGAAAGTATTTGTGCTATAGCAGAGAGGGAGAAGAAGCTAACAAGCCCACTGTGCATGCCTGTGATTAATGCCAGAATTATGGCTGCAGAAAGTTATAGAATAATGCAAGATCAAAAAAGGAAGGGAGTTGATGTCATTTTTTTTTCATTGTCTGCAAGGATACTGGAGATCTGTATGAGGCTTTTCTAAGAGCCCAAATGCCAGTTTTTTACATTACTGTGGTTAGAACTTGCATAACTCTAACTGTTGACTGCTTAAAATCTTCAGTATTCAGATACATGAATGCTTTTTACTGTGTGTCGTCTGGGAAGGAAAGAAAAAAGTGAGTTAAAGTTTTATGGTAGCGCAAATGAGATCAAGATTTGTATTATTAGCAGTTGCAATAATATAAGTGGTAGCAGAAACATTTTATTAATACTAGAAATTATGATTAAAGCAGCATATAGACCGAAATAAACAAAAAGCTGTGCCAACATATTAACATACCAAAATAAGAACATGCCCTGCCTCTCCACGCATGCACGTGCATCCCCTCCCGCAAATATGCCCCTGCCCCCCCACGCATGCACAGCAAAGACTTAAAGTCCAGCTGGCCAACGGGAGGTGCACGCGCATGGACAGTGGAGCTGAACTGTGGCGACAGCTCACATGTCCACAGAGAGGGCACTGCATGCAACCTCTGCACATGTGCCATAGATTCACCTTCAAGGGCATATACAGTATGTAACTCAGAAATGAAGTTCTCTGGTGTTCTTTAAGCTTGGTTGTTTGCTTGTTTCATTACCCAATTAGGTAAGCCCATCAATGCAAGTGAGCGTAGGATTTGCTTTCTTGGCCTGCCAGTGTCCGAGTGTGTGCGGTTATCTCCTTGGTAGTTCCTTGGTATTGTTTTTTGCTTGTTTGTCTAGTTTAAATCCTTACTTATCTGGATGTTAGCTGCTGATCTTTTTTTTTGTTTTGTTTCCTACTTAGCTTTTTTTTTAATTGCTTCTTTTGAATGGTGTGTAAATGTGGTTGTCTCTATGTGTCTATTGATGGCTGATTTGTCTGAACGCCAAGCTTCCAAGAATTCCCTAACATTTTTTGGATTTAGCTTGGTTTACGATTCTCACAGTTTCCCATTTAAAATGATGGTTGTTGACTCTGTCCATGTATTGTCAGATTGAGGAGTTTTCATCTTGGACTTCTAGTTGGTGTTTATGAATGAGCTCTGCTAGTATTCTGCCTATCTGTGCTATATAGTGGCCGTTATAGTCCTTACACTATGCATTATAGATGATTCCTATTTTTTCTTCTTGGGTTACTGGTCCTTTGATTTATTTAAAATGTTTGGGAGGCTGTAGTTGGTCTGTGTGCTACAGTGAGAGCACGTAGTTCTAATAATCTGCTGGTTGTTTCGGAGCTGTTTTTGGTTTATGTCAGTGTTATCCTTTTCATAGCTTGTGTTGGTTGTGCTGCAGTGGGAGTCTGAACAGTGTTCTTGCACAACTTCTCTTGTTTGTTTGTTTATTTATTTCTTGGATTTCTAAACCGCCCCCTCTCCCAAAAAGGGACTCGGGGCGGTGTACAGTCAAATGCAGATAAAAATACAATAATATAAAACAGTTAAATACATTTGGGTGGAGGAGATAAGGCTGTACAAGAAATAAATATACCATAAAAACCCTAAAAACATCCCCAATTAAAATACCCCAACCCAATTAAAATATATCCCCAGGAGGTAAAACTAAGAGAGTGCCAGGCCAGCTGATTGAAATAGGTGAGTCTTTAATTTTTGACGGAAGGAACGGAGGTCGGTGGTAGTTCGAATATCAGGGGGGAGGTCATTCCAGAGGGTTGGGCCCAGAGAAGGACCTACTCCTAGGTGTCGCCCGCTGGCATTGCCTAGCGGACGGCACCAGAAGGAGTCCCTCCCTGTGTGAGCGGATAGGTCTCAGGGACGTGTGTGGTAGGATGCGATCCTGCAGATAACTAGGTCCTATGCCATGGAGCGCTTTAAAGATGGTAATCAATACCTTGAAACGCACCCGAAAGGCCACAGGTAGCCAGTGCAGCTCGCGCAGGAGAGGTGTTACGTGGGAGTAACGTGTACTCCCCATGATAACCCGCGCGGCTGCATTCTGAACTAACTGCAGTCTCCGGATGCGTCCCAAGGGAAGCCCCATGTAGAGGGCATTGCAGTAGTCCAGGCGAGACGTCACCAGCGCATGAGTGACCGTGCGCAGGGCACTCCGGTCCAGTAGGGGGCGCAATTGGCGCACCAGGCGAACCTGGTGGAATGCCCCCCTTGCCACGGCTGCCACATGGTCCTCCATTGACAGCCGGGCATCAAGGAGGACGCCCAAATTGCGTGCCCGTTCCACAGGGGACAGTTGTTCGCCCCCTATGGCCAGCGATGGTGTCAGCTGACTGAATCGAGGTGCCGGTACCCACAGCCACTCGATCTTGGAGGGGTTGAGTTTGAGTCTGTTGTCCCCCATCCAGACCCCGACGGCTTCCAAACACCGGGGCATCACTTCGACAGCCTCGTTGGGGTGGTTTGGGGTTGAAATGTACAGCTGAGTATCATCAGCATACAGGTGATACTCAACCCCAAAACCACAGATGATCTCACCCAGCGGCTTCACATATGCGTTGAACAGGAGAGGCGAGAGGACCGACCCCTGTGGCACTCCACAAGTGAGTGGCCTCA
Organism: Natrix helvetica; assembly: GCF_964273705.1. Classification (NCBI taxonomy): domain Eukaryota; kingdom Metazoa; phylum Chordata; class Lepidosauria; order Squamata; family Natricidae; genus Natrix; species Natrix helvetica. The sequence goes on along the minus strand of NC_138552.1, from coordinate 20,981,613 downwards.
GGGACGACCTCTGCCCCCCTGTCAACACACATTGCTTCCGGTCGGAGAGGTAGGAGCCGAACCACCGCAAAACGGTGCCTCCGACTCCCATCCCCTCCAACCGGCGCAATAGGATACCATGGTCGATGGTATCAAAAGCCGCCGAGAGGTCTAATAGGACCAGGATAGAGGAACAACCCCTATCTCTGGCCCTCCAGAGATCATCAACCAACGTGACCAAGGCTGTCTCTGTGCTGTGCCCGGGTCGGAAGCCGGACTGGCGTGGGTCTAGATAGTCGGATTCGTCCAGGTGTCATGGGAACTGCTGCGCCACCACATTCTCAACAACCTTCGCCAAGAAGGGGAGGTTGGAGACTGGACGGTAATTAGCTAGCTCCATTGGGTCGAGCGAAGGTCTCTTGAGCAAGGGTCTCACCACCGCCTCTTTCAAGGCGGTTGGTAAGTATCCCTCACCCAATGAGGCGTTCACCAGGCCCAGAAGCCAGCCTCGTGTCACCTCCCAGGCTGCCAGTACCAGCCAGGAGGGGCACGGGTCCATTGAACATGTGGTGGGCCGCAGCCGTCCACGCAACCTGTCCAAATCCTCGGGGGCAACAGAGTCAAACTCCTCCCAGAATGGTCTCTCAAGACTCGCTGTTGACGGCTCGTCTGGTCCACTGACGGAGGTCCATCCGCTCCGGATCTGATCGATTTTGTCCTGGAGATATTCCCCAAACTCCTCTGCTCTTCCCTGTAAGGGTGTCTCGCACGTCCCTTGCGATAGAAGGGAGCGGGTCACCCGAAACAGGGCGGCAGGGCAGTTATCCGCGGACGCAATAAGGGTGGCACAATATCTACGCTTGGCCGCTCTTATTGCCACAAGGTAAGTCCGCAAATAGGCTCTTACCTGTGTTCGATCAGATTCGGAGCGTGAGGACCTCCACCTGCTCTCTAGACGTCTCCTGTGGCGCTTCATCACCCTTAGCTCCTCAGTGAACCAAGGAGCCCGGGTGGGTCGATGTCGCAGGAGAGGTCGTAAAGGCGCAACCCGGTCCAAGGCCCCAGTCGTCGCCCTATTCCAGGCAGTCACTAGGTCCTCGGAGCGGGAGCGGGACAGGGCTACAGGTATTGGCCCAAGCTCCGTCTGGAATCTGTCCGATTCCATCAGGTGCCTGGGGCGGTACCAGCTTGTAGAGTCTGGTTCCGCCTCCTCGCGGTGGGGGATAGCGCCAGGGAAGTCCAGCCGGAGGGATGAGTGATCTGACCATGACAGGGGCGTGATGACTAAGTCCCCTATTCCCAGATCACTCGTCCACTGTTCAGATACAAAAATGAGGTCCAGTGTGTGGCCCCCTTCGTGAGTGGGGCCCTGAACTAATTGGGTCAGGTCCATGGCCGTCATGGAAGCCATGAACTCCCGAGCCACCTCGGAAGCCGCTCCCGTTGACGGCAAGTTAAAGTCCCCCATGACCAAAAGTCTGGGAGTCTCAACTGCCGTCGCTGAGATTAGCTCGAGGAGCTCGGGCAGGGCTGCTGATGCATAGCGAGGAGCCAAGTATACAATCAGAAAGCCCCACTGCCTCCCTGGGCCCCAGTTCACACCAAGGGACTCACACCCGGGTATCTGAGGGACAGTGAACTCCCTCGGCTCTAAACGTTCCCGAATAACCACCGCCACCCCACCACCCTTACTCAGGGCCCGGGGCTGATGGAATGCCCGGAAACCTGGTGGGCACATTTCCACGAGGGGTAAACCACCCTCGTGGCCCAACCAGGTCTCCGTTATCCCTGCAAGGTCTAGCTCCCCCTCTGAGATCAACTCATTAATGAGGGGGGCCTTGTTGGTAACAGACCTTGCATTGCAGAGCATCAGCCGCAGGCCCTGGCTCTGTAGTTCCTGTCCACCTAGACTGCAGGGGTTGGTACAAGCGACTGGGCGTAACCAGCAGCCACGGTCTCCCAACCGACCTTGGGATCTTATCCTGTCCTCGCATCCCCTCCTCCCCACGACCGTTGTAATAGGACAACCCTCTGCTCGAGTGACCTTTATTTTCCCCCCCTCCACCGCATCCCCGTCCTTCCTAGACTCACCTGTTTGTCCGGCACTGGCTCTCCTCCCGGTCTGATTAGCCCTCCCCCCCACCCTGGAACCCCCTAAAAAAGATAAAAAACATTTTACTAAAAATCCCCTTAACTTCCGGTTCCTGCACCTCTCGGGGTCCATGAACCCGTCCTCGAGGCGGGCCCTTGAAAGAGCCAAGGGTCAAACCTGCGAGAGAGGGGCCTCCCGCAGGCGGAGCAAGTCTAACCTCGAATAGGTTATTATAACCTATAATGTGGGAGTTTGCTTTATTATTTGATAACGGGACACTCAATTAGGGTGTGGTTTTTTGCTAGATATATGACAGTGATGGCTAACGGTTTCTGCACCGTGCCCAAACCGGAACATGCACATGTGCATATGAGCACATGCACCATAGAGCCGCAAAATCTGAAGACCAGCTGGCCAGTGTGCACCTGGTCTTTGGATTTCCAGCATGCGCATGCCTGCCAGCCAGCTGGTCTTCACACGCACCAGAGTGCCGGAAATCCAAAGACAAAGTAGCCAGCATGTCCATGCGCACTTGCCAACTGGTATTCTGACTTACAGCACTATGGTGCATGCAAAGACCAACTGGCTAGTGTGCATGCATGTGCTGAAAACCAGAAGCAATGGCTCGTGCCATAGGTTTGCCATCACAGATATATGACATTTTGATTGCTTTCAAAGAGAGGGCCATGATGGAGCAATGGTTAGAATGCAGTATTGCAGGCTAATTCTGCCAACTGCCATAGGTCCGATCCTCACTGGTTCAAGATTGACTCAGCCTTCCATCCTTCCGAGGTGGGTAAAATGAGGACCCAGATTGTTGGGGGCAATAGGCTGACTCTGTAAAACCGCTTAGAGAGGCCTGTAAAGCACTGTGAAGCGGTATATAAGTCTAAGTGCTATTGCTATAAAGTGACTGCATCTGAAATCAAAGTCTTTTCTAGCTATTCCACTACAAAATCATAAACCTATCTGGACTGCACCAATCTGAAAAAGGAAGGTAGAATCTATGTTCCCTTTTTTGTATCTTTTCTTTTCCTTTCCTTTTTTTTCACATTTACTTTACTACATTTCCTTTGTACGTGTTATGTGTGCAAAATCCTACAATAGACTGAAGAAATCTTGATAATTAGAAAGGGCTAGAATGTTCTGTATTTCCCTGCTGCCATCGTGTGGTTGTTTGGAGTTTTGCAGCCCAAGTAAGTGGCCCTAGCAGTGGGTGTTAGTCAGACCTTGTCAGAGCTTAAGAAAGTCCTAATAGATTCTAATATTTCTGCCACATCAGATAGCAGTGAGGCCAGGATCATTCCCAGATTACAAAGCTAAAATATCATTATCCACAATCAGCAAACTCCCTACCTAGAGATTTCCTAGATTACGCCTTAGTTGGTTATCTTCTATTTATCAGCAGATATTTAAGATCCAGTCAGAATGTCAGAAGGAGGGGGGTGTTTTTTTTTTAATTTATTTTCTTTATTTTTCTGGTAAAGGTTAAGGAAAACCTAGCAAGATGATCATTCAAAGTTACAATGGCATTGAAAAAGGTGACTTGTGACTGGTCCTCACACTTACAACTGTCCCAGCATTACCACAGTCATGTGATTAAAATTCAGGGGACTGGTAACTAGCATTTATTTATGATGGTTGCAGCACCCCAGGGCCCTAGGGTCATTATTTGCAACCTTACCAAGCAGCTTCCAACAAGTCAATGGGGGAAAGCCAGATTCACTTAATGACTATGTGATTCTCTTAACAACTGCAGTGACTCTCTTAATGACAATGGCAAAAGGTCATAAAATTGGGCACTGTTAACAACTGTTAACTGAGAGAGAAATGAATGGAAATTCTAGTCCCAATTGTGGTCAACATTCAAGGTCTACCTGCATTCGAGAAACAGGAAGGAAGGAAGGAAGGAAGGAAGGAAGGAAGGAAGGAAGGAAGGAAGGAAGGAAGGAAGGAAGGAAGGAGAGAGAGGAGAAAGAAAGAGAGAAAGAAAAGAAAAGAAAGAAAGAGAAAAAGGAAAGAAAAAAAGAAAAAAAGAAAGAAAGGGAGAGAGAAAGAAAGAGAGAGAGAGAGAGAGAAGATACATATAGGAATGGATATAATAGAGCAGTGATGGCGAACCTATGGCACACGTGCCACAGGTGGCATGCGGAGCCATTTGTCAGGGCACGTGAGGCGCTGCCTGTCAGCTGGCCAGCGCGCATGTGCTTGCTGGCCAGCTGAGTTCACCCTTTTTTAAAGCCATTTTTTGCCCTCCCCAGGCTCCAGAGGCTTTATAGGAGCCTGGAGAGGGCGAAAAGAGCCTTCCCCCCTCCCCCAGGAGGCCCTCCGGGAGCTTCATGAGCTTCTGTGAAGCACCTGGAGCATTAAACACCGGCCCTATGGGCAAACTGGAAGTTCGGGAATGACTTCCAGTTTGCTCGAAGGGTCGTTTTGAGCCCTCCAAAGGCTTCAGAGACTGTCCGGAGGCTTCCCTGAAGCCTTCGGAACGCTTAAAACAACCCTCCTGAAGGTCCCTGAAGCCTCCGGAGGGCATCTGGGGGGGTGGGGGAGGCTGTTTTCACCCTCCCCAGGCTCCTATAAAGCCTCTGGAGCCTGGGGAGGGCGAAAAAAGCATGTAAAAATGGGAGGGAGCGGCTGTAGTGCATGCATGCACACTGGGTGGGTTGCGCCACACACGACCCCCCTTGCACTCCCCCCACTTATGGCACGTGAGCCAAAAAAGGTTCACCATTGCTGTGTAGCACACAGAAATAATAAAAATGGATTCATACTTTGTAGTAATGTGGCAAGTTGGTTTCCACATCATAATAATGTCTGAACCTATCCACTGTGGATTGTAAGCTATAGTTTGCAGCTCATTGTGATATGTGATACTCCATTCTTGCTTAATAAATGATGGTGTACTGCAATGTTTGAACCTTGCTAGATTAATTTCCCTAACCTGGTATTGTCCAGATCTCATGGAACAATTTGCAGAATTCCCAGACAACATGGTTACAAATTGCAGACAATTAGCTTACTATGGTGTAGCCCTCTGGTTCTCAACCTCTACCCTTCCTACTGCCCTTCACAACCTCTATTGTTTTCTGATGTCCCTCAAAAATCTGTTGCATTCATAATTTGTCTGGTGAAAAATAATGATTTTTCTCAGTGAGTTGAAAGTGGCATGATAGCCTGTGATTGCTCATAGTCTGTATATTTTTTTTCTTTTGCCCCAGTCTCTTTGTCTCTGGTCAAGTAAAATGCCAGAATTCAAAATCACATTCCCAGATGTTTTATCGCCAGTACCATTTTTAGACATGCAACCAAGCTGTTTTAATACTAAACCTCTAAAAACATAAAGCATTCTTGTGATGAGCACATAGGTTATTTTCACACCAGCTAAACATCCTATGACTAGTTGCTTGGTCCATTTTATTACATATTTTTATTGCAATCCTTTGCTGGTTATACGTTGAGAAACAGTGGAACAATAAACTTTGAAATGCAAGCACTAATTGTATTATTTCCCCACAGGAAGACTGGCAGACATTTCTGGGCTCAGATATCGATACTTTGTGATAGCCCAAACACGCAAACCCACACACAGTCAAAAGAGAAAAAAGTTCTACCTGGAGAGATTGCATGCATCCTTGTGAAATATGTAAATATTTCTCTATGAGGCTTATCCTTTGCTTTAAGAATCCATTAAAACACAGAGCAATGTCAAACAAAGAAACTTCTCATGTTTAAGATTACAGAGCATGATGTGTAATCCTATGCACAGTTGACAGAGTGTAAGCTTCTCCGAACTCATTGGGGCTTATTTCTGACTATACATTCACCCCAGGAACCTTACATAAGGTAACGGAAGTGCAACTGTTAACTAAGCAATCATAGGCATCCAACGGAAGTCACAAAGTCATCATATCCCATGTTGTTGCAAGATGCCTTTCATGAGTGACAATATGGCTGTCAAAAATCATCAGACTAATGACACAAATTATGCAGAGTTTGCAGCAGTTGGGTCATAATCATATGTTGGAAATATTGCACATATGTAATGTGCCTCATTTACAGGATAATGTCCAGAGGTGGTATTCAGCAGATTCTGACCAGTTCTGGAGAACCGGTAGTGGAAATTTTGAGTAGTCCGGAGAACTGGTAAATACTATTTCTGACTGCCTACTGCCACCAGTAGCCTCCCACCGTCCAGTACGATCCCGCAGAGTTGGCCTCCTCAGGGTGCCGTCGGCCAAGCAGTGTAGGCTGGTGACCTCCAGGGGGAGAGCCTTCTCTGTGGGAGCGTCTTCCCTCTGGAATGAGCTGCCCCCGGAGCTCCGCATAATCCCTGACCTCCGGTCCTTCCGACGCACCCTAAAAAGTTGGCTTTTCCAGCAAGCCGGCCTGGCCTGTTAATGTTAATTTTAATTTTAATTTATTTTAAATGTATTGTTCCTTTTTTAAAAAAATTGGTTTGGTCTTTTTGGAAATGGGTTTAATCTTTTTTTCTTAACTTTTGTGATGTGTGTTTTTAATGTTGTACGCCGCCCTGAGTCCTTTTGGAAAAGGGCGGCATATAAATCCAAATAAACCTGAAACCTGACTAACACCGCCCCCATCTATTCTCTACCTTTCAAGTCCCTGCTGATTGGGAGGGAATGGGGATTTTGCAATATCCTTTCCCTGCCGTGCCCACCAAGCCATGCCACGCCCATCAAGTCATGCCCACAGAATCAGTAAAAAATTTGAATCCTACCACTGGGTGAGATGGGTTGGCATGGCTGGGATGGCATGGGATGGCATGGGATGGAACAGAACAGAACACTTTATTTGGCTAAGTGTGGTTAGATACACAAGAAAATTTTCTCCAATGCATAAGCGCTTGATGTACATGCAAAACAACTGAGTAATAATAATCATAATAATGATGCCAATAAGTAGAAGAGATGAGAAGGATAATAGTAATGCAGCCCTACTATATAGGTAACAATTCTTAGACATAAGACAGTATTGTGGGAATTAGATGTTCAGCAGAGTGATTAGGTGTTCCTGCAGATGGTGTCTCTGGGCTAGAATTAGGAAAACCTGAATCGGGTCTATTTCAGCCAACGATTGCTTGTGGATAGTTTTGGAACAATCACCTGTCCTCCATTTCACAGGGACGCTGAAGCCAGCAGAGAAAGTGCTGTACTAACCACTAAAAGTTCTGAAAGAAACGTGGTCATAGCGTAGGAAGGTAAGGTCCCAATTGTGGTCGTAGGTCAAGAACTACTGTATTTTTCAGAGTATAAAATGCACCTTTTTCCCTCAAAAAAGAGGGTGAAAATCTGGGTGTGTCTTATACATTGAATACAGCATTTTTTTGCCTCCTGAAACCCCACCCCCTTTACCATTTTGGCCTTGCATAGCCTTTATGAGGCTTTCAGAGTGCTCCTGGGGGCTGGGGAGGGCAGAAATGACCAAAAAACGGAGCTTGTTTTGCTCAATTTTGCCCCCCACCAGCCCACAGGATCACTCTATAACCCTCCTAAAGGATATTCATGCCCCTTTTTTAAAAAAAAAAAACGGATCGGTTTTGGGAGGAAATGGGCTATTTTTTGCTTGTTTTTGACTCCCCCACCCCCCAGGAGCACTCTACAAGCCTCCTAAAGGCTATTCATGCCCTTTAAAGGGGGGGCTGTTTTCACGAAAAACGGGCCATTTTTGGGAAGTCTGCAGAGTGCAAAAACTTTTTTAAAAAATTTGCCTCTTCAAAATCTTGGTGCGCCTTATACTCTCAAAAATACGGTAGTTGCATTCAAGGAAGTGGCTTGGAGAAACACAGCAACTCTGTTCGGACTGATTTGATAGATACACACTTTTGATCAGCCTCCTTTAAGTGACAGCTTACTTACCCAAGTCACATTCCAATGAAATAGCATAAGAACCAGTGGTGGGTTTCAAATTTTTTTGGAACCTACTCTGTGGGTGTGGCCTCCTTTGTGGGAGTGGCTTGCTGGCCATGTGACCGGGTGGGAGTGGCTTGCCGACCATGTGACCGGGTGGGAGTGGCTACGCGAGTGGCCCACGTCAGCCCGGCGCTTCATCGAGGAAAGGCCCAGGGGCCTTTCCTCGGCGAAACTAGCCTCCCGACGGCCGTGCGTTCCACACGACCCAGGCGCTTCGTCCCGGAAAGGCCCAGAGGCCTTTCCTGGGTGAAACTAGCCTCCCGACGGCCGTGCGTTCCACACGACCCAGGCGCTTCGTCCCGGAAAGGCCCAGAGGCCTTTCCTGGGTGAAACTAGCCTCCCGACGGCCGTGCGTTCCACACGACCCAGGCGCTTCGTCCCGGAAAGGCCCAGAGGCCTTTCCTGGGCGAAACTAGCCTCCCGACGGCCGCGCGTTCCACGCGAGCCCGGGGTTCATCCCAGAAAGGCCCAGAGGCCTTTCCTTGGCGAAGCTAGCTGCCCGCCGCCCGCACGGCCCACGCCAGCCCGCCGCTTCAGCGAGGGAAGGCCCAGAGGCCTTTCCTTGCCAAAGCTAGCCTCCCGCCCCCCCCCTCGCGCTTAGTTGCTTACCTGAGGAAAGCAGCAAGCTCCTGGAAGGCGAAGAGAAGGGAGTTTTGAAATGGAGGACCCGCTTTTAAACGGGTCGCCTCCAGCCCGCTCACTGATTGGCTGGACTCCAGCCAATCAGTGAGCGGCTGGCTGGGCTAGCTAGTTTAGTGCGGATGGGCGGGGGAGCGAGCGAGCTGCATTGGGACGGCAAGGGCGATTGAGCAACAGGACCGGTGCCGGTTCCCAGAAGTTACTTCCGGGTCCAGTTACTTCCGGGTTCGGTCGCCAACCAGTTCGCGCGATCCGGTGCGAACCGGTAGGAACCCACCACTGATAAGAACTATCCATAATGATTTGGAGCATCTGCAAAGGGTGTGTGTATGTGTCTGTCTGTCTGTCTGTCTGTCCAAAAGAGTCAATTCAATTGTGTGTGTCAAAAAACAGTCAATTAGTCAATGAGCATGTCTATGGAGATTCTCAGTCATCCAGGTCATGGTTGTCCCAAAGGTGCTTTTTCCAAGAGGCAACTGGACTTTCTGGTTTTTCTTTGAACAATTTTTCACTTCTCATCCACAAGAAGCTACTTCAGCTCAATGAACAAGGATTAAGCAAACCATGATTGGGCAGGTTTACATTGCTTTCTGCAACCTAATTGCATTACAGCATTTCAAATCTGACCAGGCTCAAGGTTGACTCATCCTTCCATCCTTCCGAGGTGAGTAAAATGAGGACCCAGATTGTTGGGAGCCATAGGCTGACTCTGTAAGCCGCTTAGCAAGGGCTGTAGAGCACTATAAAGTGGTATATAAGTCTAAGTGCTATTGCTATTGCAGTCTATCTCAGCCCACTGCTAGGAGTCCAATCCTGACCAGCTCAAGGTTGACTCAGCCTTCCATCCTTCCGAGGTGGGTAAAATGAGGACCTTGTTTATACAAGGTCAGCAAGAGGCTGACTCTGTAAACCACTTAGAGAGGGCTGTAAAAGCACTAGGAAGCAGTATATAAGTATAAGTGCTATTGCTATTGCTTTTGTGTACATAAAAATAGTCAGAGGTTTGATCATGCAGGGGCGGATGCCATCTTTTTTTTTTTTTTGACCTATTCTACAGATACCCCCCTGCATTGCCCTCCCTTGGAATCTTACTCACTTTGTGATCACTATCAAGTAAGGAATATATTATCCAAACTACTGTGAACCAGTGCAACCTTCACAGCTATCCTCTGGGAAGATGGTGAGATATTTGGAGATTACCACAAGCATTTATGCTGAACTCCCAGTGAGATTTGTGTTGATGAAAAAGGCATAGATGTTGCCAAGCCACGTGTCAATGAACCCAGTAGCAACATGTGGCAGCCATACACAATTACATCCAATTAGCCCTTGAAAACATGTCTTTAGTAAGACATTCTTGAAGTATTTGGCTAGAACAGGCATTCTGATACTGTAAATGAGTGAAAATAATTCAGTGCACTAAGTTTAAACAGTTGTTGGAGGACTGAGCTTGAAGTATACAAGAACAACACAACACAACACTTGACATAAATCATCGTTTGTGTAACCATAGTTCATTAAATAAGTTATTTCCCCATATAGTTCTGTCCTTTTATGGTCCATGTCTAGGGGGGGGGGGCTTCAAAAATTTCAGCAATGGGTTCTCTGCCCGGTTGCTAGGTGGGCATGGCCTAGTCAGTCGCCTGCACCAGGGTGCGGGGGGGCAGTTTTTGCCTTCCCCAGACTCCGGAGGCTTTCCTTGAGCCTCTCGGAGGGCAAAAACTGCTTCCCGCAGGCTTTAGAGCCCCCCCCCCAAGAGCCCAGAAATGGGCCCATTTCGGGACTTCCTGAACTTCCAGGAGGCCCATTTTTCCCCCTCCCCAAGCCTCCACGCGGGCCTTGCACTTACCTCACATCCAAAACGGGAGGCGTGGAGACTCCTGGGAGGGGAAGGGTGGGAGGGGAAGGGTGGGGTGGGCGGGGCCAGCCAGGGGTGGGATTTGGAGGTTCTCCGAACCGGCCATAATGTTAGCTATGGGTTCTCCCGAACCCGGGCGAACCCATAGCAGCCCACCGCTGTCCATGTTTTGGATCGAGAAAACAATTGGTTTGAAAGAGGGGTAAAAATATATCTATCTCTGTCAGAATTGAACAACAGTGGTGGGAGGAATAACATGCCACTTATCTCCAGTTAAAAAAATAGCCCTTGTTATTTTTTTCCAAGAAGATTCCACAATCAATTGAACCCTGATTCAGGTGCCCCAAGGCAGTGGTGGAATACGACCAGCAGGCCCCGGTACGGGTGTACCGGTGCCTGCTGGGAGCACCAGGTACCATTCTGGTACGGTGCTCCAGAGGGCCCCCCGCCTGCCTGCGCTCCTTACTTGTATTTGAGCTGTTTGCGGCTTCCCCGCACGCGCATGGAGCGTACGCCGCCTGCGAGATGCTCCGCTGAGCAGCTGGAGCGCCGCTGAGGAATTGCGGATCATTGCAGGCGGTAAGTATGCGTGCACACGTGCTGCATGTATTCATGTGGTGGACGCCCGGTCCTGTTGCACCATACCGGTTGCAATGGGATCCAGAACCCACCACTGCCCTGAGGGCACAGATAAGCCCCCAAGTGGCTTCAACAGCTCTCAGAAAGAGCACTAACGACCAGATGACTGCAAAGAAATACAATCCTTCCATTCCCCACCCCACCCCATCCTATCAGAACCTATCCTTCCATCTCCCCACCATCAGAACTGATGAAGCTTCTTGGATGAGAAGTGAAACATTTTCTTCTTCCTCCTCAAGGAAAAAAAAAACAATCCAGTTGCCTTTTGGGGAAAAAAAAGCACCTTTTTAATTTCTGTCCTATTCTTACATAGTTCTGTCCTATTAAACCAATTTAATAGGGCTAGCATGGCTTGGAAGATGACTTTAGGGAACGACTTCTTTCAAAGTAAATTCTTTGCTTCCATCTTGAGGTCACTGGGAGTTTTGCAGCACGTGAGTTGGAAGGTTTTAAATTGTTTTGCTTCTTTTAGAAAAATATATTTGGAACCCACACCAATGAATAGCTAACATTTAAAGAGTTACACATTTTTGAGCTAACTCTGGTAAGTTTGAGGAATGCATGAAACCCCTTAATTAATATAGTCACCTAAATGAAAGAAGAATCTGAACTTAAGCAGAAAAGTGTAGACAAAAATTCCTGTGGACCTATATTGTTATTTGTATTTGAGATCAACCCGAAAAAAATGTTGTCCTCCCCACAAAAGTGAGTAGGCAGATATTTGTTTTTAAATCCCTAATGTTCTAATAGGAGATGCACAAACACTGATTATTTTCTTTATCATAGGACGCATTATGAGCTTTAGACCACAACCGCTGTCTAGAAACACTGGTAGGATACATATAGCTTTCCAGACATCCCTGAATTAAAATTCCTTGAGTTTTAAGTCAAAATAGCCAATTGGGAGGAATGTCGAGGGGAGTAGTTTGGCAATAGATGGAAAATCTCACGTTCCCATGCCTGTGAAAATATTGTATTATTAGCCCATGATTTGCCAGGGTTTTTTCAACATCAAATCCTAAACCTATCTCTGATCCATCTAGTTCTAGACTGAGGACAGGTTTATCTAGTTGATTTCATTCTTATTTGGCCTCTACTACTGTCTCCAGTCCCAGGCCATCAATATTTCTTCCAATTCCAACCCATGAAATACCCACTGGAATTTTTATCCTTCCAATTTTATCCCCAATCACTCAGAAATCCTTACATTGCTTCCTAAGAGATTGTTCTAAGACTTATTGGCGGGGGGGGGGGATAAAACATTTTAAATACTTAAAATATTGCCATATCATTAAGGGCATTGTTCATATTGAATTATGTTTTAAGTTTCCTATGTATCGTTAGAATACATAGAAGAAAAGAGAGATTACAGACATGCAGGTCTAAAACTCAGGTATGCTAATTAAGGGGGGGACCCTATAAATTATACATGTGTTATATAATATATACTTTCCATTAATTTATAAATTGCATTTACACTGTCTCCCATTAGCTTGCTGTCACTTATAAAATCTGAGCTTAGTCAAAAGATCTAATGCCAAAGTTAACAACTTACTCCTGTATTATCTGCCTGCCCTCTTAGGTCCTTAATGGGGACAGCTACCTCTAGTACTTTAAATATCAGCAGGACATTCTATTCTATCTATGGAGAGACCATACTCAAATATTTGTCACTGCAGTTGAGACTGGCCTCTTCCACGTTACGTTTTAAGAAAGGGAGTTAAATCTTTTAGATGATTTCATGCTTAATTTTAATATTTCCAAAATGTAAATGGTTTTTTTTAATTTATACATCACACACACGAGAGAGAGAGAGAGAGAGAGAGAGAGAGAGAGAGAGAGAGAGAGAGAGAGAGGGAGAGAGAGACTCTTTGTAAGCTATCCAAAACTATCCTAACAGCTTTGGATAGCTTACAAATAATATATTAGCTATCCAAAGCTGTTAGGACAGCAGGATACAGTTAGTATGTATTTATAAATAAATCAGCTTACATTAGTTTTCAGTTTTCCATTCTTTATCATACAGGAAGACTGTCTTTGTGGTGTCACAATGGTACTAATGTGGCCGTATATTGAATAACAAGGAAAAGAAAAACAAATGGTGACAGCAAATCTATCCAGATCAACAGAATTCTTCTGAACTAATGTTTGTGCTGCAGAATTTAAGGTAGACCATCTTCACAATTCAGTACAGTTTATGGAAGTCCAGCAATGCAATTTTAAAAGTGCATGTTAGAAGTCGCAGTAGGCTTCTGAATTGTATCTCTTGGTCATCCTTCAGATAAAAGCACCAATTGCTTGACATTTTCACAAAACCTCGCATCAACGTATTTTGGCTGGATTTTACAAATCTGTGGCTGAGTTTCCCCAATGCGCCAAACCATGAAATAGCAGCCCTACCAGCTTGGCCACCACATCAGGCTCAACTGTGGCTAGCAAGTTTGTTGCTTCTGTTGCCAGTGATGAACGTCAGTTAAAGTTGGTGCAATTTCAGTGTTTCTCAAACACAGTTGTGGCAAAGAACATCTGAAGATGCTTCCAAAACTCCTGGCTGGAAAAGGTTCGTCCACTCGATCCAAGCATTCATGTTGGAGTTCCTCTCCTCGCCTTCGTCCTTGGGCTGCTCCAGCAGGTCCAGGCAGAGGTTTCTACACCTGAGGCTAGGAGGCGGGGCTCTATGGGCGGGGCTTCGAAGAAAGGAGCGCCTCCCTCCACAGCTTCCCCCCCCCCATTTACCTGCTTCTCGGCTCCTTGGACGTCACCTGCCCGTCGGTGGGGAAGGCAGGGCGAGAGCGAGCGCAGCTGGGCTCCAGCCTCCGGTCGACCGGACCTTTTGAGCGCTTAGTGATGCCAGGGCTTTGGAATGGGGGGTGGGGGGAGGAGGCAGCGGGGCGGCTTCCACCAAAGTGTGGTTTTAGGTTACCTCGGCAAGAAAATGTAAGCCTAAGATGCAGGGCCAACTTCAGAAGGCTTCTCCGTTGCTTGCCATGTAAATAATACACGATGGGTCGAGCCGCTGACTTCAGCCGAGAGATATTTGCTGGAGCTTCTAGCGTTATTTGATGTGTGTGTGTGTGTGTGTGTGTGTGTGTGTGTGAGAGAGAGAGAGAGAGAGAGAGAGAGAGAGAGAAAGAGAGAGAGAGAGAGACCAGCTAGTCTGTCTATGCATCTCTCTCTCTCTCTCTCTCTCTCTCTCTCTCTCTCTCTCTCTCTCTCTCTCTCACTCACTCACTCACTCACTCTGTGTGTGTGTGTGTGTGTGTCTGTCTGTCTGTCTGTCTGTCTCTTTCTCTCTCTGACTCTGACTGTGTGTGTGTGTGTGTGTGTGTGTGTGTGTGTGTGTGTTTAGGTCGCGGGCGAATCAGAGGCGCCGCTGTAAGAACGTCACCGACCTCGAGCCCTATAAAGGCACCTCCAGTCTCACTTTTCCCTGGCAAAGAGACCGGGCAGGCGTGTGTTTTCGACGGCTGGAGCGCCCACCTCTGCCCCCTGGTGTAAACGCGTGAGCTACACCTCCCGAGGCAGGAGATCGACCGCTTTCCTTCCCTCTTTCCTTTTCCTTTCTCCTTCTTTTCTTTCTCTCTCTCTCTTTCTTCTCCCCGTCCTCTTCGATTTCCTGCGGATTTTATACCGAGTTACCTGGGCGAGGAACGAAGCGCCCGAAGCGCCCGTCCGCCTTCGCCACCAGGGTGGATTTGCAAGAGCCGCCGTTGACCGGCCCTTGGGAGCGACACGGCGTCGCACGTGGATCTATCTCGGGCGTCCGCTGGCCGTCGCAGCCCCGCTCCACCACCTCCGGAGAGCCCTGCTTTGCCTGGATCCCCTTCCCGCCGGCCCGCCTCGCTTTCTCCAGGGCTCCCCGCAGCCGCCTCCTCTTCCTCCGCCGCCCGCTTCTCCCTGGACCAGCTGGCGTCGCAAGCCCCCCCTGATGTCTCCACGGGACTCCCCGCCGCTGTTGATGGGGTGTCTCTCTCCGCTTTCCAGCCAGCGCCTTGGCAACGGTAGGATCCCGAGCCAGCCTTTCCTGTCAGGCGGCGCCCGGCGCGGCCAGCCGGGCTTCTCGCCCCGTCTGTCCTGAGCTTGGAAGTGCGCGAAACCCGGCTCGCTCGGAGCCCCAGCGCCCCCCCCTCGGGGGGGAAGGAGGGAGTCCCCGGCTGCACCTGCGGGGGGAGGGCGCGGAGCCGCAGCAGAAGCTCCCTCCCCCGCCTGGATCGCCAGCGCCAAGTCAGCCGAAGGCAACCCCTCTCTCTCTCTCTCTGTCTCTCTCCCACCCCAACCCACCCACCCCCCGCGCGCCCACCCACTTGGAGGATCGCGGGCGCCCGGGGCTTCTTTTCGCATCTCTCGGAGCTTGGAGAGCGGGCAAGTCTGGCGTTCATGTCACCCCGGGGCCTGGGAAGGAGACCAGCTCAAAGGTAAGGAGGAGGAGGAGGAGAAGTCGGCCGGCCGGCCGGCCAAGCAGCGACCCACCCAAGGCTCGATTCGGGAAGCTTCGAGGGTTTGGGGACAGGTTGTGCGCCGCGGGTTGGGGAGGGACGGCGTTTGGGATTTGCTGCTAGGGCAGAATTTGTGAACTAGGTGTGAAGGATCTGTTTCCCTCTCTCTCCCTCTTTCTTTCTCTCTCTCTCTCTCTCTCTTTCTCTCTCTCTCTCTCTCTCACTCACTCACTCTTTCTCACCCTCCCTCTTTCTCTTCCATTCTCTTTCTCTCTCTCCCCTCTTTCTCTCTCCCTCTCCCTCTTTTTCTTTCTCTCTCTCTCTCTCTTTCTCTCTCCCTCTCTTTCCTTCTTTCTTTCCCTCTCTTTCGTTCCCTCTCTCCTATCCTCTTTTCTATCCACAAAAGTGTTGTTAGCAGAGCTGAGCGTGCATCTTATCTATTCGATCTGGGCTGATTTCTTTTTCTCCCCGCAACTCTTCCGTGTTGGGATCCACCATTCGTTTGTATTAAAAGGCAACGCTTCGCCCGCCTGGTTTTGTGGTGGGGAGGGGGATCCCTAGAAGTTTCTGCCTTGGTTACCGGTAGTTAGTCGGGGAGGAACAACACACACACACCAGAGTAAGAAGGTTCAGAATATTACAACCCAAAGTTTTTGTTTTGTTTTGTTAACTTCTCTCCTGGAAGGAATGCTACGGGTCCCAGGTCTCAAGCGATTCCCAAAGACTTGGGGGACAATTTTAGAAAGATGGTTAATCTAGGACCAAGGGATTGAGAAATGCTAGGAGTTGGTATCCTCCAATGGAATCTCCCCAGGGGTGGGGTCTTCCCCTCCTTCTGTTCGCTCAGTCTCCAGCATGGGCAGCATTGGCCAAAGCACAACCGTTACTTTAAATTTGGCGTGTACACCTCTTAATACAACAGAATCAATTCACTGATCCAGATGACTGTAGCTAGATTACTTTACCTCCCTTTTCCACTTTTTTTCTTTTCTTTTTTTCTTTTTCTTCAATGCCTGGAATGGTTTACTGGCTGGCTCTCTGCCTTAAATCCCAAGAATCAATTCCTGCAAGGGTGGGTACATACGTGTCACATTTCTTTCCCTCTTAGTTGAGATTGTCCCTCTTCTACTTTTATCTTTGGGTCAGTCCTGCAAGGTAGATAAAACCGAGGGATGGGTTACTGGTTCTAAAGCACCCAATGGATTTCTTGGAACTTGGAACTGGGTCTTCTCCCCACCCCCACCCACCCCAATCTGGTGTTTCAGCTCCATATTCTGGAAGAGTTTGTGTGAAGGCAGGGCTATTGGTTCATGGATTAGTGCATTAATCACATTCTTCCCTGTCTATTCAGAAATAACACGGATTCCGTTCCGGGTTTTTTTCTCCCAAATAAGTCTAGCATCAAAGCTCCCTCTTTTTTTTTCTGCCAAATTCTTTCATGAAGGGGCTGATCTGGAACATGTGTGTAGTTTGTTTCTTAGCCTTCGTTTCTGATTTGGGGAGAAGAAATATTGGGCCGTGACTGAGCCCAGTTTGCCTATTTATTTCCCCCCCTGCAAAATTAAGCTTTGAAAAAAAACGTGCATTAAGGATCAGCAATAAACTTGCTTGTGGCTTTCAAGATCTTGATCAGGTGACGTGCGAAGAAACAATGTACGGTGTTTAAGCCACAAAGGGTGGCTTAGGGGCTAAGGCGCTGAGCTTGTCAATGAGAAGGTCAGCAGTTTGGTGGTTCAAATCCCTAGCACCGCGTAACAGAGTGAGCTCCCATTATTTGTCCCAGCTTCTGCCAACCTAGCAGTTCGAAAGCATGTAAAAATGCAAGTAGAAAAATAGGGACCACCTTTGGTGGGAAGGTAACAGCGTTCCATGTGCCTTCAGCATTTAATCATGCTGGCTACATGACCACGGAGACTTCTTCAGACCGCGCTGGCTCCTCGGCTTTGAAACGGAGATGAGCACCGTCCCCTAGAGTCGGGAATGACTAGCACATATAAGCGAGGGGAACCTTTACCTTTTTAAACCACAAACCAGGTTAAAGACCCTCCTGTCAAAAAAGGCTTAGAATTGAAAGCTTTGGTTAAAGTAGCATCAACGGTTTCTAGCCCGCCTTACTTTTTCCCTCTTGATGTTCTCTTTTCCCCCCTCTTTTTCAGAGATCCCAACAGAGCTAGGGAGGAGAAAGAAGAATGCCTAAAAGTGTGTTTAGGGCAGCGTTTCTCAGGCTGGGAAACTTTAAGCTGTGTGGACTTCAACTCCCAGAAGCCAAGGCTGGCTGGGGAATTCTGGGAATTGAAGATCTGAACATCTTAAAGTTGCCAAGGTTGAGGAGTTTCCCAAGGCAAGCAGATAGACATTGACGGCAGCCCTCTGTGCTAAGCAAAAGCCAAAACCATTTAGGAGAAGAATCTAAATACCCGCTTTCTCTGAGTACACTGATCCCCCAACATGCCTTGATCTCCTTTCCCCTCCATTTGCAGAAAACAGGAAGACATTCCTGTATGCCATCACTGCCTTTATTCAGTCTCTTGGAAATCCCAGGCCAAATATGCGCTGTTGCATCTGCACTAGAAAAGGTAATCAGATCCAAGTATGCAGAGAGATACTTTGGCTGGGCCTCCCGGAGACTAGTCAAAGCAGGAATATGATGTATGTATGTGTATGTAATAGGTATGTGTGCATACTTGAAAGCCTGGCCTGTGCGGGGCATTAAGGCAGGCAATAGCATCATGCAGAACCCAGTGCAAAGATATAGAATAGGTTGTCCCAAAGATGCTTTTTCAAGAGGCCGCTGGACTTTCTGGTTTTTCTTTGAACACGTTTCGCTTCTCATTCAAGAAGCTTCTTCAGCTCTGGACTCCTTCATCATCAGAGCTGAAGAAGAAGCGAAATGTCTTCTTGGATGAGAAGCGAAACGTCTTCAAGGAAAAACCAGAAAGTCCAGAGCTGAAGAAGCTTCTTCGATGAGAAGCAAAACGTCTTCAAAGGGAAATCAGAAAGTCCATTTGCCTCTTGAAAAACCATGATCTCCATAGACATAGAGAATAGGTAGCACCTGGTTTAACCGTAACTGTGAGAAGGATCTAGGTGTCCTAGTGGGTCACCTTTAATCCCTTCCAACCCTGTTATGTTATGTCAATGTCTGTAATAAAAAGTTTCATATGGAGTTAGCATATCTCAGAGCAGCTTTGTGTAACTCATGGGGCAGAGTAGCAGTCTCCAAGACTGGATGATAAGTTGAGCCGGTCGTTTTCCGAAATATATACCCTTTTGACCTCTTTGATTAAGGGACTTTGCACTGACTTAAAAAAGAGATACTTTGATGTTAGGTTCCCATGACAAGTTAAACCATGGTTACCTAAGCTGTGATTTAGAGAATGAACATGATTTTTTGGGGTTCTCATGAGCCTCAGGACCTAAGAGTACCTGGGCTGGGTTGGCCCCATGAGTCAAAGCTGTGATGGGATGATTTCATCTGTGACTCAGTATGTCATGTGAAAACTATTGTCATATCTTGGGGGATTTTAAGGTTCAGGAGGGAAGAGACCCACAGATCTATCATTTCATCAGGCACTCAACTTGCCCATTAAATTCAGCAGCAATGATTAAAACTCGTAGCAAATTAAATCTGAACCTTTATTGTCAGATGAGTTAAAATGCTTGAGTGGCAATAGCTATAGACTTATATACCACTTCACAGTGCTTTACAGCCCTCTCTAAGTGGTTTCATAGTTAGCATGTTGCCCCCAACAATCTGGCTCCTCATTTTACCAAACTCACAAGGATGGAAGTCTGAGCCAACCTCACTGAGCCAGTGAAAATCGAACTGCTGACAGTCGGCAGTCGGCAGAATTAGCCTGCAGTACTGCATTCTAACCACTGCACCAGCACAGCTCTTCATAATATATTTAAGGTGCTTTCTAAACTACCTGGTTGATATTGCAACGTAAGCAGGATTCTTCCATTGGGAAGAACATCTGGACTGCTTCAATTTTACACATTCAGAAATGGATACTAAGCAGTGGTGGGTTACGGGCGGTACACCCCGGTACGGGCATACCAGTGGCAGCTGGGAGCAGTGGCCATTGTACCGGAACGGTGTTTCTGTTGGGCCCACCCACCCGCCCTCATTCCTTACCTGTTTTTAAGCTAGCGGGCCATTTGCGCCTGCACAACCTCTGCCGAGCAGCTGGAGCATCGCAGGGCGGTGGGGTGTGCATGCGTGTGCAACACGCGTGCCCATGGTGAATGCCTGGCCCCGTCACAGCGTACCGGTTGCGACAGGATATGGAACCCACCACTGGTACAGAGGGAAGCACTTCCCTCTCCCTGCTAAACCATTTTGCCGTACTAGGGTTAGGCTTTGAAAGACAGTATCCATAGCAATATGAAGTTGCCTTTTCTAAAGTTCTACAGTATATAGGTTAGCATACCCATGATCCATCCCAAACTAACTAACGGGTTCTGTGTATTTACAAAGGGGAGGAGCTGAGTGCAGTGACTGGAAGAAGCAATTGGTTTCTACTACCCTCTAGTGGTACTTTCAAATAGTATATTTTTTTTACACATATCAGGATCTCAGCCTTTCCCAGCCTGGTGTCCGCAAATGTGTTGGGGAAGGCGGAACTAGTTTAAATTCCTAAAAGGAAATGAGCACAATTAATCAAAGATGGTGATCCACCAGCCAAATCAGAGATGTGGCATGATTTAATTGCTCTCCAGATCTGGTTTTGAGGATCCAAGTAGGGGCACAATAGAAACCAAGATAAATGAAGTCCAAATTGGTGGTTTAATAGTGGTGGGGGAATGTATTGGCAAACCTGTAGGTACCGTATATTAGCACTTCTTTATTCTTGGCATTTAACATGGGGTTCTAAGAATGATGTTTTGTTTGTTACTGATCCCATCCTTCCCCACTACTTGTTCCATTTTTTTCCTACAAAGGAAGAAAACTTGGAACTCCTGCTGAATGCCTTTACGAGCACTGGAAGGCCCATTTCACTGCATCCAAACTATTTACTCTCAAATAATTTTTGTTTTCGGTGAAAAGTTCACATGTGAATTATTTGAGAACGAGTGAAATTTGGTCTTCCCCTTTTCTGGATGCTGAACACAGTGCAGGGAAAATAGGATGGTGGATCAAAACAACCGACTCCTCAATCCAAGTAGAAGTTTAGACACTGCATGACAGGGGTTTGGTGGGAAACAAGACGTTTATAAATAAAGTACTTTGGATTTTTAGCTTCTTTTTTAAAAGGCAGGTATAAGTGCTGTCAGGCCTGGGAGCCATCTATTACATTGGGCCTTCAAGCCTACCACATTTTCTACTGTGGAGAAATGGGAGGGGGGATTATATGGAGTGGGATAGATATAGTCAAAATAACATTCCTTTCTCAGAGAGTCAAGGTCATCCTACCCTGCACCTGGAGTGGCGTGACTGGGAGGCATCTCCAGTTGGGACAGTTGCACGTGATGGACATGTGCGTGCTGTGCAGGGACTTGAACTTTCACTTGGGTGGGGAAAACCTGGAAACCTTCAGATTTGGGTTTTCCCAGATGTGCCAATATGACATCTCTAATAAAATGGGACTTTGAGGAAACGCAACCCTCGGAGTCTTCTTTCGTTGGGGATGTTACTTGGAACCTCGACAACAGTCTTTGCTATTGCAGCTCTGGTAAAATCTTGGCCAACCTGAGTAGACTGGAGTGGATTTAATTGTCCAAATTGTGACTCACAATAAAGGAACTTTATTTATCACTTGCACATTCAGTTCTCCATGATAGAATGTTGCTCAACGTTGCCACCTGACCCATGAAAGATGATTATACTCCCAAAGTCTAAATGACTTGTTTTGATCCTTCTCTACGGAGCAATTCTAGTCTATTAGAGCCTCTAATGAATGGAGCTACACTTTGGTTTATAGTTCCTTCACCATCACCATCCTTGGAGAAGGAATCTTATTAGAATAAGGTGATTAATTCACTGAAATAAGATTAGAAAAATGCGGCTCTGGGAAGGGAGAGCAGAGAATGCAAAAGAAGAAGAGTGAGTTATCAGAAAGTTTTCTGTTTGTAGTAAGTTGTTATGATGTGCATTCCAGGGCTAACAGTGAAATGTTTCTGGACACAAGACTCAGAATTTGGTTTCCTTGGAAGGAGTTAACTGAAGATTGCAGGGGGGGAATTAAAACAAATAATATATTAACTATATAAACTGCACTTGTAGGACAGAAAAGCATTCCCTAGCACAGAAAAAGTGGAAGTAAAAATAGATAAATTTGTATCTGCTTTTAAAATTTATATCTAATAAAATCATACTAAAAGGAAAAAAATAGCGAAGAGGCTTATTGCTCTTAAAGACAAGGTAAGATTTTGTACGTAATATATTAAAGCTTAGGTCATCATGAATTTGTTACTCTTTAGAGAATCACATTTTTTTTCTACAGCTGACAAATATGGCTATCCCTCTGAAAACCAAAATCACACTCTAAGGTAGTTCCTTACCTTTGACTGAGTGCTACAAAAATATGAATAATTTTATATTCTGGGATCTTTCAGGACATATCTTGGTTAAGATCTGGCCAAATCTCCTGCCTTATTGAGGAAAAAAAATACTATTGCCTTCCTGAGATTCTGCCTCTGAAGATATGAGAAAGACCTATAACTGTGATGGCGAACCTATGGTATGCATGCCAAAAGTGGCACAACAAGCCATGTCGCCCAGCACGCGTGGCCTTCCCTGGTTTTCTGGTGTGTATGTGTATTTGACGATCAGCTGTCTTCACAAGTGCGGCAGTGCTGAAAACCGGTGTGCACATGCGCGCCAGAACCCTGAAGTTCAGCTTTTATGAAGCGTGATCCCTTTGCGTGCACAGCAGTGCTAAAAACCAGCCTGCGCATGTGTGCCGGCCAGCTGACCATCGGGCACGCATGCGTGTCAGAACCCGGAAGTTTGGCTTTTCCGGAGCGGGTCCCTGACAAGCGTAAATGTACACGCAACATTTCCACGTCACCGACCTATAGCAAGGATGGAAATTAATTTGATGGGCAACCTGTAAATATTTATGAACTACACCTCCCAGCATTTTTTACTACTAACCATTCAGTAACTTTATTACTTACTTTAGTAGCAAAGTAGTAACTTTACTACTAACCATGCAGATTAGAGTTCTTCTGACTTCTGGTTCATCAACATTTGTAATACTATTTGTTTCCCACCCTTGTTTTAAGGTAAACTAGCATAAGCAAGACCCAATTTTCCTCAAAGACGTGCTTGAGATTTTGTAGAACTAAATAGATCTAAAATTATTTGTATGCAATATTTGATCTACTTAGGATGTATTCGCCATTCTTTCCGTTTTCTGTTCCTCTCTAACAGTGACAGTCATCACAAATAGCACAAGAGAGAAGCAAATGTTTTTTCTAACGTTCTGTCAACATGGAAATGATTTATTGTACTGAAAAATCCCATGTCTGTTTCACTTGGCTGCCAGTTAAACAAAAACCCAAGGCAAAGTCTAAGGCTAGGTGCCAGGAAAGAAATAGACAAGGGGCCTCCACATTGCCTAGACATTGTCAATTTGATTCCAGTGCAAGGTCTCTCGGGGTTGCTAGTCCGAAATGTACCTTTACATCCTTTGACAGAAGAAAGGCAAATTCCACTATTAGATCAAATAGGCTGGAGGCAGTGGTGGGATTCGGCCGGTTCCTACCACTTTGGGAGAACCGGTTGTTAATTTTGTGAGCAGTTTGGTTGAACTGGTTGTTGGAAGAAATCATTAGGGCAGAGAGACAATTGTTACTTTATTTGAATTCCACCACTGGCTGGAGGGTATTGAGAAGCAGAAAGATAGGGAAGGACAGAGATTTGTTTAAAATGTAACTTTGTCATTCCATTGTAGTTGCTGTCTTTAGGTGCAATAGGAGACTCAAGTCTTCCATCCTCTCCCGATGGCTTTAACTAACAAGCAGACAATCCCATTTCTGGGGTTTTAGAGGCACTCAGAATAGAATTAGCAGAGTAGCACAGGTTTCAAGCAATAGTAGCTTATTTCTGAGTAGGTCATAATTTTCACAATGTTCTTCTCACCAACATCCTTTGTTGAGTCACAGAGGTGCTTAGTCCAAATATGACTATGTCCTATAACAGTGATGGCGAACCTTTTTGGCACCAAGTGCCAAAATATTTGCATGGAAATGTTGCACGCGTGTGTGCGCTTGTTGGGGCCGCATTTCAAACTTCCAAACTTACTGGTTCTAGCACACATGCATGCCTGACAATCAGGCTGGTTTTCAGCACTGGCGCACATGTGAAGGGATCACGCTCTGGAAAGGCTGAACTTCCAGGTTCTGGTCCGTATGCACACCCAACAATCAGCTGGCTAGCACACATGCGCACACCAGTTTATGGCACTGTTGCGTGTGTGAAAGAGAGCTGATCATCGCATGCGCATGCGTGCCAGGAACCCAGAAGACAAACAGGCAAGGCCACGCGTGCCGGGCAACATGGCTTTGCATTCCACTTTGGGCACGCATGCCATCAGTTCTATAACCTCACAATAATGCCTCATAAAGAGTTGTTTTTCAGATCCTTCATCATCTTAATAGCTCTCCTTTCAACTTGCTCCAGAACTTGTCATTGCTATAGTATGGTGCTCTGAATTGGTACTTAACCCCAAATGAGGTCTGGCCTGGGTGAAAACAATTCCTTGTTTCCTATTTAGCTGAACTCTATGATCCTGTTAATGTCCCTCAAATTAGAATTGCCAATTGCATCCTGTTGTAGGACCATGTTTAACTTGTCGTTAACAAGGACACCCAGTTCCCTTACCCATGTGTTTGCCAAGCCAAGTCTCCACCTTCTTGTCCTTGTGCTTACATTTTTCCTGCCCGATGCAGAACTTAACCTTTCTTCCTGTTACATTCTATCCTGTTTATTTCTACCCACTGCTCAAGCCTACCCAGATCTGTTTTAATCTTATCTCTTTCTTCCAAAATATTTGCTGCCTCTCCCAGTTTGGTATCTCCTCCACTCCCTCATTCAAGTCATTGATGAAAATGTTAAACAGCACAACTTGGCAATATGTTCAAAGTTGATGGCCCATACAGATGTCAACCTGACAGAACTGTAATTTTTGGGATCCTCCTTTTTCCCTGTTTTGAAGGCGGAGATCTCAAAGATTTCAGAAGGTAGTTCTATGATCATTTAGTTCCTTCATCATTCATCAGCCTTCATCAGATTTTAAAAAACCAAGCTGTCTTCTAAATTGTAATTCCTCTTATTCACCCAAAAACATTTCCTGCTCAGGCAGGAAGCCCTATACCATTTCAGACAAATAGTTGTCCAATCTCTTCTTAAAAACTTTCACTGCTGGAGCATTATAACTTCTGGAGACAAGTTGTTCCTCTGATCAATTGTTCTAACTGTCAGCAAATTTCTCCTTAGTTCTAAGTTGCTTCTCTCCTTGATCAGTTTCCATCTATTGCTTCTTGTCCTGCCCTCAGATGCTTTGGAGAATAGCTTGAGTCCTTCTTCTGAGAGAGATGCCTCATCATCATCACACATTTACTACTTTCTTCTTACAATGGACCCACATTATGTTTGACCTTCTTTTATTTCTTACAAACCCAAACTTATCCTTTTTGGGGGGGTTGCTGTGTCTCACAAAACTCAGTCTTTCTGAGGCTATAACCTTTCTGATTATCATATTTCTGGTGGAGTTATTGCGTTTTCAGGGGATAATCTTGTATTTTTCTTTGGCTGTGTTTCTCTCCATTTCTTGCACATTTCTTCCCTTTTTCACTTCACTATTTTAGAGAACTTTGCATTATTTATGTATCTTCAGATTTCTCTAGCTTTTACCTCTCATGGGGCTTGCTTCCAAGTGCACCTTATTTGCCTAGACATTTCCTTTACGCCTGTTCCCCTGAAATATTTGAAGCCATTACACCTGAACCCAGGGGTGGGCTTCAAATTTTTTTAGCAAGGGGTTCTTTGTTTAGTTGCTGGGTGGGCATGGCCATTGTGGGTATGGCCTAGTTGGCCTCCTGCACCATGGCAGGGGGGGGGCATTTTTGCCTTCCTGGGACTCTGGAGGCTTTTCTTGAGCCTCCGGGAGGGCGAAAATGGCCTCCCCAGGCTCTGGAGGCCAGAAATGGGCCCAAACTTTCAGTAGACCCATTTTTCACCCTTCCCAAGCTTCCGCGCATGCCCTGCACTTATCTGCATCCAAAATGGGCCAGGTGGGGATTCTTGGGAGGGGAGGGGAGGGGAGAGGTGGGTGGGGCGGGGCCAGCCAAGAGTGGGATTTGAGGGTTCTCTGAACTGCACAGAATCTTAGCTAGAGGTTCTCCCGAACCCCTGCAAACCCCCAGCAGCCTACCCCTGCCTGAACCGCCTTCCTTTCAAAATCTGGCCTTCTGAAGTCCAGGAAGCAGGTCTGCCTCTTCTCAATTACTTTTCATCTTTCTCTAGCTTTTTTTTTTGCTTGTAACTCATTGATTCCCTCATCACCAAAAGCCTTAAAAGAGGAAGCAAAGAAGAAGAACATATTGATATTCTTGTGAGTTTGGTGGTCAAGGTTTTACCTAATGCCCCACAATCAGGCCAGCCAGGAGAAGACCCATTTGAGAAGGTCAAGACATATTGCCAGGGTTGAAATAAGGTGGAATCAATTTTGTCTGCAAAAAAAAAAGAGGAGTGCTTTACATTCATAATATGGGTATGTTGCAGCATTGCCTTCCTACTTTAGCATTAGCACATGCTTCTTCAAGCACACCCCTGGAACATAGGTCATCAAGAGTCTTGTTTATGTGATGAGTAGGGAAGGTATGAATGAACAGGTGAACCAAGCAGCCCTCCTTCCTTCCTACTTATTGAGGAGTTGAATGCCAATCTCTTGGGCATAGTATCCCTGAAGGTCCAAGTTCAGATTATGCTAACTGAATTATCCCATCACTTGCATGAGTAGTTGAACCTTTTTTGTTGGACAAATGGACCTTAGAGCTCGTTTAAAGCAATAAGTCTAGACTCTAGGCTGGCAGGCTGTAGTGTGGGGAAGGAAGTAGGTACTTTTCAGTCCAAATTTATTTGATTGCTGAAATGTGTCAATGCAGTTCTTTCTTAATGTCTGCTGCATGGGTTTTAGGTAAGACTCTTGATATGCTTCCCTGATATATTTATGCCAAATCATAAATAAGTAAAAAGTGCAAGAGATTAAAAGTGGAGGGGAAACTGTGTCTGCAGCAATGACTTAGTGCAGGGCCTCTCCTTTCTCAGTCCCTTGGAACTGGAGGCCATAAGGGAGAAATAACCTCAAGCTAATTTTTGTCTTTTGATCTCAAGACAACACAAGGATACGATAACATTATTTACAATTACCCTTGGATTCTTTGAAATTAGTTGGCTATAATTCTGATCTGAATGTGACTGGACTCTAGAGATACCCATGACCCAGGGTTTACATAACTCAATTTTTAGGACTTGCACAACACATTCAGCCATAAAGTAACCACTATCTAGAATCTCATGACAGCTACACTTCATTGTGGCTGTTTCGATGTGTCTTGTGAACATAGCCACTGTGTCTTTAACTCAGAGTCACCGTGGCTCAGTGGTTAGAATCAGTGGTGGGATCCTCCCGGTTTAAGAACCGGTTCAGTGATTGCGCAATTTGTGCGTGAGCGCATGCTGTGTGCGCATGCGCAGTTTGAAGAAATCTTCACTTCCGGGTTTCTTTGGAGGAGTGACACAGCTGATTCGTGTGGCGAATCAGCAGAGGAGATAAAGGTAGGAAAATAGCACCGGTGGGCCTTTCTGATCATCGGGGCTAACCGGTTCGCTCCCAGCTGATTGTTGGAGCTGACGGTTCGCCCAAACTGGTAGAATCCCACCCCTGGTTAAAATGCAGTACTGCAGGCTATTTCTGCTGACTGCCGACTGCCTGCAATTTGGCAGTTCAAATCTCACCAGGCTGAAGATTGACTCAGCTTTGCATCTTTCCGAGGTCGGTAAAATGACAACTCAGATTGTTAGGGGCAACATGCTGACTCTGAAACCGCTTAGAAAGGGCTGTAAAGCACTGTGAAGCGGTATATAAGTCTAAGTGCTATTGCTATTTCTATTACCTCTGGCAAATGTACTCATGAATCAATCTTCACTCTAGCTGTTGCTTCTCTTTCTTTCTCATCATTGCCCTCTCCTTCTTTGCCTAAAATAGTTGGTGAACAGACCAACCATAAAAACCTTAGTGTTCTTCCTTCATATCATCACCTTTGTGAGGCCCAGGGAGCAAGAAATACATCAACAATTAGATTGCATTTGTGAAGAGAAGCAACTGAACAGGATTCTGGTGGGTTGTGTACCTTTGGCTAGTACCAAACCATTATTTGGTACCATACTATTCATACTGATGTTGCCCCTTCTTTCTTTTATGGCAAAGCATTTGGGAAGCCCAGAACTACCAGAGAGGAAGAAGATTGGAAAGCCTCTTCTTTGAGCAGTTTTCAAAAGAGGAAGGGGACAAGAGGATAGAATATGATTACTAGACCAAGACTGGACACTCCTACTTCATGAACACAATGTATGCAATTAGTTTATGGTGTTTCACCTCACATAAGTCTCAGCCATGATAGTATCTGATCAACCTCATCTACGCTTTGAAGTTAAGCAGGGTCAGGATTGTAAGTGTTTGGATTGGAGACCACCTGAAAGAAGGAATTCCAGGACCGTAGGGTAGATAAACTAGAAAGATGGAATAAAATATATATATATTCTGGAAGAAGGCTATAGCAAAACTGTTTCCATAATACTTCCACGAAAAATAGAAAAAAGTACAAAACTTCACTTGAGGGCCTCTTTGTCTTATGATAGCATGAGAAGCTAGAAAAATGGTTTAGGTGACTAAACCATGGCTAACCATGGTTCAGGATGCTATAAGTTGCACAACATTCTCAGAGATTCTTCCCATCCTGCTTACAATCTTTTTGGACTGCTGCCTTCTGGCAGAAGATACAGAACAATTAAAACTAGGACCACACCGTCTTCTGAATAGCTTTTCTCCCAGAGCTATGATTGCACTCAACAATGAGCTAAAGGGCCACCATCAGTGAGCTATTGGACAGCACTACTTGATCTGTTGTGTGGATGCTTGGGTGGTTTAGGGGTGGGGAATTTTTGGTAGGTGGAGGTGTGTTTGGGTTTTTGTGTGTGTTGGGCCTGGTCTCTGGGTGTTATGTGAATTTCGTTGTGTGGGTGCACTGAGTATATACGTACCATGACAATAAATTAAATTAAATAAGTATAAAAGCTGAGGGATCAACAGAAATGAATTGTCCCATAGCCCTGGTGGTGAAGAAGCTTTGGAACAAGTCTTCTAGCGTACAATTATTTTGGAGTGGGAAGTGGGAAGGCTGAGCAAAGAATGGAAGGGAGAATAGATACAAACAGACACAGAGGATGACTTTGTTGGCAGCTTATCTCATAAACAGCAACACAGCCCAGCTGGCAAGAAATCCTGGAAGAAGCTTTTCAAATCATTTAATCACACACTATAAATGAACACTGGAAATTCCACTTTGCTTCCAAGATATAATATTTACACAAGGCTGGCATTAAGGATACCTTACTGAAATCTGTGCAGTTCTTGCTCCCTCGGTCTTGTCCAACTACGTGTGACTGATACACACATGCACATTCGTTTGCAAAGTGCTGTAGGAGAAGTAGAAATTGGTACTTTATTCTTTTATAACTCTCCTAAGCTTCCTTTGCTTTATCCTTTTGAATGCCTTTGGAAACCCGTGGAACTTTCTAGATAGGCTTAGACAGACACCATGGAGCGTACTTGTGATGAAAGATGCACAGATCTGTATATCTAAGGGCAATGTTTGCGGTTTGTGGTATCAATCAGATAAAAGTTGGTTGAAAAGGTGGTTGTCGTTGAAGCTCCGGCATCCTTTTGAATTTTGGAGTGCCGTCTAAGCCCAGACCAAGCGTTAAAGATGCTTAGAACTCTTAACTTTCTGATATCTTAAGTCAGGAAAAATAACAGGACTCAGCCTAGAACTGTGATGGTGAACCTATGGCATGTGTGCCATAGATTGCCCCGCCAGCTCCAGAGCGCATGCAGGCTCTGGCCAGCTGATTTTGGCCTTGATTTTCGGCCGTATTTCACCATTCGGAAGCTTCCCTAAAGCCTCCGGAGGGCGAAAAACCTCCCAACGCGCAAACCGGAAGTTTGGGAACAGACTTCCAGTTTGCGTGTTGGTTTGTTTTCACCCTCCCCAGGCTCCAAGAAAGCCGTGCAGCATGCACGGGTCAACAGGGGGGGTTATGCATGCATGCGCAGGGGGTACAGCGTGGAGGGCATTAAATTATGGGGGTGGGCATGTGAGCGCGTGTGATAGCGTGCGAAAAAGGTTCGCCATCCCTGACCTAGAACACGGAAGTAAAATTCATCCAGAATTAAGAATTAAGGCTAGAAAGAATACATCATCTTTTTAAAACCCTCCACAGGAAGAGGTTGCCTTTAAGTGTTTATTCCCATTGAAACCAAACTGACCAGGAGAGAGCTTCACTCGCCAGCTTGTTTTGAATCTATTGTTCCCTTGCTTTAGAAGCCTTAATCCAGGTCGTGTTGATAAACTGTTTATAATTGTTCAGTGTTAAGAGATAAGCATGCTGCAGATTTACCTGCATGGCCTTTTGCCATGAAAGATTGAAGACTTGGCAATGGAAAAAAAAAATTGGATGGGGAGTATTGCATGCTGGATCTCATTAAGCACCTGAAAACCCTTTTGCTTCCTTTGCCCATGACCTCCAAACTGCTTGCCATATCCAAAACTGGGGTCAAATGAAAGAAGACTCGTCTCCAATCAAAGGACAGTTTTGAAATATTTCCAGTGGAATTTAAGGCAGTCTGCACACCAGCCTGTTCTGGTGAAATGAGCTGAAAGGATGGGAAATGCCTTGATTGGTCCCAGATTGCCTGTTTGCAAGGCGGATAATGGCTTCAGTGGGGATAGGAAAATTCAGCCAAAAGAGCTACGTTTTCTTCCAACTCTGCAGATGACTTTTTCTCTTTTTTTTCCTGTTCTCATCTCTGCTTAACCACTCCCCCGATCCCAGTTTTACCAGGCATGGTACCCATACGACATTTAATGATTGGAAGTTGCCCAATTGTTGCTTTTTTTTATGTGAAAGGCAGACGAACCTTCTTCTGTAAACAAGCGAGAGGCCCTTAAACTGTAACCCACTCTGAACTGAAAAAGAACGAACGAATGAGCATTTCGAAGACCATAGAAAACGTCAGCTCCATGGGGCATTTATAATAATCTTTGTCTGAGCAAGCCCAGAAGGTTTTATCCTTCACCAAACCAGGTAACCACACATCTGGGGCCCAGATGAGATTTTTTACAGATGTATTTGAAATCCTAAAGCCTCTCTTCTCTCTCTCCCTCCACTCTGCGAGTTGTATATTATTAGTTGAACATCTGCAAAGGAGGTACAGTTTCTGCATCTTTAGTAGAGGTACAGCTGTACCTTTGATGAACCTTCTAAAGGAAATGAGAGAATGGCTCTCCCATTCTGCTGCTTGTAATAGCTTTCCCTGACAGGAGTTGTCCTGCTAAGAATAGAATTTCTCCTCCTTGGAAGGAAACAAAGCAAATGACACAGGCAATCTTGAGCATTAAGGTTTATGGACAGTCAATCCATCTCTTTTGCAGAATTTGATCAGGGCAGCGGCTGCCTTTTACTTGTAAATCTTCTTACACACACCTTATTACCAAGGTGGGAAACCTGGGAGTTTTTTAGATTGGAAGCAGTGGTGGGATTCAACTCACTTAACAACTGGTTCTCTGAAAATGTGAGTGCACGTGCATGCGCGGCTTCTGCCACGCGGCAAGGGTTGACCGAGCAGCTTTTTGGGGCCTACTCCGCTCCATCTCTGCTCTCCGGGGCAGCGGCTGCTTCTCTTCGCTGCTGCTCTTACTGGGAGAGAGAGCGTCTCTTGTGCAATGTAGCAGCTGTGAGTTGCCACTTTCCTCTAAGTCCCATCTGGAAAGCATGGGGCACAGAGAGACAGCAGCCATGTTGAATGCTGCTAATCTGTACTGCGCATTTTCCGGATGGGACTTAGAGAAAAGTAGCGACTCACAGCTGCTAAATTACACAAGAGACGCTCTCTCTCCCAGCAAGAGCAGCAGCGAAGAGAAGCAGCTGCTGACCTGGAGACCACATGGAGCGTTTCTGCAAGCAATCGAGCTTTGGCAAGGGACTGCTGCAAGATGTCTGCTGCAGGGCTTTAGGTAATAACCGTCCAGTAGTTTGAGGCCAGAGTGGGGTAGCAGCATGCGGGTGGAGGCCTGGGGCAAGGCTGGAGCTGGGGAATGGCGCATTCCCTGATCCAGCCAAGGTGGGCAGCGAGTGGGTGGCGGCTCTGGTGCAAGGCTGGAGCTGGAGAATGGTGCATTCCCTGGGCTCCGACCCAAGACGAAGGGTGAGCGAGCGGCATGAGCAGAGCAGGCGAGGCACAGAGATTAGCTGGACTGTCTGGTCCACGTGGTGAAGGAAAGATAATATATAGGGTAGGGCAGGTTGGGGTGGGCAGAGTGGGGCTAGCCAGTGGTCAATTTTACTGGTTCTCTGAACTGTGCAAAACCATAACAACCGGTTCACCTGAACCGGTCTGAACTGGTTGAATCCCACCTCTGATTGGAAGTGCTTTTCAAAAAGCTCTCCCTGGAAACTTTTGGGTTAAAATCCTGAAATCCTATGAATTGCAACTAATTTGTATGGTCTAACCTGGAACCAGGTTAATTTTACCTTGAGTCTGCAGGAGAGTATCAAGTTATAA
The DNA here is from genome assembly GCF_964273705.1 of Natrix helvetica. Classification (NCBI taxonomy): domain Eukaryota; kingdom Metazoa; phylum Chordata; class Lepidosauria; order Squamata; family Natricidae; genus Natrix; species Natrix helvetica. The sequence continues at coordinate 20,949,184 of NC_138552.1, read as the reverse complement.
TTTGCGACCAAGATAGAAACTACTGTGTTTCCCCGAAAATACGACAGGGGCTTATTTTCTTTTGCCCCACGAAATATGGCCTTGGGCTTATTATCAGGGAGGGCTTATTGTTTTGGAGCTGCCGGGCAGCTGCTCCCTTGTGAACTGGCTCCCGAAGAGCCGGGCACAGCCTCAGGGGCGAAGTAGCCATGAGGTAACCATGTTCATGAGCAGCCACCCGGCAAATCCCCTCTCCAGCCAGGCAGAGTGCCATTCACTGACCTAGGCGGTATCCCTAAGGTGCCAAGCCATGTGACGCTCTGTCCGCTCCCCAGCTCCCATGGCTTGGCACATTCAGGATACCCCCTAGGTCAGTGCATGGAGCTCTGCCCGGCTGGAGAGGGGAGCTGCGCGAGCACCTGTTCCGCCCGCAGCCTCACCAAGCCCTTGCGCAGCTCTCCCAGGGCACCGCCGCTGGCCGCTGCTGCCCACCGTTGCCCACCGCTGCCCCGCTCCGAGCATAACTTCCAAACTCCAAAACTCGAGGCTGAGTCTTCCAGCATCGGCCACTCTAGGAGTGCTCTCTATGGTGGGCCGGCTGCTGGACAGAGAGTCTTCCAGACAGAGAGTCTTCCCAAAAATATGTGTTTTACGGTGGTCTTAGGCGGCCCCTGCGAAAGGGTCATTTGACCCCCAAAGGAGTCCCGACCCACAGGTTGAGAACCGCTGGTCTAGTTTAATGAAAAGGACTAGGGGAGACATAATAGCAGTGTTCCAATACCTCAGGGGTTGCCACAAAGAAGAGGGAGTCAAACTATTCTCCAAAGCACCTGAGGGCAGGACAAGAAGCAATGGGTGGAAACTAATCAAGGAGAGAAGCAACTTAGAACTGAGGAGAAATTTCCTGACAGTTAGAACCATTAATCAGTGGAACAACTTGCCTCCAGAAGTTGTGAATACTCCAACACTGGAAGTTTTTAAGATGATGTTGGCTAACCATTTGTTTGAAGTGGCGTAGGTTTTCCTGCCAAAGCAGGGGGTTGGAGTAGAAGACCTCCAAGGTCCTTTCCAACTCTGTTATTCTATTATAAAAGTTTTGGAAATCTTATGCAAGAGAGCTGTAATCTAGTGTCTGTCATAGCTGTCACAAACAGGAACCATCCTTTTCTAAATTCAGGCATCACTACTCAGCTATTGTATATGTGGCAAATTAGAAGGTCAAAAAGGCAGTGGCAAAGGCTCCTGGCAGTGCCAGCCCAGAAACATTGTTAATTAAACATAGGGCAAAGTAACAACTTGACAGATTAACAGAGTTAGAAGGGCCTTTGGAGGTCGTCTAGTCAAAGCCCCTGCTCAAGTAGGAAACCTTATACCATTTCAGTCGACAGTCAAATGGGGAGTGACTTCCACCTCCGATCCATTGCAGGAAGCCATCATGAACTCATAGCTGCCCTCCAGCTATACTTCCCACTGCTCAAAATTAGTTGTTGTCTAACTTAGATAATTCACTTGGGCAGAGGGGAAGTAAACATGGGCCAATACATAACCAGTGGTGAAATTGATTTTTTTTACTACCCGTTCTGTGGGTGTGGCTTGGTGGGCATGGCAGGGGTAGGATACTACAAAATCCCCACTCCCTCCCCACTCCTGGGGGAAGGATACTGCAAAATCTCCATTCCCACGCCACTCCAGGGGAAGGACACTGCAAAATGCCCGCTCCTGGGGGAAGGATACTGCAAAATTCCCATTCCCTCCCCACTCCTGGGGGAAGGATATTGCAAAATCCCCATTCCCTCCCCACTCCTGGGGGAAGGATATTGCAAAATCCCCATTCCCTCCCCACTCCTGGGGGAAGGATACTGCAAAATCTCCATTCCCTCCCCACTCCTGGGGGAAGGATATTGCAAAATCCCCATTCCCTCCCCACTCCAGGGGAAGGATACAGTAAAATCTCCATTCCCTCCCCACTCCTGGGGGAAGGATATTGCAAAATCCCCATTCCCTCCCCACTCCAGGGGAAGGATACAGTAAAATCTCCATTCCCACGCCACTCCAGGGGAAGGACACTGCAAAATCCCCGCTCCTGGGGGAAGGATACTGCAAAATCCCCATTCCCTCCCCACTCCTAGGGGAAGGATATTGCAAAATCCCCATTCCCTCCCCACTCCTGGGGGAAGGATACTGCAAAATCTCCATTCCCTCCCCACTCCTGGGGGAAGGATATTGCAAAATCCCCATTCCCTCCCCACTCCTGGGGGAAGGATATTGCAAAATCCCCAATCCCTCCCCACTCCTGGGGGAAGGATATTGCAAAATCCCCATTCCCACCCCACTCCAGGGGAAGGATACTGCAAAATCCTCACTCCCACCTCACTCTGGGGCCGGTCAGAGGTGGCATTTGCTGGTTCTCTGAACTACTGAAAATTTCTGCTACCGGTTCTCCAGAACCAGTCAGAACCTGCTGAATTTCACCCCTGTACATAACAAAACTTGAACTTTGGGGTTTTTTCCTTAAGAGCAGATGCTAAGGCTGCCAATGATTCAAGAATAATGACAATAAACTAGAATGATCTCGACTTCAAAGTAGTATTTTTAAGTAGCCCCTGTACTCCATATAGTCCAGCTAAATACCCGAAACAAATTACTGTTCCCAAGCTAAGGAAGGCCCTAACCTTGGCATATTCTTCCATTGATGGTTTTAGAAGGAGATACAGAGGCAACTCATTTAAATCCAGACTCTGCCTATGTGATGAAAAAGGCAATGAAATTATTGCATGGTCCATTTTATACTGATTTTCACTGGAAATTATTAACCCCACACCTAATTAAATATGTTAGTTTTATTGAAAACCTTTTCTTTCAAATTCCAATGATTCTATTTCCTAAAGCATCACCAAATTTTGTCATGCAGTATGCAAGAAGTGCAGAGAGTTTGATTGACCCGTTTACTGAATGGGTATCCATGTAAGTTGTTTTTGTGGACTGGTCATTGTCTACAATAAAGATTTTTCTTCAAAGAAAGTGTGCTTCTAATATCCTTGAGTGTGCAAGGTATAATTCTATATTTTGAAGTGTTTTGGATTGTAAGGATTAAAATGGGAGCATTTCATTGGCAACTATTGGGTGGGGTTCTGGCAATGTTTAAGACAGGGGTCCTCAAACTTTTTAAACAGGGGGCCAATTCACGGTCCCTCAGACTGTTGGGGGGCCGGACAAGCTGGGTGGACATTGCTAAGTGGTCATGTGACTAGGTGAGCATGGCCAATTTAGCAGTCCAAACAATACACAATGCTCTTGGGAGTGGAAAGCAAGTTAGTGAAGGGATGTGGCTGCCTTGGATTGTGTATGAGGGACTTCTGTTTGTGTGTCTCCCCTTTCCCCCCTCTCTCTGAACAGGGAGGCAAAAAACAGGCCCGTTTTTTACTTTCAGAGGCCTCTACATATCCTGTTTTTGGGCTCTCTGGCCTCCAGGAGGTGGGTGAGGGCCAATGGGTAGATGGGGTGATGTGGGCAGGGCAACCTTGTAGTCCCACGTGAGCCGGATTAATGGCTGCAGTGAACCGTATCCTGCCTGCGGGCCATAGTTTGAGGACCCCTGGTTTAAGAGGATATGAAATGGTGCAACTCAGACAATTGCAGATTGAAATGGTGCAGCTCAGACAGACAGTTTTTTTCATCAGGGCTAATGACTAGGCTGTGAAAGAACTGCTGGAACAAAACACCCTAGTAACAGGCAGTTGTGATCCACTATCCAAAATATGGATTGTGGGCCGTGCCAAAATAGACAGGACCTTGAAAGCATGTCATCTGGTTCAAGAGAACCCTGGATACAATTATTCTGCTGGACCTCTGTCTTCCATTGAGGAATTCTGATTTATCAGACAGCAAAGAACAACCATTCACTAGATAAGGGTACATGCAGCTAAATGTTCCCATATTTCTAAATGATGCTAGGAGGAGATCATCTCCAGGAAAAAGAAACACATTTATGCTTTCCATTGATGTATGTTGATATTACATATTAGACATAATTTTAAGGTAGAGAGATATTTATACAGTATTTTTCACTTTACTGGGCAAAATTGTGACCAGGAACCTGCTGCTGTCCAAATGGAAATGGTTGCTGAACAATTTTAGGTCTCAACTATTCATTCTTTTGGTCTTCATTTTTAAGTAAGAATTAATTGGGTAGGGATGCATTATGGATGGATGGATGAGTAATGATGATGATGATGATGATGAATAGATAGATAATGATGAGATAGATGATAGATAGATAGATAGATAGATAGATAGATAGATAGATAGATAGATAGATAGATAGATAGATGATAAATAGATAGATAGATAGATAGATAGATAGATAGATGATAAATAGATAGATAGATAGATAGATAGATAGATAGATAGATAGATAGATAGATAGATAGATAGATGATAGGTAGATGATAGATAGATGATAGATAGATAGATAGATAGATAGATAGATAGATAGATAGATAGATGATAGATAGATAGATGATAAATAGATAGATAGATAGATAGATAGATAGATAGATAGATAGATAGATAGATAGATAGATAGATGATAGATAGATGATAGATAGATGATAGATAGATAGATAGATAGATAGATAGATAGATAGATAGATAGATAGATAGATGATAGATAGATAGATAGATAGATAGATAGATAGATAGATAGATAGATGATAGATAGATGATAGATAGATAGATAGATAGATAGATAGATAGATGATAGATAGATAGATAGATAGATAGATAGATAGATGATAGATAGATAGATAGATAGATAGATAGATAGATAGATGATAGATAGATAGATGATAGATAGATAGATAGATAGATAGATAGATAGATAGATAGATAGATGATAGATAGATGATAGAAAAAATAACAAATGCTAATAAAATAAAATAGGGCTTATGGCCATGATAACATTACAGAAAATTTGGGGGATCCAAAGTAGGGACAATAAATGGAGCTCCAGAAACTTGACCTATATTCTATTATCAAGTTCTCATTCCCATACCAGATTTTTTTTTAATCATTGTTTCCCCTAGATTTTATACATGAACTCCAGTTTTATGGGGAGCTGTGATGTCTTGGAATGAAAGACACAAAGAAAAGTTATGGCTCTCTTTTAATAAACAATTAAATGCCAAGCATTGTGCTTGCTATTATATCGATCATTAAAATAGTTGCATTTAGAGTAGAGTACAGTAAAAATAGATTAGAGTAGAGTAGAGTAGAGTGGAGTGGAGTGGAGTGGAATGGAATGGAATGGAATAGAATAGAATAGAATAGAATAGAATAGAATAGAATAGAATAGAATAGAATAGAATAGAATAGAATTCTTTATTGGCCAAGTGTGTTTGGACACACAAGGAATTTGTCTTTGGTGCATATGCTCTCTGTGTACGTGGAAAAAAATAGACACAACACTTAGTGATAGTCATAGGTGACTATTAAGCAATCAAATTATACTAGGAAACAAAACAATATAAATCATAAAGATACAAGCAACATGGTTATAGTCATAAGTGGGAAGAAATAGGTACTAGGAAGGATGAGAAGGATAATAGGAATACAGTCTTACTAAATTATTTGACAGTGTTGTGGGAATTAGCTGTTTAGCAGAGTGATGGCACTCGGGGGAAAACTCCTTGTGTCTAGTTGTTCTGGTGTGCAGTGCCCTATATATAAATATATATATACAGTATATATATTTACAATAGATAGGGAGGGCCAGGTTAGGAAAGAGAGGTGGAGTTGAACACAGATGGCACTCCGAGGGAAGAAGAGGTGAAAACTAATGTATGTCTCCCATTTGCCAGGGTCTTGTGCTGGAAGGGACTCTAAGATGAATTTATGGGATATGATGACTGTCTGCGTGGTGCTACTCAACTCGATCTCGACCTTTCCGCTTCCCGCTGGTAAGAGACCTCCTGAAAAGGCCCGCTCAGTGCTAGGAAGAGCTGAAGAAGACCACACTACCAGCAGGCTGCCGAATCCCTACGCTGGCCCAATGGATTGTAAGCACACATTCCACTTTCTTGCTGCCACTTCTTGTTGTTTTTACAGCTCCTTACTGGCCTTCAGCTTTTCTTTTCTTTTTTTTTTTGGGGGGGGAGGTCCTTTTGAGATGATCCAGTCAGCTCTGCCCTCCAACAGAGACTCAGATGGGGATGGGCAGATGGGGGCTAAGGAAGAAACAGTCAAAGGATTGCCATTGTTGCCCCATAGCACAAGGTAGACTAGAGCTAAAGGCATTCCTGCAAATCAGTATGGTGCAAGTGGCTGTTGCTTTCCTTACTTGGAATGCTGCATCCAGTTTTGGTCACCACAATGTAGAAAAGATGTAGAGACGCTAGATCAGTGGTTCTCAACCTTCCCAATGCCGCGACCCTTTAATACAGTTCCTCATGTTGTGGTGACCCCCAACCATAAAATTGGTGTCTCCGTTCCTAAGATCTTCGAAAATATATGTTTTACGGTGGTCTTATGCGACCCCTGTGAAAGGGCCGTTCGACCCCCAAAGGGGTCCCAGCCCACAGGTTGAGAACCACTGCTCTAGAAAGAGTGCAGAGAAGAGCAACAAAGATGATTAGGGGACTGGAGGCTAAAACATATGAAGAACAGTTGCAGGAACTGGGTATCTCTAGTTTAAGGAAAAGAAGGACTAGGGGAGATATGATAGCAGTGTTCCAATATCTCAGGGGTTGCTCCAAAGAAGAGGGAGTCAAGCTATTCTACAAAGCACCTGAAGGCAGGACAAGAAGCAAAGGGTGGAAACTAATCAAAGAGAGAAGCAACCTAGAACTAAGGAGAAATTTCCTGACAGTTAGAACAATTAATCAGTGGAACAACATGCCTCCAGAAGTTGTAAATGAGAAAGGGGAAGTAGAGAAGAGAAGGATGACAGAGGGAAGAAAGGAGGTAGGGAGGAGGAGAGAGGGAGAAGAAAGTGATGGATAAGGTACAAATATGGTGTATGGGGAGCAGAAGAGCCAATAATAGTTCTTGGGGGTTGATGGTAAGACATAAGATTTGACATAAATATTTAATAATACAAAATAGTGTTGGTTATGTAACAGTATAGTTGTGGTTATTTGTATGAAAATGAAAAAATAAAAAACTTTATTGCAAAAAAAGACCCACCGAATTCAGCTGGACCAATTCCCATATGCATTGAGTTGCATCCTGGGAATGAAAGTCAGATTTTCTTGAAATCAAAGTTCAAATTAAATGAAATATTTTCACTGGAAATATACACTGCTGACTGTCTTGGAACATAGTGCAGGTTTCTATTCACTTTCCCTTCACATGTATGTGGAAGTATGGATAGAGTAGGGAACAGGATTGTAATGCAATCTGTATCCAGGGAAGGCCATGTTCTATAACAGGGGTGTCAAACTCAATTTCATTGAGGGCCGCATCAGGGTTATGTTTGACCTCGCAGGGCTGGGGGCGGGCGTGGCCATGGCGGGCATGACGTGGGACTCGTTTCAGGGGCACCTGCTGTGGTCAAGTGCTAATGCAGGACTTCCCAGAGACCCTCCCTCACATTATAATCTTCCTTCCTTCCTTTTTTCCTTCCTTCCTTCCTTCCTTCCTTCCTTCTATTCTTTTTCCTTCCCTCTTCATTCTTTCTTCTTCCTTCCTCTTTCCTTATTTTTCCTTCCTTGCTCTCTTCCCATCTTTCCTTCCTTTTCTTTGTCTTTCCTTTTTCCCTTTCTTTTTTCCTGTCCCTTCTTACATACTCAAATGCAAAAGGGAAACATTTCTCCTTTTGTTTTCTTTTTAGTTTGTTTTGATAGCCTTCTGCCTGTGAAAATGGCCATTTTGCTGGTACAGGCACCATGGGCCGGTCCTTTGTTGTTTCCAGGATGGCCCCATGGGCCGGATCCAGCCCAAGGGCCTTCAGTTTGACACCCCTGTTCTATAACATTCATGCAGTTGGTGATGAATATCAGGGGTGGTTTGCTACCTGTTTTACTACTGGTTTGCAACCTGCGCACAATACACTTGTTTCTGTTTCCTAGAGTACTACGTTGCATGAGAATTTAATATTATGTATGTGGCAGCAATCTGTCTTTTCCCCCTCAAAACTTTGAAAGAAGAATGCTTTTCTAGTGAAGCTTATAGATCCGTGTTTCTCACCTTAGCAAATTTAAAATATGTGGACTTCAACTTCTAGAACTGTTACAAGCTGGGGAATACTGGAGCTTGAAGTCCACACATCTTAGTTGCCAAGGTTGTGAAACACTATAGCGGATAGTTATACCTTGCAATGGATTTGCTTCACTCCGTTGTAACACAAAGAGGATCAAAAAGCAGCTTCTTATGAGCAAATGAGATGTACTCCATGAATTGTAGCCACTCCTTGGGCTCCTCGGGTGGGTTTTATTTTGCTTGTAGCAAATTATACAGTAGTCTTCCACTGTTGCTTTCTGGTGACATAGGGATTCTCAGCCATTTTTGCCTCTTCAGCATCTTTCCAACAGATACAAAACCACATCTGCATTCTTCCACTTTTCTGCCTTGTCTGTTCCTCCTTCTCTGTCTTTCCACTGGAATCTTTCCTGGGTTTCCCTCTTCACTTTTTTTGGAAGGAAGCCACAGGAATGATGCAAGTTAGCCAAAATGTTTAAACTTTTGTCATGCTTTCTTCCTTCTACCACACTAACTACTATAATTCTTCAATTGTTGACTGTTTGACTCAATTGTTGATTCTTTTCTGTATGATGAAGGCATTCATACCCAAATAGAAGTTCTAGAAAGTCTCAGGTTTCTCTTTTCTTTAGAACCCCTCTTTAGTTGCTTTAGGGAAATATGGTAGTGTAGTGAAAAATCATAAATGAAAAATTCTGACAATAAATGCCAGAAGTAAACTGTCATTGTCCAGTCAATTATGATCATTGCTATTAGTTATTTCTTGTAAAGTGATTTAAATCTTAATTAATTTCTTCATACATCAATCTAACATTGTGAAGGCTGGGCTAAGAAACAATTACCATATTTTTCGGAGTATAAGACACACCTTTTTCCCTCAAAAAAGAGGGTGAAAATCTGGGTGCATCTTATACACTGAATACAGAATTTTTGGCCTCCCAAAACCCCACCCCCTTTGCAAAAATGGCCGTGCATAGCCTTTAGGAGGCTTCCAGAATGCTCCTGGGGGGCTGGGGAGGGCAAAAATAAGCGAAAAATGGGCCATTTTTTGCTTGTTTTTGCCCCCCCCCCCAGGCCCCAGGAGCACTCTATAAGCATCCTAAAGACTATGCATACCCTTTTTTTGATTTAAAAAACGGGCACATTTTCACAAAAAAATTGGCCATTTTGGGGATGTCTGCAGAGTGCAAAAAAAAAATTTTTTTTAATTTGCCTCTTCAAAATCTTGGTGCATCTTATACTCCAAAAAATACGGTATTTGCAAAGAGGCTTTTCAATAACCAAAAATAGTTTTCGTAAAAAAATGGTATCTAGATTAACCTTGGTGTTTATAGTTAAATTCGGGAATGAGTTAAAATTAATTTAGTTTCTTCTGAAACTTCAAGTTTCTGTTTATCATAGTATTGCTGCTTTGCAAGTTGAATATGCTTAGAAAATGTGATATAACAGTCATTGATATTCTTTTGTTTAGTCAATCACAATCAGTTATATTTGCAGTTACTTAAATATATAAGGCATGCTCAGTCAATATACATCACTGAACAAGAATCAAAGCTAATGAATCAGCAGTATAACATAACTAGCTGCTCTCACTAAGCCTCCCCAAACACTAAGGGGAGACAGAGCCATGGTGGCACAGTGATTAGAATGCAGTATTGCAGGCTAACTCTGTTGACTGCCAGCAGTTCGATTCTCACCAGTTCAAGATTGACTCAGCCTTCCATCTTTCCGAGGTCAGTAAAATGAGTACCTAGATTGTTGGGGACAATATGTTGACTCTGTAAACTGCTTAGAGAGGACTGTAAAGCACTGTGAAGTGATATATAAGTCTAAGTGCTATTGCTATTTTGATCTGTCCTCCCAATTAATATTTCATAAACTGGGATAACTATTATTTAATGTTATATAAGCTTTGAGGCAGGTTTTGAGTCACAATATGTATGGTTTGGATTGGGGTTTTCTCTATTAGCTGCTGTTTCAATGGATTGCTCATGTGCACAGTGATATTCCTGTCCCTGTACACAAAAGTATGCTTCTGAATCTCTCAATCCTCCTGTTGTAGAGATACTATGTAGGAAAATGTCTAGGAACTTTCAGAACAATTAAGGATCTATAAGGCTTTCTATCTTTCTTTCTCTGCACAGGTAGAACTTGATCCATTTACATTGAACTTGGGTAAAATTTCAGTTGTTACTTTGGCTAGCCTGTTGGCTGTTCTGATGACATGAGCCAGCTATTGAGTGAGTAAAAAAGGAGAAAAGAAACTTCGGTGTCGGCCTTGAAGAGAAACTGCACTTATCACAAGGCCTGATGAGCTGCTCTGGCTGGCCAGAGCTTTTGTGAGGAGATTTTGGAGACAGCAGTCCCATTGTTCCAGTCTGCTACATAGCTGAGGCGGGGTGTCACCCACCTCCACTGAGGGGGTCTTGCTACTAGTCTGACTAAAAATAGAAGAGGGAAGGAGGAGAGAGAAGAGAAAAAGTCTGTGCATAAAATTAACGGAGTGGCAGGAGAAGAAAGTTGAAGAAAAGTTAAACGTATGGACCACACACTTAATTTCCTGATTGGAAAAGGAGAAGTAAGGTCCAGGGAGGAAGGGAGGAGATGATCAGATGTTTGTGGCAAAGCCCTGGTCTCTGGGGAAAGGACTGAGCAGATGACATTGAGAAAGGTTCTTCTCTCAGCAAAGAAGCAGTAGATATTCAGCTGAGCAGGAGAAGATCAAGCCATCTTTAGCAAGTTATTGTAAAAGGGGGAAGGAATTGAGAGAAAAAGAGAGGAAGCAAGAGAGACACAGATGGATAGTCTGGGGACTTAGGAGGATCCAGTATTGTGCTATAGGTAAAGTTAAAGGTTCCCCTCGCACATATGTGGTAGTCGTTCCCGACTCTAAGGGGTGGTGCTCATCTCCGTTTCAAAGCCGAAGACCCAGCGCTGTCCGAAGATGTCACCGTGGTCATGTGGCCGGCATGGCTAAATGCCAAAGGCGCACAAAACACTGTTATATACTTGCTCTAAATACATGCTGTGAATATCACTATATAGCAAAATGCATATTTTTTTGTGTCAACTGCCGCCTTGTAAAATAGTTCGAAAAAAGGAACCCCATCACATTGTAACAGATTGACAGCAAACGTGGCAGCATTCCTTCAGTATTTTATCTCCATCCTTACTAGCACCAAGCGAACCATGAGGGATATTGATGGAACTAACATGTCCAGCTTTAGTCATAACCATACGTCAGGGAGAAAATCTGGAAGGAAAAAGACAGTATCTTCTGTAGGAGGAAACCCTGCATTCCGTCATCTTTGCACAGCAACCCTGCACAGTTGTGGCAAATCAGCTGTTCAATAGAAAAAGGCAGGTCGCAATCTGTTGTTCTTCTTTCCCAAGATGCTGAGCTCGTCAATCAGAAAGGCCGGCAGTTTGGTGGTTCGGATCTCTAGCGCCGCGTAACAGAGTGAGCTCCCATTACTTGTCCCAGCTTCTGCCAACTAACTGTTTGAAAGCATGTAAAAATGCAAGTAGAAAAATAGGTACCACCTTTGGTGTTTAGTCATGCTGGCTACATGACCGCAGAGAACGTCTTCGGACAGCGCTGGCTCTTCAGCTTTGAAATGGAGATGAGCACCACCCTCTAGAGTTGGGAACGACTAGCACATATGTGCGAGGGGAACCTTTACTTTTACCTACAGTTGCTGATTTTGTACTGCAACCAATTTTGGTCACCATATTACAAAAAAAGATGTTGAGACTTTGGAAAATGTTCAGAGAAGAGCAACTAAAATGCTCAAAAGGCTGGAGGCTAAATATGAAGAACAGCTGCAAGATTTGGGTTTGGCTACTCTAAAGAAAATAAGAATTAGGGGTGACATGATAACAGTATTTCAGTGTTTGAGGGGCTGCCACAAAGAAGACGGGGTCAAATTATTCTCCAAAGGAGCGGAGGTCAGGACAAGAAACAATGGTTGGAAATTAATCAAAGAGAGAAGCAACCTGGAATTAAGGAGAAATTTCCTAACAGTGAGGACAATTAACCAGTGGAACAGCTTGCCTCCAGAAATCATGGATGCTGCATCACTGGAGGCTTTTAAGAAGAGACTGGATAGCCACTTGTCTAAAATGGTATAGGGCCATGATGGCGAACTTATGGCATGCATGCCAGAGGTGGCACGCAGTGTCCTCTCTGATGGCATGCAAGACATCACCCCAGTTCAGCTCTGCCGTGCATGTGTGCATGCCTCCCAAACAGCTGGTCTTTGGGTCTCTGCCGTGCATGTAAGGGGATGGGGCACACGTGGGGGGTGCATGCATTCTATTTTGAAGGGTCCTGGCACGCACATGCGCTTTGGGTACTCCGACCGGAAAAGTATTTCTATTTCACCTTGGGGGGGGGGGGATGGCCAGGATGAGTATGGCCAGTTTGATGTCACTCATGTCAGGGGCATCTGTGATGGCCCGAGCGCTCTGCCAGCGAAAACGGAACTCAGGAGGGTGGCACACAGTCCTCCCGAGCTCTGTTTTTGCTGGCAGAGGGTTCTAGGAGACAGTTGCAGCTGAAAGCGGAGCTCGGGGGACCTCGCGTGGCCTTCCAGAGCTTTGTTTTTGCTGGCAGAGGCACTGCAGGCCCGTCCTTCGGTGTTCCCGGGGTGGCACCATGGGCCAGATCTGCGGTCCGCGGGTCTTGAGTTTTACACCCTTGTCATAGATCAGTGGTTCTCAACCTGTGGGTCGGGACCCCTTTGGGGGTCGAACGACCCTTTCACAGGGGTCACCTAAGACCATCGGAAAACACACATTTTCGATGGTCTTTGGAACCGAGACACCAATTTTATGGTTGGGGGTCACCACAACATGAGGAACTGTATTAAAGGGAATTGGGAAGGTTGAGAACCACTGTCATAGATGGTCTCACAGAAGGAATTATAACAGACACAAAAAATATCAAATAAATAGGCCTCTGCTGCCTATTTTTTCAGTGCATCAGCAAATTGGAAGCAACTTTTCGTCCTGTTGAAAAAAAAAATACAGTACTAGTTTATATTATAGGAAGGATTCCTGGCCAGCTGTCTTTTCTAGCTTAGTATGCAAACAAGGATGGTTTGAGTCATTCAACATTTGTTTTTTTCTTAGCATTGTTAATACATCATCCATCATTGGTGAACATGTTTCCATTTCCTCCAAAGCTTGCACATTTTGCAATGAAGATTTCCATTCTTCATCTGGATGCAAACAACAGGAATAGTTTACCTAAGGAGGTTGTTGGTTCTCCATCTGTGGATTTTTTTTTAAAGGCTAGATACCTGCTTGCCATGGATGATTTAATTAGTTTTCCTACACGTTTGCAGAGGGTTTGACTAGAGAAGCCTTGCAGTCCCTTCCAATTCTACAGTCTTTAAGTTCTAACTTGTCAGTGCAGATTCCTTCCCAGTCACGGCCATATCTGCAAAGCAGGCTGGAATATTTGGGTTATCTTTCGTTTTATATAGGCCCCCTATATAGACGCGGTGGCTCAATGGCTAAGACGCTAACTTGTCGATCAGAAAGGTCGGCAGTTTGGCGGTTCGTATCCCTAGTGCCACGTAACGAGTGAGCTCCCGTTACTTGTCCCAGCTTCTGCCAACCTAGCAGTCTGAAAGCATGTAAAAATGCAAGTAGAAAAATAGGGACCACCTTTGGTGGGAAGGTAACAGTGTTCCGTGTACCTTTGGCATTTAGTCATGCCGGCCACGTGACCATAGAGACACCTTCGGACAGCCTTGGCTCTTCAGCTTTGAAACGGAGATGAGTACCGCCACTTAGAGTCAAGGAATGACTAGCACATATGTGTAAGGGGAACCTTTACCTTTATCTTATCATGTAGGCCAGACCAGGAAATCAACTCTACAAGCAGGCTAAAACTACTTTGATATGGGATGTAATAATAGAACCTTGCAAATCTAATTGTGAAATATTTCCTGTCCCTTCTTATACCCATGTGAATTAAGGAGGAGTCTTATCTACCCGCTTCTGTATACTTTCTGCTTGGTTAGGACTTAAGCTACCATTTTCTCCTTGTTTTGATAACAGGCTTATTTCTGTCAAGGTCAACTTTCTTACTCATCCTTCAAATAGTTCTGTTATTATAAAGTTGTCTGCTTGCTTCCATACTATCTGCATATGCCAGGGTTATCTTCATTATCGTTGATTACGACTACCATAATTCCTAATCATTGCACTCAGTCTTTGAACCGTACCAATTTTGCTGGGATTGGATAAGAATATTTGTTGAGGGGATAATATCTATAATGCAATTCTCCAGGGCAAGTGTCACTCAAAGGAGGAGATGCATTCCCACATAGATAGATTGAAAGTGGCTTGAATCCAGGAAGATGTTTTCCAGTAAATCAGGAGTGGTGATCCTATGGCAATCCTGTGAACCATGGGCTAGATGTGGCCTGAAGACCTGTTTTACAGATCCCATATTTTTCTTTGCACTAGTTGCGTTCAAACTTTAAAAGTGATCAGTAAAAGTGATTTTTGTGTGCAAACCCAGCCTGAATAAATTTGAAGGCCAACATTTAAATCCTGCTCACTCTGTCATTGCCATGCTCCAAATAAAAATGTCCTCCTCCCCCAGCTGTAATTCGTGGCCATTTTTACATTAAAAGGTGGGTAACAATGCTCAGACAGTTGTGGAAATGGGATAGAACTATGAATAGGCAACTTATAGAGTGTCATAGACAAGGAATAGACCAATTTTTCTGTAATCTGAACCCTCCAAATGTATCAGATCACCACTTTCATAATTCCCAGTGGTTCCTCTGGATAGAAATTACAGTTGTACTCCAATGCATTGGGAATATCAAGTTAAGGAAGTTTTCTGTCTGTTCAGGAGTGACTAGGTGCTGTGAGAATACATCACAGTCTAATATTTCACTTAATCTAGTTTTCCATGGAAACACTTAGTCAACCAATGGATATGTATTAAATAGGTTAGCCTATCTTATGGACCTCTTTCAACATCAAAAGTAATGTTGGAATTTTCACAATCACCTCATTGTACCTAAAAGAAGAAGGCAGCAATGGATGTTTTAGTCTTGATAAAAATGTGTTAATCGTTGTGAATTTTGAAATCATGCCTATACAACAGCGATGGCGAACCTTTTTTGGCTTGCGTGCCACAAGTGGGGGGGAGCGAAGGGGGGTCATGTGCAGGTGTGCCACACCCATAATGCAACGCACGACCCCCCCCAGTGCGCATGCGCGCACAACGCGCAACCCCCCATTTTTACATACTTTTTTCGCCCTCCCCAGGGTCCAGAGGCTTTATAGGAGCCTGGGGAGGGCGAAAAGAGCCTCCCCTGCCCCCCAGAGGCATCAGGGAAGCCTCCGGACGGTCCCTGAAGCCTTCGGAATGCTTAAAACGACCCTCCGAGCAACCCGGAAGTCACTTCCGGTTTGCTCGGAGGGTGGTTTTAAGCGTTCCGAAGGCTTCAGGGAAGCCTCCGGACAGCCCCTGAAGCCTCCGGAGGGCCTCCAGGGGGCGGGGGAGGCTCTTTTCGCCCTCCCCAGGCTCCTATAAAGCCTCTGGAGCCTCAGGAGGGTGAAAAATAGCTTTTGAAAAGGTGAACTCAGCTGGCCAGCGCGCGCATGCGTGCTGGCCAGCTGACAGGACAGCGCCTCACGTTCCCTGACAAATGGCTCCGCGTGCCACTTGTGGCACGCGTGCCATAGGTTCGCCATCACGGCTATAGAACATACATTTTGTTAAGCTGTCATATGTTGTGACCCAGGCTTCCCGAGAATATGAAGCAAATTCCTTGTCCCGACAAAAAACCCTTTTATTAATTCACTGTGAATTCTGCTCATTCACATCCAGCAAAGTCTTATTTTATTGAGATCACTTCCGGTCCCCGGAGGCGACGGACGTTGCCGTCCGCTGCTTGTCTCTTTGGTGGGCTCCTTTTAGGAGCACAGGGGGTCTTTGAGGGACCACCTGCCATAGGGCGGCTTGCTGGAGCCCTCGGAAGCGGCGGCAGCTGTCGGGGGGCCTCCAGTCTCGCCCCAGGAGCTGGGGAGCGAAGGGGGGCGCATAGCGCAGCTGTTGGCTGCCTGCCCCTTCGCCGAATGGATTCCGGAAGGAAACAATCAATCAGAAGTTGCAGTAGAAGTGCTAGAGGTGAGAAGTTTGCTCTAATTTCTTTTAACACGATTTAATTGATGAGTAACAGCTTTTTGCAAGTTGTGGATTCAATCTATTTAAAGTTGCAAGATTGGAGGTTTTTTTTTTTTTTTACCCCCCTTGGCTAAAGCAGCATTTGGACTATCTTTCGATCTCAGAATGGAGTGAGAGGGTAAAACGTTGAATTATCCACTTGTACTAACTATGAGAAAGATTTATATCACAATTACAAGAAGTGATTCTTGAACTGTTTTTAAAGCCTTATGGAAACTTTGGATGCTTTGCTCTCTGGTTCCCTGTGAAAGGGGGAGCCAAGATGGCCCACTTCCGTCTTCTTCTTCGCTCTTATAAATGAAACTAGCCTTTTGAAACTACCTTTGAAGGAATTTCTGGCTTTATATTACTATTACTTCCCGGAGGTCTCCTGGAGCCCCCCCCCCTGTTTTGTGGTCTTTCTGGATTTGGATTATTTGATTTTCTTCTTCTGGCTTGGAACTGTGACTAAGGATTAACATTCACTTCTGGGCTTGTCTGCTTCCTCGGCATCACCCAGCTGCACATTCCACAGACACCATTTCTTTTGTATAAGATTTGCACTTATCTCTGAACTTAACAAATGGGGCCCAGAAAACCACCGCCGGGTAAGGCAGCTTCGGCACCCACTTTCTCTACATCCAGCCCAATGACCCAACAGACAAAAATTTCATCATTCTTACAACAGGAAGGGGCTGGAGAGAGTTCAAAGGACTTATCAGTTACCCAAATGTTCCAGGCTATTATGAAGGGACAAGAAGAACTGAAAAAAGAGCTGACAGATTTTAAAGAACAACTCAGAGATGCACAGCAGCAAACAACAGAAAATAAACAGAGGGTTGGTGTACTGGAGGAGAGTGTGGTTGGGTTGAGGGAGGAGGTGAAGGCAACTCAGAAGGAGAATAGAGAATTGGAAAACTTCATGGTAAAGATGTTACTTGAAAGAATGTCCCTTTTTCTCAGATTCCAGAACCTACCCAAGACAGAAGATGAAGATCTTAAGGATACTATGTGTACAAACTTAGCAGAATACATTAAGAGAGATAAAGAACAGTTGTGGTGGGATATGGACCTGGTTTATAGAATCAATTCAGAATATGCCAGAACACATAATGTTCCAAGGGAAGTCCACATTAAATTTCTTAGGAAGACCACGAGCGATGAGGTTTTTGGGAGCCCAAAGGGGGTGACCACTAAAATATAAAGATAAAGAAATTGCCATTCTTAAACAAATTCTGAAAAAAAATAAGAGATAAGAGGAGGAAGTATTCCTCCTTATCAAAGAAATTATATAATAAAGGAGTTTGGTTTAGATGGTTATTGCCAGAAGGAATGTTGATCTTCTGGGAGGGAAACAGAATTGGAATCAATTCAGTTGTGGAGGCAGAGGCCTTCATGAAAAAACACAGTTCCCTCCTAGAGGACGAAACCATAAGAGGTAGTGAAAAAGGTGATAATACACAAGATATGAGGGAGGGAGGGGCTGTGGCTCCGCCAGAAGACAGCGGGGAGGGAGCAATATTGAAAAGACTCAGGTCACAAAAATAAATGTATTTGAAATATTATTGTAATTGTTGATATATTAGAAAGTGGTAAAAGAGATGATTGAACATATGGTTGATATAATGTATAACAAGATGCTGTTTCTGCTTATCTTTTATCTTTTGTTTTCCTTTCTTTTGTTTTCCTTTCCGAGTCCCTTCGTGGAGAGGGAGCGGCTAACAAGTCTAATAAATAATAATAATAATAAAAATAATAATAATTTCTGTAAAAGTTGTGAGATTTGGAGAGATTTCTACCTTCAGCACGATGTAGCTGCCAAAATTTTTTGTATATCCATCTACCCTTCCCTATAAATGTTTAAAAACCAATAAAATTCTTTTTTTAAAAAAACCCTTTTATTAATTTACTGTGAATTCTGCTCATTCACATCCAGCAAAGTCTTTCAAGCGAAGATGTACAGTCACAGACCTAATCTGGCTTGGAGAGCTGACAGGCCAATATCTGCAAAACTTGGCAAGGAGTCTCAGAGAGTCCCGAACCAATTAAGCGAACTAATTGTCTCCTGCAAACTCCCCTCCCCTTTCGCTCCTCTTTTTTTTCCTCTGGGAGCAGCCATTCATCCCAAATCCCAAGTCAACCCCTGTTCTTTAGCTGTTCCCTTCATCTGACAACTCTGTACATGTGCGCACTGGGAACAGGCTCCAGCTGTTCTCTGCCTCACTGATGTCTGACTCTGAAGGCATACTCTGATAACTGGAATACAACTCTGGTCCCCTCTCTGCCTCCAGCATAGAGCCCTCATCAGAGCCTTTCCCAGACTCCAGGACTGGCCCATGTTCCTCCCCAACCTCCTCACTGTCTGAATCTGCTGCCAGCTCTGCTGGCCGCTGGTGGGCCACAACATCAGGATCATGGGATAATTTGGGTGCAGTTGAGCAGAGTTTTCTTTTGGTTATTTATATTATGGTAATTGTTTCATCTATTTATATTCTGTATGTCGTATTTATATATTGTACAATATCTGTTTTAACGCTATGGTTTATGGCTTGTGTTTTGTTAGTGTATATCACTCAGAGTGTCATTGTTGAGTTGGATCCAGTAATAAATCAAATTTTAAAAATTGAATTTTGCAGCCTTTAACGTATGCAGTTGTCACTCCCAGATTTAACCATGTGCCTGCTAGAAATTTCAGTAAGTAAGATCCTTTTCTCCATGTGAAGTAAGATGGATACGCAATCATTTGACAAGTTGTTTTTTTCCTTTTCCCAACAGCTAACATGCCTGTGGATTATCCCAGCCAACTTGAGGAGGTGATGGATTTTATTCAAACCACTTTAAAAAGACTGAAGAGATCACCAGATAAACCACATTTCTCCAAACGGCAAAGAAACCGGCAAAATGCCGGAAGGAACAATAATTCCAACAAGAAGAAAGGACGGAGAGCTCAAAGACTCAACTCTCGGGATTGTGTCTTAAGTGAGATTCACTTAAATGTGACTGACTTGGGATTGGGATACACAACCAAAGAAGAATTGATTTTCCGTTATTGTAGTGGTTCGTGCGAGACTGCTGTAACCCTGTATGACCAAATTTTAAACAATTTAACCCAAAATAAAAAGTTGGTCAGTGACAAAATCAGGCCACAGCCTTGTTGCAGACCCATTGCTTACGATGACGACCTTTCGTTTTTGGACGATGACCTATCAACTTATCACATACTGAGGAAACATTCCGCTAAAAAATGTGGGTGCGTTTGATGTCCTTGTGTGTTTGGACACGGGCTACGATATTGCATTCCTGCTAAAATGGGCAAAGAAGGGGACCAAGGCTCCCGAGGAAAGGAAAAACGTTGGCTTCAAATGAAGGAAGAGGACCAAGCATACAGGAGAACAACAGCTGTGCGAGCCTGGTTGGTGGAAATCCAGCACGGGATACTTGGTGAAGCTACAACATGATGGAGCTTTTGGTTACTACAGGAAGGCAAATAGACATCAATGCTCAGGGGATGAGATCCAGGATGAATGGGAAATACTTTACACCATTGGTTTTGAGGTGATCCACCATTGGCACAAAACTTAGCCGAACAGGTGCTTATCAACACAAGCCCCCTTCTTCCTTCTTTGTTTTCTACCACTACCACCCTCCCTCCCCAAATGGAAGTTAAACTATTGATCGCAGGCCTTCATCCCAATCTGGAGGCATAATCTGTCTTTCATATTGAGAAGAATGTGTTTTATGATCAGATGCAGGGGCTCCTGGGGGTGGAATCAACAATGTCAGAATGGCCACTATGATTAGATGGTGACTGGAGTGCCAACCCTTTTTAAATATGTCTGATGCATGTTAAAAAGGAACAAGGCTTTGGTTATCCAGCCACATCCATGATTTCGGTCTTGTTGACCTTCATCCCTCGTAGACCCCCCTGATCCAAACCTTCCCTAATTTTGCATCAGAGGTGGGTTCCTACCTATTCGGTCCGCTTCGACCAAATAGGTAGTAACTCCGGCGGACACGTGACCGTACCGGTTCTATCCTCAGCAGTGCCATCTCGATTTTCTGCTCTGCACATGCGCAGAGCAACCTTCATTGAAAAAAATGTAATTTTTATTCCTTTTTAAATGTTGTGCACATGCACAGATCATTTTAAGTGTAAATGCGCACACGCAGGGGGTGCATGTCTGGTGCGTGCGTGAGCAAAGCCAGCACGCGTGTGCAAAATTTTTCGGGCACCGAACCAGTAGTAATGGCAGCCTGAACCCACCTCCGCCTTGCATCCTCCAGTTAATATGAACTGGGTTTCCAGAATTCTTCCTAATGGCCATACTGGCTGAAGCATTCGGAAAACTGAGATCCCAGGTTGAAGAAGGCCACTGTGTGAGCAATCCTGAGGAATTTATCAGGATATTTGAGATGCAAGAGTGGAATGTATAGAAATGTTATAATGGAGAAAACACACTTGATGAAAGGAGGAAATTATCCTAGCAGAACTTTGCTGGCTAAATTTGTCCAGCTTGAGAACTGACAGTTCCCAACAATTCACTCGGCACTTTTTTTGATACTTGTTTATGGAAAGCCTAGCAATTGTAGACCTTTGTCTTCCATTGCTAATAGTCTCTTTTAGAAATCCTTCACCAAAATCTAAACTTGAAATTCTGCTCTTGATTTACCAGACCACTTAGATCAATTGTACATCACAACATCCCTCTCTTTTTTTGTGATGTAAAGACATTAACAAGCTTCTTTTCCTTCTGCCTTGTGACTAATGCAGAATTATTCTACCCATACCAATCGGTCAGAAAGGAAACTCACAACAGAGTCCTCCGTTACTTCAAGCTTCAAATGGAGTTACATATACAAGTAGTCCTTGACTTACAAGAGTTCATTTAATGACCGTTCAAAGTTACAACGGCACTGAAAAAAGTGACTTAGGCCCGTTTTTCACACTTACAACTGTCGCAGCAATCCCCATGCTTCAGGTGATCAAAATTCAGATGCTGGATAACTGACTCATATTTATGATGGTTGCAGTGTCCCGTGGCCATGGGATCAGCTTTTGCCAACCTTCTAACAAGCAAAGTCGATGGGGAAGCTTAACAACCATGTTGCTAACTTAGCAGCTGCAATGATTCACTTAACAACGGTGACAAGAGAAGTCATAAAATGGGGCAAACTCACTTAACAAATGTTTCCCTTAGCAACAGTAATTCGAGGACTAGCTGTAAATCGAAAGCAATTCCATATTTTTATATACAGGTAGTCCTCAATTAACAATAATTTGCGTGCCAACCTTTTGAAGTTATTGGCTCTGAAAAGGGGGATTTACAAATGGTCCTCACACTTATGACCATTGCATTATCCCCATGATCTTGCTTGGCAACTGGCGTGCACCGTATTTACAACTGTTGCAGCATTTTGAGTCAGGAGATCACCATCTGTGATCACCTTCCCAGCTGGCTTCCAACAAGCAAAGTCGATGGGTGAAGCCGAGTTCACTTAATCGTGTGATTCACTTAATAACTGGAGTAATTTGCTTAGCAACCGTGACAGAAAAAGGTTGTAAAATCGAGTGGGGCTCACCTAACGACCATCTTGCTTAGCGACAGAACTTCTGGTCTCGATGGTGGACGTAAGTCAAGGAGTACCTGTACGGGAAAGAAGTCAAGCTCAACTTTTAAGTATATTGCTGAATTCTAAACAAATGATGATGAAAAAGATGGAGGATTTCTAAAAGCGAACTAATTTAGAATGTAAGTGATAAAGGATTAATGCAGGAGGGAGAGGGATGGTACCTTTTCTGTTTCCCAACATAGCGGGCTGTGTTTTTAATCACCTGTCTAGCAAAATGCCATTTAAAAAAAAATGTGGATCTTTTTTTGGTTTAAAGAAGGACTAAGATCGCTTACTTAATGAACTACATTTTTTATTTGCGGTTATCGTGAGTGAAGAGAAAGACTACTTGATGCAATGCATCCTGTCTAAAGTCAAATCTAGAGAAAATATTTATTGAGATTTTAAGTTATTATTATTATTATTTATTACGGTTCAGACATGAGTTTCAGTTTCATTATTTATTTAAAGCTTCTTTCTTCTAAAGAGGTGCCAAAGTTACAATGGGATAGTGATGCTGGGATCAAGGTAATACAGTTTTTCTTTTTTTGAAAAAAAAAGTATTAAGAATTAATATCAGGAATTCAAACTGTTGTTGTTGTTTTTTTAAAAAATCACTTACTTTACCATTTGAACAAAAATTATGAAAGCCCAGGTGGATAGCACTTCATCATACCCATTGCAATATGTTTTATCATTGATAAAACTTTCATCATCTTCTTTAACTAGTTGAAAGTTTGGAGATTCCCTAACTTCTGACCGTTCAGGATATGTCATACTTTGTTACCTTTGATGGGGAGTGGGGGGGAGAGGGCAGAGTATCATAAACACCAGAAAATATCAATAATAATTTAATACCTGAATATCCTGTCAGATGTTAATGGGTTTAATTTTGAGATGTCTCTTCCTTGGCCACATTCAGCATAGGGAAGTGATTGGAGGCCATCAAAGATGAGTTATTTGAAATAATAACAGTGATGACTTTCAAACGACTGAGCTATATTCATTTCCAAGACCATCCTCTCCCATAAGAAGCCACTGGGTCAACTGATGGAGTAGATCGGAGTTTCCCACCCTTATCAACTTTAAGAAAGGTGGACTTCAACTCCCAGAATTCCTCAGCCAGCCTGTTGCTAAAGTTGCTAAAATTGGGAAGCACTGCATGCTTACATTTTTAATACAATGTCCTTTTAAATTATCTGAAGTGCATTTCAGTGGAAATCTGCATACAAATTGTTGGATGCCCAAGCTTGTATTGTTTGACACAACCCCTAAAATAGCAACTATAAAAGTATCTATTTGAAAGGGTCTTAGAGGGGAGGCAAACCCATTGCAGCAAAGGCTTAGTCATTGGTCACTAAGACAAGAAAGTTAAGCATTTGTTTAATGTTGTCTCAGTGAAGTGAACAAGATTTGATAGTGCCCAATTTGGCGACTCTTAATTTTCTACATTGTTTCTACTTCAAATGGAACATAATGTTTCTTGGGATATCTCAAACCCTTCTCCCAAGAAGCATTTTATGTCCTTGCGTAGCATTGGTCAAGAGCATCGTACACCTGGAAAGATATTCCTACTATCTGAACATTTCACCCCTTATGAAAAAGTAATTACCATATTTTTAGAGTATAAGACGCATCTCCCCCCCCCCAAAAAAAGAGGGTGAAAATTTGGGTGCATCTTATACACCAAATATAGCCAAAAAAATGAGGCATTCAAAAAACACACACAAGTAACTGATTCAGCAGGATTCAATAACTTCCCTTTACATATAATATAGCACATTAAGTAAATAGACAATACCAAATGCAGGTTTTCCAACATGGTAGTTCAGCAGAGGAGAGAAGTTTCACTTTCAGTTTTTAGTTTCAGATATCAGCACAGCATGCAGCTTTAGTACAGAACAAGCCACGCCCAGGCTCCTTGTTGCTCACACAGAAAATACTGTTTGTTTCCAAACAGTCCTCAACTCTCTCACACACTGACAGGATGCTAGCCAGATGAATACCATGGATGCTGCTAGATAGAGGCAGAATATTTTTTTCTTATTTTCCTCCCCCAAAACTAAGGTGCATCTTATACTCTGGTGCATCTTATACTCCTAAAAATATGGTATATAGTATTTCTGTAGTCTTTGGCAGATATTAGTTTCTAGAATTGGTCTTAAGCTGCTAAAACATTGTTTAAATACACCTAACAATTGAATCGACGTTTCTAATGGTGCTCTCCTTGTTTTTAAAGAGGAGCATGGGGGGAGGGATTTAAATTGTGCAAATTTTAGGATCCTTATTACTTTATGACAATAGTTCATAATAAGCGAGATCATTTTGTCCTGTCTTTTGATTCTGACTGACAATAGCTAAAAAGAGTTTGCTCTCCAAGGCTTCTTATCTAATGTTCTTAAAGCAGAGTTCCCAGGAAATGAGAATGAAGACCTTACATGTTTGAAGCTGGTTTGCTATTTCTGCTGCTATTGCCTACCATTTTACTACCAAGATATAATTGTCCCAAAGGTGCTTTTTTCAAAGGGCAACTGGACTTTGTTTTTCCTTGAAGACGTTTTGCTTTTCATCCAAGAAGCTTCTTCAGTTCTGAAGTGCATTGTTTGAGAACTGAAGAAGTTTCTTGGGTGAGAAGCAAAAAATCTTCAAGGAAAAACAAAGTCCAGTTTCCTTTTGAAAAAGCATCTTTGGGACAACCATTACCTGGATGACTGAGAATCTCCATAGACATACTGAGATAAAGGAACTTTTCATGAATCTTAATATATTCTTGAATTAAGCTTTCCATTCTTCCTGCCACACCTTTATTTTTTTTCATGCAATATATTATCTCATAGGATGATTACTTGTGGCTTCTTGGGACACATAACTTTATGCTCACCATTTCCTACTTGCCAATCCCACCTTCATTCAGTTGGACTATGGAGGCAAGGAAGACCTGTGTCTCAACATATACAGTTTACCAAGGTGAGATGGCTAGGAACTATAAAATAGAATCCCACAATCTCCCTCTTAAGTTAAATCTGCTATGTGTAGACAACCCAAAATAGAAATTCCTC
Source organism: Natrix helvetica (assembly GCF_964273705.1). Lineage (NCBI taxonomy): Eukaryota > Metazoa > Chordata > Lepidosauria > Squamata > Natricidae > Natrix > Natrix helvetica. The sequence continues at coordinate 20,924,143 of NC_138552.1, read as the reverse complement.
CAGTCCCACAGTGTTCAGAGGTTTCTTCCAAGAAAAAGGAATCCTTTGTCTTTTACCTCTCTGGTAGAAATTCAACAACTACTTTGATGTAGCAGATAGAATATTTATTGGAATTGCAACACCATAATAATTAACGTGGAATTTGAAAAAAAAAACCCTCAGAATTTGATAAGATAAAGACCAAAGAGAAAAGAAATCCATGTTTCACATTCTGCCAAAAACTACAGAGCACATGTGGATTATGTAATAATGAAAAAGAATAAAAACACACTCAACACCAATTAACCCATAATCAAAGTTTTATGAAAATGTAGCCTTATTTTTTCACACTAGAAAGCAAGTACAGAAGAATTGATGTTCCTGATCATTTGCCTGCAGAAATTACCTTGCAGCCACAGTAGTGGGTTCCAATTCCCACCTGTTTTTTATGCATGTCATGTGTGCACATAAAAATACAGGTGTCACTTTGATTACATTATCAGGGATGCTATTGAAACTTTGACTAAACCTGCAAATATGCCAGTTTTTTTCATGTCTGACTCTGCTACCATTACTAATGTATTACAGACATGGGACCACTATAATTTTCATCCAAATATTGTAAGTGCAATTTCTATCTCTTTTTGACTTTATTTTTTTTTATATACAGTTGGTCTCCAATAAAACATAAGTGACTGTAATCCAGAGAACATACCGTATATCATATCCCAGGCTATAACTCTATTCTTATTAACATTGAAAATAAGATTTCTGAAACCAATGGAACATCAAATTAGCATTCCACTGAAATGAAGTAGATTTAAGGTCACGTAATTCAGTCGGAGTGGGTATATGAGAATTATATTAAAAATAATTCCAAGCACTTTGTTTTTGGAAACGTCGAGAAGTAATTTTGCTGGGCTTCTGCATACACTTCATTCATGCGGCCTTTGCATTTGAGAAATATCTTTTGCAAGAATGGGATCTGAGCGGGATTTAAGCCAACAGTTCAGTATATCTCTGTCATCGAGAATGTGTTCCATCCATTTGGGAAAAGGTTTCTAAAGCTTCCAGCAAAATATTTTGATTTTGTCCTAGGGATGTTGACCTTTCTGTGGATTACATCTTACGTGCCTGCCTAAAGCTTGTCTTGAAGCCACTTTTTATTATGTTGCTCCAGAAATTTGTGTGGCTATTGTTGTCCGTGTTCATTTTATATTCTGCTGTGTTCAGCAGCATTCCCAATTTAAATGAAAAGGAACACATCCCCCTAGTTTTAATTGTTTAAAAGGGCTGTGCCTGCTTCAAAAATGATTCAGGCAAGGGGCTTCAAATGTCTTACACAAGCTTGACAGCTCTCTGCTTTTGTTAAAAAAATCTTTCTGCAACCCCCACCCCCACCCCCAGCAGGCCTCTAGAACAGGAGTGTCAAACTAGCGGCCCATGGGCCAATTGTGTCACATGCAAACCACAGCTACCCCAGCTCCTTGAATGGGAAAAATGTCACAAAATGTCACGTGATGCCAATGTGACATGGCGAGTTTGACATCTGTGCTCTAGAACAATCTCACTGCTTTAAGGAGTTGACGTGTGTGATTCTTAAAGCAACTGTAACTTTTCTTCAAGTTCAGGTAGTAACCTGAACAATTATGAGCTGCCTTATTGTCTAACAGAGTCTTGCATTCACACTTGTGCAACTGTGCAAGGTTCAAAGGACTTTTCTGATATACTTTTTGAAGCCTCCATAACCCTATAGCTTAGCATAGAGGAAGGCAGTCTAGGACCATCCAGATATTTTGACTTACAAGATGCCAGGTCTCTTGCCATCAGCCACGCTGGTGAGGATCAAGACTCACTGAATTCAAAATTATTGAGCTACAGTAACACAGCCAGCTGCTACCCTATATTTCCACATATAAATAATTATTAACGGCGTCGATGCCTATCTACTCAGAAGTAAAATTGATTGCATTCAAGGGGACTTACTCCGGAGAGCAACCTAACACTCTTTCGGCTAGAATTATTGTCACATTGACTTCCAGTTTTAATTTCCTTTCCAGGGAACCTTTGATGTTTCCTGTAAGTCTGGCTTTCATAGAGAGGATTTAAACATTTGTTTAATATTCCCACTGAAACAAAAGGAATTTTACTGGATTTTATCCAAACGGGGGGGGGGGGTGGAATGATGAGGGAATAGTGATAGAATGGTCATATGACAGGATACAAGACTGCACGAAAGTTTATCCTTTAATGAGTTTCCACAATCTGAATCTTAATGTGGAAAGAATATTACCAAACAGGCTGCATTACAAACCAATCAGTCTGTTGAATCTTGATTGCTTCTGGCAAGTCAGGACCAATAGCAGTTTCACATCTTGTGTTAAGCCACAATTTACTAAATGTTTTATTTTTGGCTTTTGTGAAGCTATCTAACTGCTGTGTTGAAACCATGGTTTATGGTTTAGTGCAATGCATGGACCTCATACTGTTCCCTGTAAGATAAATCAGCAAGACATAAATTCGGCTGGTACGTATTCTGAACAATTAGCTGTCATGTTTGGGCTAGGTCATACTTATATGACTGGTTTATCCTTAATCATAATATGGTACTATGTGGTCATCAATGGGAAAAATCTAATGGATTTGATGATGTAAGAACATCATGGCTCCTATTCTCAAGTTTTTCCATATGCATGAGTCCAGTTATCTTTTCAGACAGGGAAGTCTGCAGAAGGCAAAATGATACCCTCAAAATATTAATCCAAACCAACCGGGGCAATAGGTTCCGTCTCTTTTCATGAAGCATTCAAGCACCTTTACAGAAATCACTTTGGCCTTTGCTGTGAGCCTCTTTCAGCAAACAGTAGCTTTCCCTCAGCCTGTTTCCCCAGCCTGTCCCATCCTTTAATGGCAGCCTAATGCTAACAAACCAAAAAGGTAAAGTTGGTGATTTTTGCCCACTCTGGAAATAAGAACTGAAAAAAAAAATTAAAACAGATAGTTGTTATTATTGGGGATTTTTACTTCACCTCCAATTGATGTTTCAGCCGTTTGTGTTAAGCAAAGTTCTCTACAGACTTTATTTTTGTACAATATGCATTTTATAAACTTTTTATGAAATAAAGCTTCTTTCTATTGTTATGGGGTAATTTACTGTCATTGTTGCACAACTGTAAAGGTGGCTTTTGTCTGGACTTTTTGGAACAGAATCTCAAAGTCAGGTAAGGCTTTGGGTTGTCCGCCTCGAAAAAAAGCCAAGATGTCGGTTACAATTGCGCAATTTATACTCCACCCTTTTTCCTGTGACATCACTCATACAGAACTTGGATCACATGGTTGTAGCTGCGCCAGGGGTGGGATTTAGCCAGTTCGGACCGGTTCGGGCAAACCGGTAGCTCCTACGATCAGCTGGGAGTTAACCGGTTCACTCCAATGATCAAGTTGGCCGGCCGCCTCTCCGCTTTACTTACCGATATCCTCTCAGTTGATTCGCATGGCAGAGCTGATTGCCGCGGCTCAGCTGTGTTACTCCCCAGAAGAAATGTGGAAGGTAAGTTTTGATAAAACTGCGCACACAATCACAAAAAAAGCGATCACCCAACCGGTTATTAAACCGGCAGGATCCCACCACTGTAGGTGCCATCTTGAGTTTTTTACCTCTCCCTGCAAATGCCCTGGTTCAGTATCAGGTCACTTTATTGGGAAACAATTGTATATTAGATGAGGGGATCGGTTGCTCTGGAGACCCCTTACATACATGACTGATGGCTGATTTCTTAGGTAATATATGGCAATTCTGCCTCTGTCCATCAACTGGCCTTGTAGAAACTCAGCTAGTTGAAGCACATGTGAAAGATAAATCCCAAAGCCAAAGAACTCTCCCGAGCTCTGATTCATGAGGCTCTTGGGATGGCATGCACTCATCAAGACATTTTACCAGTCACACGTGATTGACTGTAGCAATACATAGGAGAATCCTATGAATTTTCCAAAGGTAAAGACGTAGAAAAATATTTTTCACAAAGTTATATAAGATCCCACTGAATAGTTTTTCCCTGCCGAAATTTAAATGGAATGCCTTTCAACATGGAGAGGATCTAGTCCTAGAGCTATTAAAGAGGACCTTGTGAAAGGAAACTCTTGGCAATTCTAATTCTAATTGGTTGGAAGTTTAACTAAAGTCCTCTGCCTGAATGGAGATTACTCCCCTTTTTGTTTCATGTCAATGGGTGAGTACAGAAGAGTCTAATATTAGTTCTTGTTAGATTTTATTGTGTACTAGCCGATAACCTGGTGTTGCCCGTGCATTTATTTATAGGGGGGAAATGTCCGGACCAAACCTAATTTCTAATGTTGGATTTTCCCCCTCACCAGAGGGAGCCCCCTTGTGGAGTACTGTGAAGCTGCACAGTAGAAGCCATTTTAAGGCACAACATGCTGTATCTTAACAGAACACGCACCCCAAGGGGTTTTAGGGGTGTCTTACCCCCACAGTATTTGTTTCCAGAGAGTAAGTCATTTGTGTACCTAGTTTGGTTGAAATTGCTGAAAGCGTTCCAGAGTTATGCTGGAACACACACACACACACACACACACACACACAGCCATTTTTACATACTATATAGATTTAAAATTCAAATAAAATTTTATTTTAAAAAATTGACAAGGTGGCAGGTGGAGTGTCACCATGAAAGCTTCAGTGGCTTGCCCAATGTTCTGTCCACCAACTCAGGATTTCTCAACCTCAGGAACTTTGGAGTCCGTACATCTTAAAGTTCCTGAGGTTGAGAAACATTGCACTAATTCACTGATTTTGATCCCATGTGACACTTAGGCTGTTTGGGGGTTCATATTCTCTGTCTCTATCTCTCTCATACACCCTCATTAAATCTCAATGAAAAAAATTGGCTAGTCTGCCAGCACAATGCCCCATCTATTATCATACCAACTTTGAGGTCAGCCACCCAACAAGTTTTATTTCTTTTGGAGCAATCTTTTCCCCCCTCACTATCCTTTTTATATCTCTTGTTCCTTCCATTTCATTCTTGAGGAAAGCTGCCAACTTTCCCACCATTCTTCCCAAATTATATATAAAAAAATCCCACCTACCTATGAGCTGTTGTTGTTTTTTAAACTAGAGATTAAAAATATGGCCTTTCGCGGTCATATTTCAGATTAGATCAGAACACCTCAAGAAGGATAAAAGTCATTTATATTGCAATGCCACATCTTTTGCACATCCTATTCCTGATACTTCAGTGGCTAATTCCATCCATCAATAGAAGCAGCCACATTAAAGCCTGGAGGGAAAGCTTAACAGCAAGAATGCTGGAGGCTGGGATGCACAAACATTTCTGTGTTAGCGGTAGCCAGAGATCCAAACCACGATAGCACTGAAACATCCTGTTCAAATGATCCACATGCCTCCTGGATTTGTGATATGATATATGCACTTGCTCTGGTTTTTATTTGGCAAGAGGTGAGTTCTGTGTGTGTGAGAGAGAGAGAGAAAGAGAGAGAGGAAATGATGGAGGAAGGGGGGAGGGAGGGAGGAAGGGAGAGGAAAAAAGAGGGAGTAATTGAGGAAGGGAGAGGGAGGGAGGGAGAGATAGGGGAGGGGGAGTGAGAGGAAGGGAGAGGGAGAGAGAAACAGAGGGAGACAGAGAGAGAGAGAGAGAGAGGGAGAGGGAGGGGGAGAGAGAAGAGAAAGAGACAGACGGGAGGGGGGAGGAGGAGAGAGAAACAGAAAGAGACAGACAGAAAGAGAGAGAGAAAGAGGAGAGAGAGAGAGACAGAGAGAGGGGGGAGGGGGAGAGAGAAACAGAGAGAGAGAGAAAGAGAGAGGGAGGGAGGGGGAGAGAGAGAGAGAGGGAAGAGCTCAGGAATTGAAAGGCTGCCACATCCAACAACCTACCTTCACAAGTCTTCTCTCATTTAGAGGGAAGGCTGATCCTGCCTTCAGACATGTGCTACGTTCTAGGGGCAACTAAAAGAAGAAACCTGGAATGTTAGCCTGGGAAGCTTCAGATGCTTTTGCTCAGAGAAGTGGGAGCGAGTCATCCAAGATTTTGGGCAGGGTAGGAGGCCATTGACAGCTCTGAAATAAATAGCAACAAGAAAAATAATTGGTCCCAAGTTTCAAAGCACTAAGGCAGAAGTGGAAGGGCTAGTAGAATGTCAAGCCCTTGGATATTATTCTTATGAAATTGACCTTCAACAAGTGCTACTTTGTTCTGTCTATCAAAAGAAGAGGAGGGGGTCAATGCCAAACACATCTGCATTTGTCCTTAGCTAGGAATAGCAGCAACCATCCTTCTGTTGCATAAATAAGTCCTGATAAATGATTTCCAAGTATTCAAGATTTGCAGCATTTTTTTCTGCTTTACGGATAGCACATTTCCTCCCTCCCTCCCTCCTTTCTTTTTTTCTTCCTTTTCTTTCTTTCTTTTTCCTTTCCTTTCTGCCTCTCCTTCTTGTGGGTAAGATACAATTGAATTGGCAGTAATAGATTTCATCAAACTGTCATTCTTCACACAGGCTCCAAATACTACTCAAAGGGTTAAAGACTAAATAGGGGAACTTGTGGTAGGGGGACAAATAATATAAGCTCTGGTCTTACATCCCCCTATGGACAGTGTCCACCACCTCCTGCTCAATTTTTTAAAGATGTACAGATGGATGCAAAAGGAAGGAAAACATTGTGCAAATACTGTATTTCACGTTTAAGAAGAGCCATGGTGGTGCAGTGGTAGGAATGTAGTATTGCAGGCTAATTCTGCCCATTGCCCGAAGTTCGATCCTGACCGGCTTAATTGACTCAGCTTTCCATCCTTCCAAAGTTGTAAAATAAGGATCCAGATTGTTGGGGGCAATATGCTGATTTTGTAAACCGCTTAGAGAGGGCTGTAAAACACTATGAAGCTGTATGTAAGTCGAAGCACTATTGCTATTTAAAAGGATCTTCAGGTTTGAATTTTTTTTAAAGGATCCAAATAATCAGTTCTCAATTGCATTTCTATCTCTTCTACAATTCCCCAACCCCAGCATGTAGTTTAATACTGCACATCAAACCTTTATATAATGTACAGTAACACCTGTCTTAAAGTATAAATAGTTCCATTGGGATATCCCCGGGGCTCAGTTTAAGCTCATTTGCTGCCTGCAATAGCATTAACCACAAGTACAGTTGTGGCATACCTAACACACCACTAATGTGTTGCTTTATAGCAAAGGCATTCTCTGGTGATCACTCAATCATATGTTTTATTGCCAGGTCTTTTGAAATGGTCAAATGTCATTCTAGAGGAAATGGGGAACGGGCTTAATTTATTTTCAACTCCCCATTCCATACATGGTACCGATGATTTTATTCCTCTTTCTGCATTTACCATAAGGTTATATCGCAAATGCTTTTCTCTTTCTTGAAACATGTTTTATAGCTGGCAATGAGCAGGCCAAGGTTTGCACACTAGGTAGAAGTTGGCCATCTAATGTAAAAGAAAGACAGCTGAAAATGTTTTGAAATGTTTGTGAGTGGAATAGCATGTTCAAGGAAACAGGAATTCTAAACATTAAAATGGGTATGTAGGCACAGAAGTTGATTCTTTCCAGGAAGTTTTAAAATGAAAACTGCTCCCAGAAAAACACTGTGTATAATTTCTCCCTTGAGAGACATTAACTATCATAACATTGAGTGTGCATCTATATACCTACTATGGTTCTACAATTAAATGTCTTGAAGCGATGCTGCTGAAAGCATTTTAATTGGGATGTCTGCTGGAATACAACCAGGGACGCGGTGGCTCAGTGGCTAAGCTGCTGAGTTTGTCGATCAGAAAGGTCGGCAGTGCGGCGATTCAAATCCCTAGCGCCGCATAACGGATTGAGCTCCCATTACTTGTCTCAGATTCTGCCAACCTAGCAGTTCGAAAGCATGTATAAATGCAAGTAGAAAAATAGGGACCACCTTTGGTGGGAAGGTAACAGCGTTCCATGCGCCTTCGGCATTTAGTCATGCCAGCCACATGACCATGGAGACGTCTTCGGACAACGCTGGCTCTTCAGCTTTCAAACAGAGATGAGCAGTGCCCCCTAGAGTCAGGAACAGCTAGCACATATGTGCAAGGGGAACCTTTACCTTTACCTTGAATACAACGTGTGACTGTCCCCTGGAAACATTTCAGAAAGAAAAAACAAGAAGAACCAAAATGAAACAAGAAGAGGAAAGCCCAATTCAGAAAATTAGAAAAAGTCAGAGCTTTTTCCATTCGCTGTCAGCCCTTGAGATAGTCCAGACAGGAAACTAAAACCATTTATACTAACATTACCTTTATTGTATGTCATAATAACAGAATCTCCCAAGTGTGAAGACACCTCTTCTGTCCCTTGCTTCTACTTTTCAGAGAGCCCAGGAGGGTCCCTTCTGAGATGCTTTCTCTGACCTCATCCCTCTTTTGCATGTCTTTTATCAGACTATTGTCTCAGCTGCAATTTAAAAATAAAATCCACTGATCTCTCCTATGACATTCTTCTTCAACCTCCTGCCATCCACATGTATAGGATGAGGTTTATTTATTACTAGCTGGGTACCCGTGCTTCATCATGAAACTATGTGAGCGGGCTATGCAGGAGAAATTCCGTTCACAATCTGTTGGCTCAGGAGTGGTCGGTGATTGTAACACATAAGGGAATATTGCTCCCACCACCTTGAGCCCGGAAGCAGTTCCATCGGTGGAAGGCATAGACATTTTGGTGAATTACTGATGTTTAGAAATGTAAGGAGCCCCAGACTGCTCCTGAGTGAAGGAGTGGAACGTCTGCCAGTTTGAACTGAGGTAACAGAATGTGAGGCAACTGGCAGTTGTAACAGAGTTCTTTTCTGGTGGGGAGGGGGAGTAGAACTCCTTAGCATCAGAGTATGTTAAATACTGTACAAAAAAATACTAATGACCTGATGGTCATTTCAAAAACTTCTTTCTTAGCGAGCACCTAGAAGTCAAGAGGCACATAGGTGCCAAATTTCAAGTTCGGGGGCTTTATGGTTCCAGAGATTTTGTGATGAGTGGTGATTGGCTTTTATATATATAGATTTATTAAATGTAATTCCAAGTTGACTCAATAGTCAAGCTGCCTAGCAGAGTATCTGCACAGTGAGTCAAAAGGGTCAAGATGGCAGCTGCCACTAGATCATTGAATCCCTGCCCCCTTTCTTACCTGTGTTATACTGCCCTTTTGGGGGGGGGCTCCCTACCACCATTTGGTCATTCCTGCATACTGGCATGTCTAGAATCTATTGTCCAATATATCTGGAGGGCAGCAAATTGTCCTATAGAACTTCAACTAATCCTCAACAACTGACAACTGGTTTTAAAAAATGATCACGAAGTTGAAATTGCACAATTTCAAATGGACCCAGGTAGGAAACAAAAGAAAAGGAAGAGAAGTTGAGCTGGGTGTAAAAACAAGAGAGAAAGTATGCAGTAGAAGTGCCGTCTGATGCATGAATTTCATTTCTTCTTCATATGCGTGCACAGATTGTTGTTGGAAAGGGTTTGCTTATATAGGCTTGGCTGCTATGAGACACATGGATTATATCAATGCACATAATTAGATTTTATTGGATAAAAGTAGGAAAAGTTTTCATATATGCTCACAGAAAGTGCAAATTTTATAGATAGATAGATAGATAGATAGATAGATAGATAGATAGAGGTAGGTAGGTAGGTAGGTAGGTAGGTAGGTAGGTAGGTAGGTAGATAGATAGATAGATAGATAGATAGATAGATAGATAGATAGATAGATATTTGTGTGTGTGTGTGTGTGTGTGTGTGTGTGTGTGTGTGTGTGTGTATCTACAAATTCAAATTTGATAAAAAATATATGCTTTCTTTTATCGAGATGGCATTGTTATTCATTTCTTCACTCCTGGTTGGCTACAGCCTTCTGTTTCATTCCTGATGCTTTATTTGGTTATGAGTTGATGACTGTTCAATCTGTCTCGATCTCTGACTAAACTCCACAATAATGAAAGACTCACAAGAGATGAGTGACATCAGTAATCCAAGACTGCAACTATTCAAATGGACAATGCGAGGCCTTTAAATAATATACTATTTTTAGGCTCTGGGTGATCACTGTACACTAGAATGCATTACAAGCCCCATATTGCCAGTTTATTAATTTGAATGTTACTTTACTTGCATTTAGATGAGGTGGCAAAGTCTTCAGGTCATCAAAGACTGTTGAATATCAAATCAGTCTTTTCGCCTTCTTTTCCTTCCTTTGCTATCCTGCTTTTTGTAAAATCATGTTTGATAATGATATCTGAAGCTCATAGAACACATTTTTTGTTTTTGCTTTTGAGTTGAACACTAAGGAAATTACTGAATGCCCCAAGATGAATTTTGAAATTTTCCATTGTCAACCTCTTCCTCTTTCCATTGCAGCACTTTTGATATTTTTTAACATACAAAAATATGTAGATAAGGAAGAACACAGTCAGATTCTTACCCACTGTTGTATCTACCTGCACTAAAAATTGGTTTCCAGATTGATAAGATTGAAAAATGTGTTTAAAAAAACCAACCAGCTGTACATCTTTCTGTTTTCAGTGAAGAGCTTCCTCTCCTTGTTGGTCCATCAGGAAGAGGAAGAAAGAGAACGAAAAAAAAGAGAGGGAGAGCAAAAGGGGAGGGAGGGGGAAGGGGGAAGGGAAGGAAAAGCCTTGTACTCTAATGTATAGAGCAGGGGTATCATACTCATGGTCCACGGGCCAGATACATCACCCGCTGGCCACGCCCAGTTTAGTGAAGGGGGCAAAAGTCACAATACATCATGTGACGCCGCCGTGACGATGCGAGTTTGACACCCCTGGTATAGAGGTAGTCCTTGACTTGCAATCATTTGTTTAGTGACCATTCAAAGTTCCAAAACTGAAAAAGTAACTTACTAGCAGTTATGGCATCTATGACCATTAAAGCATGGTGACATGATCAAAAATTTGATGCTTGTATTTACGATGGTTGCAATGTCCTGGGGACATGGGTTGCCATTTGCAACCTTCCAAGTCAGTTGATTTTGGTAGAGGATTTTAGTTTCTGGGCATGCAGTTTAAGCTATGGGAATGAGAGCACCAAATGGCATAAGATGGGTCGAACCCAGAGGTGGTATTCAGCCAGTTCTGACAGGTTCTGGAGAACCGGTAGAAGAAATTTTGGGTAGTTTGGAGAATCAGCAAATAGGCTGGCCACGCCCCCGCTGCCTCCCAGATGATCTTCTTTTGTTGCCCTGAACAGGAGAACAGATCTGGAAAGCAGGTTAGTGGGGTGGGGAGGGAGTGGGGATTTTTCAGTAACCTTCCCCTGCCACGCCCACTAAGCCACGCCCACAGAACTGGTAGTAAAAAAAATTGAATCCCACCACTGGTTGAAGCTCTCATGACTAGTAAAAATGAAGTAGGGCAAAGTTTAACCAGAAAGGCTTTATAATGAATCTTGTGGGGGATGGAGACACAAACCTTGAAGGAAAACCTCAGATGCTTGTGCACTAGAGAAAGGAGTGGGAGTGTTTCGTAGTGTCGTGGGGCCTATTAAATCACTCAGTGGGGGGGGGGAGCCTCCTAAAGTTCATGGCCTTCACTGTCTTCATGCTAAAACTCCCAGGTATGGGAAATAAACATGGCAGGATTAAACTCTTAGTACAGGAAAGCAAATGTGATTTAATAGGTATAATGTAGATCTGGTGGAATGACTCCTCCAAATGGAATTGGAGGACATTATTTATTCAGGAGAAGCCGAAGGTATAAAGAGGGAGGAGGATTTGTACTGTAAGTTAAAAATAGAAATCCAAGCGAACAGACCTGGTGTTACTGAAGTGATGAGTATCTAGGTTAAAAAAAAAAAAAAAAAAAAAGAAGAAGAAGAAGAAGAAGAAGAAGAAGAAGAAGAAGAAGAAGAAGAAGAAGAAGAAGAAGAAGAAGAAGAAGAAATGACAGCCATGTTGTCAGAGGGCTACTATGGCCAGCCCAACTAAGGAGAAGATGTATTGTTGCTTTCCAAAAGTAAACTGCAATTCTTTCAAAGAGGCATGAAGTAGTAGTGATGTGGGACTTTAATTAACCCAACATCTGTTAGGGGATAAACTCTGCCAAGCATGGACTTTACAGGAAATTCCTGACTTGTCTTGCTGACAACTTGCTCCTTTGGAGGATGGAGGAAAGCACAAGAGGATCAGTTATCCTTAACTTGACGCTAACCAATAGGGAAGACTTACCTGAGGAAATAGGATAGCAGCGACATTGGAGGAAAGTAGCCATGGAATGCTGATATTCTTTATTTTAAAAAAAATACACACCTTAACCTGAGTGAAGTCAAATCTGTGGACTTTAATTAATTTACACCAATTTACAGGTATGTCAAACTCTTATCGTCACATTGTTGTCAAGTGATGTATCATAACGTTTCCCCCCTTCACTAAAATGGAGGGTGGGCATGACCAGCACCTGACGTGAGTTTGACACCCTTGATTTACACCAATGTTAAGTAGGATTATACATCCAGAAAAGAAGGACTGAGAGGAATCTGAACTCGTAAAAGAAGGATATGCTAAAAGGGAAATAGACAAATTACTAAATTTGGGATATGGGAAGGAAGCATCAGGAGAAAATGTAGTTGAAGAAAAAGCGACAGTCTGAAAACAAAACAACAAGAACAACAAAAGGATATAGGTGCAAAAAGTGATTAAGGCATCAGGTTAGAAACCAGGAGACTGTAAGTTCTAGTTCCACCATCAGCACAAGAACAATTTGAGTGACTTTGGACCAGTCACTTACTCTAAGCCCAACTAACTTCACAAAGTTGTTGTTGTGGGAGAAATAGGAGAAGAAGAAGCATTATGTATGTTTTCACTTTGAGTTACTTATAAAGTAATAAAGATGGGATAAAAATCAAAAGAGAAAGAAAAAAAGAAAGAAGGAAGGAAGGAAGGAAGGAAGGAAGGAAGGAAGGAAGGAAGGAAGGAAGGAAGGCAGGCAGGCAGACAGACAGACAGGAAGGAAGGAAGGAAGGAAGGAAGGAAGGAAGGAAGGAAGGAAGGAAGGAAGGAAGGAAGGAAGGAAGGAAGCCAATAGACAAAAAGAGAATTAGTTTACTATAGGTAATCCTTAATTTGCAACAGTTCATTTAGTTACAATGGCACTGAAAAAAAGTGACATGACTATTTTTCAACCATTGCAGTATCCCCATGGTCACATGATCAAAATTCAGATGCCTGGCAACTGACTCGTCTTTATGACCGTTGCAGTGACTAATTCACCACAGCAATTCAGCAGGTACGAGCGCTAGGTTGATACTGTGAAATTCATCTGATAGCAGAAAATATGCTGAGTTCCCTATATATTCTTTTATGATTCATATGAAACTAACAAGCTCAGAGCCAGGTGGATTACACTGCATTTAATGTAGTACTTCAAGAAACGACAATTTAAGATATTAAAACTGATGGCACTGAATTGCATGCAGGGGGTGTCCATCCGTGACCAGTAAGACACCTTTGTTTTCATTCCTCTCTGCTGGATAAAAGCCTTATTTTTACATTAAACTATAACACAGTCAAGGGACGTGGTGGCTCAATGGCTAAGACACTGAGCTTGTTGACCAGAAAGGTTGGCAGTTCGAATCCCCAGTGCCAAGTAACGGAGTGAGCTCCCGTTACTTGTCCCAGATTCTGCCAACCTAGAAGTTTGAAAGCATGTAAAAATGCAAGTAGGAAAATAGGAACCACCTTTGGTGGGAAAGTAACAGCGTTCCATGCGCCTTTGGCATTTAGTCTTGCTGGCCACATGACCACAGAGACGTCTTTGGATAGCGCTGGCTCTTCGGCTTTGAAACGATGAGCGCCACCCTCTAGAGTAGGGAACGAGTAGCACATATGTGCGAGGGGAACATTTACCTTTACCTATAATGCAGTGCACTTGTGAAACACCTCACAATCCCATGTTATTATCATACAAATCTTTGTCAGCATGATGTCATGTTCCAATTAACTTTATTGAAATCCAAACAGGGCAGCTGATCCATGTTGCTAGTCCTGGATCTTATGGGTAAAAATCTACTTTCCCATAACAGTTATGCTATTTTTCTGTGAATGGCAGGCCAGTTGTCCTTTGAAATGCCCTTGTATTATTTTGTTTGAAACATCCAATAAGTTGTTTACATATTGAGAGCGAATGCTTCAAAGAATTCATTTCTTATGGCGAGAAGAAAATTAAAACAGGCAGGGGACGTTCTACAATAAGTAACACATGTAGTATGGACAGCATCATGAGAAACCATTAACCTAGAAATGAAAGTACTCGTGAAGCATGGGTGGGGATGTAGGAAATGCCTTCTGGATCCTATTTTGTCAGAAACTATATATGCAACTAAGAACAAGGGGGATGTCAGCCAAAAATGCACACTGGTGAAAAATTGATGGCCTTGCTCATCCATGAAATATGATGGGAACTAAATTCTTTTTAGGTTACTTAAGGTAAGTGGGCAGTAGAAAACCCCTTCTACTATGTTCAAAGGACTACAACTGCTTCTAACTTTCTACACAACCACTTCACCCAGGGTAATGATTTATTTATGCTGCATACACCCACAGCATTCATGGTGCTTAGAATTACAAACATGTATGAACAGAAAATCCTCTATCCCCAAATAGCTTACAGTTCAGAAGGGTGGGGGGAGAAGAGTGGAAGATACATGCGCTTTTAAGATGATTTATTTATATCAAATTTAGAAACCGCCCTTCTCACTCACAGAGCGACTCTGGGCTTAGCTACAGCTTAGCTGAGAAACCAACAAGGTTTACTTTGAGTAGACAGGATAAACTGTAGACTTTGCAGGAAGCTAGTTTTGATTTAAAATAAGATTAGAGGGCTATTAGCAACGCTGTCTGCACTGTAGGGTCAAAAAAATCAAGATGGGAGGCGGCACAAGCTAAGCCCCGCCCTTTTTCATGTCTGTGATGTAGACACACAAAAAGGGCAGGGCTTCTAGCAATCTGCCATAACCATCATGTTCACTGCATTATTAGTTTTCCATTACCCTGAAGGTATAGAGACACGGTGGCTCAGTGGCTAAGATGCTGAGCTTGTTGATCAAAAAAGTCGGCAGTTCGGCAGTTCAAATCCCTAGCACGGCATAGCGGAGTGAGCTCCCGTTACTTGTCCCAGCTTCTGCCAACCTGGATGTTTGAAAGCACGTAAAAATGCAAGTAGAAAAATAAGAACCACATTTGGTGGGAAGGTAACAGCGTTCCAGTGATGGGTTGCAGGCGGTACGTCCCAGTATGAGCGTACTGGTGCCTGCCAGGAGCACCGGGTCCTGTTCTGGTATGGTGCTTCGAAGGGCCCACCCGCCCAAGCTCCTTACCTATATTCGAGTTCTTCGGCACTTCTGTGCATGCGCACAGAGCGTATGGCGCCTGCACGATGCTCCACCGAGCAACTGGAGCGTCGCAGAGGTAAGGACGCATGCACGCATTGCATGTGTGTGTGCACGTGCTGCGCGCGTGCATGTGGGGGATGCCAGGCCCCGTTGCAGCGTACTGGTTGTAATGGGATCCAGAACCCACCACTGCAGCGTTCCATGCGCCTTCGGCATCTAGTCATGCTGGCCACATGACCACGGAGACATCTTCAAGCAGTGCTGGCTCTTCGACTTTGAAACAGAAATGAGCACCACCCCCTAGAGTCGGGTACGACTAGCACATATGTGCGAGGGGAACCTTTACCCTGAAGATGCCACTGAATTGACACCTTGGGAAAACTTGTGAAGAGTGGCGTTTGAGGAGGAAAGAATTGGAAAAGAAAATGATTTCAAGTTTTCTTTAAGAGATTTCATTGTTCTCTTCAGGATATTTCATATGCTATCCCACCAACGGGAAGGAAATACATTTTTTTCAAATCCATTTATCCCATGTTGTTTATCTCTATGGTGATTATTGTTGCCATACAGGATAGTGCTTACACTATCGTACAGTATTTGTAGATTTTGAGTTGCAGAAGACTGGAAGAGAATATTTTCTTTCAAGAAAACATTAATAACCAGCAGGCACTGGCATTTTTAGGCTTTATTTCTATTTTAATTAAGGTAGCCATTTCCCCTTACTGTAGGTAAAATAGTAAGATTTGTGCAAGGCAAATCAAGCTTTATTTTGGAAAATGTCTATTTAGAAGTGCACTGAGGTACAAACTGCATTCCTAAGGGGAAAATGTGGGTGGGTGTTAAATATTTTTTTCTGCAGCTGCATTGTCCAATATTTGTAATGGATACATCATTTTGCTCACTTCCTTCTCTTCCTATTTATAATGACTTATGCAGTGTTCATTTTTCACCTGCTAATTATATTTTTATGTAGTTGTAATGATTTGGGAAGCAGATGTATGATGACAATGCCATGTAAATGGGGACATGGCATTCCACATTATCCTACTAGTTTTCTCCCATTCTATCCAAAATGCCTATGGCCATTTAATTTTCCATCTTATTATTCTCATCTTGATGGAAGAAAATACCTTTAACTCAGGGATGACGTGTGCAGTTCTTGGTGCTCTGGACTTGGTTATTTGCTTGCAGATTTTCATTACCCAATTAGGTAACATCATTAGCTAAAACACAATCCATATAAATAAGGAAAGTTTTTAGGCAAGCAGAGTAATTACTCAATCGGTTTTTTAATTTTCACACTGCTTTCCACTACAAATAGTGGGCAAATTATGGAGGAAAAAGCCATTTTTGTGGTAAACTGGGAATCCTAGTTAAATGCTGCGATTTTCGTATACACATATTTGAGAACTTAAGAGAAGTAAAATTGACATCAATTCACTTGAGTTTTAACTGATGTCACTGTTCAGCTTCAGGGCCATAAATTTTATGCAATCCTGCTTGCCGAAGATTAAGAAGAGGCTGAGTTAAGTGATATAGCTTTTTAAATTGAATATTCATCCAGCTGGAAGGCACTCTGCTAGAAAAGAATACTACTCTGAAAGGAAAAAAGGGGGAAAAGGGCAGTTTATGAAGCACCCACTGGTAGTGTATGAATTAAATGCTAATGTTTTAAGTATCAAGATCATTATGATCTTTTCACTTTTTTGAAAGAGTCACAAAATTAAATATATTTGATTTTGATGGATTGGAACTATTTAGAAAAGGAAATACAACTTCCTCTAAGCAAATGACTTTCCAAATCAATAATTCCTTTTAAAACATTAGTTGTGACAGACACAGCAAGGCAAGCACTTAAATAAAACGTTAACCCTTTAAAATATGCAATGTTGTTCTTTACCTTTCTATCATATAACGCATACCTTCCTCAAGATGCATACTGTAAAATATTAGATTTCTATTTTATTCTTTGTCAAAAGTAAATATAAAAAAATTACAATGATGTTAAATAAAAGCAGGGATAAATGTAGTGCCTTAGAAAAGGCTAACTCATCAAATATATATAAAAACGGCTGTGTGTGTGTATATTCCAGCATAACTCTGGAACGCCTCGAGCAATTTCAACCAAACATTTGTACACAGGTGACTTACCCTCTGGAAACAAATACTATGGGGGTAAAACACCCCTAAAACCTCTCAGGGTGTGTGTTCTGTTAAGATACAGCCTGTTGTGCCTTAAAATGGCTTTTATTCTACTGCCTTAAAATAGCTGCTACTGTACAGCGCAGTGGAGCTGCCATGGCAATGGCTTCACAGTATTCCACAAGGGGGCTCACTCTGGTAAGGGGGAAAATCCAACATTAAAAAATACATTTGATTCGGACATTTTTCCCCTATAAATAAATACCTGAGCAATGCCGAGTTATCAGCTAGTAGTTTATAACACCTGAATGATGGCAATAGTTCCTACCCTTTCTACTGTATGAATAGAGAAGCTCAATACAGATGTTCTCTTAGTTGTGATCACTGTCCTGAAGAAGATAATCAGGTCACTCTAGCAAACATCTGGGAGGAATCAAAAGAGGGATTGATGGTGGCTAGCAAATAGGGTGGGATTAAACTCCTAAAATTGTAGCCCCCAGAGATATCTATCTTGATGGCTATGAATGAGGTCCTTTGCAAGGTGATATTTAAAGGATACACAGAATACTCTGGCTATAGAGTAGTAAGGAAGTCACAGTACAATTTTGATTTAGAAGCAAGAACAAAGAACACGTACTTTCAGAAGGAAAAGATAAGACAGACTCTAAAGACCATGTTTTTTTTCCTTCCTTCTATTCTTCACCAGTATCTTGCAATTTATCTTTTTGTGAAACAATGACTGGTTTTAAAATGAATATTTTTGTATTACAATCCAGAACTTTAAATTATCAGCAAACGTCTAAACACCAGGAATCAAGAAATGCACAGACAAAATGCATCGATAGCAAGATTTCTTCTTCGAGCAAAGTAACAATCTATTGGCCTTAAAAAGGGAATCCATTGCATACCATTAGAAAAATTTATGAAATGACATCTGTATGATATATATCTGTTCTGCAATCAACAGGTGGAAATAAGTTGGCAATAGAAGATTAGTACTGTGCAAAATTTTTGAGCTGAAAATGACCATTCCAATTTAACCAGGAATAATTCCGACACTGTTCCAGATATGTTCTGCATTTGAAACATCTATCGTTTAAGATCTACATGCACCTTTTTTTTTTTAACTCGGAACATTCCAGAATATCAAAAGAATCATTTTTAATTTGGAATGT
Organism: Natrix helvetica; assembly: GCF_964273705.1. Lineage (NCBI taxonomy): Eukaryota > Metazoa > Chordata > Lepidosauria > Squamata > Natricidae > Natrix > Natrix helvetica. The sequence goes on along the minus strand of NC_138552.1, from coordinate 20,905,416 downwards.
TTCCAATTATAAATGCTTTGCCTAGCCCCCATAAGATTCTGTACACCATTTACAATTCACATTATTGGCATACCCTACGGCTTTCATACATGAGCAAAAAAATATGGAATTCAAATATGGAGCAGAAATCATTCGAGATCATAAAATAGTCGACTTCCTCAAAATGTTTAGGTGATGTATCAGCAAATGAAAAAATAATTTAAGGAGGGAAAAAACAGAATTGGGATTTTTAAAAGTTAATATGATCTACCCTTCTAAATAGACACATACGTAAACAAAGGCCTTTGAAGAAATAATTCTTTTTTTATTTATGACTTCAGTCATTTAATAAAATACAGATTTTATGCTAAAGCAATCTTATTTCACTTTGCGGCAATTATAGTCTTTCAAAGGGGCGAAATATTCCTGTGCGTAAAAGCAATTTTGCTTGCAGTAATTTGACTTCTTTTGCATAAGGAAAAAGAATTCCTCTCTGTCTCAAAATCCCTTGTGAAGCTCCTCCAATTTAAATTCTTCAAATTTTACGTTTTTTCCACTCTGGCTTGTCATCTGTTTCATCTTCATCCGATTCTACTTCTGCAAAAACTGTTTTTGGCTGGGTTCTAAAAAAGTATTAAAAGAGCAATAATGATTAAACAAGAGCTCTGCAGAAGTGTTCAGGTTTGCTCTTAAAATGAGGAAAAAAACCCTACTCCCAAATAAATATCCCATCACTCCTTTACTGATTGATTAAGAAAATTTTTGCTCACATCTACCGAAATCTGATTTTTACCTGGATTATAACTAAGGGGACATATGAAAACATACATCAAAGACATGTACATACCCCACAACATGTATTAATATATTTCTGGTACTCTTAAGCACCAGAAATTAAGTACTCTTAATTCTGCAAAATGGAGTTAAGTGGTTTATTTCTTGGTTGCTGAGGGAAGCCGGCTTGAAAGTTACTTTGTGTAACTTTAATATTTTTCTGTCTAATTTGAGGATATCATTCCATTCCAATCTCCCATTAGCACCAATTTTCCTAAGAAACGCCCATTAATCTGTCCATGGGTTTTATGTAAGAACATTGCTTTAGCCTCATTTGGGGCATAAATTCCCAATATCAGAATCTTAACCCCAAATACCGTATTTTTCGCACTATAAGACCCTCAGAACTATAAGACACACATTAGCTTTAGAGGAGGAAAACAAGAAAAAAAAATCTGCCTCTGCCTCCCAGCATCCATCTGGTATTCATCTGGCTAACGTTCTTGCTGCAAACAGCCTGGTCAACTTCAGAACGTTATCGCAGCCCCGGCACGTGGCTCATCGGGGCTCTGCTCTGTTGCGCCCACCACCGGTTAACTGAGCTGAGCCGCCGCCGCCACCAGGGTATACTGGAGCCTTTGCTGCCAAGCAGATGATTGGATTTGCCTCCCAGAATACCGCCAATCAGCTGTTCAAGGCGGCAGGGATTGCCACCGCCCATTCGCCGCCAATCACTGGGCAAAAGCAAACAGGCGGTACCTAGAAGAGGCTGATTGGCAGTATTCCAGGAGGCAAACCCAATCGCCAATCAGCTGCTTGATAGTGAAGGCATCAGCGTTCTCCGGTGGCAGAGACCAACCGCACTCCCCCCCCCGCAATATTTGCTTTAAAAGATGCACAGACATTTCCACCCATTTTTGGGGGGAGGGTGTCTTATAGTGCAACAAATACGGTAAATTAATTTCCACCCCAACATAGCTGCTATATTTATCAGTGAATATTTGATCTGGTTGTAATTGAAGGTTTATATGCAAAACAATTTCTTCTCTTTTTTTAATTTCTTCTGAAATAAATTCTTCAATAATTTTTTTTAAAGTGAAATATATTATACCCTCTTTTCTAACACGTCTTACTTGTAAGTAAATTATATCTTGTTTTAATCTTTCAAATAATGATTTCTCCGCCTCTTTTGAGGAATTTTTGTTCCAGTTACATTTCATGTGACCCAATTGTAATCAGGCCAAAATTTTAGAAAAATGAATACCTGTAGCACCTGACTATCATCTCTTTTATCTCAAAGGTGTATTTTCAAGAGATAACTGGACTTTCTTGTTTTCTTTGCCTTCTCATCTAAGAAGCTTCTTCAGCTCTGACTGGATGGTGGGGAATGGAAGGATTTATATTCCCTGCAGACAGCTGGCCATGTGTTTTGTACAACACAGTCCTTTCAACAGTTCTAAAGAGACTCCACACCTATTTGCACTTCTCAGGTGACCCTGAGGACACAGGTAAACTTCTAGGTGGCCTCAACAATGATCTAAAAGAATGCAAATGACCAGCTACAGGGAGTAAAATGTGTTTAATCTAATTTCTGTCATGAAGACGAGCTCTTTATCTTTACACTGTACAAGCCTATGGAAAAGGAAGGCTGAAAATCTCTTATAAATTTTATGCTGTCTATATTTACTTATTTTTAATGTATACATTTGTATGTATTTAACTAAAGGGGAAAATAATTCATGAGAAGAATGGCTGTATAATACATTTAAACCAATACTTGGCATTCAGATGAGCTCTAATTTCAGTATTAGATGGCTCTGATCCTAACTCGTAGTTCTCTAATTCCATCTTGGGCTTTCTCCTTTTTCTAACTTCTTTTCCATCATGACCCTCCCCTGCCTTCTCCTTCTTCTCGTTTAACAGGGCGTCACTCAAGATAATGACGGTGACTGACTTTTTATCCACAGAATTTAAAGTATGCTTACAACTACTTGGCTATGCTTTTCCTGTAGTATATCGTTTATAAAACTTTAGTATTCGAGCCTATTTTACAGCAGTAAAATCATAATAGCTTCAGGATCCAATCTAGGTCGGTCACTGGGATCAGAGGTTTAGTCTCTGAGCTTTCGGACTTGTGCTGGAGCTAATCCTTTTTTAAAAAAGTTTTTTCTCCCAATATATAAACATTTCATCATTTCATCATTGCATTGTCTGGATACAAATATCTCTCTGCAACAGCTTTCAGCATTTACAACATCATTCACGTTAATATTAGTTCTCTAATCTTAAAATTGTGGTATATTAAACAATTGAGCTTGATTAATTTATTCATTTCCTCTTAGCATATCTTCCAATAAAAATACAATAACAACATTAAGCATAATTATCTTCCTCATCATAACATTAAGTTATCATCTTGTTTATACCTCTATCTTAACTTATTTCCTATTCTTCTTTAATCTTCTACTTCTATTCACAATTCCCCCTTTTTTCCTCTAACCATTGATAAAACGCTTCCCATATGCAGCATGTTTTTTTTAATTATTAATTTTAATCTATTCATTTCTGCACATTCTAATATTTTCCTAATCACCTTCTCATGAATAGGAATCTATTCACACTTCCAATGTTGTGCAAATACAATTCTAGCTGCAGTTAATACATGGATAATTAAATAGGAGCTCTTTTTGTTATAAGTTTCAGCAAAAAATATTTCTGGCTTCAATGTGTTGTTTTATCATCTCCTCCAACCATCCTCAGGGAACTTCTCTCTCACCAGAAACTTTTACATGTTCCAGTCCAGAGAAGTTCCCTAAAACTGGGCTCCAGCAGAAGTCCGAAAGCTCGGAAGACTAAACCTCTGGTCCCAGTGACCAACCCAGATTGCATCCCGCAACATTATCCCGGGACACATATATTTGCCTTAATTCATAATAGCTTCTTTGCCATCACATTGCAGGTCGCTGTGAAGTACAATTATACAAATGTTTTCTTATATTATATATTTAATATAAAATATATTAATATATATGATATATTTGGGCATACCAGGGGTTGTAACACAAATACACACACACACACACACACACACACATATATATGCTGGTTTTGTTGTATTCGGGTCTTTTCCCGTGTAGGATTGAGATTGTCTTTGCAACGTTTCGGCAAGATCTCACCTGCCATCTTCGGGCCAATCTACCAATCATGATACAACCACACAACCAATCATTCCACTTACTGAAACAAAGCCAGCACCCCATTCCCTCCCACCAAGATTTACAGAAAGACGGCAGCTCCGTTCCCATTTTAAGCCCAAGCCTGAAGATGGCAGGTGAGATCTTGCCGAAACGTTGCAAAGACAATCTCAATCCTACACGGGAAAAGACCTGAATACAACAAAACCAGCATACCTACACCCGTGAAAATCTATGAAAACAAAATATATATGTGTGTGTTGTAATTGTACTGATAAATAAATATTATATTATATTATATTTAATATTTCTTATATTCTTATACTCTTCACCAGAGTTTAAGGCATATTATCCAATCCCTTCTCTATAAAATTTACTTACTTGGAATACGCGGGAGCAACCCAGTAGGGACTTTCTTCTGCTTCTTTTGCATGCCGCAAAATAGCCTCTCGGGGGTTACTATCATCAGTTTTATCCAATGCAATATTCTTCACTATGAATGACGACAGAGTACCTCCATGAGTTCCAACACGACCACCGCGGCCTAATAAGAACAAAGAATAAACAGTTGTCAAAAATGTAAGAGCAAATAGGACAGACATTAAGAAAATATCTCTATATACATATAGATATGAAAAAGTGAATATTCTAGGGGTGTCAAACCTGCGGGCTCACGTTGTCATCACATGATGTATCATTACTTCCCCCCCTTTGCTAAAATGGGAGTGGGCATGGCTAGTGTGTGACACATGCGGCCCGGGAGTTTGATACATGCGGCCCGGGAGTTCTAGTACATCAGCATTTTCAAATTTTTATATTATATAGTTTATGCTTGCTTTTATCAAGTTGATTTGATCTTCCCCCATAAAAGTCATTATCCGTCTCAACCCTTCTTTGATTATACTGCACCTAGAATATACTGTCTAGTTCAGGGGTGTCCAAACTTGGAAACTTTAAGACTTGTGGACTTTAACTCCCAGAATTCCCCAGCCAGCATGGCTGGCTGGGGAATTCTGGGAGTTGAAGTCCACAAGTCTTAAAGTTCCCAAGTTTGGACACCCGTGGTCTAGTTCTAGTACCCCATTTTAGGAAGAACATGGCTAAACTATTTCAGGAACATGGAAAGGAAAATGTATAAGGAATCGGTGGAGAAATTGAGCATGTTTAGCATGGAGAATAGAAATTATTATTTTAATTTTAAGAGATACGTAGTAGCTGCAGTCGAGAATTTGAAAGACTGTCATATAGAAAGTTGCAATTTTGCAGCTACAATGAGAATATTATTTATCACAGAAATAAAATATACTTTATTAATCTGTTGCTACTTGTCAGTTGCTTCAAGGCTTTGGACACAAAGTGGCGTATACATGAATTAAATAAATGAACTAGATGAGGCAAGGCTGTTCAGAATTTTTCAAGAACCCAAGACTCGAAACAATGGGATTAAATTAGAACATAAATTAGAACAGATGATCTCCGTGGAAAAATTCCACATTAACAACTATGCTACAACAGAGTAGACTGTCCTACAAGATAGTAGACTCTCTTTGTACAATAGAAGTTTAAATAAAGATTGGATGGACATCTGTCCAGGATACTTTAGTAATTGGGTTTTGCATGAGAGAGAGCTGGATTAGATACTCTCCCAGGTACTTTACAAATTTTGCTTTCTATGATTGTATGAAGTAAGCATCTAATGGCTTTTGCACTATTTTGCTGACATCAGAATTCAAAAATCTGGTTACCTGGTCCAGCTACTGGAGGTTCCGGTTTGTGAGATTTCACAGGATCCATTCTGTCCTTTTCCAGCTGTTTTCTTGTACTTCGCTGACGTGGTTCACGAAACATTGGAAGTGCATGAGCTTCATGAGGATAAAAAGGAAAATGTCATATTTAACAGCAAAGAGCTTTAAATGTTACACAATGTCCATCATTCTCCTCTGATCGTAGAGACATCAGCCAGACTGGGTTGCTCTGTCCAGTAACCAATTGGACTGAGTCTACACTTATGATGTCATCGAGCCCTTGGTGACTCCTCCCAGTTTAGACTCAGTCCAACCTGGACTAGCTGTGAGAATTGATCTCTCCTCCAAATTTTGGCTTTTTAGCACTAATTGGCAATTTTTTCCAATTTTTTTCTCATTAAATTGGTTTTTTACTTGCATTTTTTTCTCCTGCTCCTTTGAGCGGGAAATTCAAATCTGCTTCAAGGCTGCTTCTCCTCATGAAGTGAAAATCTTGAACTAGGCAGATAGTCTCATAGTCTTCTAGACATAGAATATTCAGTTGAGTAGCCGGGATTAAGCAAGGCATAATGTCTAGGCATGGGACTAGTGTAGAATGCCTCCGGTGTTGAGGGAATTACTTCGTACAGTAGAAATTACTAAGTATAGTCTTGCTGTGAGAGTACAGAAAATATTCTTAAGAAGTTAACCTAAATTGTAATTTTAAGGGAACCTGTCTCAGAAATCAGAATAACAGACGTGGAAGGGACTTCGGAGATCTTCTAGTTCAGGGGTCTCCAACCCCGAGGTCATAGGCCACTTCTAGACTGTGCCTATTCAGAATTGGACTGGAACACATGTGTACGCACTGCTCAACTTGTGCGAGTAGCAGGGAAGGCAGGTTAGGTCAAGCCGCAAAGGTTGGGGACCACTGTTCTAGTCCAAACTTTGGACTAGACCTTGGAGGTCTTCTAGTCCAAACCTCTTCACAAACTTCATATTAGTAAAAGTTAGAAAGCCAGTGTAACGTAGTGGTTACCAACACCAAATCATAAACTGAGAGAGTCTTTGTACTTTGGCCTCAAAGCCAATCAAGGACTTTGGGCCAGTCACTCTCTCTCCCAGCTCTAGGAAGAAGGCAACAGCATCAAAACACTTCCAAAAGTGGCAAGAAAATCCAGGGGCTTGTCCAGGAAGCTGCTAAGTCAAAATGGACTTGAGCCCCAACAAAACAAAAACAGAAAAAAAACCCAACCCCACTTCACCCCTTCAAATATTAAAAAAGAGGATTTCTGTCCCCTATTTCGCCCACATACAAATAGGAGAGAAAAACAAAAGTATTTTCAAATTAGGGAAAGGTTTGGTGATAGCAGTAAAAACAGGGGTGGGTTCCGGCAGGCACTACTGCTGGTTTGCTTGTGGGTGCACTACGTACGCATATGCAGTGCAATAAAAAATGTTCTGCGCATGCTCAGAAGCGAAAAACAAGATGGCACCGCCTATGGCGCTGCCCGGAGAACTAGTTCAGGGGCGTGGCAGGCCTGGGTCACTGCCAGTTCCAGCGACCCAGGCCACCAAACCACTACCGGTTCAGCTGAATCAGTCCAAACTGGTAGGAACTACTGAGTAAAACCAATACATTCTTCAAAGAACTTCCAACTTTATTGTGATTTTGCTCTAGTTTGGAAGAACAAAATCAAAAACAAGGGAAGAATAGCTATCAAGAGTTTGGGGATTATAAACCCAACTCATGCCATACCAATAAGCTACTGTTGTAAGCAAACCCCCAGAAGTGGGAGGAAGAGAGGAATCCCTTCTTTAAGCCAGCCTTTTTGAGTATAATCAATTTAAGTACTGTGTCTTTATTTAAGGCAGCATCCAGAAGGGAAAATACTGTATCTTTAAAGGATCTGCAAAACTGGAATACCATGTATGTTCTCCATTGTTTGCAAAATATAATAAAGTATTCCAGTAAGGATTAGTAGCTGGCCCTAAAAATCAAGCCAAAGGTTTTGGAGAAGATTCCATTATCTGATCTTATATTTGGGACAAATTGAGCAGAACCTTTTTAAAAAGGTTTAGCACATAGTAGTGGTACATGTGGCTGAATAAAGCTACTCACTTCCCTCTTCTTCCCCACCCAACAACTGATAAGCGACTTAGTTCTTTTTAAAAAGTATTTTGTGACCCTTGGGTCTTAATACATTAAGATAAAAATTCTATACTTATTAAGGATTCAGAAGGAACCTACGTGTTATAATATAATCTTGTGTAAGAGTCTCTGCTTGTCTCTCTTTTCTTTTAGTCTTCACAACGCACAGCTTTGCTCCCCTAGGGATGATAAAGAATTAAAAAAAAGATTATTATAAATGCCATAACCAAGAAGGAGCGTTTTATCATACATGGCAAAATTACTCTCAAAAGTATTGGAAGAAAGACTTCCAAATATTTAGAAAGGTCCTAAAAATAACATTTGAACTGAAACCACAAATGGTCTAATTAAGTATAATTCCAGAAACCATAAATGAAAAATATCAGACAGATCTATGTTGAAAGCTGCAAGACCAAATTTGGCACAACATTGGAGAAGACGAATTTTGCAAATTGTGGATTTTGGAGATCAAAATTGAAGAACATGGAGCAAGAGCAAAATTGACAGTATATATCCATAAGAGACGTCTAACCAACTGTAAGGAAGAAAATTAATGTGGATTTGAAAAATCATTATGTTAGACATGCCAGATTGAGAATATGGAATATATAGAAACCCAAGTTGTACCTCAAAACATTATGGTGTGCTTTTAGCACAAGCACTTGGTCGACAAGACATACAGTAACAGGCAAACACAAATGGCTAATTTATTGTGAGTTACTACAATTTTGTCAGAGTGAATATGAAATAAAATTAAGAGAACAACTGATTGAGAGCGATATAGTTATCAATGATTCTCTTATTATGCTGAGATAGCTAAATTGATTTTTTTTATCAAAGAAAAGGCAGTGTTTACATTTATTACTGACTGGTAAACTCTTGTGGACTTTTTGCATGAAAAAGAAAAATATATGATTTAGGATTAGACAAGATAGATTATAGAAAGAAGAGAGTTATATTGTAACCATAAAATAAGAGATAAACTTACAATTGTCTTTGTAACTGCAAGATCTGAAACTACTTCTTTGTATGTTTTCTTTCTTTTCTTTTTACCTTTTTCTTTCTTGCACTTTTAGCTTTCTCTTCGATTTCTTTCTTTTTTTCTTTCCCCCCTACTTTATATTAGTTTGTATTGGTTTTTTTTAAATAGTTGGCTGGTCTTTTAAAAAAAAATCTTTAATAAAATAAATCTCTCCACTCCAGGAAGGAGGCAATGGCAAACCACTTCCCAAAAATCTTGCCAAGGCCACTTAATTCCAGATTGCTTCTCTCTTCGCTTAGTTTCCAACCAATTTATCTATGTAATTACTAGAGGTCTAGAGACACAATGACTTGATGGCATGTAATCAATCAGAGGCTGTAGATGGATTTATGCATGAATGTCTATGGAAATTCTCAAGTCATCCAGGTCATGGTTGTCCCGATGGTGTTTTTTCAAGAGGGAACTGGACTTTCTGGTTTTTCTTTGAAGACATTTCGTTTCTCATCCAAGAAGCTTCTTCAGCTCTGACTGAATGAAGGGGAATGATAGGATTTATATTCCTTGCAGACAGCTGGTCATTTGCATTCTTTTAGAGAATTGTTGAGGCCACTTGGAGGCTTTTCTATGTTCTCAGGGTCACTTGAGTAGTGCAAATGGATGTGGCGCCTTCTTGGAATTGCTGAAAGGAATATGTTGTAGACTGGAGATAGATAATATCGTATCCTCTTCCTCTATTGAGAGAGGGAGCTGTTCAATTTTGACATAGATGGCCTCTTTGACCCCTCTTTCAAACCAGTGGTCCTTTCTGTCCAAAATGTGGACTTTGCTAAATGCAGTTGGACTGCTGAATCTTATAGTGATGAGTTTGTTCTTCTATGTTGTACCATGTCTTTATTCAGCAGTCCATCTACATTTAAAAAACAAAGGTAAAGCAAAACATCTTCAAAGAAAAACAAGGAAGTCCTGTTACCTCTTGAAAAAGCACCTTTGGAACATTTATGCATGAACTTAACCTGATTTCGGTGTTGGGGGTCAACATGATGGTGGTTTGTACCACCTTAGAGACTTAGCAAGAGAGCAACCTTGGTATAGTGGTTAAGGCAGGGGTCTGCAACCTTAAACACTCAAGAGAGCCATTTGGACCGTTTCCAACGGAAAAGAAAACACCAGGAGCCACAAAACCTGGGTGGGTGTGGCCTACTCGACATCACTCATTCCCACCCAGTCACATGACCCTCTCCAGCCATGCCTACCCAGGTTTTGTGGTTCCCTGTGTTTTCTGGTGGGAAAGGGATATCTGTGTGTGTGTGTGTGTGTCTTTCTCTCTGTCTCTGTCTGTCTGTCTCTTTCTCCCACCCCCTCTCTCATCTCAGATCAGGCAAGGAGTGACTGGAAATGGAGGGTGAGGGGCGGGGTAGGGCCAGCCAGTGGTGGGTTCAGCCAACAGGGAGCCACAGCAGGGGGACGAAAGAGCCGCATGCGGCTCGAAGCCGCGGGTTGCTGATACCTGGGTTAAGGCATCAGGCTAAAACCCAGGAGACTGTGACTTCTGTTCTAACCTTAGTCATAAGGCCAGCTTAGTCACTTTGGGCCAATCCCTCTTTCAGCCCAGAAAGGAAGCAATGAAAAACCTGACAACAAACTTGATAAGACAAACTTGATAAGAAAACTGCAAGGACTTGTCCAGGTGGTCGTCAGGTACCAAAAACTCACTTGAATGGACCAAAAATAAAGGACAGTTTATTTCCTTATTTAACAGATTTATAGGTCACACTAATTTAAAATGAAGAGTTGGACTGTTTGCAAAGTATACACAATGAGAATTAGGATTTCTACACTTTTTCCAGTTGTGCGTCCAAAAACAGAAATGGCATTTCTGTTTTTGTTTGGTTATGGTTAGTTGAGTCATCTGGACCAATGAACAGTGGTAATAATTACCACCGCTTGTTTCAAAGAAAGTCAGCTTCCATCTGTAATTAGCGAAGCTGGCTTGTTTAGATTAATCATAATTTTAGGTCTTTCTGCAGTGTATAGTTTCTCAAAAGCAAAAACGAATGCCTCTGAAGTTCCTCTCCTTGGCTAAGCTAGGTGGAACAAAACCAAAAATCTGTGATTTTAATGTTTCAAGGAAAAACATTCTACCAAGAGTAGCTGGAATGTGGCCTTTTGCTGGCACAGAATCTGCCCAATAAGTTCAGGGACCAAATTAGTGTATTCTGGAAGTTGAAGTCCACACATGAAGTTGTTGAAGTTAAGAAAGACGGCTCTAGGGCAGTGTTTCACAACCTTGGCCCCTTGAATATGACTGGACTTCAACTCCCAGAGTTCCCTAGCCAGCAAAGCAAAGCTGGCTGAGAAATTCTGGGAGTTGAAGTCCATCCATCTTCAAAGTTCTGGTGACCCATGCCGGCAAACTACTACCGGTTCGGCCGAACCAATCTGAACCACTAGGAACCCACCTCTGGTCCAGTGATGGATATTTTTTTTACTACTGGTTTGCTTGTGCACATGTGCGTGCGACGCTTCTGCGCATTCACAGAAGTGTTCGGGCAGGTGGACAGAGCTTCCCACCGCCGCTATTACTGGTTCGCCCGATCCAGGCTGAACCGCGAACAACCCACCTCTGCCTGGGTCACAGTATAATCAGACACAGTATAATCAGATACTAATTTATATTTTAGAACTAAGATGGGGGCTATCCCAAGACCCCATCTTAGCTCTAAGAGACCCTGGCATTGCAAAGACTTGAGAGGTGGTGCCACGTTTACTGTCCAAACAGCTTTCTGAGTTGCAGAGTTTTAAGCAATGGTCTATGTGTGAAGAACTGGATTGTCAAAACAGCCTTTTGTAATGTGATAATTTTCTAATCAGCAAGGGTTAATAGTGCCATTCTGAAAATGCCTGGAGAAAATTAGACAATCACCAATAAGGTTTATTATTTATATTTCCTATGTTGTAACACAGAGAGAGGACCAGGGATGCACAGGGAACATAGAATAACAGGATTGGAAGGGATCTTGGAGGTCTTCTAGTCCAACTTCCTGCTCAGGCAGGAAATCCTATACCATTCCAGACAGATGGTTGTTCAATCTTTTCTTTGAAACCTCCAGTGATGAAACATCTACAACTTCTGGAGGCACGCTATTCTACTCATTAACTTGTTCTCACTGATAGGAAATTTCTCCTTAGTTTTAGGTTGGATCTCTTATTAATGATAATTTTGAACGGTTGCGGAACAAAAGGACGTAAGCCAAGGACTACCTCTATATGTTTTGTGTGCTTTTTCATTCAGATTTCTTCTTTTAGAATGAGTGCATTAAATATCTCACAAATGAGAAAAGGCTTAGCAACTTGATTCTAAAAATAAATTCAACATCATGACTTCGATCTCTGAATTGGCATGTTTTGGATTGCAACATTAGTTTTTTATTTTCATAATTTTTTTTCAAGCCAAGAATAGAATAGAATAAGATATAGAATAGAATGAAATAGAATATAATTAGTAGAATAGAATAAAACAGAACAATAGAGTTGGAAGGGACCTTGGAGGTCTTCTAGTCCAACCCCCTGCTTAGACAGGAAACCCTATACCAGGGGTGTTAAACTCAAGGTGCTTAGAACTGGCCTACAGGGCCGCCCTAGAAACAGCAAAGGACTAGCCCGTGGTGCCTCTGCCAGTGAAAAGGCAGAGAGACCGCATGTGCCTCCCCCCCAGCTCCGTTTTCAACTGTGACGGTCTCCTGCAATCCTCTGCCAGTGAAAGTGGAGCTCGGGAGGGTTGCGTGTTGAGCTGGCCATGCCCAAACTGGCTATGCCCCCCCCCAAGGTCAAACACAACCCTGATGTGGCCCTCAATGAAATCAAGTTTGACATCCCTGCCCTATACCATTTCAGACAAATGGAAGTGCAATCAAAAAGTTGAAATGATTGTGCCATTGAAGACTGGCATGCATGCAAATAAGTTGGGGCTTCAATTAAGAAGTTACAGTAGCCATCTTGACCACTCTCCCCCAACTGCAGAATTTTTGAAAATGATAAGGCTCTCAATGCAGGGTTAAAATAAATCACCTTAATCCACAAAATCATCCAATTTTTCTTAAAATCTTCCACCCTTTCTCTTACAGAATCACATATGTGGGAAGTTGTTTTATATTTGTTCCCACAGTTATGAGTCTAATTGCCCCACAAGCATTTTTAAAAATTATTTTGAGATGGAAAGTTACATTTTATCCTGTAAAAAGCACTTTTCTACCCTCGGGAAAATAAAAGTGCTATAAAATATTTCTGCAATGATTAGATTACTACAAAATGACAGCAAGATGTTCAAGTGTCCAAATTCAATGACAATATAATTTTTTTACATTTAAGAAAAAAAGATTGGGGGTGGGGGAAGGAGAACTATCTATTTGACATTTTTTATTTTCACATTAACTTTTTGTTGTAACATTAATGGGCAGGGGCTGTAAAAACAGTTGGGACAGACCAGAAATCTGTTTTTATTTCTTTACTCTCTGAGTAAAGAGCCCAGCTGCATAAATATATTACACAAATGCATGTTTGGGGTGGGGATGGGGAACTACCTGGGAATCAGGCTTTTATCAATTCAGAGTCAAACTTTTTTTGCCTTTGCTGCTTGGAGAAAAAAAAATCCCATTAATGCTGAAATTAAAAACAGTGGTTTTATTCTGGACAGCAACTAACTATACGTGATTTGATCTCGAAAACGAAGATTAAAACATAATCTTCTACTTTAGACATAATGGGAAATTCTTTTTTTTAAAAATAAAGTTATCATGCTCACAAGCACCAAAGTCAATCGGGGACAAGAATGCTGGGCCTGGACTGGATATTTAATTCTCCGTTTAATAAATCACCCAGCAGATAGAGTTGTTGTTTTTGGTTCACTGCACTGGTGACACTTCTGCAATTTTTAGATGCAGCATTCCAGAAATGTTAATACAGATAATGCGAAGTTCCAATGTATTTTTGAATCACAAATTGTAAACCTACTTAAAAATAAAATAAAAACTGCAAACAGATTTCAACGGGATCTTACACTTTCTTTCCGTGAAGTCAGATCGTAATACAATAATTCCTGGGGCTTTTATAAAAGCTGCAGGGACAGGAGTTGTTCTGCTGGGCTCTAGGAGATGCTACCATGCAAGGTGGATTAGTGCATCGTACGGTTCACATTTTAATTGTAATCTGAATTTTTATTGTAACTTATTACCTTTGTTTTATTATTTTAAACCATGTGTTGGCAACCCGTGGCCCCAGAGCCGCATGTGGGGAGGGAGGGAGGGAGAGAGAGAGGGAGAGAGAGAGAGACCCTCAATTCCCACAGAAAACACTGGGAGCCATTAAATCTGGGTAGGCATGTTGGGGGGGGGTCATGTGACAGGGTGGGAGTGACATTGAGTTGGCTACGCCCACCCAGGCTTCGTGGCTCCCGGTATTTTCTTTTCTGTGAGAAATGGGTCCAAATGGCTCTTTGGGTGTTTAAGGTTGCAGGGGCCTGTTTTAAACCAACAGGGATCATAACATTTTTGTGACATATAAATTGAGAAAAATAAATGAATGTACTACCTTTGACTTTTGAAGGGATCGTAGTATACTTTTGCTAATCCATTTCCTGTTCCAACCATGATTTGGTTCAGTTTAGGATGCCAAAGACACCGAACAACACTCTGCAAAGTGAGATGACAAAGGAAATCAACAAAAGATCAGGACACACAGGTTTTCAGTTCCAATACAACAGACCTGGGTATTCTGCAGCCCATAAGGCTGCCTGGCCGGCGGTGACAGGCAATGGCAGGAGGCAGGGAGGCAGAGCAGCATCAGCAGCATGTGGGGCAGTAGTGGTCCTCCACAACAGTCCCAGTTTCTCATGTGGCTTAATCTTAATCTGGTTCACCAAAGCGGTAGCTGCAAGGACTGGGAGAGATCGTTTTCACTCTCCCAGAGACTCGAGGAAAGCCTCCGGAGCCTGGGGAGGGTGAAAACTCCTGCTGTGGTGCAGGAAGCCGACTAGGCCACGGCCCCATGGCCACACCTACCCAGCAACCAAGCAGAGAACGGGTTGCTAAAGGTTTTCAATCCCACCCCTGGATAGCCTAGTCCAGAAGAGATTCGGATCTTAATAACACAATGGCCACAACATGAAAATGGCTGCCATTGTATAACCTTCAGCAAATGCCACAAGGAAATCTGGGCATAGTGATTTGCACGTACTTTCGGCCTGCATTTGGCACACGTCATTCTGTGCCCTCAACAGAGACAGCCACATACAAAGCATGAGTCCTATAATGCTATTTAGAAAGATAGAAAATATAGCCCCAAAGGTATATTTTTTCAAGAGGGAACTGGACTTTCTGTTTTGTCTTTGAAGATGTTTTGCTTCTCATCCAGGAAACTTCATCGGCTTCTTGGATGACAGCAAAACGTCTTCAAAGTAAAATCAGAAAGTCCGGTTGCCTCTTGAAAAAAGCACTTTTGGGATAACCATAGATATAGAGAATATAGATTTAGTTATCAGGTTCGTTTGTATCTGGGCTCTTAACAGTGTAGAATTTCCTCTTAACAGTAAAGACAGAATTGGTCCGTTTACTAGGACATAAGAGATACAAGAACAATTATACGTATTGAAAATCGATGTATTTCTGCTTGATTCTATTATGCCTGTGTTTTTGTAAGTACTAATGGGCATATTTCCTTGTGTTCCTTTTCTTCATTATGTTGCACTTTATTATTTTGCTATTTTGTGTTTGCAAATAGGGCAGAAACCTTTTGCCCAAAGTTGGCATATCAAAATGAGATTGAGGAGGGGGAAAAAAACAATTCTTACATCTGAAATGATTGCTTTTGATTTGCTGTTTATTTTATTTATGTGCATTTAGATTTTAAATTTGCCACATTTCCTGGCTGTGCACAACACAAATGTTTTAATATTCAAACTGAATAACAAGCACAAATAAAGAACAAAAAAAAGCTAAATAGATCTTTATTGCATTCTTGTCGTTTGTCTCTTTCTCAACCCCTCTACTTCTTTTAAAACATTAATATTTATCAGGACAGCCACTTTGGTGTAGTGGATAAGGCATTGGGCTCAAAACTGGGAGACTGGGAATTTAGTCCCAACTTAGGTGCAAAGCCAGGGTGACCTTGGCCAGTCCCTCCCCCTCAGCCCTAGGAAAGAAGTAATGACAAGCTACTTCTGAAATCTTACCAGGGAAAATGTAGGAACTTGTCTAAGTAGTCACCAGGAATTGAACACTTACTTGAAGTATCCCATCCACCAAAAAGTACTTAAAAACAGATTTTGTAAATTGATGTAAGACTAGTGCTTCTACATCATGTAAAAATGAAAAAAAAGAGTGTAACCTATACATTGGTAACTTAGTACTCATCATTAATTGATTCCGGGAGGTGCGATGAGTACCAAAAAAGATGAGTACCAAACAAATTTTTCCCATAAAGAATAATAGAGTGAGTCACAAGGAAGCCGACACTGACAGGTTTTAGCTTGTGCGTTGAATATCAAACAAATGATGAGTACTGGGATAAAATTTTAATGTCAAAATGTGTTGAGTACCAAATTTGATGAGTTTTGAGGCAATGAGTAACAAGGTACCACTGTATGCCGTCAATATTGCTTAATTCAGGATTCTCAATTAAAATCTCCGAATAAAAGACATCAACAGATGCTAATAGCAAAGCTACTTATTTTCTGAGATTTTAAAAAAATCGAAACTGTCATACTTTTCCTTGAGCTGGGCTCTCATTTATGTCTTTTTGTAAGGATGAATTAAATGCTTTGCTTTCGTTGTTTTTATATTTTGCAACAAAGCTCCAAATGAGAAAGCTGTTGCTTAAATTTCAACTGCACCCAAGAGACAATTAACTGAGTCAGAGTTGTTGCAAGTGTTATAATTAAACACCAGTTACAGGATTTGAAACACGTCTTAATCAGATTTTGCTTCTTGCCCAAAGTCAACATACAGCAACAATTTTTCGATCAGCACAAAATGTTGGGCTAACCCTTGCCCCTGCTTCTTAAGTTTGTGAACTTGAAAATTCTTGTTTTTGATTTGTGAAAAACATCATTGATCATTTGAAGGTAAGATGTAAAACTTGGTAACTTTGGAAATGCAAATTTCTTCAAAAGCCTTTCACCTTTATCTTTAGAGAACCATAAAAGGTGATTCTTATATTTGAGGATAAGTTTGCAAACTAAGTTAATTGATTATGGGCTATCAACTTGGTGTCAACCGTTAGCCGGCCATATAGACCTTCTCCAAGATAATCAATCCTCATCCTGACTCTTCAGATCTCCCAGTAAGATACCCATCGCCACGGCAATTAGATCCATTCGTCTTACTTCTGGCAATTCCTTCCTTATCTCTCCTTCCATGTTTCCCAGCATTGTGGACTTTATAAAAGAGCTGGTTCCTCACATAATAAATCTGAAATTTTGTCATCTAAACCTGCTCACTTCTGCCTCAAGTGAGAACTCTGGATTGATTTGTTCTGCAATTCATTTATTCCGTTTTCTTAAATTTTCCTCCCAAGATTCTTCTCCTACAAAGTTCAAAACCCATAAATACTCCTTCTGTCTTGCTTCTTCAAATTCCATACAGCGTGCAAAATTCTGATCTTGGTAGGCAAAGGCAGGTCACAGCATCTGAAAATATTTTCCAACACTGTCATGTACACCCTAAGAAGTGCTAGTCTTCAGGGTATTTCTTGACTCTACTTGCAGAAACAATGAGTCCAGGAAAGCATGAGTAAACAGCCAATGCCTTTTGGGGGTGAATGGCCCTGCCCAAAGTATCTACTAGGCTTGGTGCTATTAGCATGTCATGCTGACTTTTGATGAACAACTGCCCTGTTTTGATAGGAATTAAAATGGTTTTGGACAGGAATTGTTTTGCTCAATGGCCTCCAAGCACCAAAACTTAGAATAGAATAGAATAACAGAGTTGGAAGGGACCTTGGAGGTCTTCTAGTCCAACCCCCTGCCTAGGCAGGAAACCCTATACCCGTGATGGCGAACCTATGGCACACGTGCCACAAGTGGCACGCGGAGCCATTTGTCAGGGCACGCGAGGCGCTGCCCTGTCAGCTGGCCAGCACACATGCGCGCGCTGGCCAGCTAAGTTCACCTTTTTAAAAGCTATTTTTCGCCTTCCTCAGGCTCCAGAGGCTTTATAGGAGCCTGGGGAGGGCGAAAAGAGCCTCCCCCCCCCCCGGAGGCTTCAGGGACTGTCCCTGAAGTCTTCAGAACGCTTAAAATCACCCTCCGAGCAAACCGGAAGTGACTTCCGGTTTGCTCAGATGGTGGTTTTAAGCGCTCTGAAGGCTTCAGGGACCGTCCGAGGCTACCCTGATGCCTTCGGAGCGCTTAAAACGACCCTCCGAGCAACCCGGAAGTCACTTCCAGTTTGCTCGGAGGGTGGTTTTAAGCGCTCCGAAGGCTTCAGGGACCGTCCGAGGCTTCCCTGATGCCTTCGGAGCGCTTAAAACGACCCTCCGAGCAACCCGGAAGTCCGGGGGGTCGGGGGAGGCTCTTTTCACCCTCCCCAGGCTCCTATAAAGCCCCTGGAGCCTGGGGAGGGCAAAAAAATGTAAAAATGGGGGGGGGTTGCGCGTTGTGCATGCATGCGCACTGGGGGGGGTTGCGTGTTGCATTATGGGTGCGGCACACCCGCACTCGACCCCCCTGCGCTCCCCCCACTTGTGGCACGCGAGCCAAAAAAGGTTCGCCATCACTGCCCTATACCATTTCAGACAAATGGCTATCCAACATCTTCTTAAAAACTTCCAGTGTTGGAGCAGTCAAAACTTCTGGAGGCAAGCTGTTCCACTGATTAATTGTTCTAACTGTCAGGAAATTTCTCCTCAGTTCTAAGTTGCTTCTCTCCTTGATTAGTTTCCACCCATTGCTTCTTGTTCTACCCTCAGGTGCCTTGGAGAATAGTTTGACTCCCTCTTGTTTGTGGCAACCCCTGAAATATTGGAACAATGCTATCATGTCTCCCCTAATCCTTCTTTCTCTTAAGCTAGACATACCCAGTTCCTGCAACCGTTCTTCATATGTTTTAGTCTCCAGTCCCCTAATCATCTTTGTTGCTCTTCTCTGCACTCTTTCTAGAGTCTCCACATATTTTTTACATTGTGGCGACCAAAACTGAATGCAGTATTCCACGTGTGGCCTTACCAAGTGGTATTAACACTTCACGTGATCTTGATTCTCTCCCTCTGTTTAGGCAGCGTAGAAATGTGTTGGCTTATTTGGCAGCTGCTGCGCAGTGCTTGCTCCTATTTAAACAATTGTCCACTAGGACTCCAAGATCCCTCTCACAGTTACCACTATTGAGCAAGGTACTACCTATACTGTACCTGTGCATTTTGTTTTTCTTGCCTAAATGTAGAACCGTACTTCTATGGCATCTCTAGCATAGCCTGAAGTTGTACGTAAACCTGGGCAACATTAATGTACTGATAACGCCTCATCCCAAACTGATGGATGGGACACAGAGTCTTGAGGAAACTCCCAGTGGAGCAAGGGCTCAGGTGTTTCTAAGCACCACCATCTGGTTAGGTAGGAGGAGAACCACTATAAAATAAAGCCAGTGACCACCCAACTCTTGTAGGTATACTGGAAGGACTCCATTGTCAATGGTACTAAATGCTACCAAGAAATTTAATAAAAAGGGACCCAACAAACCACCTAGGTCTCAGTGTCACCCAACAGCATGACCAGTGTGGTTTCTGTCCCATGATCAAGCCTGAATGTGATATTCTGTGTTTTGTTTTCTAGAGCCCTCTAGAGCTGGCTCCCCATTATTTTCCCAACAACCTTCCCCAAGAAGGACATTTGGAAACTGGGTGAAAATTTTCAAGACAGGTAGCTTAATATCTTCCAAGAATACAGTGTTATCTCCCAGAACCAACTGCTCAGCTGGCCACATGAAGGCATATATTTTTGATATATTTCTCTCTTGAGAGTCAAGGATATATCAAGTCTGCTGCTGGCAGAGGTTAAGCCACAAAGCTTTCCATTTCCTTGTGGCACGCGAGCCAAAAAAGGTTCGCCATCACTGCCCTATACCATTTCAGACAAATGGCTATCCAACATCTTCTTAAAAACTTCCAGTGTTGGAGCAGTCAAAACTTCTGGAGGCAAGCTGTTCCACTGATTAATTGTTCTAACTGTCAGGAAATTTCTCCTCAGTTCTAAGTTGCTTCTCTCCTTGATTAGTTTCCACCCATTGCTTCTTGTTCTACCCTCAGGTGCCTTGGAGAATAGTTTGACTCCCTCTTGTTTGTGGCAACCCCTGAAATATTGGAACAATGCTATCATGTCTCCCCTAATCCTTCTTTCTCTTAAGCTAGACATACCCAGTTCCTGCAACCGTTCTTCATATGTTTTAGTCTCCAGTCCCCTAATCATCTTTGTTGCTCTTCTCTGCACTCTTTCTAGAGTCTCCACATATTTTTTACATTGTGGCGACCAAAACTGAATGCAGTATTCCACGTGTGGCCTTACCAAGTGGTATTAACACTTCACGTGATCTTGATTCTCTCCCTCTGTTTAGGCAGCGTAGAAATGTGTTGGCTTATTTGGCAGCTGCTGCGCAGTGCTTGCTCCTATTTAAACAATTGTCCACTAGGACTCCAAGATCCCTCTCACAGTTACCACTATTGAGCAAGGTACTACCTATACTGTACCTGTGCATTTTGTTTTTCTTGCCTAAATGTAGAACCGTACTTCTATGGCATCTCTAGCATAGCCTGAAGTTGTACGTAAACCTGGGCAACATTAATGTACTGATAACGCCTCATCCCAAACTGATGGATGGGACACAGAGTCTTGAGGAAACTCCCAGTGGAGCAAGGGCTCAGGTGTTTCTAAGCACCACCATCTGGTTAGGTAGGAGGAGAACCACTATAAAATAAAGCCAGTGACCACCCAACTCTTGTAGGTATACTGGAAGGACTCCATTGTCAATGGTACTAAATGCTACCAAGAAATTTAATAAAAAGGGACCCAACAAACCACCTAGGTCTCAGTGTCACCCAACAGCATGACCAGTGTGGTTTCTGTCCCATGATCAAGCCTGAATGTGATATTCTGTGTTTTGTTTTCTAGAGCCCTCTAGAGCTGGCTCCCCATTATTTTCCCAACAACCTTCCCCAAGAAGGACATTTGGAAACTGGGTGAAAATTTTCAAGACAGGTAGCTTAATATCTTCCAAGAATACAGTGTTATCTCCCAGAACCAACTGCTCAGCTGGCCACATGAAGGCATATATTTTTGATATATTTCTCTCTTGAGAGTCAAGGATATATCAAGTCTGCTGCTGGCAGAGGTTAAGCCACAAAGCTTTCCATTTCCTCAGGCTCCACAAGCTCAACAAAATCCCAGATTATCACACATGACATCATCTCTTATACCCCAGTGTCTAAAAGAGCCTAAACCCTAAACAGAGAAGAACATCCTTATCTGTAAAACAACTTGCAAACTCATTTAGGCAGAGATGCAAGGCGGGAATCTTTGCACACAATAAGCAGGCTGTAGGATGCTTCACCACTCTTATCAGCATAGTGTAGGTTTGTACATAAGTATTACTAGTTGCTTCTTAAAAACAGATCAACTGAAGGAATTGATTTGCAAGTCTGCTAGCAACAGAAAACGATACTAACCGTAATCGGAAAATAACTTATTTATAATAAGGATCAAACCAAGGTGACACATTTAATGTGCCTTCCTTCCGACATTGTGTTATTTTACTTCTAAAAGCCATAGGAAGCTATGGGGAAAACAGCAGAATCAACACTGTAAAATGCAGAAAAAGGGAAATAGCTTTTCCCTCTGTAACCCAATAAAACTGCACCAGCACGTTGATGATTTTGTACTTGGGGGAAAAAATTGTCATTGGAGACAGTCACGCACATTCAGAAAGCATCCTTCCAAGAAAGGCTGGCGTAAATTTAGCCCTAAATGCTTTGCACAAGCTTAAGAGCAAAACCACTTACTTTTCTTTTTTCACATTTATTGGCTTCCACTTCTGATTTTAGTTCCACATTAAAAAATAAACTGGCAAGTAATAGTTCATGATTACCCTGGAAATTCAATTTAAATTAATTTAATGCTAAATTATAGGGGGGAAAGCAACGTATATATCTGGCATTTGGAGACTTGATAGAAGAGATGCGAAGATGGGGAAAGAAAACCCTCGGCAGACAGAAAAGATTAAGCAATGGCTGAGGCAAAAAAAATGGTTTGCGCTTGTATTTTCATTTCTAAAGGATGCTACACGATAAATGTGTGTAACATTTTGACTGCTGATGACTATCTAATTATTGGGGGGGGGCTGGAGAGAACAAGATAGTTTGGGAATTATTGTAGGGTCCTTCCCCCTCTTTTTTTTAGCGTATGGCACGTGTTAGCCAGGGATCACTGAAGTAGCTGGCTGCCTCTGGGAAAGGAATTTTTCCAGACAGTGTAATCTTGCCCGCGGGATGTCTGAATGCCAGTAGGCAACCGGGGGACGCTCCTTTCCTGTCCCTAAGCAGTTTATTCGCTCATGGGAATTGAGCTGCTGACCTCAGCAGAGTGCAGTGTTTTACCATGTGAGCTCCTATATGGATTATATAATAATTGTATTGGCTGTGTTCATCAAGAGCAGGGGTGTCCAAACTTGGGAACTTTAACGCATGGTCGGTTGGGAGGCCGGGGCTGTTGGACACGCCCGGTCGCTTGTACCAACCCCCGCAGTCTAGGTGGACAGGATCGGCAGAGCCTGGGCCTTAGGCTGATGTTATGTAACGCGAGGTCTGTGGTTAACAAGGCCCCCCTCATCAGGGACTTGATCTCAGAGGGGGAGCCGGACCTCGCAGGAATAACGGAAACCTGGTTGGGCCCGGAGGGGGGGTTGCCCCTCGGGGAAATGTGCCCTCCAGGTTACCGGGTATTCCATCAGCCACGGGCCCAGGGTAGGGGTGGTGGGGTAGCGATAATCATCCGGGAAGATTTGGCTCCAAGAGAATTCACTGTGTCGCAGACATCTGGTTGTGAGTCTCTGGGCGTGAAATGGGGCCCAGGGAGTCAGTTGGGTCTGTTGATAGTATACCTGGCTCCCCGCCATACATCAACGGCCCTGCCCGGACTCCTCGAGCTGATCGCGGAGATGGCGGTTGAGACCCCCAAGTTATTAGTGATGGGGGATTTCAATCTGCCGTCGACGGGAGAGGCATCCGAGGCAGCCCGGGAATTCATGGCTTCCATGACAGCCATGGATCTGACTCAAGTAGTTCGGGACCCCACACACGAAAGAGGCCACATACTGGATCTTGTGTTTGTCTCCGACCAGTGGACGAGTGATCTGGGAAGAGGGAATTTAGTCATCACGCCCCTGTCATGGTCAGATCACTCACTTCTCCAACTGGACTTCCCTGGCGCTACCCCCTGCCGCGGGGAGGCGGAACCAGCTGGTCCCAGATGGTTCCGCCCCAGGCGTCTGATGGAACCAGATAGGTTCCAGGCGGAGCTTGGGCCACCTCCTGCAGACCTGTCCCGCTCCCGGGCAGAGGACCTGGTAGCTGCGTGGAACAGTGCGGCCGCCGGGGCCTTGGACCGGGTTGCGCCTTTGCGGCCTCTCCGATGGCAACGATCGACTCGGGCTCCCTGGTTTAACGGAGAGCTAAGGGCGATGAAACGCCACAGGAGACGCTTAGAGAACAAGTGGAGATCCTCCCGCTCCGAATCCGATCGAACACAGGTAAGAGCCTACTTAAGGACCTACCTTGTGGCAATAAGGGTGGCCAAACGTCAATATTGTGCCACCCTTATAGCGTCCGCAGAGAACCGCCCTGCCGCCCTGTTTCGGGTGACCCGCTCCCTGCTGTCGCAGGGACAACGGGACCCCCCATTGCAGGGCAGGGCAGAGGAGTTTGGGGAATACCTGCAGGATAAAATTGATCAGATCCGGAGGGGGTGGACCCACTCCAGTGCTCCAGGGGGGCATCCGAGGCTAGTCTTGAGATTCCACGCTGGGAGGAGTTTGACCCTGTTGTCACCGAAGATTTGGACAGGTTGCGCGGGCGACTGCGAGCCACCACATGTTTATTGGACCCGTGCCCCTCCTGGTTGGTACTGGCTTCCTGGGAGGGTTCACGAGGCTGGCTACTGGGACTGGTGAACGCTTCGTTGGGTGAGGGCCTTTTACTAACCGCTTTGAAAGAGGCGGTGGTGAGACCCCTGCTCAAGAAGCCTTCTCTGGACCCAATGGAGCTAGCAAATTATTGTCCTGTCTCCAACCTTCCTTTTTTAGCGAAGGTTGTTGAGAGTGTGGTGGCTCAGCAGTTCCCGCGTCACCTGGAGGAAGATGATTATCTAGACCCGCGCCAGTCCGGCTTCCGACCCGGTCACAGCACGGAGACGGCCTTGGTCGCGTTGGTGGATGATCTCTGGAGGGCAAAGGATGGGGGTTGTTCCTCCATCCTTGTCCTATTAGACCTCTCGGCGGCTTTCGATACCATCGACCATGGTATTCTATTGCGCCGTCTGGAGGGGTTGGGGATCGGGGGCACCGTATTGCAGTGGTTCCGCTCCTACCTCTCTGGCCGGACGCAATGTGTGTTGACAGGGGAGCAGAGGTCGACCCCGAGGCCCCTCACTTGTGGGGTCCCACAGGGGTCGATCCTCTCGCCTCTCCTGTTCAACACATATATGAAACCGCTGGGCGAGATCATCCGTGGTTTTGGGGTGAGATATCATCTGTACGCTGATGATACTCAGCTGTATATTTCCACCCCAAACCACCCCAACGAGGCTGTTGAAGTGATGTCCCGTTGTCTGGAAGCCGTGCGGGTCTGGATGGGTGACAACAGGCTCAAGCTCAACCCCTCCAAGACAGAGTGGCTGTGGCTTCCGGCACCCCGGTACAACCAGCACATTCCATCGCTGGCCATCGGGGATGAACAATTAGCCCCGGTGGAACGGGCACGCAATTTGGGCGTCCTCCTTGATGCCCGGCTGGCTATGGAAGATCATGTGGCAGCCGTGGCGAGGGGGACGTTCCACCAGGTTCGCCTGGTGCACCAATTGCGACCCCTTTTGGACCGGGAGGCCCTGCACACAGTCACTCATGCGCTGGTGACGTCTCGCCTGGACTACTGTAATGCTCTCTACATGGGGCTCCCCTTGAGGTGCACCCGGAGACTGCAGTTGGTCCAGAATGCAGCCGCGCGGGTAATTATGGGGAGATCGAGGTTCTCCCATATAACACCACTCCTGCGCGAGCTGCACTGGCTTCCTGTGGCCTACCGGGTGCGCTTCAAGGTGTTAGTTACCATCTTCAAAGCGCTCCATGGCATAGGGCCTAGTTACCTGCGGGATCGTGTCCTGCCCCATACATCCCTGCGACCCATTCGCTCACACAGAGAGGGTCTCCTCCGGGTGCCGTCCTCTAGAGATTGTCAGAGGGCGGTGCCCAGGAGTAGGTCCTTCTCTGTGGCGGGCTCTACCCTTTGGAACGACCTCCCCCCAGACATTAGAACAACAACCGATCTCCGCTCCTTCTGCAGTAAACTGAAGACCCACCTGTTTCGGCTAGCCGGCCTGGCATAATTCGACAACTTTTCCACCCCTAGGTCATTTTTAATTGTCAATTTTAGTTTTTAAACTATTAATGTCATTGGGGTTTTAACCTTTTTCAGTATTGTAATTATTTATTTATTTTTTACCTCCTCTGTATGACACTGTGCTGACTGTTGCTTGTGTACGTCGCCCCGAGTCCCTGTGGGGAGAGGGGGCGACTAATAAGTTTAAATAAATAAATAAATAAATAATAAATAATAAGACTTGTGGACTTCAACTCCCAGAATTCCCCAGCCAGCCATGCTGGCTGGGGAAGTCTGGGAGTTGAAGTCCACAAGTCTTAAAGTTCTCAAGTTTGGACACCCCTGATCAAGAGAGTCTTTCGCTGGCAAAGTGCTGCCAGAGGCACCGCGGGCCAGTTCTTTGCTATTTCCAGGCCAGCCCCATTGGCCAGATTTAAGCACCCTGCATCCTGGATGCGACCCACGGGCCTTGAGTTTGACACCCCTATTCTAGCTGAAGGGAAAAGGGAGCAGAAGAAAGTGTAGAAAATTTCTCTGCATGTCAGCCATGGAAAACCCATGCGAACAATAAACAAACCCAGCAGCGGGAAACATGGACTCGTCTATATTTATAAGCCAGAAATCACGTCATTTCATCCGATTTTGTTTTCTGATTTGCAATGAAAGCACAACAACGCTGTGAAGAACTACAAACTTTCATTAAGTTTGTTTGCCTTTTAAACCAATGTCTTGATTCTTTTAAGGTGGCAATCAATTTTCCCAGTTCTTCCACTAAGTCATATGAATGGTACAAAAGTGACTGGTTCATTGGTTCAAGTAAGTGAGGCCTTCTCTAAAAGGAGTTTACGAACGAGATTTAAAACTGCCAAAGCTATCTATTTTGGGGAGATGTGATTTTAAGATTTATCTCTCTCTGTCACACTTATACGTTTGGCCTTGGTCCAGGTCAGGTAAATCTAAATCATTGCTGAAATGCACAAAACACATAGCTCAGCACCTTTGAAGATTATGCAAGATTTATACTTTGCATCCATATAAACTGAGATAAACAGAATTACAAGGTTTTTTTTGTGCTAATAATTCTGTTTGAGCTTAGCATAAAACTACTGCTTAGTTTGCTGACCACAGGAGTTATAAATCAGGGTGGAAATATTTCATAACATGGACAAATAAAATAATGTAAAACATTTTCATTGCATATTGCAATGGGCCTAAATATATTCCATTAATTTAGACCTATTACAAATTTGCTTTGCTATCATGATATTGGTGGTGTGATAAGGTGTTTCAAGGTGTTGATTACTATCTTCAAAGCGCTCCATGGCACAGGACCTAGTTACCTGCGGGATCGCATCTCACCTCATACATCCCTGCGACCAATTCGCTCCCACAGGGAGGGACTCCTCCGGGTGCCGTCCACTAAGCAATGCCAACGGGCGGCGCCCAGGAGTAGAGCCTTCTCTGTGATGGGCCCAACCCTCTGGAATGACCTCCCCCCCGATATCAGAACCACTACTGACCTCCGCTCCTTCCGACAGAAACTCAAGACCCACCTGTTCCAATTAGCTGGCCTAGCCGATTTATAGTCCCATTTTTAACCTCCTGGCAAACATCTTATTCTGGGGTAGTTTTTTAGGGGTAGTTTTTAATTCTCGAATGCTAATTTTAATTACTGTACAGTTTATATGCTACCTCCTCCATCTATATTTATCTATATTTATGTATTTATATTGTTGTTTTTAATATGACTGTATACCGCCCCGAGTCCTTTCTGGGAGAGGGCGTGGTTTATAAATTAAATAAAAGTAAAGTAAAGTAAAGTAACAAGTATGCGTGTAAGTTTAGACAACAAGAAGCCAAAACATTTGGATTTTCAGAAGCTTCTCTATCTAAGAGCTTCAGTAGTTTTGATGCTGTTGTTGTGCCCTTCAAGTCAATCTTGACTCCGGTTGACTACACAGACAAACCTGCATAGTTTTCTTGGCAACATTTCAGAAATTGCTTGCCTTACCACCTTCCGAGGGCTGAGAGAGAATGGCTGACCGAAAGGACATAGTTAGCTCCTAGGTCTAACAGAAGATCTAGAACTCAGGATTTCCTATTCCTAGTTCAACGCTTTAATCCCTAGTTCAAACTCATTCCTTTAGCACAAATTGGGTCCCTGATATGTTTTTTTTTTTTAAAAAATAAATCAATTCCTTGAAAGTTATCTTTGTATGACGCATCCTTTCATGTGCAGGTTTTTAGGTGGCTTTTTTTTGGCAGTGTGCATTTCAAAATGAGGATTTCCAAAATTCCAAGAACGATTCTGCCAGTAATGACTTTATGCCTTCTCTTTCCCATATTAAGGAATTCACTGAGGGGAGAAGGATTTGGGCGAAAAATCCAATCCTCTTGGGTTTTCGTGCTCCGTGGGAATAAAGGCAGCAAAAAACTGCTATCTGTGAGAAACATATCCACCTGAACTGTTGCAAATGGTTGCGCAAACTGCAAAACCACATAATCATAGCAATATGGGTCACATATAGGCAGGAGTGGGCTTTAAAAATGTACCAAGGTGTTCTCTCCCCGGTTGGATGGGCGTGGCCATGGTGGGCATGGCCTATTTCGCCTCCTGCACCACAGTGGGGGGAGCATTTTTGCCCTCCCCGGGCTCTGGAGACTTTCCTTGAGCCTCCGGGAGGGCGCAAGTGGCCTTCCCAGGCTCCGGGGGCCTTCTGGAAGCCAGAAACACACCCGTTTCTGGCCTTCCTGAACTTGTTAGGGCTGTTTTTTGCCCTCCCCAAGCCTCTACGCACACCCTGTACTTACCTGCATCCAAAATGGGCTGAGTGGGGACTCCTGGGAGGGGAGGGATGGGCAGGGCCAGCCAGGAGTGGGATTTTGGACTTCTCCGAACTGCACAGAATCTTAATTACAGGTTCTCCCCAACTCCTGTGGACCTCACCCCTGATAAAGCCAGCATTTACCAAGAAGAAGTAGAAAAGTGTGCAACTATCTGAAAACTGTAACATCCAACTGGTATTTCTAACTCTGAAAGTATAGAGTGTGAGGCTGTTGTAGGGGAATGACAATTTCATGAAAATATCTGAAACGGACAATGTGAAAAGTAATACTGGCTACACATGAGGGACGTAGAAGTCCAACACATCTTAAGGACACTACATGGAAGAGGCATCTTACTGGCATCCAGGCTTCCATTCGCAGACTGAGGAATATAAAGAGCCATTCCAGAGAAATTCTGTCCTGTCTGAATGAGGCACTAAAGATAGTCAGCTGACCTTTGGCCAAATAACTCCCTTGAGTTTGGGGAACAAAGAAATTTTTGACTTTTAACTACAACATCTATTTATTACAGGCTACTGGCTCATGCCTTAATGGGTCCAGTGCTAAAATAACTCGTTAACACAGCGCTTATCTGGCAGTGGGTGAACAGATTAACAGAATTGGAAGGGACCTTGAAGGTCTTCTAGTCCAACCTCTGCTCAAGCAGGAAATTCTAAAATCTTGTAAGGTCTCTTTTTAAAAATCTCCCATGTTGGAGCACTCACAACTTCTGGAGGAAAGTTGTTCCACTGATTAATTGTTCCAACTGTCAGAAAATTTATCCTTAGTTCAAGTTCTCTCCTTGATTAGTTTCCATCCATTACTTTTTGTTCTGCCTTCAGATGCTTTGGAGAATAGGTTGAAACCCCACTCCTCTCTTTAAGGCAGGAAACTCTATAACATTTCAGACAATGGTTGTCCAATCTCTTCTTTAAAAACTTCTAGTGTTGGAGTATTTACAACTTCTGGAGGCAAATTGTTCCACTGATTAATTCTTCTAACTGTCAGGATATTTCTTCATAGTTCTAGGTTGCTTCTCTCCTTGATTAGTTTCCACCCATTGCTTCTTGTGCTGCCCTCAGGTGCTTTGGAGAATACCTTGACTCCCTCTTCTTTTTGGCAGCCCCTGAGATATTGAAAGACTGCTATCATGTCACCCATAGTATTTATCTAATTTACATAGCTGCCCATCTCACCCAAAAAAAATCTGGATGGTGTACAATAAAGCTAAGAAAAATGAATAAATCTGTAAAACCGCAATCATCATTAATTATAAAAACACTAACAGCTATGAAAAACCCCCAAACAAGCCAGGAAATAATAGATGAAGGAATGTTAAAGGAGACACATCACTAGTTTGCCGGTCCCTTGAGGTTCTCGGACATTCTGCCTGTTTATAGTTTTAAAATGACTACTTGTGGACTTCAACATGGATCAGAACGATATAGAACAGTGACTAAGAACTGCTGCTAAGAAAACATTATGGCTTTGAACGCTTGCTTCTCAAGAACAAGTGTTATTCTTTGCCTGCTGGTGAAGCTGCTGCTTGAAGAATGTTCTTCTGATTTGTTGTACTTGGCAGCCCTTGTAGTAAGATAAGAAGATCATGAGCAAGAAAGGCTCTGAACACATAAGGAGAGTTGTCCATACGGACAGTTAGACTTTATGTTGACATTCTAGAGAGAGAGAAGGAGAGAGGGGGGGACGGAGAAGCAGGGAGAGGGGGAGGGAGATAGATAGAGAGGGAGGGAGGGAGAGAGGGAGGGAGAGAGAGAGAAGGAGGGAGGGATGGAGAGAGAGAGGAGAGAGGGAGGAACAGACAGAGAGCAAGAGGGAGGGAGGGAGAGAGGGAGGAGGGAGGGGGAGGGAGAAGGAGGGAGGGAGAAGGAGGGAGGGAGGGAGGGAAGGAGAGAAAGAGAGAGAGAGAGAGAGAGAAAGAGAGAGAGAGGGAGGGAGGGAGAGAGAGAACCCACAAAGTGGGCTTACTATAGCTAATCTGAGACTGCCCATTACTGTACTTTTTTGCTTAAAACTATTTTTTTAAGGTAGGGATTCAAAAGAACACTATGTGCATAACAATTACAGACATGTAAAAAAGGAAGTACACCCTCTTTGAGTTCTATAGTTCTACATATAAGGACATACTGTACTAAAAATCATTTAGTCCTTAACAGTTCTTAAAAGTAGGTAAATAGAATCTCAGATGAACAACAGCCCATGATATATTACATCATGTCATCATTTATTTTACAAAAAGAAACAAAATGGAGAAGCTAGTAAAACTCCACATAAGTTTATTCTATACTAGCCAAACTTTGGATGCACCCCAGGGAAATAAGTAACAAAAAAAAACCCTGACAAATGTCACTGGTTCTAAACTTGACATTACAGAAGTAATATGCCAATATTTTCCCCTTTTCTAAAGGCTGCAATTTCATAGTAGCATATATTCGTTTAGCAATATGCATGTAACATTACACATCAAAGCTATAAAGGCTGAGTTGGAAATGTTTGTAGATAGAGGCGACTTAGACACTATAACTTGTTTTAAAGGTAAAGGTTTCCCTTGCACATATGTACTAGTCGTTCCCAACTCTAGGGGGGATGCTCATCTCCATTTCAAAGCCGAAGAGCCAGCGCTGTCCGAAGACGTCTCCGTGGTCACGTGGCTGGCATGACTAAACACCAAAGGTGCACAGAATACTGTTACCTTCCCACCAAAGGTGGTTCCTATTTTTCTACTTGCATTTTTCTACGTGCTTTTGAACAGCTAGGTTGGCAGAAGCTGGGACAAGTAACGGGAGCTCACTCTGTTACGCAGCACTAGGGATTCGAACCGCCGAACTGCTGACCTTTCTGATCGACAAGCTCAGCGTCTTAGCCACTGAGCCACCATGTCCCTGATATCACTTGTTTCAGCATCTATTAAATTATAACTGGATACTTATGACATAGACATATTGTAGGTGAACTAAACATTTGGTGCCAAAGTGATACATCTTGTTACATTTATTAATTACACAGCATAAGCTTTCCAACGTGTTGATTTGTAGCTTCGTACAAATCACTGTGGCAATATACAGCTTGTCTTTATTACTGATATACTGCCATTACTGAAGGATGCATGGTGATGTAAGACAGTGGTTCTCAACCTTCCCAATGCCGCGACCCTTTAATACAGTTTAATATAGTCCTATTCTTTAATCCTCCTGGCAGTTATTTTAATTTTGGGGTAGATTTTGGGGTAGATTTTAATGTTGTTTCTAATTTTATTTTACTGTACAGTTTGTATATCGCCTCCTCTATGTATATGTATGTATATGGTGTTTTAACTTTGACTGTACACCGCCCCGAGTCCCTTCGGGTACAGGGAGCGGTTTATAAATCTAAATAAAGTAAAGTAAAGTAAAGTTCCACATGTTGTGGTGACCCCCAACCATAAAATTGGTGTCTTGGTTCCTAAGACCATCAAAAATACGTGTTTTCCGATGGTCTTCGACCCCTGTGAAAGGGTCATTCGACCCCCAAAGGGGTCCCGACCCACAGGTTGAGAACCGCTGATGTAAGATGTACCCAATTACTGCCCTAGGAATGGTGCAAATGTGACCTTTACTTTCTGACAAAATTCCGGTGAGGCTGAAAGTAGACTGTATCATGTACGCCATTCTGAGGAGAAGGGGTGGGGAAAAACTGCAGCTCCTCAGATTCATTTTATTAGATTTACACACCGCCTTCCTGTTTATAGAAGCCCTTGACGTGGGAATTTGTGTTGCTGAAAGTCTGCAGGAAATCACCAACTTTCATCTGTGAGATCTTTTGCAACTGGCAAAAATGATTTTCCTCATCCTAAAGGAGGTGCATGTAACAGGACAAAGAAGAAGGGCCTTCCCTGTGGTGACTCCATCCTTGTGGAACATCTTCCCTGCGGGGATAAGATTGGCTCTCACTAAGACACTCTTTCACAAAACCCTGAGAAACTGCTTTGCCAACAGCCCTGGGGAACCTCAAATAGAGCCCCTCGCCTGGCTTATTTGATGAACCGATTATTGTCATCAGAAGGTGAAAGGAATGGGTATTGCTCATTATTGCTTTTATATTGGGATTATATCTTTAGAAGCCTCCCTGAGTCACTGACGGAGTTGGATCGCCATATAAATTTTCATAAATAAATACATCTGGCTTGATAACAAGACTTCTGGAAGAAGGGAGGGTTATGTTGTCCCTGAAGGGGAAGGAGGGACAATGTAAGCAGCTTCTCATGAGAGGGGCGGCTATATACATTTGATTAATAAATAAAAGTAAACATATAAAGTTCCACCTCTTTTCGTATAAATCTCACACTGTCGCCTGGGTTGTAATGCTGTCTTAATGACTGCAAAACAGCATGGGCTGTACTGCCTACATGCCCATGGATAAGTTCTCACATTACCCCATCTAGAAGAAGAAGAAAAAAGTTTGGAATAATAATGCACTTTTCCCATAAAAACCTAAAAGGGGTGGGGTGGAGGTGGGGGGTTTGGTGAACAAAGGCTGTCATGATTAAGATAGAAAGAAATGCTAGACATCTTTTTGGTCAAACATTTAGAACTGGCCATTAAGTTTCCATTAAGCATCAGGTTCATTCACAGGCCAAAATCAACTGGCTATTTACCAAGCAGTTTTAAACAGTAAGTTTACAGCCCTAAAGCAATTTAAAATTATCTCTGTTGTCTGGACAGCCCCCCTCTTCCCCCCCCCCCGGCTGTCTGATAAAATAAAACCAAACAGCTGTAAAAAGTGTTTTTCTTTACATGCTTACCAGTCTTGTTTCATGTAATGAACCAATTAGAGGTAGTTTATCCTTTAACCCAGTAAGTGTTATTAATCTGTCCACAGCTATAACGGGGGGACCCAAGCTCATTCCTCTATCCTTCCTTCAATTTCAGAGACACCACCTGATTTTCACTTAAAAATATGATTAAGGAGCAACAAATGTTCGTTGGCTGGCATGGAGTATTTTCTTTCCATTGATTTCTTAATTATATATGCCAGTGATGGCTAAGTTTTTTGGGACCGAATGCCCAAAGCGCGTGTGTGTTTGTGTGTGTGTGAGTGTGAGTGTGTGTGTGTGTGTACACGTGCATGCATGCACTCGCCCCCCGGAACCCCCCAAATGTAATGTGCGTGCAGCCCTGCGCATGTGCCCCACCCCTATGCATGCGCACACGGCCTCCCTGCATGTGCCCTGCCCCCCCTGTGCATGCACATGTGGCCTCCCCACATGCCCTTCACCCCACCCACATGCGCAGCAGAGTCCTGAAGACCAGCTGGCCGACAGGAGGAGCGTGCACATACGCGGGAAGATGGCTCGCATGCCCACAAAGAGGGCGCTGCGTGCTACCTCTGGCGCGCGTGCCATAGGTTCGCCATCACATGATATATGCCAAACGTATTGTAAAAGTTAGCAAATGGATATTGAATTCTTCTTTTTTTTACATTTCCTCTACAAGAAGACTTTGATTCCAACTCCAAAACAGACAATTGAAATGCTGCAGCCTAAACCATTCAAATAATAGCACATCTAAAAAGCAATGTGCAAGATAAGCAAAGCACAAAACCTAATAATGCCTATTAATCTGGCAAGTGAACTCAGCAATATACAGATGGACAACAGCCATTCAGAGTACAAGGGACAGAGATAAGTTTGGTGCTCCAAAATTATTCAGACCAAATTATTTAAAGAATGCTGTGCTCTAATCCATATCTAGTATATTCTCCATCTGTCTGGATATTCATCATCCTATTCAGATAGAGTTTGAATATGTAACATCCAAAAACACTTTCACTTTCTTCACATATTGATTGATTGATTCATAATATTCACCAGTTGTCCTTATTCCCAAAGCTTACAGAGGAAAATCCATTAATCATCCTTAAAGATATAATACGCATTTCTTCATTTTGCAGTGGAGTTTGGAACAAACTACAATATGTCCCAATATAATGATTCCAAGCAACTGTACTTACTCATTGTAGGTTGTCCACCCCACTTCTACACCTAATGCAGTTTACCAAAAAAAATTGCTCTTGTGAACAGAATTAAGCTACTAATAATTTCAAAGAAATAAGGTAATTTTGAAAAGTTGCTTCAAGGCAGTGTCACGTCAATTTACTATTTACTATAGACCATGGAGGCGCAGTGGTTAGAATGCAATACTTCAGGCTAATTCTGCTCACTGCTGAACTGCTGGCAGTTCGATTCTCACCAGCTCAAGGTTGACTCAACCTTCCATCCTTTCGAGATCAGTAAATTGAGGACCTAGGTTATTGGGGGCAATATGCTGATTCTGTAAACCACTTAGAGAAGGCTATAAAGCAATATATAAATCTAAGAACTATTGCGATTGCTACTTTAAGAAAAAGACTAACTGTGAAAGAGGAAAAACTTTATATGGAGAAATTAAGCTAGGGATCCCTCAAGCTTGACCCAGAGTATCTGGAGGGGAATGAGAAGACTCTATGATGTTCATTGCCTTAAAACCTTTAACTATTTTAAGACTTGGGATCCAGACATCATTAAGTAATATTAGTCTCTTGTTTCATTAGCTCCATGGTAAACTATTATCTTGGTGTCATTATCAGCCTTAAAGCTTACCCCCAGTCCAATCACATGCAACGGCGGGTATCAGGACAAACAGGGACTGGGATACAATTCAGAATATAACAGAATAGCAGAGTTGGAAGGGACTTTGGAGATCTTCTAATCCAACCCTCTGCTCAAGCAGGAGACCCTATACCATTTCAGAGAAATGGTGTTTCAATCTCTTCTTTAAAATCTCCAATGATTTTTCTTGCAGACTGTATTGTTATTAATGAACTTCATAACTTACCTACCCTACAGAAAACATGCATTATTATTACTGACTGATGGGATGAATTTGTTATAAGGGATCACATCATTATCCAATACAGGAATTGGATAATTCCTCCATTACTGGTACCATGTCTATAATCCCTCCATTTAAGTGGATTTTCTAGAACATCAAGGTTGCATTAAATTGAATTAAATTGCATGTAATCGAAAGTTAATAAACAAAATTCCAAATTCATCATCCTGAGAAATAACTATCATTCTCATACAGCAATAAAATAAGTGATATACTGAATTTTGGCTTACCGCATCAGTGACATCAATCTCATACATTTTTTTAAACGTTTCCCGATCAAAAAAGAGAAGTTTTGCATTGCCATGTCCTTTCTTAACAGAAGTGCCAGTAACAAGTAATTGATCATCTGGGCTAAAGCAACAGTCGGTCCTGTAGACAATAGAATACAGGTTAGTTTATCTTTTTGAAATCCAATTTCTATAATATTTCAAATCTATGTTAAAATGATAATTGCGTTTGGCAATTAAAATCAAAGCGGCATTCCAACTAACCCTAACTAGAAAAACCAACAAATAGAGATTTCTCCTGAAGATTTCAGCAACCAGAATAAAAAAGTGTCATGTGTCTACTTTACAAAATAAATAGAGTTTTGACATCTATAATTCAGTAATAATTCAGTGGGCCATAATGTCTATTTCTAGCAATATGATACCCCACCATTTTATATGACAAATGGTAAACAGACCCATTTTCAAAATCGTTTTTCATATTTCATATTTCCTCTCAAAGCAATAAACAAACACGTAGATTCTTTACAATTAATATGAGGTGAAAGCTAAGAGCTTATAGACAAGTAGCGAGTAAAAGCAATATGCTAAATCAATTTCTATCAAAAGCTTTAAAAGCTACAGCATTATCCCTAAAATCTGGGGGAGATATAATTCTTGCTCTCTGCAAGCTAAGCAAATTGGAATGAAGCCCTGTTGGAAAACCTGGTCTCTCCCCCTTTCTTTCATCCCATGCCAATTTCCATCTGAAGTTTATTGTTGAAAAAGGTGTAGCGTGACATTGTTCATCAAAGTTTTAAGGCTTAATATTCACCATGATTTCTGTCCAAAGTAGATATGGAACTGAGGAGATCTAATACCATATATGACCTTGCAAAGTATTATTCACCCAGCCTTGCAAACCTTTAAACTGTCTACCGCCAGTATAATGGTGTAGCAGTGGTGGATTCCGGATCCTGGTGCAACCAGTACGGTGCAACGGGGCCCGGCGTCCCCCACATGCCTGCATGCAGCACAAGCATGCGCCCTTACCTCCATGATGCATCCGTGATGCTCCAGCTGCTCAGCGAGCATCACGCAGGCACCATGTGCTCCGTGCACGTGCGCCAAAGAGCTCAAATACAGGTAAGGAGCTTGGGTGGGTGGGTGGGCCCTCCGGAGCACTGTACTGTAACGGTGCCCGGTGCTCCCAGCAGACACTGGTACGCCCGTAATGGGGGTTACCGCCTGCAACCCACCACTGTGGTGTAGGCTTTCACAGCTATCATCCATGAAGCAATGATAAGTTTTAGAGCCAAATGGTAATAAACCAAGGCCATTCAGCTTGGCCAAACTTATCACTGTTTCATAGTTATAGCCATGCTTATGCTGGACACCACTTTTTCTATATCCTTATTTGGATTAATATGGCTCATCTTTACTAAATCCAAAAAGCCCTTCAAATCTATGTCATCATGCAACTCACTATTAACAATTTGTGTGTGTGGGGGGGGGGGAAGCATATGTACTATTAAAAAAAAGTAAACTAGAATTCTTTCAAGTGAAAAGATTTTTGGATTCTTAAGGTAATTTGAGTGCAACTTTTACAACTTTTAACAGTCCTATGAAATATTACCTTGCAAGGTAATTCATATTTCATAACCACTGAGCCAATGTTTTAAATCAGATATGGGGAACTATGGCCCTTTCATGACTTGTGGACTTCAACTCCCAGAATTCCTGAGCCAGCATGCTTAGTCAAGTCGTAAAAGAGTCACAGTTCCCCATCCCTGTTTTAAATGGAGGTTTAACACTTTATCAATTTGATATATTTCTTGAAAACTGGTAAGCCAAAATTGCAGATATGTTGAGTTCAAGCCAAGCAAACTTAAATTCAGAAAATGTTTCTCCAGTGAACTAATCTTGATCTGTTTCTGCACATCACGTTTCACTTCAAATTATAAAAGCTACTTACATGGGGAAGAAACTTGGCAAGCCACTGATAGAATTAAGAGGTGCTTTAAATTGTCTGATGTCCCAGGTTTTTAAGGTATCATCACCTAGTAAATAGCAAACATTAAATATCCAATGGTTAAAATGCAATTCTTATATTAAAAAGCATCGATATTAACCTTTTCAGTGATTTTCTCCATCAAAGGTTTTGGTCAAAGAGGAATTGTAAATAATACACCTCGAGCAGTTCCAGAGAATAAACAAAATAACACTTATCATAAATGAACTACAGTTCTCGTTGAAAATTTGCAAAAGATTATGATTAGTTTAAAATTAAAAGAAAAAGCTTTCTAAGCCTCCCCTGCCAGCACAAAAGAGGAGAAAGTGGTATTCATGTGAAATGAAGATATATTTTTTTAGAGCAGAGCTTTACAGCCCTTTCTAAGTGGTTTACAGAGTCAGCCTATTGCCCCCAACAATCTGGGCCCTCATTTTACCCATTCAGAAGGATGGAAGGCTAAGTCAATCTTGAGCTGGGTGAGATTTGAACTGCCAAATTGCAGCAGCCAGCAGAAGTAGCCTGAAGTACTGTATTCTAATCATTGCGCCACCGTGGCTCATCATAAATGCTGTAATTTCTCATTGTGCTCAAATGGGATGTAAAATCTCCCCCCAAATCCTGTATTGGGGACTGACTCCCAGCAACCTTAGATGGCACAGCCAACAGTGGGATACTGAGGGTTGTCATCCAGTGCTATTGGAAATCTCCCAGGTTCCGAATCCTACTCTGGACTTCTCAGTGATCATTCTGGAGTGAAAGGTGAATCTAATGGATTTAGAAGGATTCTAAATGTGGTTTGACAAACCAAGCCTGAAGAAAATATTCAACTGTTGAAAAATTTATACAGGCAAAGATCTAAATGTGAGAGGCTAATTTTAGCTTTAAAAGCTTCGACAGACAGGTTTTCAAGTTTACTATGTAAGTCAAGTACGATTTTTAAATTAGAAAAATGAGATCTAAATGTCTTCTTCACATCATGGTTGTACTGATTTCTTACTCTCTTTTTTGGTCCCCAAACTATTTGCCAAGTTTTCGCTATATTCCTCATCATTTCTCTGTTTTCTTACAGGTAAGCATGTTAAGACAGTATTCAGATCATTGTGAAATTATTCAAATCATATTTAACTTGTATTTTCCTCCATAGACCAGTAACAGCACGTGCATTCAATAATACTATTATTGTACATACTCCTTCAGTTGTGGATGAGATTAAAAAAAATGATATTGGCTGTAAACACTGAAACTTAATGCATTTCTTATGAAATGGTGTAGAAGAATTGGTATATTTGTTCCTAAGCTCTATCAACTCTATAAGAAAATATTGGAAATGGTATGTCATTTCTTCATTTAATGAAGTTGATATAACAGCCACACCAAAACCCAGAAAAGATCATACATTGTTCACTGTAATCCTACTTCATTGATTAACTATTAAAATCTTAACTGTTCTCTTTAGCAAACATTTCTTCAGTTGAGTTCATTCAAAACTAGGCATGTATCAAATAATATTCGTCTGGCAATAGATCTGATTGTTTTGAATAAAGATAGAAAAGAGAAAGTCGTATTTCTACCGCTTGACGGTGGAAAAGATTTTGATAAAATATACAGGTAATCTATAGGTAGTCCTCACTTCCCAATTTCCTGCTAGTTTTCCTATTGGCTTTCTTGCCAGAAACTGACTGGGAAAGTTGCAAATATGGATCAAGTGACCAAGGGACGCTTAATAAGTACATAAATTAAATATATGCATAAATGCATGCCGGTTGCCAAGCACCCAAATTGCAATTAATCCCTGTTAATTTTCTAGCATCCCTCAACGTCTGGTTATGCCACCATGTGTGGAGACCATGAGTTACTGAAGTATCTCCATTATCATTGACATCTGGTGCCTCTCTTATCTTTTAACTGTGTTTTTTTTTAAATGAATTATAGTTTTTTTATATATCAACAATTTTATAGTTCTACTGCTTGCTGTTCAGTCATTTTTTTGTCAAGTGGGCAGCCATGTATATTTGATGAATGAAATGAAATGAAACCCAGGACTCCCTTTTCTAGATGGTCTTGGGGATTTATTTTAAAAAATACCCAAACGCCTTAGGTCCGTGATGGCGAACCTATGGCATGTGCGCCACAAGTGGCTCGCGGAGCCCTCTCTACAGGCATGCGAGCCGTCACCCCAACTCAGCTCCACCATTCATGTGCACGCACCTCTTGCCGGCCAGCTGGTTTTCTGGTCTCTGCCACGCATGGCGGGGGCTGGGGTGCATGTGGGAGACGCACACATATGCATGGGGGCGGGAGTTGCGCATGCATGCATAGTGGACAGGGAGAGCGTGGGGGGACGGCGCCCCCCTGCAGCCTATTTTGGTCCCAGGAAGCTGCAGGGAGGCCTGCTAGGCCCAAAACTGCGTGCAAGGGGGGTCGCGCACACATGCGCAGGGGTGGTGGTGTCATGCATGCATTGCATTATGGGTGTGGGCACGTGCGTGCATGCTGTTGTACCCACACCCGTGGGCTTTCGGCACGCAATGACA
Organism: Natrix helvetica; assembly: GCF_964273705.1. NCBI lineage: Eukaryota > Metazoa > Chordata > Lepidosauria > Squamata > Natricidae > Natrix > Natrix helvetica. The sequence continues at coordinate 20,865,479 of NC_138552.1, read as the reverse complement.
AAAAGGTTAGCCGTCACTGCCTTAGGTCATTTAAAGGAACACATGGTTCATTAACTTACCTTCCAAACTTTAAAAGATCAAAGAAAGAGTCATTTCCCCCCTCATCCACTCCATGGGTCTCTGAGAATTACAGGGGATATTAAGGGCCACTTCTATCCTCTATCCAATGGAATGCTAGGGGTCACATTTGCTCTCTATCCAATGTTACAAGAGGGCATGAATGATTCTACGGGTAAACAGAAGTTGAGAAAATCCCTCTAATTAACTGAGAGAGGTCACAACTGTTTTAATTACTGTCTACATGACAGAGAACACATAATATGCAAATCGGACCAGAAATACAACTCTTGACCACACACATTTTTAATGGTTTTAATGCTTCTGTTGTTGTTATTGCGTAATTATTTATATGCATGTTTTTTGGCAGTATGAGCTGTTAAGTATTACATATCTGAGATGGGTAGCTATGCAAACTGAATAATAAATTTAAAAAAATACAAACCAAGACTAGTGCTCAAGTCACACCATGTCCAAACACTAAGTAACTCAACTTTAGAAATATATGCTGAAGAACAACTGTATCTGGCAAATGCTCAAATATCTTTCACAAAAAATAAATCGCAATCAAGGTTCCTACAGCCTTGACAGAGTAGGCCTTGACATGATCATTTCTCTGGAGGAATGATACAAAAGAGAGAAACTCAGACAGATGACTCTTGTTTATATTTTTAAAAATATGTTAGCAAATGTTTTCTTCCTTCACTGCATCAGTTTCCTAATGTTTCCATCCTACTTCCCCACCTGCCAGCCTTAATCACAGTTAATATTACATCATTATCATTAACCACGAATATTAACGTTCATTATAGGTTCCTCCAAATCTATATTATAAACTAGTTTGTGTGGTTAATAGAAAATCCTGATCTGAACTGATCCTAGAGATGATACTTCAAAAACTTTTAAAGAAGTATGAGATAAAGTAAATAGAAAAGCCTTTGTAAACCAAACCGGGAGGGATTATTTTGATATTTCTTCCCTGATAGTTAAAATTAGATTTATCTATTATTTTTGTGTCTGTAAGTCTTTGACCAGAATCAGGGAATTTTATTCAGCCTTGGATATTCACTGAGTGATTGACATATACCGTCTTTCAACTTATCTTACATCACAGCAGAGGTGATATTCAGCAGGTTGTGACCAGTTCTGGAGAACCGGTAGCGGAAATTTTGAGTAGTCCGGAGAAGCGGTAAATACCACCTCTGACTGGCCCCGCCCCCATCTATTCCTCTGCCTCCTGAGTCCCAGCTGATCAGGAGGAAATTGGGATTCTGCAGTAACCTTCCATTGGAGTGGGAAGGGAAGGGAGATTTTACAGTATCCTTCCCCTGCCACGCCCACCAAGCCAAGCCACGCCCACCAAGCCACGCCCATAGAACCAGTAGTAAAAAAAAAAATGAATCCCACCCCTGCATCACAAGGAAAACACATCTCAAGGAGAACATTGGAGGAAAGAAATATTTAATCTTTCAGCTTTAGTAGAAAAGAAGGACATAAAGAAAAATAATCTAAGAACTAGAGAAAAAAGTTAAATTTGGGCAACCATTTGTCTTAAAATAAAGAAAAGAAAAAGAGACGTCACCAAAGTCTGTCAAGTATGGAAAATATTTTGCCCTCTTTCTTTTCTTTACTTGGAGTCTACTTCTATAAAATGAAGCTATCAAAGAGTTATCACCTCTGTGAATAGCCATAACAATGTTTTTAAGAGCTGTGATGGCACAGTGGTTAGAATGCAATACTACAGACTACTTCTGCTGACTGACTGCCGGCTGCCAGCAGTTCAGTAGTTTGATTCTGATCAGCTGAAGGTTGTCTCAGCCTTCTATCCTTCTGAGGTCTGTAAAATGAGGACCCAGATAGTTGGGGCAATATGCTGACACTGTTAACCACTTAGAGAGGGCTTTATTGCTATTAATGTTCTTGCTTAAAACTTAAATTGAAATTTTGTATAGTTAATTGCCAAATTCAGTGTAACCCCCAAATTGCAGTTCTTCTCCTCTATTCGTTACGCTTAGTAACAGTAACATTTTCTTTACTTCATTTAGATCATTAATATATAAATTAAATATTTTCTTAGTTTACTTCACATCTCCACTAGAACAAGTTCTTTCCTTTTAGCACTAACTTTCCAGTTTAACTTTCAACTTTCTATTTCAAAAAGACTTCAAAGTCAACTTACAATATTGATCCTGTTGTGACAAACCATGTCAAGTAGACGTTTCACCCTTCTACTGGCGGTTTTTTATATGGCTCTAATGCCATTTCCATAAGAGTAGAAAAGGTAGTATAGCAGGTACTCATAAGCAGCTATACCCAGTTTGTGGCATCACAAACTTGCACATGTAAAATCATTTTAAAACAAAATATATTGACTGCATAAATTTGCATCATATTAAAAGACAAGACGACATCTCTCCAGCTTAATTTCAACCTATTTTTATGAACAAACCAAGCATACGTTAGGTAAAGGTAAAGGTTCCCCTTGCACATATGTTGTTCCCAACTCTAGGGGGCTATGCTCATCTCCGTTTCAAAGGTGGAAAGCCAGGGCTGTCGGAAGACGTCTCCATGGTCATACACACAGAATGCTCTTACCTTCCCACCAAAGGTGGATCCTATTTTTCTACTTGCATTTTTACATGCTTTCGAACTGCTAGGTTGGCAGAAGCTGGGACAAGTCCATTACTTGGAGCTAGGGATTCAAACTGCCGAACTGCCGACATTTCTGATCGACAAGCTCAGTGTCTTAGCCCCTGAGCCACCACGTCTCATAAGCATACATTTCTAGTCATCTTTTATTATACTACATTTTATATAGTCATGAATGTTTTAAGAGCTATTTTCAGGGTCAGAAGTGTTTCTTTAACTATCACTTTCTTACATTTCTGTCAAGTTATATATGTTTAATAGGAATAAAATTAGGAATGTATATAAGCAATTCTTCTGCTGTTCCTTTCCCTTTGTCCATGTAAGTGAGCCATCTTTGGTCTCACATCTCCAACAGGCAAACTGCATCACAGAACAAAGAATACTTCCAGGATTTCATTGGAAGTTCTTATTCCACCCCAAACAGAAGTCCTGCCTTTGATCCCTTGCATTTGGGCAGTTGTGTCTGACTGTTGACAACACATTTGCTATTACTGGGGTCCTGCTTCTGCTCCTTGTCCTCCCCTGTTTTTTAAGCACTTAAGTTGGAACGAAGATGACGTGCTTGATTAACATATTCATATCCTGACTCAGGATAGTCGCGTAGTTTAGGCATATAACCCCCCTCAGGCAAATGGGCAATGGGAACTAGGCATAAGCTTCTTCAAAGCGGGATAGAAGTGCCTTGGTCCTCTTCCCCCATTCCCAAGGTTGGCAACCAAATTTTGCTTTATGAATTCAACACTAGCTGTGGCCAACTTGTATCCAGCACTTTATATATAGAAGGCAATGTGGTCACTTACCTCCCCGACTGGCAAGAACGGTACCACTATAAGAAAACGTCAAACTTGATGTATCGGTGCCTGGAGCATGTGCTTGTCTGCAGTGAAACTTGGTATGAACCTGTGTGCGGAGCAAATGAATTATTACAAAGGTTTGCTAATTTTAGACAAAGTGCACCTGGTTCTTTGAGAACATCAAACGCTTTTTATTGCATTCTTGGATTAAACAACTAGTAAGCAGTTTTATAATCTCGGGTATTAAGAGAAAACATGACAGCTGACATTCAGCTATTCTTGTTCATCCCCTTTTATATACATTTAACAGCTTAACTGCATATGCAAGGCTAAGGATTTGTAACACTTCCAAATATTTAGCTTTAGGGTACAAAACTAAAATAATGTAACCATGCAATAGTAATGTACACGCATCTCTCTCTTTTATATGAGTTAGAGGCAAATATGTATGAGTATAAAAATATTTTTAATCGGGAGAAAACATTCCTATCCTTTCTATGGAATAGAAAATTCAAAACCACAAAATAGTTTATCTTCTTCTAGATGTACCTTGAAAGTAAAGAAATCTGGGAAAGTTGGATGCCAAGCCTGAGAAATGCCAAGAAGCCTGGTTAAAGGTTTTTTTTTTAAAGTCCCAAAAATCTGACTGTCATTTGGAAATGAAATGAAAATGCATTTTGGGAGGGGGGGGAGGATTTTTTAAAATTAAAATACTTTTTTAAAACAATAAACCTTGTTTATTACCGTGTTTCCCTAAGATAGGGTCTTATTTTCTTTTGATTTCCGAAATAAGCACTTGGCTGTATTTTCGGGGTGGTCTTATCACTTTTGAGATGCAGGCGGCCCCTTAACCTCGGCCCGCAGACCCTGGATCAGCTGACCCAGAGAGGGCCGGAAGTTTTCTCTCTGTTTCTAGCACACTCTTGCCAGCCCTAGTGTGGCTGGGCCTGCAGCTCTTTTTGCGGCCGCCACTAACAGAAGAGGCGCGGTAGCTAGGATTTGTGGGAGCGGCCTCCACAATGCTGTTCTGCGTGGATGGCAGGTGCATGTGGGGCATATTCCCCCCTTCCCCAGCTGTGCTTGCGTTTAAATATTTTAGGGGAGGGCTTATTTTGGGGGGAAGGGCTTATTTTAGTGCATGTGCTCAAAAGCCCAACTGGGCTTATTATCCAGGGAGGTCTTGTTTTCGGGGAAACAGGGTAAAAGATGAGCAATTTTTTGTAAGCTCTTTCTTCCTTTTTTTTTTAAAGCCAAGACTTTTTTTTTATTTTCAAAACAAACACAACACATAAAATCTTCCTTCTTTGCATACTGTAGAAAATGTATCAGTAGGAGTAGAGCCTTCTCTGTGGCGGGCCCAGCCCTGTGGAATGACCTCCCTCCGGATATTAGGAATACCTCTGACCTCCGCTCCTTTCGTATAAAGCTCAAGACCCACCTATTCCAAGTAGCTGGCCTGGCTCAACTTTGATCTAACTATATCGCTCCTGATGGGTTTTTATTTGGGTATTTTAATTGTATTCAATTATTTAGGGGTTTCTAAACATTGTATTTTATTGTTTTTATTCATTAGCCGACCTCCTCCTTGTACATGTCTTCGTATATGTTTTTGTAATATGTATGTCTTGTCTATATATTTATTTCATATGTTTTATTGTACGCCGCCCCGAGTCCTTCGGGAGAGGGTGCGGCTAAGAAATAAATATTTATTATTTATTATTATTATTATTAGTTGGTTGCAAAAGGCTTTTGTGCATCTCTTCCACAGTCATCAAGCATAATTCATATTAACTCAAGTGTTTTAACTCAGATATTTATACATGTTACCATCATCATACCTCCATTTACATTTGACTATAATTGTTTAAACGTCATAAAAATATACCAAAATTTAATACATAACCACATACTAGCATTTCATTTAGTATTTCTAAAGTCCTCTAATAACACTGAATCTTTATTATCCAAGGATGTCTTGTTTTCGGGGAAACAGGGTAAAAGATGAGCAATCTTTTGTAAGCTCTTTCCTCTTGAGGTAATGTTTTGGGAATATAGTTTATAAACGTGGATAACATTTTAAAATATTAGAATAACTTCCCCATATCTCTTACTGGGAAAATGAAGGAAAAATGACCAAGCTCATACTGTAGTGAAAAACTATGCTCTTCTTTCTGATCTGTGAAACTGAATGCCTGAATCGCACACACATTTCTCACACATACCAAATCAAAATTATAAACGACTATAGGTAGTTCCCTATTTACGACCACAATTGAGCCCAACCTTTCCATTGCTAAGCAAGACAGTTGTTGAGTTTTGCCCCATTTTACTGTTTGCTCCATTTTACAAGCTTTCTTGCCACAGTTGCCAAGTGAATCACTGCAATTGTCCAGTTAATAACATGGTTGTTAAGTGAATCCGGATTCTGCTTGTCAGAAGATTGCAAAAGATGGTGACATGATCCTGGGACACTGGGTCATAGACACATGTCGGTTGCAAGCATCTGAATGGGGATACTTCCACAGTCATGTGAGAAACGGTCATGCTATTTCAGTGCCATTGTAACTTTGAATGGTTGTTATGGTAAACAAACAGCTGTAAAGTCAAGGAACATCTCTATCAACTTTTCAGTCTTTTTGATACCTGCACTAAACTCCATATAAAGCCAAAAATCAAGCTACAGAATGGGTTAGGATACCCACAGAGTACTGTACATGCTACCTTTTTTGGGATACTAGCACAGCTCTGCATCTTTTTATGAATTTTCCTTTCAAAATACCAATCTTTTACCCCATGCTCTATTTTTGCATTTATGAATGCTTAATTTTCAGTCAGAATTTGTGGTTTTGAAAGAAGCTTCCCACAGAGCCAACTAATAAGATCTTTCCATCTTTTTTATTTGAAGCCGCATTTCCAAGTTTGATCACAGGAGAGTTTTTAAAAAAGAATGGATGGTCTGAGCTTTGAGAACTGGAGTTTGAACTGGTCGTCCACCAGTGGTGGTTTGCAGGTAGTACGCCCCGGTACGGGCGTACCGGAGCATGCCCAGAGCACCGGATACCGTTCCGGTACAGTGCTCCGGATGGCCCACCCAAGCTCCTTATCGGTCTTTTAAGGCTTCAGCGCTTCTGAACATGTGCATGGCGCGTACAGTGCCTGTGCGACGCTCCACTGAGCAGCTGGAGCATCACGGAGGCTTGCGGAGGCACTAAGATGCATGCGTGTGCTGCGTTCATGAGGATGCCGCCAGGCCCGTTCCAACCGTACCAGTTGGAACGGGATCCGGAACCCATCACTGTCGTTCACCCTTCCTTCAGAATAAGGTGCAGTTACTCTCACTTCAGACTTATAAGGAACAGCAGTGGTAGTCATTACCAATGGTCTGCTTAAAGCACAAGCATTGGAGCACTCTTGCTGTGACCTTTTAGTTACTAACTCCAAGGTATTAAGGATATAAGACATTTAACCTCTGACATCTCCAGGAGCTCCTGGAAGAGCTCTTGATTTAAATTTTGGAAGCTCCTTGGCCATTAGATTAGACAACTGATTCATCATGAGAACTTTTTAAGTTCAAAACAGCATAGAAATTCCTTCATCCCGGCAGGTTGGAAGCAATTAGGTTTATGAATAGAAGCTGCAGCCCAGCAAATATTTTCTCCAGATGTAGGCACTGATTTAGAGAAAAATACGCTGCCACTACAAGCAGATTCATCCAGTTACAGAAATCTTCCATCCTCTTTTTTCTTCTTCTAATCACCAAATCAAAATATAGGTTACTCAAAAGTATGTGACACAAACCAGTCATTTGAAAATTTTTCTCATGCTTATCTTTCTTCACTTGAATATACTCATTTTGTTCTTTAGAGATGTTTCAAGATTTTCAACTATGAGGAGAATGGAATGGAACTTACTGGCATCTGATCCTTCTCTGCTTATTGTGGTGTGCTATAATCCAAAATGTGGTTGCATTTCACTTTGTTTTACTAGTTACTACAATATTATGCTGCAACCCAGCAAGACAGACACAGACTTCAGAGGATAATCAGAACTACAGAAAAAACAATTGCTACCAACCTACTTTCCATTGAGGACCTGTACACTGCACGAGTCAAAAAGAGGGCTGTGAAAAGATTTACAGACCCCTCACATCCTGGACATAAACAGTTTCAATTCCTACCCTCAAAACGATGCTATAGAGCTCTGCACACCAGAACAACTAGACACAAGAACAGATTTTTCCTGAACGCCATCACTCTGCTAAACACATAATTCCCTCAACACTGTCAAACTATTTTACTAAGTCTGCATTACTATTATCTTCTCACCGTTCCTATCACCCATCTCTTCCCACTTATGACTGTAGCTTTGCTTCTTGTATCCTTATGATTTATATTGTTTCCTAATATGATTTGATTGCTTATTTGTACCCTATGACAATCATTAAGTGTTGTACATTATGATTCTTGACAAATGTATCTTTTCTTTTATGTACACTGAGAGCAGCACCAAGACAAATTCCTTGTGTGTTCAATCACACTTGGCCAATAAAGAATTCTATTCTATTCTATTCTATTTTATTCTATTCTATTCTATAACTATAATACTAACTCTATCCATTATTTTTCATCTTATCTGTCTTCCAAGAAATCTTAATTAAGAATGCAAAATCAATGCAGAATCAAATTATAATTCAGGAGCATTGTAATTAATTTTGCATGTGTTAGATACTTGCTCAGAATTTTACCATATCCAAATAGGAAAAATTCCTACTTCAAACCTTGTGCAACAGCTGCTAGTTTCGATGCTAGATTGTAAAAAGGGCTCAGGTAGATGAATTATCTTAATGGGTCCTAGATGGCGGGCCTTTTCTACTCTGGCACTTCATCGTGGAATCTTCTTCCCCACGATTTATGTAAGCCTTCTCACTCCTGAGCTTTTGAAGGTCTCTCAAGACCTGGTTATGCCAATAGGCCTGGATACCCCAGGGGGAATTTCTGAAATGGCTCCATTACTACTAACATCCCTGTATATATTATCTCCTTTTCCTGTTTTACTTCTGCTTCTACTGTGTTTCTCCAAAAACACGATCCACTCCAATAATAAGCCCAACCCTAATTTTTAGGGGGTGGGCCTAATATTACCCCTATCCTGAAAATAAGCCCGGGGGATGGCCGTGGTCAGCATGAGTGGCGGAGCAGTGGCGGTATGCAGTCCGGCTGTAGCGGCAGCCCACTGGCCCCTTGGGGGCAGCGCAAATACCACTTTTGCCCTTCTCTTTCTGAGCGCAGCGCTTCTGCTTGATGAGCCACTTCCCCGAAGCCAGCAGATCCGTAGCCAGCTGGTTTGCTTTTTCCCTCTTTTTAGGAGGCTCGCGGAAGGCTTTTTGGCGAACAGGAGGAAAATGGGGAGGGGTGATTCTCCTGCTTGTTATCTATTCCTCAAGCTCAGCACAGACTGAGAGAAGGATGGTAGGCAGGAAAATCCCCCTTCTCATTTTCCTCCCATTCGCCAAAAAGCCTCCATTCCTAACACTGAAGGTTTGGAATGGACGAGACTGTGCGTCCAGCTCACCGAGTCTGACCTACTGCACCTCAAAAAAAGTAAGACCGCCTCGAAAATAAGCCCAAGTGCTTATTTTCAACTCTAAAAGAAAATAACTCGGTCTTATTTTCTGAGAAATACGGTATAGTTTTTAATGTTCTTTTAATAATGATTATATAATGGATTAAGATGATTGCTTTATTTATTTACTGTTTCATTGGATTGTATACTGTAATAACGAGTAAAAGTAAGTGAAATGCTACCAAATTTCTCATTATACCACATCATAATAAGCAGATAATATACACCATTCAGAGACACTTTTCATGGGCATATAAATTTGATTAATAAATATACAAGTAACAAGCCAAGAGAGTTACCTGGATAATGTTCCTACATTGGATTTACAAAAGATGCTTCTTAAAACTTTGAAGAATTTTGGGAGAAGAAAAAAATGAAAAGTAATAAAGTTTGTGTTTTTTCTGGTCTAGCTGTACCTTTCTGGATAACCCAGGTAGAAAGAGTGAGAGGGGAGGAGGTCTTACAAGATCAAATAGGCTATAAGTGAGCGGCTATAAGCTGAATCTAGGAATGTGTGTAACATATTTCTCTAGTAAAATTATGAAATAGAAGACAAAAAATAACACCCGCCAGCAGCCTAAGCAAAATTATTAGAAAAAGATAAAATTATTAGAAAAAGACAAAAGATTTTGTCTTACAAAATCACCATTCTGCAATTTTTTTTATCCAGAATAATTGGTTTTTTGAAAGTCAAGAAGCCAAAACTGCTCTCTGGGAAAATATTCTCAGCTATGACAAATATTATTTTTTAAAAAAAGGAAGCCCATGTGAAACATTTGGATTTATTGCTAAGCTGTTTTATCTGAAAGTGATAATACAAATTGGCCAGCATGAAATAATAAACATCATTAATTAAAACAAAGCATTTGGATTTAATTCAATTGCCCTCCCTTTATTTTTATGTTGTGTATGAAAAATGTTAATACACTTGAAAATATTAAATTCTCACCACTCACTCTGCATAAATTATGTTAGTTGGCAAGTACTGATCTGTTACTTGGCTAGTATTTGCAAGTGCCAGTCCTAATACATGGCATTATTTAGTAGTAAATTTAACTGCTTCTCTAAATTTACAAATCTTCTTGAGACTTCTGTATCAGCAGGCATGCATAGAAATTGCCCATTCGTGTATGTAGTGCTTTAGAAAGCTGATTGTCTTGCTAGCCCTCCAAATCTTGTCAAGAAGTTTAAAATGATGTTGCACCTGATCAAAATTTTACAGGATTAAGTAATAGTTAGAATTTCATTACTATATTTAAAAAGGTAAAAGAGAGGACTATCATGGTAAGCTAAAATTTAATCTAAGACAGAGATATTTCCTTATTAAAGACAGTTCTCAGCTGAAACAACACCTTGCATTCAAATTTCTCCTGTGTTCATTGAGTTTCACACTGGCATCTTCAAACCTAATTAAATTAAATTAAATCAATTGGAATTTACCCTGTTTCCCTGAAAATCAGACCTCCCCTGATAATAAACCCAATCAGGCTTTTCAGAACATGCGCTAAAATAAGCCCTCCCCCGAAAATAAGCCATCCCTGAAAATATTTAAATGTATGCACAGCCAGTCCCCATCATTTCCTGGGGGTGGGGGAAGGTGGGGATATGCCCCATGTACCCCTCATGCACCTGCCTTCAATGCGGAATGGCTTCGTGGAGGCCGCTCCGGCAAATCCTAGCTACCGGGCCCCTTCCCTTAGTGGCGGCCGCGAAGAGTGGCAGGACCAGCGACGCTAGGGCTGGCAAGAGTCTGCTAGAAACAGAGACAGAACTTCCAGCCCTCTCTAGATCAGCTGACCCACGGTCTGCGGGCCAAGGTTAAGGGGCCTCCTGCACCTCAAAAATAATAAGACCTCCCCGAAAATAAGACCAACTGCTTATTTCAGGAGTCAATAAAAAATAAGGCCCTGTCTTATTTTCGGGGAAACACGGTATGTCTAAAAAAAGTTGTAAACCAACAGGAAAGGGAAGGTATGTGGGAGAAGGTCCTAATGGTACTCTCAGTTTCTAAACCATTTTAAGTGTATCAGTTGCGTTACATTTGCACTCATCTCACACAATCAGTAGTGATGGACAGAAACTGCTATATTTCGTTTAGACATGATTCACCCAAAGCATCATTATTTTAGCTTTGTTTAAAAGCCAGCTGATAAAACACGGATTTTCCAAAACTTGATTGATGGTCTTGCTTCAGGACAGGCAATTTTATAAGGATCTGATGCAGCCACATAATTAGCTCTAGAATTGCTTGATTTCTCTTGAGATTGTAAATTAGTGGCTACCTGATTCTAATCAGATGGAAAAGAAAAAGAGAGATTGGGACTGCGAAGTTTTCTGCTATGGCATACAGTGCAAAGGTCTTACTGCTAAGGGATCTGCCAAATTACAGAAATTGCAGAAAGTACTATACTGGTTATGCTGCAGCGGTGGGTTGCAGGCGGTACACCCTGGTACGGGCTTACTGAAGCCTGCCCGCAGGACCGGATACCGCTCCGGTATGGGACTCTGGAGGGCCCACCCACCCGCCTGCCCAAGCTCTTTACCGGTCATTCATGTCTTTGGCACTTCTGCGCACTCACGAGGTGCATATAGCACTTGCGCGACGCTCCGCTGAGCAGCTGGAGCGTTGCGGACGCTCGCGGAGCCAGTAAGACGCATGCATGCACTGTGCACGCCCCTGTGGACGCCGCTGGGCCTGTTCCAACTGTACCAGTTGGAACGGGAACCGGAACCCATCACTGTTATGCTGGTATCCTTAAAATTGTTGATTTTAAACAAGACAAGGGTAGTCCTTCACAGGTAGTCCTCAACGTATAGCCATGATCGTTTGAAGTTACAATGGCACTGAAAAAAGTGACTATTTCCCCCACACACACATTTATGACTCTGGCAGTATCCCCATACTCATGTGATAAAAATCCAGATGCTTGCCAATGGGGTTATGTGATCACCTTTTGTCACCTTCTGACAAGCAGTGCCAATGGGGAGGCTAGATTTGCTAAAACAACCATGTTAAGAGCCGTGGTGGTGCAGAGATTAGGTTAGAATGTAGTGTGGCAGGCTAATTCTGCTGGTTGCCATTTGCCAGCAGTTTGGCAGTTCGATTCTGATCAGCTCAAGATTGATTCAGCCTTCCATCCTTCTGAGGTCGGTAAAATGAGGACTCAGATTGTTGGGGACAATATTCTGACTCTGTAGACCTCTTTAAGAGGGCTGTAAACCATTGTGAAGCAGTATATGTTTAATTGCTATTGCTACTAATCACACAACTGCAGTGACTCATTTAACAACTGTGGCAAGAAAGATTGTAAAATGCAGCAAAACGCACAGAAATTTTGGACTCTATTGTGGCCATAAGTCGAGGATTATCTGTAACTATAACTGTACAACTCTGTTATAGCTTACACAGCAATAGCACTTAGACTTATATACTACTCTATAGTGCTTTGTAGCACTCTCTGGGCAGTTAACAATGTCAGCATATTGCCCCCAACAATCTGGGTCCTCATTTTACTAACTTCAGAAGGATGGAGAGCCACACAATTAGCTCTAAAATTACTTGATTTCTGTTCAGATTGATGTATAGTATACATACCCTGATAATTAAATTGGTATCTGAATTAAGTGTTCGTAATTTTCTGTACTTTTGCCACCAGTTTCTACTATAAAAACTCAAAAGCTTATTGACTTTCCTCTTCAACAAACAGTCTTGATTAGCAAGTAATTGTAGTGCATTATTTTGGAAAATTATTCAGAAAATAGAAAACCAAGAGGGACAAAAATAATTAAGAAACTGAAACCTCATGCTCCAAAATCACAATACAGAGAATATTTTGAAGCCAGGGGGCTTTTCTCAATAATATTTTGGTTGAGATTTTAAAAAAACACCTCAAATTCCAGCTAGCTGGGACCACACACATATATACACAGCACTATAAATTAAGTACAAAGCCTGGCACATTTAAGGTCATATCAGCTAAAGTGATTATGAGAAACTAATTGGGGAAAAATCTAGATAGAAAAATTGGGTCAGCACTGAATTTCCTATTGCTTAGTTTGATATAATTACTCCTGGATAGTAAAATAATGTATGTATGTATGTATGTATGTATGTATGTATGTATGTATGTATGTATGTATGTATGTATATTCTGAAAAGGTAGAAGCAATCTTTGATAAGTATAAAGGTGCATTTTAATACAAAAAGATAAATAGTTGAATCTCATAGAAAATCTTGTTGGTGCTGAACATACTGTAATTGTGTTGAATGGTTAACATCTCACTTAACCATCTATTATAAAATATCTAAGATTGTATTAATTACAGCTATCAGTAGCATTTTAAGAATGGTACGCATCTATTTCATTTAAAATCAAAAGACTCTCATAAATATTTTTATAACTCTGATATTAAGCATAAGAAGTTCCCTTGAATACCATAAAAATCAACCTGGAAGGATGATTTAGGATTTGAATCTAGCTGGAATTCTTTTTGGCACAATATTTTTTTGCCTAACTTTCAATAGGTCATCAATATCGGCCATGATGATAACTCATAAATTGAATTATATAAATTGCAACTTCTAGCGCTTCATAGTGCGTTGTAGCCCTTTTTAAGGAGTTTACAGAGTCAGCATATTGCCCCCAACAATCTGGGTTATCCTCGGAAGGATGGACGACTGAGTCACCCTTGAGTTAGTCAGAATTGAACTCCTGACAGTGAACAGTAATCAGTCTACAATAACTGCATTATATCCACTGTGCCATCATGGCTCAGTTGATTGTGCAATTTGATGGCAATGTCCAATCATTCATTCTTTTGGGTTGAATGTTTTAGAGCAAGTCTATCAAACTTGTGGCCCCGAGCCAGATGCGTCACACGCTGGCCACACCCACACCCGTCTAACGAAGGGGAAAAAACTCCTGATATGTCACGTGATGCCGCTGCGATGCCGCGAGTTTGACACTTCTGTTTTAGAGCAATTAAGAAAATCACCCAACAGCCTTTCCCCAAAAATCCAGCTTTTGGTTTATTTATCTGTATTTTATTCAGTTCCTGTTGTTACATTTTATATTTGTTAAAAACAAAATACTTGAAACTATAAAAATGTTCGCACTGGCACAGTAATATCTAAAAAAAGCCTCCCCAGATAATAAGCCCAATTGGACTTTTGAGCGCATGCGCTAAAATAAGCCCTCTCCTGAAAATAAGCCCTCCCCGAAAATATTGCAACACAGCAGCAACCATGAGATGACCATGATCGCCGCCTCCTGCACCTCAAAAATAATAAGACCTCCCCGAAAATAAGGCCAAGCGCTTATTTCAGGGATCCTAAGAAAATAAGACCCTGTCTTATTTTGGGGGAAACACGGTACAGTACATCCAACATGGCAATAGCATTGGAGTGGTAACTTATACTTCTTTAGGTTGTCAGTTTTGGGGTGGGGGGAAATATACATGTGAAAATGGAGCATGCTAAGTGCCCATTGTATTCTGAATTTAGTGAAAGAGGAATTAGATTGAGAAAAGATGATGATACAGTTGAGTAGCAAATTAAAATGCTCCATTTTGCCACATTTTGCAAGCCCCATTTGCTATTCTGTTTAAGTAAACAATGGAAGAAGGGAGAAGTTCTAAAGAATAAATGGATTATTTAACACCATTTCATCTTATACATTTGTGACCCTGAATAGCTTCACTAAGGAAACTTAACCTATCTACTTATTATGAAAACACAATTTTCCGATTCAATGTGCATCTTGCCAGCTATCCCAAACTGCTCACCTTTTTTACCCTTCTCCTTTGACCTCATCTTGAATAATATACTTCTTGCCAGATCCTTAACTGTTCTGACCCCCCTCTTTGTACTCCAAGACAAGAATACTGCTAGACGATTTATTCACAGTAAATTCACACACTGACTAGACCTTAGCAGCAATCCAGACTTCCAAGATAAGAAACAGACACAAGAGCTTCTCCAGCGTTGGTAATTAAGTTGAAACCTGCAACCAGCCTCCTCACAAGGTCTCTCCTTATATACTATCTTGAGAGGAGCCTAATTACAACCACCTGGGTGCAATTATCTTCTGTTGTTCTCTACGTCTATCAGCCCTCCGTTTCCGGGCGTCCAGGACCAACTCCCTTGTCTCCTCCCCACTGATCCAAGGCATGACGTCAGGAGCACACTTCCTTTGGCTTTCACCGCTGCTCCATGCCTCAGGCACCTCCTGGTGGCCAACCAGCCTCTCTGATCCCTGCTTGGAGTCAGAACCCTGTCCAGGGTCCTCCACATCTTCCAGAGCCGACTCATAGGGTCTCTCGCTGTCGGAGTCTGTTTGCAGCTCCAACAGCTCCTGCTGGGCCACAACACTTAACTATGAGGGGTCCTTGGTGGTCTCTGAGCTTGGCGGTTTTCTTGCAGACGTTTCCTTACACGATGATGTTACCTAGTTTGGATAATGAAACATCTGCAACAAAAAGACCAAGCTCACACCAAGGACCCTTGGTTTGCGACCCTGAGCCACAAATATGCTCCTTTATTAGATCCTTAGCTATTTCAACTTCTCCTTCCCTGTGAGATTGTGTGTATGTGTGAGTGAGAGAACGAGACTTTAATTTGTTCTCCCAGCTACTCTATATGCCCAGCCTCAAGTTATCAGCCACAAGCAAAGCTTTGTATGAGTGGCAGATAATACAACAAGATAACAGATGTTTCATCTTTTTCATTCTGTCAGAGAGAGGAAGGTTAGTCAGGTATGTTGTGCTTGAATTTAAGAGTGGAAGGTAAGGTGGTGGTGAGGGTTTAAAATTCTAGAAAGACTGATGGATAGGATACTTCCAGATTTTTTTCTCAGCTGAACCTCGTAAAAGCTCAAGTGTTCAGGCTTTTGTTTGGCTGAAATAGTCTGGCTGGATTTCTGAGTCCCAGTATGTTTGTTAACTATATCCCCCTGTGTTTCTGTTTTGTGTACATCTCTATTGGAAGAAAACATTATTTTTCCTGTGGGCATGCTTCCCCGGCTGAGGGAAATGCACTCCAAATATTTTGCTCAAAAATGTATCTTCCTGCTAAGAAAGGTGAGAAAGGTAAGGCTTGAGACCACATGGAGTGGTGGGAAACCATTCCACAAGTTTTGCTTTTAGTAAATTGGTGTTTTGTTGCACCGCAGCTGTTTTGCGAATGAGCATGTCCTCCACAGCAGACATCTCTGTAAAAATGCTCCCCGCTTCGAAATTTTAAAAGCGTTCGCTGATTCAAAAGGATTTCATATTTCCTACTAAAAAACGACAACAGAAAGAGGTGCCTAGACTAATCTCTTTGACAGGATTCTGAATGAAAAGTGAAATAAATCAAATTTTCTGAGGAGGGAAATGGGATATGATCTGTCTTCTTATTCCCTGAGGGATTGGGGTATCATGCAGTTTATAGCAGTCTCCCCTTTTCCTTGAATGATGATAAGTGTTATCTTTATAACAAAGAGAAAAGCAGCAACCCTATATCTAGAATTTACCTTTTGTCCCCCCACTTCATTACGGGTAGCTCTGGACTTATAACAGCTCATTTGGTGACCTTTCAAAGTTACAACAACATTGAAAAATGTGACTTATGACCATTTTCCCCAATGATTGTTGCAGCATCCCTGTGGTCACAAAATTCAGATGCTTGGCAACTGGCTCATAATTAGCAGTAGCAATAGCACTTAGACTTATATACCACTTTACAAGTGCTTTACAGCCCTCTCTAAGCAGTTTACAGAGTCAGCCTATTGCCCCCAACAATTGGGGTGCTCAGTTTACCCACCTCGGAAGGATGGAAGGCTGAGTCAACCAGGTGGGATTTGAACTGCCAAATTGCAGTCAGCAGAAATAGCCTGCAATACTACATTCTAACCACTGCGCCACCAAGGTTCTTATTTATGACAGTTGCAATGTCTTGGGATCAGGCGATCAGCTTTTTGCGACCTTCTGACAAGTAAAATCTATAGAAGATCCACTTAACAACCATGTCACTAAGTTAAATGCAATGAGTCACTTAACAATTGTGGCAAGAAAAGCCGTAAAATGGGGCAAACTCACTTAACAAAAGACGTTTCACTTAGCCACATAATTGTTGGGCTCAATTGGTGGTCGTAACTCAAGGACTACCTGTACATGAACGGCAAAAGCAGAAGTACAAGTACTATTTTGCTGTCTTCAAAAGGTTAAGCACTAGCAAAAGTATATATTTAAATCTCACAGATTTAAAAAGAACCCAGCAGGTTATTTTTTGATAGGAAGAATAGATATGGAACTATGTTATGTCTCTTGTCTCTGAATTAGCGAATGCAAACAACCTGGTACTGTATTACTATAAGTTCTTTATTATAGAAGAGTGATGGCTTTTAAATATTGCAGCATCTCTTATGACTTGAGGTGAAGGAGAAAAACACCTTGCCCGGATAGACAGAGAGAAAACACAAAGTACTTCACCATCTTGCATCCTGTCTGTCTGTGCAATTGCAGCTGCCAAAAGATTCCTCAAGTTGCAGAAAACATCGACTTTTTGCAGGGACAGCATTAAGGTTTTGCTCTCCCAGCAGAGGCAATGTGCCAAGGACTTCATCACCAGACATTGGTCTTCTGGGGCTCGTGCTTAAAAGGAAAGCTTCACAGGGATGACTTGCTTGCTGACAGCGTTGGCACAGAAAGGATGTCATGAAAAGGGCTGCCCCATTGGGAGCCCCTTAGGAGGATTTGGGGCCAAAGCCAATCCACTCTTATTCTTCCTATTTTATGTATAGTTGGGTTCCAGAAGGAAGGGAGGGACTAAGGAATGGATAGAGGGAGGGAGGGAGTGGTGTTTTCAGACAGAGAAGTCTGGATTTCTGTTCTTGTCTGTGTTGGGATATCCATGGGGGTTTGGGCGGGAGAGAGTCAAGGTGGAGCAGCCCAAGAATGAGTAGCCCAAGGTAGTCTTCAATTTATGACCACAACTGAGCCCAAAACTTACATTGCTAAGTGAAACATTTGTTAAGTGAGTTTTGCCCCATTTTCTTCCCACATTTGTTAAGTGAATCACGGGAGTTATTAAATTAGTAACATAGTTATTAAGGGAATCTGGTTTCCCCATTGGCTTTGCTTTGCAAAAGGACATGGCCCCGGGACACTGCAACTGTCATAAATGTTGAGCTAATTGTCAAGCATCCCAATGCAAATCACGTGACCGTGGGGAAATCACGTGACCATGGGGATGCTGTGGCGGTCATGAGAAAAATGATATGTCACTTTTTTCAATGCTGTTGTAACTAAATGGTCACTAAGCAAACTGGTAAGTCAAGAACTATCTGTATGTCTATAATAACCTGCATATATATATATATATATATATATATATATATATATATATATATATATATATATATATATATATATATATATATATATATATATATATATATATATATATATATATATATATATATATATATATATATATATATATATATATATATATATATATATATATATATATATATATATATATATATATATATATATATATATATATATATATATATGTTTGTGTGTGTGTGTGTGTGTTGTAATTGTACTGATAAATAAATAAAGGGAGACAAGGATAGATCTATTTCAAGCTAATTAGCTCTCATCAGCTAGCCATACCCTTACTGTGATTAGAACCCGGGCTGTATATATCTTAGGCAGGAGTCTTAACCACTAAACCACGGGTTCTCTTCCTTATCAGTTGAGCCAGGGAAATAGGTATGTATTTGTGTTACAACCCCTGGTATGACTAAATATGGGAGGAAGGTCACTACTCCCTCTTTCTGTCCTTCGGCTTATCACAAAGACCATGCAGGCAGAAAACCATATTTTTATTTTTACTGTTGTCTTTTTATATTTGTGTTGTAATTGTACTGATAAATAAATAAAGGGAGACTAGGATAGATCTATTTCGAGCTAATTAGCTCTCATCAGCTAGCCATACCCTTACTGGGATTAGAACCCGGGCTGTATATATCTTAGGCAGGAGTCTTAACCACTAAGCCACGGGTTCTCTTCCTTATCAGTTGAGCCAGGGAAATAGGTATGTATTTGTGTTACAACCCCTGGTATGACTAAATATGGGAGGAAGGTCACTACTATATATATGGGAATGAATATGTATGTATGTATATTCATTCCCTGGGGATGAGCAGCCCAAGCTGTGCTCGATAGAGGAGGAAGGAATAGTAGCTAAGCCTCCATTGATTAACATGTATGAAGTAAAAATGACAAAGTTAATTACAGGTGGGAGGTGGGTGGATGCAACACGCGCAATAGCCAAATTGAATAATGATGTATAAAGACAGATATCTCTTTAATGCAGTGCTTCTCAATTATTTTCTGTCATGCCCCCCCTAGGAAGAAGAAAACATTTCGCGCCCCCCGCGCGACTGTAAATAGTATCATTTGTCTATAAAATTGTTATGTACACCTCTGCATAACACTATATCCTTATTAATGTATAAGAGAATAAAAAAAGAAAGAGATGTGGATCAATTTACAACAAAGAATAGCTTTATTAACTGTAGCAGAAAAGATTTAAAGGAGCACAGGATTTAAAGGAACACAATATTAAAAAAAAAATTAACCTGCAAAACAAAAATATATAAAATAATTTGAGCTGAGCCCCCCTTTACGGAGCCTCGTGCCCGCCCTGGGGGGCCCGCCCCACTATTTGAGAAGCACTGCTTTAATGGTAGTTGTTAAATTCTGACGATGTTAGCAGAGGCTAATGAAAGCTAAGTGGGTAATATATTTTAAGTTCCGGAGATCACAATGTCTGTGAGTCCATGTGTGTGTTTGTGTAGAGGTGGGCGTCACATACTGTAACAACCAGTTTGCCCAGAACGCGAAAATGTGAGCACGTGCATGCGTGTGGTAGCAAACACACCACGATTGTATAGGACGGGATAGTGCTGGGGGGGGGGGAGGCAGCCGCTGGTCAGAACTAATGGTTCACTCGAACCTGTCTGAACCGACAGCAGCTCACCTCTGTAGGTGTGTGTGTGTGTGTGTATTATATGTACATTTTAAAAAATGGGAGCCTGCAATCTAGCTATTACTAGAAAAAACAAATAGGCCGAGCGAGCACTATCTGGCCTTGTTTTTTTTCAAACTGTAGTTGAATCAAGGAAATTTAGGTAGCTTCTCTTGTAAAGAGGTCTCCTTTGTCAGAAGCCCATAACTTTTGCCTAGTGGGGACAGCCTTTTCTTGCCTCATTCATACCCAATAGAATACATTTTCTGGAAAGTAATATTTTTCCTCCACTCTTCATGGAGATAAACCTCCTCTGTCAGATTTTGTTAACCGATTTTATTTTATAAACAATATAGTTAATGTATTTTTTTAAAAAAACTTTTTATTTAATTATTGTTAGCATCCGTTTGAATAAAGACATTAATGGAAGATCTAAGCACTTATTTAGAAGAATGGTTCATTTTTTACTTTTTTTTAGCAACAGGGAGGAGAACTTCAGGCTAGAACTTAGGAATTACTGGCAGGACTAGATGTGTATAGATAGATAGCTAATATTTGCTTCTGGCATGCCGTATGTGATTTTTTTTTTCAGGTTCTGTAGCAGAGGTCTGGCACACATACCTCTGGAATAAAAAAATATGGGATACTTATGGGTATGGAAACTTTATCTTGAGCTTGCAAAAAAAAATAATACTGTCTATTTGGATGTCTTTCATCTTATATTTATTCAAGAAATTTCCAGATGGAGCTAAATGTTCTTCAAAGGTTCACATGAAACCATTCATTTGTCATATGAAAAGAAGTAAAGATTGATAACCATAGTAAAATACCCGGTGAATTTACATTTTGAATGGCACAAAATGTTTATAAGTGCATAATACAAGGCAAAACTCTAAAGAAAACATTTCTTTAAAAAAGGCAAAACAATTCATTAATCCATTGGCATATATAGTCCAAATAGTAACAAATATGATTTAGAACAGGGGTGCCAAACTTGATTTCATTGAGGGCTGCATCAGGGTTGTGTTTGACCTTGGGGACATGACCAAGGTGGGTGTAGCCCCACTTTTGTCGGGGGCACCTGTGGTGGTCCGAGTGCTCTGCCAGTGAAAATGGGCTCCCGAGCTCCGTTTCCAGCTATGACAGCCT
Source organism: Natrix helvetica (assembly GCF_964273705.1). Taxonomy (NCBI): domain Eukaryota; kingdom Metazoa; phylum Chordata; class Lepidosauria; order Squamata; family Natricidae; genus Natrix; species Natrix helvetica. The sequence goes on along the minus strand of NC_138552.1, from coordinate 20,844,188 downwards.
CCTGCAACCCTCTGCCAGCAAAAACAGCTTGGGAGGGCCATACACAGCCGTCCTGAGCTCCGTTTCTGCTGGCAGAGGCACCACAGGCTGGTTGTTCCCTGTCTCCAGGGCAAGATCTAAGCACCCCATAGGCTGGAACCAGCCTGTGGGCCTTGAGTTTGACACCTCTGATTTAGAAAGACAATGTTATAAAATGTAAGATTCATGGATTTAGCCAAAGGGAAAATTAATTTTTGGCATGATATCAACATCCTTTACAGAGCCATGGTGGTGCCATGGTTAAAATGCAGTATTGCAATCTAATTCTGCCAACTGCCCGCATTTCGATCCTAACCGGCTGAAGGTTGATTCAGCTTTCCATCTTTCTGAAGTTAGTAAAATGAGATTGTTGGGGGCAATATGCTGACTCTGTAAATCACTTAGAGAGGGCTGTGATGTGGTACATACACTATATTGCCAAAAAGTATTCGCTCACCCATCCACATAATCAGAATCAGTTGTGAGCGAATACTTTTGGCAATATAGTGTAAGTGCTATTGCTATCTTTAAAATTCACCGGAGCAATTCATGCTGATTTTATCAAACATGAAGTCTCAAATTTTTTGCAGCCTGGAAAACTATAAGAAGTTTAAAAAAGAAAAAGATGGGGGAAGGGGTGTTGCAGTGCCAGCTGCACCCCTTTTGTACATGCATACAGCTCTGAAAGAACTACAGTGCTGTGTTGTGGCCCAGCAGGAGCCGTTGGAGCTGCCAGCAGACTCCGACAGCGAGGGTCCCTATGAGTTGGCTCTGGAGGATGTGGAGGACCCTGGGCAGGGTTCTGACTCTGAGCAGGGATCGGAGAGTCTGGTCGGCCACCAGGAGGCGCCTGAGGCATGGAGCAGCGGTGAGAGCCAAAGGAGGGGGGCTCCTGATGCCATGCCTTGGAGCTGTGGGGAGGAGTCACGGGACAGTGACTCAGACATCAGCAGGGAGTTCTTAGATGCTCGTTACCGCCGCGCCCACAGGCGCAAAGAGCAAGGGCGCAGTTACCGGCGGTAAGGGCTCTCAGCTGCTGATAAGTAGACTCCTCTTCAGTCTATAAAAGGACTGATTGTGCATACACCCTTTGCAGAAGTCAACAAAGGAACTATTGGGAAAGTTCCATCTTGGGAGCTTGGCATGCTGGATAGCTGCTATCGTGTCTCTGTGCCGGAGGGTTCTGAGAGTCTTGTCGTGGTGGATTGCTGCCAAGGATCGGTCTGTCTGTCTGTGCAATAAATCCTGTTGAAGTAGTTTTGGTCTGGAGTGTGTTCTGTCTTGGCGAGGGAAGAAGGAGGGTCAGAACAGTGCTGTATGCATGTGTAGTGGGTGGGATTTGTATTACAACATCATTTTTGCTATCTTGCCCTTTTGGACACCTGTCATGCTGCAGATGCAACTATTTGTCTTGATGATTTAAGTTCTATCTTTGCACCTTGTAGGAGGAGTTCCCTTCCATGCACGGGAAGGAGCTGATATCCTTCAGCAGGCAGCTCTTTCAGCCAGCCCCTATAGCGAAGAAAGACCCCAAATCCAAGCAGAATTTTCAGCTCCTGAATGGAAAGGCAGCATGGTAAAAAAAAAAAGGAACACGAGGCATCTTAGGAGGATGGGTGAGTCCCCGGCAGGATGGACAAAGATGTGAGTGACTGTTTCTGAGAGGCTGGAAATCCTCCTGGATTTCAGCAGAGAGGATTTTTGAGTGAAGCCTTCCGGGATCTGCCCCACCCACTCAGAGGCACCTCACACTCCTCACCTATCCATGTACCAACTTCCGTGATTGCTTAACAACTGCAACTGGGAATGCCAGGGTTGGGGTTGTTGAGCAAAGGAGCCCATATGGGCAGTGATGTGATGTCTCAATAATGATTGCTTTGCTTAACAACTGAGATTCCAGTCTCAATGGTAATTGTTACGGCAGGATTAGTTGCCGTGACTTTAAGAGCTATTTTGGTGTTGTTGTGGCCCGCCAGCGGCCAGTGGAGCTGGCAGCAGATTCGGACAGTGAGGAGGTTGGGGCGGAACATGGGCCAATCCTGGAGTCTGGGGAAGGCTCAGATGAGGGCTCTGTGTCAGAGGCAGAGAGGGGGCCAGAGCCATATGCCAGTTATCAGCTGCCTTCAGAGTCAGACATCTGTGAGGCAGGCGAACAGCTGGAGTCTGTTCCCAGTGTGCGCATGCGCAGAGTTGCCAGATGAAGGGAACAGCCAAAGAACGGGGTCAACTTGGGAGTAAGGCCACAGGTGGACGATGAATGGCCCCTCCCAGAGGAAATAAAAGGGGAGAGAAAGGGGAGTGGAGTTTGCAGGAGACAATTAGTTTGCTTAATTGGTTCGTGACTCTCCGAGACTCCTTGCCAAGTTTTGCAGATATGGTCCTGGCAGCTCTCCAAGCCATATAAGATCTGTGACTGCAAATCCTCCCTTGAAAGACTTTGCTGGATGTGAATGAGCAGAATTTGCAGTAAATTAATAAAAGGGGTTTTTGTCGGGACAAGAAGTTTGCTTCATGCTCTTGAGAAGCCTCGGTCAGAACAGGTGTTTAGTTCTCAAGTCAAAGTAAAGCTTTAGTTCCCTTACTAACAACTTAAATAAATGATACTTTTTCTCATGCAACACTGTAACTGTGGCATAAATATTGGAAAAAGTGATAAAACTAAGGACTTGGAGAAGGAAAATTAGGTGGTTGAGAATCACTCTTCTGGTCAATAGAACCTTAATAAACCAAGAAATGCTTGAGATGACTTCCACTTTTCAAACCTCATTTATTGCCACCCCGATCTGTGCTAAAATATATTTCCCTGTCCTCCAAAAGGTAAATTTAGCTTCTTTTACCTTGCATATGAACTACCATTTTAAAAAGCTGCAGCAGGACATTTGTCTCTGAAAAGGAGCATTTATGAGCCAACCCTGGTTAGTTTTTCTAATCATCCTGTGATAACATCATGTTATCCTTTAATGAAAAGCTTTGTTTTGGTCTAGGACAGGGGTGGGGAACTGTGGCTCTTTTGCGACTTGTGGACTTCAACTCCCAGAATTCCTGAGGCAGCTATGTTGGTTCTGGAATTCTGGGAGTTGAAGTCCACAAGTCGCAAAAGAGCCACAGTTCCCCACCCCTGGTCTAGGATGAACAAGCTAGAACAGTTCTACAAACAAGATTATACTTCTTTCAACTCACATTTTTCATTTGGTCAAAGCGAAGCTAAATGATCCAGGTATGGGAATGGTCCCCCCTCCTCCTTGCTTTCACTATAGTTTTTAATTTATTTAGTATCATTGATTAAATTTGTTTGATGTCCATCTCACCGTCTCTGTTATGAAGCAGAGTTTTAAAGGTATTGCCGAGCTTATTTATATATACCGTATTTTTCGGAATATAAGGCCAAGGTTTTGAAGAGGCAAATTTTTTAAAAAGAGTTTTTGAAACCTCCTCCCAAAAACGGCCTGTTTTTTGTGAAAACGGGCCCGTCCCCCCCCCAAAAAAAGGCATGAGTAGTTTTTAGGGGGCTTGCAGAGTGCTCCTGGGAGAGTGGGGGGGGGTTGGTGGTAAAATTTTGCAAAAACACGCCCATTTTTTGTAAAAAAAAAAAGGGGGGGTAGGGATAGCCTTTAGGAAGCTTATAGAGCAGTGTTTCTCAAACTTGGCGACTTTAAGTCCTGTGGACTTCAACTCCCAGAATCCCCCAGCCAGCATGGCTGGGGGATTCTGGGAGTTGAAGTCCACAGGACTTAAAGTCGCCAAGTTTGAGAAACACTGTTATAGAGGCTCCTGGGGGCTGGCGGGATGGTAAAATTGAGCAAAAGATGGATAGTTTTTTGCTCATTTCTGCCCTCCCTGTCTCCCAGGAGCTCTCTAAAAGCTTCCTAGAGGCTCTGCATGGCCATTTTGCTAAAGGGGCAGAGTTTCAGGAGGCAAAAAATGCTGTATTCAGTGTATAAGACGCACCCAGATTTTCAGCCTCTTTTTTTGAGGGAAAAGGTGCATCTTATACTCCGAAAAATACGGTATATATTTTCTTGTGAAAGAATATAAAAACAGAATACTTGGCCATTCTGTGGGGTTTTTCCCTTGCAGGCATAGTTTCTGCCATTCTAACACTGAGCAGTGTAGAGACTTTTTAAACTTTTTATTGATTTCAGCTGCTATGTGTATTAATATTTCATAGCGTCTACGTTGGATTCAACATACAGTAAATGAATAAAATAAATTCCATTGTGCTTTATGATGGTTTGCCACAATGAACTTTTAATAAGAGGCAATTGTTTTTTTAAAAGAAGTAAATAAAGAATTTTTAAATTTCCCTCTTCTGTGTTGCAGATTTGGAAGGTGGATAACCTGTATCCCTCAGGCAATTACTCAGTTCCACTTCCCAAGAGCCTTAGCCAACATTGTCAAATATGAGGCATCCTGAAAAGTATAACACTTAGAGCCGTGATGGCGAAACTATAGCACGCATGCCAGAGGTGCATGCAGCGCACTCTCTGTGGGCATGCGAGCTGTACCGCCCCAGTTCAGCTCCGGGGCACATACGCATGTGCTCTGTACATGGGGGTGGGGATGTGCGGGGAGGCCACGCATGCATGCATGGGTGGCTGGGTGTGTGTAGGGGCCCACGTGCGTGGGGGTGCATTGCATTTTGGGGGTTCAGCTATGTTCACGCACGCACACATACATACACACACATGCTTTGGGTACTCGGTCCAGAAAAGGTTAGCCATCACTGATTTAGGGTATGCATGTTGCCCCCTTCTGTACTATAAGATCAAAAGGTAGACATGTTAACTTAGAATCATAGTGGAATCCTGTGTTCTGGCAAATCCATAAATTATATTTCCCCATAGAATTTAGCATACACTGTAACTTGAAGCTGTCACACGTCTACCACTTTACCATCAACTTAGATGAAAATCATTACCTGAAGCAATTTAAAAGCCAGAGAGCTTGACTATGATGTTGAGTTTTTATATGAATTGAGAAAGAAATAAAATAGACCATCACAAGTTAGTATATCTGAACATATTTTGAAAGTTAGTTTTTTTTTTTAATCTCTGCTGGTGTTTCCAATATAAACCTAGTAAAAATGTTTAACAGTGGAGGTTTTAGAAGTTTTCCATGGTTCAAACTCCTTTGAACAGAATAATTTTTTTCCAGATGCTGGCTTTTTCTTCATCTGTTTAATTGAAAGGTTTCCCCTGTCCAGTCATGTCCAGCTCCAGAGGTGGTGCTCATCTGTTTCTTAGCTGAAGGAGGCAGCATTGTCCGAAGACATTTCTGTAGTTATGTGACCATCATGACTGTTGTGGCCCAGCAGAATCCGGTTGAGCTGCTGATGGACTCGGATAGCGAGGAACCATATGAGTCTGCCCTGGACGATGTGGAGGACCCTGTGCAGGGTTCAGACTCAGAGCAGGGACCAGAGAGGCTGGTTGGCCACCAGGAGACACCTGAGGCATGGAGCAGTGGGGAGGATCAAAGGCAGTTTGTCCCTGACGCTAGATTGAGAAGGGCTGGGAAACGAAAGCAGCAACTCCGTAGGCAGACTCACAGAAGATGATTAAGCACAGGTGGTTGTGGATTGGCGCCTCCCAAGAGAGATTATAGGTGAGGCGTTGGGAGGGGACATTTGCAGGAAACAACCGTTCGAATTAGTAGTTAAGAAAATCTATCTGTGTATTCTAGTCGTGTCTGTTCGTTTGCACTATCTGCGTTGCTTCATTTGAACGTGAGTTGTCTGGGCCCTCAGCCAAAGGATTCGTTATCTCAGTAATTAAACAGTGGCAAACAGCCAAGCCTGTATTCTGGTTTATTCACAGGTGTGTGTGTGTGGGGTGTCAGAACACATGACTATATGCCAAGACGCAGAGACCACTGCAGAGGTGGTATTCTGCCGGCAAACTGGTAGCAGCAGCAGCGGGAGGCTCCATCCACCCATCCAGATGTCATCACGGATGCTCTGCACATGTGCAAATGTGCCACACGTGTGCTCCCAGTTCTGAACCAGTAGCGAAGGTAAGAGAAAACCATTACTGGAACACCGTTATCTTCCCACCAAAGTGGTACCTATTTTTCTATTTCTATTTTTTTCTATTTTTCAGGCTATTTAGTTGAGGTTAGATGTACTGTGCAAATGCCAATATGTGAACTGAGCTCATAACCATAACAGTGGAAATAAACTTGTTTTGGTCCATATTTTTATGTGCTAAATTCAACCAACAGATGTGTGGTTGACAAAAGTACACAAAGTGGCACTGCGTCCTTTCTGCACGTTCGTTAACGGTAATCAAGGAAGGTCATGAAATGCATGTAGATCTATCATATTAAGATAGTAGGGCAGCTGCTTCTTTAGGAAAGTACTGCAGATCTCGCTTGGGACTGATCTCCTTGGCTTGGTGGTCTCAATAGGTTCCTTACAGTTGTTGCAACCAATGACTCCGGGCTGAAAAGACAGCTGATTGTGTGCCTACACAAAGAAGGCTCAAACAGCACCTTGTATCAAGGTTCTATCACAATAAGGGGCAGGACCTACTCATCCCCACTATTTTATTATCCCTGGCACTACTCCAGCATTTTCTTGTTCCCAGTGGCAGATGCCGATCTACTCCAGGTAGCTGCACATGTTCTGTTCTTACTTTCTCACCTTCTCAGAGTACCTAAGGCAGAGAAAGAATCCCCATAGGGTTGTATATAGCAGGATGTGGTCTGGGCTCAACTATGGAGGGTGGGAGAGGAGAGATGCCCCAGCTTGGAGTTTCAGTACCGCTGGATTACAACAGGTTTTTTAGCTTGGTTGATCCTAGATGTTCTCCATGCTCTTCACAACACTTCCAACTCAACGTTAACAGCAACCCTAACATCACTGCAGAGGTATCAACATGGCTTAGGTAGATAAATAGAATGGTGAAATAATATAATAGCTGTTTTGCAGGGTTTTCAAAAAATGTTTAGCAGTGTATTTGTAATAGTCTTCATTTTGACTTAAAATGTTTGCATCAATAAATGTAAAGATTTCAGTATTATAGTCCTTGGACTAACAAACCAGTCTTGATACGGACCAATTTTCAGCTTAAGACCCCAAAGTAGTCACTGAATCACAAAGATTTGTGGTAAATTGGGTAACATTTGGCAGGGCAGTAGTATTGAACTTAGGACCATTGATTTAACAATGATTCAAAGGTACAAAGGCCTCAGAAAAAGTGATTTATGATCTGTCGTCCCACAACCGTCACACCACTGTGCCATCATGTGATCTCAATATAGATCCTTAGCAACCAGCTCACATTTACAACCAGTATCCTGTGGTCATGTGATTGTGATTTGTGACCTTCACAGGTAGTTTCCAACAAGCGGTAACTAATTGGGGAAGCTGTGTTCTCTTAATAACCATGGTAAAAAAAAAAAGTAAAATTCATTCTGGTCACATGACAACTCATTTAATGACAACATTTACAACCAAAATTCCAGTTTTAACTGTGGTCACAAATTGAGGACCATGTGTAAAACCATTAAAATTAAATAAAATTAATTTTATTTAATTTTATTTAATTTATTTTACGATGTAAAAAAGATGTGGAGACTCTAGAAAGAGTGCAGAGAAGAGCAACAAAGAGGATTAGGGGACTGGAGACTAAAACATATGAAGAACGGTTGCAGGAACTGGGTATGTTTAGCTTAAGAGAAAGAAGGACTAGGGGAGACATGATAGTAGTGTTCCAATATCTCAGGGGTTGCCACAAAGAAGAGGGAGTCAAACTATTCTCCAAGGCACCTGAGGGTAGAACAAGAAGCAATGGGTGGAAACTAATCAAGGAGAGAAGCAACTTAGAATTGAGGAGAAATTTCCTGACAGTTAGAACAATTAATCAGTAGAACAGCTTGCCTCCAGAAGTTGTGAATGCCCCAACACTGGAAGTCTTTAAGAAGATGTTGGATAGCTATTTGTCTGAAATGGTATAGGGTTTCCTGCCTAGGCAGGGGGTTGGACTAGAAGACCTCCAAGGTCCCTTCCAACTCTACTATTGTATTGTATTGTATAAAATGTGGAAGCTGGCAAGGAATTCACTTAGTATATCATACCGTCAATTTGAATTAGGAAAACATGATTACTTACATTCATATTCCTATCCCAGATCTGAATGGACCCATCTTGGCAGCCAGCTGCAATTAGTTTACCATCTCTGCTGTAGGTGCAGCTTGTTGGAATCACCCTTTTGCCTTGAGCTGAACGTGGTTTAAACACAGTTTTATGTTTTTTCTCATTAGTGACATCCCATGTTCTTACAGTCCTAGGGAAAAAACACAGAAATAATGCAAATCATTATGCATTATGTATAAGTGTGACAGTATACATACCTATACATAACACACACACACATGCAAATATCTGATTTTCCTTATGATGCAAGCCATAAATACAATTAACTTTTAATTAATCAAATTAATAAAAAGTGAGAGATACGTATGTATCTCCCTCTTGTTGAGCCACAGAGAGAACAGCTATAAGGCGGATGTGTCAAATTCTTTTTTCAAGTGGATTTTGCTTCAAATTCTATCCAATGCTAAATTTTAACTGGGCAACTACTGAGGTCTTACATGAAATTCTGAAAATCTTTGAAAAATAGAAGTTACAATAAGCAAAAATGAAATGCCCAAAGTATCATGGTGGTATAATGGTTAATGGGACCAGAGAGACCCAATTCATCACCAGCCACGGAGACTAGATAGATAGATAGATAGATAGATAGATAGATAGATAGATAGATAGATAGATAGATAGATAGATAGATAGATAGATAGATAGATAGATAGATATACTACATAACGGAGTGAGCTCCCATTAGATAGATAGAGATACTACATAACGGAGTGAGCTCCCATTACTTGTCCCAGCTTCCCCCATCCTAGCAGTTTGAAAGCATGTAAAATGCAAGTAGAAAAATAGGGAACACTTTGGTGGGAATGTAACAGCGTTCCGTGCGCCCCCTAGATAGATAGATAGATAGATAGATAGATAGATAGATAGATAGATAGATAGAGACAGAGAGACAGACAGACAGACAGATTTAACTCTGCATAAAGTATCTATGCTTCACCTTTCTTATCTGCTGTCTTGAGAAGGCAGTAAACATAGATGATAGATGATAGATAGATAGATAGATAGATAGATAGATAGATAGATAGATAGATAGATAGATAGATAGATAGAACGAACGAACTCTGCATAAAGTACCTATGATTCACCTGTCTAATCTGCTGTCTTGAGAAGGCAGTAAACATGGAAGTAATGTTCCAGATCCAGAATTTGATACAAAATTCAGAGATGAATAGTCAAACAATGAATGGGACCTAAGTGGGACCTAAATTAAAAAAATGGCTAAGCATGAAGTAATTTATCTTTCACTTCACTTTTCCTCTGCTTTTCCATACATTTCTTTATTTGTTTAATGTATAACTATTCCTCTTGACTTAGCCAGTGAAACACGGTGGATTAAGAACAACGGGAAAGAACCACCTCCTGAACTTAATCAGGTCTTCTCAGTGCCTGAATGAAAGATTGCTTGTGAACCTCACAGATATTATATTGCAATTCTATGGCAAAGATGGAGAATCTCTAGCCTGCAGATACTTTTGAAACTACAAATCCCAGAATTGCTATCAGCTGGCTCAGTAGTGAGAGTATAGGATTCCCCATTCTTGCTGTGTGGGAATAAAAATGGGATAAAAGGGCCCCAAAAATATGCAAAGTGTGTTATCTAATAGATGGGGATTAATCCATCACTTTGCTCTTTTTATAAACAGAATTGGAAAACGAAATACTTGACATTTTCTTCTTTATTTACATAATGAAGGATGTGCATTGCTTGGACTAATTAGAAAAATGCTAACGTTTGTAGAAATCAGACATAAAAATGATCTGTCAAATTTTAACACAAGACAGTCTAAAACACTGACCTTAGACAAAGTGCATTTAAATTCAGCGTTGCATCGGGGCTAAAAACAAAACCCTGACGATTACACAACACTTCTCAGCTCAGAAGGCTGACACGTAATGCACAATACATACCCTGTTTACATGTAACTTGCTTTTTTTTTTTAAGTGGTGGGTTCTACATCTGTGGAGCAGATTCTTTGAAATGCTTCTAAATGCCAAGAAGTGATTTGAAGCACTTCTAAAAGGGATGGAAATACTTATTTTTGGAAGACAATAAGCATATGTTCACGACCTGAGAATGTAAATATTTTTTGAATACAACTCAAGGTTCCTGGGTTCAGGTTTAGGTCCCCTAAATTTGCATTTCCTTTTAGATTTAGAAGAATTCGTAGACAATGTGTTCCTCCTATCAGTTGTACAATGAAAAGAAAAATCTCAGAGGCAGCCCTACTGTTACAAGTGATCGTGGGGATTTAAAGAGCTACATTTATTGTTGTCAAAATACATCTCACTTTAAGTCAGGATTTATAACAAACACATCCCTCATGTATGACTAAGTGCAGGTAGTTCTCAACTTACAACCATAATTGTATCCAAATTTACAGTTGTAAGCAGTGCTGGTTGTTAAGCAGGTCACCACGTAACTATGCCTGATTTTGCAACACTTTTTGTGGCAGTTGTTAAGAAGTCATTAAGTGAATCCATGGGCAGTTTTTTTGCCAAAAAAAGGAAGTATACAAATTTTTGGTAAAAAACATTGCAAATTGCAGTTATGTGACTTCAGAACACTGCAAATGGCCATAAATGAGGGTCAGTATCTAAGTGCCAAAAATGTAATTATGTAACTGCCATGAGAACTTCAAATCCAGGGCGTAAGTAGCCCTGGGAAGGCCAGTTGTAACTTTGAATGGTCACTAAATGACCATTCATAAGTCAGGGACTATCTTGTATGATGAAACTGAAAACTACAAATGTTTTGATACTGGGAAACAGAAAAAAGATAAATTTAATATACGCAATAAGCAAAATTAATGAAGCTAGTTGAATACTGGATGCAGATGAATGGAAAAAGAATGTTACATCAGTATGAGTAGGGTTCCAATTCTCCACTTCCAATTCTCTCTCCTGGTTCCAATTCTTGACTTCCAATTCTTTTATTAATTATTTTATCTACTGTTATAGGCAAATGAGAGGCCAGCATAAGACAGTAAACTTGAGTATTCAGTTCTATGTCTTTGCCAGTTAAATATGGAACTTTATGAATGTTTGCACTGTTAGAAAAGATTTTATTAGGTGATTTAAAATAAAAGTCTGATGCATTAGAAACACAAGATGTTGTAGTGTTACAAAACCTTATAGCTTTAAAGACACAAAAGGCCAAAACAGAAGAACCCCAAAACAACAATGAAAGGCAGAGCTGTTTTCCATGCTTGTTTGGCAAAATATTTTCATACATGAAAACTATGCATCTGAATGCAATTACAATAATATAGTCCAGGCTACAGAAGAATTCTTAATCGTATACTGAAAAAAGTTAAAGATTAACAATATAAATGGAAGAGAGAACCTCAACTAATAAATATTAATATCTATACGTAAGAGTATTTTATTCATTCTTTGTCTCAGTTTGGTAGATTTTGATAATCAAGACTTGAAACTGTAACGTTACAGAGTGTTGGGGATGTTGACTATCCTTATAAAAAGAGCTTATGGGGTCTATTGTACTTTTTAATCTCTTTTTTTATTATTACTATTTATTTTTTGAATAGACACAAGCAAGCAAGACACAACAAACACCATAAAAACATATTCCATTACAAATTATAAAAAGTGTGTCAATTGGTTACAAAGAACTTTCGTGCCTCCCTTCCAGAGTCATCACCTATAATCCATATCAAATTAAAGATTTTGCATCAAATATATTTATATATATTACTATCATCATACCTCATCCTTCATGTGACTATAGTTGTTTTAACATCCCTTTATAACAAATATTCCAAAATTCAAAGCAAAACCACATAATGGCATTCCATTGTCTATTTTCAATATCATCCAACAACATTCTATCTTCGTGAAACGTTCTAAATAAAAATTAATTATGTTTGATAACAAAGTTTCTAAATCTCCTTTCTTAATCACTGTTTACAATTTATATCCAATTTCAATATTATAGGCTTTCATACATAACTAAGTTTCAAAACTTCCTTTCATGGTCACCATTTAAAATTCATACCAAATTTCCTCTTGTCGAACCAATATATATGTATACATTATATTATTATCAATTATTTATCTAACTATATCCATGATCAATCCAATTTCAATATTATAGGCTTTCATACATAACAAAATTTCTAAACTTCCTTTCATGGTCACCATTTTAAAATGTATAGCAAATTTTCTCTTGTCAAACCAGTACATATGTATACATTATATCATTATCAATTATCTATCTAGCTATATCCATTATCACTTCATTTTTAACATAATGCTCTAATTTTAACTATTTAGCTAGGATTTTGTTAATAGTTTTCACGTCTCAACCTGTGTCTTTCCAGTAGTAGTACAGTCTTATTTCTTTTGCCTTATGTGGGATTAATCTTCTGGTTATTTCCTTAATCAACTTTGTGTGGACTTCTCTTCGCACCTTGTTGCTTGTTGCATGTCTTATAAATTCTGGAAACCCTCCATCAGCTTCTTTAATCAGCTTATTTTTGGTTATCAGTAGTGCTTTTGTCAAAGTTCCTCTCCGTAAATCCATCAATTCTTCTCTTTTTTTCTCCTTCTATACCTTGAAATCTGGGGTAGAGCTCCTTTCCATCTCTCTTCCCTTTCCATGTTCCATTCTTTCCATTTCCAACCACGCACAGATCACTGTCAATATCCATAATTATCTTGCCTCTTTGTTCATTTTTCCCTTGGGTTTTTGAGACGCTAACCTCCACTTTTTCGATTAGCTGGCTATCTTCAATTTCATCAAATTTTGCTATATTACCATCTATATTTTCCAATTTCTTCTCAATTGTCTGATGTTTCTAATAATTTTTGAATTTCAAACATAATCTGTTGTAATGTTATTAATGTCATTGTCCAATTTATAAACACTGCCACTATAGTTGGAAAACAAAGCTTTGTTTTTCACTTCTCTCTCACTGCCAAAGAGACATCCAAAAGGCACCTGCATAAACAACCCTTCGTATTTCTTTGCAAGCTAAAACCTTGGAAGTGCTAGGTCAAAATGATCAAAGAAAGGAGAGAGAAAAATATTTCCAGAACTCAGCCTCCAACCTCCAAGTGGCAGTGTAACTTCTTTTCCCTCTGATGTTACTGCTCTCTTTATATTCCTTTTATATCCTCTTTATATTCCAAGCTGAAAAGAAACAACGCTCTTAAATAGAACAAAAGAAAAAAAAAAAACCCATCCAAGCCAGTATTGTGAAAATAAAAAAAAAAGATTTAATCCATAGGTTAAAAAAAAGTAGAAGAAAAGCCAATACTTTCAATTTAAAAATTAGGAAGTGTTTGCAAAACTTCCATCGATAGAAGACAATTTTTAAAAAAGGATAAGACACTGTCCAAAATAGCTTAAATTCGCCGCTTATTTTCTTTTCTTTTCAAGTTTGATTTGGTTTTACTCTTTTTTGGTCAGTCTCTTTTGTAAAAATAAAATTTCCTCACCAAATGGACACACTTTCTCTTTCCGCTTTCCTCCGGTTGCAGAGCTGTCCTGACTTCATCAGCTTGGGGCTGCCTTCTATTGCTGGCTAGAAGAGATTCTCTTGGATCAATCAGGGACTTTGCAATGTCCCTGAGATCAGCAAGACATGTCACCATCTCTTCGGGACAGTTTAGGTCCAGATGGACCCCCCAGCGGTAAAAGTATCGGCTGCGATCTCAGAGTTCCGAGATCGCACGTTAGTATCGTCATGACATCAGCTCTTTTTTCCCTTTTTAATCTCTTGATATCCTCCTTCAGCTAAGAGAAGCTGCATAGTTTCAATTGTGAACAATCTATAACTTTCCAAATATACAGGTCAGCAAACACGGTATAGAAAGTGAGAAGCGAACAGGGCATGTCCATAGCTCTATGCGCATGTTTCTCTAACCTCCAGAATATTCTCTTAAGGAAGAGCTTGATTTCTGGATTACCCTGACAGCTTACTTACTCTGTTCTTCCAAGTTCCTATATGAATATATGGAGGTTGGAGAGAGATGGGGGTATGGCTAAATATGAGCCATTGTCTCCCCATTCTGAGCAATTTACTGTCTCTGAATTGGCTATCAATCAACTCTGAATCCCCCAATGTTGTTTTTATGATTCCTATTTGACTAATGACCAGAGGTTATAGTCACCATAGTCCGCCATCAAGGCATCCATGTGTGTTAAATATTTTCAAACATTATTAATTCTACATGCTGATGGGTTTATATATGATAGACAGATGATAGACAGACAGAGCCAGTTGGTCTGGTGGTTAAGACATCAAACTAGAAAGTAGCTGATTGTGAGATCAAGTCCCACTTTAGCCATGAAAGCCAGCTGGGTGACTTTGGGCCAGTCATTCTCTCTCAGCCCAATCCATCTCACAGGATTGTTGTGGGGAAAATAGGAGGAAGAAGGTCAGTAATGGTTTCCTCTTATCTTCGCATGCGTAGAACGTCCATGATGACATCTGGATGGGCGGGAGGATCCTCCCGCCGCTGCAGCTACCGATTTGCCCGAACCAGGGTGAACTGGTAGAATTCCACCTCTGAAGAAGGTATGTTGTATATATTCGCTGTCTTAAATCATTTGTAAAAATAATAAAGGCAGGGAATAAATAAAGGAAATGGGGGGGGGGGAGAGATTCTTAAAGTTTATTTACAAAACTTTCAACTTAACACAAATTAAATTCTTTAATATACAAGAACATCATGTTCAGAGTCACAGAGCATAAGCTACAAAAACTGGAGCAAATTAACTTGAAGAATGATTTGATATTGCATTCTGCCAAATAAATCCAGACTTTTGAACTCATCAAACAGTGCAAAGAGGTGTCAGCATGGTAGAGTTCTAATACCACTATTGTTTAGAATATGAAAGGGATCCCAGGCTAATTCTTTTCATGCACTTTTTTCGGGGTACATATGGTGAACATTCAATTAGATTATAAAACAATAAAGCAGTTCTTAAAAGAGTCATAAAACAACTACACAATTTCTAGATCAGTGACAAAATCTGAACAACATCAGTCCAATTATCAAATCAAGAAGTATTGAGAGAGAGGGACAAGAGGGAGTCAACCTATTCTCCAAAGCACCTGAAGGCAGGAAAAGAAGCAATGGTTGGAAACTAATCAAGGAGAGAAGCAACCTAGAACTAAGGAGAAATTTCCCGACAGTTAGAACAATTAATCAGTGGAACAACTTGCCTCCAGAAGTTGTGAATGCTCCAACACTGGAAGTCTTTAAGAAGAGACTGGACAACCATTTGTCTGAAATGGTATAAGGTTTCCTGCCTGAGTAGGGGGTTGGACCTGAAGACCTCCAAGGTCCCATCCAAATCTGTTATTTGTTATTCAAATTCTGAGTTCCATAGAATTTTAGAGAGACATATTCTTACTATAAAGACAATACAAAGAGTCTTTCACATTTATTTGTAGGAAAACACAGAGAACACACCATGTGCTGTTTTAAGAGATCAACCAGGCTTTATAAATAGCATCCATTTGTTTAATTTATCTAATTAACTTTACTACACTAAAGAGAGGCATAAAGTTTTAAAGTGCTCACAAACTGGAGGAATAGCCAATAAATTCCCAAGGAATTCCTCTGCACAAAACCACTAATTAACCTAAAACCACAAACAAATTTTAGAACCAAAGAGAACTGCACTCTTAAAGAATTATGGGTCCCTAGGTACAAGGAAAGTGTTTTTTCTTTTACAAAGACAAGAATAGAGACACAAGTTTATTCTTACAGAATACAGAATATCAAACTTAGAAGGGACATTGGAAGTCTTCTAGTTTAACCCCCTGCCCAACCAGGAGACCCAATTGCTTCTTATTAAATTCGAAGGGGTGGCAATGACTGAGGCAAGGCAGGACTTGGATAACAAGGCTTTATTAGAACAGCTAACGCAACAGCAACTCCAGAACCAGTGAGCTTGAACAGTTCCCGCTTAACGGCAATTTATATGCAGGCAGTCCCATGGTTAGCCAATCAAAGCATGGTGACTTTCCCGCTCTTGCCACGCACGCGCCTCGACCAATGGCGAGCCTCGGAGACGGAGTCACGTCTCTGAGACTTAGACATAACACCCCTCTCCAACAGTCAGGCACATGCAGAATCCTGCAAATATGCAGGCCGCCTGCACATGCGGTCCGATCTTCTTGGCTTGGCTGGAACTAAGGCAGGAGGAGGAGGAGGAGGAGGAGGCTTCTCCAGGGGAACTGCCTGCAACTGCGCTAACTCTCCGCCCAGCAACTTTGGATGCAACTCTGATTGCCCAGGTAAGTCTGGCACTGGAACAGTAGACTGCTGGGTTGGGCAACACGGCGTTTCGGCGGAGGTGTCCAGAGCAAACGGGGGGTCTATAGGACCAACTGGGAAGAGATCAGCTGGCGCCTGATCGAGGCCATCAGTGGTCGCAGCTGATCAATGTGGCGGTGCCAAATGCGCCCATTGCCTAGGCCAACCCTGTAAGAGCAGGGACCCGTTAATTGCAGAATGCGCCCCGGTAACCACCTCGGCTCACCCCCATAGTTCCGCGCAAAAACCAGATCCCCCATTTCAAAACCCCTGGCGTGATCATTGTTGTCGATAGGTTTGTCATTGCAGTAGCTAGGGTGAAGTCGATCAAGATTAGTCCGGAGGCAGCAGCCCATTAACAACTCTGCAGGGCTGCGGTTAGTTAGGGGACATGGGACTGTGTGCTGTATTAACAGGTATCTGTCAATTTGGGCCTGCCAATCCCCTGGACCTAGCCTAGCTAGAGACTCCGTAGCAGATCGCACTGTCCACTCCACCATGCCATTGCTGGAAGGATGGTAAGGGGCCACCAAGACGTGGCAGATGCTGTGTCCCGCTAAGAACATCTGAAAAGACGCAGACATCAACTGGGCCCTGTTATCGGATACCAATATGTCCGGGCACCCATAAGTTGCGAACATCTTTCGCAATGCCTTAATCAGAGTAGTGGCTGATGGCATTAGGACGACTTCCACCCACTTTGAATATGCATCAACTACTACCAGGAACATCTGTCCATGGAACGGCCCTGCAAAATCCAAAACACGGAGTAGAAATTTAGGAGGCAAAGGAAAGCTTGCCATTGGGCCTTATTGGTTGGTACAGGAGCCTGCTTAATGGCTGCTATCTTGGAGGTGGTAGGATAGATGCTCTTGGCATCAATCAGATACCCCAAAAATTCCACTTCGGTTACTCCTATCTGACACTTAGAAGGCTTAAGCTTTGACCTCACCTTCTGGAACTTCAACAAAATGGCACACAACCTCACCATGAGTTCAGTGCTGTTTCTGGCGGAAATAAGCACATCGTTGGGACAACTCCCGAGATGCCATGGAGCAATTGCTCCATGAGGCTCTGGAATATGCCCGGGGCTATACTGACACCAAACTGGAGCCGCTGGCATTTAAAAGCTCCCCTGTGGGTGACAATAGTTTGCGCTTCCGCAGCAGCAGCAACCACAGGAAGCTGCTGATACACCTGGGCAAGGTCCAGTTTGGTGAAAATGGAGCCCCATCCCAATGTATGAAGCAGTTCCTATACTACAGGCACAGGGTAGGGGGTGGATTGGAAACCCCTGTTTATTGTGCATTTAAAATCCCCACACAATCTAATGGAGCCATCGGATTTCAAAGGAATCACGATGGGGGTCTCCCATTTGGAATAATCCATGGGCTCTAACACCCCCTGGGCAATCAACTTGTCTAGTTCAGCATCCACTTTTGGACACAGGGCCAGGGGGACCCTCCTGGGCTTGAGACGGATGGGAGCAAAATGAGGGTCCAAATTAAAACTAATGGGGGTTCCCTTTTAATTACCTAACGACCCATCAAAAACTGCAGCAAACTCCTTCATCAGGCCTTCAAACTCATCAAGGCCTATTGTTGCATGCACCCCAGCGATGCTGAGGCCCAGGGCATCAAACCAGTCCCGGCCCAGTAGACTGGGGAGGTTGCCCTGGATGACGATGAGGGGAAGCCTGCCCTTAAAACTTCAAGTGACCACTTGGAACCAGTCACTGCCTACTACTGGAATATAGTTTCCCTAATAGTCCCGCAACTTAATAAAACAAGGTGAGAGGCGCTTCTTGGCTAGGGAAGGCACCAAACGCTTGATAGTAGACTTTGAAGAGCTGGTGTCCACCTCCATGCGACAGGGCTTGCCCTTGAGTTGGACACTGAGATAAATCTTATTGCCTGATGTTGCGTTGGTCTGGCTGGTCGGCAGAACAGCTTGCCACTGTTCGCGAAAAATTGCAAAACAGTCCTCCGAGGTGTGGTAAGACCTTGACTTTGGCTTGCGATAAGATGAACGGTCAGCTGGTTGACCTTGAGGAGGAGATGGTGCGTGGCGCACCTTAGCCAAATGTCCTTTTTTTCCACACTTGTTGCAAATAGCTGATTTGAAATGACACCAGGCACGGGCATGGTTCCCACCACAACCAGCACAGTGGCTCTGAGGTAATTTCTTTCGTGAATGCCCTGCTCCGCCGCCTGCTGTTTTCAGGCAGTCAACGCCAGCTTCATCGGTGTCGGACGAAGAATGTTCGTCCACCTCCCCGTGAGGAATAGGCACAGTCTTAGTAGATGGTAACGCAGGGGGCGCTGCAGCTTGACCCCTTTCAATCTTGGCAGAGGACTCGTTGGACATCTCAGAGGCACGAGCCTCATCTAACGCCGCTTGCAGGCTGAGCTCAGAACGGGCCAACAAATGGCGATGCAGCCTCGAATCGGTCACCCCACACATGAATTGCTGAAGTAGGGAGTCATCTAGATTAGGAAAATCGCAGTGCAATGCCGCAGCCCTGAGGGTAGCCACGTACTGGTTCACTGACTCCCCCTCCTTCTGAAGCCTTTGTTGGAACGCATAGCGCGTCGCTATGCAAGACGGAGCTGGGGCATAATGGTTCTGCAGTCTTGCCAACGAAGTCTCCCATGGAAGGGACTGGACTGATTGCGGGGCGGCCGAAGCCCAGGCTGTTCTGAACATCTTGCACCCACAAGCATTTAGGAATTGGGCTCTCTTTCCCTCACTAGGCAAGTTAGCCAGATGGTTTGTCTCGAGGAGGCATTCAAAATGGTCAATGTACGCCTCCCAGGACTCTAACCCTGGCGCAAACAATGCGAAATTGTTCAAAGTGGCCATTCTCAGGGAGACACATTCTGAGGAGATTGTCTCAGCGATTAGCCGGAAGCCATGTGTTAATAAAAAAAAACTCTTTCTTACGTGATACAGCTCTTCCTATGCCCCAGAATATCCCATCCTCATAGCCAGTATTAAATTCGAAGGGGTGGCAATGACTGAGGCAAGGCAGGACTCGGATAACAAGGCTTTATTAAAACAGTTAACGCAACAGCAACTCCAGAATCAGTGAGCTTGAACAGTTTCCGCTTGACAGTAATTTATATGCAGGCAGTCCCACGGTTAGCCAATCAGAGCAGGGTGACTTTCCTGCTCTTGCCATGCACGCGCCTTGACCAATGGCAAGCCTCGGAGATGGAGCCACGTCTCCGAGGCTAAGACATAACACTTCTCTTCTTAAAAACTTGCATTGTTGAAGCACCCACAACTTCTGAAAGTAAGCCATTCGATTGATTAATTGTTCTCACTATCAGGATTTTTTTTTCTTAATTCTAGTTTGAATCTCTCTTTGATAAGCTTCCATCTGCTGTTACTTCTTATCCTGAGGTGCTTTGGAGAATAGACTAATCTCCTCTTCTTTGTGATACCCTCACAAATATTGGAAGACTGCTATCATGTTCATCGTTGTCCATCACAGTGTTCATAGTTCTTTTTTAAAAAATAATTCTCCGATAGTTTCTTTGATTAAATATATCTTATCATTGGTATACTTTTTTATATATATATATTTAATACAAGTGCTTGCTGGTCAAGGTAATGTCTCTTAGCATCAGATACTGGAAAATCAAAATATGGAAATATTTTTGCTGATATTCCATTAATCAGTGATGAACTCAATATTTCAGGAATCACATATGTTTTCAGACTTCAGCAGGATTAATACCGCTATTAAGCGTATCCTTGATCCTCTCTGAGCTTGGTTGTTTTCTTGCAGATGTTTCATTACCCAAGCTAGGTAACATCATCAGTACACAACTAAGCTCAGAGAGCACCAAGGACCCCTTGTTTCAACCCTGAGGTTTTTTTAAAATTTGTTTTAGTACTGGAGACTAAAACATATGAAGAACGGTTGCAGGAACTGGGTATGTTTAGCTTAAGAGAAAGAAGGACTAGGAGAGACATGATAGCAGTGTTCCAATATCTCAGGGGTTGCCATAAAGAAGAGGGAGTCAAGCTATTCTCCAAGGCACCTGAGGGTAGAACAAGAAGCAATGGGTGGAAACTAATCAAGGAGAGAAGCAACTTAGAACTGAGGAGAAACTTCCTGACAGTTAGAACAATTAATCAGTGGTACAGCATGTCTCCAGAAGTTGTGAATGCCCCAACACTGGAAGTCTTTAAGAAGATGTTGGATAGCTATTTGTCTGAAACGGTATAGGGTTTCCTGCCTAGGCAGGGGGTTGGACTAGAAGACCTCCAAGGTCCCTTTCAACTCTACTATTGTATTATTGTATTATTATTGATATTACAAGAATAATTCAAGCATTGACATGTCTGGATACAGGTAGTCCTGGACTAAAACCATTCATTTAGCGACTGTTCAAAATTACAACAGCACTGGAAAAAGTGACTTACAATTGGTCTTCACACATCACAGTATCTCCAGGGTCATGTGATCAAAATTTGGGCATGTGGAAACCGGCTTGTATTTACAACAGTTGCAACCTACCCAACTGGCTTCCAACAAGCAAAGAAAATGGGGAAAGCAGGATTCAAATAATTAATTAAAACCTAGAACAATGCCAGCTATCATCTGACCTAAACGTAGTACACAAAATTATCCGCTACAACGTCCTACCTGTCAATGACTACCTCAGCTTCAACCACAATAATACACGAGCAAATAATAGATGCAAACTCAAAGTAAACCGCTCCAAACTTGATTGCAGAAAATACGACTTCAGCAACTGAGTGGTCAATGCCTGGAATGCACTACCTGACTCTGTTGTTACATCCCCGAACCCCCATAATTTTAACTTAAGATATCTACTGTTGACCTCACCCCATTCCTAAGAGGTCTGTAAGGGGCATGCCTAAGCGCACCAGCGTGCCTACTGTCCCTGTCCTACTGTCTCCATTTATTTGTACTCATTTACTGTGTTCATACTTACGTTTATACTTATATCTGTTATCTTTTATATGGTTGACCAACTAAATAAAATGTAAAATAAAATAATGATCGCATGTTTAACTTAAGAACTGCAGAGATTCTTTTAACAACTGTAGCAAAATAAAAATTGGTAAAATTTGGAATGACTCACTTAAGAACTGCCTTGCTTAGCAATCCAAATTCTAATTGTGGTCTTATGTTGACGACTACCTGCATTTCCTAAAAATTTCAGCAACATAGTACAGAATGGCTATCTTCAATCTCTGTTCCCTAATCTCATGAAGAAAATGGCAAAAGCCAAAGCAATAGGGTACTACTGTTAAAAGGCAGTGGATGGCACAAATTACTTACAACTATTCTCCTGGATATGAAGAGACATACCAGGCAGTTGAGTTTTGAAGGGGGTCTCCTTATTATTATTAAGGGGATATTTGAGAAGTTTACTTTGAGTGACGATCAACCATTTAATCATAAACTAGTCTGATGCAGCACTGCACAAAAGAAAGTAAGAGTGAAAGACTGAGAAAATGGAACAGTCCTTGAAGATCCTAATTAGCAAAGGCTGTAAATAACTTTGCAGTTTATTTGGGTTTAGAATTATCTCCACCGAAATCAGGACTTTGGACTGAAACTGACATGAAACAGCCATTACCTAAAAACCCCCGATAAGGTTCTCAAAAGGAAATCTGTACAATGACAAACGTAAGCATTAGCCATTTGCTTTCGTAGACCGATATATTGCCATCTTATTTCTCACCATCACAGGCAATTAAATTAACAATGAACAGAAATCAAAGCCCTCCAACAGCAAACAGAGCAAAAGAAAACAGGCAGGGACATTCCGTGCTAGATTTTCCATGTTCTTTACTTTAGGCCAGGATACATGCACACATTGATATTGTTACAACCAAAAGACAAGCGAATCTTAAAACAATCCTTTTATTCATCATTTCTTTATTAAAAAAAGAACGATTTCTCATTGGATGTGATATGTTTATTTAACTCCCCTGTAAGGCTTCTAGGGAGCCAGTTTGTTATTGTAATAGGAAATGACAAAAGGAAATATTAAAGGTTCCTTTCCCTTTTACAATGAGTGGGACCATTTGTTTATTAAGCTGGAAGTTCTCAAATCCCTTCAATATCCCCCAAATGAGAGACATTAAACATTCAAACTCAATAGGAATGCTGTTAAGAAACTAATGGTTAATGCACTTTAAAACAACCATCAAAGTTACACGTTATTTCAGTTTACATTTCTCCTTGAACCCGTGTTCATCACCAGGAGCTCCATATCAAATACACAATTGACTTAGGATTGTAGTTGAGTCTAGAATTAAAGTCGTAGGTTGTGAGCCGAGGCATCACATGACCAGATCAAATGTTTTGCAACTTTTCCAGCAGCCATTAAGGAAATGCCACAGTTGTTAAGCGAAAACATTTTACCCAAGGGCTTTTTCTCCCAGAAACTGTCCTGGGACACTGCAAATGACCATCAAGGTGAGCTGATTGCCAAGCGACTTAAGGGGTGTGTGTGAAGTGGTTAAAGCAACTTCAAAATCGAGTCGCAAGCAGTTTTTACAAGGTCTGTCATAGCTTCAAACAGTCACTAAATGTATGGTCGTAAGTAGAGGTCTACCTGTATCCAGTCTAGAGTTCATAAATCAAATTCTATTTTCAAAAATAAGATTCAAGATTTTTGCCAGCAGCGCCAAGGGAAAAAAAATCTGAATGAATACGTTTTAAATATAAAAAGCTAATAATTATTCTTAAAATATTTCTCACAGTATTGCAAAGCTTCTATAAATGTATCCAAATTTTTTTTTAAAACCACCATTATGTTGGTGATATTATCACTAAATACCATGGAATTGATATAATTCAGCCTTGTCCAATCTGATGCCTTCAAATAAGTTGGGCTTCCATTATTTGTAAGCCCATTATCCTTAGTGAGAATCTGATTGAAGAATATGTGATACCCTCTAAAATCTTATTATCACTACACAGAAAGAATGCTGACAATATAAAAAAGAATTACTCCAAAAATGGAGAAATACTTCCATAATTTTATAAATCTTGCATATATATATAATATTTTCCTAGACCTCAGTTTCATTCTGGAACTCTTAAAGGTCAAAACCATAGCAAGGCTAAACTTTTGTGAACCTTTTTGAATTTTCTATATTTCTGTATAAATATGAATTAAAAACAAGTTCTATTATCCACACAAATCCTAAAGTTAGATAAAGAAAACCCAGTTAAGCAAGTGAATCAAAAATGTTATACATGTTTATTTACTCAGGAAAATGTTCCAAAGCTCATATTTGTGTTTAGCAAAAGTATGAACTCCCTCTTGTAATAAACAAACAAACCGCTAGGGTAGGTGTGTCAAATTCATACCATCACGGCACCATCATGTGGCATATCAGGGCTTTTTCCCCCTTCGCTAAACCAGTCTTGGGTGGAGCCAGCACTTGACTCATCCGGCCCACGAGTTTGACACCCCTGTCTAGTGTTACCAATTTATTTGAAGGGGAAATCAGAATCAGGTCTTTCAATCAATGGGCTGATACTCAGATATATGTGGGGGAGTACTTATATTAGTTATAGAACAAAATTCACTCTCAAGTCTGATCTTCACAATACAGGTAAGAGGAAGTGTGTCATAGCTCAAGCAAAGGAGATATCTGAGGACCTCTGAAAAACAGTTGTTGATGCTCACTTTAGATGGAAATACAACTATGGGGCTGAATTGCAAGTTCTACTACACAATAGAGTACACAGCATAAACATAACAATGCCTTAAATACTCCTTGAAGCCAGGACCCAGACAAAGCACCACCACATATTTAATTCGGCACTCAGGAGAGCATTAATGCTTTTTATTAAACAGGAATCAAGCATACATACACACCCTGTCTTCAATTGTATAATAGGTCACTTTCAACGTTTGGAGGATGTGTGTGTTTATGCAGGTCAGCCAGATGTTAACTCACAATTTTAATCATGATAAGACAAAATGCAGAATTTGTTTTAAGAGGTTGATAGGTTGCTATATCCTCTCCAACCCCCCAAATCTAGAAATTGTTTATTACTGCATTGTCTTCATTTTTCCAAACCCACCTTAAGTTCCATGCAGCTGAAAAAGGTGGAGTACTATATATCCTTTCTAACTAAATAAATGAAATAGTTTATGATTGGGCTTTGAATGAATCATAATTATGCTTTAATCTCAAGCTGAATCATTTATCATTATGATTAATCATTGGTTCAATTGTTAAAGAGCAAACCAAATTTGAAATTTACTGGGTTATTGCAAGAGAATGACTGAAATAGAACATAACAAGAGGGGGGGAAGCATATTTGAAAAAAAGTCAGTCTAAATATTTTAACTAGAACGAGATAAAAAATGGGAACATTCTGAACTACATCTTGGTCTTTAGATAAATGACTAACCTCTCATCCGAAGGCGAAAAATTTCTAAAAGGTAACTTTTCAAGAATGTTTGCGTAACTAGTCTTCCTTTTCTGGATACTGGCTATTTCTCTGGGGCATTCTTTTCACAAAAAGCACAAAGAACCGTTCTGTGGTTAAAAAGTTTGATAACTACATAAATAAAAAAAACCTACAGGCACTTCTCAGAATAGATTTTATGCACTGATAAGAAGCCAATAGAATAAGGCAACTGACTAGCAGCAGGAGAGATGGACAGTACAAATACCTTTGCAGTAGAAATATCTCTCTCTGGATCTAGCCAATGTGGTATACATCATAATTACATTAATAATGTCATGTATTCTATGCAGGGCATTCCTTGAAGACTTTTTTTGGCAGCAGTTTTTAAAAAGTTAAGAGCCGGTATGCGATTTACACCACAATACACTGATTTTAAACCAGCTACTCCAGCCCACTATTATGATTTCAAATACAATTTCAGATTCCGGCTTTTTGCTAGAAAGCTCTGAAGTTGGAAGATACCATAGCACAAAGGCCACTTCAGTGGTGGGATTCAGCCAGTTCGGATCAGTTCGGCAGAACCGGTTGTTAACTTTCTGAGCAGTTTGGTGAACTGGTTGTTGGAAGAAATCATTAGGGCAGAGAACCGGTTGTTACATTATTTGAATCCCACCACTGGGCCACTTCCTCTCCTATAACTCCATGTTTAACATGTGCAATCTTTGTCTGGTGATCCACAGAAAATCCCATTGATACTAGGAAGACCGTCATGTAAATCTGGCCAGAGTCTTTTCTGCAGTAGCATTCAATTGTGGTATTACCTCCATTGAAAGATTGAGTTGATTCCATCTTTGCTGAAATCTTGTCAAGCAATGAAAAAGGCTTGTTTTATTTAGATTTCAACAGCTTTTTAAAACAGAGAACATTCTCCAGTATTTTGTTATTGTTCAGTCACTAAGTTGTATTCATATCACACCCCTTGTCCTCCCTGATTCTTCCCAACTCATGCCCACTGCTTCGAAGACACTATCTAACCATCTCTCTGTTGTCCCCTTCTCCTTTTGCCTTCAATCTTTCCCAACATCAGGGTCTTTTCCAATGAGTCCACTCTTCTCATTTGTGGCCAAAGTATTTGAGCTTCAAATTTAGATTTTGTAAAAAGCCCAGCTTTTAAGATGTTTTTAATTTGAGACTGCCTTAATATTATATTGTAGACCAAAAATAGTTTACAATCAAGGCAGTTGATTGCTCACAGGCCAGTGGGAATCTCGCTAACCCATGCGCATAAAACACGGTCAACTTCTGGTTTCCAAGATGCACAGAAGAACTGACATACATCCCAGGACAGGACACTACTCTTATTTTTGTCTATTAACAAAAAGCAAATTTCTACTGCCATTTATTTCTACACACACTAACGCACACCGTAGGTAAACATATGCCTTGGGCAGCAATAATAATTAAAGAAGGTTAATGCCACTGAAATGCTGACAGGGACATAACCCAAGATAAATACTTATAACCCATGTATATCACTGCATTAGCAAAACTTACTAGAAAATTGCCCATTAAAGCAATTAGGTATGTACCAACAACATAAGCAGATGTCAACATTGCTGGAATACTCCAGTCCAATTAGCTAAATTGAGAACGTTATTTATATTGGTTCAGTTACTTTTACTGAACTAGGGATAATTGCATTATCTCTCTCTCTCTCCCTGCCTCCCCCCCCTCTTCTATCATCCATCTCTATCTCTATCCATCTATCTATCTATCTATCTATCTATCTATCTATCTATCTATCATCTATCTATCTATCTATCTATCTATCTATCTATCTATCTATCTATCTATATCATCGATCCATCCATCTATATATCTATCTATTAAATTTGGAACCAAGGAGGAAATAATTTGGCATCTTCCAAGATAAGATTGAACATATATCTTATTTATCAAAACCACCAACAACAAAACACGTGTAAAAAAAACCCTGTTCCGGAATCTCCTGAGCTGAAATATTTGATGTTGTCACTTTCTCTTTCCATATCCCATCCCACTGATGGATGAAGCTCAGCTGGAATCCTACTTGTTACTAACAGGGAAAGAAGAATGGAATTCCCTAGTATCAGGGCAGATTAATAATTAACTTTTCAGGAAATAGAGTGGCTTTTTATGATACATTTCCCACTAAGTTGAAAGGCTCTTTGTTAAGGTTATTGTTGTGAATGTACAATGAGGTGTATTTCACCAAAAGTTTGTTACGGCTGCCAAAGTCTGTCAATAGGGGGATTGAATGTGGGGTATTTCTATTTGGGGAAAAAAACCCTATGTAATTAATCATGGCCCACTGATAGGTCAGGGTAATTAGTTGCACCTGTATCCAAGATGATTCCACTTCCTTGTTTTCTTGTTTTCTCAACAATGCAGCTGCATTAACTGCAAGTAAACGTCAACTTACAATTGTCTGTTTTAACAATAGTATGGAATTACGATGGCCTTGGAAAGGATGCTTTATGGCCCACAAAGCGCTTCTGGCCATCACAAAATGTTGCACCGCTGCCCCCACAGTCAGATGATTGGGTTCTGGGTGCTTGGACACCTGTTTGCACTTATGAACACTTGCCAAATGTCCTGCGATCATGTGATCACCATTTGCAATCTTCTCGGCTGACTTCCCCAGAAAGTCAATGTTTGTTCTTTGCAAACTTGCTGAAAGAGCTGCCATCTGAAAGGAGCTGAATTTCTTTAGCAGGGTGCAGAAACAAGCTCTGTTCCTTCACCTGGCCAAAGGAATTCCCTTCCGTGCATGAGGGGAAGTGAACTATTTAGTGAAGTGCAATAATGGAGCTCAAATCCCGAGCAATCTTTCCATATGCAGCTGAAGGAGTTCCCTTCTACACATGGAGGGGAAATGAACAACTTCAGCTAGGACAGAAATGGATCTAAAACCCTGAAGACTTGAGCTCTGTTCCTGCACCCTGTCAAAGAGTTCCCTTCTACAAACAGAGAGGAGCTGAATTCCTTCAGAAGGCAGCTCATTCAGTCATTCTTCAAAGATGAGAGGAGTCGAAATACAAACAGAGTTAAGAGGTAGCACAGTAAAGAAATGAGCACAGTGGGTGGGAAGCTAGAGTTTCAGGGGCTGAAAATCTTGCTTGGATTTTGGCATGGAAGATTTTCAGCTCATGAGCATAGTCTCCTAGGGTCTTCCCCCACTCCTTTCATGAGATGCTGTCTGCTTAATAACCCACAAAACTGCTTAATTACCACAACCTAGAGTGCTGGGATTGTAGTTGTTGAGCAAAGCACTTAATGACCGCTTGCTCAATGGCTGAGATTCTGGTCCCCATTATGATAGTAAGTTAAGGACTACCTCAACACATTATTTTAATGCAAGATGATGAAAACAATAATTATTTATTAAGATGGCATGATGCTGAACTCTCAATAATCTTTGGAGCCGCTGTTAATAATTCTGACATTAAAAAAAAGCAAGATCATTTAAAAAAAAATCAATGATAGCTTTTTATTAAGTCTATGATTGATCAGTGATAATGTTATAGAAATTCTAGGAAGGATTTTCAGACCTAGGAATGGAAACTTCAGGATACACTATGCAAAGCTTTCATTTCATGATTTGGATTCAGTGAATATTTTCCAATGAAAGTTATCAGATGCACTACTGCTAAACAGAACAGTACTAAATATGTAAACTAGGAACACGGGTTAAAAGAACATTTCAACCCACGTTTATCATTTCAGCAAAACAATATGAGGCTAGCCATGAAATCCACACACATGGCTAAAATTAGACATCTGAATTAAGTTAAAAGATTAACACAGTAACTTTTGACAAACTTGCTAGAAACATTTCGTGCAAAGCAAAAATCAAGCTTATGATCTCCAAAGGCCCAGAACATCACATTCAGGAGAAGGCTTTACGTTGCATATGTTGTGTGTGTGAAGAGAGAAATTTGTTTCGTTACATTGCAAGTGAAGTAACTAACATCAAATCTTAATTTAACAATTTGAAGAATCTCACCTAACAGTGGCTTTTGTTAGCTAGCCTCATGCTACAAGGATTAATAACTCTTACAATAATTTCAAGAGGCTGGATGAAACAACTTCCTTAGCAGTCCAACAATTCTATTCTTAGCCTTAGATTAACATAATTACATAATTATTATGAAAACATCCAAACATAAGAGATAACAATTTTATGGATCAAATACCTCTCATCCCCATTAACAATAAAAAGTTTGGTAATGTACTAAGATGGGTGCAGGGTGTGTACTCTCATTTTTTTCTACATACCTAATTATTTAAAGGAATAATCACTGCCTCTTCATTTTATTTTCTGTGGCAATGAAGAGTTTTATATCAGAACAGGTGGCACTAACGAGCATCCATATTTTGTCTAAATAAAATGTGTGTACCTAAGCAGATACATAGCTGGTTTGTTTTTTGGAGTCACAATTACAGTCACTATGCCCCCTTCTTCTAGATCAGGGGTGTCAAACCACGGACCGGATGCATCATACGCAGGCCAAGCCCATACCAGCTCTGCAAAGGCAAAAAATGTCACAATACGTCACATGGCACGATCGAGTTTGAAATTCGTGTTCTAGATAGATGGTTTGTGTTGAGTTCATGGCAATATATCCAGCACTCTGTGTTCTTCACGCTGAACACATCCTTGAATGCAGCTGTGGGGAGAATGGGATCTTCCAACTGTCAGAGTTCCAAGTAACACCCCTAACGAAAGAAGTCTCCGAGGCTTGAGATTCCTCAAAGTTCCATTTTATTAGAGATGTCATATTGGCACATCTGGGAAAACCCGAATCTGAAAATGTCCAGGTTTTCCCCATCCAAACAAAAGTTCAAGTCCCTGCCCAGCACCCACATGTCCGTTACATGCTCCAATCAAACACCATCCCAACTGGAGATGCCTCTCAGTCACGCCACTCCAGGTGCAAGGCAAGATGTCCTTGACTCGCTGAGAAAGGAATGTTATTTTGACTATATCTATATCCACTCCATACAATTCCCTCTTCCCAGTTTTCCACCGCAATAAATGTGGCAGGCCTGAAGGCCCAATGCAAATGATGGCTTCCAGGCCTGACACCAACTTTCCATGGGAAGCCACATTTTTTCCCATTGGGAGAAAGGCAGGGTACACTATATTGGGTACAGTACTTCCTGCAGATACCAAGAATTGTGCCAACAGAGAGAAGACCAACTGGGCACTTTATGTTTTAAAATATAAGTATTTACAATTACATAGCTGCAAATGTGCGTGAAAGAATGTAATGAGAGAACATACAGCCAAGAGAATCAGAAAAGAGAAGCAGGATGATTCAATTTGAACATTTTTCTCATCGTTCTGGAAACTTCTCCTGCGTTACTGTGTTTGGGGGGGGGGGGGAAATCCTACATAAAAATTCTTTCTGTCTTTTCACCCACCGTAATATGTTAAAAAAACCTTCTCTCTCTCTCTCGCTCTCTCTTCATGTAGACTAAAATACCTTTAAAGTGCAAAAGGATACCAGAAGGACTTTTTCAACTTAGCAGCTAGCATTTTAATCAAGACAAACCCTAGCAATTAACATAAACATACGTAGTTTATAAAGACAAAAATAGCTTTACTAAGCCTTTTGTAAACATATAACACTCAACACGAGCCAGAACAGTGAGAACCATTTTTCACAGTTTTGTGCAACAGGTTAGCTGACTTGCTGGGAAATCTTTTGACTGTTCTTCAAATATAAGACTTGGATCTGCAAATTGGTGTAACAGTCTAAGAGGGACATACAACCTTGGGGTGGTTGGTGGCTTGAGGGTGCTTTCTCTGCCTCCTAATTTATTTACATCTTAATTTTTAACTTTATTCTTAATTCTGCTTTTAACTCTGTTTTTATATCACTGTATGTTATTATAAATTTCCCCAAAGTTACTCAGATGAAATAGGTGATGTAGAAATTTAATAAATCATAACAAATACCAAAAATTGGATAGGAAGGAGGGGAATGAATTTCTACTTTCAGGCAAGAAAGGTTGTTTGTTTTCTAATTGTGCACCTGTCTTTTCCATAAATTACTTGTCCTCAACACTTCTGAGCTTTTTTTGGATTTGGGTAATAAATTTAGAAGGCAAGCCATAGCATCATCAGATGCTGCAACTGTCGTAACTTTCAACTGAATTCTCAGCAATGCCTGTGTAAAATGTTGGCATTTTAGCACAAAAATACAAGGCCTTTAAAAACTTCTTGCTGATTCGGGAATTCATACAGTTTTGGTTAATCTGGTTCTTTGTCCAATCCAAAATGTGATACAAACTATTACAAATAATGTATGTATTTATGGAAGACAGAATCTACATGGTCTAGTACAGTGATGGCTAACCTTTTCCGGACCGAGTGCCCAAAGAGTGTGTGCGAATACTCCCAAAATGCAATGCATGTATGGCCCTGTACATGCGAGCGCACATGTGTGCCCCGTGCAAGCAAGCGCAACCCCCCGCACATGTCCTGCCCCCCCCCACATGCACACACAACTCCCCTGCCTGCATGCACCCCACCCCCATGTGCCTTGACATCCCTGTGCGTGTGTTCCCACCCCCTGCACGGCAGCGATTCAAAGACCAGATGGGCAGTGGGAGGCCCGCGTGCATGCGCAGCAGAGCTGAACTGGGGCGACGGCTCACGTGCCATCATAGGTTTGCCATCACGGATCTAGTCGTTTTATGATGGCAAAGGAAGACCTACCTGCATATTATCTTAGAGTTCAACCCTGGAAGAGCAGAACATTTGCCAGTAAATGCTAAATCACATTGACATGTAGCCCATGAACATCTCAATACGGAGAGATTTGACAGGAAAGTTTCCACAACCGCAAAATGAACTAAAGTGCAGATCATCTATCATAATGTTTTCATTTCAAAATAGCCGGTACAACATAATGTAAATTTGCCGTTTCAGACTAGAAACTTCCTAAAGTGCAAAAAGACAAGTAAATGTATTAAACCTTTAAAAAAAAAACACCTCTAACAGCTTCAGTGGTAATAAGTGGATGAATAACAATAAAGTGAAGTCAGATACAGAATTCTTTTAAAAGCATTCTAGCGCTGTGTTTTAAAATTAAATATCAAATCAACCAGTTACATCCCTAAATATAAGGCATTGTGAATGGCAAAGATTCGGGCAACTTTAGAGAAACTTCTGAGCAGTTTACCAGTGTCAGCCTATTGCCCTCAACAATCTGGGTCCTCATTTTACCAACTTCGGAAGGATGGAAGGCTGAGTCAACCTTGCGCCAGTTAGGATCGAATTCGGCTATGGGCAGAATTAGCCTGCAATACTGGATTGTAATCACTGCGCCACCATGGCTCCTATAGCTAAATATACCATAATTGCTTAGTATTATACAACAAAATGTTGTACAAAAACATTATATACAGGTTAAATTTTTGGCATGTATTTCAATGTAATCAGATCGTAATTCCTTTATTTGGTGTAAAAAGGTAAAGGTTCCCCTTGCACATATGTGCTAGTCGTTCCCGACTCTAGGGGGTGGTGTTCATCTCCGTTTCAAAGCCGAAGAGCCAGCGCTGTCCGAAGACGTCTCCGTGGTCATGTGGCCAGCATGACTAAACACCGAAGGCACACAGAACGCTATTACCTTTCCATCAAAGGTGGTTCCTATTTTTCTACTTGCATTTTTACATGCTTTAGAACTGCTAGGTTGGCAGAAGCTGGGACAAGTAACAGGAGCTCACTCT
Organism: Natrix helvetica; assembly: GCF_964273705.1. Lineage (NCBI taxonomy): Eukaryota > Metazoa > Chordata > Lepidosauria > Squamata > Natricidae > Natrix > Natrix helvetica. Next base: position 20,811,525 of record NC_138552.1, on the reverse strand, counting down.
GTTACGCGGTGCTAGGGGTTCGAACCGCCAACCTTTATGATCGACAAGCTCAGCATCTTAGCCACTGAGCCACCGTGTCTACATAGTGGGCCTGTATAAAACTTAAGATACCCCAAATATTCCAGCCTGCTTTGCAGATATGGCAAAGGAAGGAATCTGATCTGACAAGTTAGAACCCGAAGACTGTAAAATTGGAAGGGACTACAAGGTTCCTCTAGTCAAACTTGTAGGAAAACAAATTAAATTATCCATGGAAGGTAGGTATCCAGCCTTTAAAAAGAAAATCCACAGATGGAGAACCAACAACCTCCTTAGGTGAACTATTCCTGTTGTTTGCACCCTTGTTCTTTGGAGTGTACCCCATTGAAATTCCCTTCTTTTTTCCCCACTTTAAAAATGTACACACGCACCCTTGTTTTAGGGATACCAGAAAATTATAGTATTGGGTGGAAAATGTTCTTACGTACAAAATTAAAACATACAATAAACATAAAGCAACAGTAAGAGAACCAGGGTAAAAAGCTTGACACAGTCACACAAAAACTTTGTAGTATTAAGACAAGAGTTTCTACAAATAACATTTCATATTACCTGAAAACTTTTACTTTGTGCAAATAGCCTTACTATAAATACCATGCACCTGCTCTGAAAAGTCACATAGCTCACAGCCACATTTTCAATTTAAACGAATAAATAATGTAGGATCTATGTTAAAATTAGGTGGTTATGCTTCAAGAGGATTCCTCTTAAAGAAAGAAAAGAAATGTAGTTTTCTTATTGTAAATTCAATTGTAATCAAGAGGACAGATTTCTAAAAAAAAAAAAAAAACAGTTCTAGATTGATAGATACAGCTGGGCAAAATCAGGCAACCAGCAGGTTAGAATTGTAACTCACCCTGCAGGCTTTGGAGGTGTGTAAGGCTTTTTTGACCCATTTCAATAAAGGACTCTGGTCTCAGATTTGCATTTTGTCACATGCATCCAAAGGGAGGAAAAAGTGGGCATTGCCTTTGTGGTGCATAATTTGGTTGCAATCCTGCATGATGAGAGGCATTTTAAAATGCACACGTAAAGAAGATAAAAGAGAATCGTACACAGGAAGGCTTCAAAATTGAAATCTTTCAAACGCTGCAGATGGCGATAATATATATCCCTTCCTTGATTTCCGAATAACTTCTGAAAGTAGATATAAGACTCATATCCTTTAGGTCCCTAAAGAAGCTGTAACTCAGTAGTTAAGGCACATGTTTTCAATTCCAGGCATCTTGGGGGCCTGGAGAGCAGAGAGGCTCAGCACTGCAGCTGGATTAACCACTTAGCTTGTTTCTTGGTCTCAGGGCTCTAGCCAAGTGCTGAGAATAGCAGGGCCCACCACTAAAATTCCCAAACCCATTCGCCAAATGTTTGGTTTTTGTTTACAAAGCGTTTGCAGTTCTTATGGTGACAATAACAGAGGGAAATATACAAGCAGTATTTCATCTGACTACCGCGAAGCAGCAAAATTCATCTCTTATCGTGGTCTGGATAATGCATGGAAGGAACTGAAATGACAAAGAAGGTATGGGAGGGACAAAGTTTGACTTCCTCCCTCCTTCTCTCCTGTGCATTTCCTAACGCAAAGAGGAAAGCATTTTTGGTTACCCTTCTTAACTAATTAGTAATACGCATTCCAGGTCATTCTCTCTCTATTAGGCTTCTTTTCAAGGAAGTGAACATTATTTTTCCTTGTTTCAAATTTGCTGGATGTCTATTTGGCAAGTGTAAGGATACACTCTCGTGGCTTATTTACTCGCTTGCGGGACATGCTGGTAAGCACTTTAAAATAAATGAAAAGTTATCCCAATAAAGTTGTGCACTCCTCCAGAGAAATGGTAGTTAGGGTTTTTGCCGCTTTTCTGGCATCTAACAATGCCAAGGAACAATGCCTGGCTATCTTTCAGCATTTCCTGAGATAGATCCAAACTATTAAAGGCACAAGGCATCTTATTGCTGAATTAAAGTGAAATTTATCATTTGTCTATGTGATAAATCAAATTTAAAAAGAATTACTGCAATATGGGTGGAAACTAATCAAGGAGAGAAGCAACCTAGAACTAAGGAGAAACTTCCTGACAGTTAGAACAATTAATCAGTGGAACAGCTTGCCTCCAGAAGTTGTGAATGCCCCAGCACTGGAAGTCTTTAAGAAGATGTTGGATAGCCATTTGTCTGAAACGGTATAGGGTTTCCTGCCTAGGCAGGAGGTTGGACTAGAAGACCTCCAAGGTCCCTTCCAACTCTGCTATTGTATTGTATTGTAATAATTCTAGATTCAGGGAGCACCAGATTCATATCTCAACAGCTATGACACTTACTGGATAATCTTGGGGGAATCACTTCATCTTAATCTAACTTGGTGTCAAGCCCAGAGAGGACAAAGTGAGATTAAAATTGAGTCCAGTTCTTTATTTGCTTATGCCTAATAGAATCTTGGCAGACTAAAGCTACAGATTTCAAACCTAATAGATATAACCTGGGAGATTCAAGAGGGTGGCTACTCTGAACCTTTTCCTTCCTCCTCCATCTAATTCAAGACTATACGGTCTCTTGTCTTGGCCCCACCTCTGGAACGTGCTGCCTCCTCCCTGGGAAGCCACAGCGCTACTGCCGACATTCCCTCCCCTCTCCTCCAATCCTTCTTCAGCTGCACGTTCCATCACATCTAGAAAACTGCCAGATGATAAACATGTATTCAGAGAAAGAGGATTAAGTGCTACCCAGATCTGAGAAGAAATAAAAGACAAATATGTAATAAATGGATACTTTCATACTGTGTCCTTTTAGATTCTTACGCAATATGCAATATGAACCAAAGTGTGGGCAAGGGTATTCCTAGAGAGTCCAGGGCCCCATTCCGAAATGCAGCCTCCAAGGATAGCCAAAACTACCTTACTGCATTTCAAAATATATGTCTTAACATTCCAAACCCATCTATTAAATCTGGAATCTAACTTCATTAAATCATTGTTTTTCTCTAAAATTAGAACAATTAAGTTGGACATACTTTCTAATAAACCTTTCGGCCTTAAACGTAATCCATTTTAGTTTAGAGAATCCTTTGCAATATTACCCTGAGTCCAAAGGGAGTAACAAAACTATAAAAGATCTTCCACTGAAACACATAATCTAAGACAACTAAACAAAGATTTAGTGGCTTAATTTTCTGTGCTCTTTGTCTGGAGCCTTTGAATGGTGAAGACAAATGATATATCTAAGCAAAACTACAGCAATATATGCTGTTTATTCAAATGTCTCATATTCGCTTTGGCGTGATTTGTCCACTATTCCAGCTGCTCAGCTGGCCAGTATTAGCTGTGTACAAAGCACAAAATGTTTGTACAACCACTGTGATGACGCAGAAGGTGTTCAGCTAATAACTTTCATCTTTAGCTTTCTGCACCCACAGCAACAGCAATTGATGGACAAAAGTGAGAAAATTCTAAACAAAAATAATAATCCCCACCTTATTTTGTTATATTATCTAATGTATAGGGTTTTAGAATAAGGCAGATTTAGAATAATTGTATATGTATCATGAAATTTGCATCCTACTTTTCTGAAACTGACAAAGAATTTAGGCTACAGTAAATAGCAATTGGTACTGAATATAATTTGAAATTTTTCATTTAAGAGAATATCCCTCCAAAGCACTTTATTGGGGGGGAAAAAGAAGATTAAAAAATAAGACAAATTATTTTGTTACAAAATCACAGTTATTGAAAGTGAAGGTGTGAAGTCTCCATTACTACTACCTTGAGTACTGGCCTGAATTTGAAAGATGAGCTCTAAAATCAATTAACAAAATGTTCATTTCTAAAATGTTCAGAAATATAGTTGGAGAGATTGCTATATACTGTTTAAAAAACTTGTCTGTAATATATATAAAACTTGTAAAAGTTGTAAAGTATGAAAAATAGGGGAGGGGAAGGGAAGGGAAAGGGAAGAGTGCAGAAAAGAAAGGAAAAAGAAAGAAAAGGCATTGACTCCCGACTCCCTTTGGTGCAGTAAAATAAGAGAGTAGTGTACAACCTCAACTTTTTACTTTTAGGTAGTAGTATAAATTAACAATTTCTATATCAACAAATCTATGTAATTGGTGAAATCCAAAATCTAAGTTTTATTTTTTTCCACTTTAAGCACAAAGTCCAGAAGTGGTTTCCAAGTATTCTAATAAAAGAACCTTATTCCTACTTCATGGCATAGGATGTTCGGAACTGTTTTGCAGCCTCAGGACTTGGACAACTGTCATTGATGGAACAATTGTACTAGCAAATTCCATAGGAGCATATCAGCATCATGAGGTGATGCTTAATCAGATATGGGTCATAAAGCACGACAATGACAAACAACAAAAATCACTTTTGGGAATGACCAAGTTAAACCCTGACCTTATTCAAATTGAAATGTGTAGTATAACCTGAAGACAGCAGTTCATGGATAGCCTCCAAATATCATCAAGTAAAGCAGTTGTAAAGTATGAGCCAAAATATATCTATGGCAATGTTCAGGATTCATCAACAAATATTGCTGCTAAAGCAAGTGCATTAAAAACATTACGGTATTAAATGTTCCCAAACTTTTTTCCAACAAAAAACAGTAAATGTCAGTTTTCATTAAAGATACGGCCAGTACACAGGTTTGTATATTGTTTCTTTCACCAAAATGTCTACCTATCCTCAGGTTTTAGACAAAACTTTGACCATACTGTATATTGTGGTGGTGTAGGATTACAGATAGTTCTAAAGACAGTAGGATTACAGACCACCATCATACCTCCTAATTATGGGCAAGATCTTCAAATAGTACTTGCAGGAGAACAGCAGTGGGATGGAGGCACCTTCTCTATCTTCTGCTTCAGAACACTGCAGAAACTTCTGGTTGGCCACTACAAGAAACAAAGCACTGACCTAAGATAGGCCTTGGCCTGATCAAGCAGGATTATCCTATGTTCTTAGATGGAAAGGTCCACTAAAGCCATCAAGTCTATTGATAGGGATGTCAGCTAAATTGTATTCCCACGATAAGACTATGTCAAAATATAGAGTGTTCTATATTTCTCCAACAATGGGAATGCCAACTTGGTAAAGGAGTATTTAGCTAATGTTAAGATACGTGTTTGAAATGACAAATATTCCTTAGTATAATTTTAGCCTCTCTAGTTAAAATGCATTATTTTAGTTATATAGTATCTAGAGATGCCCTTCAAAACAACTGCTCAGAACAGCTTATGACAAAATAATTACAAGTTATGTTTGAGAACCTCCAAATATGCTGCTAGCCTAATGGATAAACACTGGCACAAGGCAGCATATGATGCCATTATTCATTATCGGGTCAAAAATTGAAGGAAGTTTAATTTCTCATCAATACAGGTAGTCCTTGATTTACAACAGTTTGTTTAATGACTGTTCAAAGTTACGCCATTCAAAAATGTGACTTGTGACTGTTTTTCCCAGCTACAACCTTTGCAGCTTCCCGATTATCCTGTGACCAAAATTTAGATGCTTGGTAACTGGTTCATATTTATGACCGCTGCTGTCACCCAAGATCATGTGATCATCTTTTGCAACCTTCTGACAAGCAAAGATTAGTTCATTTAACAACCTGGTTATTAACTTATGAACCGCAGTCATTCACTTAACAATTGTGGCAATTGTGACCTAAGAGGTCTTAAAATGGGGGAAAACTTACTTAACAAATGTCTTACTTAACAACAGAAATTTGGGGCTCAATTTGGGTCATAAATTGAGGACTACCTGTATGCATAGCCCCAACATGTCATCTGTATAAATTCTACCCTTTAGTTAAAAATCCCATTTCCATTGACCTTGAAAAGACTAGATGAGACTAAACCATTTCTCATCTCTCTGCTTAACTTAACCTCATAAGGTTAACATGAAGACAGAATATAGGGAGATGAGGAAATTGCTGCCTTGAATTCTTCAGAGAAAAGTGAAGTAAAAATGGAATATATAAAACATGTGTCAGTGAAAACCGAAAGCCTAGCTTTAGATCTATTACTAAGACAGCCTTAGGAAGTAGAACAGAACATGTTTTGTTTTGAAAAGTTGTCCGAGTACTAACCTGGGGCATCTAAGAGGTGGAAAGAGGCAGATCCTATAAAGGACTTTTCTACAATAAACCAACTGTAAGGTAAACCACAACACTGACTCAGATGACAAATCACAAAACACAAGACTGCTACATTTCAAGGTTGGCTGCAATTCTATTTCTGAAGGGGGGCTGTGGGGTGCGGAAGAGAGAGGCTAGGGACACAGAACACCTGCCGTGCGGGAATTTAATATCACTGAGTTCCATCTTGCTTATTCACAAGAAAAATTATCATGTGTGGTAAGAAAAAAGCCAGATAAACCGAAGGCCCCTGACAATTCAATTCTTATTCTCATTTTGGTTTCATGTGAAAGCTCCAGAATTTGGGAATCCCATAAATTATTTTCTGCCTATTATTGAATTTCAAAAAAAAGAATGCAGGAACATCACTGGTCTAACCTAAAATACAAGGATAGCATTTATAAAGGCTTTTCAGTTCATTTAGCATTTATAAATGATTTTCAGTCCAACTTTTCAGTTCTGTGGCCTATTTATATGTTTTTTCCTCTACATTTTTCTTTATTTTATAATTAGGCCAAGTCATACAGGATATTTGAAATCCAGGTTTACTGCAATACATAGAAAATCAATGATTAGGAGAAAGAATGCTTTCCACAGTTAACTATGGTAGATTAGCCTTCCATAGAATCAGTCAGAATGTATGAATACTTTTAGCTTAAATTAGCTATTTGCTATAATTTACTGCCTCCTAAAACTTTGATCGCACAGAAATGATGTCTGCAATGCCTCTGGTTTGCAATTTTAGCCTTTGGATGTTAAATTTCAGATGTTCTTTTATTACTTCAGTGACAACCCATTAGCCATGTTCATATGGCATTTTAAAACAATGTTTGTAGCTTAATAAATCATAGCGTGAATGGGTATCAGCCTGATGCATACAGCCTGCTGTTCCAACTTTACTTTGTCCTAGGTTCTGAGATCAACGGTCTTATCTACTTTCACAAAAGTAGAAATGAAGGAGTGAATCAGTTGTGTATAGCAGCCTGAAGCTCATCCCCTTTAGGGATTTGAAGATAATATCTATCTATTATAAATAATTATTTAGGCAATAACACACAACTTGAAATCTGGTTCCCTTACACCTACCTTATTCATTTGCTCCAAATGCTTAGCACCAATTCCTGAGCGATTTTTAATTAAAGAATTCCCTTGGCCACTCAATTTAATTAACAGAGAGCTAGTACCAAAGTTATCACTTAGTGATAACTTTTAACTTAAGTTCACCCCCTGCTGGCCACAAATATAGGGGGGAAATTAACAGCTATTAATTGGTTTTCTGCCTCTTCCCTATTCAAAATAAATAAACAAACAAATTACTTTTCCTCTTTCCTCTTACCTAGCTTGTATACTCATTATCAAAAGCATTACATGTCCTTTAGCTAAACAGCATTAGGAGCAATTTAGCCATATCATCACTAATCTTTCTCCTCAGCCCTCAGATTCAAAGGCTAAATCAACCAATAATACAGATGGCACTCAGAAATAGTCCAACTATAGGATTAAGTCAATGACATTTTAAAACCTCTTAAATGATAGCTATAAAAATAGAAAGCAGGTAAAACATAACATTTCCTTCTCAGAAAAAGCGGCTTTTGGAGTTTTATTAGTGGTCAGCTGCATGACCTTTCAGAGGGCAATTGGTGGGACTTAAGGAAAGAAAGACTTTGATCCAGGACTAGGAGTCGGTGAAAAAACACAGGGGAGAAATAGCGGTTTACCAATTTTCTAATGCTTAGCAGTTACAGGTCTTGCAAACTGCTAGAATGGAAGCTGTTCAAATAGCTAAATGCAGTGTTGGGAAAACTTTCTGGCACCAAGTGCTGAAATGGGGAGTGCGCGCATGCCGGACACCAGAAGAGCAGCCGCACAGTATGCATGTGCGCGCTGGAAAGATGATCTTCCAGTTTCCGGCATGCACCTGCCAGGTGGCCTTTGCACGCGCATGCACTCCAGAAACCAGAAGGCCAGTGTGCATGCACGCCAGAAACCGAAAGATCATTTTCCCAGTACGTGCATGTGTACTGGGCAGCTGCCCTTCCGGTTTCTGGTGCTCCCGTGTGCATGAAGACCAGGTGGCGATAGTTTGCATGCCAGGAGAGATGGCTCTGTGTGCCACTTCTGGCACGCATGCCATAGGTTCGCCATCATGGGCCTAGTGGAACAGGCAGTGAGAGCTTCTCTGAGCATTTTTATTCATTACTGGGCAGAATTTACACATTTACACAGCAGTAGTAAAGAAACAGATTTTCAATTAAACCGAGGTCATATCAATACTAGCCTAGCCTTTCATAGACAAAAGTTTTTTATTTCCCATATTTCATCACAGCAATATTTTGTCCTACCTCCAACATTAAAAGCTTGATTTGGAATCAGAAGGCTTCGCTATAACTTTTGCTAAAAAGCATTAGGAAGATTTGGAGCCAAACAGTAGAAAAATATCAGAAACAAGACTAATCAATAAATATTTCTTCCTAAACCACATTATCAGGTAGGAATGCTGTTTTTTTTAATGACAATTCAGCTGCTGTCAGATTGAATGGCCCATAAGGTTTGGGTACATAAAACAGTAGATATGGAGCTGGTATGATAGGATTTACGGCAGTATCACTTTCGGGGTGCAATGGCAATGAAATCTTAACCGCCACATGCTGGTTTTGTTGCACCTGACCAGCACTTAGGATGCTCCTGCTTTCACTCACATAACAATCTGAATGTCCCAAAGGTGCTTTTTCAAAAGTGACATCCAAGAAGTTTCTTCCGTTCTGACTGAAAAATTTTCAGTCAGAACTGAAGAAGCTTGTTGGATGAGAAGAGAAATGTCTCCAAGCAAAAACACAAAAAAGTCCAGTCGCCTTTGAAAAAAGCACCTTTGGGAAAATCATGACCGGGATGACTGAGAATCTCCATAGATAACAATCTGAAGTGATAGAATACTCTCGTATTGCTCGAACGAAGATGCGAGATCCTATAAATGACAAGAGACAACTTACTTGGGAATTTCATGGATTCCTCATCTCCAGCAAAAATGTGTGACTTAATTCAAAACTACCAATACAGGCTCAACACATTTAATTTGAGTGTAAAGCATTTAAAAAGAGGAAAAATCCATAGAGAATATGGACCTGTATTTTCCAATCTAAGCATCTGCTTATAGATATTTTATACATTTATTATTTTATTCATTTATTAAATAAATATTTGCCTTATCATTAACAACTGCCTTATTTACAAATAAATAATTATGGTGATTCGGAGAATATAGTGCCAATATAAATAGATAGCTGATGGGATAAGAAGACCTCATCCCTGTCCCATCCAGCTCTTAGCTCTCTCAGTTTGGTTTTAGTACAACACTTAATAATATTTGAACTCTGTATTGTTTCAATCTTTCAATCTTTTACTTATATACAACAGTCCATATTTCTAACTGCAGCAGCATAGTTGCATTAGTTATAGAACTGATTCTAATATTTTGCAACCACACTGGGAAGCTTTTAAGAACATCTTTCTATTGTATTTATTTGTTAATTTATTTTAAAATATCTGCAACTTCTCCTCAGTGCAAAGTAACAACAGCAACAAAAGCAATTATGTTTGCTTTGCATGACTCTGAATACTCACATTTGTCATCCCCAAATTTGCCTTTGGCATAATAAATGGATATTTAATATGTACTCATTTGATTTGATTCCTCATTTGTTTTTACTGTTTTTTTAAACACTCAAAACTATAGTTACATTTAAAAAAAATAAGATAAATTGATTATTCCTCAGAACAAAACCCACGTCTCATAGATTATTGGTTACCTGTTAATGCATAACAATGCATTATTTCCTCGGGCATTAAATATATCCCCCAAAAGAATACAGTATGGTGAATGTGTTTCTACTAGCTACTCAGAAAACAATCTGCCAAGAAAAACAGAGTCTTCAGGAAGAACACTGGAGTTCCTATTTTTGAAGGTGATGAAAACCAGAAATCTTTGGGAGACCAATTCTGTCTCTAAAAACAGAAAGGCTGTTGATATTACACAGCATATGAGCACCACCAACCAGGAGTCAGCATACACTATATTGCCAAAAGTATTCGCTCACCTGCCTTTACTCGCATATGAACTTACTGTAAGTGACATCCCATTCCTAATCCATAGGGTTCAATATGACGTCGGTCCACCCTTTGCAGCTATAACAGCTTCAACTCTTCTGGGAAGGCTGTCCACAAGGTTCAGGAGTGTGTTTATGGGAATTTTTGACCATTTTTCCAGAAGCGCATTTGTGAGGTCACACACTGATGTTGGACGAGTTTACGTGGCCTACCACTTCGTGGTTGAGTTGCTGTCATTCCCAAACTTCCACGTTCTTATAATACAGCTGACAGTTGACTGTGGAATATTTAGGAGCGAGGAAATTTCACAACTGGATTTGTTGCACAGGTGGCATCCTATCACAGTTCCACGCTGGAATTCGCTGAGCTCCTGAGAATGACCCATTCTTTCACAAATCTTTGTAAAAACAGTCTGCATGCCTAGGTACTTGATTTTATACACCTGTGGCCATGGAAGTGATTGAAACACCTGATTCTGATTATTTGGATGGGTGAGTGAATACTTTTGGCAATATAGTGTAGGTAAGAGCATTTGTTGCAAATTATTTGTTACCAAGAAACTAACACGTAGCCAAAAAGAAAATGGATGATGTGAAAAATAACTGAGAAAGATTGGAGCATATAATTGAAACATATAAATCAAAAATTCAATTATATATATTTATGTTTTTAGTTAAAAGGAAACAGAAAAGGTTTTATCACCATCACCTTCACAAATCTTTAGTTCTGTGAAGATAAATTCCAAGGACTGCCAACAGTTAAAGAAATGGGATGGATACAGATATTGCAAGGCCATTTTATGACTACTAAGTTCTAGTTACAAAGCTGCACAACCTGTGATCCCCAAAACTACCTGCACTGCTGCACTCTGCACTTCCAAATGCTCTTCAAGGGCAGCCCCATACAAAGCGCATTACAGTACTCCAGTCATGAGATGACTAGGGACCGAATAATTGAGCGCAGGGAACAAAATGTCTTACTTTACAACCATATTGCTTAGCAATGGAAATTCTGATCCCAACTAAGGTTGTAAATTGAAGACTATCTGTACATCATATTCTTTTAAAATCCATCTCCCCAAGTAAAAAGAAACGTAAATAGGATTGGTAAAGCTATATAAATTGAATTCATAATACTGTTTCAGGTTTCTTTTAGAGAACTTAACCTTATGTTTTCTTTCTGCTTTTACAGAGAAAGAATAATTACCTTGTTTAAAAAAACCTTTTAGTTTGTTTGAGATTTATGTATGCTGAATTTTATATATAACATTTTACAAAATTCATCATTTCCGAAACAATTTCTATTTGTTTAAGAGTTCGGGAGATTCTATCCCTCAGATGGAAGAACTGCATTAAGAAATCTGAATATATTCAACTATCAACTAGGATCTGTCGAAGTAAAACATACTCTAGTTGGGCAATGTGCTTGAATAAAAATCAATATGCCACAGTGTATATATAGCATTGGGGGGGGGGGGGAATTCTCAGGTTTCCATATAGTTTTAAATTAAATGTAGTTTGGGGTGTGAAATTGTATCCTGTGTCATCTTTTGCAGCAGACTGATTCTGCGTGGCTGACTTGGTCTCATTGATTGATTGGTTATATGCCTTCAAGTTGGTATTGGTTAGCGATTATATAGCGATTACATAGTGAATACATAGTGATTACATAAACAGATTTTCTCCAAGAAGACCTATCCCCATATCCATATCCATATTATGCAGATTATATATATTTGCTTAAATGTGGTACATTGTGGCATGTTTATTTGGGGGGTCTCACTTATTCCCTTTGTGTTGTCAAATTAGGCTGTGCAGACAAATGTTTAAAGGACTCATTAAGTGCTTCCCAAAAGCTAAAATAACAGCGATACAATCTTTTTTTGCATTCACTGAAGCTGCAGCACTCATAACCTTGGTTGTTTTGTGGCCCAGCCATTCACACAAACACTTTAAGAAAAGCATGGAAGCTTAGCTTTTGTGCTTATTGGTCTCATTGATTGATTGGTTATATGCCTTCAAGTTGGTACTGGTTAGCGATTATATAGTGATTACATAGACAGATTTTCTCCAAGAAGATCTGTCCCTATATCCATATCCGATCCTTGGCAGGATTACACAACCTTCTATTTGTTTGGCCAAACAACAAAACATTTGCAACTTGGTAAACAACAAAAAACAACCAAGAACTTCACATGCAGTGAAAGAGTGCTTGGAAAAACCGTTGTTAAAGTACAGCTAACGTCTGAGTAAGTTTTCACTTCAATTAGCATGAAAAGTAATTCTGTCATTCTGACAAATTACTCCTGTTAATCTATAAAATGTCTGGTACTGCACTGCTGCACCTTAAGTCCTAACTTCTGGCATGTGAACATACAAATCTTACTGCCAGCAGTGAATTGCTTCAAATATTTTTTTTATTACGTAAGGCAATTTGGAGTTTTGGGGAATATAACTATATATCCATTCGTGTTTACTTGAGTTTTAGACAATTAAGCAGGGTAGAAGTTTCAGCATGAAATGAAAAGGCTATCTTCTAAGAAAAAAACCCCTTCTAAGTTTTAAATTGATGGAATGATAACATTCTTAAACGCTTGTAACCCTAAGTGGTCAAAATGATTAGTTCGAAACTTAATGGGTTTTGAAATGTTAAGAATTTTCTTGTCTTTTTCTGCTGAGAACAGAACGTTCATAATATCTTATTGGGCTTAGAAACAATAACAAATCCTCCAGACACATTTGATTTTGTTGTTTTAATTGTCTAAACATCAATCTTTTTAAGTTCCTATCATGGAAGTTTTAAATAATTGGTCACTCAGACACAAGAAAAAAGTACTCAGTGATGGAAAACTCCTGTCTGAAGGATTTCCTCTTGCATTTCAAACTTCATAGTTTTCTTTCTTTTCTTTTTTTGGAATATATTTTTATTATTTTTACATTTAAAACAATGTAGTACTGCGAAGTCGAAGTGACCATACATTCACATTATATACAACTAGTCTCAACCATTAGCCTACTTAATACATTGTCTATCCTTCTGTCCAATCACAATATATATATAGTTTGTTCCAGTCTTGTCACCTTGTCTTATACCAATCATAAAATCTGTTCCAGACTTCAAAATATTCTGATTCCCCTTTATTTTTAAGTTCAAGAGTGAGCCTATCTGCTTCCGCACAGGCCAACACTTTTCTGATTATATCTAGCTCTGATGGTGCATTTTATTTTTTCCAATATTGTGCATAAGTTATGCACGCCACAGTTAGTATATGTATAATTAGATAAAGTGTATCTTTCTTAAACTCTTCCGGTATTATACCTAGGAGAAAATTTTCCGGTTTAAACAGAATTTGGTCTCCCACCATTTGTTCTAAACATGATTGAATCATTTTCCAATATTTTTTTGCCTCATTGCATGTCCACCACATATGATAAAAAGTGCCTGGTGTTTTTTTACACTTCCAACAATTTGAGGCCAGATTTTTAAACATTTTGGAGAACCGTGCTGGGGGGAGATGCCATCTGTAGAACAACTTATAAAGATTTTCTTTATACGCCGTAGCCATTGTTAGTTTCTGATTAAGTATCCAAAATTTTTCCCACTTAGCCAATTCCACATTATAACCGAAATTTTTCGCCCAGGCAACCATAGTTTCTTTGACATGTTCCTCCTCTAGCTTATGTTCCAACAAAAATCTATACAACACTTTGATCAACCTGTTTTCTGTCTGTATCAAAAATTTATCTAATATTGTGTAATCTTTGGCAATACCTTCCTTCTTCATATCCTGTGCAAACCTTGATTGTATCTGTAAGTAGGACCACTACTTGTACCCCTTGTGATGCCAATTCTACTTGTACCCCTTGTGATGCCAATTCTAATCTAGTTTTAATCTCCCCCTGTCTGTTCAATAACTCTTTATATGTAACTATATTTTCCATATTAATTAAATTTCATAGTTCATAGTTTTCTTTTGTGCCCTAGGAATTGTGTATTTCAAAAGGTACTTCAGAATTAAGAAGGACTTCAGGAAGTCCTTGACTGACAGCCACAATTAAGCCCAAAATGTATGTTGCTAAGTAAGCTAAGTTATTAAGTGAGATTTGTCCTATTTTATAACTTGAACTGCCAGAGTCTAGATCTATGATGGCGAAGCTATGGCGCGTGTGGCACAGGTGGCACGTGGAAACATATTTGAGGACATGCGAGGCGTTGCCCTATGTCAGGTCCAGCATGCATGCATGCACTGGACAGCTGATTTTCAGACTTCCAGAGGCTGGGGAAGACCGTTTTCACCCTCCCCAGGCCTCCTAAAGCCTGGGGAGAATGAAAAACGGCCCAACAGGCCAACCGGAAGTTCATTTCCGAACTTCCATTGGACTCATTTTTCGCCATCCACAGGCTCCGGAGGCTTTCCTGAAGCCTGGGGAGGGTGAAAACGGTCTCCCCCCGCCCTTCGGAAGCCTGAAAATCAGCTGGCCAGCGCACACATGTGCGCTGGAGCTTACGTAGGGCAACACCTCGCATGCCCTCAGATATGGCTCTGCGTGCCACCTGTGCCACGCGTGCCATAGGTTCGCCATCACGGGTCTAGAGTCTGGCAGTTTGAGCCCTACCATTCTGAGACAGAGTAAGCTCCTGTCACTTGTCTCAGCTCCTGCCAACCTAGCAGTTCGAAAGCATGTAAAAGCAAGTAGATAACAGGTACCCTTTCGGTAGGAAAGTTAAACAGGGTTCCGTATTTTGCCATGCGCTTTGCACTCTGGAGTGATGTCATATTTTCACATGCCATGGAAACATCTGGACAAAACTGCCTCAATAGCTTAAAGAAGCAGAGATGAAGCAGAGCCCTCTAAAGGTGGCTACACCCACAGAGACTCCTTTAACAATGCAGCTTGAAATGTTATTTGTAAGCCAAGATTTTTAATCTTAAAAAGGTTACATATCTTATTTTAGAGCAATCATTTCTATGGATAATAATTATTGGATAATTCTAAGAACTAGGTCAAGGAAAAAGAAGCTAAGCAAAAGATATAACAAAATAAGTAGCAGTTCTTCTTAACCATGCCTAGCCTTTATATTTGCTGTTAAATATGAACTGAGCTTCGCAAATTAAGAGATATAACCTATGAATCTTTCATAAATTAGCTTTACAGCTAATTGGTTTCTTTTAGCATGAGATTAGATCCAGTTGATAAACATCTTGACAGTAAATAAATGGCAGGAATTAAAAATAAAGTCTACTTTTTGAATACTTGAAAAATTACTTACCCATCATTGGAACATGTTAAAAACTCTTCTTTTATTTTTGGATGCCAACAGCCTGAATTAAGCATTGCTGTGTGTCCCTAGGTTGACAAACAGAAGGTGTGAATATAATGTATAATAATTTATGTTTAATCAAACAATTTATTTGTTCTCTTCTTTTCCAAATACTGCAACAAACAAACATAATTATTATCCAACAGTATGTAGGAACACAGTGGCTCGCATGCCTAGGACACTAGTTTAACCAGCAGCAAGCTCTCGCTCGAGACCTAAATACTGTCATGGGGTGGGGTGAGCTCCCGTCCTTTGCTCCTGCTGGCGACATGAAAGGAGCCCCAAATTGGGCATCCCTATGGCAGTGTTGATGTCACCGGCTAATCCTTTCAATCTGGAAGCACCTTGGTACCTCCAACACAAATGCAAAAATCCATTAACCTTATAAACATCATTGAAAACTGAAGAATAAGATGTCAAACCCCAAAACCCCAAGGTTTGCCATACTGGGAGAGGGAAGGGGCTCCTGCACTGGTGATGGGGGTGGGGTGTAGAACTTGAGGTTGCTGCAGTGTGCCAAAAAATGCCGCGGATCAGCTGTTCAGTGGAGAGTTGCCCACGGATCAGCTGTGCAGCAGGGAGGCGGCGCGGCACGAGGCAAGTTGCCTTCCGGGATTAGAAGCACCAGTTATGGGCTGACAATCAACTGTTTGACATCACAGCACCAATGGGCCAATAATCAGCTATTTGGGGACTGGGCGATGTCCAATCGGCTGTTCCGATGCACAGTTGACAACGGGGCGAGGACTGTGCTGGCAGAAGGACGTGGCTTTCCTAGATAAACTGCACTGGGAGGCAAATGCTCCCAGCGCTGATTTTACTCCTGTTTGCCTTTTTGAACTCACTTTGTGTGCCATAGACCAGCTCATTAAATCTAGTAAGCCACACAATGCATGTTGTCTTAATTACTTGTTTAGGTCCGCAGCTCTTGAGATAAGGAGGATAATCTTCCAACTGTCCATGTACTCAATTACTTCTTCCACCTCTAGTTACCTCTTCTTACTATTTAAAATTCCACTCAGAATCTATATAAATCACTTATATTATTAGCAACAAAAACTTCTAGTGAAAAGGCAATATGCATTCACAATTATTTTAACTACGGTACCTCTTTTAAATAATTTCATAAAAGTATCTAATAAGCCAACCTGAAATGAAAACTTGTTCTATCTTCCTCTCAGTTATACTTTCAAAATACCTGCACATGTAGTCCTCAACTTACAATCAATCATCTCCCAACTATTAGAAGTTACAACGGCACTAGTGGTTTATGACCACTTTTCACACATATGACTATCACAGTATCCCCACAGATCACATAATCAAAATTTTGACTCCATTTGCAATCTTTCCAGCCAGCTTCCAATAAACGTCAATAGTAAAAGCCGGGATTCTCTTTACAACTCAACGATTCATTTAAAAATGCAGCTTAACAACCATAGTGAAAAGGTCATAAAAATGAGTGTGACTTATTTAACAACCACTTTGCTTAAGCCACAGAAATTCTGGTCTCACTTGTGGTTGTACGTTGAGGATTACCTGTATACAATTAAGAGATAAAACACCTTATTCAGTCCTAATTTTCCCTTCAGTGCTATTCTTTGCTATTCCTTCTGTGCCAGACCCATTAGCCAGTTGTCCAATGGCCGTACAAATTTATCCTTTACCCTGGGCAATTTAAAGTGAGATTTTCTTTTTTAAAATATCTTTTATCAATTCTTTACATATTTATTTTGCCAAAGTTTATGCTCCTTTTTGTTTTCCCACATTCAGGCAAGAGTTGCATGTTCTGAACGTGGAAAACAAGTTTAGAGGACTTTTATCTAGACTTTATTGGTATCTGATCTTGTGCATTAGTTATTATTGTGTTCTTTTGAACCTCTTGGAACATTTTTGATCTCAGGGATACTTTGGAGCTGATCTTTTAGTTTTATAATTCTGAACTATCTCCAAACATTGTTCAAATAATGGATTGCTTTAATTTTCCCTTTCAACTTTACTTTCAACAATCCTTTAATTTTTTGCAGATCTGCTCTTCTGCTGTCAAATGTGTGTGTGATACATTTTATTGGCAAGCACAATTTACCTCCACATTTATATTTACAAAATTATTATCACTACTTCCAATTAGTTCATCTAGGTTGTGGACAAGACTATAATTAATACTGAAGATTAATGCCAATGTTAAAAGTGATGTTGGCTTCCAGACTGGCTGTTTCAAGGCTTAATCATTTGTCAAGGCCAAAATATGCATTTGGTCAGTCCATGTGACTACAACTGAAGCTGCCCATTACTATTTCCTTCTCAGATGCTTTTATGATTGTCCTTTCAGTCTACAAGTTCATTAGAGAGTACCCAACACTTTAAATTCCCAAGAGACAACTTGCCACTCTAACTTTGTATAGAGTTACATGAACATGGCATCGGGCCTAGTTACCTGCGGGATCGTGTCCTGCCCCATACATCCCTGCGACCCATTCGCTCACACAGAGAGGGTCTCCTCCGGGTGCCGTCCTCTAGAGATTGTCAGAGGGCGGTGCCCAGGAGTAGGTCCTTCTCTGTGGCGGGCCCTACCCTTTGGAACGACCTCCCCCCCAGACATTAGAACAACAACTGATCTCCGCTCCTTCCGCAGTAAACTGAAGACCCACCTGTTTCGACTAGCCGGCCTGGCATAATTCGACAACTTTTCCACCCCTAGGTCATTTTTAATTGTCAATTTTAGTTTTTAAACTATTAATGTTATTGGGGTTTTGACCTTTTTCAGTATTGTAATTATTTATTTATTTTTTACCTCCTCTGTATGACACTGTGCTGACTGTTGCTTGTGTACGTCGCCCCGAGTCCCTGTGGGGAGAGGGGGCGACTAATACGTTTAAATAAATAAATAAATAAACATGGCAAGGTTGTGATCGACTACCTGGTGGACCTGTATGAGCAATAAAACTATGCGTTAAGTCAAAACAACAGGGAGTGTGTTGACGCATGGTTAGGATACTGGGCTGACAATAGGTAGCCTTGCGTTCAAGACGCAGTTGCTACTGTGGGAGCTCCCCCATCACATACTCTTGCTCCTGCCAACCCAGCAGTTTGAAAGTAAATGACTGCGAGTAGGTAGATGGATACCACTTTGGTGAGCAACTTAATGGGATCATGAGCCCCCAACTGGACATCCCTGGGCACTGGAGATGTCATGATTCACTCCTTTCAATTTAGAGCAGTGTTTCTCAAACTTGGCGACTTTAAGTCCTGTGGACTTCAACTCCCAGAATTCCCCAGCCAGCATAGCTGGCTGGGGGATTCTGGGAGTTGAAGTCCACAGGACTTAAAGTCGCCAAGTTTGAGAAACACTGACTTAGAGCTTCGGAGCTCTTGACATGAATGCAGCAGAGGTCCAAACAAACATTATCTGTTTGCTTTATTTAAAAATTATATATTTTAGAAAAATATGCTTTATATTTTTCAATGAATGCTACAATACTTCACAAGAACACGAGAAAACATCTCTAAAATTACATTAGTCAAGCTCTAAATTTACCACCTTACCTTAGTGTTTGCCATGTCTACAATATACTGGTCCCCCTTCACACACTCCATCACAGGAAAGCCATCTCTGTCAAGGACCTTAGCTTGAGAATTACCCGCAACAACAAGAATGACATCTCCAGTGCTGCTGTACTGCAAAGACTTTATCTGGTGACTGAAAAATTATGGAACAAAGTTAAATACTAACAATTAAATACAAAATTGCCAAGTCTTTGCTTACCAAATTTAAAAACGGCAGGATATTTTATGCTACATCATTTTGGGAATATATGAAATATCTCCAAGTGGAATAATAATTGACAGATCCATTTTGGGTAGATGCACAGCAATTTCTAATCCATTTTTTCCCCAAATACAAATAGTCCTTGTTTAGTGACTGCTTCGTGTAGGGATCATTTGCAATTATAATGGTAATAATGGAAAGTAACTTTTATGACCAATCCTTGTATTTACAACCTTTGCAGGTCTCTAAAGCAAAGGAAAGTTGAAGTAAAATCATAAGCATGGTTGCTGTTTTGTTCAGCTGCCATTTCATTTAATGACTGAGTTGCCAGTTCCAATTGTGGTTGCTAAATGAGGACTACCCATACGGGTATCTTTATCCTTGTCTTTCCTGTTCTTTTCCACAATTCACAAAATGGTGTTACCTATGTGATTCATCTTCATTTCAAAACTATTTGTAATCTTAACTCCATTAAGATTTCAATGACTATTGTTTTTGAGAATTTCTCATTTCAAGATGTTTCTTGAGAAACAAATAAGTAAGCATCTTTGAGTTTTACAAACTAAAAATATACATATGTGAGGAATAAATAGCATAAGCTGAGTTGTCATTTTACTGTTATTCAATACAATACAATAGCAGAGTTGGAAGGGACCTTGGAGGTCTTCTAGTCCAACCCCCTGCCTAGGCAGGAAACCCTATACCATTTCAGACAAATGGCTATCCAACATCTTCTTAAAGACTTCCATTGTTGGAGCATTCACAACTTCTGGAGGCAAGCTGTTCCACTGATTAATTGTTCTAACGGTCAGGAAATTTCTCCTCAGTTCTAAGTTGCTTCTCTCCTTGATTAATTTCACCCACTGCTTCTTGTTCTACCCTCAGGTGCTTTGGAGAATAGTTTGACTCCCTCTTCTTTGTAGCAACCCCTGTGATATTGGAACACTGCTATCATGTCTCCCCTGGTCCTTCTTTTCATTAAACTAGACATACCCAGTTCCTGCAACCGTTCTTCATATGTTTTAGTCTCCAGTCCCCTAATCATCTTTGTTGCTCTTCTCTGCACTCTTTCTAGAGTCTCCACATCTTTTCTTCATCGTGGTGACCAAAACTGAATGCAGTATTCCAAGTGTGGCCTTACCAAGGCGTTATAAAGTGGTATTAACACTTCACGTGATCTTGATTCTATCCCTCTGTTGATGCAGCCTAGAACTGTGTTGGCTTTCTTGGCAGCTGCTGCACACTGCTGGCTCATATTTAAATGGTTGTCCACTAGGACTCCAAGATCCCTCTCACAGTTACTACTATTGAGCAAGGTACCACCTATACCGTACCTGTGCATTTTGTTTTTCTTGCCTAAATGTAGAACCTTACTCTTTTCACCACTGAATTTCATTTTATTAGATAGTGCCCAATGTTCAAGTTTGTCAAGATCCGCATGTATCTTAAGCCTATCTTCTGGAGTGTTGGCTACTCCTGCCAGTTTGGTGTCATCTGCAGATTTGATGAGTTCCCCATTTATTCCCTCATCCAAATCATTGATGAAGATGTTGAAGAGTACTGGGCCTAAAACAGAGCCTTGGGGTACTCCACTGCATACTTCCTTCCATGTAGATGCAGTTCCATTGAGGACTACACGTTGAGTGCGGTTGGTCAGCCAGTTACGAATCCATCTGGTGGTGATGCTGTCCAGATTCTTCCAAATATGGCTACATATTACTAAGTCTTCTTATCTCAAAGATGTTGGCCTGCATATTATTCTAGTAAGTTATTAATACATTTGGGGGAAAGCATCATGACATACCATTCACACGGTTGCAGAGATCTAAAAGCCTGAAGAGATGCATCCATTCCAGCAAAATCCCAAAATTTAACATCATAGTCATATCCTCCAGTTATCAAACGGGCACCTGATGGATCCAATCCTAAAGCAGAGACCTATAAAGCAAGATGTGAAAATGAACTGTCAACCAAATTAATGTCAAGTATACATATGCACACACTCACACTCATTCACGACTATGTGCATATACTGTATTTTTCTCATTATAAGAAAAAAAAGTGGGTGGAAATGTCTGTGCGCCGTATAGAGCAAATATTGGGGGGGGGGGTTGGTGCAGCCGCCAGCTGTCACCTCCGCTGCCGTTCGTTGCTGCCGTGGAACACTGGAGCCTTTGCTGCCGAGCAACTGATCGGCGGCTGGATCAGCCTCCTGGAATACCGCCAATCAGCTATTCTAGGCGGCAGGGATCACCATCACCGCTCGCCGCCAATTGCGGCTGAATGGCGGTGGTGATAGGCGGCAGTGGCAATCGGCAGCAATAGGCGCTAATCCTCATGGCCTAGAACAGCTGATTGGCGGTATTCTGGGAGGCTGATTCAACCACCAATCAGCTGCTCAGCAGCAAAGGCTTCAGCATTCCCCAGCGGTGGCAGCTCAGCTCAGTTGACTGGTGGTGGGTGCAATGGAGCAGAGCCATGACAAGCCACATGCTGGGGCTACAATAACATGCTGAAGCTGACCAGGCTGTTTGCTGCAAGGACGCTAGCCAGATGAATGCTGGGAGGCAGAGACAGATTTTTTCCCCTTGATTTCCTCCTCTAAAGCTAATGTGTGTCTTATGGTGTGGTGCATCTTATAGTGTGAAAAATACGGTATTTTTTTTCTCTTAAATTAGCCAACTGGATTCTTATAAATTTCTATTCTATGTATGATCAAATCTGGATTTAATTCCTTCTACTTTTTTCACATAATTCATTTTCTTCTCAGGATCAACATATTCTATCCTAAACCTAAGAAAGAGAGATATCAAGATGCTTACTGTTTTTGTGCCATGGTGGAGAGTAATTTCATGTGAGTCGGGAATCCTCTTCACAGGATCCTAAGAGAAATAATATTGTTCAGAATAACATTTAAGTATAGATATAACATCTACATAACCACAATAATTCTAGAAATGGGAGAAAGGAAGAATTACAGCAGGAAAAATCCTCTTTCACTTGCCTAAGAAGCAAGTTCCACAGATTTGATGCAGTGTTTAGAATGCAGTATTGCAGGCTAACTCTGCCCACAGCCATGAGTTTGATCCTGACCACTCAAGGTTGACTGAGCCTTCTATCCTTCCAAGGTCAGTAAAATGAGGACTCAGATTGTTGGGGGCAATAGGCTGATACTTGTAAACAGCCCCAAGGGTGCTGTAAAGCACTATGGAATGATATTGTGTTATTGCTATTTTAGCTGGACCCAGCACTGTGAGTCAAGCTTGGTCTAAGTCCCATTAAATGATAAAAAGGATTTAAAAAGAACCGTGTATTGTATCATGTTTTCGTAGAGTTGTTTCTATTTTACTTTAGAATAATGTTTGGGAAAAATATAGTAAACAGGAAAATCAAAAAACGCATGAGCCATAACGCTTCTAATTTAAAGGAATAAAGTTTAGCCCACCAATTTATCCATCTTCAGTACGGTGACTATGGGATGTAATTATTTTGCAAATGGGTGATTAGCACCAGAAAGGTCCACATGTTTTAATAACAGAAACCATTGAGGATGTGAAGAAAGTTATTGGGCAAATGAAAAGAAATGTAAAAAGAGATCTATCAGATGAGCCATGGTGGTGCAGTGGTTAGAGTAAGTACTGCAGGCTACTTCTGCTGGCTGGCTGAAATTTGGCAATTCAAATCTCACCAGGCTCAAGGTTAACGCAGCCTTCCATCCTTCCGAGGAGGGTAAAATAAGGACCCAAATTGTTGGGGGCAATATGATGACTCTGTAAACTGCTTAGAGAGGTTTGTAAAGCACTGTAAAGCGGCATATAAGTCTAAGTGCTATAAAGTGCTGCTATAAAGATTCAGAGGGAAATTAGGGTATCTTTGACCAAGCTAACTGAATTGCGTGTAGACAAGTTCATGGGCTGGATCAGGTATGCCATTATCAAGGAGCACACTTAATGTTTTTTCTATCTGCGCTACATTAAAAAAAAAGTGCAGATTCATCATTTGGAGCTCCAAATCCAGACTACTTGAAGTACATTTTGGAGAGAGATTATTAGCCATTCAACTCAAGGGATTCCTGAGTCTGAAACAAAATTGTTTAACCAAAATAAAATTAAGATAACAACCTCAAGGGACTACTCTTGGCATAACATTTCTTCAAAACAGCCAAATACTTACGAAGAATCATAATGTGACCCCATTCTATTTTAATATCACTAAAAGCCCTAAGTTGTAGAATACACTATAAATATCCCAAACCCGCCCCAAAAATTGCCTATATATGAACACAAAGCCAGTTACAATTTGAGATGTCCCCAATGGTTTTATTCCCACAAAATTAAGAACATCAGAAAACATTTGAAGATCCAAAGAAAACATTTAAATAGTATATTATAAAAAGTGATGTATAATGATACAATTCTGAGTGTTATCATAAGCTTCACTCATTTCAGCAAAGCACTCCATCTTAGACCTTCACTCATTTGTGATATTCAGAAATGATGGCAAGTTGGGAGTTCTAGTCCCACCTTAAGACCTGAAAGCCAACTGGGTGACTTTGGGCCCAACACTTTCTCTTGTTGTTGTAGCTAAAATAGGAAGGAGAAGTATTTATATATGTTTGCCACATTGAGTTATTTAGAAAAAAATAATAAAGGTTACATATATAATAAGAACCATTTAATACTGATGCCCTTGCAAGTTCTTCCAGAAGTACTGAGCGTATTGGAAAAGGCTGTTATTGAGGCTGGTTTATTACTTCATAAAAATAAAGGTAAAGGTAAAAGTTCCCCTCGCACATATGTGCTAGTTGTTCCCGACTCTAAGGGGTGGTGCTCATCCCGGTTTCAAAGCTGATGATCCAGCGCTGTCCGAAGACGTTCACCATGGTCATGTGGCCGGCATGACTAAACCCCAAAGGTGCACGGAACGCTGTTACCTTCCCACCAAAGGTGGTTCCCATTTTTCTACTTCGGATTTTTACATGCTTTCCAACTGTTAGGTTGGCAGAAGCTGGGACAAGTAACGGGAGCTCACTTCATTACACAGCGCTAGGGATTCGAACTGCCAAACTGATTGACAAGCTCAGCATCTTAGCCACTGAGCCACCGCGTCCCTTTCATAAAAATAGTTCTTTTTAAATGATAAAAATAAACAGTTTATATTAAATCTGGAAGAGAGAACAAAGGGGTCCTTCTGCCCAGTCAATGGCTTCAGACATTAAGTAATGTTAGACATGTTTCTTATGAGTAAATTCAATTAGTTCAGAGAAAAAAAATATCTTTTGAAATCTGTTACACCCCCTCAAAATGTTTCTATGGTAGAGGTGTAATAATGATTTATTCTTTTATTATTTATTTATTAGCCTGATGCTATTATGGCGAAATACCTTCTTGGAAAGCAGAAAAGGGTTAAAGAGGGTTATGTTTTGTTAAAGTATAACCACAAAACCTGCAATCTTTCCATTTATGCAAAAATATCAGTATTTCCACTCTGGGTTTTACCAAAAAAGTGATTGTCCCTTTTTCCCCCCCATTAAAATTAAAGCTTTTAATATCTGATATAGTAAAGGACAAACTTCCAAATATGTTAATTTTTTGCATTACTACATTGCTGACAATTTCTTTGTTTTCTAGCTAGTATGTATACCAAACAAACAACGAAAACCAGGACAAGCTTTTCACATCAAAATACATTGGGTACCAACTTTGATGAGTTTCAAAGCAGTTGAGTACCAAGGTACCAGTGTGTGTGTGTGTATGTGTGCGTGTGTGCAATTTCCCCTCAATTTCATTTCCCTTCCAAACATTTTTGTTACTTTAAAAATTCCCAGAAATTCTACATTTGCCAGGCTTTTACAATAAAACATTAACACAGAATTTAAAATGTTCAAACGGTTAGCACACCATTGTTTTCTTGAAAGAATTACTAGTTAAATCACTACTACCGTTTTCGTTTTTCAAGTGAATGGCTCAGATGGGCTTGAGGGCCTAACAACTTTAGATGGATGCACGATTTGAACCTCAGAAAACGCTTTCATGGCTCACTCCCTAAGCCGCTAAGCTACATTCACTCACATAATTGGGTTGTTTTTAATTTCCCATTCGGTGCATCCAAATAATTGCCGGTTTCTTTCCAACCTTATTTACTTATATTAAATTTAATTGTGAGGCTGCACTAACATCAAATCTAATATGAAATGCTTTCAGTATGCGTTGCGATCAATATTTTGTATATTTCTAAGGCCAATAAGTGCTCCGTTTTATCAGGCTTAACTGATGCCTGGTAAAGATTTCCAGTAACACTAATCAAATGTCTGAGCAACACATGAATTAATTGGCATTTAAGGAGAAGAATAAGGGTGAAGCATTGACAGAATTCTGTATCTTAAGAAGATAGCTTGGATCATTCATTGTGCTAACCATGGTTTGCATAACAGTGGATTCTTTAATCAACTATAATGGTTAGACTCATCCAACGTTCTGCAACAGAGACAATGATTTATGGTCTAGAGTGAATGGAGTCATATATTGTATTAAACATTCAACTAAACTACATAATGGCTGTGATAACTAGGTCAAACTCAGGCAGGAGGGGAAGTATACAACGACAACTGATTAATTCCAAATTAAACTGAAATATATACAGTTCATATGGCTATTCCCCATGTACTTAATAATTTCCCCTTCTGTCTCAACAAAGAATTAGAATTTAGCAGCAGTTTTTTTTTTTAAATCTTTGAAACATATCCAAGGGTTTTCTTCCACGAAAGAAAGGGATTTCCTCCTCTTCAAGTGTCATTGGTCTTTCATATGCTAACGTAATTTTTATCAAAGTTTATTACAGTATAAATACTAATATAAATGACGTGGAATAAAGGAAAGGTAAAGAAGGAAGGTGAAAGGGGAATTTAAAAAGGCAGTGACTTTCAATTTCTTTGATGCAATAAAATTCAAAATACTGTTTACAACTTCAACTTTTTGCTTTACCTATTTAGTGAGTACCAACCCTTTCTATAACAAAAATAATAATAATCTTATTGTTAAAACTTAAAATGAAAGCATCATTTTTTTTCTGTTTTGAGCATAAAGTCCAGAAGAGGTTTCTATGTGGAAACCAAACTGGATAAATTCCTTTCTTTAATTAAAGCACTTAGTTTTGCTAACTCCATCACTTTTTCCATCCAATCTTCCATTGTGAAAATTAATGTATTTTTCCATTTTTGCACATATGGGAGTCTCGTTTCAGTCAACATATGTGATATGTAATAAAAAAGTTCCAAATTGTTTTTAAAGTTCTTTATCCTATAGTCCTAAAAGAAAAAATTTCTGGTTTCAGTTTTATATTTGTTTTAAGAATCTTCTGAATTACAACGAAGTCTGGCCCCAATATTTCTTTGCTTTATCCCAAGTACATCAAAGATGATAAAAAGTATCTTCTTTATAAATTCCATTTCCACGGATATTTGAAAACACCTTTATATATTTTTGAGTTTCTCAGCCATTTAGTACCAATGATGCATTTTATAAAAGTTTTTTTTTCAGATTATAATTTAATCGAAATTACGATCCATTCCTCAACATACTTTTCTACTGGTCAAGCATTGTTATAAACAAAGTTTTCAGCTCATTAAAACATCAACTTCCAGTTCAATTTCAACATGTTATAAAAGCAATGAAATATTCAATGTGCACATTGTGTAATTTGGTGTGGGTCCAAGTCAGATTTAGTTTCAGTATTCATCATTTCTTATATCTGATCCATAAGGTTAGAATTCAATCTAAAACTCTGTGCTTGATAGGTGAAAATAACTTCTTTCAACTTGTCCTAACAAAATGGAATCTTTCTCTTCTTCAGAACATTTGTTAAGAAGACATCGGATTTTCATTTTCTCAAAATTCCCACAGGAATTTCTTTCAGAACAATTATATCCACATTGTCTATCTTCAATTTAGACTTGAAATGAAACTCCAGAACTTGTTATATTGTTCTTCTCCTTAAGCACATCCTTTGGCACTTTTCTAATTGTAGAATACAATTTTATAGACCATGTCTATTTCCAAATCAATTTTTTTCTTCCTCCCAATTTATTAACTCAGCCAAAGATTGGACTATTCTTCTAATGTCTTCTCCCCCTACTTCAAGGCATGCCTTAAAATAGCAAATGCTGCTCATTTTGTCCAATAATATTATCTAAACGACCTCTATATTATGCATCCTTACTGCCCATTTTATGTTCCAAAAAGTCACCCTTGTAATTTATTTGTTTGACATCCCCTAAAATTTGATGAATTTCTTCATTTGGCCCCTTTAAGATATTTTCACATATGGCTTGAATTTCTTGAATTATTTTGTTTGAGTATTCCTTGAGCATGTTTCTCAAATGATCCAGCTCACCCGAGTCTCATCTCTCCTTCTGGCACCTAGTTGCCAGCTTAATAATTGCAAAATAATTGCAAAATTTAGTATTTGAAATAGTATTTAATATATATCCAATTCTAAAAACCGCTTTTAGTCAATTGTATGGTCTGAGTTGCCATACAACTGCAAACTGCTCAAATAATGTCCTAATTTCTTCACCTTGATTAATCAAAACTTCATCATATACCGGCAATGAAAACCTGAAACAGAACAATTTATTTAAAATGTGTGACATACCTAGTTTTTGGAATATGCAGAAGCTGAAACGTATATTTTCAGAACTGCTCAAGACCATAGATGCTTGTTATATTCATGTGTCATCATTGCTACACGTATAGGCAGTTTGAGGAGCTGCTAGGGAGCATTAAATATACACAAAACCTGCAGTTTTAAAACTGCAGATTAGCACATACACTGCATAAATACACTGGTTAATCAGGTATCTGCTATCTTTCACCCTTATTAGAAAAGCCAGCCATCTGTTTCCAAGCTTTTACTGAAAGGTAGTCCATGGAAGGATGGATAACTATCAAATAGTGAAGCTAACCTCATTGTTCTCATGAAAAGAGAATGCTTGTTCCATTTGGGTTTTTCATCTTAGTATTATTAACCTATTAATAATATTAACCTATTTTTCTAATGTTTAGCCCTGGTAGGATTTTTGCTTCTGGGAACATTAACTTTCACCAACTTAACTAGTAATGGATTTTATTTTTATTTTTTAAATTCACTGTGGCCCAGCAGACTCACTTTTCTTCCCGGGAAGGCAATGTGGTTGATGGAGGTCCTTTTTCCCTTATTTTTTACAAAACCTCCAGACACAAAGGCAGGCTAAATTCCCCTTCTG
The DNA here is from genome assembly GCF_964273705.1 of Natrix helvetica. Taxonomy (NCBI): domain Eukaryota; kingdom Metazoa; phylum Chordata; class Lepidosauria; order Squamata; family Natricidae; genus Natrix; species Natrix helvetica. The sequence continues at coordinate 20,782,897 of NC_138552.1, read as the reverse complement.
AAGTCCTTTCTGAAGAATCAACTGCACAGTTCTGCATATATCCGTTGCATCATCAGATAGAGACAAGCAGCCTTGAGAGTGAGGAAGAGCATCAGGACTCGGGACGTAGAGGGCTACAGACAGTCCTCGAATTACAAAGTTGGCTTAGCGACCCAAGTTAACAATGGCACTGAAAAAAGTGACTTATGACCATTTTTCACACAAACGACCACTGCAGCATTCCCACAGGTGACGTGATTTACTTTCGGATGCTTGACAACTGACTCATATTTATGACAGTCGCAGTGTCCTATGGCCATGTGATTCCCCTTTGCAACCTTCTGACAAGCAAAGTCAACGGGGAAACCAGACTCACTTAACAACGGTGTTACTAATTTAACAACTGCAGTGATACACTTAACAACTATGGCAAGAAAAGTCATAAAATGGGGTAAAAGTCACTTAGCCAATTTCTCAACAGAAATTTTGAGCTCAAATGTGGTCATAAGTTGAGGACTACATGTATTGAAAAGACCAGACTTGGGGTCAGCAGTTGGTCATTACCTAATTAAAGTTGCAATCTTTTTTTTTCTTCTCTTCTGCATATATATGCTCCAAATGGTGCCTTTTTACCTCTCTCACTCCATATTTATTTATTTATTTAGACTGATTTAAGGAACACTCAGATTTAGTTCATCTAATAAAAAGGAAGGTGGTTTAAAAATATAGAAATGATATGCTTTCTGAAAATGCAACAAATCCCTATCTAACCAAATAAAAAATTGTCCTTTACCCTGTCCCAAGTCCTGGGGAAATTATTTCAATACAATACAATACAATAGCAGAGTTGGAAGGGACCTTGGAGGTCTTCTAGTCCAATCCCCTGCCTAGGCCGGAAACCCTGTACCGTTTCAGACAAATGGCTATCCAACATCTTCTTAAAGACTTCCAGTGTTGGGGCATTCACAACTTCTGGAGGCAAGCTGTTCCACTGATTAATTGTTCTAACTGTCAGGAAGTTTCTCCTCAGTTCTAAGTTGCTTCTCTCCTTGATTAGTTTCTACCCAATGCTTCTTGTTCTGCCCTCAGGTGCCTTGGAGAATAGTTTGACTCCCTCTTCTTTGTGGCAACCCCTGAGATATTGGAACACTGCTATCATGTCTCCCCTAGTCCTTCTTTCTCTTAAGCTAGACATACCCAGTTCCTGCAACCGTTCTTCATATGTTTTAGTCTCCGGTCCCCTAATCATCTTTGTTGCTCTTCTCTGCACTCTTTCTAGAGTCTCCACATCTTTTGTACATTGTGGGGACCAAAACTGAATGCAGTATTCCAAGTGTGGCCTCACCAAGGCATTATAAAGTGGTATTAACACTTCACGGGATCTTGATTCTATCCCTCTGTTGATGCAACCTAGAACTGTGTTGGCTTTTTTGGCCATTTCATTTTGTGTTATTTTATTTCTACTGCCTGGGTTCGAAACTCTGCAGGCAGAAGTGTGGTTCATCTTTTGTTCTTTCAGTATATTTCAGTTCTATTATGTGAGGGTAACAGGAATAGAAGAGGGGTATAATTGAGGTATTCCAGGAAGCCGCACTTTCAAACTGGATGTGCAGCCCGAATCTGCTTAAAAGCACCACTTTTCCTCTTTCATTAAATTGGATTGTTTGTGATCAAAAGTTGGACGACGTGTTCAACCTTTGATTCCTTGTTTCAACAAGCAATAGAATTGCATCCATGTGTGTTCCATGCCAAACTGAAGCCATGATGAGTTTAATGTATCACATCCTCGTGATGAGGATGATAGTCATTAGATTTGCAAAGAGAGGACATGCTAGATACTGAGCAGTTTCACTTTTCTTATGTCTATTCAGAAAAAAAGTCCCATTGAAAGCAATGTGGTAGCTTTACTGGAAAGCACATATAAAGTTACTGCCTTAACTTACAAAAGGATCATCTACACAGTTAGTCTCATTCATTCCCCATGTTTTTCCTCTGCATGAACATTAGCTGCTCAGTGACTTATTTTATTATATTGCATTACATAAAAATGCACTATTGTATGATGGTTTATAAGAAGGTTAAATATTAATGTTTTGAAAGCAATTTATGGGTGGCATGGGAGAGTCACTAATTAAAACAATGATCAAATTGGAACCAGCTGTGCATGCAGTATATGAAATTGCCCCTTCCTTCCTATAAGAAGTTTCTCAAGGTTTCAAAAATATCTGAGAGAATGTTCAAGAATTTACTGTTTGGCTCCACATAGTTTTTCTTAGGGCTTAATGACTGAGTCGAACACAAACTCATCAACTGAAAATAATCTGATGAATATATAAGAGCAGAGCCTCCATTAAGCCATACAGCGGATTTCTCTTATTTATTAAAATTTTACGCTGCTCATATTGCCATCAAAAATTTTTAAAAGTTGATAGTTTGGTGATAATGGTGTTTAAAGATTCTAAAAAGTCCGGGTGGCAAGTGACCCAGTGAAAAAGACTTTAAATTGCCAGAAATTGCTTGACTTCCCTTACAGTGAGTAGGCCATTCCTTTAGTAGGCGCTTTCTTCCAATCTACAGATACATGGAAACTGTTGTTTATATTGTTAGCTGGAGCTTTAGGGCCCATCAGCTTCAATCAAGTTCAAGATGGTTGCCGGTGCAACAGGGCTAGATGCAAAAGGATAGATCTTGAGCAGATCAACTTGCCTATCTATATCTTTCTTCTATATATATATATAAAAATGGATGTATATATGTACGTTCCAGCATAACTCTGGAATGCCTCGAGCAATTTCAACCAAACTTGATACACAGATTACTTACTCTCTGGAAACAAAGGGGGAGGGAGACACACCTAACACCCCTCAGGGTGTGTGTTCTGCTAAGATACAACCTGTTATGCTTTATAATGTCTTCTACCGTACTGCCATAAAATGGCTTCTACTGTACAGTGCTGTGCATTTGCCACAGTAATGGCTTCACAGTACTTCACAAGGGGGCTCTCTCTGGTAAGGGGGAAAATCCAACATTAGAAATTGCAGTGACATTCATGGAAGGAGGGTTGGGATAAATAAATACCCAGGCAGTGCTGGGTTATCAACTAGTATTATATAAAAATCTCAGTGCAATCGCATAGGATAACCTGAGCATCCATAATTCTGCATGTAGGGGGTAGTACTACTCTACATGTGAATGTGGAAAGGGATCAGAAACTCTAGCAATTCCTTTTAGACCCATGTATTTGTTGTTTTTATTCCACTTTTATTCTTTTTATAAATAACTCAAAGTGGAGAGCATACCTAATATTCTTTCCTCCTCCTGTTTTCCTCCATAACAACATCTCTGTGAGGTGGGCTGGGCTGAGGGGGAGTGACTGAGCCAAAGTCACCTAGCTGGACGTGATGTCTATGGTGACACTAGAATTCCCAGTTTCCTGCTTTTTCCGCCAGCACTTTCCCCTCTAAATCAGTGTTTCTCAAACTTGGCAACTTTAAGTCCTGTGGACTTCAACTCCCAGAATTCCCCAGCCAGCATAGCTGGCTGGGGAATTCTGGGAGTTGAAGTCCACAGGACTTAAAGTTGCCAAGTTTGAGAAACACTGCTCTAAATGTTAGGCATCCAAATATATAATACACTAATAATATACATAAATATGCAGCTTAATATATAAATGAACACAAATCCATCTTCAGCTCTCCCTAGTATAGCTCAAACCCTGTCATCTGGCTGAATGATGCAATCATACCGTAATTTTTAATTGTAAACTGCTCCACTGAATGCAGAATTCAATCCATCAGTCATTTAGACTGCTGGCCTTTGCCTGTCTGATTTACATTCAATGAATGCCTTTTTCTGGAGAACAGAAAGCAAGAATTGATCTCATTATTGCAATGCCTATGTCTTTCATAACAGGATCAAAAGGGCACAGCTGACTACAAAACCCATGTAAGCCTCCTTTTTTCAGTGAGTTCTTTAATTTAAAAAGAAATCAAATAGATGAGTCAATTGCAAGGAAAAACGGGTCAATCTGAATCTATTTTGATGATTGAAGAAGTTTGAGTGGCAAGAAATTTAATCTTGTTCTCGTGGAAAACATGTTTTTCTAAAAAAAATCAATGTAATCTACCAAGGACTTGGAAAGAACATACATCTCTAACATGCAGCACTTGAATAGGTCCCTGTACAGTATTATTTTGCTTTCAGGTAGACCAGAAGCCGGAACAAAGCAATGTTTTATTTAATTTAATTTTGTCAAAATTTAATTAATTAATTACAAGTAAATATGATTACTCCCTGTGTATTTAATGACTTTTCTCTTCTCTCATCCTCACATCACAAGCACAGCAGCAACAGTTGGAAAAGCATAGGTTGCCTGTCAATCTCAAAATAAGCCTTAAGGCTAATAGTTTAATGGACAATTAATCAAAGAGCCTTTAAAAGTTATGGAGAATATAAATTGTGAGATAGTTGTGTTCTGCCTCTGTCTTGTTGGTCGGGGGTGGGGAGCAGGAAACACATAGTATTCAGCCTTCTATTCTATGTCTCCAATGCATGGGTCTAAAAGAGGTTTGCCAAACCATCTCCAACAAAGAGTGCATTTGCAAAAGCTATCGGCTAAATGGATTTTATTACAACATGTTAGGTAGTCCCAGGACAACTCCTTGTATCTAGTATATGGAAAGTTTGTTCCCTTTGTAGGAGAGTTAATTTAAGCTTTGCTTAAAAGATATTCTATCATGCAACTCTGAAAATTGCCCTAAGGATGAAAACTGTAGTTCACTACTGTCATGAAAGAGATGAAGTCAGTGGTGGGATTCAATTTGTTTTTACTACCGGCTCTGTGGGTGTGGCTTGGTGGGCATGGCATGGGAAGGATACTGCAAAATCTTCATTCCCTCCCCACTCCAGGGGAAGGTTACTGCAAAATCCCCATTCCCTCCCGATCAGCTGGGACTCAGAGGAGGCAGAGAATATATGGGGGTGGGGCCGGTCAGAGGTGGTATTTACCGGTTCTCCGAACTACTCAAAATTTCTGCTACCGGTTCTCTAGAACTGGTCAGAACCTGCTGAATACCACCTCTGGATAAAGTGAAACTAGGATGTCTCTTTCAGTTTTCCAGGCAAGTGGGAATAAGGAGAGAAAATAGCATTGTACTTTAAAAGCCGACTGGCTGGCCTGGCATAATTTTTAACGTCTACCTCCTGGCATATATATTTCCTACTGGTTTTTTAGGGGACTTAATTTTATAGGACACTGGGGTTTTAAATTCGGTATATTTTAAATTATTCATTTAGCAATTACAGTTCTGTCTATTTTTATCCTCCTCTCATTTATGTATTTATCCATTTAATAATTTTAATTGTTTAAATTTTATTTATGATGTTTTTGATATGGACTGTACACCGCCCCGAGTCCCTTTTGGGAGAGGGGCCGGTCTAGAAGTGCTAATTAAATTAAATTAAATTAAAATGGAAAATCAAAAGGAAAAAAAATGCCAAAATCAATGGACAGAGAAACCCTTTAGGAAGCAAGACGGTAGGAATGGTGAACAATATTTTAGCAACTGGGCTCTCTCTTTTAAGAGGGTGAGGGAGGGGAAGTGTCAAGAGCCACAATAGGTGGGCTAATGCTGTAGAGTGGACAGAGCCACAAGACACCTGTGGATTTTCCTGGTTTTCTTGGCATGCTCTTTTTACTTTTTAAATAAAGCCAAGGTTATTTTAGGCTTCAGCTTGGCTTAAAGAAAGTCAAACTTAGGGCTTCCGTTCTAGTTTGCATGCTTTTCCACCTCAACATGGAAGACATTTGTGCCCATCACGTTCAAAATTTTAAAAGTTTGGGGGGGGGGTGCAAAAATGTGGATTTAGTGTTCTAAAGCCAAGATCCAATGGATAGCTTAGATCGTACAAGGACTATGCACTGGCCCACTGCAAAAAGAAGTGGCCCAAGGTCATCTAGCTGGCTTTGTGCCTAAGCCAGGATTAAAACTCTCAGTCTCCTAGTTTCTAGACTGAAGCCCTAATTACAATATCAGATAATGTCCCTTTATTAAGTTTAATGGAAAGAAAAAAATGATTAGCCTACAGCAGCGATGGCGAACCTTTTTTGGCTCGCGTGCCACAAGTGAGGGAAGCACAGGGGGGTTGTGTGCGGGCGTGCCGCACTCATAATGCAATGCGTGACACCCCCCCAGTGCGCATGCGCACACAACGCGCGACACCCCCCCCCCCATTTTTACATGCTTTTTCGCCCTCCCCAGGCTCCAGAGGCTTTATAGGAGCTTGGGGAGGGCGAAAAGAGCCTCCCCCGCCCCCCCGGAGGCCCTCCGGAGACTTCAGGGACCATCCGGAGGCTTCCCTGAAGCCTTCAGAACGCTTAAAACGACCCTCCGAGCAAACCGGAAGTCACTTCCGGTTTGCTCGGAGGGTCATTTTAAACGTTCCGAAGGCTTCAGGGACCGTCCGGACAGTCCCTGAAGCCTTCGGAGTGCTCAAAAGGATCCTCCGAGCAAACCGGAAGTGACTTCGGGTTTGCTCGGAGGGTCGTTTTAAGCGCTCCGAAGGCGTCAGGGAAGCCTCCGGACAGTCCCTGACGCCTTCGGAGCGCTTAAAACGACCCTCCAAGCAAACCGGAAGTGACTTCCGGTTTGCTCAGAGGGTCGTTTTAAGCGCTCCGAAGGCGTCAGGGAAACCTCCAGACGGTCCCTGAAGCCTTTGGAATGCTTAAAACGACCCTCCGAGCAAACCGGAAGTCACTTCCGGTTTGTTCGGAGGGTTGTTTTAAGCATTCCGAAGGCTTCAGGGAAGCCTCCGGACTGTCCCTGAAGCCTCCGGAGGCCCTCTTAGAGGACGGAGAAGGTTCTTTTCACCTTCCCCAGGCTCCTATAAAGCCTCTGGAGCCTGGGGAGGGCGAAAAATGGCTTTTAAAAAGGTGAACTCAGCTGGCCAGTGCGCGCATGCGCGCTGGCCAGCTTACAGGGCAGCACTTCGCGTGCCCTGACAAATGGCTCTGCGTGCCACCTGTGGCACGCGTGCCATTGGTTCACCATTACTGGCCTACAGAATCATAGCTATATGGGCTTGGGAGTTCAAGTCCAAACTTCTTCTAATGATTAAGGTTGGGAAATACCGTTCTAGATTTTTTTTTCAGTTTAGACTTTTTATGGTTCTGAACACTTGGCTTTCTTGTCCCAAAGCTGCTTTTTTTCCCCAAGAGGCAACTGGACTTTCTGGTTTTTCTTTGAAGACGTTTCACTTCAAAGAAAAAACAGAAAATCCAGTTGCCTCTTGAAAACTTTGTACCTTTGACACAACCATGACCTAGGTCAGGGGTCAGCAACCCGCGGCTCTGGAGCCGCATGTGGCTCTTTCATTCCTCTGCTGCGGCTCCCTGTCTCCGGTCGGCTCCACAATTGATAGGGCTTTCGGTTAAGACAGGTAGAGGAAAAAGCTGGCTGCGCTAGGAGGAGACTTCCTAGGAGGGGAATCGGACTTCCGGTCAGCTTCAGAATTGAATGGGGGGCAGGGGGGCTTCCGGTTAGGACCTTTGTGGCTCTTTGAGTGTTTAAAGTTGCCGACCCCTGGTCTAGATGACTGAGGATCTCTATAGACACTTGGCTTTCTTAATTTTCATTCTTCATACAAGATTTTAACAGAGGAAATCTTCAAACAGCTGTTGTTTTGTTTTTCCTGAAATAAGTATGGACTTTAACTCCCAGAACTCCCAAGCCCATATAGCTATGATTCTGTAGGCTAATCATTTTTTTTTCTTTCCATTAAACTTAATAAAGAGACATTATCTGATATAGTAATTAGGGCATCAGTCTAGAAACCAGGAGATTGTGAGTTTTAGTCCTGACTTAGGCACAAAGCCAGCTAGATGACCTTGGGCCACTCCTTCTTTCTCAGCCCGAAGGACACAATGTCAAACTCAGGGCCGGATTTTCCTATAGGCTAACTAGGCTTCAGCCTAGGGCCTCAAGATCAAGAGGGGCCTTTTATTTTTATTTATTATCCGTGCCACATTTTTTATAAAGGATAGTACCAATTACAACAGGTTTCATTTAATATATTGATATATATCACAGTAGTGATGTATTTTATTATCTCTCATGTAATTTACAAACTTAAAAATGGGAGGTGAAAGGGCCCCATAAGTGGAATAGCCTAGGGCCTCTTTTCATCTAAATCTGGCCCTGGTCAAACTACATGTTATACAATCTATATCATATGGCATCCAAAAATTTAAAAGAGAGATAATTAGTTTTGTGAATACTATAGAAAGTCTTATTTGCTTTTCTTTTATTTTTAGAAAAGTTTCACATCAAAGAAATCTATATAGAAAAGCATGGAAACATGTAGGGGAAGAGAACAACAACTAAGCCATGCTACCCTGAACACTGATCTTGGTTCCAATCAAATTACAAGCGGTTCCTTTTTATAGTACAATCTTCTGCACTCAGAACTATGTTCCAGTGAGTTAAATGGAAATCTCTCCCAAGTAATTGCATTATAAAACTCTGAAAACACAGTAAAGTGAATGGCTAAATCTTTAAACTTCATTGCATCTAACACTTTGAAACACTGCTGATACAATACCTTCATAATATAATAGCTCACCAGTAATGTGCTCATAAAAGCTGTACTTTTTAAAAAAAGGTAATTAATACTAATATATTTAAAATTCACTAACGTTATCTTTAACTGAAAGGTTTATATATGGTTAGGTAGAGAAACAGGTCTCAAAAATGTTCTCTTTATAAGTGATTCTTAACTTTTTGTATTTTCTGTTTCCTTGGAGAAAACAAATTAACATGATTTATGAAAGGATGTTAAAATGTTATTTTTGCCTGTGGTGCTTTTGTAGTTTTACTTAAAAACACAACCACCAGCAATATATTTCTCTATACATATCTTTGGTTTCCAAGGGAAAATATTTTAAAGTATTTTCAAATGTTGCTCATCTGAAAAAGTCATGTGAATTGCCATTCCAAGAAAGCAGGGGGAAAAAAAGCAACTTTACTTTTGTATAAGTAATATACACTGAAATGTAAGTGAACAACTGCAAGCTAACAAAAACAATGAGAATTTTAAAAAAAAACTTTTAGGAGAATTTTTAGTGGCATTGATGGAATAAATCTGACCCCATGTGGCCCTAATGTAAAATTTTAGTTTAATAGGTGAGAAATTCCTGAATTTGGCTCCTAATTTTATTTACCATATTTTTCGGATTATAAGACGCACCGATGTATAAGACGCACCAAGATTTTGAAGAGGTAATTAAGAAAAAAAATTGTCTTCCCTCAGCCCCCAGCAGCACTCTGAAGGCTTTAGCAGGGCTGGGGGAAGGCAAAAATGCTCCCGTTTTTGCAAAATGGAGGCATTTTTGCCTTCTAATCTCAGCGACGGCAGTTGAGACCCCCAGACTCTTGGTCATGGGGGACTTCAACTTGCCGTCGACGGGAGCGGCTTCCGAGGTGGCTCGGGAGTTCATGGCTTCCATGACGGCCATGGACCTGACCCAATTAGTTCAGGGCCCCACTCACGAAGGGGGCCACACACTGGACCTCATTTTTGTATCTGAGCAGTGGACGAGTGATCTGGGAATAGGGGACTTAGTCATCACGCCCCTGTCATGGTCAGATCACTCATCCCTCCGGCTGGTCTTCCCTGGCGCTATCCCCCACCGCGAGGAGGCGGAACCAGACTCTACAAGCTGGTACCGCCCCAGGCACCTGATGGAATCGGATAGATTCCAGACGGAGCTTGGGCCAATACCTGTAGCCCTGTCCCGCTCCCGCTCCGAGGACCTAGTGACTGCCTGGAATAGGGCAACGACTGGGGCCTTGGACCGGGTTGCGCCTTTGCGACCTCTCCTGCGGCATCGCCCCACCCGGGCTCCTTGGTTCACTGAGGAGCTAGGGGTGATGAAGCGCCACAGGAGACGTCTAGAGAGCAGGTGGAGGTCCTCACGCTCCGAATCTGACCGAACACAAGTAAGAGCCTATTTGCGGACTTACCTTGTGGCAATAAGAGCGGCCAAACGTAGGCATTGTGCCGCCCTTATTGCGTCCGCGGATAACCGCCCTGCCGCCCTGTTTCGGGTGACCTGCTCCCTTTTATCGCAGGGGACGCGGGAGGCACCCTTACAGGGAAGAGCAGAGGAGTTTGGGGAATATCTGCAGGACAAAATTGCTCAGATCCGGAGCGGATGGACCTCCGTCAGTGGACCAGACGAGCCATCAACAGCGAGTCTTGAGAGACCATTCTGGGAGGAGTTTGACTCTGTTGCCCCCGAGGATTTGGACAGGTTGCGTGGACGGCTGCGGCCCACCACATGTTCAATGGACCCGTGTCCCTCCTGGCTGGTACTGGCAGCCTGGGAGGTGACACGAGGCTGGCTTCTGGGCCTGGTGAACGCCTCATTGGGTGAGGGATACTTACCAACCGCCTTGAAAGAGGCGGTGGTGAGACCCTTGCTCAAGAGGCCTTCGCTCGACCCAATGGAGCTAGCTAATTACCGTCCAGTCTCCAACCTCCCCTTTTTGGCGAAGGTTGTTGAGAATGTGGTGGCGCAGCAGTTTCCACGACACCTGGACGAATCCGATTATCTAGACCCACGCCAGTCCGGCTTCCGACCCGGGCACAGCACAGAGACAGCCTTGGTCGCGTTGGTTGATGATCTCTGGAGGGCCAGAGATAGGGGTTGTTCCTCTATCCTGGTCCTATTAGACCTCTCGGCGGCTTTTGATACCATCGACCATGGTATCCTATTGCGCCGGTTGGAGGGGATGGGAGTCGGAGGCACCGTTTTGCGGTGGTTCGGCTCCTACCTCTCCGACCGGAAGCAATGTGTGTTGACAGGGGGGCAGAGGTCGACCCTGAGGCCACTCACTTGTGGGGTGCCACAGGGGTCGGTCCTCTCGCCTCTCCTGTTCAATGCATATGTGAAGCCGCTGGGTGAGATCATCCGTGGTTTTGGGGTTGAGTACCACCTGTACGCTGATGACACTCAGCTGTACATTTCAACCCCAAACCACCCCAACGAGGCTGTCGAAGTGATGTCCCGGTGTTTGGAAGCCGTCGGGGTCTGGGTGGGGGACAACAGACTCAAACTCAACCCCTCCAAGACCGAGTGGCTGTGGCTACCGGCACCTCGGTTCAGCCAGCTGACACCATCGCTGGCCATAGGGGGCGAACAACTGTCCCCTGTGGAACGGGCGCGCAATTTGGGTGTCCTCCTTGATGCCCGGCTGTCAATGGAGGACCATGTGGCAGCCGTGGCAAGGGGGGCGTTCCACCAGGTTCGCCTGGTGCGCCAATTGCGCCCCCTACTGGACCGGAGTGCCCTGCGCACGGTCACTCACGCGCTGGTGACATCTCGCCTGGACTACTGCAATGCCCTCTACATGGGGCTTCCCTTGGGACGCATCCGGAGACTGCAGCTAGTTCAGAACGCAGCCGCGCGGGTCATTATGGGGAGTACACGATACTCCCACGTAACACCCCTCCTGCGCGAGCTGCACTGGCTGCCTGTGGCCTTTCGGGTGCGTTTCAAGGTATTGATTACCATCTTTAAAGCGCTCCATGGCATAGGACCTAGTTATCTGCAGGATCGCATCCTACCACACACGTCCCTACGACCAATCCGCTCACACAGGGAGGGACTCCTCCTGGTGCCGTCCGCTAGGCAATGCCAGCGGGCGACACCTAGGAGTAGGTCCTTCTCTGTGATGGGCCCAACCCTCTGGAATGACCTCCCCCCCCGACATCAGAACCACCACCGACCTCCGCTCCTTCCGTCAAAAATTAAAGACTCACCTGTTTCAATCAGCTGGCCTGGCACTCTCTTAGTTTTGCTTCCCGGGGATATATTTTAATTGGGTTTGGGTATTTTAATTGGGGATGTTTTTTAGGGTTTCCATAGTATATTTATTTCTTGTACAGTCTTATCTCCTCCATCTAAATGTTTAGTATTTAATTGTTTTATATTATTGTATCTTATCTGCATTTTATCTGACTGTACACCGCCCCGAGTCCCTTTTTGGGAGAGGGGGCGGTTTAGAAATCCAAAGAAATAAAGAAATCCAAATCCAAAGAAATTCTTCCAGCCCTGCGGAAGTTTGTAGAATGCTACTGGTCGATGAGGGAAGGCAAAAACGCCTCCGTTTTTCACAAAAATGGGATGCAGGGGCAGGGTTTCGGGAGGCTAAAAATGGCTGTATTCGGTGTATAAGATGCCCCAACATTACCACGTTCTTTTAGGGGGGGAAAGGTGTGTCAGCATATAAATGTAATAAATCTGGTAGAATATAAATGTAATGAATAAGCAAACATTTGTTTATCTCCAGTTCTTTTTAGTCGCTTCACTCATCTCTTCGTTCAATTGTTAAAAGCAGCCCATAAACATAGCTGCCAAGAAAATATTATTGAACGCCTGGAAACAAACCAATGCTAGAAATCAGCATTACAGCAGACTGGAATGAATCTCGGGTATTCAGCATACTATTTCATTCCATAACTCCCGTTCTCTGTCCAAACCACTGCAATACAATACAGTAGTTGTTAACCTTTATTGGCACAGCACAGAGCTGTGATCACTAGATGGGCCTCTGAGGAGAGAACTAAAACAAGTCTATCTAAAAACTGAAAATGGCATGTATCATTTGGAGAAGCTTATCCTCTTGAACGAGAAACCACACATAAAATCTGCTCTGGGATGACCCCCTCAAGAGAAATACATCTTCATTAGCGAAGAGAACCACTGGCCTCCTGAGGACAACAGAATTATCTACCACAACCAGGTAAAAATTCCCTGTTCTCTGCTACTGAGGCGAAAGATGGAGTGAGCAGGCATTCATGTTTGCAGAAAGAAGTCCTTTCTTAAATTTGTACCATGCAGAAGTTGTATTAACTTCTACTCAATGAAAGATTCATTGGCATAGATCAGTGTTTCTCAACTTGTGGTCTATGGACCCCGGGGGGGGGGGGGGGGACGACACATTGTCATCACAGGGGGTCCATGATGGCTTGAAGAAATGTCATGATTTACTGTATTTTTCAGAGTATAAGACACCCCCCCCCCCAAAAAAAAAGCATGGAAATGTTTTCCGCCCGTTTTTCGTAAAAATGGGGGTGTTTTTCCCTTCCCCCAGCCCTGCTGAAGCCTGCAGAGTGCTCCTGGGGGCCAGGGATGACAAAAACTTTTTTTTCTTACTTACCTCTTTGAAATCTTGGTGTGTCTTATACACCGGGGTGACTTAAAAGTCCGAAAAATGCGGTAAATGATGAGTTAAGTCTTGCGGGGTCTGTGACCATGGTCAGTGGCCACAGAAGATATTTAAAGGGGGGCCATGGTGAAGAAAAGGTTGAGAATCACTGACATATATAATTTGACCAGAGGTGCCTAAACCTTTGCATTCAACTAGAGTTAGCCCTTGACCTGTAACTATTCATTTAGCAACTTTGAAGTTACAACAGCACTGAAAAGTGACTTCTCACCAACCCTTGCACTTACAACCATCAAAGCATCTCCATGGTCACCTGACTGTCTCCATGGTCACGTGATCACATAAATCCTCTTCCCCTCTACTAGAGGTTTAAACTAAACTCCCTACCTTTGCTTTCCAATCTCTACCCCTCTAAAAGCAATTCCTAGTTGGGTCTTAAAGGCAAGACATTCGAACAACAAAGAGGTCCGCAAGGACACAGCATCCCTCCATTTGCATGTGTTGTGCTCTAGCCTAAACTTTATGAGCTCATTTTTTTCCCTGTAACTCCTCAAGGGGTCATTCCATGTCAAGTGGTCTGATTTCAGAAAAGTGCCACGCTCGACCATTATGGATTTTGGTGAAATTTGGTGTGAACATGCACACATATCCCCCGTTTACCAATATTCATTGGTATTCAGTGTACCAATGAACATTGGTAAACCGTTACATTTGCCGATGCAATACTTGTGAAGATATAGTCATTGGTTTGAGCCCATACCACAGCCTTCTATGGTATGACTCTGAGGTTCCAGCAACTTTGAGACAAAATATCTCCAGCAATATTTTGTTGAGAGCAACCACTTTTTGTGCTCTATTAAACAAAATAACAAAAATATTCTCATGTGCAATCTCCATCTAGATCAGGGGTGTCCACACTGACAGCCAACGTATTGGAGTAGAAAGTTCTAAGGCTAAGGAACCTGCCCTTTTTTGCCCCAGAAAGGCAGGGACTGTGTAGCCAGAACAAATGTAAAACTTTTCAGCCTTCTCAGTAATGAATTTGAGAATTAGAATATATTGAGCTTGCACACAATAGGTCCAATTTCTTGTGAACTAGTACCATGCAACACATCTCAGATCCTGATAGGATTTTTTTTTTTAGTCAGTTACCAGGATACTGGAACTCTATATTGTTGCTCCCATATGCTCCCAGCAGAATCTTCTCTATCCAGCAAGTGATCATTGCAAGTGAAGATCATGCATTCACTTCAATTAATGGGAATAAGATTACTGCCCTAAATAAAATGTGACTGTAGGAGTCCCTGGTGCTCTCTGAACTTGGTTGGTTTCTTGCAGGTATTTCATTACCCAACTAGGTAACCTTATCAGCCGCTCTGTTTAAAAATAACCCACTCTCATCTAACACTGATGATGGCACCTGGTGTTGGTAATGAAACATCTGCAGGAAAACAATCAAGCTCAGAGGGCACCAAGGACCCTAGAGTTCAACCGTAAGCTACAAATATTCTCTTATATTGATAAAATGTTATTCTTTATATGTATGGTTACCTTCACAATGCTTAGGAACAAGAAAAAGTAATTGCAGCAAATTATGTATCATACGTTCTCCTTACGTGCAGGGGGAATACCCATAATGAGTGATGACAGGGTGAGGCAGAAATAATGGTTTCTCACCATGCATTAATTGAGAGACTAAATGCTAACCTCATCTTCTTCCTGGGCACTTTCATCATCATCATCGTCCTCCTCCTCCTCCTCCTCGTTCTTGTAGTCAGGAGGAAGTGGTGGGCCAATCAGCTCCTCATCAGAGTCATCTCTTGACTCTTTGGGTGGTAAAGGAGGACCAACGAATTCTTCATCCAGACTGTCTTCACTTTCGCTACTAGACATTTCTCTGAATGGAAGAGTTGCAAGAAACAAAACAGCTGTTGCAGGTATTCTGACTATTAAGTGCTGAAGTCCCTAACTCTGTGATGGTGAACCTATGGCACGCATGCCAGAGATGGCACACAGCACTCTCTCTCTCTGTGGGCACGTGAGCCATTGTCCCAGTTCAGCTCTGCTGTGCACGCGCCTCCTGCTGGCTAGCTGTCTTTGGGTCTCTGTTGTGCATGTGCACACATGGGCACTAGACCAGGGTGCATCCGGGGGCCATGCGCACATGTGTGAGGGACGGGATGCATGCACTGGGACCGTGCAAGCATTGGATTTTGGGAGTTCAGGCATGCATGTGCACATTTGGGTGCGCGCTTGCGCTTTGGGTGTTCAGTCTGGAAAAGATTAGCCATCAATGCCCTAACCTGTCCCTTCTCTTTGTTGTGGTTCTTGTGTTCAGTTGCTAAGTCATGTCCAACTCTTGGCAACCTGATGGATCATAGCACGCACCCCTGCTCTCCCATTATCTCCTGGAGTTGCCCAAATTCATTTTCATTGTGTTGGTGACATTATTTAAACAACCTCATCCTCTGCTGTCCCCTTTTCCATTTGCCTTCTATCTTTCCCCACATCGGGGGTCTTTTCCACAGAGTCCTCTCTTCTCATTAGGTGGCCAAAGCATTGGAGCTTCAGCTTCTCAAAGGGGCCTAATGAAAAAAAGATAGCCTGCAATGGAACTGGGTGAAGTCTGTGCAAAGAAATAAAGAGAATGGGCAAGAAAAATGACCCAAGGCAAGGGTGTCAAACCCACGCCTGTGGGCCGAATTCAGACCGCGGAGTGCTTAAATCTGCCCCATGGGGCCAGCCTGGAAATAGCGAATGATCAGCCTGCAATGCCTCTGGCAGCCAAAACTGGGCACGGGGAGACAAATGAGGGCCCCAGTGTTTCATTTTAGCTTCTAGGGTCCTGCAGGAGGCATCCATCCCACCTCCTCCCTCCCCCTGGCCAGCCCGTGGAGAACTACAATGCTGATCTGGCCCTCAAACAAATCCAGTTTGACACCCCCGGCCGAAGGTTTGCCAGAGCACAGAGGGATGTGCAAACACGAATGGGCTAACCATGGTGCTTGTCAAGTAGTTAAATGTTTGGTAAAAAATGAAATACCTGATCTTGCAATACGTTTCCCTAAGCAACATCTTATTTCTGCAAAGAGGAAAACAATGATTCTCCTTGGGAGCTTTGTGGTAACCTGTGTTCTGACCTAGGCTTCCCCAAACCATGAAGCAGACTCCTTGTCCCGACAAAAAACCTTTTTTATTAATTTACTGTGAATTCCTCTCATTCACATCCAGCAAAGTCTTTCAATGGAGGATTTATAGTTACAGACCTTATCTGGCTTGGAGAGCTGCCAGACCGATATCTGCAAAACTTGGCAAGGAGTCTCGGAGAGTCATGAACCAATTAAGTGAACTAATTGTCTCCTGCAAACTCCACTCCCCTTTTGCTCCTCTTTTATTCCCTCTGGAAGGGGCCATTCATTGTCCACCTTACTCCCAAGTCGACCCCTGTTCTTTAGCTGTGACCTTCGTCTGGTAACTCTGTGCATGTGCACACTGGGAATAGGCTCCAGCTGTTCGTCTGCCTCACTGATGTCTGACTCTGAAGGCAGCTGATAACTGGCATACGGCCCTGGCTCCATGTCTGCCTCCGACACAGAGCACTCATAAGTGCCTTCCTCAGACTCCAGGACTGGCCCATGTTCCTCCCCAACCTCCTCACTGCCCGAATTTGCTGCCAGGTCTGCTTGCCACTGGTGGCCCACAACAACCTGCTGATCTCCCTAAGAAAAGAGGAATTGCCTCCAAAAGATGCTGAATGCAATTAGAGGAATGACTGCTCCTCTCTTTCAGCTTAGGGGAAAAAACACTAATTATGAAGTGCACACGCTGCCAAAACTTAAAAAAATTGTATTATTTATACCTGGAAGATACTTTTTTTACTGGTTGTGATCCTGCACCCCTTGATGGATTGGTACCTCCTTGCTGGCCTGCAAATTCTTTTTCTTTCTCAGCTGCTTCCTTCTCACGTTCTTCTGAATAATAAAGGATTACCAAAAAGAAACAGTCAAGGAGTCAAATATTATTGTATTACATGAACAAAGATGATGAAGTCCTGGTTTTTTTGGTAATACTGCCACCTACTGAAAAAAAACTCAGTGAAATCTCTGCAAATTCGTTCCAAATATATAAATTAAACAGATCAGCCCAGAGTTTTTAGAACTGAACTATCAGAAGATCAATTTTAAAAAAACACCGAAACATCTCAAATTATTTTTCTCCAGCCTTTCAAAAATTCACAAATTTTAAATGTCTGGGTTGGGTAGTATTTTGGATTACTATTTTGGATAGTAAAACAATCTAAGACGCGCCCACCAAGCTGAGTAAACCTTAGTCATGCACTGCTGTTTCTTCATTGCTGCAATTTTTATTTTATTTTCAGTACTTCCTTTGAGCCAGCGGAGTAGAATGGGACTAGAATCAAATAATGAATGCAATTATTTATATTTTTAGTTTTTAAAAACTTAACTAGTGTGTCTTATATTACAGAATGAAAAAGAAACTTAAAGCTCCATCTAACATACTAGCAAGCTTTTTATAGACACTGTGGTTTTCATACAGTATGGATGCATATTTATTTTGATAACTCTTAACTTATTTTTAACAATGTGGCGGTCCAGGGATGTTTCTGGTTCTCGGACTTCAGAGTAAATACAGGCAGGAAAATATACATTTAATACTCAAAACAAAATAAAGTAAAATTATTTTGTGTACAGCATATCTCACCAAGAATTTTTCTACTTCGCTCTACAGCAGTTCTTCGGGTTTGTTCAAACATTGAAGTGAAGTCCAATGTTCGAGCTTTCTTTCCTAGATAGAAGAGAAAAAAAAATCCAATTTCCCAGAAAGTGATATTATATTAAAAGAAAACATCTCTAGGCAATCGCAAAATATAAACTAATCTATGAAACACACTGAGAACTGGTTTCCTTGCCAGGATGGATCCCACAACCTTCCAGCAGGCCATGCTGATTGAGAATTGCAAACATAATAATTCAGCACACTTGGAGAATTAAGGAATGTTCTGGTAAATAATATATTTTTTATAATGCAATCCTATATTGTCGTGATGGCAAATCTATGGCACGTATGCGACACGTGATATGCGGAGCCCTCTCTGTGGGCATGCAAGCCATCTCCCCAGCTCATCTCCACCGCGCATGGGCATATGGCTCCCGGCCACCAGCTGATTTTTGGGTCTCTGCCGAGCATGTGCTGGGGGGGCACATGAGGGAGATGCACATGCATGCATAGAGGGTCACGTGTGCATGTGCAGGGGGGCAGAGGGGGCATCACACATGCATTGCATTATGTATGTGAGCATACGCGTGGGCACTGTCGCACTTGCCCGCTTTTAGCATGTGATGACAAAAAGGCTAGCCATCACTGCTATATTGCATACTGTGAAAAAGTCACACAAAGTTAAGGGACTTATTATGGGTAAAATATATTTAAGATTGGAACTTTTATTAGAACAGTCCCGCTCTCACAAACCAAAGGAGACTCTGAGAATCTGTTTCCTGCAATCAGACACTTCAAAGAGACTCAAGTATGGACTTTAAAATAATGCTTCCCAATAAGTATATTCTTGCATTTGTTAATTATATATGCAAAACAGAAACATACTGATAGATTAAAAACTTTTACTATATTATTTCCTAAGCCTGATCTCTGAAAGCCTAAAATATTAAAGATAGTAAATTAGGATGATCAGTTTTATTTCCGGAAACAAACCATCTGATGAAAACTCTCACTCAACAAGCTGAACAGCTGAAGAAGCTTCTTGGATGAGAAGCGAAACGTCTTCAAAGAAAAACAAGGAAGTCCAGTTGCTTCTTGAAAAAGCACCTTTGGGATATACTAGCTTTTGCAAGAGATCATGTTTTTTTTAAAAAATCATTTTTTAACTTTGTGCAACACACAATCAGGGGTGGGTTTCGGCAGGCACTAATGCCAGTTCGCTCGTGCGCTCACTTAATGCGTGCTGTGGGCGCATGCACAGTACAATTAAAATTGGAATCTGAGCAATAAAAAACCCTCCAAAATTCAGAAATTCAATAATTTCTTTATTGCAGAGATACAGCTGCCAAACTGAGAAGTCTGAAGTCTCGGGTTGTTACTGAACTGCAATTCACAATATTTGTCAGCCATAGATTGCCAAAACTTGGGACTCAACATCATCTGGAATCTCTCCTCTCCATCTCATGCATCCCTGGGCTCCAGAAGCCCTTGAGCATCACCAGGTCTTGCTGTTTCGGGGTGGGGAATCTATGGGGGCACATTAAAAAAAAACACCTTGCCCCTGAAACTTTCAAGCAAGGTAAGCAAGGGCGCCCAGGATTTGCAGGATACCCCCCTCCCCAGAGCTCTCCCCCTCCAGATGGGAGCCCCGATTCACGTAAAGATCTGCCCGAAGTTTTGCGTCCCATCCCCACCCGTCTCCTTCTCGTCGCCCGCGGTTCTCCTCCAAAACTTACCGAAGCCCGAGAAACCCATCGTAGCCGCCAGCTCCGGATCCGGTCCTGCCACCTGCTCGGCCTCTGAAAAGAGACAGAAACATTCAGCGCTCTTTCCTGCCAGCCTTTGCGGAGGAGGGAAGAGAAGCCGCCCGCCACTTACCGTTCTCCATCTCGGGCTGCTGCATCCCAAAACGCAGGCTAAAACTCTGCCGGAGCCACCACAGAAAACTACAGGGAGGAAGCGGCGCTTTGGTAGAAGAAGGGGGCGTCTCCTTTCTTGGGAGAGTATAGAGGCCTCTAGTGGCCGGCGGGGGAAATGAGAGAGCGAATTCAATTCAGTTTATTAAAGTCATAGAACAGAGTGGAGTGGAGTGGAGTGGAGTGGAGTGGAGTGGAGTGTAGAGTAGAGTAGAGTAGAGTAGAATAGAATAGAATAGAATAGAATAGAATAGAATAGAATAGAATAGAATAGAATAGAATAGAATAGAATAGAATAGAATAGAATAGAATAGAATAGAATAGAATAGAATAGAATAGAATAGAATTTTTTATTGGCCAAGTGTGATTGAACCAACAAGGAATTTGCCTTTGGTGCATATGCTCTCAGTGTACATAAAAGATACATTCATCCTGAATCATAAGGTACACCAATTAATGAGTCATAGGGTACAACTAAGCAATCAAATCATACCAGGAAACAATCAATATAAATTGTAAGGATACAAGCAACACAATTACAGTCATACAGTCATAAGAGGGAGGAATGATGAGAAGATTAATAGTTATAGTAATGCAGACTTATTAAATAGTTTCACAGTGTTGAGGGAATTATTTGTTTAGCAGAGTGATGGCGTTTGGGGGGAAAACTATCCTTGTGTCTAGTTGTTCGGGTGTGCAGTGCCCTATATAGCGTCGTTTTGAGGGTAGAAGTTAAAACAATTTATGTCCAGGATGTGAGCAGTCTGTATATATTTTCACAGCCCTCTTTTTGACTCATGCAGTGTACAGGTCCTCAATGGGCAGGAGGTTGGTAGCAATAGTTTTTTCTGCAGTTCTGATTCTCCTCTGAAGTCTGTGTCTGTCTTGTTGGGTTGCAGAACCAAACCAGACAGTTATAGAGGTGCAGATGACAGACCCAATAATTCCTATGTAGAGCAGCATCAGCAGCTCCTTGGGCAGTTTGAGCTTTCTGGGTTCTATATTTGGAGATATAGTAATCTGCATTGAGTGGCGTGAAGAGGAACAGTATATTTCCACGGGGGATCAAGATTTGGGAATGACACTCTTTTGCTCCCCCCCCTCCCCTTGCTGCTGTCACTTTCCCGGGCGCCTCGCGCTGCTCCCGGCAAGAAACCACCGCGCCCTTCAGCAGCCCCGCCCTCCAGTCAGAGTCAGAGAGCACTCCTCGCCTCTCTTCGACCCGACAGGCCGGAAGTGTGCGTTTGTGATTCCGATCTAGGCTTTGCTCCTCGCTGACCCGCGTCAGGCGGGCGGGCGGGCGGACGGGAGAGCGCGCGGGGGTTGCCGGGATTGCCCGCGAGGCGCGCGGTTCCTTAGTGGTCCGCGTTGGCCCTCTGGAGAGGCCGGGATTTTCTCCGCCGCGGCCATGCCGGTCGCTCTCAACCCCGCGGCCGCCCCGGCCCTGCAGGAAGCCCTGGAAAACGCGGGGCGTATTATCGAACGGCAGATCCAGGAAGACCGTTGCTACCCGGACCTTTCGGAGTTGCTGAACGTGCCCGCGCCCGGTGAGGAAGGTCTTGTTGTCTCCTGGTCGACTACAGCGCCCATAATTCTCGGCCGGGGTGAATGCCTGCTGCCTGGGAATCCCGTAATCCCGGCTTGTGCAAGGCACCCACTTTTTCCTGTTGTCCGCCTTTTTTTAGCGGCACCCCGTTTCAGTCTCTCGCACCTCTGACTTGCGGTGATTAGATCGCTTCATTGGAAGGCTCAGAAACCCCTCCAGGTTCTCCCGGCAGTAATGCCTAATGGTTAAGTGTCCACTCCTCCCAACAGCAGTCTCTTCTGGGGGTGCCTCTCCGAGACTGATAATGTAGCCTTGCCAATGGCAAAAGTACAGGTAGCCTTCACATTTGAGCCCAAAATGTATGTTGCTAAGTGAAAAGTTTGTTAAAGTGAATTTTGCCCCGTTTTACGACTGTTTATGGCCACATTTGTTAAGTGAATCACTGCGGTTGTTAAGTGAATCTGGCTTCTCCATTGACTTTGATGGTCAGGAGGTTACAAAAGAGGATCACGTGATCTGGGGACATTGCAACCCTCATAAATATCAACCAGTTGTCAGGCATCCAAAAGTAAATCACATGACCGTGGGAATGCTGCAACAATCATAAGTGTGAAAAATGGCCTTAAGACACTTTTTTCATTGCCGTTGTAAGTGAATGGTTACCAAATGAATTGTAAGTCAAGGACCACCTGTATTCCTATTATTTTATAATGGGATACGGGGAGAACAATCTGTCCTTCTTCTGTCTGTGACAAAATAGAATGATATATGAAACTTAAGAATGGAAAATAGGCTATATTAAAAATAAAACCAGTTAACAACTGTAGTTATAAAGCTAAGTAGTCAGGTCTAATTTTTGGGGTAACCATAGTTAGGCTGCAAGCTAAAAGCGACTGCAAATATATTGTTTCCAAAGCAATTGCAGTATAAAATTTACACAGTGTGGAAAGATTTTAAAAACATTATTTCACTTCTGAAAACCTAAAGGATTCGGTTGAATGAAGAGGTTTTAATTTGGCTTTGAAAAAGGAGTAAGATGCGTGTCAGGTAAGCCTCTCTGTTATCTTGCAGCCAACCTGCCATGCTTATGATAAAAATATGTTCCAGATTTAAATTTGCCATTTTTAATAAGGTAGCCAAGCAGTTTCTAAGCAGATGGCAGCTAACTGGCTGATTTCAAGATCATAGGGGGCAATTCAAATCAGAGTGGTTGGTATGTCATCTTTTTAAATCTTAATCCAAGGAAGCTGTTCTGGGGTAAAATAAGTGTCTAATAGAATGAGAGAAAATAAATTTAGTCTGTTGAAAAGCAGATCAAAGATTCCGTTCAGGTATGTGTGAATTCCTCTAGCAAAAATGTAACTGAGCATGCAGCCATAAAAACAAATCAAAATATTCCCAAAAATAAGAACAAAATTCACAGTCAAAACAAGGAAAGATATATTGCTTCCCAAATACCTGAAGGAAGATCCAAGTTTTCAAAAGTATCAATGACTGTGGCATGCTTTTAGGACATATATTTGGGCTAATGTTTCAGAACGATCTAATCGTTTTTAAAAAATGTATTTCTTTGTGAATTGTGTGTCGTCTCCCCATCCCACCCCACCTAATTTCTCTCCGACTTTTCAGAAATAACTTCTTAGAAGTCAATAGACAAACACACAGAAAAATACTGGGAAAATCATTTACGCATCTCACCAGAGGTACATATTGGTATCGCAGTACTTTTGTTGTGTCTTACTGTTTCTTTTTTTATTTCCTTCAATTACAGGTAGTCCCTCCGTTTCTGGCATGTCAGATATGGATTATCCATTACAGGGGCCTGGCTTTCTTTCAATTCCCTGCCTTCCAGAAATAAGCTCAATTCGAAGAGTTCCTTTACCCCATGAACTCGTTGAGCAATTTGGACGTATCCTCGTTTTGATATTAGTGAAATGTTTTGCGATTTTCATTATGTGAGGTGGGTGGGTTGGAGGGTGACTTGGAGAAATGCTGGCTCTTCTTCACTCTAGTATTATTTTCACCAGTATCTGCATATAATGTTAGTTGCCTTTATTTATTTCTGTCTTCTGTTTTTTTCAATTTTTCAGAATTAAACATACATAAAGCCACTGCCAATACTTTTTACCCTATGTAAAGAAATCTTATAGTGTTTACAATATTAGTTTACATAAACATAAGAACATTATTTATTGTAAATGTTTATTTTATGAAAAACGTTTTATTTGAAAATGACACAAATTTTATCTCAAAAGATTGAAAAATATATCAGAAAAGTGTGTTTTTATTAATTTTGAAGAACTGAAATATGGGTAATTTTTTAAAAATTATAGTTAAAAATAAGACATTTTGTCCTGCGGATAATTTTTCTTTCACTGGAATAGACTTTAAAAAGTACTTTTATTTAAATTTGTGCCACATAATGTTAAAACTCTTAGCAGTTGAACATATGTGTAGCATAAAAATTGTATTCTCAGGTTTGAGTGTCCAGCACAATACTACAATCTGGATTTATATAGTTGCCCTGATCTCTTCTTATATCAGGCTAAATCTTCTAAGTTCCATATATTTATTCCTTAAATCTTGGTACTTCAGATATGCAGTGTAATTGTATGATGGGAGTGTTTCCTGAGATCAGTAGGGCATGGCTGACCATCGATAGTGACATCTTTATGTGGAATTATGAAGATGGGTATGTAGATGAAGAATTTGTATCTTGCAATGAATGTATATTTGTGTACATGTTTACATATATACACACACACAAGATATTCAACTCAAAATTGACTGGTGTGTGTATTTACGATCTGCATAAAAATCAAAATGATACACTTATCAGTTCCAGTTCAAGTTCCTTGAGAAATATGTCCTAAATCTCTTATATTTTAATACAGCTTTTTTGTGTTGCTTTTTATAGGGGAGACCTTGCTTATTTTGATGGTCTCAGTGAAACCATTCTTGCAGTTGGATTGGTGAAACCAAAAGCAGGTAAAGGATTATATAACCAAGCCCATCTAGGGACAGGGCAGAGAATGGGGTGTTCTTATTTTTTGAGAGAAGAAGCCTCTATTTGGTATTGTAAAAATGAATAAAAATACAATTTTTGTAGAAATTGTCCTTCATGGGCATCCTCATATAGCACTTAGGATAGCATAGCAAACTTCTGTCTTCTCCTGAACATGGAAGCACAGCTGGCAGAGTATCTTCCATGCTATAAGCATGCTTTTTACATATTTGAAAGTAGCAAGAACAATATAAAGAAACCATGGTTTGTTGTTTTTGTGAGTGTGAAGGGGAAGGGAGTGTTCTCTAGTTTCTGCTCAGTGTAAGCCGTACAGCACATTTAAAAGTCGCAAACCAGGCTGAACTAATAGGGATAATTCTGCAGCTCTGTTCATGCGCAAAAGAAGCCAGCAGCTTCAAGCAGGTATTTCCAAAGAAGCCTTAAGCTTTGTTCACCATGTCATGTGAACTTTTGATAGTACTGTATACACTAATAGAGCGGCACAAATCCTTTCAAACAGACACTTTTCAATGCATCTCTTCTAATCATTAAAGCAAACCCATCCCTTCAGGGTTGTGTGTGTCTGCTTTGTAAGCTTATCCCAGTTGCCTTCTTTACATGTGTTTCAAAGCAAAGGGGTTAAAAGCATATGTGCATATGGAAGTAGTTGATAGCAGCTTTCCAAGCAGTCATACAAACTTGACTGGTGAAAAAAAAAAGGCTTTTTAAACACTCCCATGCATTGCAGCGTGCCTCTTTTAAAGGAGTTGCATGGTCCTATAAATCACCCTGATTGAAGTTTGATTACAGGGATCTCCCCCAGGATAGAAAAATAATAGTTACAAGACTTGAAGTTCTATTTCAGACTACCAGGTGTTATGAAAGTTCTGTTCCTCAAACCAGTGTGCAGTATGTGGGTCCTCTCTTTAATTTTGTTTAGAGACCACTATTTATTTAAAGATTTGAATAATATTTTTGTTAGTGAAAAACTGGTATAGATACGTTTTCTTATATATATATTTATTTATTTATTCACAGGCATCTTTCAGCCACATATACGGCACTTGCTGGTTTTAGCTACTCCTGTGGATATAGTAATTTTAGGACTCAGCTATACTACCTTGCAAGCAGGTAGGTTGAAGGTATATCCTTTCTGTACACCACCCAGAGAAGGGCAGCCATTTAAATTTTGTCTATCTGTCTGTCTATCCATTCATCTATCCATCCATCCACAATTATAATTTGGAGAAGTATCGGGTTCTGAAAGAGGAACTAGAGAGTATGTGGAAAGTAAAGGCCAAAGTGGTCCCAGTGGTAAGTAGGAAGCATTCAGAACTGTGAATTCTAATCTGGTTGAGTGGCTCCAACAGATCCCAGGAATGCCATAGGAGCTCTGTGTTAGGAACAACTAAGATACTATGCAGAATGCTGAAATTCCCATGCCTTGAGGAAGATACATACTATCCATAGGGCTGTTTTGGCTTCTTTTGAATTAAATGTTGCTGCCTTGAGCATTGGATCTGATACATGAAAATGTGTGGGTTAACACAGACGCTGATCTTAAAATTGTTCCTGTAGGCTGAATGGTTGGACTAGAAGACCTCTGAAGTCCCTTGCAGCCCTATGGTTTTGTGTTCAAACTTTTCAGTGGGTTACTGAGAGAAAATAAGACTTAATAATTTCTAGTGCATAGATGAGATTCTTGATGGTTTTTAAAATAACTTTACTGCAGTATGAAGGTGTTTAAACAAGCCAAACAATAATAATGTATTTTGTCTCATCAGGCGCTGGAACCCTGAATGATAGTATGTCTGGTGGAATGCAGCTTCTCCCTGACCCCCTTTACTCACTTCCTACTGATAACACCTATCTGCTGACTATAACTTCTGCTGAAAATGGGCGCATTTTTATGTCTGGCAAGGATGGTTGTCTGTACGAAGTTGCTTACCAGGTAAGTCAAGTTTGAAGTTGCATTTCTTCAATTTAAAGCGGAATTACTGCATTTTTAAGGATCTTAGGAGAAAAGGTTGGAGTATTTATTTTTTTATTGTAATGGACAGTGCTAAGAGATTATCATCAGTAAATTTTTCAATTGTATGCTTAATCTTTAGACTTCTGTCAACTGCAAAACATTTAGAAGTGTATTTAATATCAATAGTTGCTCTAATACAGTGGTGGGCAACCTTTTTTTTCAACTGAGCCAAATCTCGCCAAAACCACGATTGAAATTTATTTTGAGAGCCACATTTTTAAAACCGAAAATACATAGGATGGTACACTGTTTTTAGTTTCAATAAACTCTGGCATTTGAAGCACGCAAGTCTTAAAGCTGTCAAGTTACAAGATCCTTGCATCCCTAACCCTTTAGGAAAAAAAACCCAAGGGGTCTTCAAACCTGACAGCTTTAAGACTTGTGGACTTCAACTCCCAGAATTCCTCCTCCAGTCATGTTGGCTCAGAAACTCTGGCATTGAAGCATGCAAGTCTTAAAGCTGTCAAGTTGCAAGACCCTTGCACCCCTAACCCTTTAGAAAAAAAAACCCAGGGTCTTCAAACCTGACAGCTTGAAGACTTGTGGACTTCAACTCCCAGAATTCTGAGAATTGAAGTCCACCAAGAGCATCAATCATATTAGCCCAGGGATCTGCAAAATTGGCTCTTAAGACTGGTGGACTTCAACTCCCAGAATTCTGAGAATTGAAGTCCACCAGTCTTAAAACAGCCAACTTTGCAGACCTCTGTGTTAGCCCAAAGCCTGGCGCTGGACAGGCCTTGCTCCCCCATTGGTGGAGCCCCAAGAAGCGAGGAGGGAGAAAAAGAGACGGAGGCCAAGGAGCTTCCCCCCCGCCCCCTCCCAGCAAAAATCTAACCGGGGAGCCGGGCGGACAGTAGCAAATTAGCCGATCACGCCACGTGGGCAGTAGCAAATTAACCGATCACGCCGCGTGATCGGCTAATTTGCTACTGCCCGCCCGGCTCCCCGGTTAGATTTTTGCTGGGAGGGGGCGGGGGGGAAGCTCCTTAGCCTCCGTTTCTTTTTCTGCCTCCTCGCTTCTCGTCCCCGCCCGACTTCAGGATCCTCCCTAATCATTGTGGGTCGAAAAGAAAAAAGGGAAAGGGGCGCTTGTTTTGAAGTGCCCGAGAGGAGGGAGGGGAGCTGGTGCCCGGCACACAGAAGAGCCGCATTAAAGTGTGTAAAGAGCCGCATGTGGCTCGCGAGCCGCGGCTTGCCGACCACTGCTCTAATAGATTTCACAGAGATTAAACTGCTTTTTCCTGCACAAATATTATCACATATACAGAGGATTAGAGATGTGGAAGTAACAATATGGATTTATAAAATTATAAACAAACTTCAGGCTTGAAAACATATCTTTGATAGGAATGAACTCTTTTCTTTTTCTTGATTGTAGTTTTTTTATCTTAAAATGTAACAAAGTTTTTTTTTTAAAAAAAAAGAATCGACATCTTCCAACTGGGAAAAATGCTACTTAAGCAGAGGTGACAAGCTATTGAAGTTTTGAATAGAAATTTAATGGCCTTCATGGTTTAAATTCACAAGTATTAAACTTCTTATGCAGAGTCCAAAAGAGAAGCACAACAGACAAAGTGTGCAATTCTATTTTGTATACCTTCAAAGGATCTTTGGATCAGCCTTGGTTAAAAGTATTTTGATTTACCTTATTTAAAATTACCATTTGCTTTTTGCAAATAATTGGGATTACTGAATAAATTAATAAAATAATCCAATGATTTGCATGCTTGTTTATAGCTAATGAAATTTTATTTTTGTAGGCAGAAGCAGGCTGGTTCAGTCAGCGCTGTAGGAAGATCAATCACTCAAAGAGCACCCTTTCTTTTCTTGTTCCGTCTTTACTGCAGTTCACGTTTTCAGAAGATGGTAGGTGATGAATAATCTATAGTAACAATAAAACATAAATATACTTGTGTCGACAACACAATAATACATATGGCCCATCTGGTCCAATTAACTGCTTTTATTTTACATCTTAAATTATTACTAATTGATTTTAACATAATAAAACTAAAATCCTTGGATAATGATTCTGAGTTTGGATATTTTTTCAGAACTTGCTATGCAGTTGATTTAGAAAAGCGAAGCGATTCATATTATAATTTTTTCCCCCCAAATAAGCTCTAGGCCTTCAACAAATAATTCTGAATTTTAAAATTAATTTTATAGATCCCGTTGTTCAAATAGCCATTGACAACTCCCGAAACATTTTATATACACGCTCTGAAAAAGGGGTGATACAGGTATGACTTTTAGATATTCTGATTGTTCATGGTTTCTTATGTTACACATTGCCAACACAGTGCGTGTTGTTTTTATGCCTAAATTCCATTGAAACTAATGCAGAATTGAGGGTAGAAATGTATGCACCGTATGCATTTGCTACAGGCACTTCTACTATGCATCCTAATGCTTTTTATATATTTTTATTATGCTCTTCCCATTGACTGTTCATTTGCAAGACTTGCCTGCAGTACAATAATGCCATGTTTGCTGTGTCCTTAATCCTGAATGTCTCCTTTCCTTTGGTCCTGTTATTTTTTTTTTTATAGTGCCCATGCTTGTTCTTTCACACCTGCATGCATTTAATTCAAGAACCTCTCACGTACTTTCCTCCATTGGGCCATGTAGCATGGATTCTGCCTTTCTGTTGAGTGCTATATACAAGCAACACTTTGCAGCATGGAATTAATGATAGATGATTTTATTTTAAATCCACTAAAAACAATATAATTAAATTACAGGTTTATGATTTAGGTCCCGATGGCCAAGGGATGGTGAGAGTTGCTTCTGTTTCTCAGAATGCTATTGTGTCTGCAGCTGGAAGGGTTGCCAGGTAAATTATGTGACTTAAGATGTGCTTATGGACCCAACTGTTTTATTTGAGATGATTTTGCTTGCACAAAATACTTCAGGTGCCCTTTTGAATTTTTCTTAGGACCATCGACCGTTCTGTGTTTAAACCAATTGTCCAGATTGCAGTGATTGAAAATTCTGAGTCTATAGATTGTCAGTTACTGGCAGTCAGTCATGCAGGTAGGAATTCAGTATCCTATCTTATTTGTCTAGCGTGTGATTGTGAATAGTATAGCATTTGGGTTGGCTATTGTAATGGTATGTGGGAAAGACCTTGGGAAAATGGCCAAGCAACCCTGCCTAGGGAACAATTAGATAAGAAACACTGTAGCCTGTAGCTGGATAATGGGCAGGGCAAGGGGCTCAGAGGACCTTGCCTAGTTTCTTGGGCTCTAAAGGAAACCACAGAAGAATTGTACTTTCAGACTTACAAGATTTATGACAGTCTTACTAGGTAGACCAGACAGGAAATATGATCAGATGAGCTAATTGTATTTTACTGTAATGCTACATTAACACACTCTTGCACAAGGGAAAGTTAAGTGGCAAGGCACCTAGAAGAAACAGAGATACAGTGAATTAATTTTGAGAGAGGGGAAAAAAATACCTAGCAAGACATGGAGGCAGGAAGCTCTGTTAAAGAAATGGTGCTTAAGCTAAACTGGGGCCATAAAGTAAAGTTCTGCAGTGACTATTGGGTGTTTCAGCAGAAATCTCAAGAATGGTTCCAGCTGTTTAGAGGTGCTGTGTTCCAACATCTGTTCACCATATGACTTAGGCCATTCTTGATAATGTGAGGTATCTCCCTCAGCCTTTCTCTGTAACAACTTTCAAAAAAATACTTAATACAACTTTGATCTTTCTTTACCTTTGTGTAATTGATTTCTTTCTTCACCCTGCTACAATCCACATAACGACTGTGTACTTTGTATATTTTAAAGAGTGAAAAATAATTACCTAATCTGGATGTAGACGCACATCTCATCTCTGCATTATTAAAGTTATGAAAGCCATTAATTAATGAAATCTCTGCAGCTTACATATTTCTGTCAAACCTATTAGCATTACTAACTTAACAACTGCATCTTTTTTCCTGCAGGTGTACGGATGTATTTTAGTGTATGTCCATTTAAGCATCCTTTTGCTCGGCCTTCAACTTTAACATTGATTCATATCCGCCTACCTCCGGGATTTTCTGCAGCTTCTAATGTGGAAAAGCCGTCAAAGGTTCACCGAGCTTTATATAGCAAAGGTAAATGTTGCAGGTGGCAAATGTTCAATTTTGTAAATCAAGTAGAGCAGGGGTGAATAACATTTGAAGGACTGGAACCTCAGTACAACCTCCTGCCCTTCTTAACAGTGAAGTCATAAGAGTGTGTAAAAGATGCCATGCACAAACCACTCCAAGCATGGAAAACTAATTTCTTGTGGTCCTTGTCCAGGCTAAAATCTTTGCCCCAGATATGTGCCTGAGACAAAGGTTTTGGGGCAGAGCAAGAACAGAAAAATCCTGGAATATTAATGGCATGGCAGCAGAAAAACCAAAAGTCACTGGAAGGCTGGAGAGGAGAGGGCGGTGTAGGCAAGCTGCTTGAATATGATGCTTGTGGGCTTCAATGGGGATGGTAAAGTAGGCCTCCTCTTCTTACAAGAACTGTCCAAACTTTTTTTCGCATGAATCCAGAACAATTCAAATTTTTGTCTTGCTTCTCTACTTGGCAGAAACACCGTTCTTTTGAACTGAAGCCGGGAATGGGGGGGGGGATTGTTTCTCATTACTTGAGCACCTCTAAACAAAAAGCTTTCTGGACACAACTTTGAAAGTGTGGAGCTAACTTTTTAAGTTTCCTTTTAAATGTATGCCTGTTTAGTATTTAAGGAAGCAAATTGTGGAGTGAGAACAGACCATCTTTGGAGCAAAAATATTACAACTGTCCCAAATTGTCATTTAGCAGGAAAGTAGTGCTTCAATTATGGGAATTTATGTTGCTTGAGAGTGAGATCAAGGATGAAAAAAGTAGAGGTTTTCCATTTCAATTTTTGAAATGTTGGGGGAGAAAACCCCCATTAAAATCAGATAAAATATTGGAGTGGGGTACATGCCGCAAGTTACCAATCCCTGTAAAGTAACTCTTTTGTCTTAGAAAGTGAAAAAAAATTAATTTCAGTATTTGAATCTACCACATTTTGAGAAATTAAACAGATGAGGTCACAATGAAAAATCCCAAAATCCTTATATACACATACACGTATATTAAACTGTTCCTTTTCAATGCAAGCAGCATTACGGAAAGTATGGAAAAGAATAATAGGCAGGAGAGAAGGACTATAAAAACAAATCGTACTAAATGTACCATTCACATCCTTGTACTGGTAACTCATTTTTGTATCCAGTCCAAAATTCTTATATGAAGAACATCAAGCCTATTTGTTTACAACTAAGTGTACAAATTCAGCACTCTTCATTTTACAAGATTATAAATATAGTTGTGCACAGAAAAGTAATTGATAATGCTTAAGTGATGAATCTGCATTTAATTGTCATTCTGTAGTAGAATCTGTACAGGCTCATTGAAGGATGCAGCTTTTCTGTCTGCAGAGTAGAGGATCTTTGATAGTTAGAAATCAGAAGTAGGAATTTTTATATTTAAAAAGTTGGAGAAAAGGTTTGGTATGGGATGTCAGATTTAAATAAAAGCAAAACTGGATAATTCATTTAGTAATTAGAGGGATAGTAAATACTACCTTGGCATAGTAGATTTCTCTTTTTCCTATGTAAAACTAAATATTATTTTCCTGCCAGGTATTCTCCTAATGGCTGCTTCAGAAAATGAAGATAATGATATCCTGTGGTGTATTAATCACGATTCTTTCCCTTTCCAAAAACCAATGATGGAAACCCAGGTAATTTTTCATTCTGTGCTTCATTGTTGTTTTAAAAGCAGCATTTGTAACAGAGAACTTAACATTTTCTTTCATCTTGATCTTTCTTAATTTGGTTGTTCATTTAAGTTGTCCTGCTGCTCTAATTCATTGGCACCTTTTTGACATTAACTTTCTTACAGTGTAGTAGCCACATCACAGATTCTGAACAGCTTTGCTCATTGCTAATACTAATGTGTATGTCTGTGTGATTGTTGACTATTGCCTGATGAAAAGGTGTTTTGATTCAGTTCTGGTTTAAAAGGAGCTTCAAGAAGGTGAAGAAAAATACATCTATTAAAGAGTTATTGATCTGGATTCAGAGTCTAGATTCGGTTTGGATAGTGAGATGTGTGACATAAATTTAATAAACCAATGAATTCACTTTGGGTAGACTAAACAATTGGAATGTACGTCATGCTTTACATTTTGTTTCAGACAAAAACAGCTGTCGATGGGCATTCTTGGGCACTTGCCGCCATAGATGAACAAAATGTTCCTAAGATTGTAACACCACTGAACAAAGAATTAATTCCAATAACAGATTATCCTATAGTTGTGCAACAACATATGTTACCACCAAAGAAATTTGTTCTACTGTCAGCACAGGTAGGCAGTACTTACTGTTTCTATGAGTAATCTAACTTTCTCTGTGTGAATGTGTGTCTATTACATATGCTATAAAAAACTGAGATGTAAAGTTCAATAGTAAGAAATGAAACACTGGTCCTCCACAGAATTACTTTCAGGATCACTTAATCACACTGTTTAGAATGCACAGTTTCATAGTGATTATTGATCCAATATGGAATTGTTTTGACATTTTCCATTTAGCTTAATTGAAATGCAATGGGAAGAAATAGTGTAATGTGCATGAACTCATCTACATTATAAATTTTCTGCAGTAGTACCCTACTACTGTTTTTATATAGTTTCTTAGCCTTTTGAAGGCTTTTAAGATTTTTTAAGATCTCTTTCTCAAATGCTTTCTGAAACTGTTCAGAAGTACTTAGATTTTAGAAAATGTCCTGCCTTGAGCTTCGCAAATTTCTCAAGAAATTTGGTCAAAGTTGCAAATTATCAGATCCTTCAATGTAACAGCTGTTGCTTGATAGTTAGCTATTTAGGGTACAATGGGTACAAAATAAAGATAATATGCTTGTAGTCTATAGTATAAACTGATTTTTTTTTAAGAAAAAAGAAAATGTTTACTTTCTAAGAATTAGATTTGGGCTTGTAACTCTGTACATGATCCTCAATTGCATAGGTTTGGGGAAAGTTTAAAGGTATATGCCTACAAATAGACATAAGATGTGTGTGCGTGCGTGCGCGCTGTCACTAATTTAGCTTCAAAGTGTTAGGTATTACAGCTGCATGTTTTAATATTAGGTTCAAGTTGACCTGTATTGATGTGGGGGATGTTCCTGCTGCGCTCATTATTCTCCAGTTTTGTAAAATGGAATTATGAGGTGCCTAATTTTTCAGAAATTAAATAAGAACTGTAAACATGTTATATAAATTTCCAACCATTTCCTACTTTTGTTTTCCATTAGGGGAGTTTTATGTTTCATAAACTCAGACCAGTGGATCAGCTAAGACATCTCTTTGTGTGCAATGCAGGAGGGGATGGAGAAGATATTGAAAGATTTTTTAAACTTCATCCAGTAAGAATTCTTAACTTCCTTTCTTAGCTGATTCGCACATCATTGTTAATTGTTCCCAAGACCTGTGTTCTGTTTAACGTTTGCCATCCATCTGATATTTGCTGCTGTAGCTGGTTTAGTAATCATAGTTGTGACCTTCCCTCCTAGATAGCTAACTTGTACATGAAAACAGTTATTGTATCTTTATCTGCTAAAACATTAAATGCCCAGTAGCTTTCATTTCTCCCTAACCCATACTGATGTCTTAGTGTATCTGATTTGCATCTACAGAAGCTATGAATTGTGATTTATAGACTACAGTGGTTGGTTTATGCATTTACACATATCAAATAAATAAGGGACTGAAGTCACAAAATAATGAAAAAAGAAGTACGTTCTGTGAAGCAAGAGAGTATTTTAGCAGAGCTTAGTTTATTCCTATAATATAAAATGTGGGCTTGCTCTGACAATATTAGATTTTAGTCCACCACGATGTACAAGATTATAAATAGTGTTATGCTTTCCACAATATTTGTAATTTGCAAGCCCAGTTGAATATCACATTTGTTATTAAAGGAAATAATACTATTTTACCACAGTTGTGGCCAGCTAAACACTTCTTACAAGATTGGAGATAAATATTAGTTGACCGTGTTTTCCCCAAAATAAGACAGGGTCTTATTTTCTTTTGCCCCACGAAATATGGCCTTGGGCTTATTATAGGGGGAGGGCTTATTGTTTTGGGGTTGCCGGGTACCTGCTCCCTTGCAAGTGGGCTCCCGAAGAGCCGGGCACAGCCAAGGCACGTGGTGCTCTGCCCGCTCCCCAGCTCCCGCAGCTTGGCACATTTGGGATACCCCCTAGGTCAGTGCATGGAGCTCTGCCCGGCTGGAGAAGGGTTTGCGCGAGCGCCTGTTCTGCCTGCAGCAAGCTGGGGGCAAGCGGAACAGGCGCTCGCACAACCCTCCTCTCCAGCCGGGCAGAGCTCCATGCACTGACCTAGGGGGTATCCCTAATGTGTCAAGCCACGGAAGTTGGGGAGCGGGCAGAGCGCCACATTGCTTGGCACCTTAGGGATAGCCCCTAGGTCAGTGAATGGCACTGCCCGGCTGGAGAGGGGATTTGCCAGGCGGCTGCTCGTGAG
The DNA here is from genome assembly GCF_964273705.1 of Natrix helvetica. Taxonomy (NCBI): domain Eukaryota; kingdom Metazoa; phylum Chordata; class Lepidosauria; order Squamata; family Natricidae; genus Natrix; species Natrix helvetica. Next base: position 20,747,886 of record NC_138552.1, on the reverse strand, counting down.
CGTGGTCACCTCATGGCTGCTTCGCCCCTGAGGCTGTGCCCGGCTCTTCGGGAGCCCGCTTGCAAGGGAGCAGCTGCCCGGCAACTCCCCCCTCCGGCCAGGTAGAACGCCACTCCCCAACCTAGCGGTATCCCGAAGGCGCCAAGCAACGTGAGTGCCTTTCCGCTTCCGCGGCTTAGTGCTTTCGGGATACCGCTAGTTTGGTGAGCAGAGGGGGGGGGTTGTCCAGGGGGCTTATTTTCGGGGGTGGGCTTATATTTTTGCCCATGTGAAAAATGTGGCAAGGTGTTAGTTTCAGGACAGGTCGTATTTTTGGAGAAACACGGTACTTTGTAGACTTAATTTAACTGTTCCAAGCAAGGCATTTAATTCTCCTCTATAGATTCATTTATTTTTATCCCAATATACCATAATTATAATAAAATATTTTACAAAATACATTGCGTAGTTGGATAAACAACCAGGTATTTACAAATTTTAGTAAGAATCCTATTATTTATGACCACTGATGAGAAAAGTTTCAATTTGCACTCCGATGTCATTGAGTCCCACTGAAGTCATTTGGAATTCAAATGTATGGGTTATTTTTGTTGTTTACATTTGTATGCAGCCTAACTGTCAATGACTCTGGGCTGCTTACAATAATCAAAGTAATTAAAATCAGTGCAAGGTAAAAGATGGTAAGTGTGATGAACCTAAGGGCTGTCATTCTTCCTCACCAAAGACACGAGTGAAGGCTTTTTCTTGCTAACCAAAATACCTCTTAATTCTTAACATAACTATTGTATAAAGATAGACCTACCATTTTATCTTATTATTTACTGATGGTTTTTGCAGGTAGAACAAGCTTGTGCTACTTGCCTAATCCTTGCCTGCTCTTCTGCTGCTTGTGATAGAGAAGTATCTGGCTGGGCTACTCGAGCATTTTTCAGGTAAAAATAGTACATATTTGCAGTAGAATGGGAGATGATAGTTAATCTGTTATATCACAACAAAATTGGATTGCTTTGACTTCTAGATGGAGTATATAAAATTTGGGGTTTTTTTCATAGCTTCCTCGTGCGATTTTCCCCCCTTTTTGGTACTCTTCTCAGTGAACTGGGGGCTGTTTTGTTGGAGGCCCACTGTTAGTTAATTCCAGAGCTATATATAATAAGTTCAAATGCCTCCAAAACTTGGTGAAGGAAGCAACAGCATGACTAGCATGAATCAGCAAGCACAGAGGGTGGGGAAGTATTTCTCATTTGGTGTGCTTCTGCTATCATGACGCTATGATCTGGGAAGGTAGTGGTGATGATCCCTTGTGATAGGATAGGATTGAATAGAATTCTTTATTGGCCAAGTGTGATTAGACACACAAGGAATTTGTCTTTGGTGCAAATGCTCTCAGTGTACATAAAAGAAAAGATACATTTGTCACGAATCATAAGGTACAACACTTAATGATAGCCGTAGGGTACATCTAAGCAATCAAATCATACTAGGAAACAATATAAATTGTAAGCAACAAAGTTACAGTCATACAGTCATAAGTGGGAGGAGATGGGTGATAGGAACGATGAGAAGATTAATAGTAATAGTAATGCAGACTTAGTAAATAGTTTGACAGTGTCGAGGGAATTATTTGTTGAGCAGAGTGATAGTGTTCAGAAAAAACTGTTGCTGTGTCTACTTGTCCTGGTGTGCAGTGCTCTATCGCATTGTTTTGAGGGTAGAAGTTGAAACAATTGATCTCCAGGATATGAAGGGTCTGTAAATATTTTCACAGCCCTCTTTTTGACTCGTGCAGATGCTCAATGGAAGGCAGGTTGGTAGTAATTGTTTTTTCTGCAGTTCTAATTATCCTCTGAAGTCTGTGTCTGTCTTTTTGGGTTGCAGAACCAAACCAGACAGTTATAGATAGGCATACCAGGCATCCTGCTCTACAGATGGCATGTGTTTGTGCCCAAGGCTGGGGTCCAGGAGCAAGTTGGGGTTGTTGCTGGTACATCTGTACTTCTTAATATCATTAAAGGATTAATGTTGGATTCCCCCGAGCCTTCCACTCTTTTGAGTATGGGAATCTAGTATGGCTCAGAAATCGATAGTCTCCATGGCAGCTATGGATTTTTCCCAGTGCAGACTGGTCCCCAATCATACCCACTTTTACTGGATCACACAGTCTTTAGGTCAGAACAGATGGAATGTGATCTGAAGGATATGAATATCAGATCTTCATCATTACGCGTTGTCATCCTATAGCTACTCACCACCACTAATCTCAGTAGAGATGGGGATTGATTAAGATGGCCCACTTTAGATGTCTAAGGAATCTGCCCAGTTTCCAGCAAATCCTTGGGAGGTTTTTTTTTCCCTGTCAGTAAGCCAGGCAATTATGCTACTGCCCTTGATCTCTGTAATATGAAGGTTTTCTAATCTGCTTTTTGATTTAAGTGCAACGTATTTGCTTTATTTTGATGCTATTAAAAAAATCTAAAAACAGGTTGCGATATTATGACTTTTCATCTAATCAATCACAGATATGGTGGTGAAGCTCAAATGCGGTTCCCCTCTAGTCTGCCACCTCCAAGCAATGTTGGGACAACATTAGGCTCTCCTCTTCTACCTGGTAAGTGGTGAATGTGATTTATGCTCTTTATATGTTCGTGTTGTGTCTCTTTATCTCTTGTTGGGAGTTTTTTCTATTTGTAAATCTTTATTTTACAGCATCTTGTATTTATTCTCTTTTTAAGTATTAGTAGTAGTGCTCGAGATCAGGATCTATTTATTCTGGTTCAGCTTTGAAAAAAGGCATGAATTCTCTACCATCTTTAAAGAAGAAGAAATAGGCAGTGCTTGTTTTGGCAAGAAAAATTGAAGCTTAAATTCATTTCTCTCTCTCTCTCTCTGACATGTCTCTGCTTGTATATCTTCTCCATATAAGCATTGAAAAAGGAAAAGCAATCAACAGATTTGTACAAATTGAACTTTTCTCTCCATTTCTGTTTCTTTCCTACATGCAATGCAAAGACAGATTTTTTTTTCTGCCGTCTTTACATTTGGCATCTCTTTAAAGTTTAAAAACTTTTCACATCTCTTTAAAAATCAAAAACAGTGCTTTCATAGTGGCCATTTGGGGATGAGAAGGAATGATTGGGTTTCTCAAAAAAGAATTTGTTGTTGTTAGTTGTAAAGTCGTGTCCAACCCATTGCGACCCCATGGACAACGTTCCTCCAGGCCTTCCTGTCCTCTCCCATCCTCTGGAGTCAATTTAAGCTCACACCTACTGCTTCAGTGACTCCATCCAGCCACCTCATTCTCTGTCGTCCCCTTCTTCTTTTGCCCTCAATCTTTCCCAGCATTAGGCTCTTCTCCAGTGAGTCCTTCCTTCTCATTAGGTGGCCAAAGTATTTGAGTTTCATCCTCAGGTTCTGGCCTTCTAAAGAGCAGTCAGGGTTGATCTCCTCTAGGACTGACCAGTTTGATCGCCTTGCAGTCCAAGGGACTCGCAGGAGTCTTCTCCAGCACCATAGTTCAAAGGCCTCAATTCTTTGGCGCTCAACCTTCCTTAGGGTCCAACTTTCACAGCCATACATTGCAACTGGGAAAACCATCGCCTTGACTATACACACTTTTGTTGGCAGGGTGATGTCTCTGCCCTCTCAATTCCTGGCAAATAGATGGGGAAAAAGGGAAGGTAGTGACAGATTTTATTTTCCTGGGCTCCAAGATCACAGCATATGTGGACTGCAGCCAAGAAATTAAAAGACGCTGCTGGGGAGGAAAGCTATGGCAAATCTAGACAGCATACTAAAAAGCAAAAGAGAATAGTGCTTTTCAAAACCCTGGGATATATCTCCTGAAATTTATTAGAGTTACATTCATATGTCTGACAGAAAGTGGTTTCCTTGTGATTTTTATGCATTAGGTTCACCTCTGCCTGCTGGTAGCCCCTACACTAATCCAAGCTTTTTGGCAACACCCGCACCAGGTATTTTATTTTATTTTATTCTTCAATAACTTCTTTCAGTTATGGAAACATATTACATACATATATAACTTAGCATATAATTAAGGTTAAACTGCACCATTAGATAATGGGTTAATATTTCAGGTTTGCAGCCTCCTACCATGTCCACTCCAGTATATACTGCAGTTGGTCATATGACGCAGCCTGGCGCTTCAATCAGTGGGATGATGTGCCCTGAGATCGTGTATTCTGGAAAGCACAATGGGGTCTGCTTATACTTTTCCCGAATAATAGGGTGAGTATGCTTTTCTTCTAAATCTAAGGCATTACCAGGAATATGCAAAACTCACTCTTCCAGGACAGAATATTCCACCAACAGCAGAACTTTGTGTTTTTCATCTAGATTATATTGTATCTGGCTGTTCTGTTAGTTTTCCAGAAATATATCTGGTTTGTGGCATTTCAGGTGTGGAAGAGCCTTTCTCTGAAACAGTGAGTTTTGCACACAGTGCGCAGATTGTTTAGTCGCAGCTTCAGTTTGTGGTACCAACTCACCTTTCACTAGCCCTATTTAAGTTTAAGGATGATGGAGGCACATAATGAAGTCTGTTTTAGTTAAAAGCATACATTTCCAGTCTTCATGAGCCTATGCAGGGAGAACATGGCCCAAAGTGTCATGACAGTATGTCTTAGATAGATTAAATTATTTTTGGCTATAATATGTGTATTGGCTCACTCTACGTTAATTTAAAAAAATGCTGAAGATACATTATTGTTTTTCTGTTTTGGAGGAAAAAAAACCTTAACAGTTTTGAAACTACCCCGGGTGTCTTTCATCCCTCTGCTGCAGCTCCCTGTCGCGGCAGAGGGATGAAGGAGCTGTTGCCCTGTCGCGGTGGTGGTGATGGCTGGAGCCTTTGTGTGGGAGCGAAGTGCCCCTGCACTGGCCAAAACAGCATTCCGCCTTTGTCACGATATATTTGCTGTTGCTGCCTCCATGGCCTGCCCGCTGCTATAGCAGCGCCTTGTGCAGCACAGTGAAATTTAGCGTGCTTTACAATGGGGAAAATGGGGTCCCCTCCTCCTGGAGCCCATTACGATGCAGAGCCATAATGCGACACTGTTCCACTTGTCCCTGGCAACAGCAACGTTATTGTTGGCTCACTCTTGCCTCCCGGATGAAAGAGTGGGAAAGAGAGGGAGGGAAAGAGAGAGACGAGAGAGAGGGAGAGAGTCATGTAACTGGGTGGGAGTGAGTGATGTTGAGTTGGCCACGCCCACCCAATTTTGTAGCTCCCAGTGATTTCTTTTCACTTTGGACCAGTTTCTTGGGATACTGGTCCAAATGGCTCTTTGAGTGTTTAAGGTTGCAGAACCCTAAACTAGCCATATATTTTTTTCTACTGTACAAAGTATCTTTCAGTGAAAGTTTCAATATGTTACTCTGATATGGTAGAAAAATAAATTCTCCAAACTTTATTTAAATAGTTCAATTATAATAGTTCATTGAAATGATGTGAAAAAAATCCAAATTTTGCTTAGTTATTGCTATGACACAGGTGACGTAGGATGGGCAGAGGCAGTCTATAATAGAGTCCTTTATTGCTCTGTTGAATTCTATAACAAACGGTTCTACAATAGCCAGTAAGGCTTCACCCCACACTTCCCTGAAGGCAGCCACCCACAGTCCAACAAATAAAAGCCAATGAGCAACAAAGCCAATTTGCTAAGACCGAGAGGAAGTCCAAAGATGAGGGGCATAGTCCAGAATCAAAGTCCACAAGGCAAAAGGCAAGTCGACAAGGCTAGGCACAGGCAGAAACCAGAGTCAAGGCTGAGTTTTTTCCAAAGCCATCATCTCTGAACGATATAGTCATCTGGTATGCTTTACAACAAAATTCCAGTCCCAATTGCCTTTCTAATTTAAAGATTATCTGTAAAATAGTTTGCCTGTAGATTTGGTAGTGAAAGGGGAACTAGTGCATATATTACAAATGGGTTACCTTTTGGAGTTAAAAAAAAGGGTGGGGAGGAAACCCAGCCCATCTTATAGTACAGGGGTGTCCAAACTTTTTGCAAGGGGGGCCAGATTTGGTGATGTGAAAATGTGTGGGGCCGATCATTCAGCCTGACATTCTTTGAACCCTTAACATTAAATGCGAATTAACTACCATATTTTTCGGAGTATAAGACACACCAAGATTTTGAAGAGGCAAATTAAAAAAAAAGTTTTTGCACTCTCCCCAAAACGGCCCATTTTTCGTGAAAACGGGCCTTTTTTAAAAGGGCATGAACAGCCCTTAAGAGGCTTCTAGAGTGCTGCTGGGGGAGGGGGGGGCAAAGTTGAGCAAAAAATGGGCCGTTTTTTGCTCATTTATGCCCTCCACAGTCCTCAGGAGTACTCTGAAAACCTCCTAAAGGCTATGCACAGCCATTTTGGTGAAGGGGGCAGAGTTTTGGGAGGCAAAAAATGCTGTATTCAGTGTATAAGGTGCACCCAGATTTTTAGCCTCTTTTTTGAGGGGGAAAAGATGCATCTTTATACTTCGAAAAATACAGTATTTTATGAAAGACTAAACAAATAACTCCAGTGGGGAGAAGAGGCTGCGGGCCGCTTGCAATTTGAAAAAGGGGCGCATTTGGCCCCCGGGCCGCACTTTGGACATGCCTGTTATAGTATAAGGAATTTATAAATTTTGAAAAAAACTTTCAAATGAATAACTGCCAAATGTATATACAGAATTTGTTACAGATGAATGCATGAATGCTTTTTCAATGCAAGTATTAGAAAAAAAGCATCCATTTATTGCATATGAAATAAACCTGTGTGTATTGTAAACTGGTAGTAGGATTGATATACAGATAACATGAAAATTTGCAAAGTAGATTTCTGACAGCATTCAAAGGTGAGTTGCATTTTCCTGCTTTTCAGAAACATTTGGGATGGAAGTATAGTTGTGGAGAGAGTTTTCAAGAGTGGCAATCGCGAAGTTGTAGCGGTAAGTGATGATGGGTATTAATGCATGCTTCTCAGAATTTTTAGTAAGGATTTTACTTGTGATATACAAAATGCTTTTATCTTTATGTGGGCTTGATCACAGCCACTTTAATTGAGGGCAAGTATGCACTGACTGTTATTTAACATCACTTGGAATGTGATTGGTTAATTCTGAACACAGCCACATCCCTACTTATAAGGGGGTATGAATACTCATGCAGCCACATTATTCCAGTTTTTTATTTTCATTTTCTCCCCACTAAACAATTCAGTTTGTTTTTAAATTGAATTGTAGAGATGATATATTAAAGATGGAAAGAATTCTGAAGTGATTTCTTTCTCTTGGTCTGGGGTTTATTTGTTTTTTTACGTCTCAAAACCTTGCATTTTAACCCAAGTGCCTAGACTTTCTATATCCATTGTATATTAAAGGCCCTGCTTGGAAAAAAGCAGAATGGTGCGTTTATTTGTGGCATGGCCTGCTGAAAATGGCTGTTTGAGAGCCTAAGGCCATGATAGCAAACCTATGTCATGCATGCTACCGGTGGCATGTAGAACCCTCTCTGCACGCATGCGAACTGTTGCACAGCTCAACTCCACCGCGCATGCGGGCACGCCTCCCATCAGCCAGTTGGTTTTTGGGTCTCTGCCACACATGCGGAGATGTGCATGCATGTGCGGGGGGCGGGGGGTCTCACGTACATGAGAGCATGGGGTGCGGCACCCCCTTGCACCCCGTTTTTTGTTTCAAGAGGCTTCAGGGAGGACTGCTAGGTCCAAAACAGAGCACAGGGGGTCGTGCGCATGCATGGAGGGGGTTAGAAGAGGAGAAAAAGGTTAGCCATCACTGGCCTAAGGGTATGGGGCCAAGGGTATGGAAACAGGAGTAATTTAGGCCTAAGCCTTTGCCTTTTTCTCCCTTAGGTTGAAAGCAGTGTTCCCCCACAACTATTAGAATCAGTGCTACAGGAATTAAAAGGGCTGCAGGAATTTTTGGACAGGAATTCCCATTTTGCCACAATAGGATCTCTTAGAAATCCCAGGTAAGATGGTTTTCATTCCTCACAATTGATTTTGAAGCAAATCATTAGAGCTATTGTTTTTAACTGTTCTGTTTAATGGTAAGTATTTCTGTTTTTGAAGCTGATTTTTGATTCCATAACAAACTTTTCAAATGAATGTATACATTTTCGTGCCAGCCGTAATTACAATAAACTAATTCTGATAAATATTTCTATGCAGTTTGGAGTGTGGCAGAGCAAGCTTTGTTCTTGCTGTTTGCTAGTTTTGGTGATCAGCACTTGGTGTAAGAAGGGTTGTAGGGACGAAAGCTGTCCCAACCTTTTGTTTTCAACATTTGTGGGTGCTGATACTGACATCATTCCTAGCCAGCATGGCCATTGGGATGGTAACCTGTGTCTGCTCCAATTTGTTCATTGCAATTTTAGCATGCTGTTTACATGGTTGCATTTGTTTTCTTTACAAAGTTTCATCAACCCAGCTACCCTGCAACAGCGCTTACTTGGAGCGATGCAGTATGACGTTGGAAGCTCTCAACAAATGCAGCAAGAAGTTCAGAGGAAGTTTCATGGTAAACTTGGGTTTTGGCACTATCATGTATTTTTGTTAGGGAGGAAAAAGTTGTGAGGAAAAAAAATCTTTGTTGCCTTGATGAAAAATCGTTTGTTTTTTCCCAAAAATTGATAGAGAAGAAATTGTCTTGTCCAAAAGAGATTGAGCTCATAATAGTCAATGAAGTCAACTTATCAACAGATAGAATGGGCATTCTGCAGATCCCATCAAGCAAAGAATGTTGGCTGGCAGGGACTAGAAGGCCAGCTTTTTCTACAGCAGCCCTTGCTCTATGGAACATCCTTTTTTTAATAAAGTTTTTTATTTTATTTTAATACAAACATACCATTTTTCATTAAACAGTGTGTCATGTGGGTAGAAATATTTTGTACAATGACAGTGAAAATTACAGCCATATTCATTATTTATCTATTCTTAAGTTTAGACTAATACATAACATGCTATTATAACAATCCCCTTCTTAACATATTTAACTTTATTAATACAATTTCCCTATTGCACTCCTACTTTCATTTCTATTTTTCATATTTATTCTCTAACCATTGATAAAAAAATTCCCATATACTATAATAGTCATATTCTTCCTTTTCTTTAACTGCAAGTGTTAATCTATTCATTTCTACTCTGGAAAATCATTTTTAGGAGATTAGAATGGCCCCAACCTTGTTAGCCTTTCATAAAGCTCTAAAAACCTGATATGCTCCTGAGGATTGGACACCAAGGGCCCCTCCTCTTGACTTTATTGTTAATAGGCCAGATACCTTGCTTGTGTGTGTACTTCAAATTACTGTGTTTCCCTCAAAATACAACATGTTCTGAAACTAAAGCCTTGCCACATTTTTCAGGTGGGCAAAAACATAAGTCCCCACGCCAAAAATAAACCCCCTGGACAACCCCCCCTCCGGCGAGGCAGAGCACCGGTCCCCGACCTAGCGGTATCCCGAAGGTGGCAAGCCACGGGAGCCGGGGGAGGGGCGGAAGAAAGGCACTCACGTTGCTTGGCACCTTCGGGATACCGTTAGGTTGGGGAGTGGCGTTCTGCCTGGCTGGAGGGGGGAGTTGCCGGGCGGCTGCTCCCTTGTGAGCGGGCTCCCGAAGAGCTGGGCACAGCCTCAGGGGCGAAACAGCCATGAGGTGACCATGCTCATGAGCAGCCACCCGGCAAACCCACTCTCCAGATGGGCAGAGCACCATTCACTGACCTAGGGAGTATCCTAAGGCGCCAAGCCAATGTGGTGCTCTGCCCGCCCCCCAGCTGCCGCGGCTTGGCACATTCGGGATACCCCCTAGGTCAGTGCATGGAGCTCTGCCCGGCTGGAGAGAGGGGTTGGGCGAGCACCTGCTCTGCCCCCAGCTCACCTGCTTCCCAGCCTCACCATGCCCTTGCAGCTGTCACCGAGCTCCAAGCAAAATTTCTTCTCCAGCTTCCAAACTCCGGAACTCGGCTTCGGATTCCAGCAGCGGCCGCTTTAGGAGTGTGCTCTATGGTTATGGGCAGGCTGCTGGAAGACCCATAGGCACAGAAAACACTCCTAGAGCAGCCGCTGCTGGAAGAATCGTAAGCTGAGTTCTGGAGTTTGGAAGCTGGAGAAGAAATTTTGCTTGGGCGGCGGCTGCAAAGACAGCTGGCCCAGAGCATGATGAGGCTGGGAGGCATGAAAGCTGGGGACGGAGCAGGCACTCGCACAACCCCCCTCTCCAGCCGGGCAGACCTAGGGGGTATCCCGAATGTGCCAAGCCGCGAGAGCTGGGGTGTGGGCAGAGCGCCACATGGCTTGGCACCTTAGGGATACTCCCTAGGTCAGTGAATGGTGCTCTGCCCGGCTGGAGAGGGGATTTGCCGGGTGGCTGCTCCTGAGCATGGTCACCTCATGGCTGCTTCGCCCCTGAGGCTGTGCCTGCCTCTTCGGGAGCCTGCTCGCAAGGGAGCAGCTGCCCAGCAACCCCAAAACAATAAACCCTCCCCCTCTAATAAGCCCAAGGCCATATTTTGTGGATCAAAAAAATATAAGACCCTGTTGTATTTTCGCGTAAAGACATTAGATATTTTAAATGTTTTTTACTATTTTAATGCTTCAATCCAAACCTAAGAAATTATTTGTGTTCAAGTTGAAATTTATTGCATTGCATTACTACATAAATGACCTAAACTAAATACACTTCCTTCAAGGCTGCTCACCCTCAGCAACTTTTAAAACGTGTGGACTTAAGCTTCCAGAATTCCTTAGCCAGTTATGTTGGCTAGGGAATTCTGGAAGATGAAGTCCACACATTTTTAACGTTTTTGAGGTTGCGAAACACTGCCTAAAATGATGGACGATGTCCCTTAGGCAAAACTGAATGAGTTTGGAGAGCCACACAGTCATATATTCTTTGTTGGTTTCTTGAAAAGGATTAGACAATAAGAAAACAAAAAGCAGCAATCCATGTTTTCATTTTACAGCAGAAGCACAGTTATCTGAGAAAGCTTCCCTACAAAGCATCCAACAGCTGGTGCAGAAAACTTGCCAAGCCCTGGCTCTGTGGAAGCTTCTTTGTGAACATCAGTTCAATATTATTGTAGGTGAGCTACCAAAGGTATGTAACAGCTACATTTCTTTTTATGTGGTTTTTGATATTAGGGTAACACAAAGCCATTTTAAAAATCTAGATAGGTTTTCCGAATATATTTTAAAATATAATATAAAAATCTAATTTTAATCAGAACACAATATAAGAGGGTGATTAACAGGCTATGTCAGTTTTTCTGCCAGCACAATTAAACCAATTTTAAACATGTACATATTTAAGGACAAGATACTATGTGTTGCAAATCATCTTTCTTAAATAGTTTTTCATAAATACATAAATGTCTGCTTAAGGTATATCAAGCTATTTGGGGTGTAGCAGCAATGTGGTTTTGCTTTTTTTAAAAGGAGTTTCAAGAACATCTGAAGATTACTACTTTCAGAGACCTCGTCATTAGAGATAAAGAACTAACTGGAGCCGTCATCGCTTCCCTTATCAACTGCTACATCAGAGACCATGCTGCTGTGGATGGCATCAGTTCACATTTACAAGACATTTGTCCGCTACTGTACAGCACAGATGATGCCATCTGTTCTAAGGTATTTGAGAGTAATCTAGTTTATTTAAACAAGCTAAAGTTAAGGGTACATCATGCTACCTGATCCAGGTTAATAAGAGATTTATTACCGGACGGGCTATGCATAAGGCTGAATATTTTTTTAAAATAAATACTATGAAAATGACTTGTTTTTTCATAAAATGCATTTATTGACAAAGTTGATTAGAAATAGCTGACTGTTAAGACATATTTCCTTATCACAAAATTGAATAGACATTTACTTGTACGTGACAGAAAACAGTTAGCCCATGGCTTCTCTAAACAAAGGATGGACAATGAGGCCAAAAGGTCACTGAAGGAAAAGATTTTAGATTAGGATGACAGGATATTAGCTTAGCATCAAGGCAGCTTAACTCTTGGAGATTGTCTTTTACCACCAATCCAGCTGATAATTGTGAATCCTTAATTAAGAATAGACATTGTCATTGACTGGCTAGATTCAGTCACAGATGGTAAATCCCCCAAAATGCCTTTGACAAATGACTTTTCCTTTGTGATTCCCAAACCACAGAAGACATGTAGGATGTTCTATTGTATTGTAAATTCTACCCAAAACTTACACAATGTACTAATTTGGCCTCTCATAAAGGAATTCTCAAGGAGAATATTACTGGTATGTGACACAATTGCCCATAATGTAGCCTTAACTGCAATGAGGATGAGGCAGCAAATACTGTGTAATAACACTACATTTCTTTAATACCTTCAAGATTTTGTCCTCTCCCCCTCCTTTTTCTTTTTAATTCATAATTTCTTTTTAATTATTATTTTTATGAACTATGTAGAATACTATATATTTGTTCAGTCATTTATTTATTCCAGGTTCTTTTGTCTCATGAGACAAAAGAACCTGGAATAAATAGGTCCTGAAATAAAACTAGAGATGATTGGAAGGTAAAGCTGAAAGTGATCCCAGTAGTAGTACCACAAGCCATAGGGCCTGTGACTTCTAAGCTGAGAGAATGGCTCTAACAGACCCTAGGAACATCAGAGCTCTCTGCCCAGAAGAGTGCAGTGTGTGGAGCAGCTAAAATACTTTGCACAATCTCTCTCTCCCTCTTACACATGCACTCAGAAACACAAAACCACAGACACAAAAGAACATCCCACTCCTGGTTGAAAATCAAATTTAACATTTGTATTATTTATTTATTATTTATTATTTATTTATTTATTTTATTCGATTTATCAGTCGCGCCCTTTCCGCGAAGGGACTCGGGGCGACGTACAATCAAATATATAGGCGTGTGGCATGGAGGAGGTAAATACATCAACATTTAACAATTCAAATAGAAATAAAAGCCACAAAGTTAAGATAAATAACAGTAAAATTACAACAATTAAAACAGTTAAAATACCCCAAAAAATTAAATTTACAGTTTAAAATTGCCAGGGAGGTTAGAGAGTTCTAATTAAGCCAGGCCGGCTAGTTGGAACAGGTGGGTCTTGAGTTTCGTGCGGAAGGAGCGGAGATCAGTCGTTGTCCTAATATCTGGGGGGAGGTCGTTCCAGAGGGCTGGGCCCATCACAGAGAAGGCCCTACTCCTGGGCGCCGCCCTCTGGCACTGCCTAGTGGACGGCACCCGGAGGAGTCCCTCTCTGTGAGAGCGGATTGGTCGCAGGGATGTATGGGGCAGGATACGATCCCGCAAATAACTAGGTCCTGTGTATGACGAATATGACTCAAAACAGATACTTGTAATGTAAAATAATGTTTAATTCTCCATTTGATGTTTGTTTTAAATCTCACAGTTTTAAATCTTACAGAATACGACCAGAATCTTCTCTCAATAATTTCCTGTGGTGAAAAATTGACTTTCAGGCAAGGGGTTCAAAGACAGATACAGAATGAAAATAAATTGATGTCTGCTTATGTTATTCCAGGCAAATGAACTACTGCAAAGGTCCAGACAAGTTCAGAACAAGTCAGAAAAAGATAAAATGTTAAGAGAGTCATTGAAAGAATACCAAAAAATTAGTACTCAGGTGGATCTTGCCAACGTATGCATACAGTATAGGCAAGGTAAGATGCAGTTATTTGCTCAAAAGCTTCCACGTCAACATCTTTTCATTTCAGTTATTGCAAGAGTAATAATATGTATCGGTACGGAAACAGATTTACTCAATCAACAAGACTTTAAAACAACAGAGAAACAAATAGTTGAATTAGTTTTACATTTATGAGGCATTTTGCCTAATATCTTTTCCTCCCCTTCTTTTTAATTTTAAGTGCGTTTCTATGAAGGTGTGGTAGAACTTTCTCTGACAGCTGCAGAGAAAAAGGATCCCCAGGGCCTCGGACTTCATTATTACAAAAACCATGAACCAGAAGAGGATGTTACTGGCTGGCAGGCTTTCCAGGAGAGGTGAGTATTTTGGAAAATAGAAGGGATTTTTTTCCCCCAACAAAATACTTTCAGCAAAATATTATTGGGGAATTCTAATATACAGGATAAACTTTAAATTACTGTTAACCGAGATATCACTCCCAAGGATACGTTGTCATCACATCAGTGGTGGTATTCAGCAGGTTCTGACCAGTTCTGGAGAACTGGTAGCAGAAACTTTGAGAACCAGTAAATACCATCTCTGACTGGCCCCACCCCCATCTATTCTCTGCCTCCCGAGTCGCAGCTGATTGGGAGGAAATGTGGATTTTGCAGTAACCCACCACTGCATCACATACAGGTTACATTTAACTTAATGACTACAATTGGGACCAGAATGTCCCTTGCTCTGCAAGGCCATTGTAAACTGAGTCACGCCCAATTTTTTTTACAACTTTTTTTTTAGATGGTGGTTAAACATATCACTGCAGCTGTTAAGTGAATCTCATAGTCATTAAATAAATCCAACTTCTTCCCCCCACTGACTTTGCTTGTCAGAAACTGGTTGGAAAAGTCACACATGGCAATTACATGACCTCAGGATGCTGCACCCATCATAAATACATGTCAAATGCTCAAATTTGATCATATGATTGTAGGGATGTTGTAAGTGCGAGGACTATTCACAAGTCACTTTTTTTCAGTTCTGTTGTAACTTCAAATGGTCATTAAAAGAAATCGTAAGTTGAGGTTGTAAGTTCTTTATCGAATTTATTATTTTTTAAAATTTGTATTGTAGAAAATGTATAAACATTCCAATCTCTGCTAAGCTTATGCTCAAGTAAGATGTCACCTGGAATGTGTGTGATAAAATGATAAAACTTGAAGACATTGATGTACATTGGTGTTTTCTCCCCTCATGAGCATGTTATTCCACTTGGCATCTTTTTACAGGTTAAATTGTTATAAATGCATCACAGACACCCTTCAGGAGCTGGTTAATCAAAGCAAAGCTGCCCCTCAGTCTCCCAGTGTGCCCAAGAAACCGGGTCCTCCTGTTTTGTCCTCTGATCCCAACATGCTGAGCAATGAGGAAGCAGGACATCATGTAAGTGCTACTCAAGTCATATATTGAGGAGTTCCTTAGGGATGAATAAGATTTCTTGGATTGTTTTTTAAAATCTATTTATTTTTCTTATTAAAGCATAATAACTTCTTGCATACAAGATTTTCAGAGATTAATCTCTTTCTCTCTCTCTCTGTGAGTGGCAAATACCACTCACTCATCACGAAATCTCCAGAATCGTAAAGCCTACAAACTTGAAATTTGGCACATATGTTCCTCTTGGCTTCTACATGCTCGCTAAAAAGGATTTTTCAAAATGACCATCATCATCATGCTAATGAGTTCTACTCCCCCTCCCCACCTGAAAAGAACTCTGTTCCAGCTGCCAGTTGCCTTATATTAACACGCTCTGATGCTAAGGAGTTAGACATTCTACTCCCCCTCCCCACCTGAAAAGAACTCTGTTCCAACTTCCAGTTGCCTCATATTCCGTTACCTACCTCAGTTCAAACTGGCAGATATTCCTCTCCTTTATTCAGGAGCGGTCTGGGGCTCCTAACAGTACTAAACATTGGTACCTCACCAAAATATCTACGCCTTCCACCTATGGAACTGCTTCCGGACTCAAGGTGGTGGGAGTGATATTCCCATATGTGTTTCAATCACTGACCACCACTGAGCCAACGGATTATGAACCAAATTTATCCTGCATAGCCCGGTCAGATAGTTTCGTCGTGAAGCCCAGGTATCCAGCTAGTTGGAGTAAAGAAATATTCAGTATTTAGTACTTTAGTAAATACTGACGTATTCAGTATTTAATACTTTGGTATATGGCTATTAAGAGTCTTTTTTCATTATTCTAGAAGTGAAGGCATGCTTTACATTCTTGCAAATCTCACAAATAACTTTTAAAATGTATCTGTCTTCCTGATTCTAGTTTGAACAAATGCTTAAACTGGCTCAACGGTCCACCGATGAACTTTTTAGTATTGCCCTTTATGGCTGGTTGATTCAGGCTGATTTATCAGATAAACTGCTGCAGGTAAGATCACAGAACAGCTTGATACACATAACTATAGTTTCTGCTTCAGTTTCAGAAAAATAATGGATTAAAAACGGCAATGGCAAATTGATGAGATTCCTACCACCATTTTTCTAGGTAAACTCTCCCTTTCTGGAGCCATATCTGGCACGCATGGCCAAAATTGATCAAAACAAAGTTCGCTATATGGATTTGCTATGGAGATTTTTTGAGAAAAATAGAAGTTTTAGTAATGCAGCCCGGGTGCTTGCAAAATTGGCAGACATGCACAGGTACTATATCTTTTTTTTCTTTGAAGACTTCAATTATGATTGCATTATTATTCTATGGATTATTAATTACATGGCTTTATCATCTAGCACTGAGATTTCACTTCAGCAGCGCCTTGAATATATTGCCCGTGCCATCTTGAGTGCTAAGAGCTCAACAGCGATATCGCCCATAGCTGCAGATGGGGAGTTTTTGCATGAATTGGAAGAGAAAATGGAAGTAAGTAAAAGCTGATTTGCATGGCATTGATGCCAGTGTTGCTTGAAGGAGACATGTAATTTTTTTTTCATATTGTTGTAATTAAAAATGAAGAAGTATTTTTAATCAACATCTTTCATCTGTGATTACTTTCATTTATTAAAAACATGCAGAACTATTATAAGCACAGTAATTATAAAAGTTTAAACTTTTCATTTAAATATTCTTGTATTTTTAATCAGGTTGCCAGGATACAGTTTCATATACAAGAAGTCTTACACCATCAGTGTTCTCATCATTCTTCAGTGCAAGATGCAGTTTCCCAGTTGGATTCTGAGTTGATGGAAATTAGCAAGGTATCTGAACTTCACCATTCTAGGTTCCAATTCTAAATAGCTTGTTTGTTGGAATATATATTTATACCTTAATTTATTTTTCCTATTCATACTTTGAAAACTGCAGCTGGCTTACTGTCTGTCTGTCTTATTGGCTATTTCAGGTGAAGATATGATATTTAGTATTTTCATTACTTAATTAGTGTAAAATAATGTTTTCCATTTCTTACAAGTGACCACATTGTTGTTATTTTGCCTTTTTAAATCTTTAGCTCTATGGGGAATTTGCAGATCCTTTCAAACTCTCTGAGTGTAAATTGGCCATTATACATTGTGCTGGACATTCAGATCCTATCTTAGTGCAAACTCTTTGGCAAGAAATAATTGAAAAAGGTAGGTGTTTTGTAAGTTGAATAAGTCTTTGTCAGATCATTTTTCATCTCTTGATTTGTCATTTATATTTTCACTTTTAACAATCATTTCTGTCTTTTGGCAACAGTTTCTTTATTTTCCAATACTCCTACCTTTTTGAGATTTTCTCTTCCACTGCTGTCAATAATTGCCATCTCCCAGTTTCAAAGGTCCTTTGAAATGTTTTGATGTCATCCTGCAAATTTCACTCTATTTTCCCCTGCCTGGAACTTTAGTCTCTTCCAGTGTTCATTCATAAATTTGTTAAGTTTATTTTCAGCTTTCCACCCATATTGCATTTCTTCATAGAATAAACAACTTCCATTCACGTGAAAATGTTATTTTATTTACTTAATTTTTCAGGGCTCTTAGCAAAAGTTCTAATCAGTAAAGGAGAATAGTTGTAGGTCATGTTTGAAACAAAAATCCTTGGTATTCTCTGAGTTTGGTTCTTTTCTTGGAGACATTTCATTAACCAAATTAGGTAACGTCATCAGTGCACTGATGAGGTTACCTAGTTTCAACTGATTGGAGTACAAATGCATTCTCCAGCTGATGGCGCAGGAGGGTCCAGGAGTGTGTTGTTCAATCCTTATTTGTCCCAGAGACTGAGTCAGAATTTAAGCCACACCTCCAGCTTCCTCTGCTGATATCCAATTCCGAATCAGTCTTGCCTGAAAAGAGATGTAAAAAACCTTTGCTGTTAGTGAAAATTGGTTTTCTTTCCTAGAATAGTTGAATTTTTTTTCTTTTAATTAAATTGATGTTGCTACTGGATGGAAGGTGTTTGAACTTGGCTCACAAGTTCTTTCTTCCACCTGCTTGTGCTAGAGTAGCTAATTGTATGGGCTAGATCCTGCTGAAGGTCCCAGGCTCCTCGCAGGCAAGCTCGGAGTCCTTTCCGCAACCGTTTAAATTGCTTCAGATTACTGGCAAGTGAGCAGGCCAGGGAGGTTACCCTGCATTGCCGCTGGCTCTCGGGGTGCAGCGGGCAGACATCGAGGCTGTGAGTGCAAGGAGCGTGTGTGCGGCACGCCGGCATTCCTGCGTCGCTGCAAATGGTCCGGAACGACAGGAGGGCACGATTGGCGATGGCTGTGAATTGTGGGGCCGACCGGATGATCTCGGGGCCGTTTGCTCACCCGCACCATTGGTTTTGTCCAGAGGCTTCTCCCTCTGGGAGAGAATGAGGCCCTGGGAGCGGCCATTTTGGGAGAGCTTCTTGGCCATCTTGGGAAGGTCCTCGTGGCAGCGGCTATTTTGTTAGTGGCCATGAGGTGGCAGCCATTTTGTTGAACCTCTGGGGGGAGTCACATGATCGGTGGCCATTTTGTTTCCCCTTTTTTTCTCTGCCACAAGACTCATTAGGACTGCAGGCTCCGGTGAGATCAGTCACAGATTAAAAATAGGAGTTTTTCGCTGTGTTGGTTGTTGAACTGGTAAGGTGCGGCCTTGGGCAGAGAATTTGCTGCAAGACCATGGCTGATTCCTGCGGTGAAGGTAGCTCTGGGACGACTTCTGCAGCTCCTTCAAAGAGCTCCAAGAAGAGAAAGGGTTCCCCACAGGATCCTCCTCCACTGGTGAAGCAAGCTCCCTCCAGGCAAGGGGGTGCAGGGGATGGGGAGAAGACCAAGCAGGGAGGCGGAGATAAGGCCCTTTTGCCCTCAGTGAGGTCCACACACACCCGTCTGATGGCGGCTCCACTTTCTCCATCCCCTTCCCCTTCAAGGATCTCTGGATCCCCAAGGGCAGGTTCGATCTCACCCCCACTCTCGGAGGTGGAGGACGAGGAAGACGAGTACCATCAGCCTACATGCATTATGCCTGTTCCTGACCCAGGGTATAGGCACAAGCTGGCACCCAAGCCTGGGCCTAGTCATGACATTGGTGAATTTGAGGACTTACCTGATAACATTCAATCTCTTATTCATCGAGCCATTGCACAAGTTTGGCCTGTGACTGGAATTCCTATCCGTCCCCCCGAATGCCTTTCGTACGTTTATGCCCTCCAAGTGCGCACTTAAGAGACAGCTCATGTGCCAGGCGATTGACCACCTGGTGGAGATCCAGGTGGTATAGGTGGTTCCCCAAGAGGACCGGGGCAGGGGGTTTTATCCCAACCTCTTTGTAGTTCCAAAGTCCTCTGGGGATTGGACGGCGATCCTTGACCTTAAACGGTTGAACCGTTACTTAATTTACAAACGGTTCAAGATGGCATCCCTTCGTTCCATCCTGGAAGGTATCAGGGAGGGTGACTACCTCACGTCCATTGACTTGATGGAGGCTTATCTTCATGTAGCTATCCTCCCTGAGCACAGGAAGTTCCTTAGGTTCTCCTACGCTGGTGAACACTACCAATATAGAGCTCTTCCCTTCGGCCTTGCCTCGGCGCCCAGGACTTTTACAAAGGTCCTGGCAGTCCTGGCTGCCCATCTCAGAACAGTTCCCATCAGGCTTCATTGTTATTCAGATGATATCCTCCTCCAGGCGGAGTCACCGCAGAGGTCCCTTCAAGACCTAAACCTAACAGTGGAGACACTACAGAGGTATGGGTTCTCAGTAAACTTCCAGAAGAGCCACATACGACCATCTACCGGACTGTTGCATTTGGGAGCGATTATAGACTCCTTCTCCGGCATAGTGTTCTTGTCCCAGGATCGTAAGGCTAGCCTGGTAAAACTGGTCAACCAGGTGCAGGGAGAACGGCGCGTGCCCATAGTTACCTTATCCCAGTTGTTGGGGAAGATGATTTCATGCATAGATCTTGTTACATGGGCGAGCTCCATGCTAGAACCCTCCAGTGGTTCTTGCTCCTGTACCAAAGGAGCTAGTGCAATGCCTCATCCTTCCAGGTCCGAGTACTCCCCCACGTGAGGATCTCCCTGAGGTGGTCGACTTCGCCAGCATTAGCCAAAGGTGTGGGTTCAGGGAGCCGGAGGGACTTATCCTGACCACAGACGCGAGCCTTTATGGCTGGGGGGTATTGTTGGAGAAACAGCTGGCCCAGGATTGGTGGTCCCCTCGGGACCTTACACAAAACAAACTGGCTGGAGCTGTGTGCGGCTCATCTGGCCCTTCGACACTTTCAGGCCCTTGTAGAGCAAAGACACGTCCTACTCCTGACGGACAACATGGCCACGAAGGTGCATGTAAACAGGCAGGGTGGGACGCACTCCAGAGCCCTCTGGGTGGAATCTCAGCACCTGGGCCATTGGGCAGAGAGGCACCTGTTGTCCATCAAGGCAGAACACATATCCGGAGGCGCCAACCACCAGGCGGACTGGCTCAGCAGGGCCACGGGGGACCAGACGGAGTGGCAGCTGGAACCAGAACTGTTTGAGGAGATCTGCAGGAGATTCGGACGTCTCTGGAAAATGCCCAGCTCCCCAGGTTTTTCTCACGGTTCTCGACTCGGGGAGCAGAGGAGAGCAGTGCCCTACACAGCAGGTGGCCCCCAGGTCTGCTTTATGCGTTCTCCCCTTCCCACTGATTCCAGGGGTGCTGGGAAAGATAGCGCACGAAGGGGCGGAGGTAATCATGGTCGCCCCGTACTGGCCACGCAGGCCAGAACTGTTAGGTCTATCCATTGCCAAACCCTGGAGTATCCCACAGGAGAAGATATCCATATGCCAGGGGGTCCTGGTCCATCCAGAGCCGCAATGGTTCCAATTGACCACCTGGTATTTGAGAGGGAGATCCTGAGAGAGGCAAGGTTCTCCTCACAGGTGATTCGAACCATCCAGATGCCCGGCCACGACCAGTATTTATAATGACACATGATCCACTTTTTGTACTTGGTGCCGTAAGGCACATGTGGATCCCAAACGTTCCTCGCTCCCGAATATCCTGGACTTCCTTCAGGATGGGCTCGATAGGGGATTAACCCATAACACACTTCGGAGACAAGTCTCGGCCCTGTCGACTGTCCTGGTCTTGGACGGCTGGGAGAGCCTGGGCCGTCATTCGGTGGTGAAGAGGTTTCTACGGGGGGCGGCAAATCTTCGGCCCCCGGTAGCTCACGGGTTGCCCTCTTGGGATTTGTCCACAGTCCTCCTGGCCCTAGTGTATCCTCCTTTTGAACCGCTGAGGACTGTGTCCTTGCAGTTCCTCACATTAAAGGTGGTTTTCCTGGCCGCCATCATGTCAGCTAGGAGGATTTCAGAGTTAGGTGCCCTCTCTGTCAGGGAGGACTTTTGTATTTTCCAGCCAACACAGTGGTTCTGAGGCTTGATCCCGCCTTTATCCCAAAGATAAACTCCTACTTTCATAGGGCTCAGGAGTTAATTTTGCCGGACTTCTGTCCCAAACACTCTCATAGACAGGAGAAATCCTGGCACAAGTTGGACGTGCGGAGGGCCCTCCGTATTTATATAAGGAGAATGGCGCCTCACAGAAAAGCGGAGGCATTGTTTGTTTCTTTCCCACCTTCTGCCGTGGGTTCATGGGTGTCCTCTTCTACTATTGGACGCTGGTTGCGAGCTTGTATTGCCAGAGCTTATGAGGCGAAGGGCAAGCGGGTGCCCCAGGGATAACAGCTCATTGAACTAGGAGTGCGGCCACCACGGCCGCGTGGAACACTCAGGCTCTGATCGGAGACGTTTGTAGAGCTGCAACATGGGTTTCCCCTCACCTTTCATTAAGCACTATAGATTGGATGTGTTCGCATCTGGGGAGGCATGATTTGGGCATAGGGTGCTGCAAGGAGTACATGCGCCCTCGAGTACCACGAACCAGTGAGTTCCTGCCCTAGGGACTGCCGCTTTGGTATGTCCCACTCCTGGACCCTCCTGCGCCATAAGCTGGAGAAGGAACATTGGTCCTACCTGAACGTTCTTCTCAGTGTGGTGCAGGACGGTCCAGGTCCCACCCTAGTTATTGGTTTTGGTTAGGTCCGGGTCCCTGGGGGCTACTAATGCTGTGGGCAGGACCTGTACTTCTTTCATTTCTCTAGTTGGAGCTACGCCTCGTCGGAATTGGATATCAGCAGAGGAAGCTGGAGGCGTGGCTTAAATTCTGACTGTCTCTTGGGCAAATAAGGATTGAACAACCCACTTCTGGACCGTCCTGCGCCACGCTGAGAAGAATGTTCAGGTAGGACCAACATTCTCTCTCCTTGTTTGGAGCGCTCCAGTGAATGAAGCTTGCCATCAGTCATTGCCATGGTATTATCACTACTCATTGGGAGGCATCTAATTTTCATCACCTGGACATCCGTTTATTGTATCTAATTATATTGAGTTGAAGTTTGAAAGAACATATGTAATAGATTTCCCATTTTCTTTCAGCACTGAGTGACAGTCTTGCAATGAGTGCTCCTGATAGGATGCAGGCTCTTAGTCTGAAGATGGTAACGCTTGGGAAGATTTATGCTGGAACACCACGCTATTTCCCTTTAGGTATATAAGTCAATTTTAGGTATTGAATAATATAGTTGTCAAGAAGGAAGTTGAAAGAAAATTTGAAAAAGTCCTACTGCTTGTTTTTCTTGAATCTGTACCAAATACTTACTTCAAAATCTTCAAATGGTAGAATCCAGAAATACTGTTTGTAGGCTTCGGTGTTCTGCTTGTCATTTAAAACCAAGAGGCAGAGCAGAAGTGGGAAAAGAAAATGAGGGAAGCCATCCGATTCCGGAATTGTATCCAAGCAAATATTTTAAAGGCTTACATTTTACCTTTTGCCTTGTTAGTTGCTATTACTTTGATAAATAGCAAAAAAATATTAGTCAAGATAGTAGCAACTAAGAGTGTCCTATGTGTGAATTCTCAAGACTTTGGGTTTGGCCCTTTTAATCTAATGTGCTCAGATATGTCTATTTCTTTCTATGCCCAAGACTCCTTGGTCTCACTGACACTGAGTCCCAACCCATCTTGTCATGGGCAACAAATGTCTCTGTTCTTTACATCAAGAGACTGGTCAGATGGAGTCAAGAATGTTCTCTGGTTCCATAGATGAAAAAAAAAAGAATAACATCATTGCCATAAATTTATGCAAGAATTTAATATTTTATTGCATTTTATTTTTTCCTCAGATTTCTTAGTACAATATCTAGAACAGCAAGTTTGTTCTTTGAACTGGGATGTGGGATTTGTAACTTATACAATGCAAGAAATTGGTGTCCCACTACCACGGCTTCTTGAAGTATATGATCAGCTCTTTAAAGCACGGGTATGAGAGTTCACAATCTAGTTTTCCGTTTTATTTATGATTTGTATTATAACAATTCATGGGATGAGAATACTTCTGTTTAGATGCAGAACTATGAGATGCTCAGTTAGGAAGTTTTTGGGTGATTATACTTACAGACCATTAAGTTTCCAAACTATGAATGTATTTTCCGCCACCTATCAAAGTTAGAAATATGTATAAAGAAGAAAGATGTGCTATATCTTTCCTCTTTAGGTGAAAATGAGGCCTTTGAGTTAAAAAAGGATTTGCCTGGTTTTCTTAGTTCCAGAAAAAAAATAGATAAGATTGAATTTTTCGAATGGGAGAAATGTTAAAGACCACTGGGCGGAATGGGGTTTAACACATTTTCAACAGTGCTAGTGCAGGCAAGAGCAGTGTTTACCCATTATCAAAAACAGGATCATTCACAGGGGAGGGTGATTCTTATTGGAAATGACTTCTTGCTAAAAAAAAAAAAAAAAGCAATGAAAATGGGTGTTGGTTACTCACCTGATACGCCCCTTCTCAGACATCATCCAGACATGGGTATTCCAGCTAATATCCAATAGGACTGGGTCTACCAAATTGACAAGTCCCGCCCTCCGTGCTAGCCTCTCCAGCTTAGACGAAGGAAGAATAATGGTAGACTGCTGTGTCACTTATAGATAAAAATGTGATCTCCTTATTGAAATAAAAAAACAAAGATTAGTCTGAACAAAATACTCCCTGGGTGGGGCTGGATGATGTCTCCACCATTTGGAGAAGGGGCGTATCAGGTGAGTAACTAACACCCATTTTCCCAGTAGGTGGAGACATCATCCAGACATGGGACATCCCAAAGCATAATCTGTCCCATGGGAGGGAACTGAGTGAGGACTTAAGAATCCTGTTGAGCCACCACCCGCTGCAATACTCACCGTCTGAAATCTGCATCTGCTGACACATATCTGTCTATTCTGTAGTGGCGGATGAATGGTGATGGCGTTGTCCACGTGGCTGCCCTACAGATCTCCTCCAAGGGGGCCTAAGATGACCAGGCAGCTGAAGTAGCTGCGCTGTGTGTAGAGTGTGCAGTGATTTGTGGTGGAACCGGAAGAGATAAGGCGATATATGCCCTGGAAATAGCTGAGCAATCCCAACGTCCAATGTCTGTAGGAGAAGCCTTGGACCCCTTCTTACCTCCAGGTTGGAAACGTATAAAGAGAGATTCTGACCATCTGAATTCCGCCATGCGCTTGATGTACACACGCAAAGCCCGACGCACATCAAGACAGTGCCTTTGCGTTCCATCCGATGTACTGGATTGGGACAAAAGTCCGGAAGCACCAATTCTTGTGCCCTATGAAGTACGGAATTTACCTTTGGTACAAACGTAGGATCCACACGGAGGACAACTCTGTTCGGATGAAATATGCATAAGTCCTGTCTGGAAGACAATGCTGCAATATCGAAGAACCGTCTGGCCATAGTGACTGCAACAAGAAATATAACCTTGATTGTAAGATGATACAGAGATGCTGAATGCAGAGGCTCAAACGGAATCCCTGTTAATGCCTCAAAGACCTTGTCAATGTCCCAAGAAGAAAATTTATGTATCGTAGGAGGCTTGTTGGTAGCGCTTCTAAGAAAACTGCAAATAAGTAGCTGATGTGAATGCGGCTTGGAAGAATCTATGGACAGAACCGAAGACAACGCCGCCACCTGATGACGTAGCGTATTTGGGGACAGTCCCTTGTGAAGTCCCAACTGAAGGAACTGAAGTACATTAGGTATAGATGCCTGCAATGGTGGAATTCGTTGTATCTGACACCAGGAAGAGAATTGATTCCAATGGCGTCGTAAATTCGATTAGTGGACGCACGCCTGACCGCCTGTATAGTTCTTATTACCTTATGGGATAAATTAGCTGCTGCCAAGGCCTCCCGCTCAATCTCCAAGCGGTGAGACAAAGCCAGGCTAGATCTGGGTGCCGGTGAGAGACTTGTAGAAGAAGAGAATGGAACTGAGGAAGCTGCCACTGAGGACCCACTGACAGGTTGATCAAGTCCGCAAACCAAGGCCTGCGTGGCTAATGGGGCGCTATAAGAATCAGTTCTGCTTCCTCTATCAACATTTTTCTGATGACTCGCTGAATCAGTGAAATTGGATGGAACGCATACAGAAGACCATGTGGCCAGCTGCACTTGAATGCATTGGTGCCCTCCGCCCCCATAGTCATGTAGCGTGTGAAGTACCTGGGGAGCTGATGGTTGGTCTGCATCGCAAACAAATCCAGAATTGGGCGACCGTACCTCTCCGAGAGTTGTCGGAAAATACTGTGATGAAGGCTCCATTCCGCCGGGTCGGTGTTTATGCGGCTGAGGCTGTCCGTCAGCAGATTGTGAACGCCTGAGATATGTTCTGAGCGAATAGAAAGTAGATGTATTTCCGTCCATGCCACTAACTGGAATGATAAAGTCATTAGAATCTTTGATCGCATTCCTCCCTGCCTGTTTATATGCGCCTTTGTGGTGGTATTGTCCATGAGGACAAGGACGTGCGCATTGGTGACTATTTCCCTGAAATGGCATAGCGCGAGATACACTGCTCGTAGCTCTAACCAGTTTATACTGTTCTTTGATTGGACCGGGACCAAAGTCCCTGAGCTACGTGATCTTGAATGTGAGCTCCCCACCCCAGAAGACTTGCGTCGGTGGTGAGGACCAGTCGTTGAGGATCCCTGAACAGAGTGCTCTGTCATAGCGCTGGGGACATCCACCAACGTAGAGAAGTCCTTGCCTCTGGAGTGAGACATACACAAACTTTTTAACAGCTGCTGTCGGACCGCTGGTAGGGAAGCAGAAACTACTGCAGATGACGACTGTGGAAGTGAGCCCACGGCACAATGTGAAAACACGACACCATCTTCCCTAGCAGCTGCGACAATTGTAGTAGCTGAACCTTGCGCTGCAGCCGTATGTTGGAGACCAACTTGCGAATGCTCACTCTTTGCTCCGGAGATAGAAAAACCTTCCCTATGCTCGTGTCTATAACAGCCCCTAGATGTGTGAGGCGAGTGGCAGGAGTTAAATGACTCTTTGGCATTGACCAGGAATTCGTGATCATGGAGCACCTGAAGAGTAGTCTGAATGTTCCTGTGGCCCAGGTGTGTCATTCTGGACAACAATAAGATGTCGTCCAGGAATGCGGATAGGCAGAACGCGTAGATGGGCTGCAAGAACCGCAAGGACTTTTGTGAAGACCCTCGGAGCTGATGAGAGGCCGAAAGGGAGAGCCCGATATTGGAAGTGCTTTCCGGCATAATAAAACCGGAGAAACTGCCTGTGGTCTTCCAAAATTGGGATGTGGAGGTATGCTTCCATGAGATCCACTAAGGAGAGGAGGTCGTTTGGGCGAACACTCTCCAAGATGGATTGCAGGGAATGCATCTTGAACCTCCGGTAAACTACAAAGTAAGATTTGAAGTCGAGAATTGCTCTCCAACCCCCCGAAGACTTCGGCACTATGAAAAGACGGGAGTAAAACCCCTGTCCCTGTTGGTTGGAAGGCACCTCCTCTATGGCCTTAATCTGAAAGAGATGCTGTATAGCTTTTTCCACCAATCTTCTTTTGATGATGTCCCTGGAAACCGGACACATGATGAAGTACTGTGGGGGTGGATAGAAACTCCAGAGCCAATCCGAATCTGATGGTGCAGAAAATCCACGCATCGTTGGTGATGGCATCCCAACGATCAGCAAAGGCCGCCAAGCGACCTCCAATGGGAAGGGAACTTCCTGAATGGATGGTTGGAAGTTCCCTTGTAAGGCTTCCTGTAGGTGAAATGTTGGTTACTCTTGCCAGATCTGTCGTAAGGAGCAGATCCCTGCCTGGGGGGAGGCTGACATTGCTGACGGGAGTAATTGAAACCCCCGTCCATGTTCCAAAAGGGCTGCCTGCGGAAGAAAGAAGAAGATGGTTTATTATTAGTCTTACGCGTAGCAGAAGACAGAACCTTTCGCTTATCTTTAGACTCAGCAAGCATAGGCTCAAGTGGAGGTCCAAAGAGATGATCCGCAGAAAGGGGTGAAGATGCAAGTCTACATTTAGCTCTGGCTTTCGCCTGCCACTGTTTGAGTCACAAGAGCCATCACATGGACACTGAAGAAGCTATGGCCTTGGAGGCGAAGCGTGCTGCATCCAAAGAGGCATCCGCGGAATACTCCATCACAGCCTTAAGTTTAAGTCTTTATGGGTTCTCATGTCAAAAGAAGGAAGCCTCTCTTGAAGTTGCTTCAGCCAACGCAAAGCTGCCCTGTTAAAGAAAGAGGCAGAAGAAGAAGCCCGCACTGCCCGTGCAGAGGCCTGATGCCCCTTGACCAAAGTCTGATCAAACCGTTTGTCCTCCAGGCGGAGGGCATCCTCAGAAGCCGCAGTGGCAGCGTTGGGACAGTGCCGCTATCGGGGGTTGATGAAAGGTACCGCCAGCAATTTGGATAATTCCGGACTCACGTTGTAAAGTTGTTTATCTAAGGCGGAAGGGAGAGGACCAGATCCTGGTGTAGCCCATTGATTCTAGACTACCTCCAGAAAAAGCTTAGGTGAAGGGACCACATCCTTTTCTACCATAGGCCTGGAAAAAAGAGGATCAGTTGTGTCAGTCTTGTCCTGCTCCGTCGTGGCAGATGGCTTGGCTGCAGGAATGCCAGATACCTTCTTCGCCTTAAAGAGGAGTGGGTGAAATAACACAGGTTTAAACAGTCCTATCAAAGAGGAAGGAGCAGGAGTGAGATCCTCATTGTCAGAGAGGTTAGAATACCTGGAAACTTGTTCCTCCACCTCTGGAACAGAAACCTGAGATAAAGAATCATTAGGTACCCACTGTGTGCTTGAAGGTTTTGCCTTCTTGGAAGAATGAGCTGCTTTGGAGGTAGAAGGCACAGCAGTGCAATGTTGCAGACCAGCAGCAATGCCTCTTTCTATGGCAGCTGCTATAATATCAGCCATGCCAGCAGGATAACAGGGAAACCCTCTTGGAGTAGGGGAACCAACATCTAGGTCAGGGGTTAGACTCCTTTCCCCTTCAGAATCATACTCATCAGGGACAACCACCCCATCCTCAGGCTGCAAAGGGGATACGGGGAGGGAATGTTCCCCATCTGTGTCAGTGGACAGTTCTTCAGGAGGACTCTGGGCCCTTGGAGGAAGAGTCATTGTGGCCTGAATAGGCTCCTCACAGTGGTGTGACTTGGTCTTGGTCTTGCGAGGTCCTGAGGCAGGGGTACCATCCTGGACCTTAGAGGGAACCTTATTTTGTGCTGGAACTTTGGCAGGCTTGGGGGCAACTTCCCTTACAGAGCCTGCCCTTTTCCTGGTTGCCGACTCCCCAGACCCTGTAGGTGGTATAGAGGCAGGAGGGGAGCCCTGAGGGGGTTCTGAATTCAAAGTATCAGAGACCTTAGACGCCATTGTACTCAAGACCCTGTAAGGAGCTGTCAAAATGGCGGACGGAACTTTTGGTGCTTCAAAATGGCCACTGGCCGAAAACCTTCCGAGATGGCCGCCTGGAATCTTCAAGTCCTCTGAGGGACTGTAAAGGCGAACTGACAATGCCAGTTATGTCGCCACAACCTCCTGGTCGTTTGAGGCTGCAATCGCTAATGCGATCAACAAACTGCCTTAGCCCCGATAAGGAAATCCGCTGCTCCAACAACGAATCCAGTGCGAAAGGGCGTCTGCTGACGGCTTGGAAACAGAGGCTGCTGATAGTCAATTCTGCGGCCAAAGCCCAGAAGCCGCAAAGAAGCCAAACAGCTAATGGAGTGGTGAAGCCTCCATGGAACACAGCCAGGCGCCGAAACAGCAACAAAAAAGCCAGAGAGAAGAACTCGTGGGCCCAATCCCCTCAGAAGCTGTTAGGACCAGGAAATAAATCCCGCCCAAAAAAACCTCCGCACCAAGCACCAAATTTATCAATTTAGAATTTAGAATAGCCAATAAAGCAAATTACAATTTATCACCAATGAATCCTACTTGCAACTAGTAAATCTGTCGGAGAGATCACCAGACACAGCTAGTCCAAAGGAAATGGACTGGAGAGGCTAGCATGGAGGGCGGGACTTGTCAATTTGGTAGACCCAGTCCTATTGGATACTGACTGGAATACCCATGTCTGGATGATGTCTCCACCTACTGGGAGAAGAGAAAGCTCATGTTGGCTCAGCTCCTAAGTATTCAACAGGCATATCAAGTAGTTTTGTGGTATGTTTTAATAGTGGGTTTTATTGTACACTGCCCATAGTCACCTTGTTTGAGATGAGCATCTACATAAATTGACAATCAAATGTGTATATTTCTGAGCAAAAATGGCTGCTGGTCTTTGTCACAGTTTAGTCTACTGTTTTGGTAGCAATGGAGAATCAGCAGTTTCTAAACTATCAACTGGTCAGTGAACACATGTACAAGCTAACAAGTCTTTATTTTTGCATATACACATGTATGTGTGTTACTACATGTATATATTTCCATATTTTTGTCTTTATAGGATCCCTACTGGAGCAAAATGAAGAAACCATTACATCTTTTGGAATGCATACATGTACTGCTATCAGGATATGTGCAAGATCCTAACAAAGTAGCTACTTTTGAAAGGTATTTTAAAGTTTATATACATATAAATGTAAATGTATATTGAAAGTGAGGTGAAGTTTTATTAATATAGCACATGCTGAATGATGATGTTGACAATACGTACAATCTTGTTTAAACATATCAAAATTAAATAAGAAAAAAACCTTCAGTCAAGCTTTTTAACAATATGTTCAGCATTTTCAGGCCTATAATGACTTTTACTAACTTACATATTTTTAATCCATTTTTTCAGTTTTAAAACAATCATGTCTGAAATAACACATTTTATAGAAAAGACATGTGGCAGGATGGCAAGAAATATCTAGTAGTCTTTCACCTTCCTATCCCAGAAAATTGTTTCTTTTTTTAACCAACTTAATTTTCATACCTGAAAAATTTATGTCGTCAGCCAAGAGTAGAATAAGCTAGCAAAAAAAGGACAAGTCAAGGTAGTCCTTGACTTATGACCAGTTAGGGCTGAAATTTGTTGGCAAGCAAACTAATAAGTGCACCCAATTTTACAACTTTTTTTCCATGGTTAAGTGAATTATTACAGTTGTTAAGTGAATCACAAGGTCATTAAGCAAATCCAGCTTCCCCTATTGACTTTCTTATTAGAAGCTGGCTGGGAAGGTTGCAAATGGCAATCACATGACCCTGGGATGCTGCAACCATCTTAAATACATACCAATTTCAAGTGCCTGGATTTTTGATCATGTGACTCTGGAATACTGCATTAGTCATGACTTCAAGGATCGTGATGTTCTTATGAGTCTGGTGGATCATTAGGAATTACTGCACTTGCAATTATTTGTGCCAACTTGGCATTATTTTCAGGCAAGCTTCCTTAGAACTAGTCCCTTCATTTTGGAATTTCCCTACCTGAAATGTGTGATTGTAAATTTGGTGTCTCTTGAATGCCTCTCTCTTCACCCAGTTTCCCAGAATGAATGTTGGATTAATAGGTCTATTTATTTTTATTCTGCTTCCATCCACCAACTTTTTAAATGAATATAAGTTTCAAGACTTTTTAAGTCACTATATAGCAATTGCATGGAAAGGCATATAATAACAAGATCCATCTGTTTTCTTTCTCTTTAGACGGCGATTCACCAATATCTGCTTAGATGCTGTTAGCCGTTACCTTGTTGAATTGCAGTCTATAAGTCCGACATTAGCTGTACAGACCATTACAGGGAGCTTTAAATCTCTGCAAGCAAAATTAGAGCGGCTTCACTAAGTCCAGTGATGCATGTCTGCTTGTCCAGGTGAACTGGCTGTTAATGTACTGGCAAATGTAAAGGCAAAAATGCTGATAAGACAAAAGAGAATCAACTTCCTACTGATCAGTTTTCTAGTGTCTCTTCTTAATGAATGTCACATGGAACAGAATGTATAAATAACATTGTTTTATTGTGTTCTTTTTTTTTTTTACTGCTGCCAAATTTTTCTAACAGTGAAACTGTTTTATATGCTTTGGATTAAGATGCATTGTATAATTGTGTTCTGGCGATTAAACTTATTTGTAAAATGGGTTTTTTTTGTAAATCTACAATGTGCTTGACCATATTATTCTGTAGAGTCCCAGCTGGTAGTTTAAATCCTGGGAATTGATTAACCACCCTTCATTTTAAAATTCATCATGCTCCAAACAGAAATTCTGTTTCTACAGTGTGTACTACCTCTCTTACTTTTAAAAGGAATTACTATTTGCCTGTACTATGAGAAATTTTGACAGTGGTCATGTCAGCAGGAATTAATACCGGGGAACAAACAAACCATTCATAATTTTTACTCAATCAATATTCTTCATCATTATACTTCATTGTTTATATGCACCCATCTCACTGTGTTTCTGGACAACTAACAGTAGAGTAAAATCAAAATAAAGACATTAAAATTAACAAGAATCAAATAAAAAACTACAAACCAAGACCATAATGGTATGGAGGTGGAATCTTCTCTATTACTCCTCCAGCCGCCTCCACTATGGAGCACCCTCATCAGGGTCTCAAGCCAACCAGCAGGTGGAGGCTCCACGTGAGTGGGAGACCTGTCAGGCCTATGGGACTGCGGGGCCTTGTGCTTGCGGGTGCCCTCCCTGGGTTTATCAACGCACCCCTGGTGCTCTGGGGATGTTTTCCTACCCCCACTCCTGGTCCCCTTGCCCCCGCTGGGGGGCGGGTCCAGTCTGCTCCGTTTTGAAGAGGGCCCAGCCTGCATATCTGTTGCCCCTTTGTCTGCCATGCGGGCTGATGCCACAGCAAGGCTGGAAGGCTGGGATCGAAGTGCTGGATTAAGGTGGGGCGTAGGCCAGCCGGCCAGGAGGACGCCCGTAGATCCCGCCAAAGGTTCTGAGGGAAGCCTGAAGGACAAGGCCCTCTAACCTGTCGCTGCCGCTCCTGAAAGCTCTGGCAGTGACTTGTTGTGGGCCTTGCCGGCGTTCCGGACAAGGTCCACGCTCCAGGAACTCGTCGCTGCTGAGGCTGAGGAGAGAGTCCTACCAGCACCTTCATTCTCTCCGAATGCGGCCGTGTGTGAGAAAATGGCCGCCGCTGCACGCGCAGCTTTCTCCCTGAAATGGGCGGGCTTGCGGCAAAATGCGCGAAACCCCTTTTTAAAATGGCTGCCGTCTTTTCCGGTAATTCAATGGTAATTGAATCCGGTAATTCAATTCATGCTGCTGCCGGAGAGTGCTCCTCCCGGGCAGCGAAACTTGCTGTTGGGGGACTTTAGTAGCGGGCAGCCTCCTGCTGCCAAATCACTTGCCGGCAAGTGCCGGACAAACCTCAGACCCCCGCGCACTCGTTCGTTCGCTCAGCAATCGCTTGGTGCCTCAACTGCTGTTCCAGCAGGCAAGAATCTCACTGTTTTGACGAATCCTTAGTAGGCGTGTCGAGATTAGATCTAGTTTCTTTAAATTATCAAATAACTTATGGGGAGTCCAGTGTAAATGCTATAAGACTGAGGAGCTCCCCGGTTACAGTCCAAACGGGCGGACTGAGTTTTTAAAACTGAATTGCACGAGGCAAAGGGAGGCGTGGTCAAGAAAAACTCACTCAGTCCTAGGGCAGTTAGACTGTGTTAACCCATGTTTGGACAATCCAAGCAGCGCAAAGGAGAATAATGAGTTTTCCTATACCCTGATTGGAGAGTCCAAGCATGGGTTAAATTCTGTCTGACTGCCCGGGACTGAATTGAAAGATCTTTAGCCACGCCTCCTCTTCTGGCACCTCAGATTTTTCAATTCAGTCAAATCCAATGGACATGTTTTAAGTGGTTCCAGACTATCAACAGAAATTTACCCTTAACTTGGACTTTCCAACCAAATAATTTCCATTCTGCAAGGAAAAAAAGATCTGCTTTAAATCTTCTAATTGATTCTATTGCTGCTGTTTGTTGCTGGCACTTTTTCCGGACTTCTCCGGGCGCGCGCGGTTTATCTGACTTGCTGGGCGACGCAAGCTGGCTTAGGACCCGACGTGATCGCCTTTTCTCTTCGCGCAGCTGTCAGCGGCGAGGGGGCCCAGCCGCTTGCATTATATTTGAGCGTTCTGGTGCGAAGGTCAGTGGTGCAAGGACCCATCCGTTCGCGCCATTGCCTTTGTTGCTTTGAATTTGGTGCCGTTTTTTTCCAGCAGTTAGTCATCGCAGTGGTCATTTTAAATAAGAGAAAACTTCCGGCGGCCACTTTAGTTGAATATCGTACTTAGGGCTCTAGTCTTGCCTCCGTCCGAGCCTCTTCGATCTTGTGATTTGAAACATCTAACCTTCAAGACAGTATTCCTAGCCGCTATCACCTCTGCACGTAGAATCTCAGAGATGGCAGCCCTGTCAGTCAGGGAGGACTTGTGTGTCATGCATCCTGACAGGGTCGTTCTACACTTGGATCCTCCGTTTCTTCCGAAGGTCAACACTTGGTTTCACCGGAGCCAGGAAGTCATTCCCCTGGACTTTTATCCTCACCCTAGACATCCTACTGAACGCAGATAGCACAAACTGGATGTGCGTACAGTCATCCGCAAATATATCAAGCGCACCTTTTTTGTACGTTGCGAGGAGAGTCCAACCCCGCCCTAGGGTTTCTCTCACAGCTTCCATTCTAATTTGATCTAGACTTACTTGACTTGGTTGTGACTTCTTTACTGAATTGGACTTATTCAATCTAACTTGACTTGAACTATGACAACTCATTGGAACCACTTGTGAACAGAGTTACAGGTCCACGCCTTCATCGAAAAATCTGAGGTGCCGGAAGAGGAGGCGTGGCTAAAGATCTTTCAGTTCAGTCCAGGGCAGTCAGACAGAATTTAACCCATGCTTGGACTCACCTCGCAACGTACAGAAAAGGACCCTTCAGGAAAGCCAATGGTCATTCTCAGTGGGGTTTAGAATTCTACGTGTTCATAACCAGTCTTCTATAGATATGTAATAGTTATGTGTCAATGAGATGCTGCATAGGAAATGATCAAATGAAAGGATGGAGGACGGTGATTTCATGGTGAGAGGAAGAAACCTAGTTAACCACCCTAACTGATCTGATGGCTAAAAATGGTGTTGGGAGATTTATTCCTTCAATTTTCAAGATTCTGTCAACGTAGCTTTACAATAAAGTAAAATTAGTTCATCTAGTTATGTTTCCTATCTTATTTAGCTGGAAGTCCTGACAGTTATGTGCAGCAGGAAGGAGAGACCATTTCACTTATTAGCCCAAAATAAAATGGATTCCTCAAAAAGTATTATACTGCAACAGGGACTTTTAAGCAGATAGATATTTTCTCCCATCTCCATGTTTATTCACTAACCTACTTCTCAGCTTTTCACCTGATGAGATCATCACCCACAAAGCTTATGCTCTTTTCCCCAGTTTAACTGCCTTCCAGAGGTGTTGCCTAGAGATGCTGGGGCTGATGGCACAACCTCTAGGAGCAGCAGACTGGTTTCTGCTTAAATCTTTATGCCTTCTTCCTTACCTGTGGAGCTGTAATCAAAGCCCATGTATCAGTTGAAGGATACTAATGTAGAACAAGATGTCCGTCACAGTGAAGAAACCAGCTAGCAAATCAAGTCTTTTTAGTCGTGCTCAGCTACCAATAAATTTATGTGCACCTCTGCAGCTTTCTCTTTTCTTTCTTTTTCTCTTTCTTTTCATTCCTGCCTTCCTTCCATACAAAAATATTGAGGGGATTTGCCATCTCCTTCCAGGATTTTTTTAAAATTTTATTTTATCGTCGTAGCTTATACTGCTAGCTAGGCTTTCCTGGTGGTCTCCCATCCAAGCACTAACCACATCCTCGTAGAGCCAGTACTCTGTGCGGTGGCTGCTGGCAGTGATGAACTGCTTTAAGATTAAGACTTCCCCCAAGTCAAGTGGTGGCTTTGAAGGAACAGATCCATTAGTTCTCTTGGCAGTCATCTGGTAGCGGTTCCCATTTTCAGGAGACTTTTACACACACCCGCCCCAACTTCTCCATCTAATCTTAAATCCTGAGGCTTCCTCTGGGTCTCCTGCTTAGCTTCTTGAGCTCAACCGAAGGCTGCGGGGCACTTGGCTGGATTAGGTCGTTTAAAACGCCCGATATTTTGAGCAGATGTTCTGAACCCGAACATAACCGGAATCCCATGCTTCGCTCCGGCAACGATACGCTTCAAAACCGCCCAGACCCCAACGAGAGGCGTCCTCCGCGTTGGAGGGGCGGAACTTCCCTATTTACCGTTGGAATGGGGCGCATGCGTGGTACTGGCGCTCCTCCACCCACCTCGGTTGGCAACTTGGGAGCCTCCCGAGTCCTGAAAGGGAAACCGTTGGGCTCAGCCGGTGAGTAACGGGTCGCCCGTCTCTCTCTTCCGTTCTCTCTTAGGCGGGATCTCGCGACCGCGAGCGATTACAGAGCTACGAAAAGGCGGCAGCCCGGCAGCCGAGAGGCTCCTGCACGAAGCGTGTGGGACGCGCCCCGTTGCAAAGCAGCCCTTGGTGGGCAATTAGGCATAAAAATGAGAAAGCGGCGGGGCGTGGGGGGTGGCGGAGAGGGTGTCTGACGGAGGATGTTGGTTCCCACAGGATCCATCCATCCATCCTGGAGCCCTCCAGATCTATTGCACCGCAGTTTCTCCTATTGGATTTGCCAGCCTGGGGATCTATGCGCGAGTCATTCCAGGAGCAAGAGATGGGGTGGGGGGTGGGGGGGTGGAGAGCTATGTATGTATGTATGTATGTATGTATGTATGTATGTATGTATGTATGTATGTATGTATGCATATGTATGTATGTATGTACGTACGTATGTATGTATTTTGTGGATCTGGAAGTCAGATTGCACACAAGGAAACGGGAGAGGAGGTGGGCAGGATTGTGCTTGGAAGCCTCATTAAGATTGAACAAGAGCTGAAGTGTTAGAATAGAATAACAGAGTTGGAAGGGACCTTGGAGGTCTTCTAGTCCAACCCCCTGCTCAGGCAGGAAGCCCTACACCACCTTCAGACAAATGGTTGTCCAATCTCTTCTTCAAAATGTCCAGTGTTGAAGCATCAACAATAACACTATAGTGTTATTTCATGAATCCAGGGCAATTCCTTGTGATGCAATGGTGATGTGGGTTCTTTTTTTAGGGCAGTATTACAGGTAGTCCTCAACTTATAACAGTTCATTTAGTGACTGTTCAAAGTTACAATGGCATGAATGGACTTATGACCATTTTTCACACTTATGACCTTTGTAGCATCCCTATGGTTACACGATCAAAATTCGGATGCTTGGCAAGTGACTCATGCCTATGATTGTTGCTGCGCCCCAAGGTCATGTGATCACCCGTTGCAACCTTCTGACAAGCAAAGTCAATGGAGAAGCCAGATTCACTTAACAACCGGGTTACTAACTTATCAACTGAAGTGATTCTCTTAACAATTGTGGCAAGGGAGATCATAAAATGGAGCAAAACTCTCTTAACAAATGTCTCACTTAACAACATAACTTTGGGGCTCAATTGTGGTTGTAAGTCGAGGACTACCCATATAGAAGTAGCAGGTCATTACCTCCTAGGATACTTTATTACTTAGTTTAGTCTGTTGCCCTCGATTTCCTGATGGTCTCCCATCCAGTCAACCAGGGATTAATACTGTATGGCTTTTCAAGATCATCCACAGTCAACTAGATGATGCCACTCAAGTGTAAATGTAAATGGAGATTCTCAATCATCCAGATCATGGTTATCCCAAAGGTGTTTTTTCAAGAGGCAACTGGACTTTTTTTGTTTTTCTTTGAAGAAGTTTCATTTCTCATCCAAGAAGCTTCTTCAGCTCTGACTGGACATTGGGGGATGGAAGGATTTATATTCCTTGCAGACAGCTGGTCATTTACATACCCCACAATCCAGTCAGAGCTGAAGAAGCTTCTTGGCTGAGAAGATAATCTTCAAAGAAAAACAGAAAAGTCCAGTTGCCTCTTGAAAAAAGCACCTTTGGGATACTCAGGTGTAAGTTCAGTTTCCTGGGTGGAAATTGCCATTCTGTGCAGGTGTCAGCCTCTGTTTTGCTATTTGCTTTTGGCTGCCATTGAAACGGGGAGGGGGGGCTGGTATTTGGGAGGGGAAGTTTAAGTACAGGAGAGATTGTAAAAAGGGAGTTTTGGTCTCACCGTCTACTGCGCATGTTGGAGATTAGTGCTTGGTGTTGGTCAAAGCCAACCGTCCTGCATACCAACCTGATGATGCTCCTTGAAGATGGAGCTCACATGACACCTAAGGGATTTGCAGATTGGGCACTGGGATGAGGGTTACCTGGGGAGGGGGTTTGGTCACATATTGATATGTATGATTTTGCGCGCTTTTGCTTCAGATCTTGCTTTGCTTAGCTGCTATCTTTTCATAGCCAGTGCTTTCATAAAAGTGCTCTTAATTCTGCAAAATGGAGTTAAGTGGTTTCTTTCTTGGTTGCTGAGGGAGGCTGGCTTGACAGCAGGGGAGAGAGAATAGCCATGTATGTCAGTCTGCAGTACATTTCCGAGTTAACTTCATTAAATTTCTTAGTCATTTACATCAGTGCCTTTCCCTTGAGAACACAAAGTTTAGGACAAGTTAGCTTAAACAGTTGGGCTGATATTAGTGTTTGGTTTTAATTTGGTTAGTGATGGTGATGGCGTCATATTGTGGTATGGTTTTTTTTGCAACTTTTTTTAATTAGTTAATGGGCTTGATGAGGTGATATACAAATATCAAATAAATCAAAATAAATAAATAATAACCAAATCAGCTAGCTTGGGGATGCTGTGGGTAGAGTGGAATCTGTTAGATGGTTGTATGACAGTTAATGGAATGCCCTTTCTGTATGTTTTCTTTCTGTTTTGTTTTTACCTTGTTTTCATCTTAATTTAAATTGGCTGTTTTAATGGTTTTTATATATTCTTGATTATTACCATGTACATCTCCCAGTGTCACATTATGTAAGATGGGTGGCTATACAAATGAGAGTAAATAAAGAAGTTATTTTTGTATATGCAACAGACTAGCAATGGTTCTGGAAACGAAGAAGAATCCAGTCTGATCAGAAAGATAGCTTCATCTAGCAAAACATCCTGATTCTTACCAGCCAAAATGCTTTTTGGAACCTTATGGACAGGAAACAAAGGCATGGTTGCTTCATTCAGACGGTACAGGTTTACCAATATGCTTATGAATCTTGACTTTAAAAGTACGTGAAAATTGTTGGAGGTAATATGCTGACTCTGTAAACTGCTTAGGGAGGGCTATAAAGCACTGTAAAGCGATATATGTCTAAGTGCTGTTGCTATATGTTAGCTCAACTGAAGTACTTCTCAGTTGCTTCATAAACTATCCAAATTGTTTGCATAGCATCACAAGCAAAATGGGGCCGCGTGTACATGCCTGCAAAGTCAGCTGAGAAGAGCTTTTAAGGGAGTCATACAGAGATGCTGTTGATTTAACAATCTAAAGAATGGATCTCTATTAATATGTATCGTGAAGTAACTTGGATGTCACACTGCTCTAGAAACCTCATTGAACTTGACACAGTTCCCTTTAAAACTTTCTAAATCCATGACAACTAAGACATCTTTTGGCACTGAATTTCACAAGTTTGTGTTCACATATATATTGATAAATATATAAGTCTGTAAATAGATACTGAGTAATGAGAAAGATCTTAGGATTGCAATGGGCAGTTTGATGAAGAACAGGGTACAGCAACAGTGTAAATTTTATGTTGGAGGCGACTGAAGAAGAACCAAAAGAGATGCTACCAATATCACATTTATGTATAAGCCTTCAGCGTGATCATACTTGGATTATCTTATATT
This sequence comes from Natrix helvetica, assembly GCF_964273705.1. Lineage (NCBI taxonomy): Eukaryota > Metazoa > Chordata > Lepidosauria > Squamata > Natricidae > Natrix > Natrix helvetica. The sequence goes on along the minus strand of NC_138552.1, from coordinate 20,708,482 downwards.
GGAAAAGCTGAACAAAATGCAAAGTTTGGCAATAAGAATGATTGAGGGATGATTATGAAGTTTAGGGCTTTTAACTTGGAAAAATGGAAAGTAAGGCAAAAAGAGTACAGGTTTATAACGGTTTTTTTCTTATCGCTAACACTAGAATTTGGGATCATCCAGTGAAGTTGAAGGGAGACTTGTATATCTTTATCTTGTGTATAGTGTCATTGATATAATATATGATCTTGGACCTGCCAGATTTTTGCACAAGAAGGCTATCATTGATTCATCCTAACATCCTCATGAATCAGTGATCCTAGGTTATGCAGTTATTCAAAAGTCTGCTTGGCTTTGAGAAATCGTTGAGCAAGTACCATTTAAAGCAGCAGGTCTGAGCAGCCACTGTGCTTTGATCCAGATGGCAAAACTCTTCTCTGCATGCTCAGGTGCCCATCACTTTCCAGTGAAGCAAAAGATGCAGGATGACTCGTAGTAGAGGGATTCAATTATGCAAGTTGAGGCACTGCATTGAACCTGATTGCTGGTGTTCTGAATTGAGATGCTATCTTAAAACCTATTTGACATGCCCGCTGGTATCTGGTATTGAATGTTATTTTGAAATAATTATAATATATGAACACACTGAAATTATATCTCTGGTTTGATTATTTCAATAATTAAGAACTTTACATTGTTTTGCAGAGATGCTGTTGAATTTTTAGTAAGGAACCATTTAAAAGCTATTTAAACTTTGATAAATTTTATGGATTATTGTATGTTTTAATCATGAAAATCAAATTAGAGGTACTAGCCTCTACATGTATCAAACAGAAGAAGCCATGGCCTCGAATCACCTGGCTGGGAGAGGTAATTATAATTTTTAATATATTGTACATTAAAGGTACATTCCTCCAAAATTTAAATCTTACTGGCATAACTTCAGGTCATTGTGAAAATTAAGTAATATAGCAATAGCAATAATCAATCTATACATCATTAGGAATTACAATAAAAGCTCTCTGAGCAGTTGAAAAATGTATCATTGAAGTTTAAAATATCTGCTTTAGAAAAGAGCTGACAATCCAAAAATTTGGATTTTTCTTAACATAAAGCATTCCTATCTAAACTTTTATTAATTAAAGATGAAGTTCTTGAATTTTTCATTTCAATATCAGATTTGTATTACACTGACTTCTGTTATTGCAATTTATTTGATTTTTTAAAGTTATTCAAGATATTTGAATATGCCATACTAATCACATATTACTTTTACATTTGATTCATAGTCATGATGCTTGAAAATCTTTTTTATTCTCTATGTTTTTAGGTATCTGCTATTTTAAAGCAAAAAATATATGTTCAAACCTGACTTTGTACTATGGCAGTGATGGCGAACCTATGAACCCACGCGGAGCCATTTGTCAGGGCACGTGAGGCGCTGCCCTGTCACCTGGCCAGCGCGCATGTGCGCACTGGCCAGCTGAGTTCATCCTTTTTTAAAGCCATTTTTCTCCCTCCCCAGGCTCCAGAGGCTTTATAGGAACCTGGGGACGGCGAAAAGTGCCTCCCCCGCCCTCCTGGAGGCCTTCCGGAGGTTTCATGAGCTTCCCTGAAGCCTCCGGAGCACAAAAACCTGCCCTACGGGCAAACCAGAAATTTGGGAACGGACTTCCTGTTTGCTCGGAGGGTCGTTTTGACTGCTCTTGAGGCTTCAGAGAAGCCTCCTGAAGATCCCTGAAGCCTCCGGAGGGCTTCCTGGGCGGCGGGGGAGGCTGTTTTCGCCCTCCCTGTGCTCCTATAAAGCCTCTGGAGCCTGGGGAGGGCGAAAAAAGCATGCAAAAATGGGGGGGTCGCACCTGTAGTGCGCTCATGCGTGCTGGGGGGGTCACGCATTGCACTATGGGTGCGGCACGCCTGCAAATGACCCCCCTGCGCTCCCCCCCACTTATGGCATGCGAGCCAAAAAAGGTTCGCCATTGCTGTACTATGGTGTCTTATAACTGAATCAGTGATAATTAATGTGGGATGGTTGAAATTGTTTTTTATATATTCCCCAATTTGTTTTTATTTGTTTTTTATTGAGTTTTTAATTGTAAACTATATTGAATCTCTGATTTTGGATACCTTATAAATCTAAATTATTACTGTTATTGTTGTTATTAAAATTCCATATCAGATCTTTTTGCTCAGAAAAAAATTATCTACTTGAACAGCAGAAAAGTCTTGTTTTCAACAAACATCTATCTTTGTGTAAGGATCAAGAAAAGAGTTTCTGAATCAAGTATTGTGTCATTTCATGTTTTACTTTTATTTCTTATAATGTTAGCAGAATTCTTGAATTAATCCAGACATTCATTAGCAAGAAAAATAATAATATGTAAATAAAAGACTGGCATTCTTTTAATAGGAAAAAGAGGCCGCTTTCCTATTGGATGACAGAAACATACAGGAAATTAACCTGCTTTCTGGAAAAACAAAAAAGAAGATTCCCCAATTACAGACTTTTCTGAAGAATGTTATTGTATTATCAACCTCAAGAAATGGTAGTCTTACACAGTTAATTCTTTTTGCCAGATTGTATGAATGTCTGTTTTTATAGAATGTAAAGAAGTTTCTAATAGAAAAATTAGCACTACTTCAGTTGTTTCTGATGTAAATTGGTTAGCCCTTTTTCTGATCATAAATACAGTCATGATACAAAATTACTTATGTATTTGAAATATTAGTTGAATATACATTTAACTGGGAAGGAAAGAGTGAACTCATTGAAAAGAATGATGCTTATATTGTATGTAAGTATATGTGCATCACACTCTGAAATGGCGCAATCTTTTTCACATAGGAGCTTGGTTGGCAGGAATGCTTAAAACAGGAGAGCTCTTTCTTTGGAACAAGGACCAAGACATTATAAAAACTGTTCCAGCCATTGAGGAATCTAAAAAAGTGGCTATGGCAGTGCAAGGTATGATTGTTCAATTAATATTTCTTTTTTTTTTCATTTTCATCTTTTAAAAAAAACTCAATATTTTTTTAAAAAAATATTAAGAACTGTAGTTTAAAATTGTCATTTTTCTTATAGTATTTTTCATAAATATCAAGACAACTACCTAATTGTTATATGCCAATGACACATTAATATCTATAAGGTATACTTATTGAGGCTATTATCACAAAGTGTGTTACTTATTAATGCAGTAAAAGCATCCATGATAAAACATATATACTAGTTTAAATTTTTTATTCTATTACCTGATTTCATATAAGAAACTGTACTTGTTTGTGATACCATATGTTTTGTTGTCATAAATTAACTAAATATTTTGAGTAGATTTAGAAGAACAGGATAATTCTAACACAGCATTATTTTCTAGAACATTCCTTGAGGTTATGCCTGCGTGTTTCCGGCAAAGGAAATAAAATACTTCTTGCTACTCCAGATGTCTGTGTCTTATTGTGGGAAAGCATAGAATCAAACGCAACACCTTCCCAAATTTCTACAATGGGGCAATGGTCCCAAATTATTCCTGAAGCTTCAATTGTGTTACCAGCCAACGAAGAGAAGGAAACTGTAGTTAGTGCTGATTTTATTGAAAATGAGGTAAAATATAAATACATCTCATCTTATTCTTTGACAGTCAAGTTTTTTAATATACATAGTGACTTTTCTTATAACAACCATGTAATTTTGGTTATTGTTGAAGACTATCAATATGTTTATCTTAAGTAAAGATTTGTTTTAATATTGAATCTGTATCTGTTGCCTGTATTTCTCATATTCGGACTGTTAATTATGATGCTTATGCATCCAGACAGGCCCACCTCAGATAAACCGAGAATTTTAGGTGCCAAAATACACCCCCAAAAACCCACTTTTCACTTATTTCAGCAATGAACCTATCAGCAAATATATATGGTAATACTTGTTAAAATATCTGTATTTTCCACATATATAATCCATCCTCAGATAAGCTGACCCTTGAATTTTTAATCAAAAGGCTATGAAAAAGATGGGTTGACTTATCCACAAGTGGAACATTTTTCATGATATGACAATTAAAAAAATTAAGGGCTTGTACAAAGTACAAATAGTCTTTAGTTAGTAACTGTTTGAAGTTACAAAAATGCTTACAATCTGGATTGAAAATTCCAGTGACATTGATCATATTTTGGATATAAGTATAATCTTTATTGTCATTGTACTTAAATACAACAAACTTGCTGCTTGACAAACAGCTCACATTCACAGCTGTTTATAGCATTCTATGGACATGTGACCTTGATTTACAATGCTTTTTTTATCAGAAAACAGCTTTTACTTCCTTTTTTTAGCAAAAAAAATCCCAGTAGGTTCACTTAACAACCACTATGTTCACTTAAAATCTGACTCATGCGTACACTTAACCATCACTGCAAAAAAAGTGTTGTAAAATCAGGTTGATAATGTAATGCTCAACTTGGCACAACTTACAAATATAATTCTAGACTAAATTACAGTAATAAATTGAAGAGACATAATTAGGGAGTCTTCCATTTGGCAACATTTTTTTAGAGATCCTGCTTGGATATTTAATGCTCAACATCTTAGTGTTTCCTATTTGTACTGGCATGTTTGCATGCAATGGCAATTTATTGCATTTCCTGCTGTGTTTTGTGCATGTTTTTTTTTCACAATAGAGAGCTTAGGATCCTAATCATAATATTGCATGTACAAAATAATTCATTATAACTGCAGTTTAAATTTCTAAGGATTAATATGGGAATGATTAAATCTTCTATAACATTGCTGTTATAGAAGCAATGTTAATTGTTGACCACTTGGTAAAATATGAATAATTATATATAAATTTAAATAATTGATAATACGTACTTCAAGTGAGTTATTCAAAAATGTTGATTCATTGACAGATATTGGGAGATTGTTGCTTGGGTTCTTTTGCATTTTATTCTGAGGACCAACTGGTGCTGATATTTTTGAAGATCAAATGGCAGGAGAACAGTTTAAACAATGCAAGGTAAAACATAAATATTCTGATTTTTAAATGGAGATGTTTTTATCAGATATTTAGTAAAATGCATATCGGTTTATGAATGAAAATGTTGCTGTTTATATGTGTGCATGTACAGCAGGGACTGAGTGATAAATACATAATTTTGAATGAAAAAATTGATAGACAGACATAGACAGACGCACAATATTATATTTTTCCCCTTGACATATGAATGCATATTTTAGGAATATGTACAATCTGGGTTTCCTTCCCAAAAAGTTGGTAACAACTGCCACAAAACTAGGATGGATATTACACTAAACCATAATATTTAGTAGATGAGATAGAAGGAACTTAAGTGAAGCTTTGGCCTAAGATGGCATCTCTTTCACTATTTTTCAATTGCACATCTCACTTACGTAACTTTTAAATTCAAAGAATCTAGGTTTAATTTTCCATGCACTGTAGCTAATAAAAATGGGGGGTAAAGTAGCGTGGTTTAATTCTTTGAAGTCCGCGTCGAAAAACAACATCCTCTGCATGCTTAAGGAAAACTTGACTATATATAGCAATAAAATTATTTCCCCCTTTTCCACTTTTTTCTTCATCCAACGTAGCTCGGTTCCATGTCAAATCCATTGGGCACAACAAACATGCTCTCTGCTTAATTTGGCTCCCTCTTGTGAATCAGTGAAGTCGAGAGGTGCTTTGCTTACTGCATTCTCTCATGATGGACTTGTGCTAGCAGTTGCTCTCAATCAAAAGGATCTACAGGTACCAATGTGAAAAGCATACGAAGAAAGTGACTTTATTAATATTGTGCTCTTTGGCTTTGTAAATTAGTTTGAATCAATAGTGAAATTCATTTTTTTTACTACCTGTTCTGTGGGCGTGGCTTGGTGGGGGTGGCCGGGGAAGGATCCTGCAAAATCTCCATTACCACCCCACTCTGGGCTACCAGTTCTCCAGAACCTGTCGGAACCTGCTGAATTTCACCCCTGGTTTGAATAATCCAGTATCAACCCGGTAGAAGAAGATGCCTAGAATTTAATTGCCTTCTCCTTTCAATTCTTGGCAATCTTTACTTTCTTACATTTATATATGATCACAGAACCTACCTAGCATGTATGGCTATAGAATAAAAAAGGAAATCTCTCTGAACTGTTAAGTCACCCTTTCATCTGCCCATTTTTAAGGAAACTCCCCATCCCCACCCAGTCTTTCAGTTTTACTTGCTGCCCTTCATCCTATTAAAAGAATCTACTGCTGCTTTCCAGGAAGGGGGTAGGGGAACACTTCCTTTTGGCAGCGCAGTCTTTAATTTATTTATTTAATTACATTAATTTAAGACTCCTTAAGTCTTAAAGTTTAAAATTACCGGTATATTCAGCAAAGAGACTTGTAATCAAGGAACAGAGTAATTTTGTATCTTATCCATAAGTCAGCATTTATGTTCAACAAATAATTCATGAAAGGAAAATCAATTTAAAAAAAGATAAAGATACATGAGGAGACATTAATACATTGTTAAATTTTATCCTGGGGTTTTGTCCATATTAAACATATTTTCCTTTTTTTCATAATGCTCAGGCAACTCAAATTCTGTTTATGAGCACTAAGAATTTTATTACTACTTCAGGGAGTCTTAAAGGCTGTGGTAACAAGTATCCCAAAATTCCATCCAAATTAATAAGGTCAGTATGACATCACATTTTTCCCCCCAGGGGTTATTTTGAAATCCAGTGTGAATATTTTAATTGCATGTTCCTGAAGGTGTTATTTGTTGTATTGTTGAAGGTCTTACTGGATTTCTGACATGAGCTGGACTCCTGATACTCTGTTTTTGGTTTGCATGTTAAAACGTGGATCTCTGATCATAATGACATGCTTAGGTGAATTGATGACTTTAGTTACTTACGGCTGCTCTGTAGAATTTGGACCAGCAGAATTTATTCCTCTGCATCCATTAATAACACACAGGTGAGATAATAAAACAGTTTAAAAAATATCTGAACTTTATCTTTTTCTTCCATATATTTTCTAATAGTAACCATATTTTTTAAATTATTGTATGTCATTCAACCTTCAATGACTCTGGCTGGCTCACAACAATAAAAGAAATTACAATAAATTCAATAAAATAAAGTCAATAAATAAAATTAAAAATAAAATTAAAAGTTGGTATGCGTGATAGTCCAGAGGGAATATGCACTGATAGTCCAGAGGGAATATGCAAGGGGTCTTGCTCTTCTTTGCCAATGGCACATTCATATTTTAAATGTTTTATTTTTTTCACTTATTCTTTTATTCTCAATCAACAAAAATGGCACCGGCAAGAAAGAGTAACTCCATCTTAAAGGACCTCATTTCCTATTAATGTAGCTTAACATCAGGGTGGGGATTTTGCCTAAAATACTTTAAGTAAGATAAACATTTTTGCATTATGATATTGTACATTAATCTTTTGTTTTGTTGATTTATTCTTCTGTCTACTAGATCACAGAACTCTTTCCTGAATTCTCATGATTCATCAATTTCTGAAGGAGACTTAATGAGGCAGAGATTTTCTGTCACATGTCACTCGAGTTTGCCTTATGTCATTGCCTCTGATGGATACATGGTTACCGTTCTTAAATTTTCCAGTGAGTTTTCGCCTTCTGCATTTACAAAGTCTTTGCTGCTTGATTCAGCCCAACGACTAGAAAAGTTGCATCACAATTTGATTACATTCAAGGTACAACTGCTTGCTTAATTTTTTACCACCATACAATATTGGTTTGTAATTAAGGTCCATAGAGTCCTTTCTGAAAAGGGCCACAAAACAGTTGCTACGTACAATAATGTTCTTAAAGAAACAAAAACATTATTGTACGTAGCAAGAGAGAATTAACTCATAATTGGATGCCTCCTTAAAGAAATTCTCTCTTTTCCCAAGAATTGGAATTGTCTAATGTCTAATTGTATAAAAATTAAATGGCATTTTCCAGATGCCAACTGGCATGATCTTTCAGATAGAAAGAGAACTATAACAGGATACAAATTATGAATCTGCCTTTTTATCTCGTAAGAATTTCTAAAAAGTACAGCGTCCCTTGCAAATGAAGAATTGACTGTGATTTCATTGATATTTTTAAAATAAATATCACAAGAGTTTTATTCTGCAGGAGTTATTACCACCTATTCCATTTTTCTTACACCAGTGAATGGATAATTTACTACAGGTTTTGCCGGCTTAACCAGAATTAATATTTCCATGGTAACTATCCAGTGTGCCATTTTTGGTAGCAGCACAGTCATTACTAAAAATGCTCCTGGAGGGGTACATTTGATACCTTTCTTTATTGTTTTAAGAGCAATAGGGAAATTGTTTTATTTAGTCAGATATTTTAAAATAATAATTTAAAATATTTAAAATAATATTTTAAAATACCGTACTTTTTCAATTTCATTTGCAGTGCTGTGATTATTCATTCTTCTGGCCATATGGCCATTTCTGCAAGAGTTAATGCTATATGTGTTTTGTGTTTCTGATATCCAAAAAGATCAAATCATATAAATTATATATTTTGTAATCTACCATGCCCCCTGTTTCAGAATCTGCTTCAACGAATGCATTCAGAAATTGAGGTTTTTTAAAAAAAGATGATGTTAACAGTAAAAGAGTTCTATTGTTCTCTTCCATAGTCTGAGGGGAAAAAGCAGCCACTGCAGTCATTGTCTTCTTTAAGAGCTAACCTCTTACAATATGAAAATCAGCTTTCTACTTTTTCTGGCACTCCAAAGTTTTTACAAGAAGAAGAGGGAGCCACTGAACTAATTGAAGAAGTGTCACTATTCCAGGTATTCTGATAGCTTTACAATATTCAATGATTAATGTTCATAATTTTAAATCATGATGAATACATAGTAAAATATTTAATAATGTAATGTGAATTAGAATAATTGTCATGTAGAAGGGCCATTTTGTTTGTTCGGAGGATAGTAATGTAGAATTTTATGTTTGAGATTTTTTGTTGTTAACGATAAAACTTACTTTTAAAAAACTCTTTACTATCTCCTGGTACTCAGAAGGCTGTTTATGTGACACAGGATCCCTAATCTTAACCTAGAGAGAATTGTACAAAAATATCAAACATTTTATCTTGGTTCAGTATTCATTTACATTTTGCTGAATAGATATTGAACCATTCATACACCAAACTGGCCATAAAGTATTTAGATCCCTCACTTGCAACAGTTTGTAGACCAGCGTTTAGAGAAATATTGTGTTTCCCATTTGTTCATGTGTGTGTTTATGTGTGTGTACATGTATAATTATAGTATACATGGATCTATAATTATTACTGATACATGTGTCACAAAATAATCATATTTCAAATGTATAACCTTTTTAATATAGGAATGCAATGAAGAATCCAGTGACGATAATTTTTTTCAAAGTAATTCGTACATTTTGGGAAGCCAAAAAGCAGATTTCACTTTAGGTGATGAAGGCCAGCTGGAATTCGCATCCATGTTTGACACAATTCATGCAATAGATGACACAAAACAGATAGACAGAAAAAAAGATGGCCTATTGTTTGAACTGAACCATATTCAAAAGAATCTCATCGCTGCTTGGAGAGTGGCCACTTCAAGAAGTATAAAAGAAAAAGACATATTATTAAATTTTAACATTCGTTGCGTTGTGCACTTTTTTAACATTCTCCAGCGTGTGAAACTGAAAGAATTAGATCATCCTATCAAGAATCAGTCATGGATACAATGTGTCTTAAACTGTTTCCACCAATTTTTGACTGTCCTCAGTTGGGAAAATCAACACAGCCAAACATTGGGGCATTTAATGAAATTAACAATGCAGACCTTGAAACTGATACTTACAGAACAACAAGATCACCTTTTCTCCACTAATCTTTTGGGAGGTTTCTCATTGCTGAAGATGGTTATTCATTATTTAAATGCCAAAACAATACCACAGTATGAGGTTCTTCTAGCAGATTTGAATGGTAATAATAAAGTGGAACTAGATTCTATTGATGTGCCTCTGTTTCAAAGGCACACAGATTGGAATAGTCACCAGAAGCACTGTGCATTACATTCTGTGCTAACGTGTTCTCTTCCAAACCGAACCGAGAATCAGGAAAAAAGGTACTTCTAGTATAAAAATTATGACTTTAAATATTTTACTATTTTGATGCATAGTCTAACTTGAGTCATGAATAAAATATCGTAAATAAGAATTCGGAGACAAGTAAAACACACCATTTGAGTTTGTGTACCCCTTCTGGTTTTTTAACACCTATAATAGATTTTAGTATGACACCCAGTATGCCGATAACCACTGGAACCACCATAGTCAATTTATGCTGTAATCTTTCAACCTCAATTTTCAGATCTTAATACTTTATGATCTTCTCCAGTTCTTTGCCTTCTACAATATTCTTCTAGTATCGCCCATCAATTAATCACACTTTATTTTTTTTCAACCAGAGTTAAATCTGTGTGTTATGAGCCAAGACATTACCAGTTTGTATTCGGAAAGCCCACAATATTTAACTTGCTCATTTTCAACTACTTTTTCAACTCTGTGTTGCCGCCAATTTTTCATTAGCGTCCCATGATATTTTTTAACAGATGTTTAATTAAATAATTTTGGTGACTGTTATCTCATTGTTCATAATCAGCTTGTGTGATCTTGCATGAGCTAAATATCTGATCTACTGTTCCTTCGCACAATCCACACTTTGAATCACTTGATAATAATAATTATAATATAATATAATTATTATTTATGGGCTTGGTTTGCAGCCCTGAATTTCCTGGTGATTTCCTTTTGAAATACTAGTGTAAGATTTCTTCTACTGCATAGAATATGTAAGGATTAGTCAGTAGCTTGCTTTAATTTGTGACTTTAATTCTTTTTAAATGTAGGTTAACTGTAATCTGGCGATACTTGTATAAACATGTGATTTGGTATTGGGCACAACTAAGCAGAAAAATGAATAACTCAAACAAATCAATGACTGAAATCCAAATTGCTCAGGAAATTCCAGTGACCAAAGCACTTGCAAGTCATATACAGGCAATCTTACAGTCTTCGGGAGAAAGCTTGGAACAGCTTCTGAATCTCAAGTCGGTGAATGGTTAGTGTCTTGAAGAAACCACCATCACTTCACATACCTTGCATAAATATATACATGTAAATTTGCAATTGATCCTCCACTACCTGCAAGGCTAATGATTGGTACAATTTAAGGGGTTGATTTGACTTTAAATTCTGCATTCAGTGGGATGAGATATCCAATAAAGGATTAATGTTTCCATTAACTCTATTTTGAGAAACAAAACTGATTCCTGACAATACCCACAGTGAACTTATTCATACAGATATTTTTCCCCTAATAGTCAATGTCATCTATGTGTTAAAAGCTTAATTCATGGTTGCTGATCTCAAGTAAACTGGCCTGAAGTTTAAGATTAGTTTAAATGCTAAATTTCAATTTGTTTTTAAGGTGAGGAAGAGTTTCTGATAGGATCATATAAAAAGTCTGTGGAGGCCTGGGAAAGAGCGTTTCAGGACACAAAAGCAAAAGGTACGATAGTGGTTCCATTTTTAAGGTTTGTCCTTTCTGCAAAAATTACTTGTTTGACGAGATATGGGTAGTCTTTTTTCTGACATTGTCTGTAGTCTCTTTGAAGTGAGTTAAAGCAATGCAGCCAAAGCCAAAAGTAGGTGACAAGATCTTTCCAACTCTGATACCCTTTCTTGGATTTTATGTTCCCTATTTTCTATTATGATTGTTTCTATCCCAAGCAGCAGACTGTAACCCTGTTTCCCTGAAAATAAGACCTCCCCGGATACTAAGCCCAATCGGGCTTTTGAGTGCATGCACTAAAATAAGCCATCCCCCGAAAATAAGCCCTCCCCTAAAATATTTAACCACATGCACAGCTGGTCCCTGCCATTTTCTGGGAGGAAAGGGAGGAACATGCACCACGCTGCCCACTTGCACCTGCCATCCACGTGGAATAGCCTCACAGAGGCCACTCCTACCGCACCCTAGCTACCGCGCCCTTCTTTTAGTGCTGGTCGCAAAAAGAACGGCTGGCCCAGCGATGCCAGTGCTGGCAAGAGTGTGCCAGAAAAAGAGACAGAACTTCTGGCCTTCTCTGGATCAGCTGATCTGCAGACTATGGGCCAAGGTTAAAGGGCCTCCTGCACTTCAAAAAATAATAAGACCTCCCCCAAAATAAGGCCAAGCGCTTATTTAGGGAGTCAAAAGAAAATAAGACCCTGTCTTATTTTCAGGGAAACACGGTAATCTAAAAAGATGCTATTGCACAAAAGGAATAAGGAAACAGTTGCCAATTTCAATTAACATTGTTAAGCAAGGACTACCTGCATATTAAGGTGTGAGCTTAACTGAGCTTCAGCAAATTCCTTCAATACCGTTCAATGCAATTCATCTGCTATTGTGTATTGAAGGGTATTCCTTAGCTAATAATTTGGTATTTCTTTCTATTTCAAGTCTCAATCTGGCCTTTTCATCGTGCTCCTGTTCCACAATTGGCCTGCATCCAGCATAGCGAGGCAAGATAAAAGTATACAAATTGTCACTATGATGTAGTTGCAGCTAATAATCTTACAGCATGTAGACCTTAAGTACCTTATGTGTGATGCTTCTTATACTAGCACCCCTTAGAATTCCCTTTCACTCTCCTATCATCACCGTAGCAATTGTTTTGTGTACTCTTCCCCAGGATAATTTTGTGCTTATCAACCTACCACATTATTTTCTCTTTAATCTGTCTTTCATACTCGGCCTATATAGCCTCTTAAAGTAGTAATTATATTGCAGGGAGAGAAAGGGAGAGCTCTACCACAACATTCCTATCTTAAATGGGTTTGCAATCACCTGAGGAAACATGGGGAGAGAGAAAGATTGCATGAAATAGAAATAAAGATAATACGTGTACATACCTGAATGGGAGGTTTCAAAACTACCCCTCACTTTTGTTATTAGGTGTATGCAGACACAGAGAATCTAGTAATACAGCATTTGGTGCAGCTAAGAAAAAGCCAAAAGTAAAAATCAGATAATTAAAATTATTAAAAGTTAAGCTTAATAATTATAAACTAGAACCCTGGGATTCAAAAGAGTTTGCTTATCCTCATTTCTCTTTGCAATAATGCTGTTAAAGAGTTTTCAAGTGGAAAAACCATTCAGTTAATCTTGTTTAAATTACTGTTTATCTAATGATTCAAATGAAATGTATTCTAATATTATAATTGTATTTGCATCATGTATTTCTATTTTCATTTATGAATATGGATCCAAGAACTAGATTTGCACTCGTATGTGGAAGGGGTTTATTTTTATACCATTAGGATTTATCTTTTTAGCTTTTGTCCAATTATTTTTCTTTCTAAATATAGGAGGAAAAAGAATACCCTTTCTTCAGACTCGATATTATCTTGCTATTTTATATTGCCATCTGTATCATTATAATATAAGTGAGGCTCAGGGTCTGTGTGATCATCTGGCATATGAACTCCTAAAACGAAATCAAATTTCTGTAAGAAACCAAGATGCTATGACAGGTATGTAAATGTAGAATTCTTCTTTCATCACTCAAGTTATATATAATAATATACAATACAATACAATACAATAGTAGAGTTGGAAGGGATCTTGGAGGTCTTCTAGTCCAACCCCTTGCCATATATAATTTCATATTATATGTTACATATAATTTGTTATGTTTGTTACAGTGTTATAAATATATGTTATTCATCATTTCTGTACAGATAATAGAACGTTGCTTTGAATTATATTATGCATTTTTATTTGCTTGCTTTTAAACTCTTTTTTTCCCTCCCAAACCTCCCAAAAATTCCCTCCCAAATCTGGTTTTAGAAAACAGGTAGTCCTCAATTTATGGGCATAATTGAGCCCAAGGTTTATGTTGTTAAGTGAGAAATTTGTTAAGTAAAGTAAATTAAAATTAAGTTAAACTAAATAAGTAAAGTGAGTTTTGCTCTGTTTTATGACTTTTCTGGTCGCATTTGTTAAGTGAATCACTAAAGCTGTTAAATTAATAATACAGTTGTTAAGAAAATCTGCCTTCCCCATTGTTTTTGCTTGTCAGAAGGTCGCAAAAGATGATTATATGACCAGGATGCTGCAACTGTCATAAATATGAACCAGTTGTCCAGCATTCAAATGTAAATCACATGACCGTGGGGATGCTGCAACGGGGCATAAGTGTGAAGAATGGTCATAAGTCACTTTTTTTCAGTGCTGTTGTAACTTTGAACAAGTCTAGGACCACTTGTACAGTGTCTTCAAAATTTAAATGGCTATTATCTTGTGATAACTATCAGCATACCTGCTACAACTCTTTTTTCCCTAAAGCACACTGATTGTCATGCATCAAAACAAGTTGAAATTTGAAATTTAAAATGGTTCACTTCAAAATATTTTGCATGTCGCTATTTGGGGGTTCAGTATAGTCCTATCCCAGCAGCATCTGCCCTCTGTGGGATGATGCCATTTCAGAAGATCTTAAAGTCCTGGCTGTTCTCACATGTTCTTGGCTAGCCTGACTGGAGCCCCTTGTCGGATGTATATATTTGTGACATTGGGTGACATTTTTGAACATTATTTTTGCTTGTTCCTACTTGGTTTCTCTTCTTACTCATTGTGTACTCTATTTTCCTGTTGTGAGCTGCCCGGGATTATTCTGGTGTTGGGCAGCACAAATCATTTATTGTTACTTTTGTTATTATTTCTATTTGAAGTAAGTTCCATTAAGATCAGTAAGACTTATATTAGTGTAAGATTGCAGTCTTTGGCTTTTGTTTCTGAACGACCAAGGAATTCTTACATGCTGAACAGTAATAACTTTATTTTGAGCTTTTTACTTCATTCAGTTACCTCAGACTGTTTTATTTTAGATGCTGAATGGATAAAAGATATTCACACTGAAGCTGCTCTGGCAGTGATTCAATCTTTGGCCCGATTCATGGCAGCCTATTTCACTAATGAGCCAATTTATATACTTCCTCCCCACAGTGTTGGTATCTTACTGCCACTTCATATTAAGCCAGGTACCTTTTGATATTGTTTCATATGCTTGCTTACTGCTATAGTGACAGAGCTGTATTAAGAGGTAATCTCCTTCCTCCTGCCCTATAGAAATGCACAAAACTTGGATTGGATATTATTGGATATTGGATAGTATTTTGTAGTTATTTCCTAACCTATAATTTATCTAGTCTATTTAGCTGCTGCTCCTTTTCTCTTTTAAGTAAACTAATGGCATAATGATTATCTCTGACATTTCTCTAAATGAAAAATGTTCTTCCCGTAAAATGCATCCAATGTGACGGATCCTGTTCTTGCAGAACTGAAAATTGTAGCTGCCTGTCTAAATTTCTGGGATAAAAGTAGGATGTTTGGTGGGTTGGATATCTGATGCAAATGATCTACAGTTCTAATGGTTGTGTTCAGCTCATCTGAAAACAGACTCAGAACTCACTTGGTCTTACTTTTAAGTAAGTTTGCAAAGGATTGGCCATTGAGCAATTTAATAAAATAAAATCACAAGTACTCTTTTTTTATTATAGAAGGGTGCCTTCGTATTATTCCTCTGCAACATTCCAGAGTCACCGAAGCAATTAGGGATAATGGCCTGTCTTGTACTTGGACTGTAGAATATACTCTTGATTTGTTGCTCATCAGTGGACTAATTCCAGAAGCTGTGTGGCTAGCCCAAAAACTTGGAGACTGGAAAATGGCTGTTTCAATCGGAGTGGCTTATCAACTATATTGTCAAAGTAATAAAAGCTTAGCAAGGTTAGTCATATATATATAAGCAGTAATGTATAATTATTTATCATAAATTGGTATTATAGTATTTACCATGAATAGTTATCATAAATAGATACCATCATCATTATCGTCCTGAATCTATCTATTGCAGGATAAATAGGATATTTATCCTGCAATAGATATTCCACTTGAAAGTTAAGAAACATAAGCTACCATAATGGTCAAGGGCAGGTTGATAGGTAGATATTTTTTGATGTATTAGTCTAATGCCGAAAGAAATAAAGTGACCAAAATCATCAATTTAGTTTCTGTGCCTAAGGGAGGACAAGGACCTGTTTTCCAACTCATGAGCTAGCACCTTAACTATTATGGCTGGCTGACTGGATGGATACGATAGATAGATGGATGGATGGATGTAGAAGCTCTGTATTTTTCTCTGTATGTGTGTGTTAGTAACTCTAAAATGGGTAATATGTCCCAAATCTAGCAGAATTTTGTTAAAAATACAGAGCATGAACTTTTCTACTTAGTTTATTGGTGGACCACTTCAGAGAGAGGTGACAGAAAAACAGAGCAGTTTTCTTTTTGTACTATTTTCCCATCACTGTTGGTTCCATTTTAGTGACATGTGATGATACAAGGTTGCTAGCACATTGTGTGATGTAGCTCACAATCATTACTTGGTTTGTCATAGCATGTTTCAACCCAACCAATTATGGTTGCTTACCATAGGTAACTGATAGGTAAGCAACTATGGTTTTGGGCAGTGTAGTGATTCAGCAAATAAATACTGGCCTCTTAGTAGTAATCTGTGTAAGTAGCTGGGTTGTCTGAGATTCATCGTATATCTTGAAACTCCAAAGATGATCCCTAGATAAAGAATCCAAGTTTTAGAGATAATGTTGATGTTTTAAACACAGATTATTAAGAGATTACAATCCTTGTAGGTTTACGGGTATCATTTCTATTTCCGCCACCCAACAGATATTGTGTTAGTAATCGATGGCAATTGGGCATTCTGTCCTTACAGTTACAGTGTATGAAGTGATAGTTGCAATAATCTTACAGGTCAGTAAGAAACATGTCTATCTAAGATTTCAAAGGACACCCCCCCCCC
This sequence comes from Natrix helvetica, assembly GCF_964273705.1. NCBI lineage: Eukaryota > Metazoa > Chordata > Lepidosauria > Squamata > Natricidae > Natrix > Natrix helvetica. The sequence goes on along the minus strand of NC_138552.1, from coordinate 20,691,560 downwards.
CCTTCCAAATAGGTTTCTTTTGCTGATGTTATTGTGCAATATTACCTCTTTTAGAGTTTCATGTTATACTGAATGAGACAAATATTGTTTGCATCAATCAATATTTTTCTTTTGCAAAATATTCTCTTGAGTAAACTTCCTGTATGATTAAGCAGAGACCATTTAGAGAATAGTTTGAAGTAAGCTACCCTGGTACTCTTGATACAATTTCAGGTCAGGGAACGTGGAATTATTCCTACCATTACACTTGACTCCAACAAACATTTTTCAAGAAAAGCTACAATCTTTTTTGGGTCAGCCTGTCAACAATGAAACAACAAATCAAGGAAACCTCAGATGCAGACAACTGACAGGTGCACAGGTTTTTTATATGAATTTGTTATTGTATTATATTTCTAATACTTTTATACAAATGTGTGATTTCCACATTAACAAAAGTTGGAATTATCCTTAAGTATTTTTATGCCTTTCTTAATATACATATTTATTTAATACACATTCACAGGGGCAACATGCTATCAATTCTTCCAAATGATGAAATATTCTTATACAATTTTTTATCAATGTATATATTCCTGAACTAGATTTATAGAGGTAAAATATTTCTTCAAGTATTTAATATTCCTGTGCCATGTCTTTAATAACGTTTTGATAATTTTAAAAAGATTTTAAGAAACATACGCATATTAGTTTAATAGCTCTCATTTTATGAACATTCATTTTCATTGATAAAGTGTCATCAGATACCATATCAAATTTGCTGGTCATTTTTTCACTGAAGCCTTTTCTGTACTTTATTGGTCTATATGAATGATTTTTGGAGATTTTTTTTTCTATATTTAAATTCACTAATATTATGCTTATACTTGTGTTACACCACTATAGTGTTTGTCTGGAAATATATTGAGTATTACAACTAACATAATAAGCCATTGTTATAAAAGAGATATTAAAATCCTTTTATTCTAGTGATATTGTTATTGTTAAAAATTTTAAGATGGGGCAACACAAAGGCTCCACAATTTTTTGTTCTGGATCAAATGCAGCTACTGATAGACTTATCAAAATTCTGAATAAAATTTTCCTGGCATTAGCAAAGATCCTTAGCCATGTTAATATAAGTGAGGCAGCTCTTTGAAAGTAAAACTGTCACATGTACCATGACATTCAGAGTACAGAGTACAGCCTGAATGAAATGAAATGTATCCATTTGCAAAATGCAAATGCAAAACTCTGAGGAAATTATATTAGTAACTCAGAGTCGCTATCATTTTGAACTAAAATATATTTCTACATTTAATCCTATATTTATTATTGTCTTTCTTATCATTATTTATTATTGTTGCTTTTTTGCTTGTTTTAGATCCTATTGAAGAAGAAGATGCAAATGCCCTTTTTAGTTCAGTAGAACAAATATTAAAAGCAGCTGTTATGGCAGAAGCAGACATTCTGTCAGAAACCTTTCAGGTTTTGATGGATTTTGCCAAGGATCATAGTAGAAAATTCTGCGGCTTGGTTCCTAATGGCTTATATCTCCCAGCACCACCTTTATATTGTCCTCAGCCAACATTTGTGAGTGAAGTGTGCACCTCAGTGTTGCATGAACATTTTCTTAATTTTTTTTGTCTTGCTAATTTTTTTCTATTACAGGTGAAACTCGAAAAATTAGAATATCGTGCAAAAGTTCATTTATTTCAGTAATGCAACTTAAAAGATGAAACTAATATATGAGATAAGACTCATTACATGCAAAGCAAGATAGTTCAAGCCGTGATTTGTCATAATTGTGATGATTATGCCTTACAGCTCATGAAAACCCCAAATCCACCATCTCAGAAAATTAGAATATTACATGCAATCAATAAAACAAGGATTGTACATAGAACAGTATCGGACCTCTATAAAGTATAAACATGCATATGTACTCAGTACTTGGTTTGGGCCCCTTTTGCAGCAATTACTGCTTCCATGCGGCGTGGCATGGAATCTATCAGCCTGTGGCACTGCTGAGGTGTTATGGAAGACCAGGATGCTTCAATAGCGGCTTGCTTCAACTTTTGCATCTCATTTGGAAACCAAGGACCCAGAGTATGGAGGAATAATGGAGAGGCCAATCAAGCACAGTAATCCCACAGTCATTGAACCAGTTTTTGGTGCTTTTGGCAAGAGTTGCTCTTATCAGAAAAGAGGACTTTGGACCAAGGAGCAACAGGACTTTGGACCACTGTGCTTCATTAAGACCAGGGTCAACGCAGCCGTCTACCAGGAGATTTTGGAGCACTTCATGCTTCCTTCCGCAGACGAGCTTTATGGGGATGCTGACTTCATATTCCAGCTGCCCACACTGCCAAAAGCACCAAAACCTGGTTCAATGACCGTGGGATTACTGTGCTTGATTGGCCAGCAAACTTGCCTGACCTGAACCCCATAGAGAAGCTACGGGGCATTGGCAAGAGAAACATGAGAGACATGAGACCGAACAATGCAGAAGAGCTGAAGGCCGCTATTGAAGCATCCTGGTCTTCCATAACACCTCAGCAGTGCCACAGGCTGATAGCTTCCATGCCACGGCGCATTGAGGCAGTAATTGTTGCAAAAGGGGCCCAAACCAAGTACTGAGTACATATGCACGCTTATACTTTTCAGAGGTCCGATATTGTTCTAACAATCCTTGTTTTATTGATTGCATGTAATATTCTATTTTTTTGAGATGGTGGATTTCATGAGCTGTATGCTATAATCATCACAATTGTGACAAATCACGGCTTGAACTATCTTGTTTTACATGTAATGAGTCTTATCTCATATATTAGTTTCACCTTTTCAGTTGCATTACTGAAATAAATGAACTTTTGCACGATAGGCTAATTTTTCGAGTTTCACCTGTATGTTTTGGCCAAACCCCAAAATGCTCCCCCCCCGCATGCCCCCGCACATGCCCCCACGCTCCCTGCCTCTGCGCATGTGTGTACACCCCCCTATGCGCCCCACGCATGTGTGCATATTCCCCACGCAGGCACATTGCCCCCCACGCATGCACACCCCCTGCACACATCCTGCTCGCTGCGCCTGTGCAGCAGAGACCCATAGACCAGCTGGCCGGCAGGAGACATGTGCATATGCGTGGTGGAGCTGAACTGGGATGACAGCTCGCGTGCCCACAGAGAGGACGCTGTGTGTCAGCTCTGGCACATGCCATAGGTTCGCCATCAGGGCTATAGACTATATAGATCTGAGTATATATGTTTATATTTATATGATCATAAAACGTATCTGTAAATACTAGGAAACTGTAGTTCTTTTCTTTTCACACTTTAGTAAATCAAAGGAATTAGGGAATTAGGATGGGTAATTTGTTTTGGGCTTACACTTTCCTTGGGAATGTTCATATTGTAAAACTTGTCAATTTTATAATAATTTAGGAAGAATATGCTGATGGACCATTAAGAATAGAGAGAGACTGCAGACAGAAAATATCTGGAATTGTTCAACGGATTCTTCTTCTTTACCGGGCTGCTCATTGTTCTTTTGCTGCTGCTCAGTGGTATATTGCGCGGCTGAAACATGCACGAAGAGTCATGCAAAAGGTACATATTAATTTTAATAGTATACAAAGTGATGATAATATATGGAAGACAACCTTTTTGGACTTGATATATTTCATAGGCTTCTATGACAGCTCTAGGTTTTATTTTTTGTTCTCTACCTTAAATCTAGAATTTTGCTAATGTGTACGTTTCTTTCAGATGTGATCTTTTCAATGATAATGTCTGGAAGGCATATGTCATGATTCATGTGAAGTTTATTTGCTTTTTATTATTTAGATCTTAAAATTGTATGTCCTAATTTGTCTGGACATATAATCACTGGGATATTTCCAAGTTGACCGTGTTCCAGTGAAGCAAAACTTGAAATGGCTTGTCTGTTCCAACAGTGGGAAATAATTGGAATTTACCAGAAGCTTTTTTGGTTATCTATATTTCTTAAGAAGTAAATTCCAAGCTGTTCACCTCTCTTAATGCAGAAATGTAGCTGCAGCCCGATCACCTTCTTTACACCTTTCCCAAAAAGGAGAGTTGTAGATTAGATTGCCGTGGATGATTGGATCTGGCGATGATCTCTTAAGAAAGACTCCCTCCTTCAAGGCTAGCAGTGTTGTGGCCCGCCAATGGCTAGTGGTGCTGGCAGCAGATTCGGACAGTGAGGAGGTTGGGGAGGAACATTGGCCAGTCCTGGAGTCTGGGGAAGGCGCTGGGTTGGAGGCAGAGAGGGGGCCAAAGCCATATGTCAGTTATCAGCTGCCTTCATAGTCAGACATCAGTGAGGCAGACAAACGGTTGGACCCTGTTCCCAGTGTGCACATTCTCAGAGTTGCCGGACGAAGGGAATAGCTAAAGAGCAGGGTTTGACTTGGGAGTAAGGCTACAGGTGGACAATGAATGGCCCTTCCCAGAGGAAATAAAAGAGGAGAGAAAGGGGAGTGGAGTTTGCAGGAGACAATTAGTTTGCTTAATTGGTTTGTGACTCAGAGACTCCTTGCCAAGTTTTGCAAATATCGGCCTGAGCAGAATTCACAGTAAATTAATAAAAGGGTTTTTTGTCGGGACAAGGAGTTTGTTCAGGCTCTTGGGAAGCCTAGGTCAGAACAAGCAGTACCAGCTTCCTCTCTGAGAAAGGCCAATGCCCAACCGTATATCCCTTTCCAAATGTTCTTCGCAAACTAGGCTTGACAAAAGCTGGCCAGATAGTAATCCTGAGAAACCTGTCTAATTCATTAGGAGTTACAGGATCTAAGAGATTTATACAGCGATATTGCCTAGAATAGGGGTCAGCAATCTGCGGATCTGGAGCCGCATATGGCTCTTTTATCCCTCTGCTGTGGCTCCTTGTTGCTCAAAATATGTGTTACACCCGCCAATGCGCGACACCCACTGGAACATGATTTCTTGAGCTTTTCAACCCCTGGTAGGCCAAACATGGTGAAATCCAAGAAAAGAAAAGTTTCAGAAGAAAACAGAATGCTTACTTCAACTACATATAGTAGTTTTGTGGCCGCTCAGGAAATAGTCAGGCATGGGAAGGGTTTTGTGGCTCCCGGTGTTTTCTTTTCTGTGGGAAACGGGTTCAAATGGCTCTCTGAGTGTTTAAGATTACCAACCTGTTGTGGGCCAGCAGGAGCCGTTGGAGCTGCAAACAGACTCCGACAGCGAGAGACCCTATGAGTCGGCTCTGGAAGATGTGGAGGACCCTGGACAGGGTTCCGATTCCGAGCAGGGATCAGAGAGGCTGGTTGGCCACCAGGAGGCGCCTGAGGCATGGAGCAGTGGTGAAAGCCAAAGGGAGTGTGCTCCTGACATCATGCCTTGGAGCAGTGGGGAGGAGACAAGGGAGTTGGTCTTGGACGCTTAGCAATGAAGAGCTGATAGACGTAGAGAACAACTACGCAGATACAGAAGATAATTGGACCCAGGTGGTTGTAATTAGGCTCCTCTCAAGATAGTATTTAACAAGGGACTTTCCTGGAGGCTGGTTGCAGAGTTCAACTTATTTACCAACGCTGGAGAAGCTCTCGTGTCTGTGTCTTATCTTGGAAGTCTGGATTGCTGCCAAGGTCTAGTCAGTGTGTTAATTTACTGTGAATAAATCATCTAGCAGTATTCTTGTCTTGGAGTGCTTTCGTGTACGAAGAGGGGGGTCAGAACACCAACCCCTGGCCTAGAACTTTTACAGTGTCCCACTAAATGGTCATGAGTGCTGTCCGTCCCCAATAAAGAACCAGTCACCAGCAGAAAGGCCACTGGTTAGCTATTAGCAGATTCAGAAGATGAAGAAGAAGAAACAAGTATGTTCTCCTGTGCGCTGCTTGGAGAGTCCAAGCATGGGTTAACACAGTCTAACTGCCCTAGGACTGAGTGAGTTTTTCTTGACCACGCCTCCCTTTGCCTCCTGCAATCCAGTTTTAAAAACTCAGTCTGCCCGTTAGGACTGTAGCAGGGGAGCTCCTCAGTTCTAGAGCAGTTAAATTGAACTCCCCAAAATTAGCACAAGGATAATTTACCACTTACATGAGATCTGTTAGATAATCTGACAACGAGAACAAGAACTGCTGCCTGAGAGGCCTGCCAATGCTACCGTCTCCTGCTGGTCGCAAGTGGAGCTCGGTGGTGGTGGTGAGTGGCTTGTCTGCCGGCGGCCGGCAAGCAAAGGGACGGAGGTAGGCTTCCTGACCCGATTGCGCCCCAGCCGCTGCTTAGAAGCCGTGTGGAACGCCCGAGCGGTCCGGCGGCGGCGGCAGCTCCCCAATCTACCCAGCAACAGCGGTGCCCATTTTAGGAACGGTTTGTGTGCTTTTCGCTGCAGGGCCAGCCACCTTGGTATAGAAAGCTGCGCGCGCAGCGGCGGCCATTTTAAAACATGGAAACTCATTTGGCAAGCGGAGCAGCAGCGTTAGGTACACACACATAAGCTGCATTCACTATCAAACCTATGAGATGCCCTCCTGCTTCCCCCTTACACATGCAAACTGTTTACAAACTGCCCTTGTAAGAAAATATATGCTGCAAGCTGAATTGACCCTGAGTGGTGAAAATCAGATTGAGCCAGGACTTTGTGGCCCAGTAAACCAGATTGTTCATAGTTACTGACCATATTTCAAAGATGCTTTGCTTAGCTTGCTGACCTAGTAGGAAGGAATAAATAATAATGTTGTTTTTGCCTAAAACATTCCAATGCCATGTTGTAATTTATATCGTGTCTTCCTTTTTCCTCTGTTGTTTTTGTCCCTCTTTTTCATTTCAGATTCACAAAAAAGGTGCTCTTCCTCCTTTAAATGATCTTCCAGAAAATTTGCTTAAGTATTCCAAATATCACACTGTGTTCTTAAGGCCTTCTTCTTCTGGAGACCATACCTTTGATGCTGTTTCATGTAAAACTATAGGTGTGTGTCTGCAAAAGTTCCAATACATGTTTAAAAAAGAATAAAATGCAAAGCAAAAAATGCCTGTCTCTCTGTATCAGCACTTAAAAAATGTTTAGGTGTTATATGAGGACAGTGTTATCTAATCTAGGTTTAATACCCTGTTTCCCCGGATAATAAGCCCAATCGGGTTTTTGAGTGCATGCGCTAAAATAAGCCCTCCCCAAAAATATTGCAACAGAGCAGCAGCCATGAGATGACCATGCTCACCGCCTCTTCCACCTCAAAAATAATAAGATAAGACCTCCCTGAAAATAAGGCCAAGACCCTGTCTTATTTTCGGGGAAACACTGTAGTATATTTAGAGCCTGTGGGAGATTCCCATCTGGCCCCTTGCATATTCCTCTGCTATCAGGCGAAGAATAAGTTTCCTGGCCCGTTCAAGTAGAGAGTCTGTGTGTTAAAAGAAGGAAGGTTTCCATTTTAATAAGCTAAGAACTAAATTGGGTTGTAAGATGAAAGCAATCTAGTTGCTGATTTTTCTGATATTCCATTCCTTTTCAGTATATAATACAATAATACAATAATACAATAGTAGAGTTGGAAGGGACCTTGGAGGTCTTCTAGTCCAACCCCCTGCCTAGGCAGGAAACCCTATACCGTTTCAGACAAATAGCTATCCAACATCTTCTTAAAGACTTCCAGTGTTGGGGCATTCACAACTTCTGGAGGCAAGCTGTTCCACTGATTAATTGTTCTCACTGTCAGGAAATTCCTCCTCAGTTCTAAATTGCTTCTCTCCTTGATTAGTTTCCACCCATTGCTTCTTGTTCTACCCTCAGGTGCTTTGGAGAATAGTTTGACTCCCTCTTCTTTGTGGCAACCTCTGAGATATTGGAATAATGCTATCATGTCTCCCCTAGTCCTTCTTTCTCTTAAGCTAAACATACCCAGTTCCTGCAACCGTTCTTCATATGTTTTAGTCTCCAGTCCCCTAATCATCTTTGTTGCTCTTCTCTGCACTCTTTCTAGAGTCTCCACATCTTTTTTACATCGTGGCGACCAGAACTGAATGCAGTATTCCAAGTGTGGCCTTACCAAGGCATTATAAAGTGGTATTAACACTTCACGTGATCTTGATTCTATCCCTCTGTTGATGCAGCCTAGAACTGTGTTGGCTTTTTTGGCAGCTGCTGCACACTGCTGGCTCATATTTAAATGGTTGTCCACTAGGACTCCAAGATCCCTTTCACAGTTACTACTACTGAGTATGGTATCACCTATACTGTACCTGTGCATTCCGTTTTTGTTGCCTAAATGTAGAACCTTACTCTTTTCACCATTGAATTTCATTTTATTAGATAGTGCCCAATGTTCAAGTTTGTCAAGATCCTTCTGTATCTTAAGCCTATCTTCTGGAGTGTTGGCTATTCCTGCCAGCTTGGTATCATCTGCAAATTTGATGAGTTCCCCATTTATTCCCTCATCCAAATCATTGATGAAGATGTTGAAGAGTACTGGGCCTAAAACAGAGCCTTGGGGTACTCCACTGCATACTTCCCTCCATGTAGATGCAGTTCCATTGAGAACTACACGTTGAGTGCGGTTGGTCAGCCAGTTACCAATCCATCTGGTGGTGATGCTGTCTAACCCACATTCTTCTACTTTATCTAGTAGTAGGTTATGGTCTACCTTATCAAAAGCCTTACTGAAGTCCAAGTAAACTATATCAACGGCATTCCTCTGGTCCACTAATTTTGTCACATTATCAAAGAATGCAATAAGATTAGTCTGGCATGATCTGTTTTTGACAAATCCATGTTGGCTTTTGGCTATTACTTTGTTTGCTTCTAGGTGTTCGCAAATTCGTTGCTTGATTATTTTTTCCAGAATCTTTCCTGGTATTGAGGTTAGGCTGATAGGTCTGTAGTTTCCTGGATCTAATTTTTTCCCTTTTTTGAAGATGGGAACCACATCAGCTCTTTTCCAGTCCTCTGGTAGTTCCCCGGTGTTCCAGGATCTCTGAAAGATATAATTCAGTGGTTCTGAGATCTCGTCTGCTAGTTCCTTCAGAACTCTGGGGTGTAATCCATCCGGTCCTGGTGATTTGAACTCATCTAGGGTAGACAGGTGCTCACTTACCATTTTCTTCCCTATTTCAATTTGTGTTCCTAATTTTGTGGTGCTGCTTTTGATAGGTTGGACTATTTTATCCCTTTGTGTAAAGACAGATGCAAAACATGAGTTAAATAGTTCTGCTTTCTCCCTGTTGCTTGTCACCTTCTTGCCACTTTCTCCTAGCAATGGACCAATTGTTTCCTTAACTTTTTTCTTGTTTTTAACATGTTGGAAGAAGCTTTTTTTGTTAATTTTTACTTTTGTGGCAAGCCTTTCTTCATTGTGAGCCTTAGCTTTCCTCACTTCATCTTTACAGGCTCGGGCTATTTGCTGATATTCTGCCTTAGTTATGTCCCCCTCCTTCCACTTTTTATACTTACTTTTTTTGTCTTTCAGTTTGTCAGATAGTTGTTTATGCAGCCATGCTGGTTTCTTTTGGGAGCTGTTGTTTTTCTTCTTCATTGGTATTGTGTTAGACTGGGCTTTTCTAATCTCATTTTTCAAAATTTCCCAAGCTTCTTGAGTTGTTTTCCCCTCGAGGATTCTCATCCATGGAATTTTTCCCAAGCTCTCTCTAAGTTTATTGAAATTAGCTTTCTTAAAGTCCAAGACTCTAGTTTGACTTTGTTCTACTACTTGTGTTTGGATAATGTTGAATTCCAATATTGCATGGTCACTTGCCCCCAGGGTTCCTATGGCTTCAACACCTTCTATCATTTCCTCTCTGTTAGTGAGAATTAAGTCCAGTATGGCTGATCCCCTTGTTTCCTTCTCTACTTTTTGGAAAACAAAGTTGTCTGCTAGGTTTGTTAGGAACCTGTTGGATCTTCCACTTGGTGCAGAGTTTGTTTCCCAGTTGATGTCAGGGTAGTTAAAATCTCCCATTACTATTGTGGTGTGCTTCCTACATACCTTAGTTAGCTGACTAGCAAAAAGTTCATCTTCTTCCTCTGCTTGGTTGGGTGGCCTGTAGTATAGACCTATGGCAATGTCATTTCCCCCACAACCTTTAATATTGACCCAAATGCATTCAAGATAGTTCTCATTATTGTTGTGCTCTATTTCTGTAGAGACATAGTTATTTCTTATATATAGTGCAACTCCACCTCCTCTTTTATTTGGTCTATTTCTTTTAAATAATTTAAATCCTTCTAGCTGTATGTTCCATTTGTCAGTTTCATCCCACCAAGTTTCTGTAATGGCAATAATATCATATCTGCCCTCTTTTACTTGAATTTCTAATTCTCCCTGTTTATTCCTCATACTCTGTGCATTGGTATATAGACATTTGAGTCCATTTTGATTGACCTTGTGTTTACTGTCTACATAACCTGTATTATGCCTGACTGCCCCTATTTTCTTGCCACTTGTGTGATTCATGCACATGGTATGACAATCACTATTACATGCTTGGTTTTGCTTGACAGCAGGAGTGATAATCTTACCCACACACACATCTATGTTACATGCATTTATAACCCTATGAATTTTAGTTTGCTGGGGACAGAGATGTTCTGTATCTATTAATTCTCTGTCCCCGCTCTTCAGTTTAAATGTTTATCAAGAAAATCTGTGAATTTAATGCCAAGTAACTCAGTTCCTTTCTTGGATGGGTGCAACCCATCTCTTTTGTACAGTTTTTCATTGGACCAGCTACAGGCTTCATGACTAATAAAACCAAAGCCTTCCCTTTTACACCACTCCTTTAGCCAAACATTAAACTCTGCTACACGCTGGCCCTTCCCTTTTTGTTCCTTATATACAGGTAAAACCTCTGAAAAGATAAGCCTACAACCTATACTATTAAGTTCATACCCCAAGTTCTGGAAATCATTCTGCACAGAAAGTACATCTTATATCTTATTGATCGCCTGACACAAGACACTTGTGAAAGGGCAACATTTAAATGTTCATGTGACTTGTCATTAATATGTTGAGTATGTCAGGTGCCCTAATTAATTTTCGAGCCTGAAGACAAAGTGCTTATTATTATGCTTATTATCAAGTTGACAGGGTAAATATCTGTAAATTAGCATGTATTGGCTCTGTTGCTATAAAAGGAAAATATTTTCTCAGTCCTAGTTTTCATACTGATTCCCTCATACAATAAGGTTTTATCTATTGGGGACACATTTTAAAATTCATTTTCATCTGATAAATTTCTATACCATCTTCTAGGAAGTCATGGTGTCATACATAATTCTCCTTTCCTTTTTCCTTTAAAGCACACACACACACACACACACACGCACACACCCAAGTTAAGGTTAATTGATAGAAGGAAAGTGAAGAAGCTGATGATAGTAAACAATATAGCCATTAAAAGAATACACTGATCGCCTGCAGATGCTGTTACTTATAAAGAAACAATTTTAAGAGAAAATATAGAAATGTGAATTATTTTCTGATGTACTGCCTGTTCCACTTTGAATTTTTTCCATGTCTCTTGCAGGATGCTTTCGAGAATTATGTGTGTTGTGCTGGATGCTTCATGTTCGTGAAAGATTGTCTGAGAGTTGCAGACGGTATCAAAGGGCAAGGGAGAATTTGGAAAACCGGAATGTAATTAAAATATTATGAACTTTTAAAGTCATACTTCTTTCTCTGTCTCCCTCTTGTTCTCACTCTCCCCATATCTATCTATCTATCTATCTATCTATCTATCTATCTATCTATCTATCATCATCTATTTCTATAGCTGCCCACCTCCACAAATGACTAAGTGGCATATATAGGAGATTATCTTTTCACCTTTTTTCTTCTTTGTAATTACAAAATTTAAGCTAAGTCAGTTTAAATGAGAAGGAGGTCCATTTCCCAATTATTTGAAGAACCATCTGACCTCAAATTCCACAGACTTTACCTTTTTAAGTTTATCTCTTAAAATATCTGACTATTCTAGTTGGGATTTCATCTACAAATAATCATAATCATATGTTTATTTTCATATTGGCTTTATTAATACTATATTCCTTTTTTGTAAGCAGCCCTGAGAAGGGTTTTATATTAAAAGTTGTCCAGAAATATTTTTTAATAATAATATTCTAAGTTTATACCATATACCACAATGGCAGATCTGTAGATTTAAATCCAACCTTCCTGAATTACTCATAAAAGGAAGTACAGGAGGATGAGCTGTGGTCAATCTTTACTTTTATTCATATATTAAATATTGGTTTTAGCTTTATTCAAATCTCTTAATATTACACATATTTTTGTGGGAAACCAGGGTTTTAAAAATGGCTTTAGATCAGAGGTGGGTTGCAAATCCCGGCGCATGCACAGAAGTGTCCGCTGCCACTACTGGTTTGCCCGATCTGGGTAGAACTGGGAGCAACCCACCTCTGCTTTAGATCTCATGTACCTAACGTTTTAGGCCAATTACAAGATGTTCTTTCTTTAGGAATCCATCAGGATCGAATTTGATGCTTGCATAGTTGAGTACTCTGTTGATGCTTTGGAGTGGGCTTGCCGAATTCTTCCTTTTGCAAGATTCATGAACATTGAAGAACTTGTGCAGGATATCATTCTGAGCCTCATTGGGGAATTACCACCAATTAAAAAGGTATGCAGGATTGAGGAGTTTCACATTTTTTATACAGGTATTCCTAATCTGTTTAACAACCATTGAAAGTTAAAACAACCTTGGAAAGTGTTCTTTATGGTCCATAAAGCACTTCCAACCATTGTAAAACTTTTCACCAACCGTTGCCTTGGTTACGTGACTATATTTCGGGTGCTTGGCTACAGGCTCACATTTACAATCAATTGCCAAGTGACTTGCAATTATGTCATCATCATTTGCAATTTTCTCTGCCAACTTCCCCAGTAAGTCAATGGGGAAGCCATCAAGAAAGGTTGCAAGTGGTGGGGCGGGAGGAGAACTGCAATCCTTTGTGGAACTGCAGGAAAAGTGCTGAATTTGTCAGAATTTCATCTCTTTTGGCAGATCGTTGAAGAGTTTACCCTCCATGCATGAAAACCTTCACAGAAATGTTTGAGAACAACAAGGCTGCTTGCCAGGAGAGTTTCAAGCTCCACATGGAGCTAAATTCTTTCAGTAGGCAGCTCTTTTGCTTAGCGACACTGGAGGTTGCAGCCGAGATTATGGTTATTGAGTGAAGTAGTCACATGGACATGTTCAGGGGTGGGTTCCAGCTGCTGCTACTTCCAGTTCGCTCACGGGCGCACTACACGAGCATGCACAGTACTAAAAAAATGCTTCTGCATTATGGCACCTCCAAGAGAATCGGTTCAGGGGCGTGGCAGCCCGAGTTACTACCTACTCGGTCGAACCCAATTCTGGACATGTTGCTTAACAACTGCTTCAACAACAGCGATTTGTGTCCCAGTTGCTTGTAAGTCGTGAACGATCTATATACCTTTGGATGTTTGTTTTTACAAGCATGCAACTGATTTTTGGAAACTATCTGGAAGCAATTTAAACTATTTTCATGCTGTTTGTTTTGTACAGGTGGCAGAAATTTTGGTAAAAGCATTCCCTAGCCCTGAAGATGTGAGGGTCTCACTAAGGGATAAATATAATGATCTATACCAACGACTTAGGCATTGCACAGTTAAAGGTACAGTGTATGACAAAGACCAAAATAATGAAAGCAAATCAGTACTTTTTTTCTTTAAAAGAAAGTTCCTTGAAAAATGAAAATATAAATTCATGGTGTGAATTCTAGTGTTTAGGTTAGGGGTGTCAAACCCGATTTCATTGAGGGCCATATCAGGGTTGTGTCGGGGTGGGCATGGCCAGCATGACATCACTCATGTCGGGACATCTGTGGTGGCACAAATGCTCTGCCAGCGAAAATAGGCTCCTGAGCACCGTTTTCAAGTGGGACAGCCTCCTGAGAGGACTGTGTACGGCCCTCACAAGCTCCATTTTCACTGGCAGAGGCATCATGGGTTGGCCCTTTGCTGTTTCCAGGGTGGCCCCATGGTCCAGGTCTAAGCACCCCACTTGCTGGATCTGGCCCTCAAGCCTTGAGTTTGACGCCCTTTAAAAAATGTGAACAATAATATCCAGTATTCTTATCAATGGAAAACTAATATAAATTACTCTAGATTATTGGTTAAGGGAAATTTTATATACTTAATAGGCCCAGGATAGTATTATCTACCCACTGCATATAAAATTTATCATACAATGTGAATTATCTGAAATCTCACTTAAAATGACTAGTTAATGTGATCCACTTTAGAAACAATAACACATTTTCTGTCTTTATGGTTAGGCCCCAATTGTGAAGAAATTATGTCGGTTGTACTACAGGCTGCTTACAAAGAGAATGTGAAAACCGTGAAACGTGTGATAAGAAACATAGGGCCCATTCAAAGCAATATCTGGGAGCCACCGGAAGAAGACATCCAAGACTCCGGAGGTTCCTGCTATGACCGGTTTTCTTTGGGGACTACTCTAAGCAGAAGCACAATTTCAGATTTCAGAAACTTTCAGGGGTGTAACAATGCTGAAGCAACAGACTCATTTTCTGGGTTTGGGGTGACAGAAGAAGCCAGAAAACTGAGGCAAGAAGATCCCAAGTAAGTGTTTGTAACATTTTGTCTTGAATCGGAGAAAATATTATTTTGTGTAGCATCTCATTTAAATTCTGTGAAATTATGCACATTTATTTTGCATCAAACTCCATCTGGCTCACTTGCATTTAAGTGTGCATTGGATCGCAACCTAAAAGCCTCATGTCCTTGTTTTGCTCCTCTTATGCTGGGCAATCCCATAGCAAAGTGAAAGCGAAGTAGTGGTGGGCTGCTGGGGGTTCTCCTGAAACTCTAGCTAAGATTCTGTGCAGTTCGGAGAACGCCCAAATCCCACTCCTGGCTGGCCCCGCCCCCCAGAAGTCCCCACGCAGCCTGTTTTGGATGCAAGTAAGTGCAGACCGTGCGTGGAGACTCAAGGAAGGTGAAAAACAGGCCTACCAGAAGTTTGGGAAGGCTGGGAACGGGCCAGTTTCCGGCCTCCAGAAAGCCTACGGAGCCTGGGGAGGCTGTTTTCACCCTCCCGGAGGCTCGAAGAAAACCTCCGGGGAGGCAAAAATGCACCACCCCCACCATGGTGCAGGAGGCCGACTAGGCCATGCCCACCATGGCCGCGCCCACTTATCAACCGGGCGGAGAACCCTTTGCTAAAATATTTGAAGCCCAACCCTGGAGCAAAGCAGTGGTGGACTGACACTATTCACACAGGAAAATCCTTAAAGCGGAAGAACACAATAAGCATGAGATTGTGATAAAAATCATATTTAATGCATTTTTTCAGTATGTTAATATTTTTCATAAGACTTAGCATATGATTGACATTGTGCCATGTAGGCTTATTTTATTCTGAGCTACTTTGTAACACTTATTTTCTTTCCTGGATTGAAAGCTCTTTTCTTGCCTTTATGGATATACAGAAGGTATGCTTGTAGAAGGAAAAGAATTTGCTTTTTATATGTTATTTTTACACTTTTTTTGTAGGGATTTATCTTCGTGTATAGATGTTTCCAACCGTAAAGAGCGGACTGAAAAGTTAAAGGACCACGGTGGGGGAGGAGATTTTAAAAAAGGGATTCATAAAGACCTTCCCAATGAACTCCATATGCCTCTAGTCGGCGAATGGGAATTTGAACGTGATGATGATGAATATATTAAGTTTATAGACCTCTTCCTAACTTATGTGCTTGAAAGAGATCCACTCAATCACAGCAAATCGGCTGTTCCTTTTCTGACATGCTTTTCAGCCCTTCTTAGAGAACATGAGCTCCATTCTCTTCTTTTTGATGTTCACACAACCCTGATACGTCGCCAGGTCAGAACTGAAGTCCAAAATGCTTTTAGAGCTGGTTCTTGCTACACCCTTGGTTATGGATTTAGTGATTGTAAACTAGCTCCTGTATGGGGTAAAAAGAAAAAAGATGGTGAAAAAGAAACTTTAGCTGATGAGCAATCCTTAGAGCTTTCAGATTGTGATTCAGTCATGGGACTTTCTGAAAGAAGAGGTTTATTTGGGCAAAGCCAGCAATCAGTCAGTGATTCACATGATTCCAATAAGACCTTAACATTCACACCAGCGTTAGCTCAATGTTGGTCTACCCCTAAAACAGCTCTCTTTCAAAAATACATCTGCAAAACTGGACCAGTGAATGACGTCACCCAACAAGACGAACCAGTCCCAGAAATGCATCTTAAATTTAACAATATCTCTCGCTTACTTGAATGGATGATCAGATGGTCCGGTAAAAGAATGGTTCAAGATCCCATCACAACAGGGACACTTCAGGAATGCCAACCAATGATGCATGTGAAAATATCTTCATCTGCCATTCTTTCATCGCTGTGGATTTTAGAGCGACGTTACGGCAAGACATTTCAAGACCAAAATTGCGGTTTGGTAAGCAACTGAAATCATTTTCAGCGTGTCTAAAGCTAATCTTTGAGCTTGGCCAAAGTGTCTCAAAGTGCCTGCAAACAAAAATCTACCTATAGAAAGAAAATAGCTCTAAAGTGGATATCTCCCACCTCAGATAAATGCCTGACAGAGCAATAAAAATACTCAGAGTCATAGTAAGCAATTACTGGTATATGTATAATAAATATACATAAAGTGAATCAATCACTTCCATTCCTCTGGGAGTTCTAGGAAAGCAAATAGTATGTTAATATATGTAAAATAGTGGAGACTTTATTCTTACGTATAATACAGCATGTACATATATGAATATGAATGTTTGCTTATAAACAAACACTTAAATTCATTTGCAT
The DNA here is from genome assembly GCF_964273705.1 of Natrix helvetica. Lineage (NCBI taxonomy): Eukaryota > Metazoa > Chordata > Lepidosauria > Squamata > Natricidae > Natrix > Natrix helvetica. The sequence goes on along the minus strand of NC_138552.1, from coordinate 20,674,756 downwards.
TTATTTTTGAGAAATCGTTTGTAGAATAAGGTTGTTACTATCAATTGGGATTTTGTACACTCATAGTATCTTGTCTGTTATTATGTGGCATAGTTTGTGATGGCGCAGTGGTTAGAATGCAGTATTGCAGGCTAACTGCCTACAGCCTGCAGTTCAATTCTGACAGGCTCAAGGCTGACTCAGCCTTCCATCCTTCCGAGGTCGGTAAAATGAGGACCCAGATTGTAGGGAGCAATTTGCTGACATTTGTAAACCACTCAGAAAGTGCTGTAAAGCACTATGGAGAGGTATAGAAATCTAAATGCTATTGCTATTGTACTTTAGGCAGTAGTCCCCAACCTGTGGGCTGCTGTGCATCAGGCCGTGGCCTATTCGCAACTGGGCAGCATGAGTGGTGGGCAAGTGCGTGCAGTTGCAGTTGCCCACTACCCATACTAATGAAACTGCATGCACACGTCTTCCTCTCTCACAAAACCTACCCCCCTTTCCCTTTCCCGCCCCTCCACACCGGGCCACCAACCTAGAAAGGTTGGGGAAAGCTGTTTTAGGGAATTATACCCTTCTCTTTTCTTCGGCATATAGAGATGCAACTGCTGTAACTTGATAACTGCACGCATTTGAACATATTTGGCTGTTTTCCCAACTCAGCAAAGGAAAGAAATGATTTTTTTCTCAGTATCATCTCTGAAAATTGGCATAGATAAAACAAAAATATTTCATCCTTAGCTTTCCCTACTAAGTAACAGTGCAAATAGTGAGTTTTGAAATAGTTACTTTTGAAAAAGAAAAACATTTTAACTTTACATAGGTCCTCTAGGGTGTAGTGCTCATCTCCATTTCAAAGCCGAAGAGCCAGCTCTCTCCGAAGATGTCTCTGGTCATGTGGCCAGTATGACTCAACGCTAGAGGCGCACGGAACACTGTTACCTTCCCACCAAAGTGGTCCCTATTTTTCTACTTGCATTTTTACGTGCTTTCAAACTGCTAGGTTTGCAGACGTTGGGACAAGTAACAGGAGCTCACTCCGTTACGCGGCACTAGGGATTCGAACTGCTGACCTTTCTGATCAACGAGCTCAGTGTCTTAGCCACTGTGTCCCTTAACTTTACATAGGGATATCAAAATATGAACTGTAAGCTTTTAGCATCCAGAGAAGCCAATGATTAATGACAAAGTTATGCACTTTATATCCACATCTCACCTGCATCAGATTAAATTATTGGTGCATTGGGATTGTATAATAGGTGAAGGTTCATATTAAATATGTTGTGGGGGTGTTTGCTTTTTATTCAGGATAATGAGGTGTAAGGAAAATGAATCCAAAGATCTGCTATTCTGCCTAGAACAAGAACTGTCTATTTCCTTCACTTTATATTTTATAAAGTAAATGTGCATTAATTGGGCTTGAGAAGTTTGAAATTTCTATAGCATTTTTATTTTACGATCATGGGATTATATGAAAAATTAAAATTAGTATAAAACAGTGTATGAAAGTTTTGCTTTACCAGATATAAGTACTACTAATTCAAAATATTTGTAGCAATCATTCTGTGTTTTCTTGCTAATTAATTAGCACGCTGTTAGGGGAGGAGGTCAAGATTTTAGAATGTTAAGTAATGAACCTCCTTGAAGAGCAGTCGCTAAGCAGCATTAAACATTCCATAGCCATGGACATTCTTTGTAATGTAGTACATTTAGAAGGTAGCAGAAACCTACTGAAAAATACTAAGGAATGGTACCTATCTCATGAAACCTTGGCCTATAATTTATTAGGAGAAACATAATTAAAGCCAATTGGAGCCTTTGGATAACTAATACCCTGTTTCCTTGAAAATAAGACCTCCCTGGATAATAAGCCCAATCGGGCTTTTGAGCGTGTACGCTGAAAATATTGCAACACAGCAGCAGCCGTGAAGTGACCACGCTCGCTGCCTCCTGCAACTCAAAAATAATAATACCTCCCTGAAAATAAGGCCAAGTGCTTATTTGGGGGGGGGGGTCAAAAGAAAACAAGACCCTGTCTTATTTTCGGGGACACACGGCACAAGACAATTTTTGTGAAGGGAAAATTTAAAATTTGATATAGAATTTTTCAAAACAATTATATTATCAAATTGTAATTTGTACTAAAGGCTATTTTATAGGATGGCATATTTCCCCATAAGATTTAACATTCTAATCCAAATCTGAAAATATATAGCCTCTAGTTGAGGATTTTCTTAGGCAGACAGGTTTCCTATGATGCAATAGCAGCTATTGAAAAGGTGCACAGCGGGAGTGTAATGCAAAGCTATGAATACCAATCATTTTTTAAACTTAAAAATTATACGTGGGGTTGTTGTTTTAGAAACCACAGAAACCGTGGGGAAAAACTTCCACTATCATACCCAAACTGGAGAAAGAGGGTGCTGAGAGTACAAATAATTCTTCATCGGAGGGAGCTCCAGCTGATATCCAAAATGGACACGCATACAGTGAACCATTTAAAAATATTCCAAGGTAAGAATTCAGCATTCAGTTTGATGTAAGGGCATAGATTACCAAAGGGATAAAAAACTATGTTGTATAGCAAAAATCTTATATATTATTTTTAAATGTCACTCTTAAAGGTGCGGAACATTACCTGAAAAGCAAAATAGGAAGAAAGTAAGACATAGGGGTCATTCTGATATAGAGACTGGGAGTACAGCTGTTGATATCAGTCTGGCAAAAAAAGTGGCAGAGTTTCTACGAAATGAAATAGTTGTACCATCTGAAACTGAAGGTTAGTTAAAAGAAAAATGTTTTCTTCATCCATATGAAGCCATTGATGTAAAATAAAAGATTTTTGCATGGGATATGTAGTATTTACTTCCTCTAGTATCATATTGAAATCTTACGGGTTTTTTTTTCCAGAATTTGTTCTCTCATATTTAATTAGAATCCTTTATTGGTAAATGTGATTGACACAAGGAATTTGCCTCCAGTACATAAGTTCTCAGTTTATTTGCAAACAAGAAGTCATAATTATGATCATAAAATACAGTCATCATAAATCATAAGAGAGAACAGTGATAATCCTAGTGTACTAAATAAGCAATCAGCATAACTCTAATAGGATACTAAATAAAAGTGACAGAAATAATTTATATATAGTTAAAGTGAAGCAAAGGGATCAGAGCCACACCCTAGATCCATAAAACCAAGGAAGAGGTAGGACGAAGTAGAGATACCCTTTCACGAATAGAGAGAAGTTATAACAGGAATTTCTCTCTGCCCTCACAGCCCACTTTAAGAAAAGATCTTTTACTTCACTTTGAGGCCCATATTATTCACAAAATATAATGTTTCGGATAAAGAAGAATATTTGTAGCTCAGGTGTCCTTGGTTCTCTCTGAGCTTGGTTGTTTTCTTGCAGACATTTCATTACCCAAACTAGGCAACAGTCATGTGGAAGTGAACAGCCACTCAGACAGCAACAAAGATCCCTCAGAATGGTGTTTAAGATTGTCAGAGTGCACATAGTGTGACTATTTTTAGACTACCCAGGAGCAAAATACAGTAAACAAGTTTGTCTTTCAAATAGTGGTTTATCTACAAGGAATATATACATACACATGCTAGGCAAAGTCAGGCAAACAGTCATCAACTACATGACAGACAGAGAGAGAGAGAGAGAGAGAGAGGCACCCTCATAGGGCCTCTCTTATATATACAGCCTCTTAAAGTGATAACAGTTAAATAACCCTGCTAACTCATTACTACCATTGTATCAGCATTACAGCATCTTGGCAGCTGGTCAGCTCTTAAAGTATTTCCTTGATACATTTTTTTCTTATTGACAGATTCTAATTTAGAGGCAAAACAGATGCATCACTAAACAGTAATGGTCACTTTATACTTGAAGAATTCCCAAAGGAATTAAAATATGTGTTTGTAAAGGAAATAAAAAATAAATGTTGGAACGCCCTTGCTGACCAGAAAATGGCCAGCAAGTCTAATAGTGTGTTAATGACAGCTGAATAAAAGAAAGGTTTTAATAGGTTAAGAAATCCAGATAGTAAGAAAGCTTAAAATTATTCTGAGGACTGGTTTGGAGTTAGAAAGCTTCCCAGAGCAGGATACTTATTAACAGAAGATAATGTAAGGTCATAAATGTAAAGTTGATTAGGGGATTAAAAAAAAGAACAGAAGCAAGAACAAAAGCTGAGTTAAATGGAGCTTGTGAGAATCTATCAATCAACTCAAAATAGGGGGCAGTTTGAGGTGTCGGCAGTTTGTCAGATCAAACAAACAAAATAATTGAACTGTTTGAGGTCTCTGAAACTTAGAATATTATGAGGGTGTGGAATTATGTAGGATGGTTTTTCTTTTGAATTTTCTGCTGGATAGCCATAAATAGGTAAGCTTGAGGCAGACAGTCTTCTGACACTTTATGATATAAATGTTTGGATCTGAAGCAGGTAAGGATCTTCTTTAAAAAGTCACAGATTCCCCCAGGCAACTGTAATTGCAATGTAGGTCCTTGAGTTACCTCAAACACCAGGTTTTTTTTAGTCTTCATGGCACCCATATACATCTAGGAAAAGCATGGTTAGTACCTGTCAGCTACAGTATTGTTGGGCATTTTGGATCCTAATTGTGAATTATTATTACCTGATACCATTATAATATACTATAGTAAATAAACATCCTGAAATAAAGGTGTGGGTGGGTATATGCTGAAGAGAAATTTATCAGAAAGTTGTGTTTCTATTCTGGAAATTTCTCATTCTGGAAACTTGAACAATATTACAAAGATATAGGTGCCTTAGCTGAGGGAAATAAATTCAACCTTTTTAAAGAGGCTCAATGAATCAGAGTTTAAGAGCCATTCTGAAACAAATGCTGTTAAAATGTTTATCGCCTCTTATATAAACACAAGAGAATTAATGAAAAGGATTGTTAGTGAAAAGAAAGGGAAAGATATGGAAAAGAAATACATTGTTCTCTTTATTTAATTGTTCTTTTTAATGCTGTGCTTGTTTTGAAGTCTATAATGAAGATCTAGTTTCAAGAAATCCTACCATCTCTGTCAGTATTAAATCAGTAGAAAAGAAAAAAGAGGTAAGTGGTTCTCAAAATAAGTGTATTTTCTTCCATTCAGTTTATAAAACCCGTGCTTTATACATCACATATAACATTATCAGTAGATATGCTACAACAGTGGTTCTCAACCTGTGGTCTGTGGACCCCAGGGGTGGGCATAATGTTGTCACCGGGGTCCACAAAAGCTTCAATAAATGCTACTATTTAAATATTGACTGAAGTCTTGGGGGTCCATGGCCATATTCTGTGGCCAAAAAGGTATTTTAAGGAGGTGTGTCGTGAAGAAAAGGTTGAGAACCACTATGCTAGAATATGTCCGCGTTCCAGAGGCCTTCAGCATTGTTTAACTTGGCTTTTGTAGAATCATGTCTTATTACTGCAAAATCAAATTCATTCATACAATTCTTGGTCTAGATTTCACATATAATAATCAGGAGAAACATATATCCTATACCCGTGATGGTGAACCTATGGCACGTGTGCCACAGGTGGCACCTGGAGCCATATTTGCTGGCACGCCAGCCATCAGTTGATTTTCGGCCTTCTGGAGGGCACAAACTTCTGGTTGGCCTGTTGGGATTGTTTTTCACCCTCCCCAAGCCTCCAGAGGCTTTCCTGAAGCCTGGGGAGGGCAAAAATGGCCTCCTCTGAAGGCCCTCCGGAAGCCAGAAATGGATCATTTCCGAAATTCTGGTTGGCCCATTGGGGCTGTTTTTCGTCCTCCCCAGCCTCCAGAGTCTTTCCTAAAGCTTGGGGGCTTCCAGAGGGTCTCCAGGGGGCCGGCGGGGTTGTTTTTGCCCTCCCCAGGCTTCAGGAAAGCCTCCAGACCTGGGGGGCGGGTTTGTGTGTGCATGCATGGGGGGGGGGGTAGTCACACGCACATGCATGGGGCACAGGGAGGATTGAACTGGTGTGGGCACGTGATAGCACGCATGCGCACAATTTTGGCACGCCATAAGAAAAAGGTTAGACATCATTGTCCTATACTTATGCTTTCTCTGATAGCATAAAAAGCATAAACTCTGAATAAAAAAATTCAGATTAATGATGAGTGATAGTTTATAGATTGTTAATGAAGTATCATGGAGATTTCTTTGATTTCTTTGAAAAAAGAACTATAGTTTTTTGTTTCAAATGTTCCATGTCCAATAACTTTTTCATCACAACAGTGTTCCTCATTCTTTGTCAAAATTTAAAACTGGTAACAGTTTTCTGCTTCAATTTTGCCTCTCAGAGTTTCTTCGATTTCATGACTTTATATTCTAAGGCTCTTTGAAAATTACTCTGAAAAGAGCTACTGGTTGTCATTGAATTTTAATTTTTAGCTAGGATGCACAAGCTGTTTAAAACTGAAGAAACAGTTTTTGAGTAGTTGGTTTTTAGGAACCGAATTATCAAAAACATATACATATTCAGTAAATTACAATTAATTAAGTTGATAATAAGATTACTTTCTCTGCATTTAATTATTGTTCTCCGAGGGGGTCAAGGTGGTAGACCTGTACTTTTCTATTGAATAAAATATAGTAATAGATTAGAAACTAATATTTGCAGATATTTTATTTCTGGTCCCTGCTCCATTTTTTCTACCTTTTTAAAAAAATTATTCCTTATATAACAGACTGAAAGTAGTTTCCCTCCTCCTTCCAAAAAAGGTTACTCAAACTCATTTTTTTCAGTCTTGTTAGATATTGAATCTGTAAAATGACACTGCAAGCTGTATGTTTTACAAGATACTCATAACAATATTGTATATTATATGAGCACAAATAACCTTGGCTGTACGCCCTCATCACAGGATTGACCTTTTAAGAAATTCCAACAATTGGCTGACAATTAGAGTATTAGTGGAATAAATAAGTAGTAAATTTTATCATTTAAAAGTGGTGGAATGATAACATGTTAATATATGCTTAAATACTCCTTAAATCACAGCATCTCTCTGAATCAAAAGTAGAATGTCAACAGGATGAACCTTTAATGGAAACTTCTAAGGGAAAATGTTCAAAACTGGATGGGTGAGAGAAATTAATACGCTGTATAACTCTTCGTCTGCATGTTTCATTCTTCGCTTTATTTTTATTTGCTGATTATTACAAGTATGTATCAGAATTTAACCAGCAGGTGAATAGTTTCACAGCTTTGTTCTACATAAGCAGTAGGAAGCCCTGATCTATTCCCACATATTATCTGCTGATATATCTGAGGGTTTCTTTCTCAATAAATAGCAGTACATCATTTTAATATCCATGAGTGCTTCACAGTGAAGTGCTTCCAGATTGACATATCTATTTTCTTGAATGTTCTGGAGCCCACATGAATCTAGAAATAGACCAGGAAGTAAAGATGACTGAAATCTTGCTTTTTTACTTCAAAGTGCTCTTAGCTGCTTAGGAAATAAAGAATTTAGAACAATTCCATCATTGGATTCTATCCTTTTCTACCTACAATGTAATGTTTATTGATGAGAGCTGTGAATTTTAATATACTGTTAATATACAGTATATTTACATATTAACATAGCATTAACAATATTAATATACAATGTAATCAGACATATTTCAAAAATGATTCATAAAATTGCTCTTTGTTAATTTTAGCCTCTTTAAATTGTCTTTCCATAACTAATGATGTTTTTGTAAATGATTTAAATGAATAATTTGTCCTTGAAAAAAAAGTATATAGGAACTCCCTTTAGAAATTAACTTTTGATCTTTTAATAGTACTGGTTTCCTTTTCTTTTTTGAGCAGTTATTATTTCAACCTAGCATGCTTGTCACTTAGATGTTGACAAAATGTGTTGTTGACTTAGTTACTACTGGTTACAGAGACCAGATGTAAACAGTCCAAAGTTGTGCACAGGGTAACAATGTTTGTTTAAAAACAGAGTTTACAAAAGAGCTTACTGCTATGATAAAGAATAAATAGTAAGTAATACATTTAAAAAACTTTTAATTAAAATTGCTTAGTTAAAATTCATTTGCATGCATTCAAATCAAGATTTATCATATGTTAAAGATAAACATTTTTTGTATCTCCAGCAGTACAGTTGAAGTAGTTCCCAGTGATTTTTCCCTTTCATTTTGTTCTGAAAAGAGGGCGGAAACAGCTAGGTAAGTGTCATTAAATTATTTTCTAAAATTTATGAAGTTCTGTCCTTTACCCATTCCGTTAATTTCTAGCATTTTACTATTAGTTTGAAAAATCACAATTTCCGAAATTTAATCCATTGTTATGAGTTCATGGTTGCTTATCCGTAGATTTATTTCTGAACTGCCTTGGAAGAACTGGGCAGTCCCAGGAAGACTGGGAGTTATTTAAATACATGGCAGCAGTGCCAGTACTTAATTCCTATCCTAAAGTGGAACGTTTGAAGAAGAAGAATTCCAGACGGAGGAATTTTAAATTGATAGATTGCTAATTATTATAATCTTCCTGGAATTGTGTCTGAAGAGCAGAGATTATTGTCTATAATGTTGACTTATGAAAGAGTAACTGGAGATATGTGTATAACTACTCAAAAGAATGTCACTATCACTTTGGAGAGGAGAGGGGGAACCTAAATAAGGACATAATAAGGAGATATCAGATGTAATGGAACTTTATTCTCTCATGTTCCTCTTGTAATTTTATATCTGGGTTTACCAGTGTGCAGCTTCCACAGCTTGCCTTTCAAAGAAAGCAGACTTTCATAACTTTTATTATTTAAGGATTGCTCACGATAGCTGTTTCAGAGAGTCAGATACTCCTATGATCCCCTCTGAGTAGTCACTTCCTAAGCAGGAACTATTTGTTTCATAGTCTTCAACCATTAGCAAATTACAGTACATCCTAAATGTGCAATTTTCCTTAGAGTCGCTTGTCCCTGCTATTTCAGACTTTGTGTACAGCTCTACAGAACTATGTATAAATTACATATCTGAGAAAAAAGTTAAGACTCCTGATTTCTCTGTTTATCACAGCTAATTTCCCTTTTTCTATCTGCAGTGTAGACATCACTGTTTCAGATGATCAGCTTTCTTTCACAGAGGTGTCAGACATTCCTTCAAATGATGCTGGTGTAAAAACAGAGATGATCAATAGAGAAACGACAGCACAACCACCAAACACTTCAGAGGTTGTTGGGCAAATGCTACAAGACGAAATGTTTAAGCTGATTCAGGTGAAAATATAACATAATAATAATAATAATAATAATAATAATAATAATAATAATAATAATAATAATAATAATAATAATAATAATAATAATAATAATAATAATAATAATAATATATCTTAGCCGCACCCTCTCCCGAAGGACTCGGGGCGGCGTACAACGAAACATACGAAATAAATATGTAAACAAAACAAACATATAGCAAAGACATACACTAAAACATACACAAGGAGGAGGTCGATTGATAAAAACAATTAAAATACAGTATATAAAACCCCTAGAAATTAAATATAATTAAAATACCCAGTTAAAAACCCGTCAGGAGCGATATGGTTAGATCAAAGTTGAGCCAGGCCAGCTGCTTGGAATAGGTGGGTCTTAAGCTTAATACGGAAGGAGCGGAGGTCAGAGGTATTCCTAATATCCGGAGGGAGGTCATTCCACAGGGCTGGGCCCGCCACAGAGAAGGCTCTACTCCTAGGCGCCGCCCCACGACATTGTCTAGCGGACGGCACCTGGAGGAGCCCCTCTCTGTGCGAGCGAATTGGTCGCAGGGATGTATGGGGCAGAATACGATCCCGCAAGTAACTAGGTCCTAAGCCATGGAGCGCTTTAAAGATAGTTATCAAAACCTTGAAACGCACCCGATAGACCACAGGAAGCCAGTGCAGCTCGCGCAGGAACGGTGTCACATGGGAGTACCTAGTACTCCCCATAATTACCTGCGCGGCTGCGTTCTGGACCAACTGCAGCCTCCGGGTGCATTTCAAGGGAAGCCCCATGTAGAGAGCGTTACAGTAGTCCAAGCGAGACGTCACCAGCGCATGAGTGACTGTGCGCAAGGCATCCCGGTCCAGTAGGGGGCGCAATTGGCGCACCAGGCGAACCTGGTGGAACGCCCCCCTTGCCACGGCTGTCACATGGTCATCCATGGACAGCCGGGCATCCAGGAGGACGCCCAAATTGCGCGCCCGCTCCACGGGGGCAAGATGAATGCCCCCAATGGCCAATGATGGAATTAATTGGCTGAACCGGGGGGCTGGTACCCATAGCCACTCCGTCTTGGAAGGGTTGAGCTTGAGTCGGTTGTCATCCATCCAGATCCATACGGCTTCCACACACCGGGACATCACTTCGATGGCCTCGTTGGGGTGGTTCGGGGTGGAAAAGTACAGCTGAGTATCATCAGCGTACAGATGGTATCCCACCCCGAAACCACGGATGATCTCACCCAGCGGCTTCATATATGTGTTGAACAGGAGTGGCGAGAGGACCGACCCCTGTGGCACCCCACAAGTAAGGGGGCGTAGGGTCGACCTCTCTTCTCCTGTCAACACACGCTGCGTCCGGTCAGAAAGGAAGGAGCCGAACCACCGCAAGACGGTGCCCCGGACCCCCAACCCCTCCAGCCGGCGCAGCAGGATACCATGGTCGATGGTATCAAAAGCCGCCGAGAGGTCTAATAGGACCAGGATAGAGGAACAACCTCTATCTCTGGCCCTCCAGAGATCATCCACCAACGCGACCAAGGCCGTCTCCGTGCTGTGACCGGGGCGGAAGCCGGACTGGCGCGGGTCTAGATAATCATTTTCCTCCAGATGTCGTGGGAACTGGTGGGCCACCACACTCTCTACAACCTTCGCCAAAAAGGGAAGGTTGGAGACAGGACGATAATTGGCCAGCTCCAAAGGGTCCAGGGAAGGCTTCTTGAGCAAGGGTCTCACCACCGCCTCTTTCAAGGCGGCCGGGAGAGACCCCCTCGCCCAACGAAGCATTCACTAGGCCCAGGAGCCAGTCTCGTGTAACCTCCCAGGATGCCAGTACAAGCCAGGAGGGACACGGGTCCAATAAACATGTGGTGGGTCGCAGTCGTCCACGCAATCTGTCCAAATCCTCGATGGCAACCAAGTCAAACTCCTCCCAGATCGAAACCTCAAGACTCGCCATGGGCGTCTCCACTGGACCACTGACTGGAACCCAGTCTCTCCAGATTTGAGCGATTTTATCCTGCAGATATTTACCAAATTCCTCTGCCCTGCCCTGTAAAGGGGCCTCCCGCGGCCTCTGAAACAAGAGGGAGCGGGACACCCGAAACAGGGCAGCAGGGCGGTTCTCCGCGGACGCAATGAGAGTGGCACAATATTGATGTTTGGCCGCTCTCAATGCCACAAGGTACGTCCTTAAATGGGCTCGTACCTGTGTTCGATCAAATTCGGAGCGAGAGGATCTCCAACGACTCTCTAGACGTCTCTTGCGGCATTTCATCACCCTCAGCTCCTCGGTAAACCAAGGGGCTAGGGTGGATCGTTGCCGCCGGAGAGGCCGCAAAGGCGCCATCCGGTTCAAGGCCCCGGTAGTTGCATTATTCCACGCAACCACCAGGTCCCCTACCCGGGGGCGGGTCAAGGTTACAGGAGGTGGCCCAAGCTCCGTCTGGAACCTATCAGGTTCCATCAGGCGCCTGGGGCGGAACCATCTGGAACTTTCCGGTTCCGCCTCCCCGCGGCGGGAGGTAGCACCAGGGAAGTCAAGACGAAGGAGTGAGTGATCTGACCATGACAGGGGAGTGATGGTTAAGTCCCCTCCTCCCAGATCACTCAACCACTGGCCAGAGACAAAAACAAGGTCCAGAGTGTGTCCTCCCTCGTGTGTTGGGCCTATATTATGAAAAATATAGGCACATGCCTTAGAACAGAGTTCCCCAAGCTTTCCTGGTTGGCGGCCCGGAGTGGGGGAGGGGGAAATTGGATGGTTTTGTGGGGGGGGAGGCGCACGCATGCGAGTGTGCCCAAACACCCATTGCTTGCGTGAGTGGTGCCGCAAGTGCCCCTGATGCTTGCAGCAATGCTTGCATGAGTGGGGCCACAAGTGCATGCACAAGTGGAGTCTTCATGCACTGGCCAGCTATTCACATAGCCCAAGGGCCAATAGGCCATGGCTCCGTAGTGGCCCACAGTTTGGGGACCCCTGCCTTAGAATGTATTAAATTCATGGAATGGTCTAAGGATGTTTATATGTCTGTAGTATAATTTATATTCTGTAATATAGATAATTCATCAGTATCTATTTATGGATTACTTATATGGAGATACTCGCATGACATACATAGAATTCAGAGGCAATTTGCAGTATATGGAAGATGCTGAAGCAATAAAAAATCGAACACATAGAAAAGCAGTTGAGACTATCTCTTGACTTTGCCTCTCAATTTGAATCTAATCTCTGCTTCTATGTATTTGGCGTCAAACCTGTTTGGGGAGTCAATCTGTTTGTATGTATCCTTCTCTCAACAACCACACAATTTCACAGTTTTTTTTAAATGAATAGCTGATGTGGCTTCATTGATGTTGCTAAAGATATGATATGATCAATAATTTGCTTTGGTCAAAGAAAATGTTTCAATTTGAAGAACTGAAAATTCTTAAGATGATGTATTTTTTAAAAAATTAAATCATCATAAATAAAAACAAAATTATCATTTTTTCCTCCTTAAAAATAAGACAATTAGATGCATTGTATAAGGCCGGGATGGAGAACTTATGGCACGTGAGCCATTTTTCAGGGCATGCAAGGCATTGCCCTGTCAGCTGGCCAGCGCTGGGGAGGGCAAAAACGACCTCCTCCCCCCCCCCCGGAGGCCCTCCGGAGGCTTCACGAACTTCCCTGAAGCCTCCGGAGCGCAAAAACCGGCCCTACGGGCAAACCGGAAGTTCAGGAACAGAACCAGGGGCCTTCCAGAGGCTTCCCTGAAGGCTCCGGAGGACTGAAAACGGCCAACAGACAAACCGGAAGTGACTTCCCACTCACGACACACACACACCTGTGCTCCCCCCACTTTTGGCATGCGAGCTTCTGTATTACTGTTTGTTGTCTTGAGTTGTATTTCAAAATTAAAATGCGGGCACAGGAGACCAAAGGATTCCAGATCTAATGTTTCTGTAAAATTCAGAACATAGAAAAAGATACGTATTTCTTTGCAGAAGTAAGTATGCAAGATATTTTGAGTTTGAAATATTTTGAGCTTGAACTGGACTTTTAAACTCTCACCAAAAGTGTTCCAGGGTCATTCCCAACTTATTAGAAATTTTTCAAGTCCAGAAAAGCCTACTTTGAATTCAGAATGCTTCCAGTAAGTTTGAAATAACCAATTGCGTTAGAAATATTTTGCCCAATGCAGCTCTACTCCTGTATTATGCCTCAGAAATGGGCAACACCAGCCAACCATGGCCCACCTTAAAAACTAGACAGGATCAAGCTTGGTTGGTACTTGTTTGGGTATTTTAGCTGATGGCAAAACTGGGAAGACAATGGTTGATGATTAAACATCCCAGAAGATAATGACAGACGGATTCGGTAATGCTTCCAAGAATAGCACATTTCTGTTAGTTGAGTTTGAAGCCAGAGTTTCTTTATTCTTCAAATAATCTGCTGACTTCATAGAGATTAGAGGTATAGTTGCAAGTAAGCCTATTTGGACCAATCCTATTTACCCTTCTGTGCATTAGATGTACAACTGGAAGTTTGACACAAGTAATTGACTTCTGAATAGTGGACATGTTTTTACAGATGAGTGAAACACAATGAAAATTCTACAAACATGCTACCCGTACTTCAAATATAATCTAAAACTATGCCTAATGTGGCTATGGAGTAAAATATTTGGTATTTATCTGTCTCCTAACTTTACTGCCCTTAAAATTATCTCCTATTCTTTTTTTTTAATTTTTTATTTATTTTTCTTTAAAAAAGACAAAACAACACATACAGAACAAGAGCAGGGAAGTAAAAAAAAAAACAATTTCATCAAGCATGTCGTTTGGTTACAAGTTTTTGTGCAGTGGTTTTTACAATTAAGGATAAGGTTAAATTATCTCTTATTCTTAAATTACTGGTCACATTTCCCGAAACTTGATGCAAGGGTCATAACAATGTGATTATTGAAGAAGGATAATATTTTGGCTTTTACCTGTTTTAATATGTTAACTGCATAGTTGTCAATATTTTCGGTCATAAATTTTAGCTAAGACACATTTTTAGTAAATGTATTAATTTCTTATATTCTAGCTACAACAGATTAACTATCTGAGCCTCATGCAGATAGTTGGATTTGCCAATTTGCCAAATACGTCACAGCAGATGCAGCAACCTCAATCCTTTCCATTAGGAAGAAACTGGGCTTCAAGCACGGAAGGGAATAATATCCATCGATCTCCCCCTGTGCAGCCAGCAGGTGGTGTTCAAAAGCCTACTGACCATCAGGTACCAACTCTGGAAAACAGCTGGAATGTTGGTCAGAAAAAGAACAGCTCTCAGGAAGAAAAGAACTTACCTGATCAGAACCAGGTGAGTTGCTGAGATTTTTAAAGCTTTAAAACTCATATTCCAGGTTTTTGTTGAATGTGTGTCAGGTTTCCGAAAGATCCCCTCATTGATCATCAAGTATATATATATTTAAAAAAACCTTACATTGTTATCTTTTGTCTTATTAGAGATCTGTGCACACTAACGATACTTCAGCGTTACGAGAGAGTCAGTCTGTCGGTGCAAGATTGATGCTGCCACTTCAAAGCTCACCTCATCAGAATCCAGCCAGGCCATTCCCACTGTTGTCTGTTTCCCTTAATGCTGAGAAGAAACCAAAGCTTATTCCATTGGCAAAACCCTTAAATAATGCAGAGGGATTTCCTTTGCTTAAGCTAAAAACAAGTTATCAATTTCAGGCATTCAATTTCTGCCCAGTAACCCTCCGCAGATCTTCTGGGCCATCGTCAGGACCAAGAGAAGCCTGGGGGCCCCCATCTTCTCTGGCACAAAATTCTCCCGGTTTACAGATGTCAGAACCCACAAATGAGACAGGAACACATCTAAACCTGAACCGCTATGATCAAAATGTTATGAACCAGGCACAAGAGCAGACAAAGCGTTGGGCAGAACACGTCAAGACAGGGATTTCCAAACAGTTTCCTGTAGATGAATATGGCACAAAGGAAGGTTCAGCACCGTTACAACCCTGCCATGAGCGTCTGAGGGCAGAAAAACCATTGGTTGACCATGCAATCAATTCACATCAAGCCTATGGGCCTTTTACTGAAATTCCTTTGTTATATCTGAAGACTAGCCCACAATCCAAATGTTCACTAAGTACATTTACAACAAAAAACACAGATTGCAGAGCACCCCTTGGACAGACAGGATTACCATTGCTTCATTCTAATTTGCTTCCACTAACCAAGGTAATGGTTTTATAAAATACGTGTATTATTTTAGTGTGGATGTCCTAACAGCCCTTTCATTCATAAATGAAGTGTTTCTCAACTTGATTTGCTCCCCAAATATTGAAAGGGAAACTGGGATTTATTTACGATCTCTTCTGTTTTATGAACAGTTTCAGATACCGAAGCTCATTCCCCTTCAAGATCTAATTGCCTTTGAACAAAGCCAGCATTCTGTTCAATACCCACAGCATAAAGATCACCCCAAGCAGATGCAGTTATTGAAAGCTAACATTAAAGTAAATGAGACGAGACAAGTGAGGAGTAATAAGAAAAGGTAAAGACCAAATGTTTAATCCTATGTACCAAAATCTGATCGCAGTTCTTGCACTAAAGAGAGAAGAACTTTTCTTGTAAAGTAACAAATGCTGCAAATTAGAGTAGGTGTAGTTCAGTGATGGGTTGCAAATCCCGTTCCAACCGGTACAGTTGGAATAGGGCCGGCAGCGTCCTCATGGATGCACGCAGCACGCACATGTGTTTAAGCTCCTCAGCGACGCTCCAGCTGCTCCACAGAGTGTCACGCAGGCTCTATATGCGCCATGCGCCTGCGTGGAAGCACAAAAGCCTTTAAACTCCGGTAAGGAGCATGGGCGGGCGGGTGGGCCTCTGGAGCACCGGAACGGTATCCAGTGCTCCGGGCTGGCTCCAGTACGCGTGTACCGGGGCGTACCATCTGTAACCCACCATTGGTGTAGTTTCTCCATACGTTATGAAAATATTGATTACATTTCTGTGTGACCCGATAGTTGATATAGCTAGTTCTATTCTCGTATTGTAGCGAGCGGTGGCTCAGTGGGTAAGATGCAGCAGTTCGAATCCCTAGCGCTGCGTAATGGGGTGAGCTCCCGTTACTTGTCCCAGCTACTGCCAGCCTAGCAGTTTGAAAGCATGTAAAAATGCATGTAGAAAAATAGGGACCACTTTGGTGGGAAGGTAACAGCGTTCCATGCGCCTTCCGCGTTGAGTCATGCCACATGACCATGGAGACATCTTTGGACAGCGCTGGCTCTTCAGCTTTGAAACTGAGATGAGCACTGCCCCCTAGAGCCAGAAACAATTAGCACACATATGCAGGGGAACTTATTCTGGTATTGTCTCACCAGCTTATTATATGTCTAGCACCATCTTCCAATCTACTAGTCTAAGCAAAACTATCATATTGCTTTGGAAGCCCTATGGCAGATGAATAGGACTCAGTCTGGAGCATTCTGGGAATTTTTCAAACAACCTATTTCTCTATTATCACACTAGACAAAAGAGACGTATTGAAAATCGGATCAAGGAGAAGGAAGAAAAAATAAAAGCCATTGTGACTAATCAACAAGATGATTCTTCTGTTCTTCCTGATACTGTAAAGCCAACAAAGGCAAGCACTAAGGAAATGTTAATTGATAATTATCTTCCTTATATTGTTTGGTTTTAAAGTAAAATATAGAAAAATAACAAGGTAGTAAAAAAATAACAATATAGTAAAATATTGTATAGAAGTGGACTAAGTGATGCAATAGTCCATGTTTTTCTCATTCATTCATTTTCACTCTGGACTTGATTTGTGTTTGCTAATGTTCCAGAAAAAAAAACCCTCATTTGTCTGTAAAGACAGATTTAATGTAGTCAATACATAATAGTTCTACGACAAAACGTTCTATCATCCTTATTTAAGAAAGAGGCATCAAATATATCTTGTCAGAATGTAGACTTTCCAAATGAAGAAAACTATTCAGCATGCAATGTATACATTTGAACTTGACAGCGTCATATATTCCCTTTGCATTGTTTTTTTTACTGATGATGGGACTCACCGAAGCAGATTAAATGTGGTGGAATGATCTGCTATAGAAAATGGCAACTAGGTACCGTATTTATTTGAGTATAACGCGCAAAATTTTGTACCAAAAAAAGGAATCAAAGTGTGGGTGCGCGTTATAAACGAGGGCTGGGGTGGGGTGGCAGTGGCGGCTGGGGGAAATTTACTTGGCATGGTAGCCCCTGAATCATTCGATCCTGCCGACTGGAGGAAGAGCAGCGGCGGCAATACTCGCAACTCAACTATAGGCGGCAAGGCCAGGGTCGGCTTGCAGGAGTCCACGGCCTCCCCTTTGCTCCTGACTGAGGCTCCTTGGCACATGGCGGCTGCGGGGGGTCCCGTCTTTTTGTCCTGCGGTTCGACCGAGACGCTGTAGATGCTGCCGCCGCCGCCTCCACTCTCCGACGAAGCCCCCTTGGCCATGGTGCCTGGGGGGATTCCCGAGTACCAGTCGCCCCCTTCCAGACGGATCGAGATCCTGCCGACTGGAGGAAGAGGGTGAGAGGCGGGTCCTGTGAACGGCGGCAGCAGCGGCTGTAATACTCGCAACTCAGCTGCCTGCTGCCTTTCCCCTCCTTTGTCTCCCAGCCAAGGGGGCTTCGTCAGAGAGCGGAGGCGGCGGCGGCGGCGGCAGCATCTACAGTGTCTCGGTCAAACCGCAGGACAAAAAGACGGGACCCCCCGCAGCCGCCATGTGCCAAGGAGCCTCAGTCAGGAGCAAAGGGGAGGCCGTGGACTCCTGCAAGCCGACCCTGGCCTTGCCGCCCCGCGAGAGAGAGACTTGGACCCGGCAGATGGATTTCATCATGTCCTGCGTGGGCTTCGCCGTGGGGCTAGGCAACGTGTGGCGCTTTCCCTACCTGTGTTACAAGAACGGGGGAGGTGAGCAACCTGCCGCCGTGAGGGCTGGGTGGAAGGGACGACGTGGGGGGGGGGGTCTCCAGGATTTTTGTCAATTACAATGCTTGGTGTGAAACAAAATTTTATACCGATTTTTAATCAAAAATTAGGGGGTGCGCGTTATACACGTGTGCGCGTTATACTCGAATAAATACGGGTAATTTGTTAACTGAAAAACATACAAGTTGTCCTCCGTTAACAGTCACTCATTCAGCAATTGTTTGAAGCGCTGAATGAGTGCAGGTTATAACCGATTCTTGAAATTCAGCCATTCCAGCATCTCCATAATCACATGATTGTGATTTGAGTGCTTGGTTCGCATTTATGATTGCAGCAACTTACAATCAAGTTATCACAATTTGTGGTCCTCCATGGCAACTTCCCACAATAAAGTCAATGGGGAAACCAGCTGGGAAGGTTGGAAGTTGCTTGGGTACGTCCTTCTAACCCATGTACCTTTCCCGAGCATCCCTTGTTCAGCACCTCTTCTTATTAATTGTTTCAGATTTGATGGTATGTGTGTATCTGTTTGTATTTTGAATGTTGTGTTTTACTGGTGTTTCTGTATTTTAAATTCTGAATTTGTTTTATTGGTCTGGGACTGTAATTAAATCTTGCTTAATCTTCTTATTCCCTAACAATATATACTGGAAAATGCTATTAGTGTGCTATTAGTTAGTCATATTAGTATATGACTAACATTAAATCACTTGTATACGTTTAATCATACTTGTTCTTCCCTCAGGAATCCCAAGCTGAATTAAGTGCTGACCCGTGTGATACCAATTCATTACCAAGTAAGTTTTTTCAGCAAAATTGTCTTGAAAGATTGAATGTTTTTTCCAGGATATCACAGGTGTATGTTGAATGGTGATGGTTACCTATATAGACTGAGTATGAAATTTCTCACTAGCAGCCCTTAATCTTTGCTCAAATGATTAATGGAAAACTTTCAGAAATCTGTCTTGGCCTCTATATTTAAGTTATTTTTACTGATAGTGTACCTGCTGGTAAGATAGGTTTTTAAACAGGTTCTGACTTAGAGTTCTAGTGTTTCAATTGTGCTTATAAGTTTTACTAATTTCTCCTTAAAGTATGCTTATTAGAACAGCATTGGGGTCACTGTAGGAGGGAACAGAGTAAGTGTTTATTGTTTATGCATGTACTGAATTCATATCCCATTTCTTTTGTCCATGCATCACCCTAATACAGACTATAAAACATAAAAATAAATACGGTACATTGTAATTTAAAGCATAGGTTAAATTAAAAATCATCATCAGTAGTTAATAATTAGAAAGCTTGTCATCTTCCTGAACATGAGGAGTGAAGGCCAACCAAACTCCCTTTGTTGATGGGAAGGAAAAATACTTCCTGTGCTTCTTCAACAAGAAAAAGCAATTCTCACCCTCAGCTAGTTGCTTGGACGGAACAGAGAAATGTAGATTTATTTACTCTTGTAATGAGGATGCATAAAATGTCATCTTAAAACTGGCTGTAATTCCCAGATTTATTGCTGTAGCTAAAGTAATTAAACTCCCTTCGCAGGCAGTGGATGGGAAGCGTTTGAGTGATTTCATAGGACATAAATACAGCCAGGTTTGGGAGGAATTAGCATTGGACAGTAAAGCTTGATTACCTCGTCTCTCTTTTTAATCCATCTCCTTCTCCTCTCTCAGTCTCTCACCCTGCCAAATTGAGCTTTACTGACTTCAACGAGCTTCGGAACAATGGTACGTCAAGACAAGTGTTCTGAGAAGCATAAGAAGGTTTGCCCTTGGATCCCATCTACTAGTTTTCAGAATTAGAAAATTAAGGGAAAAAATGCAGGTGACAAACACAATTGGTAGGCAGACCTATAGAGGAAAGAAATTAAGCATGGGTACTGTTCTGCTCATATTCTTCATAACCACCACCCCTCCCTCCAGAGGTGCGATCCTAACCGATTCACTGAGCGCAGGTGCGCAGTTCACAGGAAAGCAGCTGGGGTAAAAAACAAGGAAATACAGGTGAATATAGCCCACGGGCGGGCGGGCAGGCCCCCCTGAAGATCGGAGCGAACTGGTTCGCGCTCAGCTGATCTTCGGAGCTACCGGTACATAACCTAATCCAGCCAAACCTGTAGAATCCCATCTCTGCCCCCCTTCTCGTCGAAGCAGATAACTAGATTTTGTCCGCTTTCATGCAAATGGCTAAAGTGATGCAATTAGCAATAGCTAATGAAATAGTATTTTTGTTTTTTGAATTGGATAATAATCCTATCTTTCTATTATTTTAGAATCAGATACGTATATTTCATCAGCGGCGCTACATTACCTGGCTTCTGTAGGAAAAAAGACTGCAGAGCTTCAGGACGCTAGCACAAATACAGAGACTGGTAAAACTCTTGCAAGAAATTATTGTGACTGTTTTCTTAAAGCTTTGAAAATGAAATGGTTTCCCGCGAACATAATTTGCGTTCTCTAAGAGCACAAATGTATGTCCATTTTCTCAAATAACATTGACTGGTAGGTTACAAAGTAACAATTGTGTAGAATGGTAGATTGCAAAGTAACAATTGTGTAGAATGGTAGATTGCAAAGTAACAATTGTGTGAGATTAATGCCCTTTCATACGCTTTCATTTCTGCATTTCAAATTTGTTCTGTCCTGCAAAACTATCTAACCTTTCACTCCTGAATAAGCGCCTTTATAATAATTTAGCAGGATACATTCTCCTCTTGATTCATCTTGATCTTATTTTTTTCTCATGGCAATAAAGTTCTGAAATCATCTCAGAATATACAAACTGTATCAGAAGAATTAATTGATGAATCTGTTGGGAATCAATCAGTCACTTCTGCTTCTGCATCTGTCACAGGTGTGTTTTCTTTCAAATTATTTTTGAAAAAGCACAAAAATCTGCGTTTCAGAAATAAACAAATATCTTGGTGGTCTCCAGAGTTTCAAGACCTGAGTTATCAGCCTTTTGCTGACATTAAAGGACAAAAAAATTTTTTTATTGAGTTTTATTATCTCGTTGCTATTCTTTTCTTTGCAAAGCTATCCCCGGGGTGAATTAAAGAGGGGCTGAAGGAAACCGTATAGGAATTATAAGAAACATGGAGCCATAAAATTAAGTAAGGCGAAAAATGACGAGATATTGTGAGAGTTCAGAAATTTTGCCATTGACAAACATTTAGCAATTTAGATTAAAATGCCAAAACTTCACAATATCATATGAGACCTTGGTGTTGAGATTTTTCTTTTAAAATGTTTATTTTGTGAAGTCTGCTGCCTGAGAAATTCCCAACCGCTGTTGTATGGGGAACTGATTAAAGCAACCTTCCTGTCTGGGAGCAGGAGATATTTCTAGTCATCAAAGGCAGATAGATCATCCATTCAAGAAACAAGCGGGTCTAAATTGATTTTTTTTCTGACTTTAAATTTATCCAGAAGATACTCAAAAATGCTTATAAAATCTAATTATTCCCAGAAGTATCTCTGGTGTATGAAAAATAGAACGTTTCTCTGCTAAAGCTTTCTGACTTTATATATGTTTTTCTCATTAATCAAGTTGAAAAATCACATCAGGATGTTATAACAGACTCAGAACAAATAATTGGTGAAACTAATAAAAACCAGCCAATCATTTCTGCTTCCGCTTCTGCTTCTGAAACAGGTGTGCATTCTGCTTATCTACTCTGAAAAATACATCACCAAATTTCACTGTCTTTAAATTTTAAAAGATAGACATTATATACTAGTTTTGATAATATTGTGCAAAGGAATATTTTATTTAATCTAATGAATGTGGGGCTACTGTTTTTATTACTATTATATAATGCTGTCATTGATTTAGATGTTACTGTTCTCTTACCTGCATAACTTGTGATTGTTGTACAAAATATAGCGCTCTTGAAAATTAATATTAAATTTTTAATGACGGGTATGCATACAAATTTAGTTTATCCAAAACTTGCTTAGTATTGTTTGTTTTATTCCTGCAGTTTAGAACTTAAAATATATGTTCAGAGTTTTCTTCCACTTGTAGACAAAAACAGAATACCAGCAGTTGTTATCTTTATTAAAGGTTAAGATCAGAATGATAAACTTTTTAATAGTTGAAAGGTAAATGTTCCCCTCGCACTTATGTGCTAGTCGTTCCCAACTCATCTCCGTTTCAAAACCAAAGAGCCAGCGCTGTCGAAAGATGTCTCCATGGTCATGTGGACACCATGACTAAATGGTGAAGGTGCACGGAACACTATTACCTTCCCACCAGGAGTGGGTTCCAGTCGGCACTACTGCCAGTTAGCTCGTGTGCATGCTTTGCATGCACACACGCTTGATCTGCACTGCATGTGCATGCACAGTGCAATTAAAATCATTCTGCGCATGCGCAGAACTGAAAAACAAGATGGTGGTGCCAATGGCACTGACCAGGGAACCGGTTCAGGGATGTGGCAGGCCTGGGTCGCTGCCAGTTCCAGCGACTCAGGCCACCAAACCACTGCTGGTTTGGCTGAACCAATCCAAATCGGTAGGAACCCACCACTGCTTCCCACCAAAGGTGGTCCCTATTTTTTTCTACTTGCTTTTTTACATGCTTTTGAACTGCCAGTTTGGCAGAAGCTGGGACAAGTAACAGGAGCTCACTCCGTTATTCTACGCTAGGGATTTGAACTGCCGACCTTTCTGATCGACAAGCTCAACGTCTTAGCCAGTGAGCCACTGCATCCATTTTGATAGTTGTAATCATACCCAAATCCTTTTTGTGAGGAGGGTAAAGGTCACCATGGATGAAGCAAGGAAGCAACTACCCAAACGCAAGATTTTCTAGATTTTTTTTTCAAGTGAGGGTCATTTGTTTTTAAGTAAATTTAGCTTAAGGCTCCCATCACAATGTTTTTTTTCCTTGTATGTACCTGTATTTCCAACTTCTAAATGATAATTAAACCAAGCCATCGACTTTAAACGACAATAAGATGCTTCAAAGGCCTTAGCAAAACACATGACCTTAGAAGTAAGCTTGCTTACACTTTATTTGGCTATCCAAAAAAACAACTTGCTCTGCAATCACATTTTTAGCATTTCAGGAGTCATCGCCATGCTGTTCATCTTTCCAAGTAGTCTTTTTCAGCTCTCCGAGTTGCATCTGAACCTTGGGTGACTTTTAACTGTATTTTCTTCTTCTTTAGAACTGTTGCCTTCTTGCGTTCCTCAGACTTTGCCGCCAGAGTTGTATTTCAACTTTAAGTCAACCAGCGCAACGACAGGGACACCTTTGCCATCTTCATCTGATTTGGTCAGTCAATGAGAAACATCTCCTGAAAATGCAGCCATCTGTCTAAACCAGAGGTGTCAAACTTAAGACCTGGGGCCCAGATCCAGCCTGCGGGGTGCTTAGATCTGACCCGCGAGGCCTCCCTGGAAACAGCAAAGGACTGGCCCACAGTGCCTCTGTCACCAAAAAAGGGCTCCCAAACTCTGTTTTCGTGGCAGAGGTTTGCAGGAGGCAAACGAAAACGGAGATTGGGAGCCCGTTTTCCCTGGCAGAACGCTTGGGCCACCATTGGCACCCCCGACACGAGTGATATCGAGCTGGCCATGCCCACCCTGGCCAATGCCCAACCCTTCCCCCCCCCCCCGGTCAAACCCAACCCTGATGCGGCCCTCAATGAAATCGAGTTTGACACCCCTGGTCTAAACTATTCAGTAAATTTGTCAGTTACAGGATGGGAGACGTTCAGTTCTTCAGTTTTATAAATATTTCATAGTTTAACATGTTTGCTACTTACAGTTTGGTTTGTTGGTTTGTTTTAATATATGGTGTAGGCTGAACAGAGATATATCAGTGTGACCGATATAGAGTCTGGTGATCTTCTCAAGAATTTGCCAGTTAAATCTGCGCCCGCTGCACCGCCTATTGTCACACAACCTGTGAAGTCTGAATTCCCAGCTTCTACAAAGCTGTATTATCCAGAAATCTCTGTTGCCAGTGTATTACCACTGGATGAATTTGAGAGACAAGGTAAACATCTGCAATTTTTGTTTTGCAACCATTTGCTTTTAAAATGTACTTATCTGTATCTCTCTATACTGAGAGCTTGATGGCACTTTGTGAGTATGCTTTGAAATTTTGTAGATAAATAAAACTTTATTGTGACTTTCAATTAAACCCTTTGCAGGTAGTCCTCAACATATGATCACAATTGAGCTCAAACTTTCTGTTGTTAAGTGAGTTTTGCCCCCTTTTAAAACCTTTCTTGCCACAGTTGTTAAGTGAATCACTGCAGTTGATTAATTAGTAACCTGGTTGTTAAGTGAATATGGCTTCCCCATTGACTTTGCTTGTCAGAGGGTCACAAAAGGTGATCACATGACCATAGCAACAGTCATAAATATGAATCAGGTGCCAATCCTCTGAATTTTGATCACATGATCAAAATGCTTCCCATCACATGATGGGGATGCTGCAAAGGTTGTAATTGAAAAAGGTCAGATGTCACTTTTTCAGCGCCTTTGCAACTTTGCATGGTCACTAAACGAACTCTTGTATGTTGATAACTGCCTGTAATCGTCTGCATTTGGAAATATTTTGCGCTTTTTTTCTTTTTGATCAAAAGACAAGAGTCCCGAAATGGAATTATCTCTACTACCCCAAAGTGTAACAGAGGAGGAAAATGCTGGCGATCGTCTTACGTCAAGTCTCCTTCATGAAGATTTTTCCAGTATTTACGCAGGACAAAAGATCGGTAGACAGCATTTTTCTGGAAAACTACAAGAAATGGATAGACAACTATCGTACTTACAAAATTTGACAGAAAGAATGGAGAAAGAATATAGCACTACTAAATTGGTATATTTCACTTAACGTTTTTTTATTTTAAATCCTTCTCCCCTTGGTAACAGGTTCAGGGGTGGGTTGAAAAAATTTAGCAACCAATTCTCTGCCCGGTTGCTGGGTGGGCATGGCTTACTCGGCCTCCTGCACCACGACGATGTATGTGTTGGTCCTTCCGAGGCTCCGGAGGCTTTCCTTAAGCTTCCAGGAGGGTGAAAACAGCCTCCCCCAGGCTCCGGAGGCTGGAAACAGGCCCGTTTCGTGACTTCCGGAACTTCCAGGAGGCCTATTTTTCTGCCTCCCAGAGCCTCTTCGTGGGCCCTGGACATACCTGGCATGATGAAAGGGCTGCGTGGAGACTCCTGGAAGGGGTGGGGCAGGGCCAGTCAATCCTTCCAACTACTGGTTTGGCGAACCAGATGTAAAATTAGCATCCAGTTCACCCAAACCGGCTGAATCCCACCCCTGAATAGGATATTTGTTTAAATAGATTGTAATTGTATGTACTTTCAACTGGAGGAGAAAGCACATGTCTTTGATATGATACAAGATTTCTGGCTGGTAGTGAGTTGCTTAGAAAACTTTGTGTGAAAGTTAGGGATGTAAATAAATTTACTGTGATTGAAGAAAATAGTTCATTGATCAGTAATCAGTTTAATTTTAATTGATTTTAATTGATTTTAATGGAAAAAAAGTTAAATGCAAACCAATATGTAAAGTGTAGAATTTTATTACTATTTCATTGTGAGGACAGATATTGTCAAAAATAATAAACCGCAATAAACTCAGTGTTAAAAAACGTAGGTGTACTTTCCAATTTATAAAAGAAACTTCTGCAGATGTGAACAAAAATCAGCAAAGGAGAGATTTAAAAAAAATATTAACAGTTGTATTTTTTTCCAGTATATTTGGGTTAACCTTAAAATTGTGTATTGATTGAAATGGAAAAGAGATGCTCAGAAAAAGACATATATATTGTAATATTTATTATATGCAGCTGTAGGTGAGAAACTGTCTTTTTTACAGTTTGGGGAAACTGCAAAAGATGTCAGTGTGATACCTGAGCAAGAAGAAGATGACATATTGTTCTTTGCACCAGGTGTTCAGCTTTGCAAAGCAGGTGAGTTTACTAACTGGGGGCTGGGTTGAGATATTATGACTATAAGGCAATTTGATATGGAAGGGAATAGGTGATTCAGAATATATCTCCCTTTACATAATAGGAATACATAGATTTGGTAGCTATATAGAGAAGAAGAGAAGTCTGGTCTTAGGTTACAATGGGGATCAGGATTTCCATCACTAAACAGTGCAGTCATAAATCACAATGTCATTTGACTGCATCACTTATTAAAGGCAATTAAATAAGCAGTACTAGTTCGTAACATAACCCAAGGATGTGGTGGGATCTTAAGCTCACATGATTGCAATTTATGACTTTCTGCAGGATTCCCCATGGAATTTCCTTGTGGAAATAAGCAGGAATGTCAGAAATCATGATCATGTGACTGTGGCTTCTTACAACCAGTCACCTGATTGTGATCAAGTGACCGTAGGGATGTTGCAGCAGATGGAACTCAAAGGACCAGTCATAAGAACTATTTGTTCAGCACCATCATGCCTTTGAACAGTAACTGAACAAATGGTCATAATCCCAGGACAGATTTTAAAGATCAAAGCCGGACTGGAACTGAACTTGGAAATTTGCTATGGAAACTGATTAATTCTGGTTATAATGTTACTTAGTCTTCCAACTCCAACCAGCAGTCTTATAACTCTGTTTTAGACCACAAATATTTGGGAAACTACCAATGGAAGATAAGTGTGGCCAATTTGCTTTCATCTTGAGTGACTGATTGACAGCTGCAGTTGACAAGAGTCATTATGCTACTGAAATCTCTTGGTTTTTTAAAGTGATGCTATGGTATCAATAAGCATGTCCTGAGTTTTAAAGGATTATCACCCTTTCCTGCCCATCAATCCAAGTGCCATAATAAATCTGCACTCAATTCTTTGTTGTAATTTCTGTAAGAGAGGAACATAGCTTTTATCCTGAACATCGCATAACTTTTTATATGATCCTCCTTTGAACTTTGGTTTCACTCTGTTCTTCTGTTCAACTAGAACGTTATTCAACCCGTGTAAGAGTGGAGAATTTTACAGAGGAAAAAGACTTCTTAGAAGCAGAATCTTCCCCAAAGGATTTCATTGCCTTAAAAACACTTTCTGTTTCACCTTCAGTATCAGCTGCTAATCATCCCAGGGTCGACGAGTTGTTTGCTGGTACTACTCTTTCTTGTTTTTTGCATTTTGTTGGGTAATTTTGTAAACGATCTTTTTAGTTGTTTATAGAATATGTTGCGGTGGTTCAGTGGTTAAGATGCTGAGCTTGTCGATCAGAAAGGTCAGCAGTTCAGTGGTTCGAATCCCTAGTGCTGCCTAACAGTGAGCTCCCGTTACTTGTCCCAGCTTCTGCCAACCTAGCAGTTTGAAAGCACGTAAAAAATGCAAGTAGAAAAATAGGTACCACTTTGATGGGAAGGTAACAGCATTCTGTGTGCCTTTGGCATGTAGTCATGCCAGCCACATGACCACGGAGACGCCTTTGGACAGCGCTGGCTCTTCGGCTTTGAAACTGAGATGAGCATCGCCCCCTAGAGTTGGGAACGACTAGCACATATGTGTGCGGAGAACCTTTACCTTAGAATATGTTATTTGCTAGTAGCATATCCATATTTTAACATTAAATTCAATCAGAATAGAGCTGGCAGGGACCTTTGAGGTTTTATCGCATAAGGAAGTCTCCGTCACTGACCCATAACATTCTTTGACTTGACTTGAAAGGAAAGGAAATATTATTTTAAGTGATTAATATTTTAATTAATTGTATTAATAAACCAGGCTAAAAGTTGGTTTATTTTTATTAACCCTAAAAGTTAGTGATGATTTTTGTTTTTGTTTTTATAGATATTAGTTTTAAAATGGAAGAACAATATGAGAGGTATGTATGAGAAAATATTTCAGAAGCATTTACTGAAGTGGGGAGAGTCATATTGGGGAATGTTCCTACCACTTTGTTATCAGTATACCAGTTTAGAAAATAGATTCTGCTTTCTACTTAATGGCAGATTTCAAAAATATAGGAAGAAGTTCTTTTATAGTGATTATAGAGCATTTACTAAAGATTTTGTTGAAGAGCCAAACAATCACTCATTCAGCAACCATTCACAGATAACGATGAAACTGAATGAGGGGGGCTTATAATCAGTTCAGAGATTCCAGTCATCCCTGCTTTCCTGGGGTCATCAGATCACAATCTGGATGTTCAGCGCGCAAGTCCTGATTTTGGTGTTGCAGCAAGCCATGGTCATGTCATAATTTCTAATGTTTTTCCAACTTTCCACAATCAAAAGCAATGAAGAAGCTGGTAGGAAATCAGAAATCACTCCCACCATTTTTTCACCCGCCGGCACATTGGATGCCTGCCTGCAGCAGCCCTTCTTCTGTCCTGTATGGCCTGCTGACTCTATCCCACTGCCACTTCCCTAGCAAGGCCTAGCGAGCTCCCTTTGGCAGATCGGCCCTGTCAAGCTCCCCGTGTCCATCCAGGGTTGTGCCTAGTCCCCGATCCCAGGTCAACAGTGGGTGGAAGAAGATGGCAATGTCAGGTGGGGGGGGGGTGTCGAGTAGCCCACAGTAACATGCAGGGCAGCCGAAAAGACAGAAGAAATAGATATGTGGGGAAGCTGGAGTCCAAGCTCTGGTTGTACATGCAGGCTGGTTGCCAAGAACCTGAATTCTGATCATGTGACTGATGGGGCACTGTAACAGCTGTAACATCCATTTGTTCAGTGCCTTGTAAGCTCGAAAGATTGCTGAATGAACAGACATTAAGCAAGAATGACCTGTGGTGTGAGAAAATGATTAAAACCCATCTTTTGCTTGTATATTCATGGCATCCTTATATTCCAGTTATTGTTTTGTGTAAAGGTTTAGAAGTGTCGTTGTGATATTATTTGATCTCGGTGTATATTTTTAAAAGTAGCTTTCCTGCTTGCAGCAATTTAATTAGGTTTTTTTTTCTATAGATGTTCAGACGATTGCCTTCAAATCACTGGCTTCAGTGATGTTTTGGACATCATTAATGATCTTATAGTGGAGAATGGGGTTTCTGCTTCAGAGTTGGGCCTTTCAGAAATCCAAGCTAAAAAAATAGCCAGGTAGTGTTACATTGATACTTTTAATAACTTTGATCTACATATGTTAGGTTGTATGATGCACCCAGGTGTATAGACCTGATAAACAGTAGTTGCTTTTGGATAGGGCAAAAAACAGGAAGTAGATGCATTTACTATCTGTAGTCATTCTGGTTATATACACGTTGTAGATGCACTGACCTTAATGCCTAAAGAGTCACTGTTCAATTTCAATTGTGTAGTGGTCACTACTAGTGGTTGGTGATTCTGATCAGGGATGCTTACCTCATGTGCATCCAATGACAAACAGACTATGAATGAATCAATATCCATAGGCAGATGGAATTGCTAGTTTCCATACCTAGGATTTCCACCAGTCAATTAAATAATTGGGACTAGTGTTTATCTCCAAATCAGGGCTGTCAAACTCATGGACCGCGGGCCAGATGCATCACGCACTGGCCGCACCCACAGCCAGTTTAGCAAAGGGGGGGGGGGAAATCACGATACATCACATGATACTGTCATGAGTTTAACAGCCCTGCTCTAAATAACAATAGAAAAAGGGGAAAGCAACACTTTATGTATGATTAGCAGCCATAATTTTTTTTCTTGTAAATTTCAGCAGTTTGTAATATTTTTACTTTGACTTGGTTTCCCCCACCCCCTTTACTTTAAATAACAATGGCCTTAGCAACTTCTGGCTGTTATTACAAATTCAGAAATAGTTTATTTCCACTATATGATTCTGGAGTCATTAAATATTTGTTAGCAAAATATGCTCTATTCCTATCTTAGTTCAGAATTATGATGTAAGACAATAATGTCATCGACTCTGCCTTTGTTATTTCAGTCTTTCAAATATACCACATAAACAGACTTATAAAGTTGAGAAGGATAAAAAAGAGTTACATGCTTGGATGAAAAGAAAACGAAAAGAGAGGCTTGCCGAATATATGCAAACTCTGTCAGAAAAACGGGCAAAAGAGCACAATCCATTCCATTTGAGAAAGATGGTAAGGCTATTTGAATTGTTAAAAGTACATTAAAAGGAGAAATTTTATCTTTAGGAATCTCTCTGTTCTAAAATTGTATTTCTAAATCTGGATGGCCACCTCTTCAAAAAGATGACCTATCAGAAAGGAAATCAAGAATTGGAGAACCACCAGATAAAAATGGAATTTGAACGAATGTCCTTCTTTCTTAGGTTCCAAAATGTAATTGAGGTTGATGATGAAAACTTGAGGGATACTATGGCAAATTTATTGGCTGAATTTATTGGAAAAGACAGACAACAGATGGGGTGGGACATGGACCTGGTTTATAGAGTAAACTCAACATATGCTAGAACACACAATGTTCCAAGGGAGGTACATATCAAATTTCTTAGAAAGACCACAAGAGACGAGATTCTGAGTGCACAAAGGGGGCAAGTATTAAAATATAAGGATAGAGAAATAGCCATTCTGAAACAGATCCCAAAGAAAGTTAGAGATAAAAGAAAAAAATATTCGCTCTTAGCGAATAAATTATACCAGAAAGGGGTGTGGTTTCGATGGCTGTTGCCAGAAGGTATGCTAATATTCTGGGAGGACACGAGAGTTAGAATTAACACAACCATAGAGGCTCAGGCCTTTATGGAAAAAAATAAAGTCCTCCTAGATAAACCTAATGACACTACACCGGACATACAGGACACGGGAGGTGCCGGAGCCCTGCCGGGGGGGGAGAAGAGGCAACATTGAGAAAACTCAGATCACAAAAATGAACTTGAAAATCTGTGTGATATAAAATGATTGAAATTATCTTAAGATATTGTATTGCTGACAAAATAGTACTTAGTAATAACAAACTAATGTATTAGTAAATGAAAGTTATGAGAATGGGGGGAGGGCCATTTCCTGCATAATGTAACTGTCAAAATTTGTAGTTCATCCATTACCCCTTTCCTTGAATATTTTGTTTTAAAAACCAATAAAATTTTGTTAAAAAAAAAAAAAGATGACCTATCGATTATCAAATCAAATGTGAAAAGAAACATGAAGATGAATAATAATAACAATTCTAGAACATGAATTTACCCACTGTAAGTTCCTTTTGAAAATTCCATTTTTACAAGCTTTCGAACTGCTAGGTTGGCAGAAGCTGGGACAAGTAACGGGAGCTCATTCCGTTACGTGGCACTAGGGATTCAAACCTCTGAACAGCTGACCTTTTTGATCAACAAGCTCAGTGTCTTAGCCACTGAGCCACGCGTCCCTGGAACCTTCTCCTTAGAAACCTAAGCAACAGTAATTCAATATTTCTCTAAGTCTCAATCTTTGACAGCATAATTCAGAGGGAATGGCCATTGTCCAGGAAGAACAGGTTCTGCCAGGAGACGTTAGACTGCTAAAATCCTTATGATGTTTTAAAATCTCTGCAAGACAATGATGGAAAATTCTGCTGCATGGAACAATAACATTAAACAGCTGGAAATTGTCATCTCTAAGGAGAAGGGAAACTTAAAAAAATAATCTTGATGGTTAAAAAGTGAGCTTTTCTTTAGGAGTCAAATATTTATTTCAGTCATCGTCTAACATAAAGTACAATCAAGAAAAATTACATCCGTTTAATAATAACACCTTCTCTTGTAAGAGATATACAATGACTAAAAGCTAGGATTACAAACCCAGTGTTATAATTTTAAACATTCAAATCTCTCTCTAAACACATCTTCATATTAATGTTAAGGGTATGGACCAAAGGAAAAGGGACTCAGAAGGCTGAAAAAAGGGATTTAAATAATAGAGAAATTTAAAGAATTATTTCCCTGTAAAATTACTCAGAACCAGTACTCTTACATGTTTCAAATGTTAATTGTTACAGAGCAAAATCTAGCAATGTATGTAATAAACAGTAAGCATTTCGTCAGTAAATGTTAAATAATTTTAAACTCACTCAGTTCTCAATTAGAACAGTTAATGTTGCAGACCAGATAACTGATATACATATCTGTTTGCATTTTTTGTATAGCCATTTGGACTGACAACACGAGAGATTAAATTACAGCAGAAAAAGAAAAAGGAGAAAGATAAGTATGTTATTTTTGGGGAACTTTCTAGACTTTTAATCCACTCTATGTGGCAATTGAGCTATTAAGTGTAAATTGTCTACATCTCACCCTATATCTTTCACTGGTCTGTCATATTTTATGAATGAAATAATTCTAGGATAAGGCATTTGAATTCTGTGCCCCAGGGATAAGATGGAAGAAAATTTTGGGAACATTTTGAGTAGAACTGTTAAAACCCAGTTGAAAGAGAAACTTTGTGTTGGGAGCCCTATAAAACAATTCTGTTGTATTCACTCTGTGGGTATATTTACTCTACTATAGACTTGAATCTTTTGGGAATTCCAAATTCCATATTGTTTGGCATATTTCTACATTTTAAGAGAACGTACATCACTGATGCAAACCTGATGAAGATGGACCAAAACTTTTCTACAGATTTTCCTCAGGAACTTTCGTTGTTACTAAAGCAGGGGTGTCCAAACTTGGGAACTTTAAGACTTGTGGACTTCAACTCCCAGAATTCCCCAGCCAGCATGGCTGGGGAATTCTGGGAGTTGAAGTCCACAAGTCTTAAAGTTCCCAAGTTTGGACACCCCTGTACTAAAGTATTTAAAGTACTCAACCCCTCCAAGACCGAGTGGCTGTGGGTACCGGCACCTCGATTCAGTCAGCTGACACCATCGCTGGCCATAGGGGGCGAACAACTGTCCCCTGTGGAGCGGGCGCGCAATTTGGGCGTCCTCCTTGATGCCCGGCTGTCAATGGAGGACCATGTGGCAGCCGTGGCAAGGGGGGCGTTCCACCAGGTTCGCCTGGTGCGCCAATTGCGCCCCCTACTGGACCGGAGTGCCCTGCGCACGGTCACTCATGCGCTGGTGACGTCTCGCCTGGACTACTGCAATGCCCTCTACATGGGGCTTCCCTTGGGACGCATCCGGAGACTGCAGTTAGTTCAGAACGCAGCCGCGCGGGTTATCATGGGGAGTACACGTTACTCCCACGTAACACCTCTCCTGCGCGAGCTGCACTGGCTACCTGTGGCCTTTCGGGTGCGTTTCAAGGTATTGATTACCATCTTTAAAGCGCTCCATGGCATAGGACCTAGTTATCTGCAGGATCGCATCCTACCACACACGTCCCTGCGACCTATCCGCTCACACAGGGAGGGACTCCTTCTGGTGCCGTCCGCTAGGCAATGCCAGCGGGCGACACCTAGGAGTAGGTCCTTCTCTGTGATGGGCCCAACCCTCTGGAATGACCTCCCCCCTGATATTCGAACTACCACCGACCTCCGTTCCTTCCGTCAAAAGTTAAAGACTCACCTATTTCAATCAGCTGGCCTGGCACTCTCTTAGTTTTACCTCCTGGGGATATATTTTAATTGGGTTTGGGTATTTTAATTGGGGATGTTTTTAGGGTTTTTATGGTATATTTATTTCTTGTACAGCCTTATCTCCTCCACCCAAATGTATTTAACTGTTTTATATTATTGTATTTTTATCTGCATTTGACTGTACACCGCCCCGAGTCCCTTTTTGGGAGAGGGGGCGGTTTAGAAATCCAAGAAATAATAATAAATAAATAAATAAATAAATTTGATATTTTTGGTCCTCTTGTCTCTGAACTTGTTCATTATATGAAAGTAGAACAGACAAAATCAAAATAATGTCTCTTTCCTACAGATTACAGGTAGTCCTTGACTTACGACCATCGTTGAGCTAAAAATGTCTGTTGCTAAGTAAGACAGTTGTTAAATGAATTTTGTCCCATTTTACGACCTTTCTTGCCATAGTTGTGTTAATTAGTAACAGTTTTTAAGTGAACCCGACTTCCACATTGACGTTGCTTGTCAGAAAGTTGCAAAACATGATGGCATGACCCCGGGACACTGCAACCATCATAGATATGAACCAATTGCTGAGCATCTAATTAATCACATGACCATGGGATGCTGCAACAGTCGTAACTATGAAAAATGGTCATCAGTCACTTTTTTCAATGATGTTGTAAAGCTGAACGGTCACTAAATTAGCTGTTGTAAATAAAGGACTACCTGTACTTCTACTAGTATGTTTTTCTTGTATAGAAAATATTTTTATATGTCTCCTTTTCTCCCCAGTAGTGACAAACTTAGATTGCTTTTAAATAACCTAGAAGGGATGTTTGTTTAAAAATATATATCTGCAATTGTTGAGTAGTTAAACTGGTCCATTTGCTTTCTCTGAAGGGTCTTGCTATCTGAACATCATAACTTAAGAATCAACGAAGCTCTCAGTCTGATGCATGACTTGCTGTCTGACACGGCGCAGCTCCCTTCCAGCCAATATAAACCATCATCTGGAAGAAAAGCAACTTATGATTTTAAGCAGCCGCGCATCGCTTCTGCTGGAGGGTAACTTATTGCAAAATAGTACTGATATTAATTTTCTTGCTTCATTCTCAGATTTACCAATGTGACAATCCTATGCAAGGCTTCTGAGCACAGTTATTCTTACTCCTAGAAAAAAGTATTGCCAAATTAGAGCAATAATTTTAACTTTTAACTTCACAGTGGTCCAGTATCATAGCAATGGCAATGTACTGAGGGGATAGTTGACACACTTATTTTGGGTGTTCTGTTTCAAAATTGCTGGCACGCAGGTGCAGAAACAGTAGTTGAAATATTTACCACAGTTTTAAGAAGTGAGCAGTCAACAGGAAAGTACCCTATTTCTCCGATAATAAGACCCAACCGGAAATTAAACCCTAGCATGATTTTTCAGGATAATATAAGCCCTACCCCAAAAAATAAGCCCCACTTAAGATCATCAGCCGGATGGACACAATTAGTAGTGTATTTTCCCCAAAATAAGACCTAACTGGAAAATAAGCCCCATTGCATCTTTTGGAGCAAAAAATAATATAAGACTTGGTCTTATTTTCGGGAAAACATGGTAATTCAAATGCCTAGTAGAGAATGGTTGCCTGAAAAATGCCGTTACGGTCCAAAGAGTAGTAGAATAGTCCCAATACATTCCAAGAGTCAGAGAAAGCCAAATTAGGTAGTCAGGCAGTCAAAGGGCGACAAACAAGAAAGAGGAACAAAAGAGAGAAACTACCGTATTTTTCAGAGTATAAGACGCACCCTTTTCCCTCAAAAAAGAGGCTGAAAATCTGGGTGCATCTTATAAACTGAATACAGCATTTTTTGCCTCCCGAAACCCCGCCCCTTTCACCAAAATGGCTGTGCAGAGCCTCTAGGAAGCTTTTAGAGAGCTCCTGGGGGCTGGGGAGGGCAAAAATGAGCGAAAAATGGCCCGTTTTTTGCTCAATTTTATCCCAGCCCCCAGGAGCACTCTATAAGCTTCCTAAAGGCTATCCATGGCTTTTGGGGGGGGGAAATGAAAAACAGGCCGTTTTGCTCATTTCCCCCCCCCCCCGCCCCCAGGAGCACTTTGCAAGCTCCCTAAAGGCTATTCATGGCTTTTGGGGGGGGAATGGCCCTTTTTCACAAAAATTGGACCATTTTTGGGAGGTTTGCAGAGTGCAAAAACCTTTTTTAAAAATTTTCCTCTTCAAAACCTTGCTGCGTCTTATACTCCAAAAAATACGGTAGGTGTCATTCCCCGGCGCTCTCAGCGGCTCGGGGCTGACATTCTGCTGGTGGGGAGATTTGTGACTGGGACATTTTCGGATCGCTGCTGTGCCACATTTGTTTCCCTGTTGCGCCAAGAGCTTGAAGTACCTTTGGATTCTGCAGTGACTTTCATATGGAACGGCACCAGCGCAGGTGTGGCAATGTAAACCAGCATGGTCTGTCACATCTTCGGAGTATCTTGGGTGTATTGCACATGCGTCGGAGAGGGTGGGGCATAGGAGGGTTTAAATGGTGCAGGGAAGTACGGAATTACAGGCTTGACTTTAATTCACTCGTGTTTTGCACTGTGTGTTTGTTGGAAGTACCCGAACAGGCTTATAAAGATTACATTTACCACGAATTACCTGCTTAGTTGTCTTGTTTCTGACACTAGGATTCCAAACACTTGTTTCCAAGCAAAGCAGCTACCTAAAGTTCTTCTGCTGACACTTGGCTGCAATCATTTGTGCCTCACCCTTTGCCTTGCGACCAGCCTACATATTCCAGTTTACGTATTTTCAAAAAGTTCTCGAATAATCATTGCAATTATAAATATATATATATTTTTATTGAAGTTTCCATGGGAGGAGCAAGCCATTTGCCAAAGTTGGTTTGGGTCCAGTAAGATCCCTCTCAAGTCTGTCTTGTGACACAGCTCGGAAAAAGGGTAAGAAACAAAGATCTGCTTTTTATCAAAATAGTCAATGAAAGTGCATGGTGCATTTTATAGACTATAATGCTTACACATATATTTTGCATCATAATGTTTAAAGAAATAAGCAAACAAGCTTTATGGAGAAATGGAACATTACTTTAACGAAAAGAAGGACTAGGGGAGACATGATAGCAGTGTTCCAATATCTCAGGGGTTGCCACAAAGAAGAGGGAGTCAAACTATTCTCCAAAGCATCTGAGGGCAGGACAAGAAGCAATGGGTGGAAACTAATCAAGGAGAGAAGCAACTTAGAACTGAGGAGAAATTTCTTGACAGTTAGAACAATTAATCAGTGGAACAACTTGTCTCCAGAAGTTGTGAATGCTCCAAAATACTGGAAGTTTTTAAGAATAAAACTGGATAACGATTGGTCTGAAATGGTATAGGATATTCTGCCTAAGCAGGGAGTTGGACTAGAAGACCTCCAAGGTCTCTTCCAACTCTGTTACTCTATTCTATTTTAATTCCATTTCAATAGAGCCTTGAAATTTTAGGGTGATGCAAACAGAAATATATAGCAAAGAAACTCTAGACTTCTGCCATGGTGTGAAGATAGTAAAGCTCGCTAGATCCCACTGAATTGTAATCTGGTAACTTTGTTTGAAGTTCCTAATCCATGATGTGAAAGGAACAGTTTTGTTGTCTTTTTTTGCTTAAGGTCGACTCTGCCAAACTCCTTACAGAAGAATGTCACTAGAAGCCCATCAAGGTGAAGCCTATGGGAGAAGCAGTAGGAACCAGAGGCAATGGCCGAAGAGCAGGCTGGACCTGAGAAGCCATGGTTTGTAATGGCACAAAACTCAATGCTATTCATTGGCCCTCATCTCTACGCGGTCCCTTTAGATGCCTTCTGTTTTTTAGAAAAAGATCTTCTCCCGTTGCTAGGCTTTTTCAGTTTGGATGAATTCATAATGATGGGACTTTTTCCAGATTTTAACTTTTCTTGTTCACTGGCTTTGAGTAGTTTAGTGATCATTTAGTACAAATCCAATCATTAGGTGAACTGAGGTAGCTCACAGAAGACCTTTATCTCATGAGCTGAAGAAGTCAACATTTATCTAAATGGATCATTGGCAGAACTTACAGTATAAATGTCTTCCTCTCTTCTTAGTTGAAATGCTTTCCAGACCTTGGGAGCGTGGGTGGGCTGTTTCCCTACATTGTTTGGAAGCCTCATTGAAGAGAGTCACCACTATTACAGAGAGATTTAAAAATAAGTTCTGCAAGCAATAATTGTAGTCCAAAAATTGATAGCTATGGACATACATGTCAGGATTCCAAATAGCATCCAAAATAGAGTCTGAGGCAAAGCATTCCTCAAAGTTCCAATTTATTAAGAGAGCCATGTTGGCACATCTGGGAAAACCCGAATCTGAAAGCTTCCTGGCTTTCCCCACCCAGCTGAAAGTTCAAGATCTTGCCCCCACACCCACAAGTCCATCACATGGTCCAATCTCCCACTACCATGCTGGCAGTTCCACCCATCCAGTTCCGGTCAGGTGCAGAGGTGCAAAGACAAAGGATGACCTTGGCTTTCTAGAAAGAATTTTGTTATGGATACATATCATCTAACTCATACAATCCCCCCTCCCATTTTTCCACAATAGAAATTGCATAGTAGAATAATAGAAAGTGTGGCAGGCCAAAGATCCAAAAGAAAAGATGGCTGCAGGCCTGATAGTAAATTCTATGTAAGGCCTATATACATTTTTTTCTTCTGAGCTTATGAACACTTGTGGGAAAATATACTCTATCCCAATATTATGAGCAGTATAGACTCATACTTTATAATAACTTTTTAACATAACTTGGCAGCATTGAGGCTATTTTGAAGCTCATAGTCTTCGTTTGATGGACGTGAAGGAACTATAGGAACATATAGGATTGCCTTCTTGATGCCCCACACCTGAATGAGAAGGATGCCAATTTGGTCACACATATATTAAGGGACAGGAAAACTTAGATTAACAGAGTTGCTAATATCCTTGAGCCTCCCTCCATTCATGCTCAAGGACTCTTGCAGTCCTTTTATGGCTCCATAATTGTTGGGATGTTGAAGCTGGGAGGAAAAGCCTGTGAGATCTTCAGTGGTCCTCTGTCTCTGTCATTGATTAATAGATGCAGGATAGATACCAACGTCAACCATGGGAGAATAGCCTGAAGTCATATAGAAATGCTTAACTAGAAGGTCCCTTTTAGATAGTTTAAGACATATAAAAAGCAGCACTAAAACTTACTTTTATCAAAATTTAGGTCCAAATTACTGAATGCTTAAATAGTAAGAAATTTAAATAAACTAAAATACAAAATCTTTCAACCATTTGTTCCCCTCCAGCTTTTGATCAGACAAGAGAGTCAATGAATGAGAAGGGGTTCTTCACTTCTAGTATGACATCTCAGGCTATGGAAGAGACTGATGACAATACTGTGAGTGGCTGGAGTGTCCCCGAAGAGATCCAACAAATACTGTATGGCACATCTAATGTACATTTCAAGAAGGTGAGGACGGCAAAAATAGAACAAATCAGGCGATAGCTCTGAAATGGTTACTATCTTCATTTTATTTGGTATTTATATCTCTCCTGGGAAAAGGATCAGAGTCTTATTGTTTACAGTGCTTTTTCATATGATACCGTTTGATCCCAAATCTACTTTTGGAATTGATAAATTCTTGTGACTCTCTACTCCAAAAAATATAGGACTATAGTCTCAGAGTTTTTTTTTAAAAGGGTGTGTGTGTGTGTGTGTGTGTCTCGTTAAAAGGAAAATATGAAAAGGTTTCCTCTGAAGATCCAACAACCTTTGGGATGAGAAGAATCACCTCCTCCCAGGATGCCAGGGGGCCATGCTGTTAAGAAGGGCCACCCTTTCTAAAAATGGGGCCAAGTTAGATGGAAGTTCTTTCCAGTGTTCGTCCACTATTGCTGTGCTGTGTTTTCATAGGATTTTCAAGAGGCAGAATGAGGTGTTGGTTCTTACCTGATATGCCCCTTCTCTGGGCAGGTGGAGACAGTAGCCATGCATGGGGTAACTCAGCCAGTAACCAATAGAACTGAGTCTACCAAAATGATGTCATAGCCCCTGAGGAGTGTCCTCCCGCTTTCTTGATGAAGGAGATAAGTAGACTGCTGAGCGTTATCCGACTGCTCTCTATCCATCTTTGCTCAAGTGTACCTCACTACTGTCCCTCTGCGACCTAGGCCAGAGCCAAGAAGGGTGGGGATGGCTGCTGTCTCCACCTGCCCAGAGAAGGGGCATATCAGGTAAGAACCAATGCCCCATTCTCCAAGTTGGTGAAGACAGCAGATTTCCTCTACCAAGGCCTGCATAGTCCATGTCGCTGAAGTTGCTGCGCTGCACGTGGAATGTGCGGTGATGTTGGCCGGAGGGGTGAGGTAATGAGTTAGGTAAGCCCGTGAGATGGCAGATCTGATCCAGCGTTCAATCATTTATGAAGAGGCTTTAAGCTCCTTATTGGTGGGATGGAAAGTCACTTCTGCCTCTTAAAGGAACGGTTGGAATTGTCCCTGAAGGATTTTCTGGGATGAAATCTCTGGTTATTTCTGCCTGACCTATTCAAGAAGGAAGGTCCCTGTCTGGGAGGAGCCTGGTGTTGCAGATGGGAGTTGGAAGAACCTCCATCCTGTCCATGAAAGGGCTGCCTACGATAGAAGGATTGATTCCGGCCTTCCTGCTTTTTGGTGGCCGGTTGCAGAACCTTCCATTTTTCTTTAGACTCCACTAATAGAGGCTCTAGAGGAGGGCCAAAGAGAAGAGAGGTAGAATAGGGAGAAGAAGCAAGCCTCCACTTTGCCCGGGCTTCCGCCTGCCACTGTTTAAGCCAGAGGAGCCGGCAAGAGGTGACAGAGGACACTATGGATTTGGACACGAAACAAGCCGCGTCCAAGGAAGCATCTGCCGAGTACTCTAGGGCTGCCTTCAATTTGTTAATGTCCCTGTGGGCCCTAGAATCCCGAGCAGGAAGCCTCTCTTGAAGTTGTCTCAGCGACAGGAGAGCAGAACGACTAAAGAAGGAGGCTGAGGTTGCTGCCCAAACGGCCGAAGCTGCTGCTTGATGCCCTTTGACCAGCGTTTGCTCAAGCCTTTTGTCCTCAGGACGAAGGGCCTCCTCAGGAGCTGCTGAGGCCGCATTAGGAGAGGACAAACTCACTACAGGTAAGTCAGTGGTGGGTACCTCAAGAGCCTTGGACAGTTCGGGTCCCACATTATACCGGCGCTTGTCCAAGGTATTGGGGAGAGGGCCTGTACCTGGTGACACTCACTGGTTCTGGACCACATCTATGAAGAGTCTGGGAGAGGGAATCACCTCCTTTTCCACCTTGGCTTGGATGAAGAGAGGGTCAGTGGTATCCGTCTTGTCCGCCTCCATTCCCTGAGGAGTCTTGGGAGATGGGATGCCAGCGATCTTCTTGGCCTTAAAGAGAAGAGACCGAAAGATAGCAGGTTTAAAAAGACCTAAAAAGGTGGGTGGATCTGGAGGAAGACCCTCGTCCTCAGAAAGGTCCGGATCTCGCGCAGGACGTTCTTCCTCTCCAAAAACCGATGGTTGGAGGTTCCAGGAAGCTCGTGCAATAAAGAAGCCAAGAGATCATCATTCCTGCGTCTGGAACTCGAGAAAGAAGAGGACCTGCGTGGAGTAGAATGATTAGAAGATCTGTGTTTAAGACCAGCTGCTATGCCCCGTTCAATGCCATTGGAGATTATAGTAGCCATGTCAGGTGTGTAAGGCAGGGGCCTGAACGGAGGAGAGGCATTCTCCTCGGACAAGAGTTCCCCTTCAGGAGTGAGGCTCCTGTCACACTCCGACTCATCTCCACTGCAGGCATGGTCACCTGTGGCCCCGGCCTCTTCAGGTTGGATAATGGATGCTGCAGGAGATAAATCGTCCTCTGAATCTGATGATAATTCGGGAGGCTAGGCTGTACAGGCCTTTGGGCCTGGAAGGGATGAGGCTCTGTGTGTTTGGTCTTGGCCCCGGCCTTCCTAGGAGAAGCCTGTGGGGCATTGCCACCTTCCTCTGAAGGGGTGGTAACTGTGGTTCTGTGGCTGAGCCTGGGCCTGGGAGCCTTAGCAGAGGGCTCATTAGAGAGTCTCTGGTGCAGGCCTGCGCTTAGTAGCCCTGGAAATGGGAGAGCCAATTGGAGGTGTTGGGTCCAGGACAGTTGGAGGGGCCTGTGGCTCTTGGGCAGGAGAAGAAGACATGGTAGGTACTTACGACCTTGTCGCCCAGAACAGAAGTGTCCAAAATGGCCACCGGGAATCTTCGCGCCAAAACAAAATGGCTACTGAGGCTTAGAAGCCTATGGGCCAGACGCCATGAGGCTGGTAAGGCCGCAATACAGGGAGATCAATTGGTGGCCCTGCGGAGAGACTGTGGAGTTGGCGGCAGCTGCAGCGGCGCTGAAGGAGGAGGCGGCGGTGGCGGTAGAGAGCGGTGGCGGTTCCTGGCAGTGGCGGAGGCTTTGGTGGCAATTGCTGCGCTAGGGAGCATAAACGGCAATGAAAGGAACCCTCGCGGCGGCGGCGAAGAAAAGGAGACTGCCGAGGCAGCGTCTGAGTCAGCAAAAGGCGGCTGCGCGATAGCGGTGCCTCCAACGGCCGGTGCCACGCAGCGCTGACTGAAGGTGAGCCACTTTGAAGCCGCTGATGAGAAAGGAAGGCTGGAAACCTCAAAGAAAATCTCATGGACGCACCTTCCTGCAGAAGCCCTGAGGGCTTTCTGGAAGCCTTCGCTCCAAAAGGAGCTGTCCTCGATCCTGCCTTCTAGTAGCAAATTTAAGAGCAGGACAATCTTCCGAATTAATATTTTTAGGTAAGAAGCCAATTGAAAAAAATTTTGATAGCCAATTGAACTGATTTTAATAACTAAGTTGAGGAGAGAGCAGTTAGCATAGCCAGTCCTGATCGAACTGAGTCTAAAAAAGCAGGACACTCCTCAGAGGCTATGACATCATTTTGGTAGACTCAGTCCTATTGGTTATTGGCTGAGTTAACCCACGCATGGCTGCTGTCTCCACCAACTTGGAGAAGAGAAGGGGAAGACGAGAAAAGCTTAGGCCTCCAAATGAATCACTGTTGTACTACATAAAAACTTCAATAAGGCACAGAGCAATTTGAAAGAGCAGGGCGGATGCATCCACTGGAGATAGTGCTATAAGAAATTGGTGACTATGAGCCACAGAAGTAGAAAGCAAGGAAAGAGTGGGCCAATGAATGGTTTCCAACAGAGATCAAACCTGAAGGCTTTTTGTTAATTACCGTATTTTTCAGAGTATAAGACGCACCTTTCTCCTTCAAAAAAGAGGCTGAAAATTTGGGTGCCTCATACACTGAATACAGCATTTTTTGCCTCCCGAAACCCCGCCCCCTTCACCAAAATGGCCGTGCATAGCCTTTAGGACCCTTGCAGAGTATTCCTGGGGGCTGGGGAGGGCGGAAATGAGGGGGAAATGGGTCATTTTTTGCTCAATTCCCCCCCTCCCCGAGCACTCTATAAGCTGCATAAAGGCTACACATGCCCATTTTTTGACAAAAAGCAGGCCCGTTTTTGTGAAAATGGCCCGCTTTTTTACACAAATGGGCCGGTTTTTGCTCATTTTTGGAACCACCCCCCCAGGAGCACTCTGCAAGCCTCCTAAAGGCTATTCATGCCCTCTTTTTTTAAAAAAAAATGGCCCCGTTTTTGCAAAAAAACGGACCGTTTTTCGGAGATCTGCAGAGTGCTAAAACTTTTTTTTTTAAATTTGCCTCTTCAAAATTTTGGTGAGTCTTATACTCCAAAAAATACGGTATATACTTTCGTATTAAGTGGTCTCTTGACTGGTCTATTTCTTATCCCCATCATGTTTCTCTTTCTCTCTCCAGGAATCACTTCCAGAAGATGCTTGCTCCATTGCCAGTCTTAATAATATTGACAGTATGAGTGAAAGTACCAGCAGCATCCTTAGCAAGCTGGACTGGAATGCCATAGAAGCTATGGTAGCAAATGTGGAGGAGAAGTAAAACCGTCTCTTGCCTGTTCTGGTCTTTAAAAGGACATTAAGTGGAATATGTAAATGAATGACTGGTGCTGAAGTTGGAAGATCATCAAGCAACGGCACAACAATTAACATCAAGGGACAACATTCATCCATTCAGGAAATTCTGCATAATGTTACAGAAAAATTCAAGGAATTTTTTAAAAAAACGATTACCTTCAGAATAATTTGATTGATGGTGTTGTTCCACAGGATGGCGTTTTAGGATTTGTAGACTATGTAGATGTTTAATAAATCTGGCAAATAAGGTCCTAAGGGTGTTATTGTATTTCTGAAAGAGTGTTTAGAATTAGAATGCATCTCGATTTCAATGAACCTTGCTTAAAATTGTGAACATTTAAATATTTTTATATAATAAAATGTTTTTGTGCTTGTTGTTTTGTTACATTTAAAAATGTTTTTGGTGGGGGTGATAAGTTTGTGTTATATCATAAGTTTATGTTATATATTTGTTTTGAAGGTGTGGCTGATATCCAGTATCTCTTGCTGTGTTATTTTTTTAGTAGTCTGTGAAAGGTAATCAGGCCTTAAAATATGTTGCCTCTTTCACTATGTAAATATTTAAAACAGTTTCATTTTTTAATTCATTCTCTTGGTGAATTTTTTCATTAGGATGGCTGCTATACTAACAGCATATCTACTTTTGAACCTTAAGATGAAAATGTGGATACAAGGGGCTTGTTTTTAGTTCTTACTATTATTATTGGTGGAATACTTGAAATTTCCAGAATATATCTTCCATCAGAACCGTCAGGCCCTTTTGAGTCCTTTTAAAATGCAAGATGTTGAAACATTCTGAGTCGATAAATATTTATGCTTGTGCTAAGAAAATAACAGGTATTTCATATACTCATTTTACAAAATTTGCCAGTGTTATAGTTTATCATAAAGGCATGTCCTGGCTCCTAGTTTGGAAGCCCTTTTACACACTGAAATTCTCAATTGGAAGGTAGCTGATTGTCAGCCCTTTGAGATAGGCTAGCTAAGGAAACAGGCTTCCAAGAACGACTGGAACTCTCCTGGACTAGGCTGTATATAGGTTGTAGTAACAATCTTGAAAGGCTGTTTTGCCTTCCTGTCCTCTTATAGAGGGGCTAAGTGGCTAAGACGCTGAGCTTGTCAATCAGAAAGGTTGGTGGTTCGAATCCCTAGCGCCACGTAATACAGTGAGCTCCCGTTAC
Organism: Natrix helvetica; assembly: GCF_964273705.1. NCBI lineage: Eukaryota > Metazoa > Chordata > Lepidosauria > Squamata > Natricidae > Natrix > Natrix helvetica. Next base: position 20,629,902 of record NC_138552.1, on the reverse strand, counting down.
TTGTCCCAGCTTCTGCCAACCTAGCAGTTTGAAAGCATGTAAAAATGCAAGTAGAAAAATAGGGGACACCTTTGGTGGGAAGATAACAGCATTCTGTGCGCCTTCAGCATTTAGTTATACCAGCCATATGACCACGTAGACGCCTTGACAGCGCTGGCTCTTCAGCTCTGAAACAGAGATGAGCACCACCCCCTAGAGTCGGGAATGACTAGCACATATGTGCGAGGGGAACCTTTATCTTTTTACCTCTTATACCTCTGGGAATTTGGGTGAAGCCAGTTTGAGTTTTTAATGTTTTCTTCATTTTTTGTCTATTGTTGCCTCTGTGCCTCCAAACTATGGTGGAAGAGGATTCTAATGAAGCTAACTATCACTCACAAAACCTGGTGCCTTTTCATAGCTATTTTGAACAGACATTGCTAGACTGGGCCATTGTAAACTAAACAATTCTCCTTCTACTATATTTGGTAATGAAATGAACTCTAATCCATTTGCCTAATTACTAGTGAGATGATTCCTTTTGTAATTAAGATGAGATTTGTAAATAAGGAAGCCCCCATTATATTTTAATGGGATGAAAGAACCTTTAGAGTGCTTTCTTAGATAATCTGGTGCCATTCAGGAGATTCGGACAGCAGGATGGGATGGACGTCGTGATAACACGATGATGTAACGTTGTAAATCAGGATTACATCTTTATCCGTATTTGTAGATGTTGTACAGCAATATTCTAGATATGCAATACATTCAACTAAATCAATTGTTTAACGTATTGATATCTATGGAAGTATGTAAAATTATGATTTGTTCCTCCTTGCTCTCCTAATACTACTCCTAATTACTGTTATTACAAAAACACTCTGTAAAAAAAAAAAAGTGCAGAGCACGGGTGTCAAACTCATGGCGTCGCGTGATGTATTGTGATGTTTTCCCCCTTTGCAGAGCTGGGATAGGTGTGGCCTGTGCATGATGCATCCAGCCCATGGGCCGCCAGTTTGCCACCCCTGGTGTAGAGCTTGGATAGGGCAATACACAGTTCTCACTTAGAGACTTCTTATTCAACAACTAGTTACCAGGATGCCAAAAAGGATAGTTATGACCAGTCCCTTGAGCTTGCAGCTGTCATCTTCCTGCAGTCATGTGATAAGGACTTGGATGCTTGGCAATTGGCATGCATTCGTATCCTGCAGTCACATGATCACCATTTGATACATTCACAGCCTGTTTTCCCGCAAGCAAATCTGAGAGAAGTTGCAAGTCACAATAATACGTTGTTGCACTGACATAAATCAGTGCAGTTGTAACATTTCAGTTTATGACATTGCTTAGCAACAGCTTTGCCAGTCCCAATTAGAGTTTGGTGAGGACATGGAAAATGCTTGTATATCTATAGGGTAAATACAGGTAGCCCTTGATTTACGATCACAATTGGGAACAGAATTTCTGTTGCCAAGCGAGGCAATTGTTGAGTGAGCCCCTCTAAATTGTATGACTGTTTGCATTTAAGTGAATCAAGCAGCTGTTAAGTGAATAGGAAGGTCACACATGATCAGGGCGCAGTGGTGGAATTCTAAATTTTTTACTACCAGTTCTGTGGGTGTGGATTTGTGGGCCTGGCAGGGGAAGGCTACTTCAAACTCCCCATTCCCTCCCCCCTCCTGGGGGAAGGTTACTACAAAATCCCCATTCCCTCTCCACCCCACTAACCTGCTTTCCAGCTTCGTTCTCCTGTTCAGGGCAACAAAAAAAATCAATTGGGAGGCAACCGGGGGGGGGGGGGGCAGGCTATTTGCTGGTTCTCCGAACTACTCAAAATTTCTGCTACCGGTTCTCCAGAACCTGTCAGAACCACCTCTGATCACATGACCCTAGGACCCTGTAATCATCAAAAATACATACTGGTTGCCAAGTTACTCATTTTCATTGGGTGATCGTGGGGATGCTGCAGCAGTTGTAGCTGCAAGAACAGGTCACTTTTTTTCAGTGCTGTTGTGACTTTGAAGGGTCATTAAACAAATGATTGTACAGTATAGCGTGGATTAACATGGCTTCAGACTAATGCGTATCTTGAGAGCATTGCTTATGTTAATTCCAGTTAATACATCGAATTGCTAAGAATGGTCATTTTTAATGGAATGGGCAGACTCCAATGATTTCTCTTAAAACTATTACTTTCACAGTGTGGTTTTATTTTTGCAGATTTTAAACTACCATTGACTCGTTAACTAAAGTAGTGCTTTACAATGAAAATATTAAAATTATGTACCTTTGTGGGCTTCTCTATAATCACCCTTAGACCTCGCTACATTTCCCTCAAGATAGTAAGAGATAGGTAAGAAATTAAAACTGGATTTCAAATTTCCATGAAACATCTGTGAAAATCTAAAACTTTTAAGGAAGGTGGTTTTTTTTTGGCTTTGATTGAAAATGAGATTGATTGAAAACAACCTTATGATAAATGTTACAGAAGGAATATACCTACAAGGATTCTCTGAACAAGGGAAATCATAGAATTCAATTTATTAGATTTTACATTTGATTTTGCCAGTTCTTAACTCAAAATTAACTAGCTTCAAACTTTAAGTCTGCTTGAATTTTTGCTGAAGCCAGAGTTGAAGAAGGTATGGATGTTTACAGTCATACAAAGTCTACCTGTTTGCATCCTATATTTAATTATCAGTTTAGAATAACAGAGTTGGAAGCAACCTTGGAGGCCTTCTAGTCCAACCTCCTGCTTCGGCAGGAAACCCTAAATCACTTCAGACAAATGAATATCCAATCTCTTCTTAAATCTTCCAGTGTTGGAGCATTCACAACTTCTGGAGGCAAGCTGTTCTACTGATTAATTGTTTTAACTGTCAGAAAATTTCTCCTTCTAAGTTGTTTCTCTCCTTGATTAGTTTCCACCCATTGCTTCTTGTCCTACCCTCAGGTGCTTTGGAGAATAGCTTGACTCCCTCTTCTCTGTGGCAGCCCCTGGGATATTGGAACGCTGCTATCATGTCTCCCCTAGTCCTTTTCATTAAACTAAACATACCCAATTCCAGCAATAGTTCTTTGTTTTAGCCTCCAGTCCCCTAATCCTCTTTGTTGCTCTTCTCTGCACTCTTTCTAGAGTCTCCACATCTTTTTTACATCATGGCAACCAAAACTGAATGTAGTATTCCAAGTGTGGCCCTACAAAGGCATTATAAAGTGGTATTAACACTTTATGTGATCTTAATTCTGTTAGCCTGGTACTGTGTTGGCTTTTTTGGCAGTTGCTGCACACTGCTGGCTCATTTAAATGATTGTCCACTAGGACTTCAAGATCCCTTTCACAGTTGCTATTACTGAGTGTGGTACCAAATGTACCTGCGCATTTGGTTTTTGCCTAAATGTAGATCCTTACTTTTTTCACCATTCAATTTCATGTTGTTAGATAGCGCCCAATGTTGAAGTCTGTCAAGATCCTTCCTGTATCTTAAGCTTATCTTCTGGAGTGTTAGCTATTCCTGCCATCTTGGTGTCATCTGCAATTTATTTAGAGTCTATCACCCAGCTGAGCTGAGATAACAAGCAGTTGAGGTAATTGGGCAAATGTTTAGTCATAGCAACTGGATTAGCTCTTCAAGAAGGAACTAGAAGTCAATGAAGAGATTAACTGGCTGAAAATTAGTAATTTGGGGAGTAATATGGCCAAATGGGTGAATTGTGATTAGGTGACTGCAAAAGCTCAAATTAACTTTCAGAATTCTTGAAGACTTAGATAGAGTGTCAAGTATCTCTCCTGCCACAATGGAGAAGCTATCAGATGTGCATCAAGAACATGCCCTCTGCTGCCACCGTGGTCTGTGCCACGGTGCCAGCAATCATTTGACTTTTTCACCATTTGATTCTTTGTTTCCATCCCTTTTTGGACAACAATTTCAAACTTAATGGTCACCCACTCATAAATGATTCTGCATATGTACAATAATGGACAAACATTCAGCTGAGGGCATGTAGCTAGTATTTTATACAGTATTTATATTTAAAATGTAGTTTTTAGGGCTCAAATAATCCCATTCAACTGAAGCCATCTGCCTAGAATGACTGTCAGATGTCGGGCGGAATGAATCTTATTTCTTGTAAGATACTGATAATATGAGATGGCAAAGCCCAACAATTATGTCCACTTTAAATGTATTTGGCTTTGGATTCACTTGCTGATTTATATATTAAATATATATGCTGCCCATCTCACTATTGGTATTTAGGAATATCCCTTTCTAAAATGTTCCAATTTAGCAGAGAGATTCAATCTACAACCAACCATGTGTTTATAGGGCAAAAAGTCCCATCTATTTATGTAATATGAATCAGTGGAATGAACTGGAATCTTCAACATAGAAAATTAGAAATAGAATTTACTATCCACCAACAGTACTCCCCTTCTCTGGAACAATTTTATCTGAATTTTTTAAAAAAGTACATACATTTTGGGCTCATCACCCTAAGGAATAGAATTAATTCTTCATGTAATGCATTATCAAGAAATTCTTATTTCTCTTTAGTGTATTTCACAGCAATTAATATGGAGCTATGTGATTAATTTTCTGGTAAAATAGAACATAATAAAATCAATTTGTAGATACCCAGGGGGTAAACTGAGTGAATCAGTATTGTACAAAAAAAGAATTAGGCAAAATATAGTAATTGAATGAATGCAGCACAGCTTTTGCTTTCACAACATTAAAAATAGATTTTGCCCAGAAATATTTGCAGCAACTACGACAAAGAAGAGGAAATGAAAACTATTTCATAGAGCAATTAGATTCTGGTAATTATTAGTCATATAAGTTTAATTTTTCAATTCTGTACAAGATAATGAATTTGAATATTGTGTTACTGTTTCCTACAGATCAAGTAACACTAGAATTCTGTAAATTAATGTAATAAAAACACAGCCCACCATATATTAGTTTTATAATTGAATGCATCTAAAATCTTTGATGAACATCCACTTTTAAATAAAATGTAGACTTTAAAATAGTTATTTGCTAATTATTATGCTATTCATTTCTTCTGCTTTTGTCAATATGCAAAAATTATTTTTGTGTCATTACCCAGAAACAGAACAGCTTCTGAAAGAATGGTGACAAGTACACATTGAAGCACCACTCCAGAGACAGTTTAAAATAGCATTTTCAGTGTATAAAAGATGAAAACAGATTTCAAGTAATTAAAAAAAGCCTATCTACAATACAGCCATTTCTGTCCAGCTTTTTTTTTTAATCATTTAAAATGGTTACGTTAGTGCAACTATAAGTTACAAATCCATATTGATTCCTGACATTTGCAGGCTCCAACTGATTCAGTAAGGGAGTACCACTTGGATCATAAAGCAATAACAGCAGAATTCAGGGAGTGCCTTTGCGCATTATGTCCTAGTGTAATGAACTTTGATGTCCTAACGAAATATACATGTTTCTTTACTCAGAACAGAATGATGGTTTTTCCCCCCTATGTTTTGAACATTGCCATATGAACAGCATTAGAAAAAAATTGAAGCATACAAGAAATAAACTATAGTTTCTTTTTATATCAAAATGTACTCTTGAAAATGTGTTTGGCACAGTGCTAAATCATATAGAGTTAATACTAAATATTGCAGGATACAATAAAACCCTGGAGTTAACTTCTGTTTACACCCTTGTAAGGGATAAAGATACCAATTATTCAGAAATCAGCCTATACAAACTGTATAAACAATATTTATGTCTTGCTTTGAAAACCACTGATATAGTAAATTTTACATAAAAGACTGAAAAAGAATATAAATGGATTTAAACAGATCTTTACAATAAGAAATTCAAATGGAAACAGACAAGTAACAAAGAGAAGTAAAAAAATTTATTGCAGTATTCGTTCCACCAGATTTGCTGGGGATCCCTTTTCTTGTATTATTTCAGGGTGACCTAATACATCAAAAATCTACATTTACAAAAACTCCTCCTGCAGGTAGGTCATAGATACTGCATGCTTTTTTCCCCCAACAGAATAAATTATATATCCAGGAAATTCTGCCATTTTACAGCCTGGAAAAACGATGCTTTCCTTGAAACTGGGCTAAGCTAAAGAAAGCCATCCGCTGCTAGGTTAAACTCCAAGAACACTTTATTAAGAACATTAACAGACTAATTTCCAACATTCACTTGTTTATTTTTTTAAAACAGAAAGGTTTTTTTTCAAGATATAAACATTTTTTTTCGTTAAACTATTATACAGTGGGAGTAAAAATGAACTGAGAAGTTTCTGCTGCACAACAGCGAAGGAAGCTCCCACAAAAATGTTTACCAAACATTTCCTTCTGTTTCCTGCATCCCAGGTGTCATTCTTACTCTTCATTAAATTGAATTTTTTGCCAGAAAGTTGGTAATTTCAAGTTTTTTTTTCTGTTCTTTCCTGTAAAATTTGGCTGCATGTGTACAAATGCATTATTAGCTGGAAGTTCCATCCTTGGCGGCATACAGCGATCGTAAAGTCTGAACAACTTTATTAGTCAGCTTATTAGCACTCGTTAGAGCAATTTTTTTGTAAATAATGTCTGACTCTTTGATAGTGTCTACCCAAGGCACCAGTTTGCGGCCATCGCGGCGCTTAGCCTCAGTCCAGGAGCCACTGTAGGAGCCTGCCATCCATTGAACACTGAAGCCATTGCTGGTTTTCTGCACTACTCTTGCAATTTGTGGTCGATCTTTGTACTTTGGACAGCAAATAGCGATGACATCCATGACATCAACACTTTCATTCATCTGTGCTGCCAACTCCGTAGAGTCTGAATTTCGTTTTGACCTTCTCAATGACTAAAACATTGGAGGGGAAAAAAGACCAAGTGTTACACAAAAGAACTTGATTGAAATTATTGCTTTTATTGCTTTTAATCCCTTGACGCCGGGAGTTGGGATTTTCCGGCACACATTCCATTGCCGGCAATGAGACGCGACCGCCAGCGCCAAGGGGTTAACATATCCTTGCAAAATCACATATTTAAATTTGTACCCGTCTCTTTAAACTCTTATTGATATATAAAATTATATGTACAAATGAATCATAAAGCTACATAAAAACTTGGCAACAATAAAAAGGTTACACACAATACATTCCAAAGGAAAATTTTATACTAGATATATTCTCTATGTTTTTATTGTTTTTGTTAAAACTTTCTACAAAAAGTTGTATAAACGGTTAAGAATTTCTATCTACAATTTTTATATGCATTACATTACTTAATGTACATTTTATTATAGACTGACATTTATAAGCACATAAAATCATTTTACGTAATACGCTGCGAAATACGTTGACTCCTCCTCCGCCTCACCCCTGAAGTGCCTCCTCCTCTATCCTCCCCATCACTCTCATCCTCCTCTGTTTCAGCTGCATTGTTCCTAGGGCTGCCACCTCCGAGCAGCGAGGTAATAGCTTTGTTGCGAGCATTTGTGCTTGCTGACACTTCCCCGTCTTCTTCCTCTTCGTCAGGATCCAAATGTTCCATAAGAAGTTTGAACTAAAAAAAGAAGGTGGGAGGGGAGGGGAGAAACTGTTTTAAGACAAGAGAGAGATGCTACATAAAGTCCCTTTGGTCAAAAAATTTAAGCAGAAGTGATTTGTTACAAAATTTTGTTTTCTTCCTCAGACAAACTAGTCGGCAGCTCCAACCAAACCACAAATAGTTGGAGCAACTTGCCCCTTCCTCTCAATCCATCTGTAGACAATCTGCAATTCAAAAATTATGCCTAATGATGTGCAGAAAAACTTTCACATTGGGGAACAAAATAAAATAATTGGAAGGTATGTGACATATGGACATGTAGCAGATGAAGAGAATTCCAGAACAAAAAATTTGTCTTTCTAAAAACGGTTATGCACCAAACACTATGGATTGTCCCTGCAACACTTGGTTCTCACTGGTCTTCCTCCAGATACTCAAACAATGGGCTGATCCAAGAAAATGGTTATTAAATTATAATCAGGGACATCTAGATATATGTCAATCTGCATACATTAAGTGACAATGCAACTTCCTTGTTGAAACCTCTGCTTTGGAAAACAGACATGCCAAGAATCTGGAGGGGAAAAGATCCTAGGGAGCAAGATAATAGTGCAGTAACCAGCTAGTCTGCTTTGTATATTCCTAATTTTTATGTTTCTGATGGGGTAAGATTTTAGTTGGCTTATCCCTGGACAACAGAACATATTGTGTAACAAAAAAAGTGAAAAGGCCGATTTATTATGTGTCACAAAACTTTAAAACAAAGAAAATGTGAACTAAATCATTGTCATCAATGCTTCTAGAAATGGATTCTAATATATTTTTTATTTAAAATACTTTATATTTCATTCATTAACACACACACCGCCAAGATATGCTGCATCTGATTCATGAGAGGTTATATAGCCATCATCATCTACTTTAATTACTGAAAACCATTTTATCTAATGGCACAGACCTGCACAATAGCACTAGCAATAACAGACTACAATAAGTTCTATTGCTATCCATAGACATATATCACTTTACAATATTTTACTGCCCTCCCTAAGCGGTTTACAGAGTCAGCCTATTGCCCTCAACAATCTAGGTCCAATCTTGGAAGGATGGAAGGCTGAGTCAACCTTGAGCCGGTGAGGATTGAACTTCTGAAGTGAGCAAGGAGTAGTCCTACATTCTAAGCACTGCACCACCATGGCTCCTGTACTACAATTACAAGTAGTCCCTGACTTACAACTATTACTTAGTGACACTTTGAAGTTACAACAGCCCTGAAAAAAGTGACGGATGGCCGTTTTTCACAGAAACATTGCAGCATCCCCATCAAAATCCAGGCACTTGACAACTGTGCCAGTTGTATTTATGACATTTGCAGTGCCCCAGGGTCATGTGATCACCATTTGTAGCCTGTCCGGCTGGCATCTAACAAGCAAAATCAATGGGGGAAGCCAGATTCACTTAACAACCACATGATTCACTTAAGAACTGCAGTAATTTGCTTAGCAACTATGGCAAAAAAGGTAAAACGTGACAGAGCTCACTTAACAATTGTCTTGATTAGCAACAGAAAGTTTGGGCTCCTCCTAATAAGTCAAGGACTACTTGCATACATAATTTTTTTTCTTGCATAATGATAAAAAATATTTTATGGGTTTTACATTTAATTTGACACCTATCTCATTTCGCACCTGTGGAAAAAGTCTTATCTTCAGCCAGTAGTAAATAGTGATGTTTTAAATAGTGAAAACTTACATCTAAGTATTGTTTCACTATATTCCTCTTCACATCTTCCGTGAGCCTGGAATTAGCCATATCACTTCGAAGGAAGTCCAGCGTTTGCTTTGGGTGGAAGTGAATTCCTGCTTTTCTGTTTATCGCTTTATCATAAACTTTTGCCGATTCAGAAGGCGAGTATTTCTGAATTTTACTAATAAAATAAAATAATTGTTGTAAGAAAAATTCCAGTGTGCTTTAAAGGAAATAATAACAACAGATATTCTGAATCAGTCAAACTTTTTTAACCTTATAAAAACAAATGTTAATTTACATATTTAAGTATTATTGATTCAAGTTCCCAAGAGTTCAATCCTCCACATACAATCTCACCAATTTAAAAAAATAAGTTAAAATGGTCCTTACGTATCAGAAAATCCGCACAGGTTCTTCAAATGCTGTTTCAACATCAAAAGCAACAAGATGCCCTGGGAGACATTTGCAAATTCAATCAAAGGAGCTGAATTGTCTGGCAAACACTTCATGACTGCATTGATATCATTTTCTTCATCAGTGTCTGAATCAGAATTTGCACGTTTTCGTGATTTCCGGGGTTTGTGAATTTCCTCCTCGCTTTCACTGTCACTTTCACTGTTGCTCTCACTTTCACTTTCTTCATCAGAGGAAGGCTTTTTTTCTTTCTTATATTTTACCATAGACTGAAAGAGAGACATGTCCTTTAGACTACTAACAATACAATACCTTCTGAGTAATTTCACAGTCATTTTAACACATTTCTCAGGTTTGAAATACTTGTTATGAGAAATGTGGTGACGTTTTGTGCAACAGCACATCAATATTGAAATATATACATGAGGTCTCAGTGATTTCATTTTCAGTTTGGAATATAATTGACATATTCCACCAAGGAGACTGCGTAACTTCGTTACTGGCAGTCCTTTGTAGCAATTGGCATGCAGCTTCACTGAATACAGCTATCTTTTTATATCTAAGAACTATCAGAAAACTAACTATTAAAATCCTCATGAATTCTCTGCATGTATTATTAAACAAATTCTGAAAAACAAATGAAGGCTCTGAGTAAAACATCTGGCAGAGTATTTCACTCATCACAAGAAGCTTCTTCACATTTTGCTTTACACATTGCTTGTAAATTTTATAAGAGGCAAACTACACATATGAGGAAGTTGGCCTCTTGTGGGTTTGAGAGATGGATTCCATGAGAAAAATCCATATTGCTGGCTCTTCTCTACATACTATATGGGTCTCACTACATGGGAGTAATCATTATTTGTTTGTGTGTGTGAGAGGGGGGGGAGAGAGAGACAGACAGACAGAGACAGAGACACTGAGAGACTTCAAATCTTATTAGACCTAATCATGTTAGCATAAGAGATATAGTCTTTGTTGGTGCATCTTGATTATATTTTGTTTCTGATGAGGATTTTTGTTCACTTTTTGTCAGTGTCATTATTACTATTTGCTGCCCAGAGTCATATTTTTTGTGAGTTTTGAATCATAAAAATACATAAATAAATAGTTTTGGTGTCTTAACATTAAATATTCCTATTGAAAAATAACCAATTCATGTAAAACATTCTATATATTTCAGAAAGGGACTTAAATAAGGGTAGGGTTAATTTCTTAACATCTCTTAATTTGGGATAGAGTTGGAGTGACTGGATGGAGCTGTGTGTTTACTGACCAGATGCCCTTCCTGACATCTTCCTGACAGCAGATGAAGGCTCTGAATTGACATTTTTAAAAATGTAGTTTATGAGTAAAAGACTGCCTCTATTAAATTTATAAACTTAAAAATTATAACTTTCGGAGAACCTAAGATTGAAAGGCCTTAATTACATTTTAGACTTAAAATTTATACAAAGATATTCTTCTCCTTTCATCTTCTCCATTACAGCTTTTGGTAAATTTCACAGACAAAATTAAAATTATTCTAGGACTCTGCAGGCAGTAGCAATGTAGGTGCACTGTCTTAGTTTGGACCACTTGGGAAATATCTGTCCAATCTTTCAGTACACATTGAATTATTAAAGATACACGTGTAAGAAATAACTTATCAAAAATAAAGATTTTAAAAGAGAATTTCACTGACCTCTTTAAATGACTGTAGAAGGTTGCTACCAGAAACTGATAATGTAATATCTATATGATGCATTATAAAAAGTGGCTCTTCCTGGGTCTGATAAGGAAAACAGCCCAGATTGTCAGCTATATACAAAAGCATATTCACCTCTGTTTTCTGTTAAAATAAAAAGATATATAGATATGTATATAAAAGACATAATCATTCAAATCCACATTTTACGTACAGTGGCTAGATTTATCTAACACTAAGTAACTGGGACTTCTGCCAGGAAGGAATTCTCTGTTCTATTAATACCTTTCCAGATAGTGTATCAATGGCACAGCAAGCACTGGAGGAAACCTCTTTAGACCCAGAGATCATTTAGTGACTGCAATTAGTTCTAGTTAGATAGTTTATATTAAGAGAGGGGAGGGGGAGGGACAACCCCCCCCCCCCCGGAGATCATTGGTGGCTACTGTCTCATTGCTAGCCCTTCAAGGTACAGCAGACAAAAAGCACAACCAGGGGCACTGCCATAATCTTTATTGTAAAGTTATATTAAATAGAATATTACAAAACTGGAAACAGTTTCCCCACTCCTCTCTTTTAAGTCTTCAGAAAAGAGTTCCTTCTGAAACACTTTCCAGGTTTTTCCTCTCTCTATTTGTGGACCAAGTCATTCCCAGGTACTATCCCATTCATTCAGATAATGTTATTTCGCACAGCCTCCTGAGCCTGACCTAATTTTTCTTCCTCCCCCCCCCAGCCCCACTTCCAAAGCAGAAAAGAAGCAATCACTTCTTCAGCTGCTTTTCTCTACAACACTGCAGCTTCCCTCAAAAGTGATATCATGTTAACAAGTTAACAAGCTCAGACCTGTGACCTTAATTAGTTGATTAGAATCCTCCCCAAATATTGTCTGAAACTGAGCAGACATTGATTAAGGTCTGCTGATTAGCTTGATACTGAAGGCTTTTGTTATCCTAAATTTGCACTAATTGGAAAATTAATTTATTGTCATTTATTACCATCTTATTTGTAAACTATTATTATCTAAGGCAGTTGCTAAACAAGGACTACCTGCAATTTCTAAGCAAGGGAAGAATCAAACAAAAATGCAGGAGCAGAGAACTTCCTGAGCAACTGTTCTATTAATCTTACACAAATGATGATTAAATTCATTGAAACTTACACATTGCTGGTACATATCGCTAAACCCTGATTGGGATTTGCAAGCTACTTTTATATAGGTAGTTCTTGTCCTACAAATACAACTAGAATTGTGTTGTGTTGCAATCATACATTGAGTCATCTTGTGATAGGGTTAGGGTTGATAGAATGTCTTTGATGACTGTTTTTACCATGGTTGCAAGTTGAGTCATATGTTGTAAATCTGAATCCAATTTAACCAATAGCTTTTCCCCCCTGGTTTTCTTTTTTCCCCGAAACTAGCAAAAAATATCACAAATTGGTATCATGTGACCATGGGATTCTACAATTGATCATAAATGTGATCTGGTTGATAAATGACCAAATTACAATTATGTGACCGTAAGGCAAGTTCAAGGTCAAATTTAGGCCATGACTGCTTTTTCTGAGGCCATTGTTAATTTGAACTGTTATTAAATGAATGGGTCATAAGTTGAGGACTGCCTGTATACAGTTATAATGTAGGTAAAAATGATCAGGCTTAAATTATCCTAATATAATTTGGAGCTACTATGCAAAGACCTCCAAAGAGGCATCTCATGCTGGAACAGGTGGAAAGAGAAAAAAGGACAACCAGCATTGAGGTGGATGCATTTAGTTACTATGGCAATAAATGCAAAATTGGAAGGCCTGAAGGACCAGGTTAGGGACTGGTTGTCATGGAGAACACCAATCTATATGGTTGCTACCAATTTGATAGCATATAATCACAATAAATTCAAATCAGATTAGATCAGATTAATAAATGCAACCATAAATATGTGTGTCCCTTGGACTGCAAGGTGATCAACCCTGACTGTTCTTTAGAAGGCCATATCCTGGAGATGAAACTCAAATACTTTGGCCACCTAATGAGAAGGAAGGACTCACTGGAGAAGAGCCTAATGCTGGGAACGATTGAGGGCAAAAGAAGAAAGGGACGACAGAGAATGAGGTGTCTGGATGGAGTCACTGAAGCAGTCGGCATGAGCTTAAATGGACTCCAGAGGATGGGAGAGGACAGGAAGGCCTGGAGGAACATTTTCCATGGTGTCGCGATGGGTCGGACACAACTAACAACAAAAAAGTTAAATATAGAAATTAAATGGTGAAGTTATTCTAAGCCAAAGAAAAAGCATCCATCAAGGAGGACATTCTAAAGAAGCCCTGAAAGCCTGCGTAAGACTTACAGCTGTGTCATCAAAGAGGTTGAGCAAAGAAATAAGAAAGGCTCGCCGGTGTTGCCGATTCCCTCGGATCATGGAGTAAAGATGGGAGCACAAAGCACTGCTAGATTCATCCTGTCTAAAGCCCCTCACAGGATCTTTTCGGCAGGTATTGATTGCCTGCTGTACTTGGTAAGACATCTTCATACCAGCCACTGCTTTCATCTGAAATTGAACAAAATGTATAATGCCTACATATTTCTTACTCCAATCTCAATGAAGTTATTGCCAAACAACTTCCGTGCCATATCCTAAATGACTCCCTACTCCGCCCTTCAGATTCCATATCCTCCTCTCCCGAAATTTCATTTTGATTCTTGCTATTCCTATTCCAACTGTTTGTAACTATTAACAAGAATAGGCCAAGTTTGTTGTAAAGAAATTCTTAGGTTGAAAAAATGTAAACACAACTGGCTTGTAGAGAACAATTCAACTCTGCACTTCTTAATCATGAGGGGATGAGCAACTGCATATAGTAAAATCTTACATCCAATATTGATAAACAATGACTATGTAACATTTCTCGTTGAGCACAACTGGCTCATCATGCAAGTCTGGTTGAAATACGTCTTTCTCCTACAAGGGAGTATATACATTCCTTGCTTCTAAAAACATAATCTCTCTCATGCCATAGCTTTTGTTTTCAAGAAGAAACATGCAAACTTTAGTAAAAACCCACGTAGAATGGCATCAATTTTTGTATATTAATGGAAACATATTTTCCATTTCATTTTTTTCAGCTGCAGAAACTGAATTACCATATCTTTTTATTGTGAAAATAACCTACTGATAATGCTATGCTTCTTCTTATTGTGTGTATTTTTATATAAATGGAAATATATAGAAATCATATTTAATTTATTAAGATAAATGGAGGCCAACATACATGAATAAACCCGGCGTATTTTTTGTCTATTTCCACCAGCTGTTGGTCTGCTTTGTTCCTCATAGAAGGTTCTGGATCTGTGCCCATTGCTATTAAATATGGTACACACTGCAAAAAAGATAAAAACATCATTGAAAGAATTCCATGTTTCTTCTTGTGAAGAAAACAGAGAAATTGGAAACAAAAAAAAAGTATAAATATTATCTCTCTGGTAAATAAATTGTTCAATTACATTCTTCTCCCATCTACTATCCTTACTAAGAGGATGAGAAAGAATAGTTTCCTCCTATGGATAGCAGATGATTCTTTTATTTATATGTCAAATGATCCCCAGCTTATAATTTCAGAAAATAGATAAAGAGTTCATATTTCCTCTGAGCAAATATGGTCAAAGAGCTTTCCAAAGTATTCCCAGCCATAAACCAAATGAAAGCCCCCCCCCCCCCCCCCCAGCATCAAAATATTCTGCAATCCCATCTATTAAGACTCAAGGTTAGGAAGAAAGAATTCAGTACTATTTTACATTGCTTGTGCCTTTTGCTGTTCTCTCTATACCCCTGCTGCCTTTTTCTATTTACTATATTATTAGACTCCTTGGAAATGTTTATGATACTGAAAAGCAGGGAAAAAAGAAATTGATAACTACAAATACTGGGCATGGAGCCATGTTACCTACAAGCCAATCTTCTCCAAACAGAGTCTGCCGGTCTTGGGCAATCAGCCCAGGAAATGATTCTAGAAGTCTGGAATCAGAAGGTGCTTTTTTCTGTCGTAGCCTGCTAACTCTAAAATAATCCCTAAAGTCTATATTTCACATTAAGAATTCATGGGATGTATAAATACTCTCCTATCTGATGAAATTTTGGAACCCGAGGAGCTCATTACATTATGCTTTTAAAAAATGTTTGTCTTAAGTTGAATTGATTGACATAATAATAAGAATTGTCTGGAGTTTGTGAAATCAGATTAGATACATTAGAAACAAACCAAATAAACTATGTAAGTAAAATAAATACTTAAATAATTTTTTGCTGAGCATCCAGAAAAATATCCACATCTTAAGTATAAAAATATAGTGATTACAACAGATTTCTGTACTTTCCTACTCATTAGTAAGCTCCAAAGAACTATATGTATATTGCTCCCAGTCAATATTTTACAGAATTGTGAACTTAAATATACAATTATATACCTGAACTGGATGGATAAGACCCTGGTTTAACGTGAGTGCAATAACATTGAGCGCAAAATGACGAACACTGGACTGTGCGTGAAAGAATGCTTCTAGGACTTGTTTGAGATATAGCTGCATGATGGAGCTGCTCATCCCTGAGGAAATATCACCCATTTCTTTCAGATCTTCTTGCTTTGCTACCTTTTTCCCTACAAAAATAGAAAAGAAAGCAGAAATCTTATCATAATATCTATTATTTATATAATGTGTACATGTTGAATGCATAATTTGCATTTCTGTTATTGCTTACAATAGAAATTGGAGTGCCACCTAACTGAAACCCACTTAGTAAAGATGGAGTCAGCCACATTAATATACCATTCTCCATTAACTGATAAACTATTTGAAGAGCTATCATAAGTCACCAATCTAGAGACATGAAGAAAAATACAGAAGGGCTGTACCGTTTCAGATAACAGATTGAATAGGGTGGATCATTTAAGGCTGTAGGTAAAGATAAATAGTTTTAATTTGCCTATTAAAAAAGCACGCACATACCCTAAAAACCTTCTTCTAAGGGAAAGGATGTGCTCACTTCCCAACATCTGTCACAGCAATAAGAAGCAAGAAAAAAGGTATCAGGTGTGAGATGTGCCCGGGGAAGAAGGATAGACTATATAATTATAATGAAAACTGCCTGAAGAAGCATAGTTACATGTTAAGCAAACAGGTCTTCTAGTGTCCTTAGATATAAGTGCATACAATTAAAATAAATACAGCAGAAAAAAAAGAGGGAAAATAGGTGATGTACTAAACATAGAAGCGAATACTCTGATATACATCCAAAAAGTGAAAAGAATTCTCGGAGGACAGTATCTTGATTCAAATGAAGAAAATAATGGCTTTCCATAAATATAGTATCTGATTGAAAAGAAGCTCCATTAGGATCAAATCAATATAACAGAACAAACAAGGAGTGAAATAAATATGAGAAGACCACCAAAAGCTTATTTGGGTGTTAGAAATATAATACATCCTTGATGAAATGTTCCAATTGTTTTAACATCTAGTCAAAAGAATAAAAATGCTGATTGCTAGCAGAATTATCAAAGATTGATTGATAAGCAATTGATTTTCTATGCAATGTCAATGTGCTTCAAAATTTCCAGCAAAAGAGTCAGAAGTATCATATTTGCAACCCTAAGAATCCGAATATCAAAATAATGTTATTTGATTATGGTGCCAAGACTCTGCTCGAGTGATAGAAAATACAGTTCTGCTCAAGTTGAACAACTTGAACCAAGGTTCATATGGCCACCATCCATTATTAGGATGCAGTCTGCATTGTCCCAGTTGTCCCAGTGAAAGTTTGACATTAACAAGGAATAAATAATAAAGAAACATAAAGAAGAACCTCTGATCATTCATGTTCTGAAACACTTCTCTCAGTGAATCTGCCTGATTCTGTCCAGATATTTAATAGAAATTATTGATGACTAGCCTCATGATACCTAGTTAGGATAATGAAACGTCTGCAAGAAAACAAGCAAGCTCAAAGAGCATCAAGGACCCGTCATTTCAACCCTGCACTACAAATATTCACATTTAATGATCGATGGTATCAGGATGCATCATATGTTTTTCAATGCAGTACCAGTGCTTTAGCTTTTCATTTTATCTAAGCACAGATATTCCTAAAGGACATCCTCACTATCTGGAAATATGGAATTTATCAGATCTGCACACTGATTTTATTTAAAAAAAAACCCATCCAGCTTGGTACTGCCTATATTTTTAAATGCTATCTTAATAATTCTTAGGTCGAACTATTATGTTTTCACCAGTTTTAAACTGTGAATCTAACTATAGATTATCCACCCTTAATAATAGTAATAAAATATGCTGCAAGAAGATTCTTACAAACAATGGCATGACAAAATAGAAATAATTGTGCATTGAAATGGAGAAGAAAAAGGGGATAATTGAGCTGGGAATACCAGGGGATGGTAGAATAGAAGATAAATAATTGGAGAAGACTACAAAGTATCAAGATATGAAAATCAAAATTGGATGGCAATTTAAAAAATCTGTGCACTGACATCAATCAATTGCAAAAGGCCTTCTCTACCTGTTGAGACTACCTTCTCAAAAATCTTACCTAAAAAGGCGTTGGAGTTAGCACTAGTCAAATATCTCCAAATGTTTTTTAAGAACCAAAAATATCCAAGAGGATTTGTCTGTGTGTACCATTAAAAGTATAAATCGGGATTACAGATGAGGCAGGTATAACCTGCATCAGATACCGGGTGCCGCAACTGTCATCAAATACAAATAGGTATAACATGTATCTGAACATAGATAGTGAAACAATAAGAATCCCCCCTCCAATTTTCAGGAAGTCATTTTCTGAACCTCTAGAACAAGTATACGGATTGACTGTAAAATAGCAACTATGTCATAATTTGAAAACAGAGAACAGAAAACAGTGATCAATCTAAAATGCTACCTTCAGAAATAAATCTAAGGAATCAACTAAAATGAGCAAAGCAAGTGATAAAGAGTATGAACTGCCAAGTCCTAGCCCTCTGGTTGTATGCAAAGCCTTAGTCAGTTAAAGAAATAATAATCACAGTCAAAACTGAGGTCTTTGATATACTTCTGAGTTCAACATAAATACCAGTTCTGATAAAAATAAATATCATATTTCAATGTTTAACTCTTCTGTAGTTCTTTCAGTTTAATAACTGAAGGCCAGTTAAATTTAATTAGTTTAGTTTCATTTAACATTCTATGGCAAAGAGTTTAGGGAAGAGCCACTCAGAGTCACCTTGTAAGGAAGATGGGCAGCATAAAATTAGAATGGATGGATTGATGGATGCATGCATTTCTTACAATTGGGGTATTTTAATGGTGATTTTTAACTGTCTAAATGTTGTAATTTGTTACCTCCTCCGTGCATGTGTGTCTTTGTATATATGTATGTTTATGTGTTTGTACACATGTTTTATGTTTTATATGCCCCATTGTACGCCGCGCCGAGTCCTGCCTGGAAAGGGAGCGGCTAATAAATTCAAATTATTATTAATTATTATTATGCGTGGAAAGAGATGCTCTAATGGTTTCATGAATTGCCAGATATGTTTACTTTCAAAACCAAAATTGGAAACAAAACCTAGAATTCTAAACTGAAATTCTAAAATGGACAGAGGTACAAGACTTTCTATTCATGCATTAGAATCAACCAATATAATGATGAGCTTTATTTAGATCAGAATTATTCAATTTGTGGCCCCATGAGCTGCATGCTGCCCTGCGTGTGGTTCCGTATTATTTTGAGATCTGTATACATTAATTAAGTTATATATTTTATATGCGACCCACGACAATTCCTCTTCACTCAATGCAGCACAGGAAAGCCAAAAGGTCACACACCCAAGGTTCAGATAGTTAAAACTGAGACAAATAACTCCGTTGCATTATGTGCTCTTGAAGAATAGAGAGCTGTTTCCTTGGGCGTGAAATCAATTGTCAATTCTACCAAATGTCCTTTTCTAAGTCACAGAACCCATAGTCAGTTGAGAATTATATATTCACATAGCCAGAGTCCTTTTGGAAAGTATATTGGAAAAATAAAAACATAATTTGAAAATAGGAAATTGAGAAAGGAAAAAAGAATATAATAAATAAATGACGACATATGCTCCAATAGTCTTCAGTAATGGCAAATATGAAGAATGTTCTCTATAATATTGCTGCAGAAAATTTTAGGAAGAGTGTATCAGGTAGAGTAGCAGTCCTCCCTGGCTGAGCACACACACTAGGAGGAAAGAGTGGGTTTCTGCCAAACTTCCTTAATTTTGGAATACTGTGAATAAAGCTCAACATAGGTGAAATATCTAGATGGGTTGCCAACAGAAAGTTCATTAACATTACATTTTACCTATCTCACTCTTCATATGAAAAAGACATATGGACTCTGAATTGTGGTACTTAATATTAGCTTGATACTATACAATCAATTACATTGAAAATATTTATTGAATGCAATTGCATTTATCACTCACATTCTCTATCTGCCTGCTGCATACGTGTATCTTCCTCTTGAAGGTATGTCTGGAGATTTTTCAACACCTGGATTTTTAAATTTACTGAGCAGTTTTTATCAGAGAGAATATTATTATACAATGTCTTCACCTCTTGTTCAAACATTAGACCTGGGTGTTGTATGAAGGCGAATCCTGAGGAAAATAAGAAAATGCAACTGAATAAATCTTGTTGCAGAGTTGAATTCTTAACTTTATATATAACTTTCTACCACAGGAAATGTTATGTTTCCCTCTATTTTATTGTCTCCTTATTTATACAAACATTTTAATATTATCCTGCTTCAAAACACTTCAGCTTTATTCATAAAGTAACAGAAGTAAGAATGTCAAACCAGGTACAAATAAACGTAAGTTACAAGAGTAGCTCAGATTCATTGTTACTATAAATATCCAGTGGAGTATTGTAGCGTTAAAGGTTTTGCAAAAGGGCAAGCAAATTGAGGGCGTCCTATCACTTATGACCCAAAATATTCTATGGTCAGGTGGATGCCACTAAGAAGGAATGCTTCTAGGGCCAAAGTCTTCTTGTCTCATATGGAATTAAGATCCATAACAGAATTTTGGGGATTGAATCTCTACAGTTTCCCTAATTGAATATCATCAATATACTGATACCTCAAGAGTTTTCTACTCCAGAGGGAATTGAAGCACCATAAAAGAATGTTTTCTGCTCCTAGTTCTCATACAGTCTAGAACAGTGATGGCGAACCTTTTTGTAAATGTGTGTCAAAATTGTGCACCACGCCCACCTGTGCATGTGACCCCTGTGCATGTGCGCACGATACACACACACACACACACACGTGCGGAAGTTCAAAATGATCTGAACATCCAGTTGGCCCGTTGGGCCCCTTTTTCACCCCCCCTAGGCTCTGGAGGCTTTCCTGGAGCCTGGGGAGGGCGAAAACGGCCTCCCCCAGCCCACCAGAGGCCCTCTGGAAGCTGGAAACAGATCATTTCTGAACTTCTAGTTGGCCTGCTGGGCCCGTTTTTCACCCTCCCCAGGCTCCGGAGACTTTCCTGAAGCCTGGGGAGGGCGAAAACGACTTCCCCCAGTCCTCTGGAAGGCCGAAAATAAGCTGGCCAGCACATGAATGCGCGCTGGAGCTGACAGCTTGCGTGCTAGACGATATGGCTCTGCATGCCACCTGTGACACACATGCCATAAGTTTCCCATCATGGGCCTAAAATAATACAATGGTGGATAATATAAAATGCTTTTGAGAGATCTAATAAGATCAGTTGAGAGCGTTTTCCCTCCAACCAACAAACTTCACTGACTTTGTGACTAATGCTTTTTTCCATCCAAAGAAAGACTGATAATCTGTTTCCTCTGTAACTCAAGCCCCAGAAAGGAAAGACTGGAGATCAGGTTACTGATGGGATCAAGAGATAATTCAATTCAGGAAAGAATACATCACTACCTCCTTCAAGGTACAGTGGGACCTCAGGTGCCGACCGTAATCCATTCCAGGACTTCGGTTGGCACCCGACTTGGCCGTGACCAGAAGTAAGACTGACTGCGCATGCGTGCACACAAAAACAAAGCTGCGGCAGGGGAAATTGCCGTGGCTGTGTTTATTCAGCACCCAAGGATGTGTTCGTGACTTGAGTGAAACATTTAGGAGATTTTTCGGTTGGCACCCGAATTGTTCATCATCTGAGCCGTTTGGGACTCAAGGTCTCACTGCATATGATATCTCTCTTCCTTTAAAGAGGCATTTATCACTCCAGAATACTGTTGCACATACTATGACCAACTACTGAAAAAACCAGTGCAAGGCTCTGGCTCACAGGTGGCACAACTCCTGTTATGGAGAACTCTGCTCCTTGATCTCTGGAAAAACAATCCAAAATGGTATGCAAAACTCTGTCCATTTGGTATATAATTTGAAGAAATGTGGACAATTTTATCTTTGACAAACCCCACAAAAATGTCACATTAGCTATCTTCTTCCACCTCTCTATCAAAAGGATATGGGCAACCCTAAACAAGGCTATTGAATGCAAATCTGCAGGTGCAATAAGAGCAGACAAGTAGAAACAGTTTGCCACTATTATTACCATGGTTTAGTATCAAACATGGATGTGTAACTGTGTTTTGTTAATTCACTTTTTATGGTTTTCACCTAGTACTACTCTGGCCATCTCTTGAGCCATCGCATTTCCCAGAGATCTTCAGAATATCAAGAAGTCCTCCAGGACTTAAAGAAGAAACCACTTAATGCAATTTTGCTTAACATGCTAATCACTCCAAAAACACCATTTCTAATATTTATTTATTTATTTATTTATTTACTGAGCGCTTATAGACCGCCCCCTCTCCCGAAAGGGACTCGGGGCGGTGTACAGTCAATACAAGAAATACATCATATAAATAACTAAATAATTGAACAGTTAAAATTGTTAAATAGGTAGATAGATATGGAGGAGGTTAAAAAGAAGATTAAAAAGAACTGTACAGCTGAGTAAAGTATATAAATATAGTTTTAAAAACCCCTAAAAATATCCCATAAAATTAAATTTAAAAAACAATTCCCCTAAAATACCAGTTAAGAGATATGTCTGCCAGGAGGTAACAGTTATGATTGTGCCAGGCCAGCCAATCGGAACAGGTGAGTCTTCAATTTTTGTCGGAAGGAGCGGAAGTCGGTGGTGGTTCTAATGTCGGGGGGGAGGTCATTCCAGAGGGTTGGGCCCATCACAGAGAAGGCCCTACTCCTTGGCGCCGCCCGTTGGCATTGCCTAGTGGACGGCACCAGGAGAAGTCCCTCCCTGTGAGAGCGAATTGACCGCAGGGATGTGTGTGGGAGGATGCGATCCCGCAAGTAGCTAGGTCCTGTGCCATGGAGCGCTTTAAAGATGGTGATCAAAACCTTGAAACGCACCCGAAAAACCACAGGCAGCCAGTGCAGCTCGCGCAGGAGAGGTGTTACATGGGAGTACCTAGTACTCCCCATGACAGCCTGCGCGGCTGCGTTCTGGACTAGCTGCAGTCTTCGGGCGCGTCCCAAGGGAAGCCCCATGTAGAGAGCATTGCAGTAGTCCAGGCGAGACGTCACCAGTGCATGAGTGACCGTGCGTAGGGCATCCCGGTCCAGTAGGGGGCGCAATTGGCGCACCAGGCGAACCTGGTGGAACGCCCCCCTTGCCACGGCTGCCACATGGTCGTCCATTGACAGCCGGGCATCTAGGAGGACGCCCAAATTGCACGCCCGTTCCACAGGGGGCAATTGTTCGCCCCCTATGGCCAGCGATGGAGTCAGCTGGCTGAACCGAGGTGCCGGTAGCCACAGCCACTCAGTCTTGGAGGGGTTGAGTTTGAGTCTGTTGTCCCACATCCAGACCCCAACGGCTTCCAAACATCGGGACATCACTTCGACAGCCTCGTTGGGGTGGTTTGGGGTTGAAATGTACAGCTGGGTATCATCAGCGTACAGATGATACTCAACCCCAAAACCACGGATGATCTCCCCCAGTGGCTTCACATATGCGTTGAACAGGAGAGGCGAGAGGACCGACCCCTGTGGCACCCCACAAGTGAGTGGCCTCAGGGTCGACCTCTGCCCCCCTGTCAACACACATTGTGTCCGGTCGGAGAGGTAGGAGCCGAACCACCGCAAAACGGTGCCTCCGACTCCCATCCCCTCCAGCCGGCGCAATAGGATACCATGGTCGATGATATCAAAAGCCGCTGAGAGGTCTAATAGGACCAGGATAGAGGAACAACCTCTATCTCTGGCCCTCCAGAGATCATCAACCAACGCGACCAAGGCTGTCTCCGTGCTGTGCCCGGGTCGGAAGCCGGACTGGCGTGGGTCTAGATATTCGGATTCGTCAAGGTGTCGCGGAAATTGCTGTGCCACCACATTCTCAACAACCTTCGCTAGAAAGGGAAGGTTGGAGACTGGACGATAATTAGCTAGCTCCGTTGGGTCAAGTGAAGGCCTCTTGAGCAAGGGCCTCACCACCACCTCTTTCAAGGCAGTTGGTAAGGATCCCTCGCCCAATGAGGCGTTCACCAGGCCCAGAAGCCAACCTCGTGTCACCTCCCAGGTTGCCAGTACCAGCCAGGAGGGACACGGGTCCATTGAACATGTGGTGGGTCACAGCCGTCCACGCAACCTGTCCAAATCCTCGGGGGCAACAGAGTCAAACTCCTCCCAGAATGGTCTCACAAGACTCACCGTTGACGGCTCGTCTGGTCCACTGGAGGGGGCCCATCCGCTCCGGATCTGAGCGACTTTGTCCTGCAGATATTCCCCAAACTCCTCATGTTATTCCTTACGTGTATCAGGTGACAAATAACTTGGAACAAGCATGATTTTTATAGAGGCTATTAAATCATGACGCTATCTAGAATTCACACCCAAAGATATGGAGACTGAAGTCACTTCACCAATAAAAGCTTAGATGATTTCAAAACCACTATCAATATGAAATCAGGACCTCAAGAAGGCAATCACAGCAGCACCTCTAGTCACAGTTAAAGGTCTTACAATAAATTATTGCCTCAACCCCACCCAATTTCAGTATTGGGGGCATGATGCACAAAGAACAGTGGTGAATAAATCTTGAATATGGTAATTTCCCCCTCCCTTCCCAATCAGGTTCCTATGAAGTTAGACAAGTCCACACACGCTCATGATGAATAAATGTGGTCTTACTGAATACAAACCTGAATGCAGTAACTAACAACACTGACATCACCTAGGCATAGGAGGACTAGCACAAGTGCAGGCAACCTTTTTCTTGTAAAGATTGTTCCAGTACTTCGTGCCATTCCTGCAACTGCCCACAACTGCTTATTTGCATTTTATAGTTATTGCAAACTGCACAAATACAAAATTATTAATATGTTTTAAAAAACCAGAACTATACAATATTAAGCTGCATCAACGGCACACAATTAGATATACAAAAATACATGCTAGCAAATTTGCATCATCTTTCCTTTTCTGAATATAGCCCGCTAGAGACTATTACAATAATCCAAACTATATTAATAAATTATCTTGGACTGTTTTATTGAAGCAGCAGTCATTTTGCAATGATCACAAGCAACTACTGATATACATAATAAGTATTTCAAATTTGTTGTAAAATCTTACCTAGACCAATGATAGCTTTTGTTTGTACCTCCTCATCTGAATGCTTGGTAAAATACATTAACAATTCAAGTACTTTATCCTTTATGTTAACCTGTTTAAAAAGGAAAAGGGTACAATAATTAAAAAGTGAAGGAAAGTTTCATTTCCATTTTAAAACTTTTATTAATATCTAAAACCAGAAAAATAATGGTTGTATTAGAGATTTCCATCCCTCCAAATATACTTTTAAATATTGCATTACCTTACTGTTGCCTTTAAAATCTTCTTGATCAAAATCAAAATGCCGGCATAGAGCTCCAACAGTAAAAAGGGATCTTAGGAGTGCTGGTTTATTTGCTGTAAGTATAGTGCTATTTGGATCTTCTTGATGTTGACTTTTTAGTTTTGAAAGTGCACCTAAATAACGAAACCTATTTTATAATGCTGTTTTCATAAACATTGTATATCTTTAAAAGAATATTCATTTAAAAAATCTAAATATTTAACTTACCATAGTATCTATTAAAACAAGCCCATACAAATTTAAAATTCTGTGTGACTTTGTTAACAACAGCTCCAAGACAGCTAACACAGTGCTGCACTACCTAGAAACAAAGGGGGGAAATTATTGCAGAGAAATGGAGAAATCAATGTTCTGCTCTTATTTTACAGATTTAGTTAGACTTCAAGGCCATCATAAAAATGGTATATTATTAATTTTTAATAATTTCTATCTTCTTTACTTAAACAAGCAAAGTTTTGTTTACTTGTATATAAAAATAAACAAATATTGTTTTAAGTAAAATATTGTTTTACTTAAACAATATTCAAGTAGTGTATGAATAGTTAAAATAAAAAAGTGAATTAGCTAACCATATTTTTATATTCATAAAATCAACGTAATGACTACAATTTCAATGTTCCCTTTCAAATACAACATTTTCTACCGCAGTAAAACAAGATGATTTTTAAAGTAGAAATTAAACCTTACTGTCATGCCATATTTGATTATGAGCTTCATGAGATCTTCTTCCATTGTAGCAAGGAAAGTCTCACTTGGGTGTTCCATCAGTGGCACTACCAATTCTAAGATCTTTGCAACGTTGCAGATCACCATGAAGTCATTTTGGTTCTATAGAAAATATTGCATTCAATTAATTATGTCTATTATGATCCTTTAGTATAGCATGAAAAGCTCAAGTTCAACATTAGAATAAAGCATCCATGCTACTGAATGATACAACACCATGGAATAACAACTCAGCAGTCACAACTTGCGTACATGAATTAGTACCATTTTTTAGTGTGCAACTCTCATTGCTCAAAAGGTACCTGAGAAAATCTTAGAGGGCTGACAGACTGGATTGTTTCTATCCTACTTTTGAATCATTTAAATGATGAAAAATGAGACAGAAATGTTAGAATGAAAATGAAAACATACAAAACATAGAAACACAAAGTTGGAAATGGCAATTAAGTCCATCCCCTGCTCAGTGCAGGAATATAAATGAAAGAAGTCCCAGAAAAAAGCTACGTAGTTTTTGTTTGAACATCTCCACTTTCCACATTTCCAAACTCACTACTCTCTGGATAATCAATTTCGTTATCAAATTGTTCTTATTGTCTAAAAATACTTCAAAACAAGTCATTTAACAAGCAAATTTAAAACCTAAAAGAATAGATGTAATAAATTCAAAAAGAATTTTAAAGCAGCTTATTAAGCCACAACAATGGGAATGATAAAAGTTAAATAGTAGTAAGAACAACCCTAGAAGCGGACAACTAAATAAGTCTCAAAACAGATTTTACTGGTTTCTATCCATACATTAATCTTAACTTCAGATGAAACAGATACTATAAAGATAAGCAATCTGGATGTGTTAATACTTACACTGCATTTAGTTGTAAGATATGGCTGCATGGTCATAGCATGTTTGACCATTAACTGAGGCCTGATTTTGCTGAATAAAAATAAAGTGGTTATGCAAGCTACCAAGCGACTTGAATTCACACCCTTGTTGTCAGAATCTGGAAAAGAAATATCATTATTTATATAAGCCCACACAAATACTCATCTGCCAATCATCTAAGTGGCCAGCTGAATCAAGTCTCTCGAGTGAAAATATTGATAGTTGCCCTGATTATGCATAGCATCACATTGTGCTGCAAACATAAATGATTCCTGACTGGGAATTCCTTTCTCCTTTCATGTGCTTTGTAAGCCATTGTTTATGATAGCCCAAACAGAAATATTATTGATCAGGCCAAAACCTGATTCCAGTCTTAAAGCTAGTACTATTATCATAGATTTCATATATTATTCAGTCTTACGTTCAATATTATCACCATGACAATATTTTAAATAAATAAATAAATAAATCATACAGCAATAGAAAACACTATATTCAAAGAACCAATATTATTTTCCCAATGTAAATTAAACTAACAGTGCAGATTTGAATAGCTATAAAGTCTCACTTTTATTGTGATCCTTTGCATTATAATAATATGAGCTCATCTGGACAGACCCCCACGTTCTCATATTCCTCTTCAGAATGACCCCAAGGAATCAAAAAGATAATTGATGTTTCACATAACCGTTCCTTTTAACTTTTAGCAGAAGTACCTAAGTGATTGGATTCCTACTTTCTTGGATGACTGCAAATCATGTGATCTAGTTTTTTTATACTATAACCTATTCCTGAAAGCTTTCCAGTTGTATACTGTGGCTAAGAGCCTGAGGCAGAAACACTAAGAACATAATTAAAGAATAAAACAAAACCTGAATGTGATTTGACCTTCCTTTGCACTGCAATTCTGAAAAATTATGCAATTACTTCTAGTTTGTCCATTCATAAAGGATAGTACTTTGGCCACCTAATGAGAAGGAAGGACTCACTGGAGAAGAGCCTTATGCTGGGAAAGACTGAGGGCAAAAGAAGAAAGGGACGACAGAGAATAAGGTGTCTGGATGGAGTCACTAAAACAGTCAGCATGAGTTTAAATGGACTCCAGGGGATGGTAGAGGACAGGAAGGCCTGAAGGAACGTTGTCCATGGGGTCGCGATGTGTCGTACACAACTTTGCAACTAACAACAACAACAAATGATAGCCATTCCAAGTTAGTAGGAATGTAGTCTCAAGATACTGTAACACATTACACCAGAAAAACTAAGATGTGTTGGACGTGTTTGTCACCTTGAGCTATTTGTAAAAACAAAAAAGACAGTAATGAAATAAATAAAATAACCAAATAAGTTGTGATCTCAAACAAGGCTGAGATAAACCATCATGCCATGAGCATTTCCCCATACAAATTGAAATTGTGATGAAAAGTAAAACCCCTTTATCTAAGGGTCCACTCTCACAAGAAAGTGTCTAAAATTCATTACAGTATTTATTCCTTCTGTCCATTAATATTAGTGGTCATTTTGTTTTAACTTTTTAAACAATTAAAACTGAGAAATTAGTCTCTTAAATTGCAAAGAAAAAAATTTTCTTGAGGAAAATAGACATATCAAAAAAAGTTTTGCCTCTTTTGGAAGCATTTTTCAACCACCCAGAAGAGAATCTTTGCTGCCATCCAGTGACTTGTAAGAAAGTTGTTTTCTATTTCCACAGGAAATCTAGTGGCTTGCAAGTAGGAGTACTATGCAAGCATTTTTTGTAGAAGACTGGAGAGGCTGGATGAAGGTTTTCTTTTCTTTCTTTACCTTCCTTCCTTCCTTCCTTCCTTCCTTCCTTCCTTCCTTCCTTCCTTCCTTCCTTCCTTCCTTCCTTCCTTCCCACCTTCCCTTTCCCTTCCACTCCATTCTATTAATTCCTTGCACTGATATAAATTTCATTGTCTCTGAGGGGCTAATCTGTTTGTGGCTTTTAACAAATTAGGTAGATTTGTTTATGTAGGAGTGGCATTGCCTAAATGCTCTAGTGTAAGTTTGCTCAGAAATGCTTCCCTACTGATGTTATGAGAAGCAGAAATAAAGGAAGAGACAGAAAATAACAGGTTTAAAAAACAGAGGAAAAGATAAATCTGTGCACACAAAGGAAGGAGGAAAAATTGCTACCAGCAAGCTATCTTAATTTTAAATTGCTACCAACAAGCTATTTTAATAGTATATGATTGAAATGGTCATAGATGCTTTACCTGCCAAAGATTCTTCATACTTCAGAATATGCTCAACCAAATTGTCCACAAGTTGAGTACAGGCTTTCTTGACAGGTTTGTAAGAAGCATCCTCTTCTGATTTTAACAACTGTAAAATAAACAGAATATAGTCTTTTGTAAAAGAAAATTAAAGACAGCATCTAACTGGATATAACAAATATAAACCACTAAGTTGAAGTAATAATGGACAACAGATTATCCCAAAATACATTTTAAGGAAACTTATTTAAAGTGTTAATTTAAATTGATTTTTATTTAGAAGCTTAAACAGTCAATAAATATTTATCAAATAGTATACGCTATTCTAAAAAAAATGTGAACTAACTCACTTTGCTTGTTATTCATGTGTATATTCATTTACTGCTTATCATAAACCTGGGCTACAAGTCTTAAAGTTTTTTTTAATGATTTATAACTGAACCAGGATACATGCCTTAATAAATATGTCAAGAAAACTAAGCTAGGCAAAGTAGCCTTTCAAGAATTAAGAATAATATGTAAAAAGCATTAATGAATAAGCAATATGAAGAAGATATTCATCCATGAAATAATGTAATTCATTTTTGAATTATCATAGTGTCTTGCCTAATGGATGGAGGAGGCATGTCAGCTTTCCAATTTAGAACCAATATTTCCAATAGATTGGGGGAGAGATTCTTTTCATTTCTTTTGTTTGATTTACCTACAAACCAGTAAGAAAGTCATTTTTAACTGATAATGGGACCTCCTGAATTCTTATTAGATTGTTAATTGATCTTTACACTTTGTATTGATTAATTTGAATATCCTTTTTCTATTTGTTGTTACTGAAAAGCTGCATCAATTCTGTTTGAAAAAAGATAAAAAATAAAAGGTATTTGAATGAATCAAGGTCCAGAATATCTGAATCATTACGTACATTCTGAAGAAGCTGTTCAAACCAATCATATCCTGTATCTCTACAAGCTGCAACCTATGAAAAAGAAGTGTAAAATTTATTTGCGAATAAATGTAATTGTTATATTCTGAGTTCACATATTAATACACACAGAGAATATCTATAAAATACATCAATTTCTCAGAAAGCTGTTCATAATCTATCAAAACCACCAAATTAGGGGAGAGAAACCTGTAATTTTGAACATAGAATGCTAAAATAATACATAGTAGGACAAATGTTTTTCCCCCAGAAGCTTTGTCTATGCCAGCGATGGCGAACCTTTTTTGGCTCGCGTGCCATAAGTGGGGGGAGCGTAGGGGAGTCGTGTGCAGGCGTGCTTCACCTATAATGCAATGCGCAACTCCCCCAGTGCGCATGCGTGCACTACAGGCACGACCCCCCCCCATTTTTGCATGCTTTTTTCTCCCTCCCCAGGCTCCAGAGGCTTTATAGGAGCATGGGGAGGGCAAAAACAGCCTCCCCTGCCCCCCCGGAAGCCCTCCAGAGGCTTCAGGGATCTTCAGGAGACTTCCCTGAAGCCTCCGAAGCTGTCAAAACGACCCTCCGAGCAAACCGGAAGTCACTTCTGGTTTGCTCAGAGGGTCGTTTTAAGCGCTCCAAAGGTTTCAGGGACCTTCAAGAGGCTTCCCTGAAGCCTCCGGGGCAGTCAAAACGACTCTCCGAGCAAACAGGAAGTCGGTTCCCAAACTTTCGGTTTGCCAGTGGGCCGTTTTTTTGCGCTCCGGAGGCTTCAGGGAAGCTCATGAAGCCTCCGGAGGGAGCGAGGGAGGCTCTTTTTGCCCTCCCCAGGCTCCTACAAAGCCTCTGGAGCCTGGGGAGGGCGAAAAATGGCTTTAAAAAAGGGTGACCTCAGCTGGCCAGCGCGTGCATGCGCGCTGGCCAGCTGACAGGGCAGCACCTCGCGTGTCCTGACAAATGGCTCCTCATGCTACCTGTGGCACGCGTACCATAGGTTCGCCATCACTGGTCTATGCACATATCAATACTATTTTCATAACACTATTTTAATTGACATTTAACAGATTAAATCTCTACTGAAGTATTTGTACATCTTCAACTTTCATACAAAAAAAGTTTATTGTTTATACCTAACAAACAAGGTGTCCAAGTAAAATGGATTGTTTTCAAGAATCCTTAATTAGGGTCTTAGCTGAACTTGATAGCATTATATAATGCAATTATATATATTTTTCTTCCATGTTATGCTATTCCAATTTTTCTCACTAATTTTAAATAATTCAAATACTATGCTATGTTTTATAAACACAAACCTATTGGGAGACAAGTTCTACATCATATTAATCTAGCTAATAAAAACAAACGTTTAAAATATATTGATAAGTGCCTAAAAGTTTGGATACATATATTGTGCTAAATCGTGGTCCAACTATAATTCGTTAGGCAACAAAGCATATAACACAACGTCTTAGACAAAGTGGCTGGGACCACTACCCAAACACAAAATCCAACAAAGCACAGTGTAAAACAGCAGTGCATAATGCGTAGTTCTCCAGATGTTGGCAGACTATCCTTTTTATCATATTTTGCCCTTTGCCAGCTAGAGCTAATGAGAGATACAATTCAATAAAATCTCTACCCTTCTTCCATCAAATAGCCAACCTTTACTTAGCACATGTGGCAATAAAACAATTTTTCAGATTTTTCAAAACCCAACCAGAAAAATAAAATATTTGTACTACATGTAGCCCTTGCCCTATAATCATTCATTCAGCAACCATCTGAAGTTATGACAGCGCTGAATTAATGATGAATACAGCTGGTCCTTGGAGTTCCAGCTAACCCAACACTCGTGTGATTCTGAACTTGGAGCTTGGCAATTCATTCAAATGACCAGTTGACAAGTGCCCCATCATCACCATTTGCAATCGTCCCTGTCAGCTTCCCTAGAAAGTCAATAGGAAGCCAGAAAGGAAGGTTACGAATTGCTGGGGCACACATTCTGCCCCAACCCCTCTATGCTGATGCTGCATTGGCCACTTGTGCACTCCTAGGCAGCATCCCTGATCCTATGTTTCCCTCACACCCTCCCTGACTCACATCCCATGTAAATTTTCTGATCCGTAAGATTTTTCTCACGCACCCCCTCATATTCTCAATGATCTGTGTAGAACTTCTCTCATACTTCCTTGCTGATCCATTCTCACACACTCCAACACCCCAGCACACACTGCAGTTATGCACCCCCCCCACCTGCAAGTTTATTCTTGCACTCCCCCTCCTTCTCTCCCATGTGGTGCCCCTTGCATCCCCATACCCTCTCCAACCTATACCATCCCCTAGCAATCTCCCCAAATCAACTCACAATCTTCCCATACCTCTCACGCATCCTCCCTGTCCTTCTCCTGCACTCCTTCATTCCCTCCTTGATTTAATGGCCATTTACTTGCCTGCGGGTCTTGGACTGTAAAATCCTGCTGGCTTCCTCAGTGACTTTGGTTGTGCCAGCAGGAAGTCTGGTAGTGCCAGCAGGAAGCTACCTCATCTAAGGACTGTGAGATTCAGTTAAAAATGGCAATTGGGACTATAGGAATTTCTGTAGCTAAGCAATGCTGGCACACTTGACAACTTACATTGTGTCCACTCCCAATTGCTATTGAAGCTCACGGACTACCTGTATTGCTTTTGTTTGAGTGACACCAATAAAGTAACACTTAGTCTTAAAAAGATGAAAAAGAAATACTAGGAAAATAGACTTGTGAACACAGTTAGACATAAATGTTTACTACAACTGAAATAGTCCCATTCATACCACATCTGTGATGTTCAGGATTTTTCTGGTCATAGCTTCTTTGTCATTATGTGGGGTTGGAGTGAACCATAATTTCTGGAATGTCTCATTTACCAATTTCTGTAAATAAAAAATATATCTATTAAGAAAATTAACTCGTTAAACCTTAAAGTGAAGAAAGTATAAATTCAATAAGCAGCATTATTACCACTTCTAGCCAAGCTATAGTAACATTGCTCACAAGAGCTCAGCTCAATTTAACGTATAACAGAAGCAATACATGCTGCATATACCTTAATGCCTTCTTCATCATTAACTCTGCGAATCATTTTCACACACATTTCTGTAATTTTGGGGAAGGTTGGTTGTTCAATGCAGATATCTCTAAGAATCTTTATTACTCTTTTTCTGACACTAATACCAGTATCCTAGGGGAGGGAAAAGAAGACATACATATATTTTCTATAATTTACAACATTGCATATTATTAACTAAAAAATAAAAATAAAAAACAGATATAAAAACTTTAATAGCAACCAATAGTTGATACATTATGGTTATATGGTGCATATTTTTTTAAAAAAAATTCTGCAAATGACAAAGTTCTCCTAATCTACCATAATAAAATCCAAGAAGCTTGGATTAACAAAAACTATGTAACTATGTTTCAAATTTCAGTCTATAAATGCTCATACATAACAGAGGAAAATGTAAAACTATTCGTACCAATATTCGCTCAATCAGCATGTCATAATACTGTTCGGCAAGCTGTGGTCGACAAAGCACAAACCGACCCAGTAACTCCACAGCTGCTTCTCGCACACTTGTGGAATTATCCATTAACCGTCCATGAACACCTCGTTGCATATCCAACTATAAACAACAAGCAAAATATAAAGGCACATAAACAAAACCAGAAGAGTTGCTTGAGAGAATAAATACAAATGGCTGGTTAGATATTGTGTCTCCTTTTCTTTTTCTTACCCTGGCTAGAATGCTGGGGTCCACAGCAACTACTTCAGACAAACACTTCATGGCTTTTGTTCGAACAGCTATTGCATTTTCACCAAGCACACGCAGAATCTATTTTTAAAAAATGGCACTTGTTAATCACTACTTATTACTTTCTGAAAACAAACATGCAGTGGAATCATTCCAAGATTAAAGCAAAATGAAAAGTAGGTATTTAATCATCTGTCATAACCTTGCAAAGAGAATTATAACAATAGTTTGATATCTATATCTGGCAAAATCCTTGAAAGGAATGGGCTTGTGAACCCTAAGTTTCTAACAGTTTATCAGAAGCCAACATTGATTTGTTCAAAATAGGTGCCAGACAAATTTTATTGTTTTCTTCTAGAGAGTTGATATTTCTTTGACAATGTGACCAGATTAGTAGACTAAGGAGATACGGTGGATGTAGCGTACTTAAACTTTAGTAAGATATTTGATAAGTTAGACCATAGACTCCTTAAAAATGTGTGATGGATGATCACACTATCAGATGGTTTCACATTTGATTGAACAACCATGATCCTTAAGGGGTCTATATCCACATAGGAGGAGGAATGCAGTGGAATATCACAGCATTCGATTTTGAGCCTTGTACTGTTTTATTATCTTTGTAAATGTCTTAGTTAAGGGAATAGAAAGGCTGTTCATAAAAATCTACAGAAGATACAAAGTCTGAGGTGAAGGGACTGCTAACACCCCAGAAGAGAGGATCAAGATTCAAAATTTCCCACTTCTATTTAACAACTACATGAGGTTTCCTGGAAAGATTATCCATTGGCATGGTATAAGTATCATTAATGTAAGGATGAAGCATATTATGCTTCTCCACCCCGGCCAATAAAGTTATACTTTAAAAAAAATTCCCAGCATTTGGAGGCTGCAGGAGTCCGGATGGAGAAGAACAGATTTAGACTTAATCATACTGAATGCTGTGGGTCTTAGCCACCCCCACCCCCACCCCCAATGTGGTGATCCTCCATCATTAAATCTAGATACGGTGTCATTCCCTCAGACAGACAAGATACACAATTTGAGAGATCTTTGGCACCTGATTTTTAGCAGATGGCAGCTGCAACCAAAAAGACCCTTGCACAAATACATCTGATCTGCCAACTGCATATATTCTTAAAACATCCAGGTGCAATTTAAGGGTCTGTATTGTTTACCACTTACAAAATCCTACTTGATACAGGATTATTTACAGAACCACCGGGCTTTAATTATGTTTGCACGTCCCATAAAATGCAATAGGGTTGACATGCTTTGAGTCTTTTCTATGAAGCCATACCACATGATGGGATGTAAGATGCATGCTTTCTTGTTATGGGACCAGCCCTATGGAACAGCATTCTCGGGATGCAACAGGTTGGAACCCTGATGGCCTTTTACTAGACTTTGAAAACATGACTTTTACTCTGAGCACTGGAGAAAGTTGTTATATTCTCTAAAGCAGGGGTCCCCAAACCCTTGCCTGTGGTCCAGTGCCGGCTGTGGCCTGTTTAGAACTGGGCCGCAGAAGTGACGTGGAAGTGCACAAAACTGCATTCGTGCAAGCAGTGGGTATGAAGGTGAAAGCATTCCCTCTCCTGCCCACCCACCAGGCACTGCAGGTCCGCAGAGTAGGAAAGGTTGGGGACTGCTGCTCTAAAGATGAAAGAGGATTATTATGGTTGATCTCAACTATTATATTTTCCCTTTTGATTCAGTTTTTTTTTTTGTTCACTTATTCTTAATTCAATGCTCAAAATCTCAATCAAGTTTGGCAGGTGTATAAATTGATTAAACAGAGTTCAGATGGGGAAAATATTGGTTGTCTATATCTGGTAATTCATTCTCCAAGAAATATGAGCAATCACTTTGTAAAATTCAGATTATATTTATGACA
This sequence comes from Natrix helvetica, assembly GCF_964273705.1. Taxonomy (NCBI): domain Eukaryota; kingdom Metazoa; phylum Chordata; class Lepidosauria; order Squamata; family Natricidae; genus Natrix; species Natrix helvetica. Next base: position 20,594,140 of record NC_138552.1, on the reverse strand, counting down.
GTGCTATAACAATTGCAAACAAGATACAGCTCACATCCCTAGTAATGAATGCAAATCAATAAAGATGAAGTTCATAAAAAGGTATTATCCTTCCTTATCCTTTTAAGACAATGATTCGATTGAATTATCTCATGTATAGAATGAATTACATTTTAGGAAGGTATGAAAGGCATGCAGGATAAATAAAAATGTTCATGTAACTGTAAAAAGAACCATGGAAATGTGGTGTAATCACAGCCTATTAAATACCTATGCTCAACAATGAACAGATATTGCACATTACTGCATAAGTGCTTGAAATCAAGAAACAATCCTCATTTCATTAAAACTTCCAGCAGAGTTTACCTGTGTCAAATAAATATCGAAGCTCTGGGCAAACGGCCTCATAGAGGCCAAATAGCGTACAATCAAGCAAGCATCTTCATAGTCCACAGTATCAGAATTTATCCTGTAACAAAGTTGCACATAGTTACTTTAGACTTTAAGAAAAAAATACACGACACAAAGCAAGCCAAATAGGACCTTAAAATAAATAAACCTGTTTTTACTGAACAATCCAGAAAACTCACCTTAATGTACTGAACTGAGATGGTGCTGTTTTAATGATTTTTCGAAGGAATTTTTTGCGACTTTCTGCTCGGTGCATAATTTGTCCTGTTGTCTCAACCTCTTTTGAATGGTGAGTTCCTTCAGATGAATCTTCATCCTTCTGAGACTTCATTGCTTTCTCAGTCTCCAAAGTAGTATCCCGAAACCACTGAGCTATATAAAATTTCCGAGAAAACTGGTATAATAGAAAGAAAAAAGTCAGAGGCTGTTCAATTAAAAAAATGTTTTCAACATTATTTCTTGTTCCACCATTTTTAGATTAAATGTATGCATATGCATATAGATAGATAGATAGATAGATAGATAGATAGATAGATAGATAGATAGATAGATGATAGATAGATAGATATAGATAGATAGATAGATGATAGATGATAGATAGATAGATAGATAGATGATAGATGATAGATGATAGATGATAGATAGATAGATAGATAGATAGATAGATAGATAGATAGATAGATAGATAGATAGATGATAGAAATTTAAATTTAGATACATAGATATATAGATAGATGTACATTTAACTTACATAAGCCAAGATGAATATTATGTTATGGAAAAAGAAAACTAGGCTATAAATTCCTCTAATAATTATTTCCTGGTTTAAAAATATTAATATAATTCAAGAGAGCTGCTACCAGTTAATGCAGATAGAGATAATTCTCATCTAGTGACCATTCAAAATTATGATGGACCTGCTCAGCACTACTTATCACCCAGTTCTGTAGTTACAGCATTACTACCCTAGTTATATGAATTTTGAGTGCTCAGCAACCAGTTTGCATTTATGGCCATTTGCAGCATCTCATAGTCATGTTATCATAACTTTCAGCAGTTTTTGTTGGTTTCAAGCAATTACTTCTGGTTTCTAATAAAAAACATCTATTGAAGAAAATGGGTTCTCTTAATGATTGCAGTGTTTTCTTAATAACAACAGCAAAAAAGGTTGTAAAATCAGGCCCGGTCGTGTGTTGATCTGCTTAATGATCACCACAATTTACGATTATAATTCCAAGTTGAATTACACTCCTTAAGTTAAAGACTACCTGTATCTACATCCAGATATTATAGGCCACCTTTAATTAGCCCAACCAGCATAGCCACTGGTGAGGAAAGATGGAAGTTACTGCCTCAATCTGAAAAAATCTACACTGGGAAAATCAACTGTAAACAACACTGCATGAAATGGACTAGTGCTCATTGGAAATAAGGCAAATTCCTATAATCACTGAATTGGAACTTTCTACAAGAAAAGCTTGTTATGTATCATGCAGGTAATTTTTTATTTTTGAGAGTCATTTAAATGATCACTCAAAATTATGACAGCCTTGGAATGGGTGTTTTATAACCCGTAAAAGCACTTCCAGACACTAAAAAACAGTGCTGCCGACATGGTCACACAAATATATTTCATGTGCACTTACAACTAGTTGCCAAGCATTCCATGAAGATCTGAGCTCCATTTCTGTAGCCTAGCTGAAGCATTCTCTTCTGCATAAGGAAGAGTGCTGGAAAGCTAGTAAGTGCCAATGTAGAAAGATTTCTAGTCCTCCAAATGATAATGTTTACTAGCTCTCTAGTCCTAGGAAGACTAAGAAGCTAGTGAATGACATCATTCTGAAGGCTAAACAGATTTCTAACTCTTTAGAAAGATCGCATTCAGTAGCTTTTGTAACTTTCTCTGAGCTTGCTTGTTTTATTGCAGACGTTTCATTACCAAACTAGGTAACATCATCAGTGCTAGTTTTCATCAGTTGTTAGTTATCATGATTGTTGGAAGGCTCCTTCTCCAAATTGTATGATTTGGAGAAAGGGCCTCCCAAACAATCATGAGAATGGGGCTCACTTGCAGGATGGCACAAGGCAGCCTCAGTAGGAAGGCCATGTCTCGCATTGGCTAGGCTGCAACTGCAGAAAAGGCAAAGGTAAGTGAAATCAGGCATGGTGGGTTAGGGAGAGGGCCCAGGCTCGGATCACTCTGGTGTTGTGAGACAGGGAAAGGGCCATTTCTTCAGCACTCTACTTAACAACCCACATGATTGCTTAACAACTGCAACTGGGAGAGCTAGTATTGAGGTCATTGAGCCTCCTTGGGCTCTCAGTCCAACTCATCACACAAGGTTGTTGTTGTGGGGAAAATAGGAGGAGGAAGGTGTAATATGTTTGGCAACTTGGGTTATTTGCATAAATAATGAAGGTGGGATATAAATAATCAAAATAAATGAAAAATAATAAATGACTGAAGCCTCCTCCACAGTAGACTCAAAAGTAGAGACAGTAAACCCAAAGCCCACCAAAGTGGATTGTCTGAGGCCTTAGTAAGGAGCAGCGTGAAAGGAAAATACCAGCCTCCATTTAAGTGAAACCCAACAGCAGAATACATCTGAGTCTAAAACTCACTACCTAGTTTTATTGAGAAAAATATTTTAAATCAACTTTTATTCTAACAACCTACCACTAATGATGCATCGGTTTCTGTATTTTCTTCCAAATAATCTAATAATGCCTTTTGCAACTGTTGGATTTCATCTTCACCTCCTGAGACCTATAAAACATAGAAATATACTTTTGACATTCTTCCCAACATCAGAATAAATAAGACTAAGATGGCTATGTGTTCTAAACATGCCTCAAGGTACTCAACACTGATAAAAATTATTCACACATTTTTCCTTAGAAACAAGAAAAGCATCAAACCTGTTTTAAAATTCGAGCTATAGATCCTTGATCCATTTTGCTAGTAACTGCATCTTTTCTCAATCGTGCTGCTACAGTTCCAAGATAGTCAAGTGATGCCACTCTCAAAGCCATCTCTGTTGATTTATTACTGAATTGATGAACCTAACAAAAACACAACACTTTTGTCACACCCATTTTCTATCCTTCAATATGCTTTGTATATTGCCTGATCGTTTCCAAAAAATATGGTAAAAGGCAGTTTTACAAGATTATGCACTCATGTCCAGGTTGTACATAAGGACAAGCACAGTTAAAAACCACAGTTAAAAGTAAACAACATATTCTTTTTTATTACCTGCACAAATGCTACTTGCTACTCTGGATGAAGGTTTGTATTTTGATGCATCTTTTCAAAGAGTGTTATCTAACTGATTAAATGTTTATAACAAATTAATCAACACTAGGAATCTAATTTCTTATAAAACTGAAATAATCTCTAAACATAAACATTTAAAGATGATGTTTTCAAATTAAAATTGAATTGCATAACAGATTTATTTTTTTAAATATGAGGTTATTTTAGATTTCAAAGCATAGTTCCATAATATAGTTTAGCCATTCTACCAAGAAAGAGCTCAAACACTTTTTTTCAATGAGAATAATATTCTTACCATTGCTAAAATATAGGAAGCTAGTTCAGGATAGGTAAATAAAATGTAATAAAAAATATCTTCAGTAACGTTTAGTAAAAATGAAGTTGCAGGGAAAGTTCAACTTTCAAGATTTTCTAATATAAATTCTAATATAAATTATTTTCTAAAATTAGGCATTTGGTTGAGCATTCCTACATTGCCACCAAATATCAACAAATAACCAAGCTTACTCATTGCATTTTTTATAGTTTTTAGAAAATGAATTATTTATTTTTGTGATCAACAATGGAATAATGTGCCAATAATAGAACTTCTTGTACCAATTTTCTCTGAATACAACATTGGAAGTAAATTTAATATTAACTTAAACTCCTATTGCTACATACTCTTTATTACAATATTCAAATTCTACATCTATTTACATGCAGTCTTTGATCTTGTATTTCACTAATATTTTATCAGGCAAATGTAATGTTGCATGTTAAAAGGTTTTTTAATTAAGTTAATTCTCACACTATTCTTCCCAATCAAGATAAATTTTGGCTTTTTTCTAACTAGAAATATTGGCTCTTATACATTTACAACTTGGTAAATAACTTTAATATTTTTTTGTTAAATAAATTCCTAAACATTGAACCTTTAATTTACCCATTGTTATAGTTCTATGAGTGTTCATCTGTGCATTCACAAAACTGACTTTCCTTAAATTTGAGGAATGATTATAGATATTCTGGGATCTGGGGCTGCTAAGACAATTGTTCAGAATGAAGAAAAAAGTAGAAGATGCACCTAAAAGAATGCACACTCAGACTGAGCTTCTTACTAAAAACATCTGAAATTCAGAATGATGTATTAAGTTGTGATGAAGAAAAAGTCTGTTCTGCTCTAGACTTCCCAAGAGCATGAAGGAACTCCTTGTCCCGACAAAAAACCCATTTATTAATTTACTGTGAATTCTATCATTCACATCCAGCAAAGTCTTTCAAGGGAGGATTTACAGTTACAGACCTTATCTGGCTTGGAAAGCTGACAGACCGGTATCTGCAAAATTTGGCAAGGAGTCTCGGAAAGTCACAAACCAATTAAGCAAACTAATTGTCTCCTGCAAACTCCAGTCCCCTTTCGCTCCTCTTTTATTTCCTCTGGGAGGGCCATTCATCGTCCACCTGGGCCTTACTCCCAAGTCGATCCCTGTTCTTTAGCGCTTCCTTTTGTCTGGCAACTCTGTGCATGCACACACTGGGAAGAGGCTCCAGCTGTTCGTCTGCTTTACTGATGTCTGACTCTGAAGGAACTGATAACTGGCATACGGCTCTGGACCCCTCTCTGCCTCCGACACAAAGTCCTCATCAGAGCTTTCCCCAGACTCCAGGACTGGCCCGTATTCCTCCCCAACCTCCTCACTGTCTGAATCTGCTGCCAGCTCTGCTGGCCGCTGGCCAGCCACAACAAAGTCTTTGTTAAAATTCAAACTTTTTTGAAAAAATTCCATATACTTACAAGTAATCTTCCCAGTAAACTAAGTAGCAATTCTGCAGCTGGCCATTCTGGTTTATTGACAGTGGAAAGAAGATCTTGAACAAAGTTCTCAAACAGTGGTCTATAATCTTCTTCACCTTGTTTGCTACCACATCTGATTAAAAAAATGAAATGTGAATTATATTAAACACAAACTACATTATAAACTTGGGAATTGTTGAGGTAAATGAAATTGGAAATTAAAATAATTCAAATCATCAAAAAAGAAAAAGATTTAATACATCAATTAAATGAGTCAAGTAATAATCCTCTGCCATTTGGTAGTGATATAGAACATGGCAAGATTATTTATATATTTAAAATGTTTCTATTCTGCTTTTTTTTTAATTTTTGAGGTAACATAATAAAAAGGCACTCAATTTTGAAAAGTAAAACACCTGCATATTCAATGCCAATATATAAAACTAACCAGTAGAATAGTGCAATAGCAATCATTTTAAAGCTTAAATAAAAATAACTGGTTAAAAAAAAGAATTATACACCAAAGCTTCCTCTGAAGCAGAAAACAGCAATTACTTCTGAAAGAGTATTAGGAAAAAAGACGGGTCTCTTAAAACAAGTTTCAGAGTTTAAGTGCAGTAAAAAGTACCCTCTGCTCAGTTTTAATCTCATGTATTGTTGAAGTGTAACAGAGAGCCTCTAAAGATCTCTATAAGACAGGAATTTGGGCTGCCCTTCCAATATCACCGTCCTACATCAGGGCTTTAAAAAACACCAGCAATATTATTTGATTTTATCCAATTTCTGAGCTGAATAAGCATTTGTGACTAGGCTAAATCTAACCTAAGTCAATTTCTTTTCATAAGAAATTTGTTATTTGTCTATAACTACAATTCTTCAAGTGATCATCTGTAAACATATATATAACTTATGAGTCAGAGCTAAGCATTTGCCTCCAAAAGTGGTGAATTTTCCAACACTGGAAGTTTTTAAGAAGAGATTGGACAACATTTGTCTGAAATGGTTTAGGGTTTCCTGCCTGAGTAGGGAGATGGACTAGAACACCTCTATGGTCCCTTCCAACTCTGTTGTTCTGTTCTGTTCTGTTCATTTCTTACAACATTCTACAGCATTTTTCAAGCTGGGAAAATTCAATATTTGCAAGTTCCAGATATGGCAGTTATGGCTACTCTAATTGAGGAATTCTGTGAACTGAAGTACATACATTTGGAAGTCATCAAGATTGAGAAGTACCATTCTAGTGCTTACAGAATTGTTTGGGGACAATACTATGTAACAAAAATCCTTCACTTCCTAATTCTAACACAGAAAATCCGAAGGAACAATGGGGTCATCTGAGACCACAAGGAATGGGAAGTGAATTTTCTGAATTCCCAAATGACCACTTGACAATTCAGTTACAAGTAACCAATTCTCCACCATCATGATCTCTGTGATCGACACCTATGAGTAACAAAACAGATTCATGTCTAGAAGACTATGTTGTCTTCATGAAGTGATTGAAGACAAATTCCAAAGTGGAATAGAGGCCCAGTCTGTAGCTATTGAAAAAAGTGGAAGACTAAGCCTAAGTGGCCACTTTATTTAACTCCACTATAGGAATGGTGCCACATGGTCCACGTAAAAAGCAAGAGCATAATAACCATATAAGGTATGGCGTGATCATTTCCAATGGTGAGGAAAGAGACTATACTATACGATACATTGATTCAGAAGGAAAGAAATATCAGAGCAAAAGACTATTTTTCTCTAAATATAATATAGAATAGAAGTGTTCTTCATTAGTCAAACAATTCTCCCAATTGGACAGTTACTAGAAAGATTACATTTCATGAGAGGAGAATATTGGTGATAGCCATGGAGAGATATTATGAAGAAGCAGTGATGAGGTATTGTAAAATATATGGGAGTACAGGAAAAGAAAAGAAAAACATGCTAAACTCTTCATGAAATACTTTACAAAAGGATTAGAAAAAAGAAACAAGGTAAGCTACAAGGTAGCTCCTAACGGACAATACAACCAAACTTTGCTCTTTCAAATACAAGTAAAAGACAAAAAACAATGGATGTGAAATTTCATGGGATGAAATTACTGTTTCCACAAAGAATTTCCACATATCAGAATAGAATAGAAAGATTCTCTCCTGTATCTCAAGAACTGGATGAAAATGTTGCCCCAATGCCACGAGAGGAGTTTGAGAAGGCAGTGGGATTTGTAGAAACAAGGCAAAGCAAATGGTGAACCATGGCTACCAATGCCACCATGGTACGATGACATTATGGCAGGTTAATCTATTTTTATCTTTGTCAGGATTCTGATCAGCAGAAGACCGATGATGTTTAGACAAACATGTCTAAAACAGGGCTATTCCAAGAAAAAATGGATTACCAAGAGTCTAGAGATCTCCTTAACCGCCTATTGCAAAATATTACACATTACTTGTCTCAATTTGTAAACAGGCTGACCAAATGGCATCTGATAATGGTCATCATCAATATAGCTTTCATTTGTGAGTCACTATTCTAGTAAAGCTGTAATTCTTGGTGAGCATGTTCTTGTTTTCAGGCATATGAATTGCCAAGATGAAGATGGTGGGTCAGATACATCAATGCTGTAAGATGCAAAAAGTGGGGCAGGCTTTGTGTCATCTTGTACATATTTACCAAGGAACTGTCTAACATGGAAAGCTGACCATAGGGACAAACCTTAAAAATCTGCCAGTGTAATGTAAACTACAAGGAGCTCAAGCTCACTGAAGTGTTGCAATGCTGTATGCCTTGATCAAGCACCTCAGATGCAGGCTGTTCAGAGGTGAGCATCTCACCTGGACATGGATGTATCAGTGGTGAGAACAAGCAGAGAGAATATTTCCAGAGAGATTTTCTGAAATCAGCCACTAGTAGAATTCTTTGACTCAAGGCTGAACTGAGAGGAGTAGATGTGTTATGTCCATACCTGGAAAAGTGAAATAGAGGTACTAATCCTATAGAAGATACATCCAAAAACGGACAGAACAAATAAGTGAAGTTGTAGCCTTTAAATAGCAGTTGGAAAACCACACAGGTTGATTCTTATTAGGGAAGAAATTGAAAATGCCTCAAGCATATGGAATCACATAAGCAATAGAGCTTAAACTCCTCTGTGTATATCGACTGTCCTTACGAATCAGAAAATCTGAAAAGGAATAAAGGAATATTTCTTGTAATAGATCTAGAAGCTAAGGTGCTCTATGGACTGAATAGAACAGCTTGAGCTTTGTGATGAGATACCATGAGATTATACAACTAGAAGTCAGTTATTTAAAAGGCAAATTGTACCTTATTGGTGGAGGAACACTATATACACTATTCATATAGAAAAAAATAAGGCAAAGTATCAAAATCCTCAAATTTAGCATCAAGTGACAATGAAAATGAGATGTCAAATAGACCAAAGAGGTTTTAGAAACAAAATAATTAGGTACAGAACACAAGCTCCATTGGGAAATTAATACGGACAGCAGGTCCTAGAGTTTAGAGGCAAAGGCCAAAATCTTCAAGGCCTAAAAAAAAACCAAATGAAAAATGATGAAGATGTTCACAACTCATATGTGAACATCTTCAAAGAGACAAAAACATCTTGGATGTGAGAGTATTTCAAAAAGCTGTGTGTCATGCAATCAGGCCAAAGCATATTTAATTAATGAAATTCCAGATCACGGAAAAGGTCAATGTGTGTAATGATTGCTTGAGTCGTTCTAGACAGTAGAGCTCCATGGACTAAGTTTATGAAAGGTTGAATATCAAGCAGATCAATGATACATCCTCGAAAATCACATGGGACCTATTGAGAGACAGTGCCATACTTAAGGATCAAGCCATAGGTTCATTTTCGAGCATGGAAGGTCATTGGTTGATTTTGGGCCACTCACTCTCTCTCAGGCCAGCCTACTTCACTGGATTGTTGTTGTTGGGAAAATATACAGCAAATGAATTAAATAATGCAATCAGCTCCACTCTTGGTGATCTTGAGATGGACAAAGGGGAAGGTCTTAGTTTTCATTACTCCTATGGTAAAGCGGGCAATTCAGATGAATAGATCTTAAAGCATGTCCTGAATTTCCCCTCCAAGGTTCAATATCCATGGGTGAAGAGGAGCTGTTGTGAACTAAATAATAGGAGGCTGAAACTGACATTAAATTAAAATAGTAGTAACAACTCTTTACTAAATCGCTATACCGGCAAAAAGAAAAGATCATAAGTTCCAAAAATCCATTCAATAAAATTAGTTCACAACAATCAATAAAACCAATGTTTAAAACTATAAAACTAAAATAAACAAAAGAACATAATATTCTATTGCAAAGTCTGCATATATCTACGATAAGATAAAATACTGCCCAAACTACTAATCATAATGAGAGTAGGACAAGGTCCTACTTTCAATTTTTTGGTCCAGTTCCCAATTTTCCCGGGTTTCAACCTGAGCAAGGCTGAGATGCTTTGGGTGTTTGGACCTTCTGGTGCCAGGGATCTACTCAGTGTATGTGATACCACAGATTTGAGAGTTACACAGGTTATTGGTTTGCCTCCAGCAGGGGTGGTATTTATCTTCCCTACCAGTTCGCAAATGTGAGCGCATGCGCCACCTCTGTGCATGCACTAAGCCTTCCATGCATGCGCTTTTGGCAAAAAAGGGGCCTAAATGGGATACCATAGAGCTGGGGCGGGCGGGCGGGGCCAAATGTGATTTCCACTACCAGTTCAGGCGAACTGGTCCGAATCGGTAAAATACCACCTCTGGTTTCTCTTATGTATTTCAAGGTGATGTTTTTCACATTTACAGCCCTTCATGAGTTGGGACTGAGTTATTTAATGGATCACCTTTCCCCAGTTGTTTCTACCTATTCTACCCAGTCTGGCAAGATAGGCATGCTCTAGGTCTCATCCAGCTAAGAAATGTTAAATAGATAGGCCTTTTCTGTCATAGCACTTGTCTTCTGGAAAGTTCCTTCCTTCAGGAGAGCCAGGTCCTAATTTTGTAACAAAGGTTTTGTAACAAAAGTTACAAATGTTGATCACATGAACCCAGGACAGTGCAACCGTCATAAATACATGCCAGTTGCTAAGTGCCTCGATTCTTATCAGGTGAGCACAGTGATGCTACAACAGTCACAAGTGTGAAAACAGTCATAAGTCAATTTTTTCAGTGCTGTTGTAACTTCAAACAGTCACTAAACAAATGATTGTAAGTCCAGCGCTACCTGAAACAAATAAGCAGAATTGTAGGGATAAATAAAGGACAGATACAAGGGAAATGTGGAGGGGTCTAAACATAAACATCAGTATATGAACTGGCAGCCAATGAAGAGTCCCATGGGGATAGAACAGAAGGTCCAGAACAATTGAATGGTAGTAGAATCAAGGAATATAGAGAATTGCCATTTATGAAAATGTTGAGGAGTATTGGGCCTAAGACAGTATCCCACTGAGTGCTTCCTTCCATGTAGATATAATTCCATTGATGACTACACCTTAAGTGTGGTTGGTCAGCCTGTTAAGAATCCATCTTGTGTTGATGCTGTCTATCCTACATATTTCTATCTTGCCAACAAGTAGTAAAAAATGAAGAATTTCAATAAAATAACTAAATTTTATTTATCAAGAATATGTTAATACTATGGCACTTTTTTAAAAAATCTGATCAGTAGAACTCAAAATCTAGTCATATGGTACAACTGTAGGCATGGTAAGAACATTAGGTGAGAAAGTTCCAAAAGGTCCTGAAGTGTATAACTAATATATGGTGCATATGTAGAAAAAACAAGAGTTTCATTATTCACACTGCCAAAGGAACTTTTCTAGATACACTCAATCTGTTGCAGAAAGACTCTTATACCAAAAATGAGAAAAGAAAAAACTCAGTGGTGCCCATTTCACTTGCAAAATACTAATGGGATTAATTTATTGAATCATACTTACTTATAAATGACACTTATTTCTCAATGAGTACAATACAGGTAGACCTCAATGTACAACCACAATTGAGTTCAACTGCTGAAGGCAGCTGTTAAATGAGTTTAACCTCATTTTACCACCTTTTTGCCATAGTTGTTAAGCAAATCACTGCAGTTGTTAAGTGAATCTTAGGGTTATTAAACAAACCTGGCTTTCCCCACTGACTCTGCTTGTTCAAAGCTGGATGGAAAGGTTGCAAAAGATGATCACATGACCCCAGAAAATGCAATTGTCATAAATACAAGTCAGTTGCCAAGAGCCAGAATTTTGATCACATCACTATGGTGATGCTGATGGTTGTAAGTCTGAAAACTGTTATAAGTCACTTTTTCCAGTGCCACTGTAACTAAGTTATCATCTTAATTTTCTACACTACTTTTAGCAACATATGCAATGAGCCTCGCAATTAGAATTAAGATCTATCTTTATTTTGTTTCTCATTTCCACATTGTCTTAAAGAATATAAAAAACTCCATGGGGATAAATTAAAATTGTTCAATAAAAATAAGTCCTACAATATACAATGTGAGATCTACTCACTTCTTGAGAAAAATAGAAAGGAAGTTTTGTGCTGTCCTCATAGCTGTTTCATATGAATTTGTAATGAGGACATCCTGATCAATCTAAAACAAAACAGAACAGAGTTACAAAACGTATATTGAAATTTATGCAATAGCAGATACAATATATACGGTTCTCACAACAGATGGCAAGGAGCAAAATGGCAATAATTCAATGTGCTAGCGCTAGGCTTTACCTATAAAGCCCTTTTAGGCAAAATACATCAGAACTAAATTTGCCAGGTCATGGGAAGAATATCTGGTTGTAATCCCCCCACCCACTCTATGAACAGCAAATAGGACTAGACCAGATGACAGGCATTCCTCAAAATAGCCTCCAATCTTTAGAGCAATTTATTCCAGAGGTATAGGCAATTTTATCCTGCTGACATTTCATAAACAAAATCTGTAATTTACATTGTCTGGGAATCTTCAGCCCTTTTAAATTTGATTGAGAGGCTCTGTCAAGGATTTATGTGTATATAATTGTTTTATATTATTGTTATACAGTGTTCTAATTTTGTTCTTTGTTATTATTCATGTCCCAGAATTCTACAGAACTTGGGCAAGTTATAAATATGAAGAAAGGACAGACATACAGAATTTCTAGAGGACATATGGCCTAGTGTCAGTTAACAATAGATAACTAAACTGAGATAACTGAGTTGAAGGTTGGAAAAGATAAGTTTCACTTCACTACAGTTATATTTCCTTTAATCCATCAGTTCTGTTTTCCATATCCTCCTTTCTCTACTTTCTCTAGTTTAATTTGTTTCCTTCTGTTGAAAGTTTCTTCACTGTCTTCTTTCTCAACTTTCTTCTTTGTTATGTGTTCCTATGGTTATTATATTTTTATTATGCACATCAGTAGCTAATGTAATCACAGGAACAGTTACATATTTCCAAAACGGATTCACCTTTTTATTTGATTCCTCTTCAGAATTAGAATCTTTTTCACCTGATGGTAGATGCACAACGCACTGAATTAATTGTAGGACTAATGCAGTCACCATCTGAATATACATAGGTTCCCCATCTGTATCACTGCTATTCAATCTGGGGAATAAATATAAAACTATTGTTTATCAAAAGTAAAATCAACAACAAACATTTGAATCCATGACAAATTTTCAGATAGTGACTGCGTTCAGATGGAATCAACCCTGGAGAAAAGATTGCATCCCATTACTATGAGTAAACTTCAGATCTGATTTGTAAATATGAAGCTAATGCATCCCACAATCCCAGAAGAGTAAAATCTTCACAAACTAAAATATGACTGGAACAAATATTAATTTATCAAAAAAATAATGTTTTCATTCATTCAAGCTTTCTTCACATTAAAAATATTTTTCTTCAACTCTTTCTTATATTTCTGAAAAATACCATATTTTTGGAGTATAAGACGCACCATCCCCCCCAAAAAAAGAGGGTGAAAATCTGGGTGCATCTTATACACTGAATACAGCATTTTTGGAAATCCCACCCCACCCATCCTGTTTTTCGCATAAATGGATGCGCAGAGGGTTTGGGAGGCCTGCAAAGTGCTACTGGGGAGGGAAAAAATGAGAGAAAAATGTGCCAGTTTTTTGCGAAAACGGGACTGGTTTTTTTGCAAAAAAACGAGGCATGCAGGGGGTTTGGGAGGCCAGTAGAGTGCTCCTGGGGGCTGGGGAGGGCAAAAATGAGTGAAAACAGACCAATTTTTTTAGAAAAACGGGGGTGTTTTTGCCCTCCCACGCCCCACCAGGAGCAATTTGCAGGCCTTCCAAACTCTCTGTAAGCCCCATTTTTTGCTTGTTTTTGCCCTCCCCAGCCTCCAGGAGCTCTCTAGAGGCCTCCCAAACCCTCTGCACGCCCCATTTTTCACCTCCCAAACCCCCCACGCATTGTGTTTTTGCCCTTCCCGGCCCCCAGGAGTACTTTGCAGACCTTCCAAACTCTCTGCATGCCCTATTTTTCACAAAAAATGGGGCATGTAGAGGGTTTGGGAGGCCTGCAGGGTGCTCTTGGGGGCCGGGGAAGGCAAACACTTTTTTTTAAAATTTACCTCTTCAAAATCTTGGTGCGTCTTATAGTCTGAAAAATATGGTACATTTGTAGAAAAGCTAGGTTTCGTACATGGCTCTCTCTTTCCTCTTTTTCATTTTTTCAATGTACTTATGTAGTAGATTTAACTAAGACATAGACCTATTAACTAGCTAATAGGAAAAGTGGAACTGATCTGGGCAGTTGCAAGGTAACATTGTATTTACTACATTCAGTGGTGGGTTCCTCCGGTTACGGTATGGTACAGCCGTACCAGTAGTAGCCAGGAGCAGCTGATAGCGTACTGGTACTGTGGTTCGTTTGGTCCATCCGCCTACCCACGTTCTATACCTCTTTTTAAAGCAACCGGCCAATTGCGCACGCACATATAGCGTGCAGCGCCTGAGCGAGCCCCAACAAGCAGCTGGGTGTTCCAGGGGCAGTGGATTGCACATGCATGCGCAGCACATGTACACAAACAGGATGCATGCCCCCGTGAGCAGTGTACCGGTACCTACGGTAAGAGCAACTCACCACTGACTACATTGCACTGATAGAATCGGTCATTCTTAACTGAATTTCATTTAGCTACCAAAGCAAATCACTTGGGATTTGTAAAGTACAAGTAGAACTTATTTTGTTTCTGAAAAAAATCTCTCAATATGTCCCAATTCTGTGACAATCAAAGTATGATTCTTTACCCCAACATATCAGATTTTTCTTCTACAACTGCCATGCTCTAGTTCAGCGATGGCAAACCTTTTTCGGCTCACATGCCTCAAGTGGGGGGAGCGCAGGAGGGTCGTGTGCGGGCGTGCTGCACCCATAATGCAATGCACGACCCCCCATTTTTACATGCTTTTTTCGCCCTCCCCAGGCTCCAGAGGCTTTATAGGAGCCTGGGGAGGGCGAAAAGAGCCTCACCTGCCCCTGGAGGCCCTCCGGAGGTTTCAGGAACCGTCCGGAGTCTTCCCTGAAGCCTTCAGAACGCTTAAAACGACCCTCTGGGCAAACCGGAAGTGACTTCTGGTTTGCTCGGAGAGTCGTTTTAAGCGTTCCGAAGGCTTCAGGGACCTTCTGGAGGCTTCCCTGATGCCTTCGGAGAGCTTAAAACGACCCTCCGAGCAAACCGGCTTCAGGGAAGCCTCCGGATGGTCCCTGAAGCCTCCGGAGGGCCTCCAGGGGTACAGAGGAGGCTCTTTTCGCCCTCCCCAGGCTCCTATAAACCCTCTGGAGCCTGAGTAGGGCGAAAAATGGCTTTAAAAAAGAGTGATGCATGTGCGTGCTGGCCAGCTGACAGGGCAGCGCCTCGCGTGCCCTAACTAATGGCTCCGTGTGCCACCTGTGGCACGCGTACCATAGGTTGGTCATCACTGCTCTAGTTATTGCATCACTATAATTCAATAATTCTTATGCTGTCCATTCATCAAAAAATAATACTGAGCCAATGCAGTTAAACATATATTAATTTCCATATTCCAGTGGAAGAGGTAAACACATTTAAACCCTCAAAAATTTAAATATATATGTATATAAAATATACATATTGCATCAAATAGGTGTTTTGTTGTAATATATTACCTGAAATTTCTCAAACTCCTTTTGCTGGTTGGTAACCTTGCAAGTGAAGTAAAAATTTCTTCTAATATTAATTGTCTATGTTTTTCGTATCTTGAGAAAACCTGTTTAAAATCAATGGTTTTTTAGAAAATATTGTTCTTTATAAAGGAAAAGCATACAATGGAAAATGTCATTACAATTTTTTTCTGATTTTCGCCCAATAAACTACCAATCCTATTTTGCATGTTCTTAGCTAGCTCCATCCCTCTAGAACTAACTTACTATTGCCAATTATCTTAAAGTGGGCGGTGGGATGACTTAGGGGAGCGCTAAGAGGCAAGGGAGGTGGCAGAGGAGTGCTGGAGGTGTTCTGCTGTGCTGTACTCCCAACTCACCTAGCATAGCGCGCAGGCACGGAAGGGAATGCAATGGAACCGAAAGCAAGAGTCCTTCCCCGCGCGGCTTGTGTGGAGGTGGCGGCTCAGTCTCGCCTCACCAGAAACCAGCGATGACGTGCCTTTGGGAAGGCTTGGGTCTCGTGTGCGCCTTCAATGGGTGGAAGGGCTGGGTTCTTCTTCATCGCGCAAGACTGGCAGTTAAAACTGCTCCTCCAGCTGCGGGGAGGGCGTCAACCCCTAAATGTAGCGATGGTGTTGCCTTCCCTGCTTCTCACTGGCTTTGCCACTTTCCTTCTCCGCAGTCCACTGTTATTTAACGAATGGGCGTGTGGGTGAACAGCTTCACAAGAGCCGAAGGTCCTGTCCCACCCGATATGAGGGCATAGAGACCCTCGGCCGGTCTGTCATGCTGTCTAGAAACTGAGCTGCTGCCTCCATAAAAAATTGCAGGGGAAGCTGAAATTTTGGAATGTGATTCTAAGAGGAAGAGTGTCTACTCCGCTTGAACTACTTTCTTATGTAAATAAGGATTGAACAGCGTACAAGAGGTTGTGGATTGTAATCCTTTCATGCTGGGGCAGGCGTGATTTTGCAACTACTTCATAGATGCACATTTTTTTCTATAGTATTAGTATTGTTAATAGGATTCTTTTTAAAATCATCTGGATTAATAAACAATCTTAATCTTGCCCACTGCTGGAAATACTCCAGAAAATGTGTTTTAAATTAGCAATAATTTTTATAGCATTAGCTGGCTGGCTGATCTGCTGAAAGAGGGAGGCACGTTTTGTTCAGAATAGTTTGTAGAATTGAGACAAGTGGTTCTCAAGCATTGACACACCTAATAAAAGTAGCTTACACTGCAGTTTAACATCATGTCCTGACTACATCCTTGTGTTTCGCCCAAAATGAATTGTCATTGCCCTGATCTCATTCCCAGTAATGAGTGAAATATCTTTAATCATTAGTTGTACTAGCTATAAAGTGGCATTTTTCCTTCTTTCCTATTGACTTTGCTTGTCAAAAAGTCACAAAAGTGATCAACGTGACCCCGGGACACTGCAACCATCATAAATATGAGTAAGTTGCCAAGTGGGACTGGTGCGATAGTTGTAAGTGTGAAAAACAGTCATAACTCAATTCTTTCAGTGTCATTGTAACTTCATACTGTCACTAAACTAATAGTTGTAAGATAAGGACCACCTGTATTTCACAAATTGCTAGGGAAGATACAAACCTGCTCTCTTTCTGCCTACATTCCAAACTCTGCTATCTCTTTGCTCTCTGAAAAGCCTTTTTCCTCCTGCTGCAGACTACAGGTAGTCCTCAGATTATGATTATAATTGAGCCCAAAATTTCTTTTGTTAAGTGAATTTTGCCCTATTTTATTATCTTTCTTGTCACTTGTTAAATGAATCACTGCACTTGTTACTAACGTTGTTAAGTGAATCTGGCTTCTCCATTGACTCTGCCTTGTCAGAAGGTTGCAAAAGATGATCATATGACCTCGGAACACTGCAACCATCATAAATACAGTATGAGTCACTTGCCAAGCATCCAAATTTTAATCTTACGACCATGGGGATGTTACAATGGTCATAAGTCACTTTTCAATGATGAAGATTTTGATCGTTTGCTGCTTCATACAGAAGTTCGTTGGCTATCAAAAGGCAACTGTGTGAGATGCTTTTACAATCTTTTTGATACTGTTGTGGAGTTTTTTGAAGACAAGAATGCCTTGCTCAGTGGTGAACTCAAAGAGATCAGGCATGACATTGCTTATTTATCAGAACTATTTGCAAAATTCAATGAAGTGAATTTGCAGTTGCAAGGAAGTTAGGTCAATTCTTATTAAGGCCAAATCTGTCATCTCTACGTTTATTTCAAAGTTAACTCCATTCAAGCGCAATATAGGCCGTTGCGAGCTATACCAATTTCCGAGCTTCTCTGAGCTAGAAGAGAAAGGTGGAATACAAGATGATGATCTTCAGGTTTTTTGTGACCATTTGGACATGCTGCATAAAGTCATGTCTGAGTGATATCAGGATCTTCTTTTGATGGAAATTCCAGATTGGGTGATAAATCCATTTTCAGATACCGAGGAAGTTGGGGTAGTGGAGGAACAACTCATAGAGCTGTAAAATGACATTGAGCTGAAGCCAAAGTTTAAGAAATCGTACCAAGAGTTTTGGTTACAGAAAGAAATTTCTGATCACTATCCTGCACTATGGACAGTGGTTAAGAAGTTCCTTGTTGCATTTCCAACATCATATTTGATGGAACATGGCTTCAGTGTGGTCATCCAACTTTTCTCCAAGCAAAGAAATCGACTCCAGATTACTGAACGTGGTGATTTAAGACTCCTGCTAAGTGACTTAAAACCAGACATTGGGAAACTGGTATCACTTCATCAATCCCATCCATTACATTAAGAATTTACTGAACAGTGAAGTTGTTACTAAATTTTACTGAGTTTACTAAGTTACTAGTCACAAATGACTATCAGACTTTGAAAACCTGGTATCACTGGATCATGTTCAACAATTTTGTTGAATTAACATTAACTAAAAAGGTTTTTAAATTGATTTTGAATAAATGTGCAATTAATTGTTATAGTTTTGAATTTTACTGTTACTATCTTCCTTCCGTCGTGCAAACAGCCCAGTCACATGCCCCTCCAGCCACGCCCACCAAACCATGCCCACAGAAGCAGTAGAAAAAAAATTTGAATTCCACCACTGGGTGGGGGGCACTGAGGATCAGTTTGTAGCCCCAAGGGGGTGGTGGACTGAAAAAGTTTGGGAACCACTGCTATAGATGATTTAGATATTCTATAATTATGTTTTAAAGTAATTCAGATGAATCTTGAAATATATATTACATGCAGCAATGACTAGAATTCTTTCTTTGTTGAATGGAAAATATATGCTAATGACAGAGTACATTCTGGCACTTGCACTCTCCATTTTTAAAAATTACAATTGCTTTTAGGACCTACAGTTTAGGTTTTAAAATGGTAAAGCTTTGGTAAAGAAATAATTTAAGTAACTCATGAATCCCTTATTGTTTTACATACATAAATACAGAAAATACAAAATCATTTTTAAAATGAAATACTGGTTTAAATAGTATACTTACAGCAGTGACTAGCTTGATGGCACACAACTGAAGTTCACTGACATTTTCTACAAAGAAAGGTGTTATTCCCGTTGAAGAAATCTATAATGAAAAAAGAAAAAATGAATTCATTATGGCTGACAAATTGATAAAAACGTTTTAAGTTAAATGCAGTCATTGTTTATATTTTAAAATTGTATACATTTTTAAATGAAGTAGTTGTGTCAGTTTACAATTACAATTAAACAAACATAATGCTAAGTTTAAAGAAATGTTCAGTGTCAAATTGGAAGGGAAAAAACAAATTATCTTTGTTTGTACAGTAGTTCTGTGCTTCCATATTAGCCTAGTGAAATACAGTTACAAGAAACTATGTTCAAGCCCTGTATAATCATTTTATAAGGGGAACATTTAGAAAGTTAACAGGAGGCAACTGGAAATATCTAGAGAGTTGGCAATGGTAGGAAACCAAATATTTTACAAGATTGTTGACCAGATAGAAAATCAGATAGAAGTTAAAGGTAAAGGTTCCCCTCGCACATATGTGCTAGTCATTCCCGACTCTAGGGGGCAGAGCTCATCTCGTTTCAAAGCCGAAGAGCCAGTGCTATCCAAAGACTTCTCCATGGTCCTGTGGCTGGCATGACTAAACGTTGAAGGCGCACAGAACGCTGTTATATATGATATATAGAATATATAGAAGTTACTAGAAGTTAGATAGAAGTTACTAATCTTCAAAATTATATTTGTCTATTCTTATTATATTCAGAAATGAATTTCCACACTACTATATTGAATTACTCTAGCAGTTTAAAGCTTTGTTAAGCAGTGAGGAATGATCTATTCTAGTTATTAAAATACCTACTGAAGGGTAACATTGTAGGGAAAAGTGCGGCGGGGGGGGGGGGGGAATCAGAATGACATGAATCCAACTTACTTGAAGAATTGTAGTGTCAGTTAGAAGTTGTATCTCTAGTAATTCAGCCAAACTACTAACAATGTCACAAATTTTGTTATACAGCATCACTATTACCCTCTGTTTATGAGTGGAACACTTGGCACGCTTTGCTTTTGAGCTTAACACACCACCTAAAAAAATCAAATCAAATTGCATTTTAGGAATATTACAAATCAGAGGAGAGACAAAAATTTTTATTAAGGTTTATATTTTTTCCTTTCACCAATCATAATTCATCACATATTTTTAGGAAAAGGAATCAAAAGTCTTCATGAAAAAAGAGCGAATGAAATAAAGTTAACTAAAATAATGTCACTAAACTAATGATTTCAAAACGGAATGACTACTATTATAGATGACAGAAAGGCAATCTGTAAAACAGGCATGTATGAATTAAGAATTTGGTAACCATAACTTTGCTAATAGTTTTTCACTGGTACAGAACAAGCGAAAGCTTAAATAAAGATAAAAAAGTAAAGCGCTAAACTGTAGGAAACTAGTATATAAATTGGTTCAGCAACTCAAGAGGATAGGGATTTAGCTAAATTTTATTAAAGAAAATTAAATATGATGCCGTATAGCAAAGAAGAAGCTATAGAACATTTGATGAATGGAAAAAGCTATAGCAAAATTCCCAGAAATTGGGCCTTTCAAAAATGAAAATAAAGATCAATTTTGGCTTAAGGCAAATGTTGAAGTAGCCACTCTAATTCCATGCTTCTTTGTTAATATGGCCAGATAGTAACATCTCTACCTCCAATTTAAATGCCAAAAGCTTTCAGGATAATCAATATATTTATTTATTGTTATACTAACCACCATGTGGATCCAATCGATAAACAGGATCATATTGAGGATAAATTGTGTTCTGCAAGTGAAACTTAGTGTACTGAATAACTCTTTCTATTACATCTTCAATATATACAGCTTTGGGCATGTGGGGTGACGTCATAATGTTGATAGCTGTAAGACAGGCATCGGCAGATTTTGTGACTCTCTCCATGATCAAGTCTCTCCATAATCTTTCTTCATCTTCAGTATCATTATTCTGTCAAAAATAAGACCATTAGCCTTAAATCTGTTTCAGCAATAATATGGAAAAATCTCAATAAAGTTTAAAAAATCACTTCATAAACTTTAATGAAATATTCATGTTTTTCAATTTTAAAAATCCTCAAATATATTTTCCAGCTTATTACTAGCTGTGCTGTCCCATTAGTTATATCTAAAGTAACATTATTATTGTCAGGCTCAAACATTAAATTGCAGTTCCTATACACAAGAATCTAGTCAACTAAAGTTCAACACTAAATTGGTGCCAGATAAGAGTCAAAGGAATTCAAGAGAGGTTGGAGTTAGACCATTTGTGGGAATGTTAAGTTCCTTAACATTCTGAGGGAATCCTCTTGGCTGATGATTCCCTAAGCTTTGTCTGCTCTTCTCCTACAATTATTAAGTTTTTGATTTCTACATAATGGCTAAATTCATTTATTCCCATGCATCTAACTAGATAATCATTTAGCAACTGCCCCATTCAGTGACTTTATGCTTAACAACCAAGTTGTCAATCCCAATTATGATCACTAAATGAGGACAGCCTGTATGCTTCATTATCACATTGACAATTTAAAATTATTTTGGCTGTTTTTTCACATTCTAGTTCAAACCACCGTTGTAAAATATGCGCATCTTTCAATTGGACACCACTTGTGATGAAACCTCCTTGTAGTTTTAATCTGTGAACTTGGAAAAAGCTCTTCGCCGGAAACTAGAAGAGGAGTGTCCTGCAATCTGGGATCTCATTATCCACACCAAATATTTCCGTCACATCTGTATAATATTCTGGATAACTACAGACAGAATTTGCTACTAAAGATAGTCCTTGACTTACAACCCGTGCTAGCAATCATTCTAAGTTACAACAGTATTGGAAAAAAAGTTACTTTTACACTTCAGTGTAAAAATTACAGATCTTACACTTATGGCCACTGCCAAATCCCACACTCACATGATCAAAATTTGGGCACTTGCAATGTATTTATGAGAGTTGCAGCATCCCAAGAATACAGTAATTGCCAAATCCATGGAACTGAATTTGGAAAAAAATTATAAAATATTTTATAACATAATGATCATAAATGATTTTATGACATATTATAAAACATTTCTTATGGTCAACTCCTAATGATATACAGTTCAACAAGAGTTAGATTCAAAAATTTTAAGGATTTTTTCAGTGAAGGCATTGCATTAGAAACTTTGCTGTTGTTGAAGGCACTGATAGATCTGGTAAACTACATCCCAAGGAATCGTGGCTTGTCTTATTTGCTGTTAAAAACTGAATTCTCAGGCACTTTTGGACTGAATTTATTACTGAATGCTGAATTTAATACTTGATGGACTTCAAACCTATGTCAAAATAATTACACATTCCAAATAAAAGCACCTGTAATATTAATATGCTATCATCAACCTTTTTAACAACTTACATGATTAAGCAGAGTCGAAAGCTTTGCACCGTCTTGAATATTTTTCTCTAAGATGTTCAGGACTTTCACTGTTTTTTCAGTTGAAAGCTAAAAAAATCCAAAAATAATACAATAAATACAATACTTTTCTGTGTTTGACATTTAGATTCATTAGACAAACCAAGATCATGCATCATGCAACATTGAAAACAAATAGCTTTAAAGTAAATTCAATTTTGCTCAGAATTAAACTTTTTAAAAACAGCTTGCCAAGGACCTCACAAGAGTTCACTCTGGATTTTCCAAGGCACCTGAGGGTAGAACAAGAAGCAATGGGTGGAAACTAATCAAGGAGAGAAGCAACTTAGAACTGAGGAGAAATTTCCTGACAGTTAGAACAATTAATCAGTGGAACAGCTTGCCTCCGGAAGTTGTGAATGCCCCAACACTGGAAGTCTTTAAGAAGATGTTGGACAGCCATTTGTCTGAAACGGTATAGGGTTTCCTGCCTAGGCAGGGGGTTGGACTAGAAGACCTCCAAGGTCCCTTCCAACTCTACTATTGTATTGTATTCTCTGAGAAGCAGAACATATATATATATGCATGCTGGTTTTGTTGTATTCGGGTCTTTTCCCGTGTAAGACAGCGAGGTCTCACTCGCCATCTTCAGGCTGCTGTTTTTGGCTTAAAGTGCGATCGGAGCTGCCGTCTTTCTGTAAATCTTGGTGGGAGGGGATGGAGTGCTGGCTTTGTTTCAGTAAGTGGAATGATTGGTTGTCTGGTTGTATCATGATTGGTAGATTGGTGCTGATTGGTGCTGGCTGTGTGCGTGCATTGTTTTTTTGTATTGTAACGGCCTGGGTGGTGGGTGGGGTTTGTTTGTTGACTAGGGCTGGTTTCCAGATGTTTGGTAGGCGGGAGGTATCGTCACGTTTATTCATGTTGTGGGGGTGTTTCTCTATTTCGATGGCTTCCATAATTATTCTCTTGTTGAAGTGTTCTGTTTTGGAGATTAACCTGGTTCCTTCAAAATTGATTTCATGTCCTGTAGCTTCATTCCACTTACTGAAACAAAGCCAGCACTCCATCCCCTCCCACCAAGATTTACAGAAATACGGCAGCTCCGTTCGCAACAGCCTGAAGATGGCGAGTGAGACCTCGCTGAAAGGTTCCCAAGACAATCTCAATCTTACACGGGAAAAGACCCGAATACAACAAAACCAGCATATATATATTTGGTAATATAAGGATAAAAACAGATGTGCATTTTTCAGACTCTCCCAAGTGGCTTCAATATCAAAATGTATTTCAAACCAAAAGTTTTTACAAGAGTCTCTTGTAAACATCTGCTATGTCTTCATTTTTAAGGAAGCAGTAACTTACCCTATCCATAATGCCCATGGCCTTAATTTTAGCTGATTCACTGCCCAATTCACTTAGTTGATGCTTCCCCAATAATAACTCCTGAGGAATTTCATCATCGTCACCTAAAAATAAAACAAAAGAATACACACTCACTTTTCCTTTTGATGTACTTAAATAATGCATCATTACAAAAATATATAAACTAATGTTAAATGATTTCTCTGGTCTTCTGCTTTTACGTATACAGCCACCAGAACCATGTAGCAGTGTCAAATGAGTGGAGAATGGCATCAGCAAAATATATCGGTAATGGCAGCATGAGATCTGTGAGAGCAGGTAAGTAATGAGGATGGTAGATAGTTCCCTGTCCATCCAATGCTAGGTTAAGTAGCTAAGCAGTGATAGGCTGAGGCTGAGGAAGGATTATGTCCAGACAAAGTATGGGAAAATATTTCTTCCCACTTCTCCCTACCAACCATTCACCAACCATTCACAATGGACAAGTCCAGAGGCTAAGCCAATATCAGGAAGACCATCGTGTGACAGAAAGAGGGAGGGAGGGAGATGGCAGAGGGAGTGTTAAGAGAGGTCAATAAAAATGTTTTGAAATCTTGACACAGAAGATAACAATATTGATGGAAAATATAGTAATAAAGAATCCAAGGAAGAAATTAGTTTTATATGGGATAGAGTTAAAACCAAAAAGAAAGATATAAAGCAACTTGAAAGTTATGAATATCAGAATAAGAACAAAAATAAAAACTAGAGTGTAATAGAATAAATTGATATATATATGAGGGAACATTTATGCCAGTGGTTTCAAATTTTTTTAGAACCTCTTCTGTAGGTGTGGCCTGCTTTTTGGGAGTGACTTGCTGGCCATGTGACCGGGTGGGAGTGGCTTGCCAGGCATGTGACCAGGTGGGAGTGGCTTGCCAGCCATGTGACCGAATGGGAGTGGCTTGGCACTTAGCAACCAAAATGTTGGCTCAGAAACTCTGGCATTTGAAGCACACAAGTCTTAAAGCTGTCAAGTTACAAGACCCTTGCACCCCTAACCCTTTAGAAAAAAAAACCCAGGGGTGTTCAAACTTGACAGCTTTAAGACTTGTGGACTTCAACTCCCAGAATTCCTCCTCCAGTCATGTTGGCTCAGGAACTCTGGCATTGAAGTGTGCAAGTCTTAAAGCTGTCAAGTTACAAGACCCTTGCACCCCTAACCCTTTAGAAAAAAAACCCAGGGGTGTTCAAACTTGGCAGCTTTAAGACTTGTGGATTTCAATTCCCAGAATTCCTCCTCTCGCACTTCTTCTTGATGATGTGCGGACGGGCGGGGGGAGGGAGCTGGAACCGGTTCTAAACGGCACTGTAGATTTGTGGAACCTCTTCTATAGAAGAGGTTAGAACTGGCAGGAACCCACCCCTGCTTTATGCTCTCTGAGCTTGCTTCTTTTCTTGCAGACGTTTCATTATTACCCAAACTAGGTAACATCATCAGTGCTGGTTACTTAGTTTGAGTAATGAAGCATCTGGAAGAAAACAACCAAGTTCAGAGAGCACCAAGGACCCCCATTTCAACCCTGAGCTACAAATATTCTCATTTATTGATATTTATATTAAAGTTTTAAAAGAGAAGATATCAGAGTACAAACAGTCCCTGAGTAACAACAGTAGTGGAGTCTGCCCATCCTGATCATAATTAGTGACTGTTATAAAGCAGGTCAATGATATGACTGATCCAATTTTATGCCCTGTATTGTAGTGGTCATTGAGCTAATAACTGCAGTCATTGGGTGAATCTACAGTTTTTAAAAGCATCCAGAAAAACATCTACTTCTGCTTCATTGACAATGCTAAAGCCTTTGATTGTGTGGATCACAACAAATTGTGGAAAGTTCTTAAAATGAGGGAGTACCAGACCTTCTTATTTTTCTCTTGAGAAACCTATATGTGGGTCAAGAAGCAACAGTGAGAGTTGGACCCGGAACCATTGATTGGTTCAAAATTGAGAAAGGAGTTCCGCAAGGCTCTATACTGTTGTCCTTGTCAGGGGAAAAAACGCCTGAGATCTGAGATCAATGGATCGGGCTGATTCCCTTCCGCATATCTTTTGAGATATTAAGAAAAATAAAAGTCTTTAAGAAGTATTCTAATTAATAAACAAACTTTAATAATAAAATAATAAAAGTAAATGAAACAGAAATAACTAATGGTTACATTTTGATAATAAAAAGCTCCGGTAGCCAAGTTGGCAGCCGAACAAAGAAGAAAGGAATTCTGGAATGTGTGACGCATGCGCAATAAATCACTTTCAGATAACATTTTGTTTTATGACCTGCGCAATAAAGCTTTCTTAGTTTAACTCTTGAGTGTCAATTCATTCAGTTCAGGCCTAGCAAACTTTTTAACATCGTGACAGTCCTGCTTATTTAACTTATATGCAGAGCACATTATGAGAAAGGCGGGGCTAGATGAATCACAAATTGGAATTAAGATTGCTGGAGAAATATCAATAATCTCAGATATGCAGATGATACCACTCTAATGGCAAAAAGTGAAGAGGAACTAAAGAGCCTCTTGATGTGGGTGAAGAAGGAGAGTGCAAAAGTTGGCATGGCATCTAGCCCTCTCAATTCCTGGCAAATAGATGGGGAAGAAATGGAGGGAGTGACAGATTTTATTTTCCTGGGCTCCAAGATTACCGCAGATGGGGACTACAGCCAAGAAATTAAAAGACGCTTGCTCCTGGGGAGGAAAGCTATGGCAAATCTAGACAGCATACTAAAAAAATAGAGACATCACCTTGACAACAAAAGTATGTATAGTCAAGGCTATGGTTTTCCCAGTTGCAACGTATGGTTGTGAAAGTTGGACCATAAGGAAGGCAGATGCCAAAGAATTGAGGTCTTTAAACTATGTGATGGAGAAAGACTCCTGCGAGTCCCTTGGACTGCAAGGCGATCAAACAGGTCAGTCCTAGAGGAGATCAACCCTGACTGCTCTTTAGAAGACCAAATGCTGAAAATGAAACTTTGGCCACCTAATGAGAAGGAAGGACTCACTGGAGAAGAGCCTAATGCTGGGAAAGACTGAGGGCAAAAGAAGAAGGGGACGACAGAGAATGAGGTGGCTGGCTGGAGTCACTGAAGCAGTAGGCATGCGCTTAAATGGACTCCAGAGGATGGTAGAGGACAGGAAGGCCTGGAAGAACATTATCCATGGGGTTGCAATCTGTTGGACACGACTTCACAACTAACAATAACAACAACAACAACAGTTAAGTAAACCAATGGTTCCCTGTGGGCATGGTTTTGCCTAAAAGTGGAACTACCGTATTTTTCAGAATATAAGTCGCACCCTTTTCCCTCAAAAAATCTGGGTGCGTCTTATACTTCGAAAAATACAGTATATGCCGGTTTTCAAGCAATTTGACCATAAATTGCACTCAGAAGATCGTAGGGAGCTGCAAATTATCATAAATGTAGACTGGATGCTGGGTGCCAAAGCACAATCATGTGACCATGGAGTGTGATTATTGGAACTTCTACGTACCACTTGTAAGTCAAGGACTAGTTGTACTGCTTATTATAGAGAAATGTTTATTTCTGATAAATTATTATTAATGCATCACTTCAAAAAGTTAAGAGACTGAATTCACGTGTCAAGCAATATGTGAGTTCATACATCACATGAATTGCTAATTACAACAGGATTATAATTTCCCACAACAACATTTAAGCAGCATTTAGATGTTGGGAAAGTGAAAAAATACTTTAGGAAATTTGCACTTCATAACAAAATTCAATCATTCTAACATATCTTAAATAAGTGTCTGAGAGCCCTGAAACCATCTTTAGTGGGAGTCTTCAGGGCTGCCACAATGGTGGATGGACAAGCTGTGGGAACGGGGAGAACCCGGGGCTTTCAGATTTGGATTTCTCCAGATATGTCAATATGACATCTCTAATAAATTTATGCCTTGAGGAAGAATATATGTTTTAAAAAGTAAAAGTATGTAGCTTAGTTTAAACCAGAAAATATCAATGTCATGGGAAGAATGTCAAGAGAATGTCATGCTTTAAAAATATTTACCAAATGCAGTAAAATCCATGTCCTCCAAGTTGTCCAAAATATTTTCAACTGAAGCACTGAACCTCTTGAATGTAGAAGAATCCATCATTTCTACAAAAACCAGGCAATATAGTATAGTTTGAGTCATGAAGAAATAATTGCAATAATCAAAACAGGGACATGTAAAAAATATTAGAAAGCCAGAATACCTTCAGGAGTTAACTTTGGTTCATAAGCTTTCCTTTTCTTTTGCTTTTCTTTTTTCTTCATTTTTCTAGCCACTTTAAATTAAAAATATAAAGTTTATAAAATTAGATATTTTTTAAAAAATGTTATTTTCTATAGCAGTATAACTATATAAATGCTTTTTCAACAGTTGGTTTATAATATATCTAAAATAGTATAAAATACATTAAATATGTATTTATTTATAGTTGAAGAACAAGTCACAGAATTTAAAAATACTGTACAGTACACCATTAATTCATGAATAATAGTACATACATATATTACATGGAGAACCCCTTTAAGTTAACATTTCATTGAAAGCACCAAACAATTTCTATAAGGTAAGACTATAAATAAAAATGTTGCTACTGCCCTCAAAACACGTGGGTATTAATAACATTGGTCTATAAATTTTGGGAAATTATCAACCTCCGAGATAAAATGTGTTAATTCTTACATATTTTGATTAGATGAATTAGAAAACAGGTGATAAAGGTGCTGGTTGGCTGAAGTTTTCAAGATAGTTCACAATAAAGATTTATACAAAGGTGAGTATATATTATATATTAAGGGAGGAAGGTGTCTAATGATCATGATGCCCCATAACTTCTCAACAATGTATGGTAGAACAATGAAAATGGTACCACATGGAAGTGTACAAAGCCTTCAAGTTAATGGCAACTGAGCTTCTTGAAAATAGCAAGGCAAATAATTATGAAAAACATGTGGAAAATTTGCTTAGGTCCTATATAAAGCACTTGATGCAAACATGTCACTGAAAATTCACTTCTTACGCTCGCATTTAGACTATTTCCCTTAGAACAGAGTGATGAGCATGGGGAGAGAGTCCACCAGGACATCATAGACATGGAGAAAAGGGAAATGGAGTCGGTCCATACTTGTTAATTACTGTTGGAATCATCCCAGGGATGATCCTACTGCAGTTCAAAAGAGAAAAGCCAAAAAGCGCAGTTTAGATACTGAATAAAGATGGAACCTCGTCGTTTAATCTGATTTTAGAGCTGGTCAGATTTCATGCAAAAAGCATGACAATGTTACATGAAAAACCAGTAAATGAATGGAAAGCTATTTATTGGTATCAATAAAAATATAAATTTATAATGATTGGTGTGGCACCATTCTCATTGCTAAATCACATTTTGCGGAAAGGTTATGGAGCATAATCACACATCCCCCTCATAATTTTGAATTATTTTGATGCAATTTTGACCTGAAGCTGTATATTGAAAACAAGCCAATTAATAGTAAGGAGTTAATTTTCCTTTATTAGTTGCCCAATTCTGATGAAATTTAGCTTCTTTCGTATCTGAGGCTTTCTCCTTATAATTTAATGTGTCTGAATCTCCTCGTTACAGGTAAAATTTCTGATTGGTGATATTAGTTCTAATTACAGACTCAACCTCTTTGTTCAAGTAAATACATCCTAGATCTTCATATGGAAGATTTAATTTAACCCATTTAATTTAATAAAAGGACAATGTTTATGTTTTATGATTACGTAAGCTGCCCACGCTTACGTAATCATAAAACAGTAAAAAACATATGCCATAGACAGTCTGGGCTAAAAGAACTGTAACAATAGCACACACACACACATACACACACAAAAACCATGCAATAAGGACCTCACAAACATTAACTTCAGATCTGAGAACAAAGCCAGAACCTAAAGGCTTTTTGGAATCCCAGGAGAGATGGCATAACTGCATATCTGGGTGGATGCTGTTTCAGAGTGTGAGAGTCACAACAGAGAAGGCATACTTCCTTGGTCCCCAAAAATGGGAATGCTTTGAGAGGAAACCTGGATTGCACCCACTAGCAGATAAAAACAATTGGCAATCCTACTACCTTCACTAAGACAAGGAGGAGGAGAATAATCATCCACGTCTGAATCTTCTGGACTTCGCCCGCGGTATCGGCTGCTACCAGAACTCCTCCTTCCTTCATGATAATGGGCACTCCTTTTATGATCTCCAGAACGTCTGTCATGTTCTACATATTCCCAGGCTTTGTCATCATTTCTGTCTTTTCGATGTCTTTTCCGAGAAGCTAGAAATAACCACTGTTATCAGTGCAAAGGAGATCTACAAGGCTTCAGTTATAAGAAATTAAACATGCAAAGTTCTTTCTTGGCACAGCAGCACTCTTTGAGGAAAAAATTCAGAAATACCCATTTGTAAATCTTAATGAAAAATTTAAAAATAGCTTCAATATTCAATATTTTAAAATTATCATTTCAGAGTTTATTACAAAATGCCTGTTCATTTTTTCTGGTTTGTTTAGTTATTGCAATGTTTTCTTCCCAGTTCTAATTTCAGTTACTTAAACCTTTGCAATAAATCTCACAGGAAATTATTATGTTCCATAAAGGAAAACCTATAACTTCATTTTAATAATTTTGCTGCTAGAACCAGTTCCGTTGTAAATAGCTTAGTTTTAAATAAATAATATAAGCAATATGCCATTGCACTTACAGATCACATATTCATTTATTTTGTTAATTTGAAACCTTGTACCAATATCTATACAAAATTGTTCATTAACATTTGCAGCCCTAGCTCAAATACTACTTTATATTCAATTTTGATTCTACATTTTCAAGTTCTCAGTAAGGAGCTCTAGTGTTTTTCTTTTTGATGCATTCCAGTCAGAGCACATAAAGCTTGATACTAAAGCCTCCTGTCCCATTACATCTCTGTAGCCTCTTTCATTTGCCTTAAAAAAAAAGTGTGATTATTGACTATTACTTAATTAAATTACATATGCTTTTACATAGTGTAGAAAACTATTTATCAGATTACTTAATAAACATTATAGCTTGCTAGGTTTAATATTCCCATTAGCATAAAGTGTCTGTGAGTGAGTGAGTGAGTGAGTGAGTGAGTGAGTGAGTGAGTGGATGTGGTTGTGGATGTGTGTGCATGTATTGCAGCAGTCTATCCTGGCCTCATCTGTGTAAACTGCTTTAATCAAATTAGCAATATTGACTTTCAAATTACTAGAAAACATATTACTAAATACATGTATTACCATTATCAAAGTAAATCACCATTCTACTTACTTTCAAAAGCCTCTTCACTGTCATTGTCTTCATCAGAACTAATTTCAGCATATTTTGGTTTTTCATTTACTGTGCTACGCTTACGTTTATTCATTTTCACTCGTTCACAAAGTGGCATGGTGGATTCAATTTCTGCTAGTAGTTCTGGAGGTAATTCCTTTAACACTGACTGATCTATGCTACCTATTAATCAAGAGTATGTAAGTGAATATAAATTCAAATATTGTTAAAATCTACAAGACAAATTAACATTTTACACATGCTTTTCATATCAAACCCCCAAGCCAATTTATAAATTATTAATAATGGTATAGCAACTTAAAAACACACAGTATTTATCTGTTTCTATTTATTAAAAATGGAAAGTGTGAAATGTAAACATAACAAGAACTCTGTTGTAAAAAGAACCTAAAATGTTTCTATCTCTCTCAGAATGTTATCTAGTTTACATTTATTTTAAGAATTATATGAAAATAGAAGATAAAATGCCATCTAAAATTAATCTGAACAATTCAATTGTGGAATATAATGGTTGAATAATAGAAATGAGATATTTAATTCCAGTGATCATATTTGTTTACCTGAGAAATAAAAGTGGTAATATTAGCAGACTACCTTTTCTTCATTTACCTAATTTTATATTTATTTCTGAAAATACATTTTTAAAATTCACATATTTAGATAGAATAGCTATTATGAAAGTCATGGTAAGCATTTATAAAAAATTAATTAAAAAAAGATACAAAGCCAATAAAAAGAAAAAATGATTACACCTTATTTCAAAGGTAAGACAAAATGTAAATTGTTCACCTGAGACCCTTCTGACTCATGTTTTAAGGAGTAGTGGATATGTTTGAGTGCAACTACATTGTCAACAATACAACTTTTTAATCTACATAGGCTCTTTATGCCTAATTCACTCTGGTAACACAAAGACATTTTGTGGATCTCATTTTAAGTTCTAATTTGTTCTAAGAGAAAATATGCAGCTGAATTATTTTTCCTCCCAGGAGTGGTTTGCAAGGTTCTGGCATTTGTTGTTCAGGAACAATAAACTGGAACTGGACTTCCCCAAATATTTGTGTTGAAGCAATGTAGAGCTATCTCTTCCACTTTATATACAAAATAAGCTTCTCACATTATCTAATACGCCTTTCATTCAAACTTTGGCATAGTTTGAGTGCCTGAATCAATTTCTGCTGGTTGAACAAAACAAAGCAGGAACAATCCAGTAGCATGAACCAAATGCTTTCTCGTTGACAATAAACAGCAATTTCCACAACACTGCCTTTTTGTATGAATGTAGCAACTTTAATATTTTAACCATTCTGAAAATGGAGTGGGCCAATGTGATTACCCAAATGCAAGATGGAAATCTTGATTATCAAGAGATCAAATTATCCCATCACAAACTAGAGTCACTGAATTAAAATGAACCATTTGGACCACTGAATTCAACCCTCAGCTCAGTATAGGAATCCAAATGAAACAGCTCCAACAAACAGCTATTTAGATACTACTTGACTACATTCACAAAACAAGATTTCATAACTAACAACAATAATCATCATTTTTTCATGGAAATATGAATTAAAAATCAAAATAAGTTGAATCAACTAATATTTTTACAATTTATTTTCAAGTAATTAATAACTTAATTGTCAAGGATGGAACTCTTTACAGTCAAACTCATCGAGACATTAAGCATAATG
Source organism: Natrix helvetica (assembly GCF_964273705.1). NCBI lineage: Eukaryota > Metazoa > Chordata > Lepidosauria > Squamata > Natricidae > Natrix > Natrix helvetica. Next base: position 20,561,152 of record NC_138552.1, on the reverse strand, counting down.
GATAAAATGTTGCACTCTTACCTTTACTTGATTTGGATGACTTGTTTTTATTAGATCTGAAACAAGAGCTTCTTGATTTGTCTTCTCTGTCCTTAATAAATTTTTGTACATCATCCAAAGAAAGCTTTTGCAGAACGACGACTGGTTTAGCTCCTTTATTTAGATCTTCTACTAGTCCAATCTTCTCAACCTTATTCTTCGGTTCACCTTTAAATTCTGATTTCCTTACTTCGTGCATGACATTCCCATCCTTATCACGTTTTATTTTTGGAATGATAAAATGTTTTAAAGCCCCAGATCTTCCCCCCAACAAATAACTGGGAAACTCAGCTTTACTATCTCCATGTGCTTTACTACTATCCATTTTGCTTTTATTACCATCTGTCCTCCGATCATCCTTACTGTTCTGTGATTTAAAACTTGGTCTATCAGTTCTTAATTTACTTTCCTGTTTAATACGAGGACTGTCCGGTCTTGATCTCTGATCTCCAGATGACAGCTTATCCCGGGACTCACCAGACTCATGTCTGTGTTTCCTGTCTAGTCTCTCTGCTTTTGTGTTATCAGTTCTAATGATATGTTTAGAATCATGTTCGCTTTTACTTGAAGATCGCAAATATTCTGGTCTTCGTAACTTTGATGGATCTCCTCTATATCGTTCTGATTCACCTCTATCCTCAGTTTTTTGTTTAAGGCCATCATGATCCCGTCTTACAGAATCAGAAATTGAACGCCCATCAGGCCTCTGTTTTAATGAGTCAGACTTTTCAGATTTCACCCTGGATGGATCAGATTTCATGTCCATTTTATATTTAGATATATCGAGCTTCTTTTCCAATGAAGATTTATTAGAATCACGCCTGTTTTCATGTCTGTGTTTAGGGGTTTCTGGCCTGCCTTCATTCTTCTGCTTTGGAGTTTCTGGTCTGCCTTCATTTTTCTGTTTTGGAGTATCTGGCCTCACTTCATTTTTTTGTTTTGGAGTCTCAGGTCTTTGTCTTGTTTCCTGCTTGCCATTATTTTGCTTGCCCTCATTTTGTTTCACATCCATCTGTCTGTTTTCATGTTTGCTTTCATGTTTAACTTCTGCTTGCTTGCTTTCACAGTGTTTAATTTCTATCCGTTTACCCTCATTTTGTTGTGTTCCTGTTTGTTTGTTCTCGTTATGTTGTACTTCCATTTTTATACCTTCAGAATCTGACTTTTTCCTTAGAGTTTCAGGGAAGTTTTCAGTTTTTAGTTTTAGTACTCCAATTACATCATCTTGGGCAATGAATAGAGAACCATCATTACACTGCTTTATCTCTTCAGGCTTTTTGATAATGTCCAAGTCCTGAGTAAGAACTGCCTGAGAGTCTGCCCGTCCGGCTTGCTGTAGATCGATACTAACCATCAAGGCTGGTCGTGACCCATTTCCTGCAGAATTTGTGTCCTGAGAAGCTGGTTTATTTCCTCCTGTAGCACCTCCAGCCTCCTGTGGAAAGGAATCTTGTTTTCGTTTCTTTAAAGGCTTATCTGCAGATCAAAAAAAATTGTTAAAAGGTGCTTATCATTTTATAGAACACTTTATGTAGACACATGAAAACATGTATTTTAATATGGTCATACACAATTATATATTTTGATTGATCTGGAACATTATTTCTTAACTATTTGCTAATTTCTTTGTAAACAATTTATACAACACAAATAATTGTGGAAAAAACTGTAAAAGATACTTCAGTTATCATACTTCCTCAATTCTGAGTTTTCACCAATCTATTCGAACTTATCAAGGAAACTAAAGAAGCAAGTTGCTTACATGTATCTTCAATAGTTTGAGTGATCCCCTGAATATTCATTTATGAGTTTGGTATAACCAACCTCTTAGTTAAAATATTCTAGAATTGAAATTAGGCACCAATTTGAGCTTCATGTTTTCTTCCAGTTCAGTGATGGCCAAGAGAGGAAATATTTGACCTTGAATACCAAGTGGATGAATAAAGATTGCAGCTTTTATAATGAACAGAAAACTATTTGAAGAACCAAAATATACAAAAGCAAATTGTTGTTAACCATGATTTTTGCAGATCATATGTATATATACATGGTGAACAGCAAGCCAATTTATACATCATAAAAAGCTATTATTTCAAAGCAATGAACATACTCTTCCAAAGCTTGTACTAATTATGCCCAAAGTTCTAGGCAGTCATAGAAAAGTAGATTAAACACACATCTTGCAAATGCACACATATATCAGCAACAACAGATATTGTTGTGGCTCAAGTTGAATGTCAACGCCACTTAGAAGATAGAGCAGATAAATGAACTCTAATGGAGAATAATGAGAGGCAGAATCAAATGTATGTTTGTTTGAACATAAGGAAGTGGTGGATTACATTTATAGCAATTTTGTATGCTTCGCTTAAAACTAAAGAAAAATATCACAGATCTGTAGGGAAAATAAGTGAAAACTTGATTGTTTCATACAATCAGTGCAAGACTCAGAAGTCTGGCGTGCCCAAAAAACTCACTGTCTAGTGTGTTTAAATCTGGATTATCTGCTTGTTGAATGCAGGCTTCTTTCACCAAGTGGAACAGAATCACAAACTTTACTTGCTAATAATTAAGAGTTGCATGAACAGATAAAATTCTTTTCTATTTCTATAAAAAGACTTTGCCTAGAAAAGTGCCCCTGCAATACAAAAGCATTAATTTTGGCTGTACTATAATGAGTTTCATCTGTGCTTTCTACATGTGAAAAAAATTCTTGAAAGATCTCAGTTCTTAAGAATGCTTAGAATGTAATTCAAAGAATCATTAGAGTAGGGTTCTTCCAGACAAAGAGAATGTGGGGGGGGGGGGTTGTTCTAAAGGGGAGCTACAGTATCTAATACAGACATAGATTGGTTCAATCCTGATGTGAATAGCTGTATTGTCTACAATAGGATTTCACTGATATTTCTGTGTCAAATTTTTATCTGTTTAAGACACACCTATTTTAATATTATGATATGATTGCATCTGCTCAAAGATAAATTCAACTAGTAACTGCTAATTCTAGTTTATTGTTCTACAGATCAATGCACTAAGATGCAAATACACATTCTAACTTGGGTTTGGCAATGATGAAAGATTTGAAAATTCAAGATTTCAGAGATGCATGCAAAGGTTGGAAATCAAGTCTGTGCTATCATTTGGACTCACATCTGTTGCACTCAAACTGTTGTGATGAACTTGGTCCAGGATAAGGCATGAGCAGAGTCCACTTCAGCTCAAGGCTTGTCTTGGAGCAAGACCATGAGACTTTCTATCATGTTCAGCATTACTCCAATGAAGTTGGTGATCTGAGTCAGATTTAAGGAAAACTTCTCTGCACTGAAAGAGTCAGAGAGTAGCTCACCTGTGAAAAGTGATTTCAACATAGAGCAAGAGTTTGTAATGTGTAGAGAGGCCTCTAAAGACAGTTTTTATGTAATAGTATCTAATAACTGATACTTGGAAGTGTGCAACAGCTCCCATTTAATGAAGACATGCAGTAATGTAGCAAATCTAAGGGGAATAATAGTGATAAGTAAGAGTTAAGGAGCATCACCAAGACATAGGAAAATGGAAATGGTGCTAAGAAAGTTTTTCAGACCCACAGCTGTTTACCAGACACTCAGAATGAGTACAATTGCTATCTGAAAATAAAACGATGCCTCTAGTCCAGAATTGGCCTCGATCTTTAGCTCTGATTCAACATGTAATACAAAAGGAAAAGTGTAAAAACTAGTAATTCTCAGTCCAATAGGGATTCAAGCTACTGATATGTAAATGATCAATTAGTATATTTTCCAGAAGGCCATGCCCTTCTATAGCCTCTGAGACATGGACAATATACATTTTATCAAGAATGGATGCTGGAGTATTTGAAAGAAAGATTCCCATAAGCAGAAGAAATTTATCCTCTTTAACATCTCTGTAAGACCTGTAACGCATAAAAAGCATAGCATATCAAGTGATAAATTGATATAAAGATGGCACTTATGAATATATGTAGATTTTTAAAAAATAGATCCCTTAAAATTGAGAGAGACAATGATATTTTTATCCTTAGGAATAGAGTTGAGATGATATGTAATAGAATCATTTCTACCGGTAAATAAATAAAATTGATGGTTCAGAAGATAAGACCATTTTATATATTGTTTTTAATTATTGCAGCCTAACTTTGTATTGCTTAGAAGAAATTATTTTCATTTCATTCTAGCTAACTGTCCATTTGAATCTGCAAAGCCATACATGATACTTTAGAACAATTAAATAATCTAATTTTACTACATCAATTCGTAATATGCTGAGCAATATGACTTGTTCCTTGGTCAGATGGGTATCTTTACTTCAAAAATGTTTAGAAAGCTTCTCCCCAAATATAGAGACATTCTTCCCATTGAAAATGCATATATTATTATTCTATGCATATCCAGTAAATCTGTTCTATAGGATGATAGCATAGTTATAAAATACCGGTACATTTATTTATTTATTTTCATTTTATCAATCAGTTATCTGTTTTTATAGGCAAAGTGTGAATAAGTGAGGGAAGGGGTACTACAGAGTCCTGTTTCTGCAGGAAACCTTGGCCACTTGGAACACTAATATTCCTACCAAGACAAGTAGAGCTTTGATTACAGCTGAAACATCAAGCCAACCTATAGCAGCTATTACTTTTCTGAGCTCAGGAAAATGGGTATCTGCATAACTTTTCAGTGTAGGGTTACATACTCTCTAAATGTGATACTGGGTTTTGATTAACCACTCCAATAGTGGGAAGGAAGATTTATCAGAATTAGAGTCTGATTAATCCTCTTCAAAGTCAGAAGATGCTTAAAGAAAATTAGAGGAAAAAGAAAAGAGGTAACAATGGCTGAAGGCATAGTAAATACAGCAATGGAATTGATAATGCTGCCAGATTTATTGAGATACCAAAGTAACTGACAGATTAATTTAACATTTAAAGTTAACGATGGTTGCAAAATTGATATTGATGTAGTGGTTTTTTGTTGAGACTTAAACACTACAAAGAACATATCTGTGTAGCTAGTATTGCCCCAATTTTAGCATCATTTTTCAGTGTATGAATTGGAGGAAGCAGGGAGGAAATGATGGGTTCTTAATATCTGAAATTCTTCATACAAGTTATGATATTAGTTTTGACACTGATAACTGTAGCATAGGTCTTCCAATATATTAATAATCAGAATGGGTGAAAATTATATATCCTATTAAAAGTGTGTTATGCAATTAATTATTATTAAATAATTAATTAAAGAGTATTATTCTTTTGGCTTAGAGCAAATAAATAAATACTATAAATAGCACTTACTATTTATTGTTTCCATGAGAAAATACATTTTCAGTGGAAAAGCACTGAAAATTCAAAGACCATCTAGGTGTGGACAAAACATCAGGGTTACATGAAATTTTGGGCAGGGAATGGACAAATCTTGAATAGCTAAGTTTGAAATTGACCAATTGTTATGCTGGGGGATCAAGCTGGGCAGAGATCAATGAATTGTCCAGCTACCAGAATCTAGTTTGATTAACAGCTCCTGAGTACAATGAAGTGGCCTGAATATATTACCTGAAATAATGCCAAAAAATGGAGAGATCATTTTGGCCTGTAAACATCTTCCCAAAAAAAGAGTGAAAAAAAGAAAACAAGTGTATCAAGTATTTGTAGTCAAATGTTACCATCTATGAGATGAACCTTACCAAGGCAGAAAAGACACTGAGCATGGCAGATAATGACAGAACATTTCTCTCATAACAGTATTCTAAACAAAGTCTAAAACAGATGATAAACATGGGTTCTAACTGCTCCCCTCCTCAGAAAAAAAATACAAAGTGGAGAAGGAGATACATACAGATTGGTACAAATGTATGACTAGAAATCTCTTCTAAAACTCTTCAAATAGGATTGAATGTTGCAAAGTTCATATTTCAACTCACCGTGTCACTTCACACCACGAGATGAGTGTCATATACATTTTATAATTAAATAATAATAAATATCCTTAACTAAAACCTACCCATATGGATTTATTAACTTCACACTGTTGTGTTAAATAATACATAATTAGTAAACGGCTGTGAATGTACAATTTTTGATAGGTTAAGCACTACCCAGTGATAAAATACTATCAGAATTAAGACAATCCACCAAATCATGTAGTCTGCTAGTTAATTAGCAATCTATTTGTTTTTGATTTTCCAGGAAGAAAAGTTTTATGCAAGACATTCTTACACTTTGTAGGAGTACACCACAAGTTTGAGATATTTTCAAATTTATTCCCCCCCCCATCTGCATTTGAAAAGGTAAAAATTGTATTAAATTATTACTATAGTTTAGAATTAGATCTCTAAAGAGCCCACTGCTAAAATATATTAGTTATCTAATTAAGAACACATAAAATCCTAGGAAACAAAGTTCTTTAAAATTTATATATGACAAAAGCAAGACAGGTAACAGTACACTTTAAATAAAAATAACAAATTCATGTACTGTGCTCACTTTGACATATCATTGAAATAACGCCTAATGAGCATAATTTGGCTTATACAAGCAGAAACTGGAAATTAAAGCAGAAGAGTAGAATTTTTGATCTGCAAAAAGCCAATAGGTAACTCCAGCCTCTGGCTCAATCCATGAAAGAAAATATATGTTATGGAAAACATCATCTGCTCATGCTCTCCAATGATCAAATTGTTCACAACCTTGAACAGCTTTTAACCTTGAATGGTTTCTAACCAATTAATAGATTTATAGAGATTAAATTCATTCCATAATTCACTAGCTACAGATGCTACAAATAAAATTTCATCTAGCCTTGTAACTATGCCACTGTAACAAAGCAAAAGTGATATTTTGTATACATTAAAGGTAGTCCTCGATTTACGACCATAATTGGGACCTGAATTTGCATTATTGCTGTGGTTATTAAGTGAGACACACCAGATTTTATGATCTTTTTGGTAGATTTCCAAAGAGAATTAGATGAGAATTAAGAGAATCTAGCTTCCTTCATCAATTTTGATGAAGATTATAAATGCCAATCATGTGATCCTAGGATAAGGCAATTATTGTAAATTCCTGCTGGTTGCTATGCACCTGAATTTGACCATGTGACTGAGGGGATGCTGTGATGCTGTGTTGGTCTTAAGTGCAAGGACAAGTCATAAATTACCTTTTTCAATGCCGTTTGTTAAATGAATGGTTGTAACTTGAGGAGCACCTGTACTTACTCATGATCCAACTACTATCTTCTAAACAACCTTCTCTTGTAATTTGGGCCAGATATAAGTCCCAAATATACATTATTATTTACAGGTAGCCCTTGACATATGACCATAATTGGGACAAGAATTTCCGTTGCTTAGTAAAACGGTTAAGTGAGTTACACCTGGCTACGACCTTTTTCGTCATGGTTGGTAAGCACATCACTGCAGTTATAAAGTAAATCATGCAGTTGTTAAGTAAATTCAGTTGTCCCGCATTGATCTTGACAGCTGGGGCTCCCATGATCCTGGAATCTGCAACCATTATAAATATATGCCTATTGCCAAACACCCAAATTTTGGTCATATAACCATGGACATGCTGCATTAATCATAACTGCCAAAACTGGTCATAAGGCACCTTTTTCAGTGCCATTGTATCTTCAAATAGGTGCTAAACAAATGGTTATAAGTCAAAGACTACCTGCATAAGCTTTAATCATATTTTACATTTTCATGAATTTCAGCCTATGTTTGGTATATCTTAGATATAAGTTATAGATATAATGTTATCCTGTTCCAAGTAATAATTAAAATATTTAAATGTAATAAAATCTGTATGGCTCATGAAGAATGCCTAAGAATAGTCTAATTTTAACAATAAGATAAATACTGTTATTTCTACATATGAATGTTCAAATATATAAATCCTTCAAAGTTTTCTAGTTCACATTTCTCAAATTATATCTTGATACTTTCACAAAGCCTTGCTACAATCTCAGTATGTTCAGTTCAACAGTATAACTAAGCCTCTTCCAGGTCAATTTAATCAATTTAGCAAGGTTTGTTCTGAATAAATCCATGTTGTCTACTAAGCTCTCTTCAAGTAAAAAAAAATAAATACAGAATTTTTAAAAAATCTATTATTAAAATATACTGTACTTTGAACAAGCAACAAAGTAAAATTTTATGATATAAATTACCAAGTCTGTATTTTTGTCATTTAGGCAAAGATGCAACACAGTATATTTCTAAAAAGAGGAGGATAAACCAATTCTAGTAACATTTAATAATTAACTATGTATCTTTAAAGTAACTATTCAATCTAACTGAAAATGACTGTTTGATGACAAGTGCTTTGGTATACGGTTCTAGCATATAAAATAAGATTGACTATTTGAAACTTTTCTTCGCATATAAGGAGGAATTGAAATCATACATTATTGTTCAATTTAAGATTTCAGATATGGTATGTTCCTGTATCACCAATTTTGCAATTCAGTTGTTTGAATTAATTATGCAATGCATTGTCTTCTTTTTTGAAATTACCTGGAATTTTTATGAATAATCTTCCCTATGATTTCCAACACTTAATAGTTTCATCAAAATGGGACTATTACATGATATGGTCCCAGAACTGTAATGGTTCCAGATCATAGAGATATCTTTGTTTATTGTACTCCTATCTGGATTCTAAATCGTACTGACCAATTATTTGATCATATTTTTTCTTCCATTCTCAACTATATTTAATATCAATTTATGGAATGTAAATCAAGAGTTCAAATATCAAATTATTATTTTTCCCTTCACACTTTTTTTTCTGTTATGAACAGATCTCACACTCTCTTGATCAGGATTGATTTAGGAAGCTTCATCTGCCACCTTTCTTCAGATAGAACTCATTTTGTTCCAAATTAGAGAAAACTATTTTACATAATGGTATACTGCAGGTATTAATCAAGGACCAGTCATTTGGTGTGTTTTTTCCCTTCCTCCTGTCTTCATTCATTTTCAATTCATCTACAATTATTTTTCTGGAAGTCCTATTTTTCTTAATGCACTTTTTAAATGTTTTAGTATTTTCTCAAGAGGTATTTCTAAAACATCTTCCTTGAGGGGAAAAAATATAATTTAAATCTCTCTGCATCCACAAGATCAATTGCAGAAGATGTTACTCTTCAAAAATCTGAGGTAATAAATCTATGGCAATTTCAATCCCTACATTCAAATACAATGAGATTTCTCAGTAAACATGAGTGGAATTGCTCTACAATTCTGAAACTATAACAATTCCTACATTAAGAATTTGGAATTAGTCAATCATAATTCTTGTGTTCATTTGACATAGATCTTTACAACATGTCTTTGCCCTGATTCATACACCACACTAAACAATAATATGGCTTTGCTTGATTCTAGTTTAGGATGCTGTGAAGGCAGTTTTGATGTAATCCTTGGTTTATGACTCTTTATTGACCGTCTGAAGTTACAACAGTGCTGAAAAAAGTGACTTATGATTGGTACACTTATGGCCATCCCCATGGTGACGATTGAGGTTTGGGTTCTTGGCAATTGACATAAATTTATGGAAGCTGCAGTGTCCTGGGGCCACATGACTGCCATTTGTAACCTTCCCAGCTGGCTTCCGGTAAGCAAATTGAATGGGGAAAGCCAGATTCACTGAATGACCATCTGATTCACTTAACTACAGTGATTCATTTCATGACCGCAGCAAAAAAAAAAAAAAAGTTGTAAAACCAGGTATGAGTCAGTTAACAATTGTTTAGAAATGGAAATTCTGGTCCCAATTGTATTCTTAAGTCGAGAACTGCCAGTATATGCTAAAGCACGCTTAAGTACTATAGCTTTTTGTGATTTAGGAATGTAGACTGTGAACAGATATGGTTTGAGCAACAGGCCATTTCTTTGTAACTGCCAGTATGTAATAAGAAATAATACTCTTCTACAATTATGATATTTTGAAACTACCTGCTGTGCATTGTCAAAAATGTATCCCTGCAGCAATTGTATAGTATCTTTCCACACCAAGGATATTCAACTATCTTTTAGACTACAAGCATTTTTACCTTTGTCTTGCACTTCTTTTGAAAACCGTTCCCTTTCAATAGCTGATTCCCGTTCTATCCGTTCAATTTCAGCCAATGCATCCAATTCTACTTCATCATATGGCGTAATAGTCCCGTGCTGTGAAACCTGTGGATGTGTCTGTACCAAAGGATTTTGAGGTTGTTTTGCAGAAACTGAAGTGTTCGGTTGTAAAACAGGCACTTGTTGCGCCTGGAGGAATGCTGTTTGTTCATGCTGTGGTAAACACTGAGCAGCATTTAGAGGCCTATTAATATCCTGTGGAGTAACTGGTGTTTTAGATGTCTGTCCTGGATACTGCACATTAAAAGAAATATCCCCTTCCGATGCATTACTGTTTTCCAAACCAGAAAGCATGTCATCTTGCTGGTCCATATCTGAAGATCTTATACGACTGAGTCTTAATGTAAGTTTAGTCGAGTCCTTGGATGGAGAACTAATAATATCATACATTGCAGCTTTTTCAGTCTGGTCTTTTTCATCCTTGACTAATTTCATTTTCTTTTGTTTCTTTTGCTTTCTTTCTGGAGAATCTAACAATATGTCTGGGGGAACATCTCTAGGTGATGAATAAGGTGGAGGTTGAGATGGAAGTATTAAAGGTGGTCTTGATCCTAGAACAATAATTTAGAAAAACTGAGTAGTTATGTAGATTCATATTTTCATGAGAGCACACACAATGTAATCACCTTTATTAACAATTCATATTAATACATATATCCGTATTTACAAAATAAAAAAAATGAGTTCTGAAAATAACCACTACAACAAAATCTATGCCTACCAATCTGGCAATCCACATCTAGCAGAAGAGTCATTCTAAAAAAAATGCAATACTTTTGATGTAATACATTCACATTTCAATTCAAGATATGAGCTATTAGAAACAAATATTAAACAAAAATCAGCCAATGCAAGGTTAGCCCTGAAATGGTTAGTCACACACTATAGTGATGAAAGCACAAATATAGACAATAAAACTCTATTACAATATACACACATAACATCAAACATAAAAAGCTTTCACATTTTATACACAGGAAAATAATTTTAATGGCTAGCAGATTACGTGCCTTTGCTTTTTTTAGTGATTAACTGAAATCATTTGTACATACAAATTGTTGCATATTTACATACTTGACAGTAGTTGCCATAACATTATGTACATTATGTTGTTGTTTATAAGCATCACATCCTCTCCAATGTTCAGACAATGTATTTCAAGGGAATAAGCAAAGTAGATTTCCTATCACATCTTTTAATAAAACAAATGCATTTCTTTTCTCTGACAAACTTTTACCTTATTTTTGTCTCAACAAAATACTGGAATATCATCTAGAATCCATTAAACAATTCAAGTGGGGATAAAATTCATAAATAAAATTTAAAAACAATTATTCAAATTGTTATTTGCCAACTAAAATATTTAGCTTTTTTAGTTATGTCTTCCTGTTCTTCAGAAATAAGGTAGGAACAGATTGCTAATTTATATGATGCTGTTGTGTTTTCAACTAGCATCACAGATATGAAAATTTAAGATTGATTTAAAACATCATAGTCTGTGAAGCAATTGGAAGCACTACTTAATAATATTATTTTATATTATATTATATTCAAGTACACTTGAAAAACAAAATCTACATATAACACAGAGCATGTATTTGTCACCTTCATTTTTATAGTTTAATATATAAGCAATTGTATAGTAGAGTATTTATTTCTTCCTTGTCCAAAGCAATCACTCCAGCATGTGATACGGAGTTCACAACATGTTTTCAGGATCCCAGATAAAGTACAAAATAAATTGTGAACAATCTCTTATAAAAAGTATCATAAGAAACATTATGTACTCTTGAACTTTAGAAGCTGGAAGTTTCATTTTTCATTTATTTATTTATTTTGCATTAAAAATGAATTACCTACAGAACACAGTATTAATTAGAATATTAGGTATTCTTTAGAGAATAAAAAAGAATATGCAATTTATGTTAACAGCACTAAAGCATTTGCATATGCATTCATCTCAAATTCCTAATGAAAACTTTCCTGAAAATAAATTATGCCACTAAGCAAACTGCATAAAAGGACTGTGGAATTGCTCTTCTACATTTTTTCAAAGCAAGCTTCTAATAAATCTTCTTTGAGTACAGTTATTCTGGACAAGATTTCAGTTACATTGACCATTTACTTCCAACTAGCTTTGAGATATTACAAAATAGAAATCAGCAAGGGAAATACTGAACCTGACGCTCTGATATATGCAATCTTTTGAAAAATATTTTGCAAATAAATACAGCTAAAATATACAGGAAGACAAGCATACAGACTATAGCTCTATCTAGATTCAAAAACACATTTTTTCAAATATTTTATCGGGTAGCTTGATCCACCTGAAAATTTCCTTGATTGATTATCTTTAAAAAAGAACCCTAATGCGAATAAGAGGTCTTTTAATTATATCTGTTTTGCTTCTTAAGCCTCACCTTCAGGTTCAACTTGAACAAGTGGTTCATATGCAACTTGAATAAGTAGCTGTTTGATTAGTATCAGCAATTTTCAGGTTGCTCTATTAGAATGTTCATCAAGAGATGCTTTGCTATTCCAATGGTAAATCTATTATTCCATTTTGTTACTTCTTTTCCCAACCAGGAGTTGGTGGATTAAACAAACATTAATTTATCTTTTCTTAATTGGATCCTTATAGCCTTTCCTTCCATTAAAGTAAATGTTCAACTGTTTTTACAGGTGTGTCAATTTCACTCTAATGCACAATACATTGTATGTTTGATACCTTAGTACATAGTTAGGAAATCCTAGAAAATACATTGTTCCAGCTCGTGAGCTGTCTTATTGAGCCTTAATTCTCCCCCCCCCCTTTAAATTCCCAAACCCAAATTCCTCCTTTTCACAAAAGTTATCCTATTGTTTGTTTATTATGATTTAAAAAACAACAACATTTTTATTCATTAATACTATTCTTAGTTATTGAACTCCAGTCCATAGTTGATTTTTTAAATAAATTCACTAACAATTTTATCCAAAATAGAATGGTTTGTAGAAATCTATAAAGTTCAGCAATTCAGAGATTTCACAGCATGCAAATCTTAAAACACTTTTACAGGTTTAATGAACTACAAATCTATTCAAAGCCGTTACTTTAGGTTTGACAACAAAAGGATCTAAAAGAAGGACATACAGTTGTAACATAATTAATTTGAATGCATAAATAAATAAATAAATCATTTTGTACTGAAATATTAGAGCAAGGTAATATTTTATAAATTAAACTTCACAAGTGAAACTGACAAATATTTAAAATTTGGCCTGATGCCGCATACTGTATATAATCAATTCAGTCTTTTAAGTATTAAATGTTCTCTTCTCCATTAAATAGAAACAAGTTGTAAGTTACAAACGAAAGTTCAACATATTTACCCCCACAAACATTTTTATATCTTTATACATAAGCTGCCCTCAATAAATTTCTCTCACTTCCTGGAAGAGGACAAAGGAAAATAAACTCAAATTTGAGAAACTGATCATATGATCATATTCTACTGTATAAATACTCATGTTATTTTTTGTATTTATCAGTAATTAATCTACCATAATGTAGATTAATGTACCCTAATTGCTCTGTGGCAATGAATATTAAAAGAGTAAATACTTACCTGTAGCAAGTTATCAAAATTTGTACCAGAATCTTGGGCTTTTCTTAAAATCATGAGGACTTTTAGAATGAATACAAAAGTTCTAATACACAAAATCCTAATATACCAAAAATAAGGGTTTTTTTGCTCAGCTTATATATTTCTGAGCAACAAAAGCATACTTCTGGTTTAACAAGATGGAGATAAATAGAATGGACATGAATCATTTTTGAAGGCTCTAAGAAAAGATCAGTTACTATTCAAAAAGTAAATAGTCATCCTTTCTGAAATGATATTTCTTATAAAGTAAGTGCAGTACTAATGTTAGTTCTGGCATTTATTACAGAAAAGAATAAAAAAATCTAATGTGTCAAACAGAATCAGTATGCTTAAATAGAAAATTCACCAAAAAAATCACAAAAATGTCTACCATTCTATAACTAATTAAAATAATTAATTTAGCAGTGATTAATATCACTTCCACTAACCTTTTGATACCAATGGTTAATAGGTATACAAATACCACCCAAAAACATATTAATGGAAAAATACTTAAAATGTAATATAAGCTAAGAATTTGTTGAGCTATTGAATGTTTAAATATCATACTTTTTTAATTCATAAAAAATGATATAAAAATCTGAATGTTCTCTAAATATTTAATGAACACAATAAAGTAAGCCTAGTCAATGAACATTCTTTCAGACCACCCAAGAAGAGTTTTCTAGATGAAGTAGATGAATGATCAAGATAACTCCCCTTTTACTTTTGTCCTGTAATTACTATTGTCAGCTTAGCATGTATTAAAGTGAAAATCAAAGCCAAAGTGAATAGGTGTATATTTTTAAATATGTATATAATTAATTCTCCAGTTGAAAATACCTTTCCTCTAAAGTAGAACTAGCTTGCACAATTGATCTTCCTCACAGGAATAACATGTTTATTTAGAGATCCATTTAGTTTGAAGGCTGACACAAGTCTTTACAAATCATGCTATATTTGTTGTCATCTGCTATTGTAATAAAGAAAATAAATATCTGCTATTGTTAATAAAATTTAATTAGAAAGAATTAAGATAGTATTATGATATTAATTATTAACTATTGACATAAAAGTTTCATCCATAAAATCAACAACATCAGAAGTCCATTTTTTTAGAACAAGGATGGGCAATCTTTCAGTGATCAGGGGCACACAGTTTTTTTTTAAAGATATTTTTTGGTTTTTAAATACTACATTTGCTGAATAGTGACATTATGACTTCAGAGAAAGGCAGAACAAAGATCTGCTGAGGGGGTTGATTTTCATCTCTCTATAACACCTATAAGTGATGGAACGGTTTGAAACTTTGAAAGGCAATTGAATCAAATCATTCCTTTCAAATGATTCAGTGCTTCAAATCTTGAAAATTGCATATGTGAAGACAAACTTTTTATCAAATTAACTGTTCAAATCAAATAGACTCAATAGTCAAAGTAAACTGACTGTTCAGTTTCTTAAATAGATTATATTGATTCATTAGATCAGGGTTGTCAAAATCTCGGCCCATGGGCCAGATGTGTCATATGCTGTCCATGCCCACGCCCAATTGAGTAAAAGGGGGAAAGGTCCTGATACATCATGTGATGACACCATGATGACATGAGTTTGACACCCCTGCATTAGATTATGGGTATTCAATATTTTAGCTTGCCCGGGCTATACTGAGTGAAGAGGAACTGTCTTGGGCCTCATATAAAATATATAATATACTGAAGTTAATGATCAAATTATTTGAGTAAGATTGTATGTGGTTCATATACTTTGAGCAAGCAATTAGAACTATGATTTTAAACTGGAATTTTTTTCTTCACTTATACAATAATCCCCACTTCTAATATTGTTGTAGTATTCAACTCCATAAAGAACCAAATATAGCCACAAAGTAGCCTTTCAGAACCTCAATGAAAAATGAATGATTGGAATTACAAAACAATGGAAAAAGTATATTTTGCTAGGTTGTTCAAAATTATAAATATATTCAAATTTCAAATGGCACTGCAATTAAGAGTATGAAATTTTACTTTCTCTTATAGACAAAAGGGAATTTGTACCTTTATTTTCAAATATTTTAATTTTAAAATTCCCATTTTTCAAAATTAATGCTGAATTTAAATATTCGTAATAATTTTACATTTCAGAAGAACAATTCTTCTTAAATAACCAGATATTTATCTCTGTCAAGGATCGCTTATAGATCCAAATCCAAAAGGTGATGCCAACACTTAATTCTTAAGGAGATAAAAAGTGAACAGTAGTTAATTTCACTGCCATTTGACAATATCATATTTTGTTTTGTATTGGCCCATCTAATATCTTTGTCATAGTCTTATCATGGGGAGGGGCAATACCCTGCCCAAACAAGACTGCGCATCCCTGAAAATATCAAGTATCTTCTTTATATGAATTTTTAGAAGAGTAAAACAAGAAGAATACAAAACTATAAAAGTACCTTTTGGAGTTCCATCACTTCCAGCGGGAGAACATACTGACTGTGGTGATCTCAAGGAAAATGATGCAGTGTTCCTTATTGAAGAATCACCATCCTATGATAATTAGAAATGAACAACTTTTAAAATTATTATTTAAACAATCATTTATAATATTTGTAAATATCTCAGCATACTTTATTTACAACTGTTGCTACTAAAATTAAGACTTTTCTAGGCAGCCATGAAACCTTCTGATAGATCTTTCTTGGCAGGGGATGGGAATGCTACTAAGGAGCTGTCCTTAATTCTTAGTAGATGATTCACATGGCTGAAAACCATGTGAAGATCAAACAAATTGCTCTGTGGAGAAGTTTTTGGCAAAGCTAGCAATTTTAATCTAATGTAGAACTAGAAATACATATACATAAAAGAAAGGTTTTAACAGACAACTCATCTACCACTTGAGATACTTCAGTGAAAACAGAAAATATTAGCCCATATTACTTATACACACAGTTCACAGAATTTTGTGCATTTTTTTCCTGCATTCCCTTTTGTATCATCCAAAGATTGAAACAGATATTAGTGATAATTTGGGACTATAGTAAGTAAAGTACCACGGAAAGGTTTAAACAAAACTTTTACATAGGACATTTGATGAGGCATAACAAAATCAATTATAAGTTGCCTCACAATGAAAATAAAAGTGTGCATAAACATTCCTGAACATGCACAGGGAAATAAGAATTCAGGTTATCATACAGTGGAATGTTTACAATTAAATAATATAGGAACACAGAAACATCAGACTAAGATTGATTATTTTGTTGGAATACAATGCTTAATAGGATAAGTAGCAGAAGTGACATCACTTTTAGTCAACTAATTTATAAAATGGGACACAGAACAAAAGCATAAAGATAAAACTGATCTTAAATTAATAATACAAGTACCGAAACAAAGACATAATTAATTCTGAAAATAATTCTTTCTTGTTTATAACACTTACCTAATGATTAACCTTATTAAGAGGTAAAAAACTAAAGGCTAACATAAATATCTCTTACTTCGCTGCTTATTCTGTGCACCATGTGTAGGTAGTCTTCACTAGAGCCATGCCTGGTGTTATCAGGATGGTGATTGGTTGAACTGCCCAACTGACTTGTAATCTTATTTTCGTTTATATTCCTCATCCCACCTGAAACAATAGGGCTGGATACTGAAGCTGAAAGTAAGATTATACAAACACATATATAAGCATTTTCTAACAACTGTGCAAGCACATTACATATCTTGCATTAGACCTCACTGTTTTTTTAATGGTTTCCACTCTACCTTACAGGCCTGCCTGATTTCCATTCAACTCCTTACATGACAATTCAACTCCTTATATGAAAGCCAGGGGTGAGATCCTACTGATTTAACAACCGGTTTGCTTCACGCACACAGTTTTCTAATGCTTGCTGTGCATGTGCAGTTTTGAGAATTGAGGAAGGGAAGGAGGAAGAGCAATACTTATGAAATTTGGGTAAATTACCCAAAAGTGGATAAAAATGGTTTTACTTTGGGTAACAATACACAAAACCATTACCCATCACAACACAGACCTTTAAACTGACTTAAAGTTTGCAGTGTTAAAATATATCTGAAAAACTCTAAGATGAAAATCAAGGAAATTACCAATGATGATTTGTTGAAATGACATAAAGATCAATGAAACTGTTTTTATAATACAGATAATCCTTGAGTTACAACTATTCATTCAGTGACTATTTGAAGTTATGAAAGTGCTGAAGGAAAGTGCAAAGTTATGAACCTGTCCTTGAAGTGATAAGACTTTCTGATAAGCAATTTTGGGTGATGAAGGAGAAAATTTGGGAAGCAGTGATGTAATTTGCTAAGGCACTGGGCAAGACACTGGGAGTCACCAAGTTCTACCTTAAGCATAAGGTCAGCTTCAGCTAGTCACTCTCTCAGACCTAGCAAGACAACAGCAGGCCATTCCAAAAAGCAATCATCATGATCATCATCCAGTCTAAATTTCTAGCTGACAGTGCAACTAACTATGATATAATTAAAACTGAAACAGCTTACATTCTGCAATTATTTTAACACCATCAAATAACATGTTTATCCTTGGGAAGAAATTGATAGGTGGATAAAAATGCCAAATCTAGTCTAAACTTCTGGCTGACTGTGCGACCAACAATAATGTCAGCCATAATCTGAACATATCCTTTCCAACCCTGTAATAGAAATAGCACACTACACTGAAAGAAAACATCTGGGAAGGAAGAAATGGAAACAACTATCAGGTTAGACATCTTCATTGCCCAAGATGGGACAGTGAAAATTGTATTGTTTTTGAGTCAGGATTCCCATTTTAATAATCTGCCATGGACTGCATGACAGCACTGAATAAGGTAGGTGCTAAAGTGAGCATAGCACATAATCTGTTACTTCTCTCACACAAACTCCAATTCTTTAACAATTGGTACTATTAAAAACTATTAACTTAATCAAGGCATTATTCCTTTAACCAAGTGCATATGGAACAATTTAGCATGTTCTGAAAAGAAGACAAATACCTTGTTGCATCTGTGGGTGAGGCGTGTAACTTGGAGGATGTGAATATGGCAAATATCCTGCAGGGCTCTGAGGAGCATATGGACTAGGCACTGGACTGTTTTGTGGTGCCATGAATCTATTACCAGAACTTGACTGTGGTGGCACAAATCGACTGCAAATAAAATCCAAAGAAATATTGTAAGAGGGCCAATATAAACATAATGTCTCCCTAATTATTTAATTACTGTATTACTTTTTTATTTATTAAATTTCCACACTGGCCAACTCACCTAAGTGACTCTGGGCAGTTTATAACAAAATAATATAAGCAGATGAATAAAAATTAGATTAAAGACAGTGTTAAGAACAAAATTAAAACTTATAAGATAAAAGTGGAATTTAAAACTTCAAAAAGGTAAAAAGTTGATAAGGCAGATAGAGTACCCACAAGTCACCAATCATTTCCTGAGTTACATCATACTTAGACCTCCTTGTTGATGGGAAGAGTCAGGTCTTTACACTCTTCCGGGAAACCTGAAGAGTAAAGGCTGGCCTCATCTCGGAGGATAAAATATTTCAAAGCAAGGGCAATAGCAGAGAAGGTTCTTCTTCTAGATCAGTGATGGCGAACCTTTTTTGGCTCGCGTGCCACAAGTGGGGGGAGCGCAGGGGGGTCGAGTGCGGGAGTGCCGCACCCATAATGCAACGCGTGACCCCCCCAGTGCGCATGCACGCACAACGCGCAACCCCCCCATTTTTACATGTTTTTTTGCCCTCCCCAGGCTCCAGGGGCTTTATAGGAGCTTGGGGAGGGCAAAAAGAGCCTCCCCCGACCCCCCGGAGGCTTCAGGGACTGTCCGGAGGCTTCCCTGAAGCCTTCGGAACGCTTAAAACCACCCTCCGAGCAAACCGGAAGTCACTTCCGGTTTGCTCGGAGGGTGGTTTTAAGCGTTCCGAAGGCTTCAGGGACGGTCCCTGAAGCCTCCAGGGGGTGGGGGAGGCTCTTTTCGCCCTCCCCAGGCTCCTATAAAGCCTCTGGAGCCTGGGGAAGGCGAAAAATAGCTTTTAAAAAGGTGAACTCAGCTGGCCAGCGCGCGCATGCGCGCTGGCCAGCTGACAGGGCAGTGCCTCGCGTGCCCTGACAAATGGCTCCGCGTGCCACTTGTGGCACGCGTACCATAGGTTCGCCATCACGGTTCTAGATCCTGCCAGTTGAAATACTTCAACGAAATACAGAGCACACTTTCCCTGCTTGACCCGGTGGCATAGGTCAACATAACTGGGAATATTAATTTGAATTTGGAATAGCAAAAAGCTTTTCCAGATCATAGAATACTGATCAGCAAAAGCAGACAAAAAGTGCATTAAAATATCAAGTACTGAATTCATTATTTAGGATTAATTTTGTTGTCTCCAAACAAGGGGGATACCAGTTCAGAGTTTTTATTATATGAAAATTCTTTTTCAAGAACATATAGTATTTAACCTTAAATTTTATGACATATTCTATCTTTAAACATCATATTTCAATTGTACTGTTATAATTTAACAACATACATAAAACTGTATCATAAAGAGTCATTGCTTTGTAGTTCTGTAACTCTTCTTGATTCTTTGAATCTAAAGAATTGTGCTTGGTTCCTTGGATCCAAGCCACCATTTATCAATATTCTCATCCTTGGTAAATCAGTCAAATGATATGAACAGAGAACTAAACAACAAAGCAATTTAGTGATAGATATATGTAGCATTTTAGTTTGTCAGTTTATAAGATCACACTGTTGCACCATAATAATCAGCACACTTCAGAACAGAATGTAAAATAGGGAATCTAGTGTCTATATGAATCCAAATTTACTTACTTAAAAAGTATTCACTAATATTTATTATGAACACTTCTGGAGTGTAGAAAAAACAGGAATAGCTAAATTTTTAAGGCAGAAATTTTCTGTCTAGAAAACTACATTTCTGCATGATCATGAACTGCATTAACTAATCCTTTTTCTAAAACTTTCAACTCTATTCTGGTTTCTCTTCAAATTGCCTAGATCTTTTACTAGCAAATGCATTTATATAACTGTAATAACATGTTACAAATGTTTGTCATTGATAAATCAATCTGACATGCAAATTTTACAGACTGAATGGAGAAAGTAATAAGATCCCAATGTCTGAAGATTGGGGAACTATCTTAATGTGAGTTTATAAATTTAAGTAACTAACAGAGCCTACTTTATTTTTTAAAAGATCAGCTTAGGATCTTATTGAATTTTGTAAAGGAAAAAGTATATAAACCACTTTGTTCTTTGTGATCCAATGAAGGCATACTTCAAAAACATATTTTTTGAAATATCCTACAGTTATTATATTCTGAGAATAATCATGTTAATCATTTAACTTTCATACTAATAATTTTGGACATTCATTTTTAATTACATGCCTATCACAGAGAAACTAACAGCTGAACAACAGATTCTCTGTGCCACCATTATTACTAAGAGATTAGTCTTTCAACATTTAAAAGATAAAATGTATGGTTCCAATTATTGAGGGGTTTGAAGGCCTGGTATCACATATGTTTTATTAACAGTTTACTTATAGATATAGATTATGTATGGACAATCACAAAGAAATCTGATAATCCTTTATTGATATTATTGTATAATTTTATATTTATATTGTATATATTGTATAAATCCTCAATGCATATTTGCGTGTTTGTGTGTATAAGAAGGTTTCTATCTCTAAACAATTATGATTTAATTATATTGTATTGCTAAAAGTATTTAAGGTCCATCCCAATTATTGTATCATGGTTTCAGTGAAGTATTAAATCAACTCAAAACAAAACAAAACAAAATAAATATTTTTGTTACAGACTGAAAGAATCACACTTCAAAATCTGAAAAGATGATATATACCTTGAAGGACTATGAGAGATAGTGGTTTGCTGATAATTGGAAGATGCAGGACTACCATGCATGGAATTCTGAGAAAGTTTGTACTGTGGCATCATCATTCCTATAAAAAAAAGAAGATTGTTCTGAATTATCTCCCTGTTAGCTTTATAACATAATTTAAAAATAATAATTATGCAAAAAGGTATGGGCAGCACATACAACCACTGTAGAGCAAATTCTTATGAATGTAAAGGTTCATACACATATAATTCTAGCATGACTCATTTTTAACAATATATATCTTTCCTCTAGGATATTCATAGTATACTAGCACAATTTTGGAAGACACTTCTTAAAATCCTTTATTGCAAATAGGAGGGACTTATAGTGACACCAGTAGATTAATTGTGATTAGTTGTCCATTTAAATTTATTTTATACATACATACACACACACACACAGAGTCATTGTGTGTTTTTGTACATACCCATACACACTCAACTTAAAGAAAGAAAATAAAAACTAATAGAAATTAAAATAGGGTGAAAAAAGAAAAAGAAAACAAAGAATTAAAAGAAAAAGAAAAGGCGACATAGTCTTTGATTTTTTTAAAGCAGTTTAAGAACAATTATAAATGTATGTATTGCTCTATGGTCATAACTATTTTTGGTATAATCTATTTGGTCTAATCATCAAAACCATAACTCATAAGTTCAAGTTCCTCTGTTTCTTGAGGGGGGGGGGAATCTATAAGGTAATTCCAGCAATATGTATAGATATTGTATTTTCCATTTCTCATTGCGAGTAGTACTCAATCTTTCCATCTCTGTGCTTTCCATTTAGTTTTCACAATCAATCATAGTTAAATATGATGTCCAACACAATCTATCCATATACTATTAAAACTCTCATGTCTGTAATCTTTAACAGGATGAAACGATATAGCACCGAGCAAAACATTATGAACCGGGGTACTTCAAATTGGCTAACATCCATTTGAAATACCTTACCCAAAAACTGGGGATTCCCATTGAATTAAAAAAATTTATAAAATATATAGACGTAAAAATTATCAGAAAGCATTCTATGATATAATATAAAATACCACAAAATATTTGGTGTGGATAACTCCTAATGTTCAATATGGGTTACCTTCAAGGCAGACACATCTCTGAATATCTCCCTGAATTTTTAGGAACTCTTCCAGTGAAGGCAGTACATTAGAAGCTCTGCAATTGTTGAAGGCGTTTGTTTAAATGTATATTTCAACATGTACTGTGTTTCCCTGAAAATAAGACAGGGTCTTATTTTCTTTTTACCCACAAAATATGGCTTGGGCCTTATTATGAGGGGAAGGTTTATTGTTTTGGGGTTGCCGGGCGGCTGCTCTCTTACAAGCGGGCTCCCAAAGAAGCCTCAGAGGCGAATGGCTGTGTTGTGCTGTCGCAGCAGCGCAACATAACAGCCATGAAGCAACCACGCTCACGAGTAGCCATCCAGCAAACCCCCTTTCCAGCCGGGCACAGCGCCATTCACTGACCTAGGGGTATTGCCAAGCCGCATGAGTGCCTGTTCGCTGCCGCCAAGCCTTCGCGGCTTGGCACCTTCGAAATGCCAGTGAATGGCGCTCTGCACGGCTGGAGAGGGGGATTACGCAAGCGGATGCTCCGGTACCACTCGCGTGCCTCCCAGCCACACAATGCCCTGGCCCAGCTCTTTCTGCAGAGCCAGGGCATCTACGCTGCCGCCACATGGCTTTTCGGCAGCTTCCAAACCAAGTCTTCCGGCAGTGGCTGCTCTGGGCGTATGCTCTATGGTTGTACGCTCTGCCGGCAGCTGGCCCACAACTATAGAGCGTACGCCCAGAGCGGCCACTACCAGAAGACTCGGTTTGGAAGCCGCCGAAAAAGCCATGCAGTGGCGGCGGCAGCGAAGATGCCCTGGCTCTGCAGAGAGAGCTGGGCCAGGGCATCGTGAGGCTGGGAGGCACGTGAGCGAGAGCCTCTCGTGTAACCCCCCTCTCCAGCCATGCAGAGCGCCTTTCACTGGCATTTCAAAGGAGCCAAGCCATGGGAGCCGGGCGGCAGTGAACAGGCGCTCACGCGGCTTGGCGATACTTCTAAGTCAGTGAATGGCGCTGTGCCTGGCTGGAAAGGGGGTTTGCCGGATGGCTGCTCATGAGCGTGGTCGCTTCATGGCGGTTGTGTTGCACTGCTGCGACAGTGCAACACAACCATTCGCCCATGAGGCTGCGCCCGGCTCTTTGGGAGCCTGCTCGCAAGAGAGCAGGCACCCGGCAACCCCCCTCTTCAGCTGGGCACAGCGCTGCTCACCAACCTAGCGGTATCCCAAAGGCGCCAAGCAACGTGATCACCTTTGCCTCCCCCCCCCCGGTTCCTGCGGCTTGGCACCTTTGGAATACCGCTAGGTTGATGAGCCGCACTCTGCCTGGCCAAAGGTGGGGTTTTTTTCCAGGGGGCTTATTTGCAGGGGGGGACTTATATTTTTGCCCACCAGAAAAAAGTGGCCTGGCCTTATTATCAGGACATATAGTCTTTTCGGGAAAATACGGTAAGACCATGCCAAAGCAACTTTTTCTAGGAGTACTGCACTTGCTTGAAAGGGATTATTATTCTGTTATTAGTGTGAATAAGGTTTTTTTCCAAAATCCTAGGCTTAAATGGCTAGAATACACATCTCATATTGAAAACAAAATAAATCAACACATTTGAAATTACACCTAAAATCCATTTGTGCTGTCACACTAGAAAGTTAACAAAGTTGTTTCTCATTTTCTTTAGAAAATATAGTGAAGTTAATAAAAACTCTCACCACTTTGTACCCCGTATCTGTTCTGCATGCTTTTTTCCCTGAAAACATTAGGATTCCTTGCCAGGACAGCCTGCAGCAAGACTGGTATATCTCCCTCTGGATCATCACTGCCAAGGTTATCTTTCAATTCTCTGATGTAAGATACAGAAAACAAAAGTTATAGGAATCCATGAGTATATTGTCCAGCATGCAAGCTATTAATTAGGACACCCATAAAAATTTTCTGAGATGGAAATGGTTTCTTCTCCTTCATGATCTGTAGCATAAAATAAATATACAGGAGCCTGGAATTTTGGTCACAAATAGTTGCAGTTATAAATTGGGGCGTTATGAAACCAGACTTGGTTTTGTGGCCATTTTTACCACAGTGGTAAAATAAATCCACAGAGTCATTAAGTGAATTATGTGGTAGTTAAGCAAATCAATTCTCCCACATTAGTGATTTTTGTTGGAAACTAACAAAAAAAAAAAAAAAGCAAATTTTGAACATGTGACCACAAAACACTGCAACTGTCATAAATGCGAGCTGATGGCCTAGCAACAAAATAAGTTATAACTTTGAGGACAGATCATAAGTAATTTACTTTAAGTCATACAGTAACTTTGAATGATCATAAACTGAGAACTGCCTATATTTAAATTCTCTGCAATACAGCACAGTTGTTTTCATCTTAATACAATAGGCTCTCAAACTTGAAGCAACAATCTCACCATTATTAACTCTCCTGTTAATTAAAACACTTGATCAAGAAATAACATGGCTCCTCTTAATTTTGCATTGTTCTAAAAATGTGTTTAAAATAGCATGTAATGACACACTTCTATAAGATAAACATTGACTAATTTGTTTAACAATGTAATTTCACAATTTTTAAAAGAGCAATGAACTTTCAGTGACTTATTTAAGATTCTACTTATATATTTTTTCAACTAAATAACAATATTTACAAAGATTGTATTTCATTTTAAACTAAAAGGAAGATTGACTGCCAATATTTTGGTGGTTTTTAATACACTGATTGTATTATATTTCTGCATCAGTCTTAACCAATGGGAATTTATGTATTCAGTTATTATGCTTTGAATAGTACTTACATAGGCCATGTTTAGGGGGAAAACACCTCTGGCTATTGACAATTAAACAGTGAGGTTCTACAGCAGCAATGACAAATGGCTCCGCGTGCCATAGGTTTGCCATCGCGGTTCTACAGAGTTCCATTTGTTTTTCATTACTGTTTAATATCTATATAAAGCTCTTGGGGGAGTAGTAAGATGCTGGAATTAAGGTATGATAATAATTGATGCTACTCATCTCTATACATTAACATCATCTGAATCAGAGCCCTTTGACAGGTGTCTGAATGCTATAGTGGCCTGGATGAGGCTCCAAAAAACATAAGGTAGGACTGCAGAGAGACATGCAGAGAAGATTTTATCCAGTTATTATGAATACTGTTCTTTCTGGACAGCTTTATTCTTCCTTCAAAGGATAGGTGTTCAATCTGTATTGATCCCAAATCAGGGATGGCAATATTTTTGGCTTAGGGGACAGGTAAAAGTTTGGTGTGGTTTTTTTTTTTGGGGGGGGGGGAGTTACGCTCAGATTCTGAAGTCTCCAAAAGATGTAGGTGAGATACAGTTGTTGCCTAGAAACTCAGAAAACCCATGCTTAGCATGTAGCTGATAAGAACTTGACCTTGTCTGTCTATCTGTCATCTGTCTGTCTGTCTATCTATCATCTATCTATCTATCTATCTATCTATCTATCTATCTATCTATCTATCATCATCTACCTACCTACCTACCTACCTACCTACCTACCTACCTACCTACATACATTTAACCTCCTAAAGCTATTGTTATCAATAGACATAATTACAAGGTAAAGGTAAAGGTTCTTCTCGCACATACGTGCTAGTCATTCCTGACTCTAGGGGGCGGTGCTCATCTCAGTTTCAAAGTCAAAGAGCCAGCGCTGTCCAAAGACATCTCCGTGGTCATGTGGCCAGCATGACTAAATGCCAAAGGCGCAAGGAATCTTCCCACCAAAGGTAGTTCCTATTTTTCTACTTGCCTTTTTACATGTTTTCGAACTGCTAGGTTGACAGAAGCTGGGATAAGTAACAGGAGCTCACTCTGTTATGCAGCACTAGGGATTCGAACTGCCGAACTGCCAACCTTTCTGATTGACAAGCTTAGTGTCTTAGCCACTGAGCCACCACACCCCTTAATCCTTACAAAGAACATGGTAATTCCTGAATATAAAGATTGGTTAACTTCAGATTTTGATTACTGTAATATTCTTTTATAATACTTCTGTCTTTGAAATTGGTCCAAAAGCTAACTCTGGTGCAAAATCCCCCATCTAATTTACTGAGAGAAGCAACTCACCAGGAACATACTACAACTTTTCTTAAGGAATTCAAGAACTAACAATTGTTTCTAAGGCAAATTTAAGATACTTCTATTGTATAAAAGATATCATATTTTAGGAACTGGGTAACTATTAACTCTGTACTTTGTGCATTTGTCTGGGTTTCAAGAACAGCACTAGTGTCTTCTTAGTGGTACTAAATTTGCCGGGGATTTTTCCCTGAAGAAACCCATAATTGACAGAAGTCACAACTGCAGAATGAAAACTGTGTATTTACCCAGCTGTTAACCGAATCTGAGTTGCATTCTATTTTGTTATTGCTGTCTGGAATAATTTTGGACTAGTGATTCTAGCAATCTAGAGAGCCAGTTTGGTCTAATGGTTAAGGCACCAGGCTAGAAAGCAGGAGATTACAAGATCAAGTTCCACCATAGCCATGAAAGCCTGTTGAGTGACTTTGGACCAGTCATTCTCTCTCAGCCCAACCCATTTCACAGGGTTGTTATTGTGAGGAAAATAAGATGATGATGTGTTGGATATGTTTGCGTCCTTGAGTTATTTGTAAAAATAATAAAGAAGGAATATAAATAATTGAATATGGTTTTGAACTCTTTTGAAAATATTATATATTTCTTATTTATAAATTAACACCTTAATGTGTAGTCCATTTAGAGCTCTAAAAACTACACATCTAACAATTTTCTGAAATCCAACGCTTCAGTATTTTTAAGCCATTATTCCTAAACCAAAAGCAGAACAAAACGATGCTGAAAATCATGAAGTAATCATACCATTACAACATTGGTGTTGCAATCTATTACTTTACTTTCCTCAATTTGTTAAGTGTTTTGTTACTCACTTTTCACTAAATCACTAAGGTATAGCTTTCATTCTTCAAGGCACCATACGTTAAGTGCTCCCTCCTCCTACACAGCTCCACAACAACACTATTAACTACATTGAGCAAAAAAAAATCTTACTGGCCCAACATGGAAATAAGATTTTTGGTGAGAGTGGATTAGAACTTTATGTTTGTACAACCTAATGGTATCAATAAAGTGTCTTTAATAATTCTACACATACAATAGTCAATTTTAAAATGCTTTGCTTTAAATACATACATGTGATCTGTTGACACCTGGTTGAGGCTGTGTACAAGTTGTGAAACCAGATTTTCATCCCTACAAGCCAAGAGACAGTTCACCTCCTCTGCAATTCGTCCATTAAAGAGCAGGCTTTTTGTAGTTGTGGCGGGCAAAGGTGATGGAAGAGGCAGCTGATTCAAAACTGTTTAGAAAGGTTTAAAATAAAACATTATTCTATTTTAAAAAATCAGCATTTCAGAAAACTAAAATTTTTCTCCCATATATCACTCCCATATATCATGTAGAAAAGATGTGGAGACTCTAGAAAGAGTGCAGAGAAGAGCAACAAAGATGACTAGGGGACTGGAGACTAAAACATATGAAGAACAGTTGCAGGAACTGGGTATGTCTAGTTTAATGAAAACAAGGACTAGGGGAGACATGATAGCAGTGTTCCAATATCACAGGGGTTGCCACAAAGAAGAGGGAGTCAAACTATTCTCCAAGGCACCTGAGGGCAGAACAAGAAGCAATGGGTGGAAATTAATCAAGGAGAGAAGCAACTTAAAACTGAGGAGAAACTTCCTGACAGTTAGAACAATTAATCAGTGGAACTGCTTGCCTCCAGAAGTTGTGAATGCCCCAACACTGGAAGTCTTTAAGAAGATGTTGGATAGCCATTTGTCTGAAACGGTATAGGGTTTCCTGCCTAGGCAGGGGGTTGGACTAGAAGACCTCCAAGGTCCCTTCCAACTCTGCTATTGTACTGTATTATTGTATTATTCCTACAATATTAAATATTGTGATTCAGACCACTTCTGGTAATAATGCCTCTGACACTAATAACTACCGGTAGTGCTCAACTTACAACAGTTCATTTAGTGACTGTTCAGTAACAACCACACTGAAAAAAGTGACTTATGACCGTTTTTTGCACTTACAACTATTGCAGCATTCCCAGTCACATGAGCAAAGGTCGGATGATTGACAACTGACTCATTTATGACTGCTGTAGTGTGCAAGAATCATATGATCCCCTTTTGCGAACTTCTAACAAACAATGGGGAAGGCAGATTCACTTAACAACCATGTGACTAACTTAACACCTGCAGTGATTCACTTAACAAATGTGGCAAAATTCACTTTTGTTCACTCAGCAACATAAATTTTGGGCTCAAATGTGGTTGTAAGTCAAGGATTACCTGTATTGATACTTCTGATACTCCACCTTCTCCAAATTGATATTCCTGCTAGGAATTCCAGAAGTTGTAACTCCAATGTGCCTACACAGCATCAACTTAGGGAAGCCTGTTCTACTTCCATATTACACGTTACTATTCTCTTCTTTTGCATATTTGTATATAAAAATCAAGTGCCCGAAAATTATCTATTATGCATCAAGAATTGGCCAGCTATCTGTTACGCTTGAATCGGTGCCCTCTTGAACAGAGTTTTAAAAATATTAGGCTGAGACTTCTTTACCATCCAGTTCACAATTTCCACTGAATAATTTCTAAGGTTTTTATTGGATAGGAGGTCAATTTAATTGTATTTTATAACTGAAAAATTAAATAACTTCAAATTATAGTACTTCTCTGCCAAGATGGATCTGGGGATAAGAATATTGTGTTGTAACACAGTTGCATATTTTGCTCTGTTGCCAAATTGAGATTTTAAAATTTTAAATTATTCATCCCTCCATCCAAGAAAAACAAGATACAGATTTTTTTTTGGAGGGGGGAGTGTTTGCACGCGCGCGCGCACCCACCTACCCCCCCACACACACACACTTATTATTTCATATACACACACACATTTCTTTAGATAATCATGTTCCAAAGATATTTTGATATAAATAACTTAAGATAACTATATTAAGTATAATTTAGATTGTTAATTTAAAAAACTTAGAAAGATACTTACGATCAGTAAGACTAGCGATCCCTGCAAGAGTAGTGATGGGAACATGAGGCATATCCCCATTCATCCTGAAGTGCTTGGGATGGTGGTGCTTACACACAGATTTTAGTTCGGGTGCCAGCTAACATTACTTCCCATCTCCCACACACTGGAATGAGAAAGAAAGATTCTATTTGCAAAGCAAAACAAAATTTAAAGTCTAAAAAAATGTAATAGCATAGAGTTTTATTTAATATTCACTATAAACAAGACTAAAAAAAGTAAAGTTTGCATAAAGTGAGTAGTCTATATGATCAATATTGGTTGGACTAGAAGACCTCCAAGGTCCCTTCCAACTCTACTATTGTATTGTAATATAAGAAAAATAATTGGGGCAATCATGTAGATGTTTATATGATGTCACTAATCCCTCTGGATACAGCAGTAAGAGAAAGTTCAATAAAAATCTGGTGCAGGACGTTATTTTAGGTGTTTCTAAAACCACAATACTGTTATCTATCAGAATGATAGCAGATAACTAACTAGCAGATAATTAGAATCATGGTGGTCCCAGTACTGCAGAAATAGATTTTGAATTATTCAAATCATTGCAGCTAAAATTTATCATTTTTTTATTTTATTTGAACTCATTGGTCTTGTATTTCAAGGATCTCTGGACTGAATTATTCAATAGTAAAAGCAATTATTCTTCTAAGTAAATTTCTACAATCATAAAACAGATGTGTGAACTTCTTCATCAACATGTTTTACAGTTACATTGAATTGTATGGGTTATGTATTCATCATGGTCCCTATATTGACTTCCTGATGGATATAGATTTGGTCTCTCGGCATATGTGAAGCAAGGCAAAATCATTGAAAACAATGACAGAAGCACTCCAGAAATATGGTTGGACTTGATGTCGAATAATTTGTGGATTAGATATTCTGGTTATTAAAACACTGATCAAATGCTACTGAAAGCATGCACAGGAACCCTTTGATAGAATTAGGATCATGCTGATGAACCTTGTTGAATTCTTTCAAAGAACTGAGGATATTATACACAGTTTCTTCTATCTATTTTTTCATAATTAGTCTGAGTTACTCTATGTTGAAATATGATAACTGTTTGAATATTCAAGCTGACAGTCTAAATTATATTGATCCAAGAAGAATGTGTCTGATCTTCAGGGACTACTTATGTAGCTCCAATTTCTACTCTTAATTCTGCTATAGAGTTTATCCAGATGAGGCTGAACTTCCTATCAGACTGACCTGTTAGACAACAATAACAATCCAAGAAATTATCTGGGGAGCTGTGATTCATGAGAGCAGAAGCAGACTATCTACAGTATGGGAACAGATGTAATATCTGGGTAAGTTACTTACATAAACTGGCTTGTTAATATACAGTCCTGTGTTACATCCATTCATTCAGTGACTATTCAAAGTTACCATAGTGTGCTGAAAAAATGGACTAAGAATCGATCCTCGCACATACAACTGTTGCAAGCTTCCTCACAATCAAACGATCAAACTTTGGGTACCTGGCAACCAGCTTACATTTATGAACATGGCAGCATCCTGTGGTCATTTTCTAGTGCTCTGTGCAAACTGTCTCTACTTCAACTCCTTCCATTTGCCTATATCCCCTCCCCCCAGTGGTGGGTTTCAATTTTTTAAAAAACCTCTTCTGTAGGTGTGGCCTGCTTTGTGGGAGTGGCTTGCCAGTTATGTGACTGGGTGGGAGTGGCTTGCCAGCCATGTGACTGGGTGGGCGTGGCCAACTTGTAAAATGTGGTGAAACTCACTTAACACTCTTGCTTAGCAAACAAAATGTTGGCTCAGAAACGCTGGCATTTGAAGCACGCAAGTCTTAAAGCTGTCAAGTTACAAGACCCTTGTATCCCTAACCCTTTAGAAAAAAACCCAGGGGTGTTCAAACTTGACAGCTTTAAGACTTGTGGACTTCAACTCCCAGAATTCCTCCTCTCGCTCTTCATCTTGATGATGTGCGGACGGGCGGGGGGAGGGAGCTGGAACCAGTTCTAAACGGCACTGTACATTTGTGGAACCTCTTCTATAGAAGAGGTTAGAACTGGCAGGAACCCACCCCTGCCTCCCCCCCAATCTCTGCCCTCTTTTGGTTTCCTGCATGGCATAACTTGAGATGATGAAGCTGGTGTATTCTGCCATTACCCACTACTACTCCCCCCCACTATCACCCCAGCAATTCTTCACTGTCTTCTTTGCCTTGCCTCTCCTCTGCTGGGCTTACTGACATTGGCCAGCCTCAAAGTCTACAGCATGGGAATTCTGTTGACCATGCTAAGTAGGGTGCCTAGCCCCATCACTGAAATCTCCCTACCATGGAAAGTCTCCACTTTACTATCTGGTGATGGATGAGGTAGTGGCCAAAGCAAGCTCACTGCTGACAGAGCACCCATGCTGTGAAGTCTGAGAGCTATATTAAAAGCAATTAACAAGAGCTACTTCCTATTAAGAAAAAAAAATCTTCTAATTGAGCCTAAGAAGTCTAGGAAATGTTTGATTATTATAGAATCACCAAATGTATTCACTTAAAAACAGGTTTTACACTTTAGCATTCATTTACTAAACTCTAAATAAACTTTATAGATTTGGGATCAATTCTAGCTTGGGAAAATATAATCACTTTCATTTTGGCCATTTCACCTTAGAAGTTTAAGAATCACTTTTGTATGACATAATGATTACAGCTTGTTGAATGATTCTAGTGGTGCATTTGAAGCATAACCATTGGCCATTCTAGATACAAGAAAAAGCAAACCTAAGATCGATAAGGCATTGTTTAACTTCTAAATCATATGCTTGTTATTGGTCTATTTTAAGGCTGAATTTTTAAAAGGAACAAAACAATTTTAATTCAAAAGTCCAAGTCGTCCTTGCTTAACTAGTGCCCTAGCAAACATTCTAAGTTACAGCACTGCTGAAAATATAACTTTCTGACCAGCCCTCACATTTACAATCATTGCAACATCTTTGCGGTCATGTGATCAAAATTCAGGTGCTTTGTAACTGGAAGGCATTTATAAGCATCATGTCCCGCAGTCACATGATTGCTGTTTGCTGCTTCACAACTGGCTACCAACAAGTGAAGTCAATGCAGACAGCAGTAAAATAACAAGTCACTTTAACAGCCAGGAGTGGATTGGTTAATGGCGGCAGTGGAACTGAGGCACTGTATCTGTCACAATCATATGATAGCTCACTTAAAAACTAGATCACTTAGCGATGGAGCTGTCGCTGTGGTAGTTAAGTGGGGACTATGTGTATACCAGTAATATTGTAACCTATATTAAAATATGTTACATATATTAAGACATATATTAAATATTAGAATATGATATAATAAAAAGTTTGTGGGTACTTTTACGTTGTTCTTGATAAATCTTCCAGATTTATTATTACATTGGTATCCTGCTTTCCTGCTTTCTTTGGGGAGCAAAACGTGTCATATGCCGTAGTGTCTTCCCATTTTATCCCCCTATCAACATTCTTGCGTTGATAAACAATGCTAGGCTGAATGATCATCAATGATGAAATATTGCTCAATGATTTCCATTATTGAATGGCAATTTGGTCTCAGTATAGTACCTCCACCCAGCAATGGCATATTATGAAAAAAAAATAACTAGAATAATAATTAAGAATTTTTAAAAGGTGAAAATATATGTGTGAAACCTGATTGTTTTCTTTGTCAGTGGAAAAGTCAGGAATAAGTTCTTGTGGATTAGTGAAACATCGGCTTAAATGTGCTTCAACATCTTTCACTATATATTGTAAGAGTAGCAATATTAAAAATACTCATGAAACTTAATTTGTGGTAAGTTAGTGGCTAATTACTAATTTCCCATCCCATTATAAAATGTAACTATACACATTCATAAGGTAAAATTTGTCTATGTATATATTTGTCCACAAGAGGGCGCAAAACATACTTCCAGATAAAGTATACTTTTTGTCTATAATATTGTTGTATTATATTCAGAATTCAACAGGTGAAATGTAGAAAATACATCATATATTTGATCAAACTTAATGAAAGTCAGCATTAAATCAGTTTTGTAAAAAATAGCAAACAGCAGCTTAAAATACAAAAGCTCAGAGTGCATAAATTAAAAAAATCTAAATTCTGTGGTTGAGTTTATAAATAAATAAAATCACATATACAAACACACGAAATATAACATGACACAATGCAATAAAACACATACACAATCAGATTAAGTGCTAGTGGACATTCTGATACTAATCCATTAGTTTTCGCATTTCAACTCTTTTTAATGAAGAGTAAAAATATAGTTAATTGTTTCCTACCTACATTCGTTTATAATGCAAATTCTGTTGTTTGAATACAAAATGTTCAGAACTTTATAATGGAAGTTTCAATAAATATAGGAAATAACAGTATTTTTAAAGAAAATTAATTAATAGGAATTTCTGCTGCCTTTGATTTGGCAACACATATGTACATTATTTTCTGTTGGACAACTAAGATTTTCCTTTCTATCGTAAATATTAATTAGGATATTATTTTCTGCCAGCTATATTGGAACACCAGGTCCACCAAGTCTTGTCTTTTCATCCCTTTGCCTTTTCTATGTCTTAGAATTGTAATCTTGCTAAAAGTCCTTCTTAATTAGCTGTATGTTATTATTTGTTTTTGGCTGAGATGCAAGATAGAATTTTGAGAAAAATAAAATAAATAAATACAAAACATGAGAAACAGCTCAAAAAATTATCTCAGGTACAGGCAGCCTGCAAATAATCTGCTATGCCCAACTACTGCTGTGCATAAAATAATTTATTTATATTTCACATTTCTTAATATTTCATCTCCCTCATATTATATTGGACTACATAAAAGTAAGCTACACTGAACTGAGCAAATTATTCCTAAGTAAACAAGCATAAGAGGATATTGTAAAATGACAAGAGATGAGATGGGAAAATCTATGTGGAATAAACAACTATATTAACTGTCTGCCTTTAGATGCAAAGCTGTGCAACTTCATTAAAATCACACACACTAAAGGGCATGCTACCAATACTATAACCCTGGTTAACAGTAAGACATTAAAACTGGATAGAGGAAGCAGAATCCTGGAAGACAGAAGACTGTATATATGCAGGAGGCCTGCCTTATTTGCATTAATTGTCCTGCTCTCTATGTGTACAGTGGGGGATGCTAAATTGGGATATATTGAATTCTAGAAAGAAAAAAGAACACATACACTTACCGTATTTTTCAAAGTATAAGACGCACCTTTCACCCCCTAAAAGTGGGTGAAAATTTAGGTGTGTCTCATGGACTAAATACGGGTATTTTTGGCCTCCCAAACCATTTGTGTCGCGTTTTCACCCTTCCTGGACCCCAGAAGTACTCTTTAGTGCTCCACATATCCCATTTGCCAAAAACAGGGCCATTTTTGGCAAATATGAGCCCATTTGTGGGCTCCCAAGCCCTGTATACATCACATTTTTGCCCTCCCCTGCCCCCAGAAGCACTCTGCAGTGCTCCGCATGGCCCGTTTTCACCAAAAATGTTTTTGCCAAAAATGGGCCATGCGGAGCACTGCAGAGTGCTTCTGGGGGCCTGGGAAGACGAAAATGCGACGCATAGTGAGCTTGTGAACCCCAAAACGGCCCATTTTTGGCGAAAACGGGCCATGTAAAGCACTGCAGAGTGCTTCTGGTGGCTGGGGAGGGTGAAAACGTGACGTGCAGAGTCCAAAAACAATTTTTTTCTTGTTTTCCTCCTGTAAATTTAGTGCATCTTATAGTCCGAAAAATACGGTAAATATTTTGTAATATGTGACTGAAAAGTAATAATCTGCTTTGCAATCCTGTTACAAAAGAATAGTACTCTTGTTGTTTGGTCCACTCTCATGACTACTGACATCATTCATCATAGAGCTTCACAAATTAATATTACTCAAAGTAAATTCTTAAATTTTCATCTTTAAATGTATAGTTATCTGAATAACTATAAACTTAACTATAAACAAAATATTTTTTGCATACAGATAGCTACTGACTCTGGTCTTTGACTGTAATAAACTTGATTTGATTTGATTTGACTTTTGACAACAATTAAAACCAGAATTTCCATTCCTAAGCAAAACAATTGTTAAGTGAGTTGTGCTTAATTTTATGACCTTTTTTACCAGAGTTGTTAAACTGCAGTTATTCAGTGAATCACGTGGTTGTTAAGTGAATCCAGATTCCCCCACTGACTTTGCTGTCAAAAGCCGCTGGGAAAGTTGCAAATGGCAATCATGTGACCCCAGGACTCTGAAACCATCATAAATACATGGCAGTTGCCAACAGCCCAAATTCTGATTTTGTGACTGTGGAAAGGCTGCAGCAGTTGTAAGTGCAAGGACCGGTTGTAAGTCACCTCAGATCATCCGAATCAACCTGGCAATCAATAAGGTCACATCCAGTATATGAGAAACAACTACAGCACTACAGAAATGCAAAAAACAAGGATGAAAACTTTATTGAATGCATTTGGATTAATATAAAAAGAAAAAGGAATGGCATTGCCATGATTGTATACTGTTGATCACCCAACCAAACTGAGAATATGCACAGTAGATAAACTTTTTGCTAATCAGTTAGCTTAGGTATGCAAGCACAATGCTACAATAGTAATTGGTGATTTTAATTATGCTCAATTGGAAAACAAGCTCTGCACCAATGGGAGATAAAACAGATTATTCACGAATATAGAAGACAACTTTGTCACCCAAAAGATAGAGGAGAGAACTAAAGGGTCAGCTATACCAAACTTGATCCTTACTAACAGAGATGAAATGCTATAAGGGGTTGAAGTTGCAGGCACTTTGGGGAACCATATCATATTGGAATTCAACATAACACAAGCATGTCCAACCAGTGTTTTAGATCTTAAGATAGCTGATTTCAACAAATTTATAAGGAGCTTTGGGATGATTCCATGGATGAAATATTAAGGAGGAAAACAATTCAAGAAGTTTGAAAAACTCTGAAAAATCAGATTATAAAAACCCAGGTTGCACATTACCACTGAGAAAGAAAAATAAGAGTTCCCATATGAAGCCAGCATGGTTGCATAAAGAACTGTCTGATAAACTGAAAGACAACAAGGACAATAAAAAATAGAAAGAAAGACACATAACTAAAGCAGAATACCAGTAAATAGCCCAAAACTACAAAGATGAAGTCAGGAAAGCGAAGATCTCTAAAGAACTAAGACTTGCTACAAATGTAAAAAAAATAATTAAGTTTTCTTTCAACATGTAAAAAACAAGAAAAAAAGTCAAGGAAACAATTGGTCCAATTGGGAGAAGATAGCAAGGAGGTAAATGGTAAAAGAAAGTGGAACTGCTTAATTAATTCTTTGCATCTGTCTTTACACAAAGGAAAAAATAGTCTGACCTAACAAAAAACAGTACCATAAAGGACAGATTGGGAATACAAATCAAACTAGGGAAGAAAATGATAAGAAGACACCTATCCCCTCTAGATTATTTCAAATCACCAGGACTAGATGGTTTGTATCCCAGGGTTCTGAAAGTGCTGGCAGGTGACCTCAGAACCATCTTTCAAAAATCCTAGAGCACTGTAGAACTATCAAAGGATTGGGAGAATTGATGTGGTTCCAATCGTCAAAAAAGGGGGGAAATGGATCCAGGTAACTATAGCTCAATCAGCCTGACATTAATACCTAGGAAGATCCTGGAAAAGATAATCAAGCAATGGATCTTCAAAAACCTAGAAAGAAGCAAGGCTATTACTAGAAGCCAACATGTGTTACTCAAAGATAGATCATGGCACAAACCTTATTGCATTCTTTGCCAAAGTGACTAAATTAGTGGACCAGCAAAATGCTGTGGACATAGTATACTTGGATTTCAGTAAGGCATTTGACAAAGTAGACCACAACAACCTATTTCTTGGTAAGATAGAACAATTTGGGATAGACAGAACCACCACCAGATGAACTTACTACTGCCTAATCAACAGCACTCAGCATATGGTTCTCAATGAAACTACATCTAATGGAGGGAAGCATGCAGTGGAATATTTCAAGGTTTGGTCTTGGGCACAGAAGGGAACTCATCAGAAAACACCAACCCTAACTAATCACAACTATGAGGACTAGCATAAGCTAGTTTTTCCAACACCATTGTAACTAAACTATCTTTACATAAATGGTTATAAATCACGGACTACCTATAGAAGTCCCTGAAGAGCCCAAGCATGAATAACATCGATACTATTTTAATAAAAACAAATATGCAATTAATGTGTATTTTCCATATTTTTCACATTAATGCTATGATTTTAATGTAGTGTCTGCTTAACACAACACTTAGACAATTAAGCAGGAAACGTTATCCAGTAAAATAGTTATAGATATGTTCAATTTAACTTTCCGAACACAAAGGAAAAGGTGATTATTCACAAAAATGACAAAAAGAAACAAAAAGCCTTATGCTGCAATTATCAGTTTGGACATCAATAAACATACCAATAAAACTTAATATTTAAAAGTGTCCTTGCCCAATGGAAAAATTGAGACCTGATTCAGACATTTAGCCAAGTTATAGGGATGGCTGATGGAAATACGTCAAGTTAATAAAACTGTGCATTGAAAGCCTTGGGGAACAGCAAATTTTAGAATTATTTCCAAATAAATAGAATGATTACTAAGTAAAGCTATTTTTGACATAACTGCAAATATGGTATCGTTTATTTGGATGCATCTTAAATCTATTTCGAAGATGCTGCATTTCATGTTACACATGTTAGAAATGTTTTGCAAAGACTGAGAGACAATAAGCTTTTTCCAAGTTGAAAAAGTGAGCATTTGATTTGCAAAAGTTAGATTATCTGGAATAAAGGATCTACAGTAGCTAAACTATATAACAGATATAAAACTCAAGGCCTGGGGGCCGTATTTAGCCTGCAGGGTGCTTAGATCTGGCCTCCGGGCCTACTCTGGAAATAGTGAAGGATTGGCCCATAGTGCCTCTGCCAAGGAGCTCGGGGAGACAGTGCACGGCCCTCCTGAGCTCCCTTTTCGCTGGCAGAGGGCTGCAGGAGGTGTCGCAGCTGAAAACAGAGCTTGGACGGGCTGTGTGCAGCCTCCCCAAGTTCCATTTTTGCTGACAGAAGGCTGCAGAACGCCATTGCAGCTGAAAATGGAGTCCAGGAGGGTTGTTGTGGGCGAAAACGGAACCCAGGATGGTCAACGGAGCCCAAACTGGAGCCTCAATGAGTGACATTGAGCTGGCCACTCTCACCCTGGCCATGCCGCTGCCCCCACGCCTTTGGCCCCCTTGAAATCAAACACAAACCTGATGCGGCCCTCAATGAAATCAAGTTTGACACCCCTATATAATTAAAGCACAATACTGCATCCTCCTCATACTGTGAAAGATATACAGCACATCTTGGGCCTTGCCAACTTCTACAGAAAGTTCATTCAATTTTGCTAACATAGTTAAGCCTCTCTTCACAACTTTTAAAGAAGGGAAGGAAGTTTGATTGGACAACACATGACATCGACATTCCAAGAGTTAAAACAACTTTTTCTTTCAAACCCTCCCCCCCCCCGACCCCCCGCATAGCTCTGACAACTCCCAGCAGTTTATGGCCAGACAAATACTGCTGTTGGAGAAGTACTACTCCAGGCTATAAAAGAAAGAGGGGGAACATATTACTGTATGCTTTTTTCTCTTGCATTGTCATCCATAGAAAGAAACTAAAAAAGATTTAACAAGGAGTTGCTAGCAATCAAGACAGCCTTTCAGGAATGGACGCAGTGACTACAAAGAGGAAATTTCCTGGATTGGTTTGCACAGATAAGAACTTGGAATTGATGCAAAACACAGTCTCTTACCCCAGTCAAATCATACGAAGCCAATTTTTCTCCCATGTTAACTTCTACATAACTTATGTACCTGGTTCCTGAGATCGACCAGCAGATGCGCTCTCAGGTAATCTATAAAATGCATCATGCTCTAGACCAGTAATGACAAACCTTTTTCTTATGGCGTGCCAAAATTGCGTGCACGTGCGCTATTGCTTGTCCACTCAATTTTCCACCCCCCCTGCACATGCACGCACGACATCACCATCCCGCGCATGCGTAGGCGGCCTCTCCTCAGGCTCTGGAGGCTTTTCTGAAGCCTGGAGAGAGCGAAAAGGGCCTCCCCCAGAGGCCCTCTGGAAGCTGGAAAAGGGCTGTTTTTCGCCCTCCCCAGGCTTCAGAAAAACTTCCGGTTGGGCTTTTGGGGCCGTTTTTCACCCTCCCCAGACTCCGAAGGCTTTCCTGAAGCCTGGGGAGGGCAAAAAACGGCCCCAATGGAAGTTAGTTCCCGAATTTTCGGTTGGTCCGTTGAGGGCGTTTTTCGCCCTCCCCAGCCTTCGGAGGCTTTCCTAAACCTGGGGAGGGTGAAAAATCAGCTGGCCAATGCACGCATGCGCACCAGAGCTGACAGCTGGCATGTCACCAAATATGGCTCCAAGTGCCACCTGTGGCACGCATGCCATAGGTTCACCATCACTGCTCTAGACTGAATGCATTAAAGAACTGAAGATTTTGCCTAAATAATGTGAGGCTGTTTAAATGAACTTCCAAAAAATACAGTTTTAGATTATGGCTTAATCAATGAAGATGGTATATTGAAAATATTGGACCAAATTGCATGTTGTTGGAGATATGAAAATAATGCTTCATTAAAATGTTTCAGTTATTATATTGTGAGAAGGCATTAATTTATCTTTGGTGCAAGACTTAATATTTTTGAATATCCATATTCTTTTCAACTACTTTGCATTGAAATTAACAAATGGACAACAGAAATGGATTTTCTATGCTGTCTGGATTCCTGGCCCCAATTATATACCAAATTGATGGCTTTATATTACTTGCAGTTTATGAACATTTTGCAGTCAGATAGATTATGTATAAATGTAATGAGATCATCCTTTATTGAAATTGTTTAGAATCTGATATGCATACATCAAAAGTCCTTATTCTGTTATTGTTTTTTTTATTTTCTTATTGCTGCTTCTTCCATTTAATTAAAAGCATTATATCCTGTGCTACTTTCAAAAGAAGCATTATAGCATGATAGACAGTATGCTACTGCTAATATTACTTTCACAAATTAATCTGATACAAATTTCCAAAGTAAACATAGTAAACATTTTGGTTTCATATTGCAATCTAAAATATCAAAAGGGATTGCTTCCAAGTTCTTCGGATGAGGAGAGGTAGATAATGATCTACTGGTAGATCTCAAGGTGATTTTCAGCATACCAGCAAATATGCTTGTGACTTTTTAACAGTGGCAATCATGCATTGTTATATATATTTACTTATGAGTACCACTTTCCTTAATGACTTATTGTCAATCAAGTCAGTATATTATGTTAATTAGTTGTTAAAATTGAAATATTTGAAAGAAAATCAGGACAGATTTTCAAGAGGCTGGACAGCAAGATCTGTACTGGTACTAAAAATAAAACCCTAGGCTATCTTGAATTCATAGATTATATATGCACCAATTAGTCAGTAATCTACAGCTGGCTCCAATTCACATACCCTAGGATTGCAATAGTAATATAGATGCGATGATTTTAAACTTTGCCTATGAAAAATCTAATAAGGGTTTTAATACTTGTGGGAATATGCGAGCAAAACACACACAGAGAGAGTTTGTTTATACACATAGTGAAATTGAAAACTAACCAATGCCCAGGGTTAGAATGAAGTCATAAAATTATTATCCAAAACAGAATGGGGAAGAGGGGGAAGAGGAGGAAGAGGAGGAATCTTTATTTGAGTTAATGTCCAGTCCATAAAATACATTGCATATATAAAATTTACTTATTAGGTTAAAAGATCTGTCAAACTGTTGGTATGTTACATATTATATAATAAAAATTGGTTACTTTTAATGAAATGAAATCATTTGTATCTGAATCAGTCATAAGGGTAGGCAGATTACAAGACACCTGAATTTTGTACATCTAATTGTCCCTTTCTTCAGTGACATGGTAGTTTTGAATAGTCGCTGAATAAAAAGTCACAAGTCAAGGACTATCATTATGTCCTTACCCTAGTATGTTCACTTGACTTAAGTATCACCTTAGTCCAAGAGAAAAACGTTTCAGGGAATTACAGCAATTTAATTTACAATATATGAAACTATGAGCACTGGAATTAATCTTACAACTGCCAAGCTAATAATGTAGGATCACATTTGAAATATAACTTTGGGACTTGAAATAAAGTCCTGAGGAACTTAGTATGTACCCTTTCCAAAGCAGCAAAAGAATTATTTGGGTCTATCTGAGCACCATCCCAGTAGTAATGTATGACTGTAAGAGTTGGACCATTCATAAGAAAGGCTAAGTGCTAAAGAATTGGGGTTTTTGAATTGTGGTACTTGGAGAGACTACAGAGTCCCTTGGAGGATGAGTTGGTTAGACAGTGTCATCGACACAATGAACATGAATTTGGGCAAAGTCCAAGAGACAGTGGAGGACAAGGGGCCCTGATGTGCTATGGCCCATAGGGTTGCAAAGGGTTGGACATGACTTAGTGACTGAACAATAACAATCTGAGCACCAAATTATAATTGTGGCTGAATATATGACTTGTCTTTTAATATAAAATGTTTGAAGGTTTATGGCAGATCTTTTGAGCTCCTTGGATTTCATATTCCATAGATAGCAATGTTATTTTTCTTCAAGTGTGGTGGTCTGCAGATGAGTCTAGTTCTACTGAATTATAGAAATTATAGGAATAGGAAGCATCATTAAGGAAGATTTATCTGCATCCAGAAAAATAAGGGAAAGTTACAAATTTGCATTTTCTTAATAAAAAAGGACTTAAAATGAATTTATTTTGCCTACTAGATTAACTTAACTAACTTTACTTTTAAAAAGTAGCTGTAAAAGTATTAAAACTGAAAATAATTATAGCAATACACATTATCATTATGTGTGAATTAGTACTTTTCATATGATGTCACAGTAATGAAAGTGAGCTTTTCATCCTCAATTCCTCCAACATTTTGCTTTTGATTTGTAATCTAGCTCAACTCCAAAACATCTTTGTAATTAAAATGTAAAGCAAGTATTCTTTAAGCTTTTCATAATAAGAGAACTCTGCCCCCTTGTGGAATAGAACACAAGCCAACCACAAATTAAAGAAAAAGAATTAAAGTGTGTTTAAAAAACAAATTGAATTATTTTTTGCAAACAGTTTAAGTTTAAGAAGCAGAATGAAGTCTGAAGGACTACGAGAGAGAAATGGTGAAATGTTTATATATATATGATATGTATTTAATATTATACATAATATATTGAATTTGCAAACTGATATTTCTTTTTTTTTAAAGGAAAAACAATCAAAATGTATCAAGGAGTAACCAGGAATTTGGGAGATATGTTAAAGTTGCACATACATAAGAGTAAAACTCACAAACAAAAAGTTAAAAACACTGTTTATATAAGGTTATAACTATTCACATGATTGTTTCATTAAAATGCTTTCTAGGGACTTACAGTATTAAAAGCACAACTAGCACACCATAACAAAAGCTAAATGATTGCAGAAAGTATCCCCTTGGACATCTTACACTATCTGGCAAGTAAGTAGCATTTACTGCCTTCTCTGAGTGATTTGAAAAAAAATATACTGACATAGGTTTATGATTTTGAAGTGGTATTATGTTGTTTCATTAAGAGTGAATTTTAAAATTCTTTCAGTTTCAACAGTTGAGGACAAATTCTGTAACAATATTTTAGGATGCCTATTGTATACACTGACAGTTCCTTTTATTCAGTTCCTTCTACACACAAAATGCTCTTGCTTATTCTAAGATTTCAGTGATTTTTATACTGTAATTATTTTAGTTAACTAACTAGCTTTAAAGGATTCATTATAAATGATAAACCTTCTGGAAGCTTGCAAATCAATGCAAAATATAGGCAAATCAAATCAGTTAAAGTAGACTATACAAAAATAAACACGTCTTT
Organism: Natrix helvetica; assembly: GCF_964273705.1. Lineage (NCBI taxonomy): Eukaryota > Metazoa > Chordata > Lepidosauria > Squamata > Natricidae > Natrix > Natrix helvetica. Next base: position 20,517,151 of record NC_138552.1, on the reverse strand, counting down.
TATAGAGAACTTTTCAAAATATCACATTGAAGAACCACAAATGGATTAATATTCTATTTTGAAAAACATCTATACATTCAATTATCTGAAGTTTTAACTTTTTCAAAACAATCTATTAAGTTGCACACAGATTAGTTTTAAAAGTTCAAAGAGCCAAGTAACAAACATTTGTTGAAAATATGCAAATTAATGTTATTATTCAGCAAACTGACAAATTACAATGTTACAACAAGCTACAAATTAAATGAGAGTGAGATGCGCAATATCTAAATTTGATAAATAACTAAATGAAATCAGGCCAGAAATACTTATACCTTGTGGAATTAATTTTTATAAAATGCAACCAAAAACTTTACAGTAATACTCATTTTTAAAAGCAAGTGTTTCAAGTATGAATATGCAGTTAAAGATGCATGTTGCCTAATGAAGACAATTTAGACTCAAACTAAAACTCATTTTAACTTTTTCAAGACAAACACGATGTCAAATTACAGGAACACACATATAAGCCTCTGGGTAAGGGAAAATGAACTTAAAAACAACAAATACACTTTGACCTCCATTATCTTTCTCATAAATCACCCAGCAAAAATGCATGTAGTCCAGATCCACACATCTCCCTTGCAATATCATAAGTACTGTATAGCCCCTTCTTCCGTTGTACTACACGTCTGTATAACTCTGCCTATATTCCATGACCAGACTGGCTGGGAAGTCAAGAAAAAGGCTGATAGCTCATGAAACAGGTATTCTGTACTGCCCTGCTTTGAAAGTGATTTATAAGTCAAAGTTTTTTAAAGTGCTCTGCATATTGCTGATGAGAAGTCAAAGTTAAACATATATTTTCTCCACCTTATGTCTAAATTATGACTTGCCATAGAAGCAACATCAAGGTATGTGGAGAGGCCTTAGTCAGTATATGATTTTCATGGCTTTCATATTGATTACAGCACTGCTCTGTTCATCCTCTAATATGTCTTCTGGTCTATCTGCCTGTAACACATCCTTCTCTGCAACTCTTCTGTTGCAGTGACAAACAGAAGAGTCCCCTGGCATGAGGCAACAGTAATAGAGAGAGTTGTTTCCCAAGTGCTCCGATGCTGGGCTGCTTTGGCCCTTTTGTTACAATCAAATTCTGAATTTTAATGGTAGCCACTTTCCCATTTTCTTTCTTTCATTCATTCATTCATTCATTCATTCATTCATTCATTCATTCATAATTTATTAGTTGTTCATCTCCAAAGGATTCTGCTTCCTGTACTAATCAGGACTCCTAACAATAGGTTCTGCCACAATGATGGTAAATTTTTGACAACCAATGGCAAAAATAATTTAAAAAGTTCTATCAATATGTAAGGAACAAGAAGAAAATCAAGGAAACAATAGGCTCACTATTGGGAACAGAGGGCAAAAATCTGATAGGCAGCAAGGAGAAAGCAGAATTGCTTAATTAGTTCTTTGTATCTGTCCTTCCGCAAAAGGAAGAAATGCCCAACCTATCAAAAGCAGCACCGAGAGATAGAATGACCATTGGCTTACCTGAAGGGTCCTTTTCTGTGCACCGCGGGAGAGTCCAAGCAATGGGTTAATTTGCTCTGGTTGCCCTGGATACTGAGGAACTTTTTTTCTCCCTTTAACCACGCCTCCTCGTGTGATTATTGCCAGAATTAATTGCCGAAAAGTCAATCTGTCGAGAGGATGGAGCGAAGGCGTCCAAGGTGTCTTCAGTTGAGAAGAGGAAAGAATCCCCGGGCCGAAGACCAGGGTGGGTTGGACTCTCCCGCGGTGCACAGAAAAGGACCCTTCAGGTAAGCCAATGGTCATTTTCCTGTGCACCGCTTGGAGAGTCCAAGCAATGGGACATACCCAAGTTATTGTCTGGTTGGGTGGGCAGAATCAGAGTCCCGGGATTCGGTCGAAGACACGACCCCTTGAAGTACCCTCCTGCCAAAGGACGCCTCAGCCGAGGCGTAAACGTCCAGTTTGTAATGACGGATGAAGGGCGACGGGGAGGACCACGTAGCCGCCTTACAAATGTCTAGTATTGATGCCTGGGTGGCCCAGGCCGCCGTGGTAGCCGCGCTGCGAGTGGAGTGCGCAGTGATGCCTTGAGGCACCGATCTGGACTGACTTTCGTAGGCCAGGGCGATGCAGGCGCGCAGCCACCTGCCAACAGTGGAAGAGGAGACTTTCTTGCCCAGGGAACCTGGATGAAATGACACGAATAAGGACTCCGACTTCCGGAAATCGGAGGTGCGGGCGATGTATGTTTTCAGCGCCCTTCTTACGTCCAACATGTGCCACTGTCGTTCCCTGCGATGAGACGGTCTCGGACAGAAATCAGGAATCACAATTTCTTGCGTTCTATGAAACCAAGTATTAACCTTTGGAATAAAGGTAGGGTCCAGTCTCAACACCACCCTGTCTGGGTGGACGGTACATAGGTCCTGGCGAACCGACAGGGCCGCCAGTTCTGAAATACGACGAGCTGACGTCACGGCGATGAGGAATGCCGTCTTGAGTGTAAGATGACGTAGCGGCGTAGTGCTGAGAGGCTCGAAGGGTGGAGCGGTGAGCGCCTGCAGAACCACGGACAGCTGCCAGGTGGGGTAACGATGGACCGTGGGAGGTCGTAAGTTACAAGCTCCCTTGAGAAAGGAACGGACCCTGGGCACCTTGCTAAGGGGCAAGACCGGGTCACCGGCCCAAACGGTGGAGAGGGCCGCCACCTGTCGTCGAAGGGTATTTGGAGCGAGGCCCTTGGCAAGGCCCCCTTGTAGGAAGTCCAGGACATGGGAGACCGGAGCCGTCACCGGGTCTAAACGTAAGGCGTCGCACCATTTGACGAAGGAGGCCCACGAGGCATCGTAGATTCGAGTGGTTGACGGTCGCCTAGCTGCCTGAATGGTGTGTATCACCTCCCCTGAGAAGCCCTCGCGCCTCAGCTGGTCCCCCTCAAGTGCCAGACGGCCAATTGGAGCCATTGGGGCTCTGGATGAGTTACGGCCCCCTGGCTGAGGGAGACTTGGTCTGGAGGAATCTTCCACGGAGGTGACAGGGAGAGGCTGACCAGGTCGGCGAACCACGAACGGCGGGGCCAGTGTGGGGCCACGAGGAGCACCTCCGCCTCCTCCGCGATGATCTTGTGGATGACTTGTGGAATCAGGGGCAGAGGAGGAAAGGCATAAAGTAGGCCCCGGGGCCAAGGGGAGCGAAGGGCATCCGTCCCTTCTGCCCCCGGGGACTGGAAGCGGGAGAAATAGCGGTGAAGTTGAGCATTTTCCCTGGATGCGAATAGGTCGACCGCGGGAGTGCCGAACCTGCGGGACAGCTGGCGAAACAGAGCCGGATCCAGTTTCCACTCTGCCGGGTCTATGGTGGTCCTGCTCAGCCAGTCCGCCCGGGTGTTGCCGACTCCCGAAATGTGGTCGGAGCGAAGAGATGCCAGATGCCTCTCCGCCCAGCGCCCCAGGGATTCCGCTTCCTTCATCGTCTTGGATCTGGTGCCCCCCTGGCGGTTTATGTGGGCCTTGGTGGCCACATTGTCCGTCATCAATAGAACATGTTGATGGTGAATGTCCTGGCGAAAATGCCGGAGTGCTAGGCGGGCCGCACGAAGTTCCAGAAGACTGATGCTGCAGGAGCTCTCTGCGAGTGACCATTTGCCTTGCACCACTAGATGACCCATGTGCGCCCCCCAGCCGGCGAGGCTTGCGTCTGTGGTGACCACTAACCGGTTGGGCTCCTTGAACAGGAGGCCCTTGAGGAGCGCAGGGGACGTCCACCATCGGAGCGATCTCTTCACTGCTGGGGAAACGCTCACCAGTCGATTCGAGTTGCTCCTTGAGGCTCTCTGGTGAGGAAGGAGGAGCCATTGGAGAGCTCTGGAGTGGAGGCGAGCCCATGGGACGATCGAGATGGAAGAGATCATTTTTCCCAACAGCTGTGACAGGAGGACGATCGGTACCTGTCTCGCGAGCATCACCTTGCGGGTCATGGTCACTAAGCTGTCTAGCCTGTCCTGGGATAGGAAGACCCTGCACAGGGAAGTGTCTATGACCGCCCCCAGGTGGACAAGTCTGGAGGAGGGAACCAGGTGGCTTTTCTTCAGATTTAGGGAAAAACCGTGGCTCCTCAGGGTTCTCGTTGTGATGCGGAGGTCCCGCAGGGCCTGCTGCCTGGACGACGACTGGATCAGGATGTCGTCCAGGTAGCACTGGAGCCTTATGGGTCTGCGCCTTAGTTGGGCTGCTACAACTGCCAGGACCTTGGTGAAGGTCCTGGGGGCCGACGACAGGCCAAAAGGAAGGGGCCGGTATTGAAAATGCCTGCCGGCATAAAAGAAGCGCAGGAACCTCCTGTGCTGGGGACGGATGGGGATGTGTAGGTAAGCCTCCTTGAGGTCGATAGAGGTAAGGAGGTCTCCCTGACGGATCCCCGACAGGATGGACTGGAGGGACTGCATCTTGAACCTCCGGTAGGCAATGTGCCTGTTGAGGTTCTTTAGGTCCAAGATGGCCCTCCAGCCCCCCGAGTTCTTTGGTACCAGGAAGAGGATGGAGTAGAACCCCCTCCCCTCCTGGTCGGGGGGGGACCTGCTCTATCGCGTCTATCTCCAGGAGATGGCGAATCTCCTGGTTCATAAGCTCCCTCTTCAGAGGGCAGGAAGGAGTGGGGCACCGGATGAAGTTCCGGGGAGGGGGGGATAGGAATTCTAGGGATAGGCCCTCCCTCACAATCTGGAGGACCCAGGCGTCCTCCGTGGTCTGGGCCCAATGGTGGGCGAATAGCTGGAGGCGCCCCCCAATGGGTGACGGGCCCGGGCAGTCACTTAGATTTGCGGAAGGGCCTGTTGGAGGCACCTCCGCGGTTGGATTTACGGAAGCCAAATTGTTGTCTACCTCTGTCCTTAAAGGAGGACCTGTCCTGGAACCTGTCCCCTGACTGACCGGCCGGTCGGTAGGGCGGGGAGAAGGAAGTAGAGGTAGAGGGTTCAGAGGCACGAAAGGGCTGCCTCCTGGGGTATGGAGTGGACTTGCGGTCCTGCTTTTTTGTGGTGGAAGGTAAAATCTTTCTTTTATCTTTGGATTCAATGAGGAGAGGCTCAAGCGCCTCCCCAAATAATTTGGCACCCTTAAAGGGGGCTGAGGCCAGCTTCCACTTATGCTTCTGGTCCGCCTGCCAGTGGCGGAGCCAGATCAGGCGGCGTGAGGTGACGTTGGCCGCCAAGGCTCTAGAAGCAAATTTAGAGGCGTTAAGGGATGCGTCCGCCGCATATTGGGAGGCCGCAATAATTTTTGAAACATCCTGGCGGAGGCGCAAGTCTCCTGCCGGGAGTTTGGCCAACAGTTCCCTTAGCCATATAACGGAAGCCCTGTTAAAAAAGGAGGCGGAAGAGGAGGCTTTGATGGCCCAGGCAGCCGCCAGGTGGGCCTTATGGCATACCCTCTCCGCCTTCTTATCTTCCGCCTTGAGCCCATCCAGCAGTTCTGCTGGGAGGGAGGAGTTGGAAGTGAGGGCAGTGATAGGTGGTTCCACGGCTGGGAGAACCAAAAGGTCTTCCAAGGTGGGGTCCATGGAGTAAAGTTTCTTGTCTGCCCCGCTGGGGGAAGACAAGGTGGCTGGTTGGGCCCACTGGCATTGGATTACGTCCAGGAATAAGCCTGGAACCGGGACCAGTTCTTGTTGGGGGGCCGGGACGTCGAACATGGCCGCATTGGGATTTTCGGGAACAGCATCGGCCGAAGGTTGGACCGGCTTAGGTTTAATCCCTACCCTGGCAGCTAGTTTGGCCTTGCGGAGAATGGACTTAAAGAGAGTGGGTTTGAAAAGTCCGGAAAAGGCAGGGGCGTCCGGGGGGAGGCCCTCGTCTTCAGATAGCTCCAGGCCGTCCTGGTCAGCGTCCTCGATGGCGGAGGTTTCGCTGACCACGGATGATTCAAGGGACGGATGGCGGGCACGCTTGGCTGGAGGGGGGGCCGGCGGGCCCCGGGAAGTGGTCCCTGGCCCCGAAGGGGGAGGGGAGTGCTTTTGGAGGCCCTCAGCAATGCCTCTGGCGATAGCACGATCGACCAAGGCCTGCACGCGGGGTGACAGCTCGGACTCCTGATCAGAATCTGATTCCGGGTCCCTGGGGTCCTGGTGGAAGTGGGAGCCCCCAGCCGGGGGAGCCCTGGTGTGACCCTCTGGGACTGGGTCCTGTTCATATGACCAGGACGGGGCAGGAGAAGCTGGTTCCGCCAGTGATCTGTCCGGGGACAGATCCTGAGACTCTACCTCCTCATTCAGCAATGCCAAGATATCACCTCTGGATGGGGGAACGGGGGCCACCTCTGGGGAGGACCCTGTCCCAGCCTGGCGCCGGGCCTTCTCAAATTGTTTATCAAGGGCCCGCTGGCGCCTCTCAGCGTCCTTGGTTTCGGCTGCAGACGGGGCCTTGACGGGGTGCCTATGGGTGTCCCCTGAGACGCCCTTGCCCACACTCCCACCCCTACTGGAAGGGGGATCCTTGCTAGGGGCCTGAGATGGGCCGGATCTAGCCTCAAGGGAACCTGATAGAGGGGGCAGCTCCATGCCAATGACCGCACAAGGATGATGCAGAAACAGGCAAGCGGGTAGGCTGCAGCGGAATTCGACTGGCTACACTGAAAGGCATAAAGAAAAAAGACAATTATGATTAATAATACAGCTATAGGAAATTTAATAAATCCATTTCAGCCTAACACTAGTAGCCAAATGGGAGGATGGACACCCAGGAGGCTGAGCTATGAGGTGGGCCCGCAGCTCAGGCTGCAGTAACCCCTGCAGGAGAGACAGGGAAGCCAGTAGGCCAGGGAACTTCAAAAAAAGGGCGAAGGCCTGGCCAGATCTTAAGGATAGAGAAAAAATTCTTCCCTGTGCCGGTGCAAAGGACACGTGGTGGCCAAATTACCAGCGCCGCTGATGTCCAGTGAGTGGTGGCCGAGGGCCCACTGGGCGAGCCCGGCTAGGCCCTGTAGCCACCAAGCGGCCTCCTGCATGAGCGTGGCTGAGCGGCAGAGGCCTAAATTTAAGGCGCGAACTTTTCGCACCTAAAAATGGCCGCCGCAACAGCGAGGAGCTGGGCGGAGAGGAGAGCAGCAGCCAGGATCAATCCGGGCCGCTCGTAGCTCCGCGGCGGCTGGGGGGGTGGAAAAAAACGCAGGGGAGTCAAAAAACGAAAAAACTAGGCCGGAAAATAACAACCGGGGAGGGAACCGAGCCAAAAATAAAAGAAAAAACCCCCTCGCCGCTGTTGCCGCGCTCTGGGAGCAAGCAGCAAGTTTCCAAGCCTGCACGAGTGCGAGGCTGTGGAGAAAAAAACCTCCCACACACACACTTACCTCCTGGTCTCCAAGATAGCTGATGTTGATTGCAGAAGAATAAAAGGCAAGGAGAAAAGTTCGTTTTGAAAAGGAAAAGGTTTTCCAAAAATTTTGGAGAGTCCAAGCCAAGGATTAATAGCCTGAACTCAAATATGCATCCGATCTGGGCAGTGAGGAAATTAATTCTGGCAATAATCACACGAGGAGGCGTGGTTAAAGGGAGAAAAAAAGTTCCTCAGTATCCAGGGCAACCAGACTAAATTAACCCATTGCTTGGACTCTCCAAGCGGTGCACAGGAAAATAGGAATATGCCAAATAGGCAAAGAATTAGTCAGAGAATGCCTATCCATCCTGGATGAGTACAAATCACCTGATCAGATGGTTTACAACCCAGAGTTTGGAAGAAGTTGGTAGATGTAATCTTTCAAGGCTCATGTAGCACAGGGGAAATACCAAGAGGATTGGAAAACAAGTGATGTGGCAACAATCTACAAAGGGGGGAGGGCAGGGGAGAGAGATTGAATCCAGGAAATTATAGACCAATCAGCCTAACATTAATACCTGGGGAAATCCTGGAAAAGATAATCAAATGGAGAATACGTGAGCATCTAGAAGCAAGGAAGGTGATCAGTAGAAGCCAGCATGGATTTATTAAAAACAGATCATGCCAAACAAACTTCATTGCCTTTTTTGATATAGTAACTAAATTAGCGGGTCAGTGAAATGCTGTGTACATAGTATACTTGGACTTCAGTAAGGCATTTGACAAAGTAGTCCACAACCTACTTCTGGTAAGATACAACAATATGGGATGGGTAGTACCACCACCAGATGGATTTTCAATTGGCTGATCAAATGCACGCAGAGGGTAGTCCTCAATGGAATTATACCTACATAAAAGAGAAGCATGCAGTGGGGTACTTCAAAGTTCGATCCTGCGCCCTATACTCTTCAACACCTTCATAAATGATCTAGACAAGGGAATAGAAGGGAAACTCGTCAAATTTGCAGACGACATCAAGCTGGTGAGAATAGCCAGCACTTTAGAAAATAGACTCAAGATTCAGAAGGGTCCTGCAACAAGATGCAGTTCAGTGGTGAAAAAAGATCCTACACTTGGGAAGGAAAAAAGTAAGTGCATAGGGATAGAATAGGAGGCACTTGGCTCAACAGTAGTAATTGTGAGAGGGATCTAGGTGTCCTAGTAAACACCACTTAAGTATGAGCCAGCAGTGTACTGCAACTGCCAAAAAAGCCAATGCTATACTAGGTTGCATCAGCAGAGGGATAGCATTAAGACAATGAGAAGTGTTAGTGCTGCTTTATACTGCCATGATATCACACTTGGAACACTAGATCCATTCTGGTCACAATTCAAAAAAGCTGCCAAGACCCTAGAAAAAGTGCAGAGAAGGGTAACAAAGATGATATGGGGTCTGGAGGCTAAATCAAATGATGAATTGCTAATGTTTAGCCTAATGAGTGGCAATGTTTAGCCTAATGAAGACAAAGCTCAGGGGAGACTTGAGACTCTTCCAATACTTGAAAGGCTGCCACAGGGAAGAGAAAACAATTTTCTGACATTAGCTGTTGTATCTGTAGTTTTTTTGATATTGTGAAATTGTAGATTTCCTTATTAATAAAAGAACTTTTAAAATAATTATGTTGCCTATTTTTAAGCTCATGATTTTAAAAAACAGAGCCAAATACTGTATTTAATATGAGGTATGCAGTTTGGTATAGTGACTGACGGACCAGAGACTAGAAACTGGGAGACCATGAATTCTAGTCCTGTGTTACACATAAAGCTAGCTCAATGTTTTAAAAAAATTGCTGGCCTAATATGAAATACAGATATGCTTGCCATTTGTGTCTGTAACGTTGCTTCTATAGATCTTAAAATTTTAAAATCCCTTTTTTGGTAATAAAATTGCAGGATTCTAGACTTCTTTAATTGCTAGTTCTCTTTTATCAATAATTTGATGGGCAACTACATAATAATAACATACATAATAATAACACCTCTGCTGTAATATCAATATGCCAGCAGAAACATAGACATAGGAAAGCAAACTTATTCTGTTCATGAGATACTGAGACAATAGAGCTATGTGGCATATGTATGATTGACACTATTAATGAAACTAACAGTTGAGTCACTAAGTTTGTTGGGAAAGACCATATGCATCATTTTTTTAAAAAAATAAGGATTTTTTTTTTAAAGTTACAGTTTTTGAAAGTTACTATGGTGACTTTGAATTTGAGGTAATATTTCTGGCAAGTGAATAATTAAACAAAATGTAGTTCCTTAGAAATATTGTTTGCTAGTTGATGAGCATATATAGTTTATAGCAGTGATGGCGAACCTGTGGCACATGGAGCCATTTGTCAGGGCATGCGAGGCGTTGCCCTGTCAGCTGGCCAGTGTGCATGCACGCGCTGGCCAGCTGAGTTCACCCTTTTTTAAAGCCATTTTTCCCTCTCCCCAGGCTCCAGAGGCTTTATAGAAGCCTGGGGAGGGCAAAAAGAGCCTCCCCCCCCCCGGAGGCCCTCCGGAGGCTTCATGAGCTTCCCTGACGCCTTCGGAGCGCTCCAAACGACCCTCCGAGGAAACCGGAAGTCACTTCCTGTTTGCTCGGAGGATCGTTTTGAGCGCTCCGAAGGCTTCAGGGACCGTCCAGAGGCTTCCCTGACGCCTCCGGAGGGCGTCTCGGGGGGTGGGGGAGGCTGTTTTTGCCCTCCCCAGGCTCGTATACAGCCTCTGGAGCCTGGGGAGGGCAAAAAAGCATGTAGAAATGGGGGGGAGTGCCTGTAGTGCACGCATGCGCACTGGGGGGTCACGCATTGCATTATGGGTGCAGCACGCCCGCACACGACCCCCCTGTGATCCCCCCCGTTATGGCACGTGAGCCAAAAAAGATTCGCCATTGCTGGTTTATAGCATTTGATTATAAACTAAAATGTTTTCAGCCCTCTCTTTTATTACCAAGACAAGTAATAAAATGTTTACAAATATCCAGGAAAGAAAGAACGTTGGTCTTACCTGAACGTTTTTTTCTGGAGTAGTGGAGGGAGGGGTCACAGCAGGGTTAACACAGCCTGATTGGTCCATTTGACTGAGAGAAAACTTCTTAACCTTCGCCTTCTCCCGTTGGTTCCCAGTTTCCGCGATGTCACGGCCAGCAACTGCAATTCAAACACAAACAAGAACAAGCCCCCCCGGGGCCTCCCGATTCTACACCTCCCGGACCCTGTCTAACTAACTAACTAGGGCGGGAAATGTGACCCCTCCCTCCACTACTCCAGAAAAAAACGTTCAGGTAAGACCAACGTTCTTTTTCCAGTAGAGTGGAGGGAGGGGTCACAGCAGGGACATACCCACGCTACGTCCCCGGGCGGGCCGACTGGGTCCCAGGTGAAGAATCGGCCACCACCCTCTGAAGGACCCTCCGGCCAAAGGATGCCTCAGCCGAGGCATAAGTATCCAAACGATAGTGCCTAATAAAAGGTGTGGGGGAAGCCCAGGCCGCCGCCCTACAAATATCCTCGAAAGGTGCCCTGGTGGCCCAAGCCGCCGAAGTAGCCGCACTGCGGGTGGAGTGCGCAGTGATCCCCGATGGGGGAGTCTTCCCAGAAGCCCCGTAAGCCTCAACTATGGCCAACCTAATCCATCGTCCGATGGTGGAAGAAGACACCTTACATCCTAACGAGCCCGGACGAAAGGAAACAAATAACGCTTCCGTCCTCCTAATGCCCTCAGTTCGCTTTAGGTAAATGCGAACAGCCCGGCGAACGTCCAGCTTATGCCACACCAACTCCCGCTCTCTCGAGGGATTGGGACAAAAATTCGGGAGCACGACCTCCTGGGCCCTGTGAAACTGTGAATTCACCTTCGGAATGAACGAAGGATCCAAGCGAAGGACCACCCTGTCCTGGTGTATTACACACAGGTCACTGCGTGAAGAAAGGGCCCCCAACTCTGAAATGCGCCTGGCCGATGTAATGGCCACTAAAAACACCACCTTAAGGGTAAGCAGACGCATGTGTACCGTCCTAAGTGGTTCGAACGGGGAGCTCGTCAGAGCCTGGAGAACCAGGGTCAGATCCCAGGTTGGAAACCTATGAACCGGAGGCGGGCGGATGTTAGCCGCCCCCTTCAGAAAACGCTTAATCAGTGGAGACCGGGAAAGGACGGGGGAACCCTCCCCCCCCAGAATGGTGGCCAAAGCCGCCACTTGACGCCGGAGCGTATTATGCGACAAGCCATCCTCCAACCCCTTCTGGAGGAACTCCAACACGTTTGGGACGGTAGCCCTAGAAGGATCCAACCCCAAAGGGATGCACCACTTCGCAAACGCTTTCCATGTGGCATTGTAAATTCTAACCGTGGACGGCCTCCTAGACGCCTCTAAGGTGGCTATGACTCCTGACGAAAGTCTCTGCCCCCTCAGGATCCTCCGTTCAAGAGCCAGGCGGTCAGATGGAGCCACTGAGGCCCTGGGTGATGTAAAGCCCCCTGACTCAGAACGACCTCCCCCGGGGGAATCCTCCAGGGGTCTGCTACCGACAGCTGGACCAGGTCCGCGAACCAGGGTCTCCTCGGCCAGTATGGTGCTAACAGAATAACGAGAGCCCTCTCTGTGACTATCTTCCCTATCGTACGGGGAACGAGGGGAAGGGGAGGAAAGGCATAAAGGAGACCCGGGGGCCATCGGCTCCTGAGAGCATCCGCTCCTTCCGCCGACGGGGACTGGAACCGGGTAAAGAACCGGGGCAGCTGAGCGTTGTCGGGGGAGGCGAACAGATCCACCCGAGGTGTGCCGAACCTGCTGCATATCTTCCGAAACAACTCCGGGCCCAGTTGCCACTCGCCATCGTCTAGGGTTGTGCGACTCAGCCAATCCGCCTGAAGATTGGACACTCCTGAGATGTGCTCCGCCACTATGGAGGCCAAGTGTCTCTCCGCCCACAAGCCCAACGACTGCGCCTCTCGCCAGAGAGAACGTGAGTGGGTGCCCCCCTGGCGATTGACATGGGCCTTCGTCGCCACATTGTCCGTAAGCAGGAGGACATGGCGCCCCCGCAGGTGATGACGAAAAGTCCTTAGGGCAAGCCGCGCGGCTTTTAGCTCCAGCCAATTGATGTTGTGGCGGAGATCCGAGGCAGACCAACGTCCCTGGGTCATGTCGGAGTCCATCACGGCCCCCCAGCCGAAGAGGCTGGCATCCGTCGTCACTGTGACTCTCTCGGGCTCCCAAAAACAAGCCCCCTGTTGCAGCGCTGGGGACAACCACCACCGAAACGAGAGTCTCACCTCCACCGGTAGAGGAACTGGACGCAAGGAGTTGCTCATCATCCTTCTCTGGACCGGGATCAAGGCCCACTGGAGAGGTCGCAGGTGGAGCCGGGCCCAGGGCACTATCCCTATGCAAGAGACCATCTTCCCCAGAAGTTGAGACAAGGTCAGGATGGAAACAGACCGTCTTTTTTGTACAGAGGAGACCAGCTGGCGAAGGCTGGACAAGCGCTCTGGAGACAGGCGGACCCTCCCTGACTCGGAGTCTATCACTGTCCCTAGGTGTAGAATCTGCCTGGATGGGGACAGGTGGCTCTTGGGAAAGTTCACTGAAAACCCCAACGCCTGAAGCCAACGGATCGTCAGCCGAAGATCCGACTTGGCCCTGGGGAGGGACCCTGCCTGAACGAGGACGTCGTCCAAGTAGCACTGAAGTCTCACCGGAATGGAACGCAGATAAGCCGCCAGTGCTGCCAGGACCTTGGTGAACGTCCGCGGAGCTGAGGCCAGACCAAACGGGAGAGCCCGGTACTGGTAATGCCTGCCCCGGTGAGAGAACCTGAGATAACACCGGTGAGACTGAAGGATGGGGACGTGGAGGTAGGCCTCCGTCAAATCTACTGAAGCCATGTAATCCCCCTTCCGAATGCCCTGCAGAATGGATTTCAGGGACGCCATCTTGAACCGCCTGTATACTAGGTAGCGGTTTAGGCGTTTCAGGTTGAGGATTGCCCTCCAACCCCCCGAGGATTTTGGAACTACGAACAGATGGGAGTAGTAGCCCAGACCCCTCTCCGGCTCCGGAACGACCTCCACTGCCCTGATTTCTAGAAGATGGGCGACCGCGAGGTCCATGAGACGACGCCGCTTCGGGTCCCGAGCCGGGGGAAAAACTTTGAAAAAACTTGGGGGTTTGGAGAGGAATTCTAACCTTAGGCCGTGGCGAACGGTCGCCCTGACCCAACCGTCTGACGTGATCCGATCCCACTCGTCCGCATACAGTGCCAGGCGGCCTCCGATGGGATGACTCGGGTTCGAGTCATTTCCCTCTGCGGAAGGGGCGGCCGCCCCCCCCACGAAAGGGCCGCTTGGACTGCGGCTGATATCTAGAACGGTCCTGAAAACTCTGTCTATGAAATGACCTGTCCTGCCTGTATGATTGGTATCGCTGGTCCTGATCCCTGTCATAAGACTTGAACTGGGGCCTGCGATAGGGATGACTACGGGACTCCGCCTTCTTGGTGGATGTAGGCATAACTTTCTTTTTATCTTTGTTTTCCACCAAAATCGGGTCTAAGGAAGCCCCGAACAAATTTGGACCCTCAAAAGGGGCAGCTACTAGGTCCCACTTGGCTTTAAAGTCCATCTGCCAGTTCCTGAGCCACAAAAGTCTACGAGAGGCCACAGAGGTGGCCAAAGCACTTGAACCAAATCTAACTGCGTCTAGGGTCGCATCAGCCGAATACTGACACGCTGCCATTATTTTAGCCAAATCCTGGTGTGCGCGCTCCTCCTGGATCGGAATGCGCTCCTGGAGCCGGCGGAGCCACATGACCGTAGTACGGTTAAAGTACGAGGCAGCAGCCGCTGCCCGCACCGCCCATGCTGAGGCTTTAAAATTTTTACGTAAAGTGAGCTCCGCCCTCTTGTCCTCTGCCTTAAGTTTGTCAGCCGCGTCCCCCGAAACTACTGGAGAGGAGGAGACTAAAGCTGCTATGGGCTGATCTATAACTGGAAGCTGAATAGCTTGCACAAAAGACTTTTCCATGTTGTAGGCGCGACGGTCGTTGCTGCCAGGTGGGGAAAAGTTAGAAGGACGGGCCCATTGGCTAGTAGCTACCTCTAAGAAAAGAGGAGGGGCAGGAATCTCCTCCTTATTGGTGGCCGTCGCTGAGAACATGACCATGTCCGGATCCGTGGGCGGTGGGACCGTGGGGTCCCCCGTGCCCACCTTGGTGGTCCTCCTAGCCTTCTTAAGCAATGGTTTGAACATGGCCTGGAGGAAAAGATTGGAAGAGCGAGGCGGCTCAGGAGCCGCATCCTCCTCCTCAGAGAACCCCCAATCGTCCCTCCGTGCCTCCCCCCTAGAGGAGACCTCACTCATGAGGGAAGGCGAAGAAGCCCTAGATCTGGACCTACTAAAGGGAGTAACTCGACTGTGGTGGTAAGGTCTGTCCCTTTGGGAAATGCCCCTAGAAATGGCTGCAGAAATAAGCCTTTTGAGATTCTCAGGGAGGTTTTCGAGATCCTCCTCATCTCCTTCTGAATCATAGTCTGGTGCCACATAGGCCCTGCTGGATCTCCTACCCCTAACTGGACCTGCAGAGGTACCTTCCAATGGATCCCCCCTATCTTCTTCCCTAATCCCCGGGAAAGCAGAAGGAGAGCGAGGCGCCCCCCGCTCCTGACTCCTATCAGATCTGCATGGGGAAGCAGAGGAAGAGGAAGAGGAAGGGCTGAACCCCCTAGCCACCGGTGGGGGAGGGCATGAAGCCGCCACGTGTGGGGATCTGGATCTGGGCCTAGGATCCCTGGCCTGTCTCTTCTCAGCCCTTTCAATGACCTTCTCAATGGCCCTGGATCGCCTGAGCTCATCCCTTTGCAGAGCTCTCGAAGGCCTGTCCTCAGCTGAAGGCCTAGAAACCCGAGGCCTAACTGGGGGAGTGGGCTCAACCTGATCTTCGCCTGCCTGAGCTGGCGCGGCCTGCTGGGACTCAGTTCTATCTGCCATCCCCACTCACGTGCTCCAAAACGAGGTTTTTGGTAGGAATTGCCCTTCAGCTGGTGAGAATCGCCTGCTCCGGGCCTCCGGTAAAGTTGCAAACAGCACAGCCACGTTTTTCACAGCCTCTCCGTGTTGCAAGCCCCAAACACGTGACTCAAAATGGCCGCTGGCTTCTTTTGGGCGGTGCTTTCAAAAGCGCGCCTAAAAATGGCCGCTCCCTCGCCCTTAATTGCCAATGCCTGCAGCTGCAAGCTCGCCTTTCCCAAAACGCTCTCTAAATCACCGCTGAGCTCCTAAGCCCCTAGGAGCCTTCCAACACCAAGAAAAACGATTCCGCGCTGCTGCCGTGGGCTGTAACCGGCCCGGGAAGCTAGCGGTTCAAATTAGAAGCCGAAAAGCCGCTTTCGCGCCGAAAAGCCCCAGCGCGCTGCGAGCCTCACCGGAAAGTTTTAAGAAGACAAATTAAAGCACGTAGGATCGCCCGGCACACCCGAGACCCCAGGCACCAGTCCGGAGCGATCCCTTAAGAGAGGGGGAGGAAGCGCCCCCCCCACTGACTATCTCAGCCTCCTGAGGACAGTCGAACAACAGCCCTGCAAGGCGGACCATTAGAAAAAATTTTTTAAATAAAAAACTCCAAATTCAAGGTGCCAACAACACTAACACTGACTAATAAAACCCACTAAAACTCTACTACTAGGAACCAAACCTGTGTCTTGGACCTTGACTGAGAGGAAACTGGGAACCAACGGGAGAAGGCGAAGGTTAAGAAGTTTTCTCTCAGTCAAATGGACCAATCAGGCTGTGTTAACCCTGCTGTGACCCCTCCCTCCACTCTACTGGAAAAGATTGTGTGAGTGATAATGAATAGACAATTTGTATTTTTTTATTTTTATTATGAATATACAGGTGGTAAATTCAAATGTTAAAATTTTGATTGCAGGTTATTATAATCAAATGCTTAGCTTTTACTCAGTAAAATACTGGGTGCATAGATAATGCTTCATGAAAACTATTAAATGTCCCTAAAATAAAAACACAGAGTTCTTGGGCTCTTAATTTTTGTTGATTGAGTTTAATATTTAATATAAAAAAGCCAACACAGTTCTAGGCTGCATAAATAGAGGGACAGAATCAAGATCACGTGAAGTGTTAATACCACTTTATAATGCCTTGGTAAGGCCACACTTGGAATACTGCATTCAGTTTTGGTCGCCATGATGTAGAAAAGATGTGGAGACTCTAGAAAGAGTACAGAGAAGAGCAACAAAGATAATTAGGGGTCTGGAGACTAAAACATATGAAGAACGGTTGCAGGAACTGGGTATGTTTAGTTTAAGAGAAAGAAGGGCTAGGGGGAGACATGATAGCATTGTTCCAATATCTCAGGGGTTGCCACAAAGAAGAAGGAGTCAAACTATTCTCCAAGGCACCTGAGGGCAGAACAAGAAGCAATGGGTGGAAACTAATCAAGGAGAGAAGCAACTTAGAACTGAGGAGAAATTTCCTGACAGTTAGAACAATTAATCAGTGGAACAGCTTGCCTCCAGAAGTTCTGAATGCCCCAACACTGGAAGTCTTTAAGATGATGTTGGATAGCCATTTGTCTGAAACGGTATAGGGTTTCCTTCCTAGGCAGGGGGTTGGACTAGAAGACCTCCAAGGTCCCTTCCAACTCTAGTATTATTGTATTGTATTGTATTGTATTGTATTATTGCATTGCATTGCATTTAATAGAGATATTGTGTTCTACCGCTAGTCAAAGAAGGAAAGGAAAGAATTTCAGGGATGCAGTTGCTCAGAGATGTGGGATGTTGTTGTTTTTTGCTTAAGATATAAAAATTAAGCATTTTTATATTAAGCCAGCGCTTGTATTTACGTATTTTCATAGACATCTATTTTTCAATAGTCAACATTTCATCACTTTCAACTAGAGTAGTAGAATTAAATAAGGCAAAATACATTCCCTAAAGAGCCTGAAATTGAGGACAATGTGGTTTTATTTTTTTGTACAACTCTTTTTTAAGAGGGGCAAAGAATTGTTTGGACACATGTTACGTTCTACTCTTTGTCTAAGTTTGATGCAGGTTTATAAGAACTAAGGTAAAATAATATAAGGAGCAATGGTTACTCCAAAGCATAACAGACTCCTCAAAATTTACCCTCCACCCATATCTGAACTGCAACTTTGAAAATCTGTTGTGCCACTTGCTCTATGGAACAACTTCTCCCTGAGATCCAGAGAAATCCAATCCTTCTGACCTTCCAGAAAGCTGGGGAAACCTGGCTATTTGCTCAGGCTTTGGGTCAGGATGTTAGCTGAGTCCATTGTAGATATGACCTATGCCACTAATCTGTTACTGTGCTTCAGTTATTTTATTATGATTATTTGAACTCTGTTTGTATGCCAAATTTGAGCCTGGTTATTTGTGCTTATGAGGAGGTTGAGTTTTTTAGTGCTTTTCTTGACTCTCCACGGTATTCTCAGTCTTATTCAAATCACTGCTCAAAATGTCTAAGCTCCTAACAGTTCATTGACTTAAATGCTTCATCTTTTTTTTTTGTCTCAGCAATAACACCCACATATCTACATCAAGATCATCTTCTTTATTCTCTAAAATTTCCATCAACTGATTTCATCCACATTCCATGTTTCCTTAAAATTGCCGGTCTCCATATTAGGAACTTACTGTGACCTGAGGCAACATCATAGAATCATAGTGCTGGAAGGGATCTTGGAGGACATCTAGTCCAACCCCCTGCTCAAGGCATGAATCTTATACCATCCCAAATGGTCTGTTTTTGAAAACCTCCAGTGATGGAGCACCCACAACTCCAGGAGGCAAGCTGTTCCATTGATTAATCATCCTTATTATCTGGAAATTCCTCCTTATTTACAGGTTCAATCTCCCTCTGACAAGCTTCTTATCCTGCCCTCAGGTGCTATGTGGAATAAGTCAGGTACTTCATCTATAATGTCAATAATGGAAGTGGCTATCACATCTACTAAGAAGGAAGCTTCCTTTGTTTCAAAATCACTTTGGAGACTTTAGTCACCATCAGATCCACAGGGATTATGTTGTAGGAGCTGTAATTGCGAAGCATCAATAAGCAAAATATTGAAAGGCTAGAAATCTGTAAATCCACAAAATGGTGCAGCTTCTTTAAGGAGCAACGAATAGATATGGTGAGGTCTTATACTAGATGTGCACAGAGTACTATACACCTCTACTAGGGATAGGTTGACAGGTTGGATTAGCGAGCAGCTGGATGAATGGATAGAGAGAGATGGAAGAGAAGGTAGGAATTTGAAAGAAATGGGATCTTGGAAAAAGGTCAATGTGAGGAGACTAAAGGAAATAGGATGGAAGCAAATGAGTGAACAAGAAAAAAAATCATAAGATGGAAAAGGAGATAAAAAGAAGAAAAAAGTTTAACTGGTAGGTTTTAGAAGGGCAGTATTATGATGATAATTCAGTCCTAAAAATTGACAGAAGAGACAATGAAGCTTAAAAGGCAATTCCGCTAGAAAAAGACTGGTACTGGGGGACAGAACAACACGGAGGCCACCACTGACATTTGTGCAACTGGAGAAAAGTAACTAAAATTTGAGGAGATGCTGGAAGGCTGCAGTCAGCCAGCATACCTATGAGGATATATACTGTATTTTTCGGAGTATAAGATGCACCTTTTTCCCTCAAAAAAGAGGCTGAAAATGGGTGCATCTTATACACTGAATACAACATTTTTTTTTGCCTCCAGAAACCCCACCCCCTTCACCAAAATGGCTGTGCAGAGCCTGTAGAAGGCTTTCAGAGAGCTCCTGGGGGATGGGGAAGGCAGAAATGAGTGAAAAACGGGCTGTTTTTGACTCAATTTTGCCCCCAAAGCCCCGACGAGTACTCTATAAGCCTCCTAAAGGCTATGCGTGCAATTCTTTTGAAAAAAAAAATGGGCGAGTTTTCATGAAAAACGGGCCTTTTTTTTGCTCATTTTGGGGGGGCCTCACCTCTCAGGAGCACTCTCCAACCCCCCCTAAAGACTATTCATGCCTTTTGGGGGGGGGAGGGCCCGTTCTTGGGAGGTTTGCAGAGTGCAAAAACTTTTTTTAAAAAAATTGCCTCTTCAAAACCTTGGTGCGTCTTATACTCCGGTGCGTCTTTTACTCCAAAAAATACCCACAGGGATTTGTGAACACAGAGGGGGTTGCCAAAAAGGAGATCAGAAGTGATGATGAAGAAGAGGAGGAACTTTCAGAGACTCTGAGACAGCAGCCAAGATATGGTTTTGCAAAGCACTTTGGAAAATAATAACAAGAGCTACTTAAAAGAAATTGCAGAAAATTAGAGAAGATGTTGATGCCTTACTGACAGATAGTGAATAAAGTAACAGAACAGGAAGAAGCCTGACTTCATTATGTGAGTGCACTAATGGGAATACCAGGTTTATAGTGATACTCACAGTTAAGACCAAATATAGTTCAATGTAGTTTTTTAATACTAGAAATTGGGAGACTGCATTCTAGTTATTGCTTAGACATGAAAGAGCAATGATTGTTTCTCAGACCAACTCACTCCACACAGTTGTTGTGCAGGAAACAGGAGGCAGAAACATGTACACTGCCTTTAATGGTACAAAAATGGGATAAGAGAGGGGGGAGAGGAGGGAGGAAGAGACAGAGACAGAGAGACAGAGAGAGAGAGAAAGAGGCTACTATAGCACAACACGTATTTTGTAGTAGTTCCAATGACTAGTAGATCAATATACCAATGTTTATCTGCAAGTTCTTATTTACAGTAATGAATATCAGATTACATCAAGTACTGCCTTTCAAAATCATTCTGCTCATTCTGTGAGGTCATCAAGAGAGACCTGCTTATAAACGTGAGAGGTCAGAAGCTGTATTTGCTTTGTGGCTTTGTTTCCTTTGCTCTTGGCATTTTCTTTTAAATATTGTAGCTATCTGATACCCAAGTCCAATGGTGACCGGGCAGCTACCTTTGCTTATGTTCTGACATATGTCTGGATTTCACACAGGGATGGGAAAATAAAAGATCCAGAGCTGTGGCATGCCGGAACTGGGTATGTCTAGTTTAATAGAAAGAAGGACTAGGGGAGACATGATAGCAGTGTTCCAATATCTCAGGGGTTGCCACAAAGAAGAGGGAGTCAAACTATTCTCCAAGGCACCTGAGGGTAGAACAAGAAGCAATGGGTGGAAACTAATCAAGGAGAGAAGCAACTTAGAACTGAGGAGAAACTTCCTGACAGTTAGAACAATTAATCAGTGGAACAGCTTGCCTCCAGAAGTTGTGAATGCCCCAACACTGGAAGTCTTTAAGAAGATGTTGGATATAGGGATTTATTTATTTTTTATTATTTATTTATTTATTTATTTATTTATTTATTTATTTATTTATTTATTTATTTATTTTTATTTATTTATTTATTCTTCGCATTTCTAAACCGCCCCCTCTCCCAAAAAGGGACTCGGGGCGGTGTACAGTCCACACAACAAATAACAGATAAAATACAAATATAAATATAACTATAAATATACGTATATATGTGGAGGAGGTTAAAATTAGAGTACTGTACAGAAGAATAAATATGGCTCTAAAAGCCCTAAAATCAATTAATATTAAAACAGTTAAAATATTACAATAACCAGTTGAGTATACTTCCAGTTGAGTATATACTGAAATGGTATAGGGTTTCCTGCCTAGGCAGGGGGTTGGACTAGAAGACCTCCAAGGTCCCTTCCAACTCTGCTATTGTATTGTATTGTATGCCAAAAAGTCTCTCTGCACTATGCTTCTGGGCCAAGCTGGGTCTTGCAGTGCAAAAAAAAAAGCCAAAAGCAACCCCTGAACTTTTTTGGGGGCGAGGGGGTTGGTGCACCACACTCCAGAAGCTTTTTGCAAAGGGCTTTTTGGAGTGTTGCAGCTCAGAGGCTGCATTTGGAATTTTTTTTCACATTCAAAAAACAGACTGAACCAGGAGAGCAACACAAAGGGGCTTTTTACAGCATGCCTCTAGGGTTCCTTTTGGCCTTTTTTTCCTCCTGTAGCCAATGCCCAGACCAGCTCAGGAAGCAGGTCAGATATACCTTGTCAGCAGGAGCAGGAGGAGGAGCAAGAAGACAGCTAAGTTCAGCTGAGGTATCAAGGATCACAGTGCAGGATGATAAAAGCTTATTTTATTAGTAGTATTCAACCTTTCATCATTTTTCTTTACTTGATAAAAATTACTTTAGGTGCCATGGAAGATATAATCCTATTTTCTGTCACTGATTATGAAACTGTATGTCACATAGACTTTAACTTAAATAGGGTTAATTTTGAGAGGGGAGGGGAGGGCGGAGGAGAGGGGAGAGGACAATTCTTTATTGGTCAAGTGTGATTGGACAAACAGGAATTTGTCCCTTGTACACAAGCTCTGCGTGTACATACAAGCAACGACCCCCCTGCGCTCCCCCCACTTTTGGCACGCAAGCCAAAAAAGCTTCGCCATCACTGTCCTAGGGCATAGATAGTAATATAGACAGTAATATATTAAAATAAATTGAATATATATTGGACCTATAATTATCCTATTGAATACTACTAAAAACATGTATGAAAAGAGGCCTTTCTATGTAAGGAATAAACAAATTACACTACAAGTTAAACCAATTAACCAAGTTAAATATTCCCTTGAACAGCAGTGAAAGGAGAGAGTTTTCTTCACAATAACACAGATGTGGTTTGCTCTTGCCTTCTGGCAGATTTTTTTTTTCAACTTCTCCGACTAGCATTTATTCATAGTATTTCCTAAAGGCTTCCCACCCATATATTAATCAGCTCTGAACCTGCTTATTTTTTTAGATCAGCCAAAATCATATTGCTGTCTAGCTAACCAACACGCT
The DNA here is from genome assembly GCF_964273705.1 of Natrix helvetica. Taxonomy (NCBI): domain Eukaryota; kingdom Metazoa; phylum Chordata; class Lepidosauria; order Squamata; family Natricidae; genus Natrix; species Natrix helvetica. The sequence goes on along the minus strand of NC_138552.1, from coordinate 20,494,879 downwards.
GTGTAACTGAAATTCCTATTACTAATCTGACAAATCAGAACTGGTTTATGAAAACTAACTTCCACATTAGTTTTAATTAATACACAGTCAGAACAAATCATATCACTGTTTCATGCAATTTATACATTATACTGAAATCTCTGCAGTTTACTTCTTCAAAAGTTCTACTCTCTTCTCATACAGGAGTAACGTTTCCCTGGTTTTTGTTTTTCCAAACCAGTATCTCTCTGACTTTAGAAAAAAAATCCATGTGGGCAAAGACAGCTGCCTAGGAGTTGGTAAAGATGACTCTCATTAACGAGCACTATCAAATGCAAGTTCTGACTAATTTAACACCACAAAAGTCCAGCAAAAACATATTAAACTGGGATGAGTAAGGGAAAAGGATACCATATACAAAACAAAACAAAAACCTGAAATAATGAACAAAGACACTTTATCCTGCAAATATATATATATATATATATATATATATATATATATATATATATATATATATATATATATATATATATATATATATATATATATATATATATATATATATATATATATATATATATATAATATAACATTTATATTGCTTTACAAAAACATCAGGGAAAGTTCTTGACATGAAAAGCTTTAGGCCTCCATTTTGGCACAAGATAAAGAGGAAAGAAAAATATTAGGCAAATATATTGTGTTGCATTTATTTCTGCTTTATTTTGTGTATGTTTGTCTGCTTTATAATTTTTATTAATGATTTTTTAAAAGATAAATAGAAAGTAATACAAATTATTATAAAGTAAAAAAAAAGAAATAAAGAAAATAAAGAAAAATCTAAATAGAAAAGGAAAATAGAAAAGAAAAAAATAAGTAGTGTCTGATGTTCTTTACAGCAGTACATTTATAAATTTACCTAATTCTCTTTTTTCTATAATATATCCTGTCAAATGATCAAAATCATAAATCATAACTCCATTTGTTTTTGTTCCACACAAATACTTATAAGAGGTTTAGGTCAGCAATAAACATATTTTCTTTTCTCTGATCAAAGAAGTCATTTTAGCCATCTCAGCAAGACCCATCATCCTCAACCATTGTCCATTGTGGGTGCTGCTGAATCTTTGGGCATGCAGTAATCTTGCTGCAGCTACAGGTATTACTTGAGCTACAATAGCAACTGGGACCAGGACTGATGTTGCTAAGTGATGCAGTTGTAAAGTGCAATGTCATGCAACCACATTGCTTAGCTTAGCATAACCCCAAGATACAGGGGTTGTTAGGAGGGAATCCCAGATAATGAGCAACGGAGCCCAAGGAGTTGGGGGAGGGGTGCTGCTATGTAGTGCAAGCTCAAGGGGGAGGGGAAAGAGGGTGAGTGTGCGTGTGTGAGAATGCAGGGAGACCGGGAAAAGAGGACATTGGTGGGTGTGAGTGGGAGAAGGGGAAAGTAGAATGTTGATAGCTGTTTGCAAGTTCCTTCATTCAGTGTCATTAATAAATGATAAAACAATAGCCATAACTTGAGGACTATCTGGATCATGTACAAAAACAAAGATCCAGAACTTTTTTTTCCAACTGCTTGTCCATCAATCCTAAAATAAAAATAACTGATTTCAAATGTATATTATTGTTTAAAATCCTCTGAATCAGTGAATGTATTTCTATCCTGAATTTTTCAGTTTTTTTATAAAATCCACCAAACATGATCAAATGTCCTGGTTTGTTCACATTTCCAGCATACAACATACTGGCGTAAACTATACACACTAGACAATTTATCTAATGACATACATATATCATTTTATAAAAAATCTTTTTAAGAGTATCACATAGTATAAAGCTTAATCCTTTTAGCTATATTTTCCCATTGTTACATCAGTGTATAACCAGAATTTAAGCCTATTTTATCATACATTCTTTCATTTGTTCATTTCAAATTTCAATAAAAATGGACGTCTCAGGTAAGACCAACGCCCAGTCTCCTGCTGAGTAGGGGGTTGAACTAGAAGACCTCAAAGGTTCATTACAATTCTTATTGTTTTATTATCCTGTTATGCCAAAAAGCACCTTCTTGTCTCTCTGCACAAGAAGCTTTTTATAGATGTAAAATAATAGGCAAACACAAAAGTTTAACTTATGAGATTCCAGAATTTTGTCAAGAGAAATGTGAAATAAAGTTGAGAAGAATTGGTGACCGAGAGATATAGTTGTCAGTGGTCTTCGAATGTACAATTATTAGAAAGATTTGAAGTAGACAAAATAATTTATTGTTTGAATGTTGTAAAACTGAGTTTGAAATAGAATTGTGTACAAATGATGAACATGTATTTACTAAAATATATACATTCTCTGGATAGGTGGAGATAGCATCCAGGAATGGGTTAACTCTGTCTGTATCCAATTGGACTAAGTCTGCAAACTTCAATATCCCGCTTCCTGTACTAGCTTCTCCCAGCTTTTGATGAAGGTATTTACTGCAGACTGACGTGTGATGAGTAGAAATTCTCTCCTTGCTGATGCCGGACCAGACACCCCTCAGGGTGGGGCTGGATGCTATCTCCACCTGCCCAGAGAACAGGCGTCTCAGGTAAGACCAAGGCCCATTCTCCATTGTTGGTGGAGATAGCATCCAGGAACGGGACATACCAAAGCCTGGACTGTCCTCACAGGGGGGCAGATGTCTGGGCCGGGGTCACCCGGCTCTTGTGAACTCTCTGCAAAACCCACCTGCCAAATGCTGCATCCACTGATGCATAACTGTCTATCTTATAATGTAGATAAACAGATCCAGGTGGTGGCTCGAAAAACTTGTACCAAGAAAGCCTGTGTGGCCCAAGCAGCTGATGTGGCTGCATTCCTGGTGGAGTGAGCTGAGATGCGTCCTGGAAGTGGTTGAGATTGCAGTTTGTAGGCTTTTGCAATGCAGGCACGTATCCAACGACCCAATGAGGAAGGAGTTGCCTCTGTGCAGAGCAGTGCCAATGTCCGACTGAGATATATGCGAAAGACCCTCTCGGTGTGTAAGATGCACAAGTCCTGTCTCATCAATAAGGCAGCGAGCTCCGAAACCCTCCTGGCTGAGGTGATAGCCACCAGAAACGTCACTTTAAGGAAAAGGTAGTGAAGACAGGTGTCCCTCAAGGGTTCAAAAGGGGGCCTCATGAGGGAGAGCAGCACTTTGGTTAAGTCCCATGTTGGATACCGGGGGACAACCGAGGAACGAAGATTAGTAGCCCCTCACAGGAACCACTGGATCAAGGAATGATGCACTAAAGAGGTGAACAATCCGCAGGGGAGAACTGAGGAGAGAACGGCTACTTGCCGCCGGAGGTGACAGGCCGCTGTCAAACCTCTCTTGCAGGAAGTCCAGCATGTGATGAATAGGTGCTTGTGCAGGAAGGACCAATTTGCCAGAGCACCATCAACAAAAGACCTGCCACGTAGCATTGTAGATGTGGTTGGTTGATGGTCGCCTTGATTCTTGGATCATGTCAATGACCTGAGAAGACAGACTGACCGTGGTCAGGGTCTCTGCTCAATCTCCAGGTGGTCAACCTGAGCCACTGGGCGTCCGTGTGGACAAGGATCCCCTGGCTGACCAAGATCCTGGAGGTGGGAAGTCTCAAGAGGGGCGCCACAGACAGTGACATCAGGTCCATGAACCAGGCCAACGGAACCAAAAGGGTGCCAGAAGCAGAAGCTCCGCACCCTCCTCCAGCATCTTCCGGATGACTCGTTGAATGAGAGGCAGAGGGAGAAAGGTGTAGAGGAGGCCGTCAAGCCACATGCATCAAAGAGCGTCCATGCTCTGGAGTCTCGAACCATGAGATGAAGGCTGGCACCTGTCTGTTGTCCCAGGGTTGCAAAAGAACGTTGGTACTTACCTGAATGTTGATTCTAATGATGGGAACGGGAAGTGCTACCATCCGGCTATTATCAATCCTGATTGGTCCATAGACTGAGAGAAAAGTGTTGCAGCCACGCCTCTACTCCTTTTGCCCAGTTTCCTTGAGGTCGCATGGAGTACAATGATGATCTGTAATAAAATTCACAACAAGGGTACCCCCTCCCTAGACAGGCCGCTATGGCTAAGTAGGGTGAGAGGTAGCACCTCCCGTCCCCATCATTAGAATCAACGTTCAGGTAAGTACCAAAATCATTCATTCTCCTGTTATTGTGGAGACAGCAACCATACTGGGTTTGCTTCATCCAGTAACCAATTGGACTGAGTCTACTCTTATGATGTCATCGGGCCCTTGTGGCTCCTCCCCAGTTCAGACTCAGTCCAACCAGGACTAGCTGTGAGATTTGATCTCTCCTCCAACTTTTAACCTTATAACCCTAATTGGTAATTTTTTACAATTTTTTTCCGTTTGAATTGGCTTTTTTACTTAATTTTTTTCTTCTGACCAAATTGGAGGGAAATTCAAAACTGCTTTCTGGCTGCCTCTCTTCAGCCGTCTGACTGCCTGCGGCCACGAGTTTACTCAGGAAGCCTGCCTTGCAGTCAGTTCGGCCAGCTCATGAGCTACGGCTCCAGAGCTGTCTCCCCACAGTGCTCCTTGACTCTGGGCACTAGGAGGGATGTGCAACCAGCCCTTTCACGCGCAGCAGTTCCAGTGAAGTCAGTGGCCATTCTGCGGCTCCCTCAGCCACATTGTCTGTGGCCATTTTGTGAGTCGGAAAAGCCCACGAAGATAGAGGTGGCCATTTTGAGGTTCGGAAAAGCCTCAGAGAAAAAAAGTTGGCCATTTTGGACACTTTAAAAAAGGTGTGAACTCTGCAGCAACCGTTAGAAGTACCCAGCGACCCTGGATCATCCCAGGTGGACCGGATCAGGAACGCCTGGCCATCAAACGGGTGAGACCATTGCCTACCTTTATTGTGGCGTTAATTTATGTCTGGTGAGATGGCTGACCAAGCTGTGGCTGCATACACAGAGGGATAGAATCAAGATCACGTGAAGTGTTAATACCACTTTATAATGCCTTGGTAAGGCCACATGGAATACTGCATTCAGTTTTGGTCGCCACGATGTAGAAAAGATGTGGAGACTCTAGAAAGAGTGCAGAGAAGAGCAACAAAGATGATTAGGGGAATGGAGACTAAAACATATGAAGAACGGTTGTGAATGCCCCAACACTGGAAGTCTTTAACAAGATGTTGGATAGCCATTTGTCTGAAATGATATAGGGTTTCCTGCCTAGGCAGGGGATTGGACTAGAAGACCTCCAAGGTCCCTTCCAACTCTGCTATTGTATTGTATTATAAAGGATTAGAGGAGGCAAGGCCATCGGGGGCGAAGAGCAGTAGGAAGAGGCAAGGCAAAGAGGCTCCTTCCTCAGGGGTAAACCCCAAGGTCTCTAAAGCGACTACCAGGGCAGAAGAGCATAGGGAGAAGGCTTTTGAGAAAGAATTTCAGAGGGCCCAAAAACAGCAATAAATTCTAACTGCCCAGCCCTCTCCCCCTCCTCCCGAGGATCTCCAAATTGCTTCCCCAGCTCCACCTGTCTTGCCGCCCATGGGCCCTTGCCCTTCACTGGCTGATTCAGATGGGGAATTGTCTTCTTCAGAGTCCTCCTCTTCTATAGAACCTGACAACAGAGGCAATTTCTTTAATGTCCCTCTCAATAGGGAACGCCCCTTTATACAGGCTTCCCTCTCTGTTGCGTATAGTTTTGGGATTCCCCAAGCCATGTACACCTCTCCTGCAGATATGGCAACCATCATTGCTGAAACCATTAAACAGGTCATGGCTGCTGGCCTACAACAGCACCCCCAACCTGCTCCATCACATAGCCACAAGCATAAATCTTCTGCAACTGCTCAACAACCTGATCCCTCTGCTTCTACTTCTCAGGCTTCAGTTGGTGGGGAGCAAGATAACCTGTGGGATTCAGACCTGTCTGTCGATGAGGTGGTCACCCCAGATGCCCCGGCCTTTGCTGGATTATTCAAAACCGATCACTTTAAGTCCCTTCTACTTAAGGCCATTAAAGCTGCTAACTTATCATCTTCTGCTTCATCTTCTACTTCACAGGAGACCTAGTGGCTCAGGGTCAGTGGTCCTTCGAAGAGAGCCAGCATAAATTGGCTACAGTTATGGGCGGTTCACCTCACCCTCAGACAATTCCAACACAAAGTTCAGGACCGCCACATATTAATCCTAACAGACAATACCACGACCAAGGCACACATAAATAGGCAAGGGGGAACACGTTCCTGGCCTCTAATGCAGGAGTCCAAACTGTTGTGCTGGTGGGCGGAATCTCACCTGTCATCTCTCAGGGCAGAGCACATCTCAGGGGCCTCCAACGTCCAGGCAGACTGGCTGAGCCGGACAAGGATAGATCAGGCAGAGTGGAGCATCCATCCGAACCTCTTCCATCAACTGACACTACAATTCGGTCTCCCAGTCCTAGACCTGTTTGCGATGGCAGACAACGACCAGGTACCCAGGTATTACTCGTGGTTCATGGATCCCATGGCAGAAGGAGTAAGCGCCCTCAGGTGCCAGTGGCCCAAAGGTCTCCTGTACGCGTTTCCACCCCTTCCCCTCATTCAGAGAGTAATTCAGAAAATGTTGGAGCAGGAGGCAGAACTATTGCTATTAGCGCCGAAATGGCCACACTGGCCTTGGTATGCCGACCTAGTGACTCTGTCAATCTCCACTCCATGGCACATTCCACGGTCTCTCCTGCCTCTACACCAAGGGTCTGTTTGTCACCCCGACCCCCAGTGGCTACAATTAACTGCATGGCAATTGAGCGGCAAGCCTTCACAGCCAATAATATCTCCCTCAATGTCATTGCTACCATTCAAGCATTACGCAGAACCTCTACTAACCGCATTTATGATGCCACTTGGCGGGCATTTGCATTGTGGTGTACCAACCAGACTGTTGACCCACTTAAAACGTCCATTCCACAGACATTGGACTTCTTACAGAGGGGACTTGATCAGGGCCTTACCCCTAATACGTTATGTCGACAGATGGCCACATTGGCTTCTGTCCTAGACAGTCTGGCCTATGAACGTCTACTTTCTCATCCTTTGATCCGGAGATTTCTCTGTGGAGCATCCAACCTGCATCCCCCTGCCATCCATAGGTATCCGACTTGGGACTTACCTCGTGTCCTAGAGGCTTTCACTTCCTCGCCCTTTGAACCTATGAGATCCACTTCTTTGAAACTATTGTCCTTTAAGATGTTTTTGGTGGCTATAACATCTACCAGACATAGATGATTTGGCTGCCCTTTCAGTCAGGCATGACTTGTGTGTGTTCCATCCAAACTGAGTTGTCTTAAGACTGGACCCGACATTCATACCAAAGGTGAATAGCTGCTTCCACAGAGGTCAAGAGTTAACCTTGCCTGACTTCTGTTCGTCTCCCCGTCATGAGAGGGATTATAAGTGGCACACTCTTGACATACCTCGGGCCCTCAAGATCTGCATCGACCGCACTGCTTCGTTCCGCCACTCAGAAGCTCTCTTCGTATCCTTTCACCAGGCTTCCTTGGGTAACAAGGCTTCATCGTCGAGTCTGGGGCGGTGGATCAGGGTCTGTATTAAACTGTCTTATGAACTTCAGTCCTTGCAGGTTCCTCTAAACATTACAGCTCATTCTACACGGAGTGCTGCGACATCTGCTGCTTTGTCCACGCAAGCCACGTTGGAAGAAGTCTGCCGGGCAGCCAGTCTCCCACAGTCTTCACACGTCATTACAAGTTGGACAAGCATGAGTTGTCTTTTGGGCACAGGGTGCTGCAACAAGTGCTTGTGCCTTAACGGACTTTCTTTAGTGTTCCCACACTAGTGGACAGCCCAGTCTTTGGTACGTTCCAGTCTGGCTGTTGTCTCCACGATCACAGAAGAATGGGCATTGGTTCTTACCTGATACGCTCATTCTCTGTTGAAGTGGAGACAGCAGCCAGCCCCACCCTAGGGTGCGTCACACAATGGAACATTTTTGTGCGGAGGAGAGAGAAACAGAGACTATGGACTTGATACATGTATGTTTTTTTCTCACAATTCTCACTTGAGTCTACAGTTTTCCTTCGTCTGAACTGGGGAGGAGCCACAAGGGCCCAATGACATCGTAAGTGTAGACTCAGTCCAATTGGTTACTGGACGGAGCAAACCCAGTCTGACTGCTGTCTCCACTTCAACAGAGAATGAGCGCATCAGGTAAGAACCAACGCCCATTCTCCATGATGGGGAGCGGGAGGTGCTACCATCGGGACATACCCAAGCTACTGTCCATAGGGTGGGGAAGAAGTTATGAATCTATAGCGGCTGTAGGAGTCACTATCTGCTGCAACACTCTACATCCAAAGGACGCTTCAGCTGACGCATAAGCGTCTAGTCTGTAGTGTCAAATAAAAGAAGTAGGAGATGCCCAAGATGCTGCCCTACAGATATCTTCAAATGGTGCTCTAGTTGCCCATGTTGCCATGGTAGCTGCACTTCAGGTAGAATGCGTGGCAATACCCTGAAGTGGAACCTTGCCCTTGGCTTTGTAGGCCAAGGAGATAGGCGTCCTCAACCATCTATCTATTGTGTTCGGGACTACTCTAGATCCTTGCGTGGCCGGTTGGAAAGACAACAGCATTGCCTCTGACTTGCGAAACGAGGCTGTTCATCTGAGATAAATCCTCAGTGCCCTATGGACATCCAGCCTATGTCAGAGACGCTCCCTTGTGTGGGAAGGAGCTGGACAGAAGTTGGGTAATACTACCTCCTGCACCCTATGAAAGGGAGTATTAATTTTAGGGAGGAAGGAAGGGTCTAGCCTTAATGTTACTCTGTCCTGATGGAAAACACACAAGTCGTCTCGAGATGAAAGAGCTCCGAGCTCTGAAATATGTCTCGCCGATGTAATGGCTATTAAGAATGCGATTTTCAGAGTCAAGAGCTGAAGAGAGACTGTGTGTATGGGCTCAAATGGTGGTCCTGTCAGTGCCTGAAGGATCAGTGGTAGATCCCACGTAGGGAATTGGTGTATGACTGGAGGGGCCAGATTTGCTGCACCCTTTAAAAAACGCTTGATAAGAGGTAGGTGTGATAAGGGAACTTGACCCTCCCCAGGGAGTATAGTAGAGAGCGCTGCTCTTTGGTGGCGCAAGGTATTGTGGGCAAGTCCCCTGTCCAGTCCATCTTGCAAAAAGTCTAGGACTTGTGGTATCAAGGTCTCAGATGGAGAAATGGACACCGACTCGCACTACCTGATGAACGCCGACCTCTTGGCATTATATATCCTTGTGGTCGACGGTCACCAAGGTTGAGATGACCCGGGCAGAAACATTTGCCTTGCTTAGAAGGCCCTGTTCAAGTGCCAGGCAGTCAGTTTGAGCTACTGGGGCTCCAGGTGTATCAAAGAGTCCCCAAAAAGAGACCCTCCCAGGTACCGGGTTCATACTACCACATGTGGTGGACTTGTATTGAAGCTAAAAGATACTGGACTAAAATCCACATGTGGTTGGAGAAAATGATACACAAACACATAGACCTTAAACCAGAGATCTTTTTACTGGGAATCATACCAGAAATTTACAACAAAGACTTAAAATATTTGATTGTAAACGTTTTAACAGCAGCTAGAATTGTATTTGCAAAAAACTGGAAAAACGAAACAGGAAGAAGTTATTCAAAAGATAATGGAGTGCGCTGAAATGAGCAAATTGACATTTGAAATTAGAGAACAAGAAGACGAGCAATTTTATAAGATATGGGATTTGTTTTATCAGTGGCTGGAAAAAAGAACCTGGAAATGAAAAATGTTTTACTTACGTTTTAATTGAAGGAGAAAAGTGAGAATACAATAATGTTATTAAATAGACTAATAATGATACGTTTTAATTGAAGGAGAAAAGCAAAAATACAATAATGTTGTTAAATAGACTAGTAATAATACAATGAAATACTGACATATATGAATAATTTAGAATTTTTTGTTATAAAATGAAGGACAAAGATAATAATGAATTTATGTACATTTGATAGAGGATTGGTAATATAATATATAACTCTCAGTGCACACTATAAAGATATCCTGTTGAAAATAGTGATAGATATATAAACACTTGATAAATTCTTTTATACTGTAAAAATATTTAAAATGAGACAATGATTACACAAAGGTACGTTGTTATTAAGCAGACAATCAAGAATGTAAGAGAATTAAGTTTATTGAAAAGAAAGAAATATTAATCATAACTGAATATATGCTGTACAATGAAAGTGAGGTTTTTAGTTATATTAGATGGAAAATCTGTGATTGTATATGTAATTGAAAATACGGATGCAAAAACACTTGTAACCAATCGACATGCTGTATGTAATGGATGAAAAAATTTTAATGTTGTTTTTTATGTTTACAAATTAAAAAAATGTGGAAAAAAAAGAGATCATCCATTAGAACTCCAAGATCCCTCTCAGAGTTACTAAGATTGAGCCATGGTTCAGCTAATCTGAACCTGTACATTTGGTTTTTCTTGCCTAGCTGTAAAACCTTACTTTTCTCTACAGTAAATTTCATTTTGTTAGATAGGGGCCAGTGTTCAAATCTGTTGAGATCCATCTGCCTTTCTTCTGGAGTGTTGGCTAATCCTGCCAATTTAATGCCATCTGCAAATTTGATGAGTTCACCTTCTAATTCCCTCATCTAAATTATTCATAAAGATATTTAATAGTACTAGTCTTAAAACGGAACTTTGGGGTACAACAACCTTAGGTTTGTTCTATCTATTCTATATTTTCAATATGGCACATCTAAAATAATGATTTTTAAAATCCACATTAATCTTGATTTTATCTATTGTAATACAAATATCCATGCCAACCAAAGCTAAAGTCATGATATTGTAACTCCAAAAGTCTTCACAGCTACAACACGAAATTAAACAGCAAAATACAACTTCAAATCTGATTCACATTCAAATGCTTTTTCTTTACATCTTGTAACATCTATTTTTCCAGGGCGCTGCTCTGGAGAGTCCAAGCAAGGGTTAAATACAGCCAATCTGCCCAGAACTGAATTGAAACTTTAAGCCACGCCTCTGGTGCTGATTATCTTCAGTTTTTTTTCAATTCAGCAAGCCCAGTGGACGCGCTTAGAGTTTCTCTTCAATTCTGAGATAGATTGCTTGGACTCTCAAGAGTACTTAAAAATAGGAAAAATAAGGGGGGGAAAATTACAGAGAGCAGGCTGGTGAGTAAAATATATTAAATTTAATTGGCGTTCTCACCCTTGGCTCTCCTGGTGTCCAGGGCTTCGCTCAGGCTCCTCGAGCATTTAAACAATCCGATCGTTTAAAAGCGGCGTGGGATTGTGGCCTGCTGGGTCGTCCCCTTGGATCTCCTGCAGGCGCTGGAAGCGAATTAAGCTCGCGCGAAAAGCTCCAGTAATTGGATCAGGCCTTGCAGTTCTTGTCTCCTCAGGAGCATCATGCTGCGGTGGGCTTTGTGGAGGTGGTGAATGGTGGTCTTCCCTACTACCCAGTCCAGACATTACTACCATGGCAGATCAGGCCCCTGAAACTTCTGAGGGTGTCTCTTCCAGAGCCCCTCTAAGACAGGCCGGGAAAGCTGCCAGAGAGGCCATTAGAGGGAGTAAACCTTACTCCAGGCATGGCTCCAAACAAGGTTCAGGCCTAGATAGAGATGCCTTAAGACGCCAGAAAGCATTAGAGAAGCAGTTCTCCAAGGCCCAACAGCAGGCCCATTCTTCCCTTTCGGTGTCTCCTGGGGAGCCCTCCAGGGAACTTCCTCCAGCCCAGGGAGGGCCCATTTCTGATAGTGAGGAGGAAGGCCAGGAATTCTCCCCCACGCCTTCATTTGCCATGGCAGCCTCTCCAGGCCTCTCCAGGCCCCTCCATGGCTGACCAGGCCGATCTCTTTGCCTGTCCTTCAGATATGGAAGAGGGACCAGCTCCAATGGGCCCCTTGGCCCCTCAGCAGCCGCCCCCCGGGTCTGTTCAAGGGGTTCGCCCCATTGAGGACCAGGGGCCTAACCTGTCTAGCGAGATGCAGGATATTATTAACAGGGCGATTTCCCAGGGCATTGAGGCAGGCATGCAACGGAGGGGCAGGCATGCAACGGAGGGGCAAGCGCACTCGCAAGACCCACCATTTGCAGCCCCAGGAGGATCCCAGAGAGATGACTCCTAGTCTTTCACCCCCGTCCCCGCATTCTTCGATGGCTACCGATTATTCGGACTGGGAGGAGGAGGAGGAATCCTTCTTAGGCAGGAGGCTGAGTTCTCTGGGGATGAGACAGGCCCATCCAAAACACTGGCCTTTTCAGGCCTCTTCAAATTGGACAACTTTAAAACCATTTTAGACAAGGCAAAGATCTCAACACGTCTGGGGTCAACTCCCCCAGCCCAGGAGGCCGTAGACCCTGATGACCTATCTGGGGACCTCTTTGAGGAACCTATTTCGGTCCAGGAAATTGCTCCCGTGCCCAAGATGTTCCTCAACTTAGTTCAGAGGCAGTGGGCGCAGCCGGCCACCATGGCTACTCCTAGCAGCAATGACAAAAAGCTGTACACAGTGGATGCCAGCTTGGAGGATCTGCTCAAGCTACCTCCAATTGATCCCCCTATAGCGGCCCTCACTTCCTCCTCTGTGCTCCCTCCTGACCTGTTGGAGGGGCTCAAGGCTGAGGATAAAAGAACCAAGACTTCTTGCCACAAGACTCACCAGGCACCAGCGTGGGCTATTAAGTCATCCGCTTCTGTCTCCTTTTTCTCCAGGGCGGCTCTCCTGTGGCTGAGACAGCTGTTGAGGAAGATACCTGCCAAGGACGTTAAAGTGAGGCAGGATATCAATAAAATCATGGCAGCCACAGAGTACACTGCCGATGCCACGCTGAGTGCTGCCAAATTTGCCTCACGCGCCCTAGCGTCTAATGTTACTTCCAGACGTCTTCTGTGGCTTAGACATTGGAACGTGGACATGTGCTCCAAATGGAAGCTTGTAACTGCCCCCTTTAAAGGGGACAAGCTGTTTGGGGAGGTTCTTGACCCAGTCCTTGTGAAAAACAAGGACAAGAAGAAGGCGATGCCGTAGGTCGCTAAAAAGTCTGATCGTAAGGGTTCCAGCTCCTACAGGAGGCAGCCCTTTCGGAGCAAAGAGCCCTCCACTAGCTCCGCCCCCTTTCATCGGGCGTACCCCCAGCAGGGCGAGCGGTCCTAGGACCGTCAGTCCTTTCCTGACAGAGGTCGCCAGCAGCATTACTCCAAGCGACCATTCTGGGGGGGCTCCGGCTCACGGCCTTTTAGGAGGTATAAGTGACCATCAAAGGTCAGCTCCCATAGGAGGGCGTCTATAGTTGTTTCACGCCAAATGGGAGCAGACCACGTCGGACCAGTGTGTTCTTCAAACGGTCCGCATGGGTCTTACTCTGGAATTCTAGTCCCTCCCCCCCCCCGCCACTTCATCAGGTGTCCAGTTCCCTCGGGCATAGTCAAAAGATCCCTCATGGAACAGGAGATAAGGCACCTCAGGGAAATCAGGGCCATAGAACCTGTTCCAGCAGGTCAGGAGGGAACAGGATTTTACTCCATCCTATTTCTGGTTCCCAAAAACTCCGGAGGGTGGAGGGGGATATTAGATCTAAAAAAGTTCAATTACCACGTAACCTATCGCAGGTTCAAAATGCAGTCCCTCCAGTCCATCTTGGGGTGCATCAGACCAGGCGATATACTAACATCCATCGAAGGAGGCCTACCTCCACGTCCCTATCCACAAAGCCCACCGCAAGTTCCTGAGGTTCACGTACGCAGGCCGCCACTACCAGGTGATGGAACGAAGTGGTTCGAATGGAGCAGAGGTCAATGTCTGTAGAACAACTGCCAGGTCCCTAGTCGGGTACTGGTGGACCGTCGGGGGACGTAAGTTGGTAACTCCCTTCAGGAAGCTGCAAACCCTGGGGTGTCTGCTGAGTGGTGTAGAGTCATCTCTGGACAAGATGTGGCCAAAGCGGCCGTCTGCCTCCGAAGGGTGTTAGGGGCAAGACTCTTCTCCAATCCGTCCTGAAGAAAGTCAAGAATTTGTGAAATAGTTTCTGCAGTAGTGACAATTTGCCGCGGTAGACACCAGGATGAAAAGGCAGTCCAGGTTGCGTAATAGATGCGCACCGTGGAGGGATGTCTGGATGTCTGGATGGTCCGGATGACCTTGTCCAAGAAATTGTCTTACCTCAGGAGGTCCCCCTCAAGTGCCAGGCGGCCAACTGGAGCCACTGAAGGCCTGGGTGCTGAAGATCTGCTCTTGAGGAATGCGCTACCATTGGTCACTGACAGTTCAGCAAGGTCAGCAAACCAGGATCATCTCGGCCAGTGGGGGGTGATCAGCAGCACTTCGGCACCTTCCAGTAGGATTTTCTTAATCACCTGGGGAATGAGGCTGAGAGGCGTGAAGGCGTAAAGAAGACCTGGGGGCCAGCGGCATCAAAGGGCGTCCACCCCTTCTGCTCTGGGGCTCTGGAAGCTGCATGTTCGACGGACTGGTGAACAGATCTATTGCCGGAAGGCCGAATCTCTCCGACAGTTGGTGAAAAAGAGATGGATGAAGTCGCCATTCTGAGTTGCTGATCGCCGATCTGCTCAGCCAGTCTGCAGTCATGTTCTCCTTCTCCAATGTGATCTGCCTTCAGTGACCCGAGGTGGCGTTCGGCCCAATGCCTGAGCGCCTCTGCCTCTAACATCAGGGCTTTCGATCGAGTGCCGCCCTGATGGTTTATGTACGCCTTGGTGGCAATGTTGTCCGTCAGTATTAGTATGTGTGCGCCCTCGACATGCTGGCAGAAGTGGTGAAGTGCCAGCCTGGCTGCCCTGAGCTCCAGCCAATTTATATTGTGGCCGAGCTCCATTGGCGACCATCTGCCCTGTGTCACATAAGTCCGAAAATGGATGCCCCAGCCGTACAGGCTGGCATCCGTCATTATGACAAGACGCTCTGGATCCTTGAAGAGGGAGCCTCTTTGCAGAGCCGACGACTACCACCACCTGAGCGATGTGATGACTCTCAGAGGGATGTTCACAATCCTCTTGGAATTGCTGACCTTGCGATGTTGAATTGGAAGCAAGAACCACTATAGTTCCCGTGCGTGCAGTCGAGCCCAGGAACTACCACAATGCACAAGACCAGCTTCCCCAGAAGCTGGGATAGAGTCACGATGGAGGCTGACCTCGACATCCTGATGCGTCATGCAAGGGAGGTTATGCTGTTGCTGCGTGAGGAAGACCTTGCAAATGTCAGAGTCGATCACCGTGCCCAGATGTTGAATTCTGGAGGTTGGAGTCAGGTGACTTTTCTCCCGGTTGACGGAAAAGTCATGACGTTCGAGGGTGCAAATGGTGAGATTGAGGTCCCGATGTGCTTGTGGGAGGGATGACGACAGTAGGAGTATGCCGTCCAGGTAGCAGACGAGTCGTACAGGTCGGGATCGGATCGGAGATTCGCTGCAACTGCAGCCAGGGGTTTTGTGAATGTCCTTGGGGCAGATGAGAGGCCGAAAGGAAGGACTCTGTACTGGTAATGATGGTCTGCAAACTGGAACCTCAAGAACTGGCGATGCGCTGGGTGAATGGGGATGTGCAGGTATGCCTACTTCAAGTCAATCAATGTCATGTGATCACCCTGCCTGATACAACTCAAGATGGTCTAGAGCGATTGCATCTTGAAGAGTCTATACGCTAGGTGTATGTTGAGCTTCTTGACGTCCAGTATTGCTCTCACACACACACCGCGATGCTTTGGGGACCAGGAAGAGGATCGAGTAAAACCCCCTGCCTTCCTCACCCAGGGCTACCTGCTCGATGACTGCTATTTCCAGCAAATGTCTGATCTCCGCCTGCGTTTGAGGGGCGATTTGTGAATGGGACAGCAGATGAAGGTCCGTGAGGGCATTGAAAGGAACTCTAGGGTCAGACGAACCGTGTTCCGAACCAAAGCATCCATCGTTGTCTCCTCCCATTGGTCGGCATACAACTGTAGATGAACCCCGATGGGAGGGGATCAGTGACGGTCACTTAGTCCTCCAAAAGGAGCAGTTCGAATACCCCCCTCGGAAGGCCCTGCGGTTCCCCTGCTGCCTATTCTTGTCCCTAAACGAGTACCTCTCGTGGGAGCGGTCCTGCAACTGGGTGTAAGGCCTAGTGTATCCCCCAGAGGTAGAAGGGGCTTCTGCAGTACGGAAGGGCTGCCTACAAAAAAACGACTGCCCTTTCCGGTCCGGCTTTTTGGTAACAGCCAGCAAGACCTTGCGCTTATCCTTGGACTCATTTAAAACAGAGTCTAAGGCCTCCCCAAAAAGCTTGCCTCCCTTGAATGGAGCGGAAGCAAGCTTCTACTTTGCCTTCATGTTTGCCTGCCAGTGACAAAGCAACAGCAGGCAATGCAAGGTCACATTGGAGGTAAATGCTCTAGCTGAGAATTTGGTGGCATTAAGCGAAGCGTTGGCCAAGTACTCGACCGCTGCAATTATTTGGTTGACATCTTGGTGCGACCTAATGTTGCCAGCTGCGACATTGGACAGCAATTTGCGCAGGCAAAATAGGGTCACCCTACTGAAGTAGGAAGAGGAGGAGGAAGCCTTCATGGCCCACGCAGTGGCCATATGAGTCTTGTGACAGGCCTTCTCCGACCTTTTATTCTCAGCTTTGAGTCCTTCCAGCAGGTCAGCTGGGAGGACCAAATTCGAGGTTAGGGCCACTATGGGGTCATCAACCTGGGGGAGCTTCAAGAGATCCTCCATGCCAGCTTCCATAGAATAAAGCTTCTTGTCCACCTCACTGGGATTAACCATGGAGTCCGGCTGGGCCCATTGATGTTGTATAATGTCCAGGAATAACTGGGGAGCAGGGACCAACTCCTGAGGAGGGGTGGTTTCCTTGAAAAGCCCTACCCCTAGATCCTGAGATCCAGCTGTTGGCTTATTGCCCTGTTCGTCAGAATTCTTATCAGATTGCGCGGGAAGCCCCATCTAAATAGAGGAGGCCTAGCCTTGGTGAGAATGGTCCGAAACATAGAGGGCTTGAATAACCCCGAGAAGGGGGGAATGTCAGGGGTTGGGTTTTCGTCCTCCGACAAATCTGGGGCATCCTGACCACCCTCCTCCGCGTCAGATGCTTCGCTGACGGCCGAAGAGGCAGGAGGGGAGACCCTACCCTATTGCTGTGGGGGATCAACAACCTTCGCTTTGCCTTTTTTCGGCCTGGGAGGGGTAAGGAAAGGCCCAATTGCTGGATACCATCAGCAATCCCCTGAGAGATAGCCCTTGCAACCACCTCCTTCATGGCTGGGGTTAGCTCAGGAGTGAAATCTTGGTTTTAGGGCAAATCCCTGGCTACAGGCCCAGGAGGGGGAATTTCCTCTTCCAACAGGGAACAAGCCTCCTCCATGTATTCCTCCTCTAGAGATGAGGCTAAGGACCTGGGAGATGCCCTAGAGGGGTTAGGGGAGAACCCAAAATCACCCTCCTCCACTACAGATATGAGATTCTTCTCGTGGAAGATCTAAAATGGGGGGATTAGCAGGAACCTCAGCAGGTGGAGGGAGATCCTTTTCAAGCCCCTGGTTGATCTGAGCCTTCTGAAATTGTTTTTCTAGGGCTCTCTGACGCCTCTCAGCCAGCCTCTCTTCTGCCTTGGACACCTTCATTGTTTTGGGCTGTTTGCCTTTAGTGGGGCATGCTGCAATAACACCCTTGGCCGCAGGATTAGGCCTGCTGCGCTTACTGATGGTAGGCCCTGCCTGCTCTCAAACTCCTTCACACGTTTGCTGGCCATGGTGGAAACTTTCAGCTCCCAAACCTCATTATCCAGAGAAGGTTGCTTGGCGAAGATGGAGTCCCAAGTTGCGATGAAATCCTGAGGCAACGACTCCGGCAGGTGATACAGCAACAAATTGGCACCAAGAGGAAGCTCTTAGGGTGCTCACAGATCCGCGCTGGTAATATCAGGACAGGGAATGGCCTGGAAAGCCAAAGTCTCTGTAGCTGCCAATCAAGGTCTTCAGGGAAGGGGGTGCCTGCCTGGAGATCCAGAGCAAGGCCACTTGACCAACACCCCTCCTAGCAGCGATCTGCTAAGTGACCAGGCTGCAGCACAGGAAAAGAGAAAAAAAATGGCTTGGATTTAAAGCACATGCTTTTTTTCTCTTCCAAAATGGCCACAAGCTTGGAGCGACACCAGGCTGCTGTCGATGATCCGGAACGCTCAATAGAGCCTTCGGAACTAAGAGGGGTCTTCCGACAGTTCACAGGGGCACCTGACTTCCCTACCTGGCCCCTAAGCTCGCCAGCGGCCGCTGACGAGCCTCACAGTGCTGCCAAATCCGCATGGAAGTGCGGGAGGCTGGAAATGCTCCAAGCAGCCTGGTTGGCGCATGAGGAAGGCTATTTAGACGAAATAACTTCTTTCAATGGTAAAAACAAAAAACCTAGGTCTATCTAAGGCTACAACTGTGGAAGAAAATAAAAAAGGGCTACACTAAACTAATTAGGAGAAATCCAGATGCTATCCAAGGACTGGAAATCTCAAATACATTCTTTTAGGGCGACTGAGTTTTTCAAACTGGCCTCCAAAGGGAGCAGGAGGCGTGGCTACACTAAAGATTTAAACTCAGTCCTTGGGCAGCAAGCTGAAGTTAACCCATGCTTGGACACTCCAAGCAGCGCCTAGGATAAATGCAGATTTTTTTTCCATTGAAAAACTCTCCAAATTTCTTGAGGTCTTCAATGATGCTACCAAAATTAGACAGCAAACAGATCATTTACAGCTGCACGAATTTAGACTTTGGAGGGTGGCAGGATAAAGGAGAAGTGTGTAAATAGAAGTGATTTCTTTAATACAAACCTTTTTTCCAGTTCCTATAATTTAAAATAACAACATATGGCTGATCATGCAATAAACGAACAGTGACTAAAACAATAATAAAATCACAACAATGGTACATTGGAATATCTTTAAGAAATACCATTTCCCTTCAAGCAAGAAGTGGTGGTGCCAGTGACGTGCAGTCAGGTGAGGCAGGTGAGGCAGGTGAGGCACAGCCTCACCACTCTCATCATGAAAAAAAAAAGTAAAAGGAAAAAGCTGAGCTAGTTGCTGCTTCACCGTGGATGACTCTGCTTAACCTCACTGGTGCTCTCCCTCCCCAAGTGTAGTGACTTCCTCCCCAGGCCCCCATTCATTTCTCTCTCTCACACACACAGCTGGATAAAACTATATAAAAATATATCCCAGCTTCACTGATTACAAGTTTGAAAAGGCAACGTGGCTCCACCTGCAATCAAACTACACTTGGGGAGGGAGAGCACAAGCGAGCACTGAGGAGACCACAGGAGGAGGCAGGAAGCCAGGCAAAGAGCCATGCTGTAGTACACACACTTCCCCCCAGCCTCTTTCTTTTGGAAGGCTCAGCTCGGCTCCCCTCCGGCTTCTCTGCCTCTCCTCTCACCCCAGCCTGCCAGCAGGAGGTGGTGGGTGGGCTTTATTGTGTTTATTTATTTATTTATTTATTTGTTTATTTATTTGTTTATTTATTTATTTATTTATTTATTTATTTATTTATTTATTATTTATTTATATATTTATTATTTCCCACCCAGACAGCAGGCTGCATTTGCAATGGTGGAGGTGCTTGGGAAAGGCAGCAGGGGAATGGGGGGGGGATGGCAGAGGAGCTGCTTTCAAGCCACTGGAAAAGATATCCAATCCAACTTTTGTGTGTGTGGGGGTTTGTTTGAGAGTGAGTGAGAGAGGGAAGGGGTAGGAGAGATAGTCCAATCCAACTTGTGTGTGTGTGTGTGTGTGTGTGTGTGTGTGTGTGTGTGTGTTTGAGAGAGGGGGAGGAAGGGAGAGAGGGAGGAAGGAGGGGAAGGAGAAGAAAAAGAAAAAGAAAGAAGGAGCAAAGGACAAAAACAAATGCTGTCGCTTTAAATTGGAACTGAGCATGCCTGGCTGTGGAATTCTGGGAGTTGAAGTCCACAAGTCTAAAAATATTTGAAACCCAGCACTGTGTCAGTGCCTCACCAGTCATAAACCTCACCGCACGTCACTGGGTGGTACCATAAATAGGAAAATAGAAAATGTAGAAGCTAAATTACTCTAGGACTTTATAATCAAAACTGACAAACACATCTCACATAACATCCCAGATTTGGTGATAAATACAAAGAAGACTGGATACTGGGCATGGTAGTACCCAGAGATAGCAAAATAGGAAAGAACAAAAAAAAAGATCATAAAATGCAAACATCTGCAAATGGAAGTAGAACTGTGGCAAAAGAAAGTAAAGATGATACCAATAGTAATATGTATTTTGGGTGCAATCCCAAAACATCTGGAGCACCATTTGAATATCATCAGCATTGACAAAATCACAATCAGTCAATTGCAAAAGGCAGCTTTACATGAACAGCTTACATCTTGCAACAGTACCTTAAAACAACATCAAATGAAAGTTTTCGAGCTGGGAAGATTTATTTCTTCTTCTGTGAAAGCCAAAGACTACAAAGAAACAGGGCAACACAAAATAGCCAAAAGAAAACATGATATATTTTAAAGAAGAATATTTGTAACTCAGTTGAAATGAAGTGTCCTTGGTGCTCTCTGAGCTTGTTTTCTTGCAGACATGTCATTACCCAAACTAGGTAACATCAGCAGTGTTAGTGATGATTACAGCACTGATGATGCTATCTAGTTTGGATAACAAAACATCTGCAAGAAAACAACAAAGCTCACAGACTATCAAGGACCCCCCCACAATATACTTTTTTTTACTGAAAAGTAAAGTGTATTCAGAGTGTAGTCCTTAATGGTACTAATTTATTTATTTATTTATTTATTTATTAAACTTCTAGACCGCCCTCTCTCCCCGAAGGGACCTACATTTATATGGAGGGACGCATGCAGTGGGATATCTCAAAGTTCTATTTTAGGCTTAGTACTCTACAACATTTTCATAAATGATCTGGATGAGGGGACAAGAGTGAATTCATCAAATATAAAGATGACACCAAACTAGGGGTAATAGCTAACAATTTGGAAGATAAACTCTAGATTCAGAAGGATCTTGACAGACTTGAATACTGGGTCCAAAATGCAGCTCAGTGACAAGAAAAATAAAGTCCTGAAATCAGGCAAGAAAAACCAAATGCATTGGTATAGAATAGGAGGTACCTGCCTCAACAGTAATAACTGTGAGAGGAATCTAGGTTTTCTAGTGGACCACCACTTAAGTAAGAGCCAGCAATGTGCTGCAGGTATCAGGAAAGTCAATGCAGTCCTAAGCTGCATCAAAAGAGGGATAGCATCAAGACCATTTGAAACAACAGTGTCTCTTTATACTGCACTGGTGAGACCCCATCTGAAATACTATGTCCAGTTCTGGCCACAATACAAATAAGATGCTGAGATCTTAGAAAAAGTACATTTACTTGCTTCGAAAATGTCTTGACAATTTTGTCCAGTAAAAATCTCTGTAAGTAACAAACTTCGAGTTCATTGTTCTGAATAATTCACTTAAGTTGGAGTGCAAATGAAAACATAGAAATATGTGTGAATTGTGATGCATTTATTCTTGATGTGAAATTGATGTGAGAAAAATCTGTTTTATTCATTAAAATCTTACAAAACAATATGCAAAGTTATTGGATGACAACAATAAATGGTTTCTTCTGATCTTCCTAGCAATACTATATTTGTTCATAATGCTAAATAAAATTTGTTGATTGGACAAGGAAAAATATACATGGCAAAAAGCTAATTAACTATAACTGATTTGCCGAATTCATTTTTATTTGCCTTTCTGTCATAACTGAAAGAATATTTCAGTTCAACTCTAGAAAGAGTTTACACCTGTTGGCATTGACATGGACAGAATCCTCAGTGTTATAAATACTGCCACCCCAGTTGTATGTTAGATATACACCCCTCCTGATTGGTTAAGGATGCAAAAAAGTGATGGTATGTTGTTTGCCCAAGAAGCCATTTCTCAATAAAATGATACTGAACAATTTTCATCAGTTTATTAGGGAAGGTAGTTTAGAAAGTGGCTGGTTTACAGCTCCAAAATTGCTGGAAGAAATAGCTTATCTGAATCCCTTTCAGTCAGGTTTCAGACAGAAATATATTGCTGAGTCAACATTGATCACATTTCTAAATGCTGTCTGCAAAGACCAAGACAGGGGTGGTACATACATAGCTCTTTGATCTCTGCAGTTTTTTATATCACCAATCACAATATCCTTCAGGACTAGCTTCGAACTTTAGGACTGGGAAAGATGACATTGTGATGGCTCTCCTCCTTCTCCCAGAATCAATTCCAGGCAATGTTGGTAGGAGAGGAGAGATCTAACCTGAAATCCTTTCTTTCTAAAGCAGGGGTATAGAACTGGTGGCCACGAGCCAGATATGTCACATGCAGGCCATGCCCACCACAGCTCTGCAAAGGGGAAAAACATTGCAAACATTGTGACAGCAACATGACGCGACAAGTTTGACATGCATGTTCTAGAGCAGTGATGGCTAATCTTTTTGTTGTTGAGTGCCCAAAATGCGAGGACGCGCGCCCAGTAGCATGCATGCATGCTGGCATCCATAACGCAAAGTGCCCCCCCCCACATGTGCATGCAAGCACAATCCTCCAACAGGTGCACCGCACTACTCGCTTCCAAGCTGAGCTTGGTATTTCCTCGGGGCGGGGGGGCATTTTCGCCCTCCCCAGGCTCCAGGAAAGCCTCCGGAGCCTAGGGAGGACGAAAAACAGACCCAACAGGCCAACCAGAACTTCCATTGGCCTGTTGGGCCCGTTTTTCGCCCTCCCCAGGCTCCAGAGGCTTTTCTGAAGCCTGGGGAGGGTGAAAATGGCCTCCCTCAGCCTTCCAGAAGCCCGAAAAACAGCTAGACGGCATGCTCATGTGCGCTGGAGCTGACAGCTTGCGTGCCAGCAGATATGGCTTTGCGTGCCACCTGTGGCACCCATGCCATAGTTTCGCCATCATGGTTCTAGACTCTCCCAGGACTCTACTCTCTCTCCATTCTTATTTTGCAATTACATGAAATGACTGAATGAGGTCATCTGCTGTTATAGGGTCAGGTATCATCAATATGTTGATTATTCAACTCCATCCTTGGAAAACAAAGTGATACCATCAGTATTTTTCCTTTTAGTTTAGAAGGTAAGGGGAGGGGATTTTAAATGGGGAACAAGAGACTTCAGTTCAATCAAAGGAACACTAAGTGGCTGTGGGTTTAGGGTTTGCCAGTTCAGGGGACACTCCTTTGCTAATTCTAGATTTGTGCACATACACTGGGGTGAGGCCTTTAGGAATCTTTTAAAATCAGGGTTTGTTTTCTCTGTGCACTTTGTGATGTTATGTGTTCTGGCTGTGTTGTGACAGTTTTTACTGTTTTGTGAATGCATCTTATGAATGCACTGAAAGTGCAGTTGTGAATTTTTAATTAGTACAAGTATGTTTTTTGAGCATCTCTTCTATGCAATGCTTATTTAACAAAATATCTGAAAAGGACAATGTCCAGAGTATATTGTTGCATGCAAAGTGGTATTCTTTGAAAGTTTAAAACAGCAGAGTCCTCTAGAAGACTCCATACAACTGTTTAAGTTTTTCCAAGGTCCAAGTTCATGTATATGCATATAATTCACAACGCTAGTTATCTGAATGGAAATGATGTTTGTGAATTTATACTCATAGAAAGATAGCTGGAAAAAGCCTTCAAAGACTTCTAGAAGATTTGGCTGCTTTAGTCCTTTGTAGAGAATTACTTCATCCACCCCCGTGTGCTTTACAAAATAGTTCTTTCGAATACATTGCAGAGTCCTCGCAGTCAGTAGTCTTCTGTGGCAAAAAATAGTAATCTGACAATTAGAAATAAATTTCATCTCTGTTTTGTAACCTGGAAGATGCTGCATACCGAAAAAGCTACTTCTGAGAGGGGAAAGCAAGGATTATGACAAAAGGGCACAGTCTAGTCTAAGAAGTGGTACCTTTTTAGAACGTCTTGTCTTGCACTATGTGAACAGATTACCTGCCCATAGCCTAAATTACAACGTTTCCGGATCGCGGTTCACACTTGGTATGGGTGTGCAAAACGAACTAGGCTGATTCCATTTCAGGGCTAGGTTGCATTGAGAACATCATGAGCCACATCCTTTTCCAGACAAAACATTCCCCTAAATAATGAGCTACTCCATAATGCTTAGAGAAGCACTCTTTCTGTGAGGGGGAAAAAACGTTCTAGAAAATGAATTTTCCACAAACACACAATTCAATTTTGACTAGTATTTGGACATTGAGTAGTATGCCAAGCGCCATATTCAGTAGATGAAAATTCCTATCTGATTATTTCAAGTATAAAACATGTTTAAACAGCAAATGTAACAATTTTGTAACATTTTTGTAACATTTTTTTCTATTTAATTGTTTATCCCAAGAAAGTGGATAAATAATGCTCACATTTATGGCAAAAGTATAATACAGGTAGTCCTAATTCAATAACACCTCATTTAGTGACTGTTCACAATTATAGTGGTGATGAAAAAGTAATTTTGCAACCAATCCTCACATTTACAACCTTCACAAGTCTTTAAAGAAAACCAAAGTTGAAGAAAGATTACATAATCATGTTTCACTTAATGACCACTTCGCTTAACAACTGACTTGCTGGCCCTAATTGTGGTCACCAAACAAAGACTACAAATACTGTAAAACATGAACACAAAACTTTAATGCCAAGAGCTAAATCTCCCCAGCAATAAAATAAGATGATGAAAGGGAAGCAATAGCCTCTTTTATCTGACAAAATGTTACCTGATTAGTTCAATGACTGAGAACAATTTGAAGCAAGGTCTTCCTGACACAACTTTATATTATTTATATAACTTCCATTATATTATTTGTATTCTTTCTATTATTCTAATTGTCTTAAACTACTGAGTTAAAATTCACAGATGCTTTGCAGTCATGCAACCATCCTATTTTTGTGCTTTGATTGTCAAAATTTCAGTTGGTAATTTTGAAAATATTAGATGCAACCCTTCTAGGAGATTTTAATTATGGAAAGAATTAATTTTGGAAAGAAAAGCCTTGCAATGTTATCACAAATGAACTTTATGTTATTTACCCTAACTTAGTAGATTACTGAGTTCACATGTTTGTTCAGCATGGTGAGATGACTTCACCGTGCAGCTTAATATAGTTACTAAAAATGAAGTTTTGCAGGCAAAAGTAGAAACATCATGGCTGACTGAGGAATTCTGGGAGTTGAAGTCCACAGATCTTAAAGTTGCCAACGTTGAGAAATACTGGTCTATTCTATCATCACTCATAGTTTCAGTTTCAAACTCCACTGACAATTTAAGGATGAACTGAGTAAAATGCTATTTATCTCTCACCCCATAAAAGTAAATTGTTAAAATCACAGTCAGATTCTCTTCCTTAACTGATTCAAATGTGAGTGAGACTTCCCAGACATTTCAGACATTTAATATGCACAGCTAGTAAAGAATCTTTATTATACACGAAGACTGAAGCTACCCGAGGCCACAAAAGCCCCCACCGGCAGGGCTTGAACCGAGTGGGTCTCTAAAGGTAAGAATCTGAAAGTGGGAGGCTTTCCACCCTCAACTGAGCCTTTACCTCCCTCACCGGCCTCTTTACCTGTAGCAAAGGCGAAACTCCCTCACTCAACTGGCCAAGATCAAGAGCCGCACGTAAGAGAAGAAAAGGGGAGGTTTGCTAAGTAGGCTGTGGAGGCTCCACTCCAGCCACCAAGAGTTGAGGATGCTCCAGCCGAGGAAGGCTTACCAAAACTAGTGGGAGGAAGCAGTGGGAAGGACGATCCAATGATCAGTGTAGCCATCCCTCCCTTTACTATCAAAACCAGGATAGTAGTGCTGGGAACCGGAGCTCAAGGTGAAGTAGAAGCTGTCATAGCCGCTGGTTGCACCAGATGCCTAATCAGCCTCCCCATAGTCAAGCAGCTAGACATTCGCACGAGGTCCCTCAAGTGACCCATCTGCTTCGAGCAGGTCAATAGCATACTGATTGGTAGAATACTGGACACCTTAGTCACGGAATCCGATTTGTCATAGCCTCCAAAATGAATGAGTCCGTCATACTGGGTCTCACCTGGCTAGACAAATGGGGACCAGCCATCACTTGGGAGGGCAGCTATAGAAAGCTGACTATAGGCACTGCCTCCTGTAAAGTCAGACTCAGGCCAACTCTCTGTAAGATACGCCAACAATAACAAGCCACAGGCTGCTGCCCCTGCAATGGAGGCCCCGCCCGGTTACCCACAAATACTGAACGGGTCTTTAGAGAAGAAGATTGCAACCTTCTCCCTCCTCACCGTTCCACCAACTGCGCAATAAAGTTCACACCAGGGGCCAAGATACCAAAGCCAAAGATGTACTTCATGACTCCAAGAGAGATGGAGGAACTAAGGAGGTACATTGATGACAACTTAGCAAGGGGGTTTATTCAACCTGCAAAGTCCAAAGTGGCAGCCCCAGTACTCTTTAAAGAGAAGGATGGAGGGGATGAGGCTCTGTGTTGACCTTTGTGCAATTAACGCTGTGTGCATGGAGAACACCTACCCTTTACCCCTCATGAAGGATATGCTAAACCACTTGTCCAAGGGCAAAATCGTCACAAAGTTAGACCTGAGAGAAATCTACTACTGCATTCAAATTAGGGAAGGGGATGAGTGGAAAACTGCATTCAACTTCTCCCTTAGTATCTTCCAATTCAAAGTCATGCCATTCGGCTTACAAGGAGCCCCTGTGGTATTCATGCAACTTATCAACGAAGTGCTACATGAACACTTGTACCAAGGGGTTCTAGTCTACCTTGATGACATCCTCATATTCAGTGAGACTTTACAGCAACCTTTTTATATCTACTGCCCACTTTTGTATCTCTTAGTAGTAAAATTTTCTAACTGCCCACCGGTTCCACAGTAATGGTGATTTATAAAGTAGGGAAGTAACTTTACTTTATAAAATTTATAAAGCAGAGTTACAGCAAACCCCTACCGCTCACCATGAAAGCTGGAATGCCCACTAGTGTGTGGTAGGGACCAGGTTGACTACCACTGCTTTAGAGGAACACATGACGCTAGTGTGACAAGTACTGAAGAAGTTTCTTGCTACCAAACTGTACCCAAAGCTGTCGAAGTTCAAATTCCACAAAACCTGTCTGGACTACCCTGGGGTATCGGATAGCTAGCAGAGGGGTGGAAATGGATCCAGGAAAGGTTAAAGGAGTCTTTGACTGGCAATCCCCGCGCACTTTCAGGCAACTTCAAAGGTTTTTGGGGTTTGCTAACTTTTACAGGCAGTTTATCCCGGCGTTTGCCGAAGTCGCCCTACCCTTAGCAGAACTGTTGGAAACGAGATCCCCTCCAAAAAAGCAAAAATGAACTAAACCTCTTGGTTGGACAATGGATTGCCAAAATCCTCTGTTGCATCTGGCGAAGCCAGAGCAGTGAAGTCCGATTGAAAAATGAGGCCGCTGTGGCTGCCTTAATCGTCCTGGGAACTGGTGAGCTTCATCCAGATCTGGAGGCAAATTATAAAAGTGCCTGTCATTTCTGCTTGAAGTCGGAAAGGAGCCGCCTTCACTGTTTCTAAACCACATCTATAAAGAGTTGTGGTGCAGGTATGTACTCTCGCTTCATGGCTGGCTCAGAGAAAAGTTGTTCTCTGAGACCACTAAGGCCCGTGGGTCTTGGGTTGGATTCTACTCTCATTCCAGAAATTACCTTTGCTTTACACAAAAGTGACTTAAAGATAGCAGGAGGAAAAAGTCTGGTGAAGGCCGGAATATCGGGAGTTAATCCCTCATCCTCAGATAAATCTACATCTCTTTGTCCCTCATCTTGAAGTAGTGAATCCTCACTATATGAAGAGGGGTGCCATGCCAATAGGACCAATCCCCTGTTGACTGAGAATGGTAGTGGGCTCAGAGGCCAGGCCTGTCAGGGCATGAGATTGCTGCAATCCTGCAACAATGCTCTATGAAATAGCCTGGGAGATCAATGATTTTATATCTCCAGGCAAATCAGATATTAAATTTTCGTCCTGGCGAAGCCCTGCTGCAGTAGGAATGAAGGTAGCTGCTGGGGCAGACCTTCTGTCACTGGAGCCATGCTGCCACTCAGTTGTTGCTGGGCAGAAAAAAAGTGTTTATCCCCATCTCATTGCAGCCTTGGGAAGACAAGAGAGGAGATTGCTCCCTAGCTCCCTCTAGTGACCAGGCTTGAGGAATTACACCTGCTGGGTGAATTAACAGCTCAGTCTGAAAAGAGCGGGAACTGACAGCTCCTGTCAAAGTGATAGCAGTTTGACTTGCTTGCTCTGTCAGATCCTTCTGAGCCCTGGAAAATTGTTTCTCTAAAGCCCTTCATCTTCTTTTTGCATTTTTTTCTGAAGCCTTAGTGGACTTCTTTGACATTAGAGCCTTAGACATGGTTGTGGCTTGTCTGGGATTTGAAGCCTCGCCAGCCATTTTGGGAGTCAGTCACAATTACAAGCAGAGGGGAGCCTGGAATTTGAGCTCCTGCCTTCTTCCTGCCTCTTTAGAGAGTATGCCTAACCGAAACTAGGCAGGGACACCAAGCCTCTTTAGAGGGTTTGCTTAGCCAAGACTAGGCAGGGACTCCGTTGCTTGACAGATAATGGCTTTGTTGGTGGACTGGACTAGCCAGCACATCTCGTCGGGGTCAGGCAGCGCTGAGATCGGTGACCTTAAAGTTAGCAATTTTGGCCACAGCTGCCTGAACTGATGCTGATCCGAGCTTTCTCAGTCGGGCTGGGGCGACTAGCTCGACTGGAGGAAATAAACCAATGCTCTGGCGTGTTTATAGAGTGTGCAGCTGAAGCCGACACTGATAGTGGTTTCCCAGAAATCACTGCATCACAATAAAAACCTGCTTCTGTGAAGAGTGCAAGAATTCAAAAGTCATTTGACACGTTTCTTCTCAGTGTAGACCGAGCTGAAAACTGGACCAGATAGGGTGATGACAGGGCACGGCCACAAGTTTGACAGCTCAGTCTCTTAGCGGAACAGACGAGTCAACCCATTCTTGCACTCTCCCAGAAGCACTCAGGAGACATAGGAGCTATGGCTGGTACCTACAAGGATTAAAATAAATGTATCCAATACATTTATTGGATCAGCTTGCCTACAGTACAACAGTGGTGGTTATACAAGAACTGAGTATCAAAATTATAAAAACCAAAGCAAAATCACTTTTTAATCCCAAAGTAAATGATAGACTAAGGCCAAGATAAAGAAATTAAGATCAGATACAAGGAATTTAAAGAACATAAAGGTCCAGAAATTGAAAAATGTAAGGATCAAGGGTTACCTAATTTAAAAAAATATTGGCTTTGCAACAGAAAAGTTAAAGAAGCTTTAGAATCATAAAGCAATAAATAATACAAGCAATAACTGGAAAAATGAATGTTATGAGGCACAAATCCTCCAATTAAAGCAAAATCAGCTATTTCAATCATACCAGAGGCAATTCTACTGAAGTACTAATGACAAATACAAATTCTGAAAATGGAAAACCAAACAAACAAACAAAAAAAAACAATCCTTTTTCAAAAGATCTATCAGAAACTCAAAAAAATTATAATAAAAATGCTGGATGGCTAAAAGAATCAAGTTGAATTTAGTAAAAATCAAATGGAAGAATCAATAACAACAACAGAGTGTTAAAAATTGAAAAGGGTTAAAAACTGGATATCTGCTGGGAGCGATCAACTGCATGAATTCTGGCTTCAATTCTGACTGGATTATATCCAATTATAGCTACACAGTTTAAAGAATGCATACTGTAGAGAAATCAGCAACTGGTTAGTAATGATAAATAGAACAAAATCAGAAAACTACAGGCCAATAACATGCTTGCCTACAATGTTTAATATACTCACAGGAATAATACCAGATAACATCTAAGATTATTTAGAATAAAGTAACATCATTCCAGTAGAACAGAAAGAAAATAAAAGATAAAACAGAGGTACACAAGATCAACTTCTGATTAATAAAATAGTTTTGAAGAATTGCAAAATCCAAAAAAATAATTTATATTTGGTCTGAATTTATTATAAAAGGGCATTTGATTCATTACCACATGGTTGGATCATCAAATGTTTGGAAAGAACTAGTGTTAATAAAAGCAATAAAATGTTTACAGAAAAAAATGAGTGGAAGGCAGAACTATTGGTTGAAAGTGAAAAATATGGCTGTGTCAACATTAACAGAGATATATTTCAGAGAGACTCATTATCACCCTTATTGTTTGTCCTAAGAAAAGTCCTGAAGGTATGACTCTGGTTCTGCCATGGCAAAGAGGGATCAAGTCACCACAAACACCACTGCTGGTCAACTATCTTACTGTTACAAAAACTGCTTTTTATCAGTATAGGAATTGAAATGACTCTAGGATTTTAAAAAAAGCTCTGTTACATAGTTTTTAGATATCATTTTGGGAGAAAATAAAAATCTTCAGTTAGTAACACCTTGACTTAATCATTTTATTCATTATTTTACAAGAATCTAATAATTTTTCCACAAATTTCCTTCAATTCTTTGCGATAATAAAAAAAGAACTTTTTGAAAATACAAAAACAATTTTACAAGTAACTTCTAGCAACAACATATAGCAAATAAATAACATAGAATTAGGACTAAACTATTTTAATTAATTAAACTTGTAAATGTAATGTCTAGGTTCAATATAATGTATTGATGACTACCTTCAAAACTTTAAAAAAGGATGAGATTAGGATATCTGAAAATCTGCCATTCTTCAACGAACTGCCCAGATTCTTAAAAGGGAAATATAGCTTGGTCTAATAAACACAAATAAGATCAAATAGGATGATAGTTAAAAACCACAAAATTTTTGCATGGCCCTATCTTTACAAAATGCCTCACCAGTCAATTTAAAAGGAGCCTAAACACCTTGATGGCTCAGTCCATTTTTTAAATGAATAATTCTAGCATTTGCTTTTAAAATTGTTCAAGCATTTTATGCTACTCTTTTATTCGACAATATTTTACATTCTACTTTTTAAATAATTTTATCATGGTCACTGTCTTGAAGAAACATCACTTTAAAATGTGATAGAAAAAGTCTCTATTTCTATACTTGTATAAAATAGCTAGTACATAATTGCTTTTGGTAAAAAATGAATATTTAAGTACCCTAAGCAAAAATGATAAACTAAATTGTAAAATAAATTCTTACAATTTTTTGCCTACAGTAGTTCAAAACTTGATGTTATATTATTCATTACCTGTCTCTGCTACACTTAGTTCATTATAATTTGTTATATTAGATTCAGCTAGCAATATTTATATAGCAATAGCAATATTTACCTTAATTATAATTTTTGTTCTATTCATAAGCAAGTTAAATTATGTTAACTGGCTATACAAGAGGAAAGCCAACAAATTGATATAAACTCTGCTGGATGAGCGCAAATGTTATGAAATAATGCTTCTTGAGAGCCATAATGGTTTAATGAGATATGAGGATAATAGTAATCTCCTACTTTATCTCCCTATATTCAGTGACTTGTCACTTTCAAACTTCAGAAGTAGCACAGAGACATCCTCACTAGCCATTCAGTGAAATCAACAATTCAGATTTTATAGCAATAACAGTTTTAACAATAAAAGCTCAGTTACACCTAGTAATAGAAGACAGTACTATTGGGATTTTACATTACATAGCACTGTATCAGAATAGTTAAGATAGATAACTGTACCATCTAAGATGAGAGTTTGGCTAGAGTACAAGCAACTAAGTGCCCAGAAAATTTATGAAGCAATCAGTCCACTAAAAACTTGGCCACCGGCTGGGTATTGAGACTTGTATTCTAGATTTCCCATAAAAACATTAGTTTACTCATAGCTGGGCATAGGAAAATAAATGCAACCCTAAGAAAATTAAGAGAATCAAAATCCTGTCACGTTTCAGAATATTAGTAATACTGATGGTCTGCCCAAATATGGTGCTTATTATCATTATTTATTAGATTTAATATAGCTACCCACTCTAGTGAATTTCCAATTCTGATAAATGCAGCTACTATAACAGCAACAGTAATTTAGCTAAGAACAATCCACTTAACAGGGAAAAATATGTATTTATTGCTTCATTCTGTATGCAGCTTCAGTTCCAGAGATTCTGGATTATGAATGAAATTTCAGCATATACTTTAGGGGGTGTGTATGTGAATGTACTAAACCAATAATAAAATGTATTTATACTTCAGATTTCTAAACTGCTCATCTCCCTCAAAGAAGTGTTCTGGGTGGTGTACAATATAATATAATAAATAAAATATATAAAAAATAACCCTAAAATTAAGATAAGATTTTAAAAAATAAAATTATAGAATAAGATTATAAACTTCAAGAGAGTTAAAAATAACAAAACAAATTGGCAATTTACATTGGTTATTACAGCTAGGCAGAGGGAACTCTCATGCGGCTAGCAAACTCCACGACTGTATGGTCCTTTGTACCCCCACATGAAGCCGCAGAGCAATGTTTGGACCTCTTTAGGGAAGATCAAAAGAGTAGAGGCCTTTCTCACTTCTGGGGGCAGGATGTTCCACAAGGCAGGGGCAGCAATACAGAAGGCTTTCTTCCTAGACCCCACCAGATGAAATTCCTTAACTGACCCGGTCTGCAGCAAACCTTCCCTCTCTGAATGAGACAAGTTGATGTGTTGGGGCAAAGCTGGTTCAGTAGGTAACCTGATCCTATGCCACTTAATGATTTATAGATTATAACCAATATTTTGAATTGGACCCAGAAACAAACTAGTATCCAGTGCAATTTGTGGAACAAGGGTACTAAATGTGCCCATCTTCAGCCACCTAGCATGGCTTGTACGGTCACACTCTGCTCCAGCTGAAGCTTCTGAATACTTTTCAAGGGTAGTCCTATGTAGAGTGTGTTGTAACAGTCCAACTGATAGATGATACAGGGCATCAGTGACACAGTGAAGAGCCTCCCTGTTGAGGGCATAATTGTTGCACAACAGAGTTACGCAAAATGCCTCCTGGCCATGGCCACCACCTGCTCTTCAAGCAGGAGCCTTTTCCAAGAAGAACCCCAAGTTACACACCCGGTCTGGGATAGTGCAACCCCACCCAAGACCAAAGATGATAGAAGAAGCCATGGTGGCACAGTGCTTAGAATGCAGTATTACAGGCTGATTCTGGTCAGTGCCAGGAGTTTAATCCTGACCAGATCAAGGTTGACTCAGCTTTCCATCCTTTTGAGGTCGGTCAAATCAGGATCCAGATTGTTGGGAGCAATATGTTGACTCTGTAAACCACTTACAGAATGCTGTAAAGCACTATGAAGTGATATATAAATCTAAGTGCTATTGTTATTATTATAAACTCCTGGAATAGAGAGGCCTACCTGTCTTACCAGGTTTCAACTGAAGTCTGTTGTTTCCATCCAGATCTCCACAGTTCTAGGCATCATGAAAGACTATCCATTGCAACATAATTTCACCCAGGACGGAGATAATAATTGGGTATCCTCAGCATATTGGTGATCCCTCATGTTGTGAAGATGATCTCACCCAAAGGTCTCAAGTAGATGATGGAAAGTAACGGAAAGAGCACTGAGCCCCACAGTATCCCATAAAGGAGGAACTATGAGCTGGACCTCTCACTGCCTATTAACATTGATTGGGACTGGCCTTAGAGGAAGGAGGTAAACCAGCACAAAACTGTGCCACCCAATCCTTCATGTCAGCCATAAAGGACACTATGGTCAATGGTATCAAAAGTCACTGAGAGGTCAAGGAGAGCAATGATGGCTATATCACCTCCATGCAGTTCCTGCCACAGATCATCCATGAGTGCTACCATATCTGGCCCTGAAACCTGACTGAAAATGTTCTGGATCAGCGGTCACCAACTAGTGGTCCGTGGACCACTGGTGGTCCACGAGAAAATTTTTGGTAGTCTGCAGAAAAATTATTTGCATTTTTTATATTGCACTAAATCAGGGGTCCTCAAACTATGGCCCCTGGGCCGGATATGTGCAATGAATGTTTGTGTTGCTGCAGAGAGTCTCTCCCTTTGGGGTCTTTTTGTGTAGGTCGGAGGGGGGAAGAAATTCCGACTTGGAGCCTGCTTCATTCTCCTAGTGCAGCAACGGCGAACCTTTTTTGGCTCGCTTGCCACAAGTGGAGGGAGCACAGGGGGGTCGTGTGTGGACATGCCACACCCATAATGCAACGCGCGACCCCCCCAGTGTGCATGCACGCACAACGCGTGACCCCATTTTTACATGCTTTTTTTGCCCTCCCCAGGCTCCAGAGGCTTTATAGGAGCCTGGGGAGGGCGAAAAGAGCCTCCCCTGCCCCCCGGAGGCCCTCCAGAGGCTTCAGGGACCGTCCAGTTTGCCTCCAGATGGTCCCTGAAGCCTTCGGAACGCTTAAAACGACCCTCCGAGCAACCTCGAAGTCACTTCCGGTTTGCTCGGAGGGTGGTTTTAAGCGTTCCGAAGGCTTCAGGGAAGCCTTCAGACAGTCCCTGAAGCCTCCGGGGGGGGGAGGCTCTTTTCGCCCTCCCCAGGCTCCTATAAAGCCTCTGGGGCCTGGGGAAGGCGAAAAATAGCTTTTAAAAAGGTGAACTCAGCTGACCAGCGCGCGCATGCGCGCTGGCCAGCTGACACGTAGCGCCTCGTGTGCCCTGACAAATGGCTCCGCGTGCCACAGGTTCGCCATCACTGTCCTAGTGCGAGGCTTTCGACGAAGGCTGGAGGGAAGTGCTGCTGGTGGCAAAGAGCTAAGGGCCTTGTTCCAATGGGACAACATCATGGCCTGGAACTGGCTGACCATCTCAGCCCAGTGAGCCTCCAGGGGCTGGTTTCTGGCCTTGTACTCCCGCAGGTCTTACCTCTGCTTGGAAAGTTTATGCTCCTAGTCCTCAGTGAGTGCTTCTGATGAGCCTCCTTCTTGGTCAGATCCAATTTGAACTGAGCCAGCTGTTTTGCCAACTTTTTCTCATAGTGGCTGCTTAGCTCCAACAATAGTTCCAACAACTGCTTCCTATTGGGGCCCTAGGGAGCTTGGGCGGACAGGGAAGGAGTGGCTGGAAGGGGAGAGGCGAGTACAGGCTGGTGAGGTGCACCTTGACATGAGTACCATCAAGTTGGCCACACCCACCCAGTCACATGACCACCTAGCCACGCTCACTCAGCTGGTCATTAGGCAGATCACATTAGTGTTCTGTGGGATTTAAAATTATGAATTTAGTAGTCCCTGAGGTCTGAAAGGTTGGTGACCCTTGATCTAGATAATCTGTTCCCCCCAGGATCCTCTGAAGTTGCAACACCATCACTTTCCTGACCTTTCCTAAAAAGAGAACGGGCAGAGACTAAAGAAAAATTGTGCAACAAGATCCAGCAATGGTTTCTTATGTAGAGGAGCCTCTTTAAAAGGAGCCAGAAACACTCCCTCTGACAAGCTCAGTGGAGCCAAGGCTCTAGGGCGCTCCAGGGAATGTGGGGAAGCCTCCCTGCTCCCTCAATAGGACTAAGTCCTTAGTAATCTCAATGAATTAATTTAGACTAAAATTTAGAGAATCCAATTAATCTGAATAAGAATAAAAGTTAATACCTCACAGGAGCCAAAACTATTGCTTGGACCAAAGACTGAGGGAACTGGGAGCCAAGAGGGAAAGGAGGATACTTAAAGAAAAATCCCTCAGTCTTTGGACCAATCAGGCTGTAACAAACCCTGTTGTAGCCCCTCCCACCAGAGTCACTGGAAAATCAAACCATTCCCAGGAAATTTGTTAAGTCTGTTCCCTGGCCAACTCCACAGAACTTGCACCATACTTGGAATCCAATTGCGAACAAATCCAAGTGATTTTATCCTCTAAATGCTTAAAAATTCCTCTACGTGGCTCTGGAGATGAAACTCTGGATCACCTTTCCCAAAGAGGGCCCAGGTATCTATGGCATTCCCTTTCCACAGTTCCACATAGTATAAATTTTGGTTAAAAATTGGTTTTTCCTTAGTTGTATTACAAACTGCTGTTCTTTTTCATGTAGTGCAATTTCAGAACTGTCAGTATCTTTCTCAAGTTCAAATCTTATCACATCCATGTTATTAAAATAAGACTCTATAAATATTGACCTGCTTTGCAGATTTTTTTTAATAAGATTTGACACTTAGTGAATTTTTGAGCTTCAATCTGCATAGATTCTTTACTAAAGAACATGTTTTGAAAGGAGTTACAGTAGCAGTCCATATTTGGCAAACAAACAACTGCACCTTTCATCTTAATATCTCTATCAGATAGTGGTAGGAAAGAACTGAACAATTTGAACAACTATGTAAGCAGCAATGACCAAAGATATTAATACACTGTATTAAAATAAAGAGGATACATTCAAATTACAGATATGTGGAGGAGACTCATTTCAAAAACTGTCAACTCAAATTCTCTTAACTCACAAACTATTAAAGTATAGGTAAAGGTAAAGGTTCCCCTCGCACATTGTGCTAGTCGTTCCCGACTCTAGTGGGCCGTGCTCATCTCTGTTTCAAAGCCGAAAAGCCAGCGCTGTCCGAAGATGTCTCCGTGGTCATGTGGTCTATACATTAATGTATAGGGTGAGGGAAACAGAAATAATGTTAGACCACAAATAAAACATGCTTTATAAGTTCTATGTCTCAGATGATCAACAAGTCCATGAAAACATTCCTGGAAACTCTAATTATGGCTTTTTTCAAACTAAGAACAAACAAACTGAATCTGAATCTTGAAAATATTTACATTCCTTTTCTCAGAATCAGCATTTAAACTCATTCCTTGTGACTCAAAATCTGATATATGATTCAATTTGCAACATAAACTTCAACAGATTCCCAGATAAAGGAATAGATTAACCATTTTCATATTCTAGCCATGCTCAAATAAGAGAATATTAATGAGAAAGCAGTGTAGTTCTATTATGTAAAAATAGATAATACACAATTTTATCTAAGAAACCATTGAAAGAAAGAAAAAAGAGATTGAAGACATACCGTATTTATCGGCGTATAACACGCACAGGCGTATAACACGCACCTTCATTTTAAGAGGGAAATTTCAGGAAAAAAATTTAAATTTCAAATAAAGAACTTTGAAGCAAAATAAGGGTAGCTCAGAACTTTTTTTTTATTAATATTATTACCACTTATAAGGTAAATAATGTAAAAGGACAGTAAAAGCAACTATGAACACTGCTGCTTTCACTGCTACTATCTTCCACCCTCCCTTCCTCCTTCCCTTCCTTCCTGCCTCCCTTCCAGTTCCCTCCTTCCTCTTTCCTCCTGCCTGCCTGCCTTCTTTCCCTCCTGCTTATCTATGCTTCCTTCCTTCCTTGCACCTCCCTCCCTTCTGCCTGCCTGCCTTCTTTCCTCTTTCCCTATCCTCCTATCCTTCCTTTCTCCCTCCCTCCTTCCCTGCCTCCCTTCCAGTTCCATCCTTCCCTCCTTCCTTTTTTTTATTAACTTTTAGTCGGGAGTCCGGGGAGAGGAGAGACGGCTCATCCATTCTCTCCTCCTCTCACCCACACCCCGCTGTCTAAAGCGCTTCCTTTCGCCTGCCCGAGCTCTTCCGCGGGCGAAAGAAAGTGTTTTAGTCGGGTGTCTGGGAGAGGAGAGACGGCTCATCCATTCTCTCCTCCTCTCGCCCACACCCCGCTGAGTAGCGCTCCGTGATCCTTTTCTGTGCGCCTGGTGTTTAGATAGATAGCCGGATGTTTAAAACGCCAGGCGCACAGAAAAGCAGCTGCTTTTGGGGCGAAGCGCTCCGCGATCCTTTTCTGTGCGCCTGGCGTTTAAAACATCCGGCTATCTATCTAAACGCCAGGCGCACAGAAAAGGATCGCGGAGCACTTCGCCCCAACAGCAGCTGCTTTTCTGTGCGCCTGGCGTTTAAAACATCCGGCTATCTATCTAAACGGCTGCTGTTGGGGCGAAGCGCTCCGCGATCCTTTTCTGTGCGCCTGGCGTTTAGATAGATAGCCGGATGTTTTAAACGCCAGGCGCACAGAAAAGCAGCTGCTTTTGGGGCGAAGCGCTCCGTGATCCTTTTCTGTGCACCTGACGTATATCGCCTGGTGTATATCGGCGTATAACACGCATACATCATTTGCCCCCTATTTTTCGGGGGGGAAAGTGCGTGTTATACGCCAATAAATACGGTAATTCTGATACCAATAATTGTCTTGCTTTTTCCCTGATGTTAATTACAAACTAAATATTGTAGCTAGGTTAGAGAACTATTATGTTGACTAATTTACTTGAGAATTAACTTGAAATAAACTTTCATTTAACTTCAAGTTAGTTTGGCAACTATGATGGGTATAATGTCCACCCTGTACAAGTAAATCATAGAACTTTGCTTTTCCTTTTGCCAGCAGTTCCTTGTATTTCCATAAAAACAGATCCCAAGCAATACCATAACTCTCCAAGCAGAACTACTCATTTTACTGTAGCTCTATTCTTCAGGAAAAGATAATAACTTTATTAAACTTAGATTGTACCCAGAAAGAATTCTAAAGTTAAAGTCAACAGAATTGATCTGTTCTTAAACTGCATGAATCTTGCTTTAACAAACTGAAAATAGCACTGCAGAATTAAATCAATTACTTTGACTTATAATTGTATTCCTGCGAGAGCAGCAGCAATGAGTCCAACATTTAAAATCACAGAACAGCTTTAAAATCCAAGATGAAATGTGCAGTCACATATAGCAGAAATAATCAAAGATATGTAGTTATGCAAATTCCATGCTGAAGCCGCCTGGCTACCATATTTGAGAGGTATCCCAACTATTACCTGCTGAGTTTTAAAATTTGTGTATAAATAGGATTATGAAACTATATTATAGGTAGAAAACTCAAGCACAATACTTTTGAATCTCAGTATCTCAAAACTTGATTATTTTGTATTACACAAAAAATCAAACGAAAGTTTAAAATTATCTATAATTCATAGAAACTAATTTCAGTAGTACAATATCATCACATAAGCTAAAATCTGATTTTAACAGAATACAACAATTAAGAGGAAATAAATTAGAGAATTAGGAGAAATAAAAAATCAAGGACTTTTCCAAAAAATTATTTGCAGGTACAAGCTGCTGCCTAATCTCCATACTGAGTTATGAGAACAAGTGATCACATAATGCACACACAAATACTCCCTTAGAAATATTTCAACTTTCTTCACACTGCTAATATTAGCATTCTTGGCAAATGCA
Source organism: Natrix helvetica (assembly GCF_964273705.1). Classification (NCBI taxonomy): domain Eukaryota; kingdom Metazoa; phylum Chordata; class Lepidosauria; order Squamata; family Natricidae; genus Natrix; species Natrix helvetica. The sequence goes on along the minus strand of NC_138552.1, from coordinate 20,455,543 downwards.
CGTCACAGCAAACAGAAACATACTAATCTTATCTGCTATCTAGCAATGTATTACTCTACAGGTTCCATATTGATGCATCTAAGTGCAAAAATTGTAATTATACACAGCATTTTTAACCGATAGTCCTTGGAAAGGCATAGTTATTTTTCCACTTTTTGTTTTAAGCATATTAACATTATATTCTTCTAAGGTAAAGTTCCCCCTCGCACATATATGCTAGCTGTTCCCGACTCTAGGGGGTAGTGCTCGTCTCCGTTTCAAAAAGAGCCAGTGCTGTCCGAAGACATCTCCATGGTCATGTGGCCGGCATGACTAAACGCCGATGGCGCATGAAACACGTTGGGGGGGAGGGAGAAAGATCTGTGCCTTTATTTGGTAGCATAAGGACTTGGTCTTTTTTAAATTGAATGCTGGCTAATCACTGCTAATTATACTATGACTATATTTACAAGTTACTTATGTACAATTCATACTGTGCTTCTTCATGCCTGTTCCTTGTTCAACATTATTCAGGAAAAATCAGGAAAGATTACTCTAGTTCATTTTGAGTGGAAAATATATTATTCGTATCACTGAACATGCATTTTTTATGAAGCATAAGCAGCAGAATCAATGGGATGCATATTATTATTCTGCCATCTTTATTGTAAGAGCACCAGTTCACTTATACTTTAGTTTTATTATTCTTGTATTACCTAAACTATCAATTAGAGTGGATGTATCTCGTGTTTATAATCTTTAGTTTTTTATGTTTTATATGTTTGTTGTTTATGGGACCAAGATATGGTTTCTGACTGTCACCAGAATCTGCACAATCACCATGTCTGCTTCTTAACTGTAACGAATACTATATTCAATATGTTTAGTTTAAAATTGAATATATTTTATTCTAAGGTGATGATCTAAACTTTATTTTGGATTACTACAGACAATAAAATATACATTTCAAACTCACACATAATATGTTCAAATTTGAATGTCAGAAGCAAAATTTCAACCATTGTTACAGAAGCTGCCCCAGAATGAAACAGTGGCACAGCATGTTAACTATATCCTGCAACTACTTTATGCTTTTACCGCTTCCTTGATTTTAAAATAATAAGCTATTCCTGGCTCTAAGTTAATTGTAAAATTGAATTATGGAAGATGCATGTGCAGAATATATAGGTGGTCCTCAACTTACGACCACAAATGAGCCCAAAATTTGTTGCTAAATGAGGCCGATATTAAATTTGCCCCATTTCTTGCCACAGTTGTTAAGTGAATCACTGCAGATGTCAAATTAGTAACATGTTTGTTAAATGAATCTGGCTTCCCCATTGACTTTGCTTGTCAGGAGGTTACAAAAGATAATCACATGAGCCTAGACAATGCACTACACACTGCGACTCATAAATATGAGTCAGTTGCTAACAGGGTGGATAAAAATTGGTGATTTTTTTTTTTTGAAAAAAATAAAAAAACAGATTTTTAAATTTTAAATCGGATTTTTTAAATTTAAATTGGATTTCTTTTATTTTTATCAAATTTATTTTAATAAAAAGCTTTTGGAGTAAAAATCTATCTAAAGATAGTTTTATATTTAAGATACATTAATAATTTAGTTTATTCAGCATGAAATGGAGCTTAGTTATGTAGCATGAGGCTGTATATTCTGCAATATTGGGATTGTCGATGAGTCAACAACAGGTCAGAGGAGGAGCTGCTGCAGGACAGAGATGACAGTTGCTCTTTAAAAATTATGATTTACATCCACTTGATTTAAATCAAATCCACCCTGGTTGCTAAGCATCTGAATTCTGATCAGGTGACGATGGGGATGCAGCAATGGTTATAAGTGTGAAAAATGGTCATATGTCATTTTTTCAATGCCACTGTAGCTTCGAATGCCCATTAAATGAACTGCTGTAAGTCAAAGACTACCTGTAGCAGGTGTGAAATATTGCAAAGTAAACCTGACAGTTGAAGAAAAGAGGACATTGGGAGAATATCTGAAGGACAATAACAGAGTTGGAAAGGACTTTGGTGGTTTTCTAGTCCAACCCCCTGCTCAGGCAGGAAACACTCTATCATTTTGGAGCACCTCTCCCTGCCTCTTCTTGCATGAAAGGCTGAATCAAAAACTGGGCATGCGCAGTAGGAGAAGGCGGGACTAAAGAAATGACTGTTCAGCCTCAAAGCAAGGAAGGAGAGGAACCAATGAATTGTATTATCCTGTCAGCACAACAGAGAATAAAACAATGTACATGACCAGTATATTTTTTAAAAGCAGGCAAAGCAGATAACAACCTGGCAATGGCTAAGAGTAGGAAATTGAAGAGACAAACAGAGGAGCTAATTCTGGCTGCACACAACCAAGCTTTAAAAAAACAAATCCTGTCACAAGGTCAGAATTGAGAAGACAACAACAGACAGCAAATACCGTCTGTGCAAAGAAGCTGAAGAAACAGTGGACCACCTACGGTAGTTAGCTACAACAAGATTATCAGACAGACTGATGATCATGACAACAACATGAAAAAGTAGCAACAATAATGCATTGGAAGAACTGCAAGCAAAAATTGATGGGACCACAAGAGAGACAAATAGAAAATGAAGAAGCTAAAGTGCACCAGGATTTTAAAATCCAAACAGAAGGCACTTCCCACATAATACTCTAAAACGTACAACTGTCCTGCAAAACACCTGCAAAAAATAGTAGAACGACTGGGGCAAAAACAAAAAAAGCAAAGATAGTATCGATAGTAATATATTTAATAGGCACCTTGGGTGCAACTCCAAAACATTCTGAGCACCACTGAAACACCATCAGCATTGATAAAATCACCATCAATTAACTGTAAAATGCAGCTTTACTTGCAACCATTTACATCCTGTGATGATACTTTTAGCACCCTTAAAAAACCACATCTGCCTAACTCAGGTCCTTGAGAAGGACTCAATAGGTAAATAAAAATGCCATATCCAGTCCAAACATATTGCTGACTCAACAATCAACAATATTATTAATAGTGATAGTGGATGTTACAATAGCTGGAGACAGCAGAATAGAAGAGAAATAACTAAAAACAATCACAAAATACAAAGACTTGCAAATAAAAGTACTGTGGCAAAAGAAAACAAAAATAATACCAAGATTAATAGACACCTTGGACATCTATAGGTTTACCAATAGATAAAAATGCCAAATGCTATCTGTACACCTGGCTGACTGTGAAACCAACCATAGTAATGCCCACAAAGGATAATTATTTAATAATACTTCAGTGTTAACTTGTAGAGTTGGGTTCTAAAACTAAAACTAAGAAGTTCTAAAATTTATGCAGAGCTAAGGATATATAAGAATGTATCTTTAGCTTTCATTTAGTATGTAGAATTCAAGCATTCCGTAAAAAAACTTACAAGAAAAATGTTTATTATTTTCATAGTAAACCCATTCAAAAGCTAGCTTTCTTTTCAAATTGACAAATAACTTCAAATCAAATACTTTTACTGTTCAATGATCAGTACTACACGTAGCAATAATTGCAAACAAAAACATACTGATACCACAAGTTAATAAAAGATAGACCACAAGTCAATTTAGGCTTTTAAACTTGCAATCTTGATATAAACCAATGTAGAGCAGTACACAAAAGATAAAGAAAATGGAATAAATCTCACCTGCACATTAATTACTGTTGAATTCTACCTGGTATTATATTACAGTGAATATTATGCTAGAGCCTGGTTGAACAAAAAGTGGTATATATAAAATTAATCAAGACCATTCATTAGAACAAAATATAGTATAATGAAACATTGGCCAATGATTCACCTATTATATCATTACAATCAATCTTCTCAGATAAGTAGTACTGTATTCTTAAAGCAGACCTCAAGAATTTGCTGAGAATAAAAAATTACAATATCCTGGCCTAATAACAATAGCACTTAAGATTTATATACTCCTCCTTAGTGCTTTACAGCAGAGTTTACAATGTCAGCACGTTGCCCCCAACAATCTGGGTTTTCATTTTACCGACGTTGGAAGGATGGAAGGCTGAATTAACTAAAAACTGGTCAGGATCAAACTCCACCAGGCTATGGGCAGAGTTACCCTGCAATACTGCATTCTGACCACCGTGCCACAACAGCACCTAAAACAACACATAAGTACATAAATATAATCAAAGACCTAATTGAGAATGTTCTATCAATTTCCTAACTCAGCATATGCAAGCATTTTGTTATGTTCAATCTGGGATTTTATATCCAAGGTTCTTTGAACATAGCTCCACCCTGCTCAGCATTCAAAGTCAGAATGCTTCAAGAGAGAAGCCATAATTTATCTTTTATTTCCTATCCTTGTAGGTAAAAAAAATAGTTTTAAACAAAACTTAAACATGGTAATCCAGGACCTTATCTCAGTTCTGGTTAAATTGATCTCAGCATGGTAAAGTACAGATTATCTGAGTAGTTTTTGCAAATATTTTCACTGAATGAACTCATAAGCAATTTGATGTACAGTCTTAATTATAATTCATGTAAGAGTTGGCCTTAATTACTTTTAATCTGGCTGAGACTTATTTGGCTCCTCTAGTACAGTTTAAGAAATACAAAGTAAGTGTTATATTATTTGGTTTGTTATGAGAAATATAGCGTATTATGACCTAGCATAAAGTACTATCCCCAAGTATTTGAAACATGTCACCAACATTCTAAACTAACTTCTTTGGTTTCTTAACAAAGGTATCTTGGCAAACTTAATGTTTAGCAAGTGATTTTTACAAAAGAAGCTCAAAGACCTTAACTGATAGTTCTTAAAAGATACATTTAAAAGATTTAAAATAAAAACTTGAAAGCATATTGATAAACAAGCAAAAAATACATTTTCAATTCTATTTACATCTTAAAAGCACACACAACTGCAAATCTGACACATTTAAATATGATAAAGAAAAATGTTTTATTAAATAATTCTTCTTAAACTTTAGTAACAAATTTTTAGTAAAACCAAACAAAATTTAATCATTACCATTTTTAAAGAAGTCTTCGGTATAGTTGAACAAATAACTGCAGGACCAAATACAGCTTGCCATTACTACTGAGTTTGTGTTTGTATGTTTATAGACACATAGATACAAAATGTACTACAAACAGAGCATTCCAGTCCTGCTTGGAATATATGGAAGCAAATTACACCATTACGAATCAGGTTTGTTTTCATAAGACAATGAATTTATGTAGTCAAAGGCAAAAACAATTTTAAATATACATGAATCTTTATCAGACATAAGGCATTCTTCACAAGGCATAGTTTAGAGTTCCTTTCTTCCTACACTGAATATTGTTCATTTTTATTAATTTTGTTATCATAGAAAGATTAAGACATATTATAAAATGATAATACATTGAGGCTTCTTATAATAAAATATGACACTTTTTTCACCATCACTGCAAAATTTGTAAATAATTTTCCTGCATTCTCAGTAAGTTGACATGCTCTACAAAAGCTGCATTTGCCATATATGTGTGTATGTGTGTGTGTGTGTATGTTATGTTTATTAAAATAAACAATTGCAAAAGTTTGTAGTCATGCTACCTTCTGTAGATCCATTGTTAGAAGGAATGTCTAGAATAATTTTTGAGCAGTTTCTTAAATTTTACTGAAAAAGTTGCTATGTTGAATAGACATGTAAAACTTACACTTGAGGCAAACTCAAGTTTTACTTAATTTTTAAATGCATTCCTCTTTGTTTCTGAAATTATTTCAAATGTTTACAAAACAAACTCTCTCAGACATAATAATCTATTTAAATACCTGTCAATCCAATCTTTAGCTATCTCGTTATCATTTATTTTATTGAAAGACAATGTTTTCATTTAAAATTAATATAATTGGAATTATGAAATTGTAATAAATATTTATCATATATCAATACACCATTCACCTATTTTTAAAATGTTATTGTTTAAGAACTCAAATAATTGAAAGTGTGCATCATTTTATAAATACTCAGAAATTATGGGGAAATTGCCTTAACTATAGCATTCTAATCAAATATTAGACTAGACAGTGTAAGAAATACAGAGTGTTATATTACTTGGGTTGTTATGAGAAATATAGTGTATTATGTCCTATGTTTTTATAGGAATGGCTACTTTATATTATTATGGGGGGAAAAGCTGTGGTTTGATGTTAAATGCTTTTTTTTACTGCAACAGAGGGAGTCGGAAGTCAATGTTTCTTTTTTTCTTTTTTCCAGTTTCCCCTCACTTTTCTTTCCCCTTCTCTCCCCCCCCTTCCTATTTACTTTTGTATTTTACCTTATAACCTAATAAAAATGGTAAACACTGGAAATATTAGACTAGCACATTCTATTTTATATTTTAAGAAATGTCCTAGCAGTTTTCTCTAAGCTGCTTGAGAGCAACAGTTTTGGCACCATAGTTTCTTATTATATACACTGAAATATGCCAAGGTATTATCAAAATAATTTCAGGCATCTTAGAAACACTTCAAATTGAGTGTACTGAGTTCTTTTTAATACACAGTATATCGTAAGGATATTATCAAATACATGAAACATTTAAATGAAGTACAAAGGAACAGTGAAAAACCCATACACCTATAAGAAAACTGATTCAAGAGCAAATTTTACATTAAAATAATTTACTGAAGACACAAGATATGAGAATAAACCTCATTTCAACTTAAGCAAAATCCCAAATATTTAGTATAAGCAACAGAAGAATCTTCGCATATGTTACTTTCTGATTATGAATAATACTGTATTTGATTATTCTCTGGACAGTCCCTCGTTTTCCGTAAATTAGACCTATTCCAGACCTTTAAATAAACAGCTAAGCACAGAGAGAGACTCAACCTCCCCCACACAAGAGCATTTTAAAGCAACTTGTAGCTCATGCTTGAAATAATAAAGTTCAAAAATAAAAAGCTACTTTTTCAGACTGAAAATGGTTTCTCTCCCTTGCATATAGGCCTGAGGCCCTATTGCAAACAGTGTTTAACAGGCCCAGGCAGCACAAAGACAGGAATGGCAGATTACAGGGAGGGAGGGAGAGAGAGAGGCCGGGTTTGGGGCTCAGCAGGATCTTCAGGCTTTTTAAAATTCAAACTGCTGCCTGACCAATACAAATCACGGACACACTGCTGACTACTACATGGATTTACAGCATTAAAAACACGCCTCCTATGTGACAGCTATATTAACTTCATCCTTTTAAACATGTATCAGGCCATAAAAGCACAATTGTACTTTCTTAACAAAAGTAACTTTACTGAGAAATATTAAATGTAAGACTAACTTTCCAAAAAATTAGAACATCTACAACTTAGTAAGAACTGAGCGCAATTAAATGTCACTTTGTCTTACCTACCCCAGGATTTAAATTGGTTTTAAAAACAGCTATCAGACCAGCTGGATATCACAAATCCTTACACCTCTATATCGGAGAAATATAGATTTCTCTATATGGGAAATTAGAATTACACTGGAAAAAAATTACAGGCATCTATCTGGTTTCTCAAAAATCGTAATGTTTTTACTAAAGTCATTCTTCATTTGTGAGCATTACAGGATTATAAACTTTCAGATATCTGATTCAAAGTTACACAAACTAGACACATTTGAAAGTAAGAATATTTTTCAACCCAATAACATAGGCTATTCAGAGGTATGCATCACTGTCTTAAATACAACGTATTCCCATATAAACATACTTAAAACAGCAGGCTCAATTACAATAGCAGTGGTCTGACCTTTAAAACGTCAAGTAGCTACATAGATAACCCTTTTTCAAATAGGATACCTGTTCTTACAAAATAACTCTTTCCTCTTAAGGACCAAAATAGTTGTTCACTGTGTATGTAGAAAGTATGTCATAAATGGTACTAGGCAACCCATGGACTTCTAGTGAACTGGATGTTTGTTCTCCAAATTATTTAGTAGGAACTAGTTTTACTTTTACAATGCATTTGAGGGGATGTATACAATATTAACCATACGTATCCAACTACAAATTTGAAACTAAGACAAATAAAAGATGCAACTGTTGCAAACGGAAAACAAACGGGCGTTCGTCTCTCCCCTATTCTAACTAGGACCATTACGTTCGTCTCTTTCCTTTCCGCACTCCTCCCCCCTCCCGAAGTTGTAAATATGGCACAGGTTCGGTGCCCCGTCGCTGTTTAACTGTATTGTTTCCTCCTCCCACTTTTGCTCTCGGGCGCCGAGGCCTGTCACAGTGAAACCACTTCGACTCTCACATCCCCGAGCTGGAGTGAAAGCGCTGGCCGCTGGGCCTGCGCCCTCCTCCGGGCCTAGCCATCTCCAGCAGCTCGGCAGAAACCACTCTCATCCGCCAAACCCCGAGAGGAGGAGGCGGAGAGAAACGTGAAACACCCCTGGCTGCCACTCATTATTCACCCCCCCCCTCTTTTCTCCCACACCGGCCGAAAAGGCTAATCCCCGCTCTGCTTCCAGACTGGGCCGCCTCGCCTGAAAGAAGGCCCAACTCGCCGCTTATCTTGAAGCGAATAGAAGAAACCCGGAGACGGGAAAGCGCGAGCGGGGGCTTTTACCTGAGCTAAGCGTCGTCTGAATCCAACCGAAAACCAAGCGGTGGGGGGGGGAGGAAGGAAAAAAAATCCGCCCCCCTCCCTCCTCAGAGGATCCGCCACTGGGCCGCCGCGGAGCGGGAGGAGGAGGAGGGGAGATAATATAACAACAATAATCCGGGCCGGGAGGGGGGCTGGCTCCTCTTCCGTCTCCTCCTCAGTGCAGCGAACATGTAGAGCCGAGGAGGGGAGGAGAGCGGCCGAAGCGAATCCCTGAAGTCGCCGCCGCCACCGTCTTCTTCTTCTTCCTCCTCCTCCTCTTTTTATTTTTCTTCTTCCTTCTCCTCCTTGCCGTCGTCCTCCCAGCGAGCTTGATTCACCCCAACATCCACACAGGCCGGGCCGAACCGGATTCGATAAACACCTCACGCACCCACCGAGCGACCAACCCCGGGAGGGGAGGGAGGAAAGGAGCGAGCGGAGGGGAGGGGGATCTCCTCGGCCGCGGCTTGTTCCTTCTCTTCTTCCGCCGCCGTCACCGCCTCCGCCTCTCCTTCTGTGGACGCGGTCGGGGCGGGGCAGGGAGGGGATCGCTTGGCTTACGGTGAGTCGGTACCGGGGAGGGAGGAAAGGAAGAGGGAGGAAAAAAATAAGAGGCTGCGTGAATGTGTCGCTCTCGCTCCCTCTCAGAACAAAATGCCGACCGGAAGTGCAGTTGGAGGAATGACTCCCTCCACCGGCGCCAAACACCAACAAGCTCCCCCTTCTCGCTCTTGCTCGCCGCGGCCGTCGGCTTCGCTCGCTTGGCTTCTCCCTTCCGAGGAGAACAGCTGGACCGTATCTGGAGATCGCTGCCTCTTCGCGACAGCTGATGGCCGCCCTGCGTCGCGTGTTGGAACGTTGTGCCCCTGGCTTCCTTCTTCCTCGCAGTTTCTCTTTCTTTTTTTCTTCCCTGCCTCTCTTTCTGAAGTGCCGGAGGAAAGCCGGAGCGTACAGATAAAAGTCTCTGACCTGCTGAAGAGGAGAACTCCTGCGAACTGTCAACATGAGTAACGTGGCCGAGATAATTTTGTAAAGATCTTCTTGTACCTTTTTGCCTTTTTTTTTTGCCTTTGAAATAGGTTCTTTGTAAACTCTTGGTGTCATGCAGAAGAATAGAAGAGAAAATGTGTCTTATAAAAATACTTATCTTAGAAGATATTTTCTTGTAAAAAATACTTATGGTAGAGATATTTTCTTGTAAAAATACTTATCGTCCTTGGGAAAGTCTGTTCATCGGGTTTTCACAACTCGAAGGCTAAAAGGTTTTTCGCCCTTGTAGTACCTTGCTTTTCTGTCCCTTTAACGTTTGTGCCAGATTCGGGTTTCGACGGACTTGAAGCTTCCATTACATTCTGATTTTTAGAATGAAAGTGCTTTTTGCCCCAACCTTTTTTTTTTTTTTTTTGGTAACGTGGTGAAAGTATTCCTCTTTAGATAATGGGTTTTTTTGTTGATTCCTGACAAATAGATACATTATGCATTGGGGAAGATAGTGACAATCTGTAAAGCTATTTTGTATTCATGTAAATTTTGCGAGCAATGAATCAAAAGGAAGTAATTTCAGCTTAATTAAATGTCTTCTGTTCAGTGTTTTGGCTTTTATTATGGTGCAGCACATCCTGGTGTTTTATTTTGAAAGATAAGAAATCTAGAATACTGTACTCCATAGTAAAAATGGAAGTACAGCATTGCTAATTTTCAAACACAATTTCACTTGCATCAGTTTTCCCTAATGTTTAATCCCTATTTTTTTAATCCAGTCCACAATCCAGAATCTTTAATCGTGAACCAGGATGACACTAGATTTGCTCAGATTTCTAACTAAATTAACTGCATGTAAGAAAACTGTTCTTAAATATATACTGACCATTGTACTTTTAAAGCTTCTTGTACAATAACCCTTATCAATCAAGAAGTATAGATTTACTCCAAAATTAAAAGCCCAACCACAAATATGGCTGCCATTATTGTACAATTATTTAGAAATAAATCTGAATGAATAGCGTAAGATATTTTTTTTACAGTTTGTATAGAATAGGGTTGCGCATCTCATACAAAGAGGTGCTAGTTGCTTCTGGCTTACTCCATTAACTCCAATGGGATTTAATTTATCTTAGTTAAAGCCAAAATGAGTTTATTTCAGCATTTTTATCCTGCCTTTATTATTTTTCTAGATAACTCAAGATGATGAACATACATAATACTCCTTCCTCCTCCTATTTTTCCAACAACAGCAGCCATCTGAGGTGAGTTGGCCTGAGAGAGAATGACTGCACCAAAGTCATTCAGCTGGCTTTTATGTATATGGCAAAATCAAAAATCACAGTCTTGTGTTTCTTACTTACTTACTTTACTTTATTCATATTTATAGACCGCCCCCTCTCCCAAAAGGGACTCGGGGCGGTGTACAGTCAATACATAAAAGATACATAGATAAATCAATACTCAGATATTTAAATACATAAATAGTTAAATACTTACTTAGATGGAGGAGGTTAAAAGAACTGTACATTAAAGTAAAGTATTTAAAATACAATCTTTAAAAAGACCCCTAAAAATACCCCAACGAGTTAAATTTAAAATGGTTCCCCAAAAATACCAATTAAAATATATCTGCCAGGAGGTAAAAGCTATGAGTGTGCCAGGCCAGCTAATCGAAACAGGTGAGTCTTTAGTTTTTGCCGGAAGGAGCGGAAGTCGGTGGTGGTTCTAATGTCGGGGGGGGAGGTCATTCCAGAGGGTTGGGCCCATCACAGAGAAGGCCCTACTCCTAGGCGTCACCCATTGGCATTGCCTGGTGGACGGCACCAGAAGTCCCTCCCTGTGAGAGCGAATTGGTCGCAGGGATGTGTGCGGCAGGATGCGATCCCGCAGATAGCTAGGTCTAGCCCAATGCCTTAACCACTAAACCAAACTCTCACTAATCATTTAGTCATTGGGTGTCATTAAGTTGGTTTCACTCTCTGGCAGCTTCTTTTCAAATGCTTACCAAATTCACCTGTCCCTACTCTACAAATATTCTATGATCTTGTTCTGATCTATCCTTTGTTATCTATGATTATCTATTTTCTTAGACTCGCCAAACATAGTTTTATTTGTTTTAATATACAGACATTAAATGCCCAATTATTGCCTTAAGGAGCAGTCAATTTGTGATCCAGGATTTGATCATTTGTCCTCCTTATAATATAGAATCATCTCCAAATCCATAATTCAAGGGCCTTATCTTAATTCTCTCACTCCTTGTCCAGGTTTATGATACATTACCATTGAAAACTGTTGTCGCTTTAAATTTTATCTTTGATATCAATGAAATGCCCTTTTTCCTTCAGGATCTTGTTTAAGTTTGTCACTGCTTTCTTCAGTAGAGTAAATAATTTCTTTGTTTTTCCATCATAATGTCCATCTTATCTGTACTTGAGTACAACTACTTTTCTACCACTTTCACTTCTCTATAGTTGCCTGTAATATTCACCAAATATCCTGGGTGGCATTATATGTGTCCTCTTTATACACTAATACAGATTTTAACTTTCCATTTTTCTTTCATTTCTTTAAAGTCTTTTGTACTTTCAGTTAAAAAAGAGGTATCATTTTCATATCTCAGATTGCTAGTGTTTTGCCTCTAGTTTTGATTCCAGCTGTCATATTTTGTAATGTATTACTTACAATATATTTCTTAGCATTTAAATATTTACCAGTTAAGCAGATTTATTCAGCAGGACAGTATCCAGTCTTAATCTTCTGAACATTTTATTTTCCTCAAAATCAGCTCATACTGTAGCTTCTTGTCCAGTCCTTTAAAATAATTAAGGTTTCTGGCATAGTAAGAAACTTTTACATATGCCATATTTGCAATATCTATATAGTCAATGGCTTTGCTATGTTTAGACAAAATCTACACAATCAAAAGCAAATCTTAAAGTAGCTGATGTCCTCAATTAATTTTGTTTTGCAATATATATATTAAATTTATGAATTTGTAGTCAAAAAGATTTTGATTTTATGAATTACAACATGGAAAGTAGGTTGTAAAATGGTAGTTATGTTTAAAATTCTTAGGGCTGTAGATTTTTTTATAAAGTTTTCTGAGACAAAATTGAATAAACATATCTGTGTTCCATATATATTTCAATAGGATGTTGATGGGAGGGGGGGGGAGCTAAGGACATCAGCAGCTATTGGAAGGTAAGGATAGGAAGTTTCTGTATTCTTGGTTTCAAGGACAGCATATGTAGCCAGGCCACCCTGGGTTCCAGTAATTTCTCTGTCATTCTTTTGTTATCCTTGAAGTTGTATATATATAGAGAGAGGTAGTCCTTGACTTACAACAGTTCACTTAGTGACCATCTGAAGTTACAACAGCACTTTAAAAAGTGATTTATAATCATTTTCCCACTTAACAACCATTACAGCATCCCCATGGTCACCTGATCAAAATTATGCTTGGCAACTATGTCATATTTATGACGGTTGCACTGTCCCAGGGTCATGTGATCACCTTTTGTGGCTTTCTGACAAGAAAAATCAAAGGGGAAGCTTTGTACTAACTTAACAACTGCAGTGATTCACTTAACAACTGTGGAAACAAAGAACATAAAAGGGGACAAAACTCACTTAACAACTTTCTCACTTAGCAACAGAGATTTGGGGCATAATTGTGGTTGTAAGTCAAGAACTACCTGCATGTATGATGCCCTTAAGGCAGCGGTTCTCAAATAGTGGGGCGCGTCCCCCTGGGGGGGCGCGAGGCTCCGTAAAGGGGGGCGCGAAGGCTCCCTTTCCATCTGGGTGCAAAGGCGGCGAAGGCGTGGGCGAGGCATAATATATCCCGCCTGGAAGTGGCAGCACTTCGGACTGTGGATTTTCATTGGAGCCGCGGGCTGGAGCTGTGCAAGAAGCCTGCTCGGGCGGGGGTGGGAGGTAGGGAAGCATGGGACCGCCCGTCTTCGCCACCGCGTAGCTCGCCTCCCCGCCAGCAGCTCCACCGCCAGCATTCCGTCTGGAAGCGGAAGCGCAACAGCCGCTGTTGGGGAAGGGACAAAGGGGCGGCGGTCGCCCGATCTTGCCACCGCCACCCCTTCGCCCCTGGTAACGGCGACTGTTGTGCTGCTGTTTCCAGCTGGGATGCTGGAGGAGCTGCTGGCAGGGAGGGAGGGAAGAAGGGCAGAAGGGAGGTGGAAGGAAGGAAAGAAAAGCAGACACGCCGGAGGCAAAGAGGAAAGAAGGCAAGCAGGCAGGAAGGAGGCAGAAGGAAGGAGGGAAGAATGGAACTGGAAGGGAGGCAGGGAAGGAGGGAGGGAGAAAGGAAGGATAGGAGGATAGGGAAAGAGGAAAGAAGGCAGGCAGGCAGAAGGGAGGGAGGTGCAAGGAAGGAAGGAAGCATAGATAAGCAGGAGGGAAAGAAGGCAGGCAGGCAGGAGGAAAGAGGAAGGAGGGAACTGGAAGGGAGGCAGGGAAGGAGGGAGGGAGAAAGGAAGGATAGGAGGATAGGGAAAGAGGAAAGAAGGCAGGCAGGCATAAGGGAGGGAGGTGCAAGGAAGGAAGAAAGCATAGATAAGCAGGAGGGAAAGAAGGCAGGCAGGCAGGGGGAAAGAGGAAGGAGGGAACTGGAAGGGAGGCAGGAAGGAAGGGAAGGAGGAAGGGAGGGTGGAAGGAAGGATAGACAAGTAAGAGGGAAAGAGGAAAGAAAGCATGTGACTACGGTGGGAGACGAGGAAAGACCGGTGTGCTATGTTATGCAGAGGTGTACTTATAACAATTTTATAGACAAATGATACTATTTACAGTCACGCGGGGGGGGGGGGGGGGGCGCGAAATGTTTTCTTCTTCCTAGGGGGGGGCATGACAGAAAATAATTGAGAAGCACTGCCTTAAGGGATGGCTAAAGGGAGATAAGGAAAGGAAAGGCCTGGAAAACTCAACAGGGATGCTAGTTGAAGCCAAGCATAGGGTCAGCATATGGCAGTTAAGGAAAGGTAAAGGAAGGTGGGGACGGTGAAGATCAAGGAAGTGGGCAGCCCAATTGAATAGCTGTCAGTGATATCATAAGTAAAATCAGTACATAGTTGATCAAAAACTTTATGAACTGTTGGTATGTATCTGCTCCAAAATACGTTAATGATTTCTTAGGTCCCAAAAGCTTATTCACCACTATTTAACTTCACTTTTCTCTGGATTGTGTCCAACTATGCAAATTTTCAATGAAAGTTTTCTTTAAAAATTGATTAACACTATATTATTATATGTATGGCTCCAATATTTGATCAATTTTAATCTTACAGTTTTTCAAGTGGACTTTACTATTATTTTCTTATCTCGGTTGAAACCTTTTCAAGTTTCTCAAAAAATGAAACAGGCTAAATCAATTTTAGAAGACTTAATACAGTATTAAAAGCAGTTTACTAAAACAAATATCAATTAGATGAAATATCTGTAATTAAACATGTCTAGATTATACTCATACTTTTTAAAATGACAGATTCTAAATACCTTATACAAGAAATGTGTATATGTTGCATGTACATGCAGATGTTCAAACTATGATAAATATAGAAAATTTTATCTTCTATGAAAAAAAATTAAAAAGTATAGCAAATCCTCTTACTTGTTTTCGGGACTCTCTTTTGGACGAATCAATTCATTTCTTCATGTTCATTCTAACTTAATTCTACAACTCAAACAATTAGGTAAGTCTCAAAATATGTTTATCAATATATTCTCCTGGATATTATAGCACCCACCGTCTAAAATTATATATGAAGTTGAGCAATATAATACTGAAGACCTTATAGAACAGTACCATGAATCTTAGATGTAATGTTTTCAAAATTATTTTCAAGGTGTATTTTGCAATAGTATACAAAATTATTTTTATAAAGAAACTGTAATCCTTACATCAAGATCCTCAGGATAAAAGGCAGGCTAGAAATATTTTAAATAAGTCAGTAAATAAATCAATATTTATAAAAATAAATTAATATCTTTTTACTGTGCCTTCTTTTCTTCCTTACTAAATCCTCTCTTTCTGAATGTGGTGTGATCCTTTATTCTTTTTTGAAAAACAATGTACCACAACCTATTTCAGACAGTACTATCAACAATAAAGAGTTGATTTTTAAAAAATAATCAGTGACCATTTGTTCCTACTTGTTTCTTTTCAATTTTTTATGATTTGTTCATAACAATACATTTTAAGACATTTTTTTTCTTTTTGCCTGTTGGTAAAATAATAATTTAATAGAAATTTTCAGTCAAATAATTTATATTGTAACAGTTGATTAAAAGTTGATAAGTCCAGTTTGTCCAATTTCACTAATCTTTAACAAGAACATTTGGACTTGGCATTTCCACATAAATACTTATTTGAACTAGAAATATCAGACATTATCTTTCCAATATAAAAATAAGTCTGATTTTAATGATGTTCCATGTTGGAGTAGAGCCCTTGAGTTTGATTTACTAGTTACCTTTTAATAGTTAATTTAAATTGATAGGAACTGTTTTCAAACATTTTATTTCCAAACCATATTAATAAAATCCAAGTATGATTTCCATGTGATAATGCTTCTGTTCTTCTTATCCACATATTCAAATAAGAGTCCCCAAATATTTAATTAACCAAATGTATCTTTGTGGGGATGTATTCTTATTTTCTGTTTAGAAATATATTTTAAAAAACCAAAAATGGCAGAAATGTTTTCCCTGCTTACATGTAATTACTTTTAAACTGAGGGGCTTCTTTTAGGGCAGTGATGGCAAATCTTTTTGGCACCGGTGCCCAAAAGTAAAGTGCGCTGGAAACCGGAGACCAGCGGGCCAGCGTGCATGCCAGCCAACTGGTCTTCGTGTTTCTGGCATGCACATGTGTGCCGGCCAACTGGTCTTCGCGCACGCCGGAGTGCTGGAAGTCTGAAGAGCAAGTTGCTGGTGCATCTTCCAGTTTCCGACGCTCTGGTGCGTGCAAAGACCAGCTGGCCAGAAACCAGAAGGGCAGCTGACAACCATGCATGTGCCCACGGAGAGGGCTCTGCGTGCCACCTCTGGCACACGTGCCATAGTTTCACCATCACAGTAAATCTTTATAAGATTGCCCTGACCTGATTGACACATTACATTTAGCTCTAGTTTCCTTAGCCACATTTTATTAAATTAATTCATATTTAATTTGGTCAGGGTCACACAAATGTGGCTGACCTGTAACACTGGCTTGGGAGGGGGGTTTATGTAACTACTATTTTCTTGGAAAAAATAAAGGGCAAACGCGAAAAAGTGGCACATCAGAAAGAAGTTCATAAGGGGGGGAAATTGTTTACATTTATGCGGTAATCTTGTTTTACAAAGCAAAATTCAAGAGCAAAACCAGAAAAATAAAATAAAAAATAAACTATTAAATAAATCTGAATGACAGATTTCTGAAAAATAGGTCTGTCCTTTCTAATAAAGTATACTGTATATGGTCACTGTAGTGATAACAATAAGATGAAACCAAATGAGTCAAATGAGGGATAAGCAGAATGTGTGGCACCAGCCTAAATCAAAGGTCTCATCCTTCCTTAAAAACCATCTTTCATATCTTGACAAGAACCTTAAGCCATTGAAAGTTTAAAGAGTAAATTCAAAAGTTGCATTTACTCACTTGTAAATATCTAAGTACCTCAGCAGCATACACTGCTGAGAAATTAAGTACCACATGACAAGATTGCTTGACTAGCACTTATATTTTAGCACATTTAGAAATTACCCTCCCCTCACCCTTAGTTACAATACAATAATACAATACAATATAATAGCAGAGTTGGAAGGGACCTTGGAGGTCTTCTAGTCCAACCCCCTGCCTAGGCAGGAAACCCTATACCGTTTCAGACAAATGGCTATCCAACATCTTCTTAAAGACTTCCAGTGTTGGAGCATTCACAACTTCTGGAGGCAACTTCTGTTCCACTGATTAATTGTTCTAACTGTCAGGAAGTTTCTCCTCAGTTCTAAGTTGCTTCTCTCCTTGATTAGTTTCCACCCATTGCTTCTTGTTCTGCCCTCAGGTGCCTTGGAGAATAGTTTGACTCCTTCTTCTTTGTGGCAACCCCTGAGATATTGGAACACTGCCATCATGTCTCCCCTAGTCCTTCTTTCTCTTAAGCTAGACACACCCAGTTCCTGCAACCGTTCTTCATATGTTTTAGTCTCCAGTCCCCTAATCATCTTTGTTGCTCTTCTCTGCACTCTTTCTAGAGTCTCCACATCTTTTTTACATGGTGGCGACCAGAACTGAATGTAGTAAGTAGTTGTGTTTAAATGATTTCTAAATGAGGTTTTATAATTTTTTCCACAGCTTATTTTCTTGTACGCTATCCAGAGTGTGTGTGAGATGGCAGCTACATAATTTTCAGAATTGAATTAAACATTTAAATTTAAAAATGTGACTTATCAATTACTGAGAAATAAGGGTGGTTGCCATCTCTCAGAGAGATCACGTCCCTGAGGCATCAAATCAAAATTCTTTATTGTGGTCAGTGACCAAATGTTGGTTACCTGACCCATCAAAACACACTTATTCCTCAGTCATATTTATTAAAGAAGTGCCCTTTCAATGAAAAAATGCCTCAAGGGTGGAATTTTTAAAATTAAACTCCTTTGTCCTTTTTCCCCGTTACTGTGAAGAAAATACTAGGGACCGTAGAAAAAACTACTTTTCCTACAGGTGGGAAGAACTTTTTACTTCATTATCACCAAAATAATTTAATATATTTTGTACACTCCAAATAATCAACAGGGCTTATTAAAAATATCACTAAGACTTACCTCTGACACAACTCCTAATGTGGGGTTTTTAAGAATCTCCTCTTTTTTTCTTTACCTCAGGCTACTGTCGCTGTTGTTCACTGGAACCTACCATCCAGAATATATTGTTGCCCTTCAAAATTTACCTCAGGTTTAATAGTTCTCATTCATGGATGCATATCTTCCATTTTTATTAAGTTAATGCAGATTAATGGATATTTTTTTTAGCCACAGAAAATGTGGAAATGTATTGATAGAAGAAATACTCCCCCCCCTCCATGTTGTCTAATGGAATCTCCTATAAGAGCAATGTTTTTCAAATCTAGCAACATTTGAGGTGTGTGGACTTCAATTCCCAGAATTCACTAGCAAGCTTGCTATTAGATATTGATACCAACATAATGTATTGATGGTTTAAATTATTATCAGTTTAAATTATTCATCCTGTTTCATCAAGTGCTTTTTCTCCACATTGGAAAAACAGCAATAAACTTTTCTCCTTTTTTAAAAAAATAAGGTTGACTGACCCTAATGTTATTCCAATAAAGCACTAACCTTAAAATTAAAACAACAATGATAACAATAACAAAGGAAAACTGTGGTCAGGACTTTTTGCAGTAACTACTGCAAATGGCAATCCAGTATGAGTTTGGGAGATACAATTGATAGGGAACGTGAGTCTCAGAATTCAGGTTTGTTTCACAGGATTGCAGGCTTCTATCACTTAGATAGACTTGGTGTATAAACTGAGACTTGGCTATTGAGGGTGTTCAGGCAGAGGGGATTTTTCTGTCATTTTGTGGGTCAGTAGCACCACAATTTGAAAATCCCTGTCATAGCTGATTCGGTAACAGATTGAAAGGAGATAATGTCAGATGTTTTTCTGTCACTACACTATGTAGGGAGAAATCCCTAAAAAGATTCTGAGGAATCATTCACAGGATTCCTATGAACAGTTTTAAAACTACTAATCTAACACATTGCAGTATGCCATTTTTGCATCATTTAATTTTAACTATTCACTTGGATGTTACTACTCTTTCTTCCATGGCATGTCATCAAAGTATATATTATCAGATGTTCATCTTCTGTATGCGCATACTGTATAAATAAATGCATGAAACATTCAATCAACAGAAAATCAAAGACTAATTTTAATTATAAATGCTCAAACAAACCATTAACTTTCATATCTATTTCAACTGGGCCAGATCAAACCGCATATGTGTTTATTGCAATAAATTAAAACACATATGAAAGCAGTTTTGCATAGAAACATAGAAGCTAGAAACAGAGAAACGGTGAGTTATAGTCTTGCCTTAGGCATAAAACCAGTTGAGTGACCATAGGCCAGTCACTCTTTATCAGCCCTAGAAAGGAGGCAATGACAAACTACTTCTGAAAAACCTTGCCAAGAAAATTGCAGGACTTATCCAGGCAGTCTTCAAAAATTGTATACGATTGAATGGAAAGGGGGGGGGGGGGAGAGCTTATACACTGTCACACAATCTTGGCCATATCACACATAGCTTTTTATGATTGTGAAATAGTGGAAATTAAGCATACCTTCACTAGCCATTGTTTATTTTAACCATGATACATTATATAAATTTAGTTATCCACACACTGTGTTAAGACATAAACCACAACTTAAAGCCTCCCGAGTCCAGATCAATACAATATGCGAAAGCAAAACCCAAAGAAATGCATTACAGTATGACATCTGAACCCAGACTATTTATGGAAGCAAGCTCACCATTATCATCAGTATCTTCATAACTAATCAAGGAGAGAATCAACCTAGAAACGAAGGAGACATTTCCTGACAGAATAATTAATCAGTGGAATGACCAATGGAACAGCTTGCCTTCAGAGGTTGTGGGTGGTCCAACACTGAAGGTTTTTAACAAAAGATTGGGCATTTGTCTCAAATGGTATAGGGTTCCTGCTTGAGCAGGGGATTGAACTAGAGAACCTCCAAGGTCCCTTCAACTCTATTATTGTGTTATCTTACAACATCTGGGGGGGGAGGGTGTCTAGTGCTTCTGAACATAATCCTGATTTTCCCAGTGAAATGATACCATAGTAAGAATCCATAGGATATTGGACAATGCCGAAGGTTCACCTCATGCCTGGTCCCCCATCCAGGCTCCCACAGCCTCCAGCCATTACAAAAGGGCAGCCACAGCATCACTATGATCACCAGGGATACTTGCTGTGATTTGTTTCACCAGAACAATTGGATGTTGTGTGTGTCTTCCTTCTAAAATTATGACCGCAGATACAATGTCCCCATATATCAGGATGAGGCTGCCCAGAAAAAGTATTCAGAGGATGCCCATCTTTGCTATTATTTTAAGTATTCACAGAACGACAGACAGACGTCTAGATGAGTTCTGCAGCTGGTCTTCTAGTTTTACATCTGCACTGAATTACATCTGTATTCTTTTGGTTTCAGCATCTGTTTGAGTTTATTTGCACTTCAGTAATGTCTACTTAATTTCTCCCATTAAAAAAATCCATAATATACAAATACTTGGTTGGTTTGTTTGTTTGTTTTCCTTAATGTGTGTGTGTGTGTTTAGTTATTAGGAACTGTTTTTAAGGATGCAATTCACTATTTTATATTTCTGGGTAGTCTTACACTTGCAAGCAACTGAGAACAGTAGATGCTGTTGAGTTACTGTACATTATCAACTATGATAAATTGATACACAAATAGAAAACAAAATACTATTTGCCAAGGAGAGCTTTTTCAAGTTAGGTTTTTGATACTATCCCTACCCACAAATGTCATTATATCATTCAATTCTCTGTAATTTGGAAAACAGATAACATTAACTGTTCATTGTTTTCAAATGGCAGATGACTTGTTTTATTACATTCATAGATACATTTGTGGGAAATATGACTGCCTGTTTATCTAAAGATTATATATATATATATATATATATATATATATATATATATATATACATACATACATACATACATACATACATACATACATACATACATACACACACACACACACACACACACACACATATATGCTGGTTTTGTTGTATTCGGGTCTTTTCCCGTGTAAGGTTGAGATTGTCTTTGCAACGTTTCGGCAGGATCTCACCTGCCATCTTCAAGCCCACGCTTGAGGTAAGTATACTTATTTGGAAATAGTGTACTATACTCAACAATATACTTTGAGTAAATATATACAGGATTGGGTTTCTTGCTTACAATTTGGCAATATGCTAATAAGCGAAGTGGGATCTATAGTATTTCCATCATGTCACAGTGAACTGTGAACGTGTTTTGAGGAAGTGAAACACTTTTGAGATTATGTTGTGGGATATAAATTTACTACAATTTTCTTTTTGTAATTCTGATTGTAATTTGCACACAACATTGTACTTTCTTAATAGCTGGCCATGTATTAGCAGATCATTTATGACAGGAAAAGGCAGTATCTCTGCTCAATTAGATTACTAAAAAGATAATCCTAATAATCCTATTAAGAAGCAAAATACTGAGTATTTCATTTAACTTGTTTGATGTTAATAGCCTGTCTATTCAATAGGATTAGACCCAAGATTAATCTTTGTATACAGTAATAACATATTTTTATAGTAATTTTATTTTTAAAACATTACAATTAAAAAAGATAAAAATGAATGCAAACTAAAAAGTATTAGAATATGCTTTAAAAATAGTGCAGAAACCAAACAATGGAAAAATGGAAAAGAAAAAAGCATATTGTAAAGCAAAGGAAAAAATGACTTTTTCTATCACAACAAGTATAAACACTTTTAGTAACATCACCTCTTAAAATACAACAAATGATTTCTTCTTTCCATATCTCATCTCTTATTTATAAATTAGACCTTAAAGCCCTGATCAGCAAAAGACTATTATGGGTTACAGGACATGACAACACATAAATGTTAACCTTGATCAAATAAACTATTTTTATATTCCTTCCTTTTACTTTTAACAAACTTGATCTTTAGTCAATACAAATAATATACTAGAATTTGATTTATTTATTTTTTCCTTTTTCCTTCTCATAAAATTTGTCAGAGGTTTAGCAAATCTCTTTTGTAAATCCAATATAGGAAAGTTATCCATGTTTTTTTAAATCAAAACAAAAGCATTTTCCTCTAGCAAGGATTCTTAATTTTAAAATCTTATTTCAAATCCATCTGGACCCTTAATTTGTAATTTTCCAAAAACCAAAATTCTAATGACCCTTTTGCTGTTTATTCAAATCGTTTTTTTAAACCCTAAACTTGCATTTAAAAGTTTTCTAAGGATTAAAAGAAACTGATTTCATGCTGTACAAATTGTTGATCCAAAAGTTCCCAATAGCTGAAAAGCAAACAACAATTTCACATTTGATTAGAAAAGGCAACATGCAAACCTGAAATCATTTTTAAAGCACAGACCATACTTTGAACAAAAAGATGACTACTCCCTTGTCTTCCACAGCTCTAAACTCACCTGATACTGCTGTTTAGCAGACTTCTCACCAAGAGCAACTGTCTGGAGCACTTATGAGCAATCTCAAATCGTCACCTTGTCCAGAAAGGAGTTACGAAGAGCTGGTTTACTCACTGGCTCTTCATTCTTCTGTGGTCATCAGCTCTGCCTTTAATGGTCTTCAGTTTGCTATTTATTCTCCCAAATTATAATAACATTTTCATTGTAGTAATAATCATAATAATGTTGACGCACAGTATTTGTCAATCACTTCTGTACTAAAAAAGATGATGATCTTTATACAAAGTTAACACCAAGGGGTTACACAGGAAATACTAACAGATTGAGAGTAGCTGTTGGGTCATTGACCTTTAATGAGATAGGGACTTGTCTATTCCGAGCGTGTGATGACAGATTCCAGCTGATTGAGAGGATGAAACCTACTAGAATAGGACAGCGGTCATGAAGGTGATCTCTGCAAGCGATGTGGTATGCTAAGAGCATGGCACAACATGAAAGACGCCCTGGTCAACCACTGCGCCCAGCCCATTTCCAACTGTCTTGACTCTTGTCCTGCTATTGGAACAAGATGGAATCTGGGAAGAGAGAGTGAGGCTGACTCTGCGCACCTCTCCTTCCCTTTAATCCAATTCATGCACAAGTCTTGACATCCCCTCAATTAGATGTCAAGGTCCTCTTTGAACACGATGGACAAACATCATCATATCTTGCCCTTTTATTTTGATATCTTGGCTTAAATATTCATATGTTTTGAAAAAGCAGCAGGGCAGGAGGCATGAGTAAATAATAGAAATAAGAGTTATTCCCAGTGGAATTAGAAGAGTTAATTATTTTTCCATTTCCTCTAGTAATTAAACGAGAATTGTGTTTTCCTTCAGTGAAATTAAAAGCCTCTGAAAATTGATAAAAACAGATACCTATTTCAAGACCAAGCCATTACCCAATTAACCTATATAAAAATATCTGGAAACTGGTATCCAGACTCTACTGCCAATGTTCTTGGATAAGACAAAAAAAAAAAAAACAATTGGAGCAGTGACATCCATGGCTCTTCATATTGATGCAAAATATGCCTTGTCGTAGCTTTGTGAATTATTTGAAAGAACGGCAACTATAGTCCGAATGCGCATACCTAGAGAATTCAGCATTTGAAAGAAAATCATTTATCCAGTGCCCATTCATCTTTACATATCAACAGATACAGCATCCATCAGTCTAGATTGGATTGATGGCAAGACTGGTAAAATAAAAAATTACTTCATTTTTCTCGCTTTCAAACATTCCCCCATCCCTGTTCCCATTTTCCCCCTGGCATTCTTCCTAAAGACTCAAATGTGAAAGAGCAAAAGAGGGACTGTGAACAGCCTGGCTAAGAAGAGGTCAGATGTATTATGGGCCTTTACAATGGAGAAGATATTCTGTAGGCCAGGTGTCCGCTTACCTTTGAAAGATGAAAGAGGATTAGAGAGCCACCTGTCCCCATCAGGTGTTCTCCCTCTGGCAGTGGACTGAGCCTCCCCTTCACAACAAAAGTCCCTCACCAGAAGAGTAAGAGTTATGTAGGTGACAGGTATATCAGGTGATAAAGTTTGGAACAGGTTAAAGGATGTTCTATTGTTATAAAATTAAATGGAAGTAGGAGATACTGAATAATGATTTTACTCTGGGTCTGTGTTGTTGCAATGTTGGAATATGCATAATGGACTAAATAATCCAGCATAGAAATGACTTTAGGGGTCAGTGTTGTTTGATTTATCTTAAGTCTCACACTTTTGGCCATTTTTGTTTCTTGAAAATAGCCTGGGGGGAGAGGGATATTAAGCAAGCAACATTAAGATTAATTATTCAGATAATAATTCAGATATATATATATATATATATATAATATTATTATAATAATTATTAATTATTCAGATAGAGAGAAGGACTAGGGGAGACATGATAGCAGTGTTCCAATATCTCAGGGGTTGCCACAAAGAAGAGGGAGTCAAACTATTTTCCAAGGCACCTGAGGACAGAACAAGAAGCAATGGGTGGAAACTAATCAAGGAGAGAAGCAACTTAGAACTGAGGAGAAACTTCCTGACAGTTAGAACAATTAATCAATGGAACAGCTTGCCTCCAGAAGTTGTGAAAGCCCCAACACTGGAAGTCTTTAAGAAGATGTTGGATAGCCATCTGTCTGAAACGGTATAGGGTTTCCTGCCTAGGGGGTTGGACTAGAAGACCTCCAGGGTCCCTTCCAACTCTACTATTGTATTATTGTATTCATCTAAATTTAGCTGCTGTTAAGGAGTTAGAGGTAGGACTGGAAGAAAAAAAACCTACTGCCAAATTTAACCAGGCATAAACATTAGTTTTATCATATAATGCATAGGTAAAGGCAAAGGTTTCCCTCGCACATATGAGCTAGTCGTTCCCCGACTCTAGTGGGCGATGCTCATCTCCATTACAAAGCCGAAGAGTCAGCGCTATCCGAAGATGTCTCCATGGTCATGTGGCCGGCATGACTAAACGCCAAAGGGACACGGAACACAGTTACCTTCCCATCAAAGTGGTCCCTATTTTTCTACTTGCATTTTTACATGCTTTCGAACTGCTAGGTTGGCAGAAGCTGGGACAAGTAACGGGAGCTCACTCAGTTATGCGGCGTTAGGGATTTGAACCGCTGAACTGCCAACCTTTCAGATCGACAAGCTCAGCTTCTTAGCCACTGAACCAACCCGTCCCTGCATACAATGCATAAAGATTGCCAATTAACTAGAAAGGATGCCTAGTTTGCATTAAGAATAAATTAATACAATAGTTGGGAAGATGACAACATTGCAAGCATTGGACCAGGTCACCTTAGGATGGTCTAGAAAACAGTCCATTCTCCAAGAAGTGGAATGCAAAGTTTTCTGATTTGCTTCTCTGCTCTTGCCAGAAAAAAAAGTGCTTTAATCATAAAAATACGATACAATAGCAGAGTTGGAAGGGACCTTGGAGGTCTTCTAGTCCAACCCCCTGCCTAGGCAGGAAACCCTATACTGTTTCAGACAAATGGCTATCCAATATCTTCTTAAAGACTTCCAGTGTTGGGGCATTCACAACTTCTGGAGGCAAGCTGTTCCATTGATTAATTGTTCTCACTGTCAGGAAGTTTCTCCTCAGTTCTAAGTTGCTTCTCTCCTTGATTAGTTTCCACCCATTGCTTCTTGTTCTACCCTCAGGTGCCTTGGAGAATAGTTTGACTCCCTCTTCTTTGTGGCAACCCCTGAGATATTGGAACATTGCTATCATGTCTCCCCTAGTCCTTCTTTCTCTTAAGCTAAACATACCCAGTTCCTGCAACCGTTCTTCATATGTTTTAGTCTCCAGTCCCCTAATCATCTTTGTTGCTCTTCTCTGCACTCTTTCTAGAGTCTCCACATCTTTTCTACATCGTGGCGACCAGAACTGAATGCAGTATTCCAAGTGTGGCCTCACCAAGGCATTATAAAGTGGTATTAACACTTCACGTGATCTTGATTCTATCCCTCTGTTGATGCAGCCTAGAACTGTGTTGGCTTTTTTGGCAGCTGCTGCACACTGCTGGCTCATATTTAAATGGTTGTCCACTAGGACTCCAAGATCCCTTTCACAGTTACTACTACTGAGTAAGGTATCACCTATACTGTACCTGTGCATTCCGTTTTTGTTGCCTAAATGTAGAACCTTACTCTTTTCACTATTACATTTCATTTTATTAGAGAGTGCCCAATGTTCAAGTTTGTCAAGATCCTTCTGTATCTTAAGCCTACCTTCTGGAGTGTTGGCTATTCCTGCCAACTTGGTGTCATCTGCAAATTTGATGAGTTCCCCATTTATTCCCTCATCCAAATCATTGATGAAGATGTTGAAGAGTACTGTGCCCAAAACAGAGCCTTGGGATACTCCAATATATACCTCCCTCCATGTAGATGCAATTCCATTGAGGACTACATGTTGAGTGTGGTTGGTAAGCCAGTTACGAATCCATCTGGTGGTGATGCTGTCTAACCCACATTCTTCTACTTTATCTAGTAGTAGGTTATGGTCTACCTTATCAAATGCCTTACTGAAGTCCAAGTAAACTATATCGACGGCATTCCTCTGGTCCACTAATTTTGTCACTTTGTCAAAGAATGCAATAAGATTAGTCTGGCATGATCTGTTTTGGACAAACCCATGTTGGCTTTTGGCTATGTTTGCTTCTAGGTGTTTGCTAATTTGCTGCTTGATTATCGTTTCCAGAATCTTTCCTGGTATTGAGGTCAGGCTGATAGGTCTGTAGTTTCCTGGATCTGTTTTTTTTCCTCCTTTTTTGAAGATGGGAATCACATCAGCTCTTTTCCAGTCTTCTGGTAGTTCCCCGGTGCTCCAGGATCTTTGAAAGATATAGTTCAGTGGTTCTGAGATCACGTCTGCCAGTTCCTTCAGAACCCTGGGGTGTAATCCATCCAGTCCTGGTGATTTGAACTCTTCTAGGGTAGACATGTTCAATGGGAAACGTAACTGCTATATCATGGATGACTTTTTGCATTCAGGCTAGTAAATTAATACATTCTTCCACTCCCACCAACAGAAATACATGATACCAAGCTGTCAAAATCCAGCAATAGATAATGATTAGTTTAAGTGTCTAACTACTATACTAATGAAGTATTTCCCCTTTCCCTTTGTAAGAAATACCATATGTCAAGGGATTGAAAATTGCACACCGAAGAGCTACTTGTTGTAACATTAATTTCACTGACAAGGCTTATTTTTTTTTTTAAAAAAAAAACTCTTTACCGATTGAAATCTGTGTTCTTTTCAGAATTAATAAATTACAATTAAAGCACTAAACCCATTGCACAGAAGTGATGTCTTTGAGATTTTCTTCCTGTAAGTATTTACAATTTCGGAATAAAGGGAGAAAATAATGTGGCACCTTGGCATTATAAAAAGAGAGAACAGATGGGACGTACCCGTGATGGCGAACCTATAGCACATGTGCTAGAGGTGGCATGCAGAGTCCTCTCTATGGGCACGCACTCCGTCACCAGCTGCTAGTATGATTTCTGGCACGCGCATGCGCACGCTGGAAACCAGAAGAGCAGCTGACCTCTGCGCGCATGCGCACCAGAAGTTGGTCTTTGGGTTTCCTGCACTGTGGCACGCACATGCACTCTCCCGTTCCAGTTTGGGTGCTCAGTGCCGAAAAAGTTTGCCATCACTGGGCTATCTTCAACTCACAATTATTTAGCAATTCTTCAATGTTATAATGGCACTGAAAAAGGTGACTGACTACCGGTCACTACCTCACCCTTACTATTGTTGCAGCATCCCTGTAATCATATGACCAACATTCATGCGCTTGGCAACCAGCATGGATGTCCAATGGTTGCAATGTCCTGGGGTCATGTGATAGCCATTTGTAACCTTCCCAGCCAGCTTCCAACAAACTGACTCAATGGTGGAAGCTGGATTTGCGTAACAACCATGTGATTTGCTTAACCACTGCAGTGATTTGCTTAACAGCTGTAGCCAAAGTCATAAAATTGGCTATAAAACTCTCATAACAACTGCCTTGCTTAGCAACAGAAATTCTGGCCCCAAGTGTTGCTGACCGCAAAGTTGGACATCTGGTTGATTGGAAGAGAAGAGGCAAGATGGCAACAGCAATCATGTAACATAAACCCTGACTCTTTTTAATGTGTATCACCTGAACACAAATAGGGGATGGGGTTTTTATGGTATGATCATGGTGCCATCTTGAGTTTTTATTCCTCCCACAAGCCCTTCAATAGCACTCAAAGTTTAGATCAGAGAAACATTTCGAACAGCTCAGAACTCCTCCCTCAGATCTGATAGGGATGCTTTTTTGGGGGTGGGTGGGTGTCCACCTATGATAAAAGTGACCTGGAAATAGTCTGTAGCTGCACCCAAATTGTGTAATCTCTCATGAGTTTCCCTTTGCTCAGTTGAGCAAAACTTTTGTTCAAATGCGGTCTTGATATATGAAATCTTTGTGGAAGGCTTTATCTCTGATTCCTTTTAGATTTTATTTTATTATCTATCATAGATGCATTGATAGTGATTCCAACTTAAATATCTAAGTTAGATATCTTAGATATCCAAATATCTAAGTCTTTGCCACAAAGAAAAGGGAGTCAAGCTATTCTCTAAAACACCCAAAGACAAGACAAGAAGCAAGGGAGGAAAACTAATCAAGGTGTGAAAGCAACTTAGAACTAAAGAGAAATTTCCTGACAGTTAGAACAATTAATCAGTGGAACAACTTGCCTCCAGGAGTTGTGGATGCTCCAGCCTGAGTTTTTCAGAAAAGATTGGACAACCATTTGTTGAAATAGTATAGGTTTCCTACCTGAGCAGGAGGTTTGGACTAGAAGACCTCCAAGGTCCCTTCCAAGTGACAATATATTCTGCTGTGCTCTGCTCGATTCCATTCTATTCTATTCATAAAAATGCCTAAGTAAGGCAGGATATATTGTATAGAAATAAATAAAAATAAGGGAAAATAGACTCAACTGAATTCATATCAAAGATTGCTATCCAAATGTTGTCACAGCACACATTTTTTTCCCCATTTGCTCTGTATCAAATTGACCATAACAGATTACATTTGTAATGTAAGGATATTTAATGGAGTAGTTAATTCAAGAATGGGGCTGATTATACATCATATAAAACAGCTGCAACAAGAATGCATTCAGCAATCTTAATTAACTAGGCAGATAGTAACAAGGGAGAGATCGCAGCAACAGTGTGCTGATACAACAATGTATTCATGCGCCAACAGAGTCAGTATGGTAGAGCACGTTCTTTTGCTCTCATATTCAGCGAGAGGACATCAAAAGTTCAGTCCTGCTAAAACATAAGGTCAGCAAGTGACATGATAGGCTTCTCTTTAAAATCATATCATTATTGTATGCACAAAAATGGAAGGACACTTCGATTCCTACTTTGGACGAATGGTTGCAGAAGTTGATGGAATTGCCTGAAATGGCAAAATTGATCACTTTGATTAAAGAAAAGAACATACCGTATTTTTCAGAGTATAAGACGCACCTTTCCCCCCCCAAAAAAAGAGGGTGAAAATCTGGGTGTGTCTTATACATTGAATACAGCAATTTTGTCCTATCAAAACCCTGCTCCCTTTGCAAAATTGGATGTGCAGAGGGTTTGGGAGGCTTGCAAAGTGCTCCTGGGGGCTGGGGAAGGCAAAATGGGCCATTTTTGCTTGTTTTTGGGCCCCCCCTCAGCAGCATTCTACAAGCCTCCCAAAGCCTCTGCATGCCTCCCCTTTTTTGCAAAAAACGGGCCATTATTTGCTTGTTTTTGTCCCCCCTCCCCCCAGCCTCTCCCCTTTTGTGTGTACAAAAAACAAGGTGTGCAGAGAGTTTGGGAGGCCTGCAGAGTGCAGAAACTTTTTTTAAAATTTACTTCTTCAAAATCATGGTGCATCTTATACTCCAGTGCATCTTATAGTCTGAAAAATATGGCAAGTACTTTCGTTTCCACATGGAGACCGTTTCTGAATTTAGTGCCTGATGTGGAGAAGAATAAAACTGTGACTTTGGGTTTTACAGATTAATAGACCGATAGATCTTTATAGAAATGGCTTGTTCATATGATTATGAAAAAGCAAAAAGTTGTGATTTGATGTTAATGCATTATTTTACAGTAACAGAGAGAGTTGGAAGTCAACGCTTCTTTTTCTTTCTTTTTTCTTATCTTTCCTCACCTCTCCTTCTCCTTTCTCTTCCCACTGCTTTCCAATTTACTTTGTATTTTGTATTTTACATGGATTTATAACTCAATGAAAATGTTAATGGATTCAAAAAAATCATGTTAGATAGCCAAGAGTTAGATATTATAAAGCATTGTCTGATACCTGGGATCACATAATTTAATTTACCATGGTTATTTATTTATTCATTTAGTTAACTGATATGCCATCTGTCTCATTATCAACATAGATGGATGACTTGCAACACAATGAAAGCAAGAACATAAAAATACTTAAAACGTTAAAAACATTAACATTTACAGAAGTTGGATAAAGCTAGGAACCACTACATGAATGGTATGGGGTTGGGGTCTTCATCAGCCATCTCCAGTGTAGAGGGATCCTGGGCCAGGGGTGTCAAAGATCTGACCCATGGAGCTGCCCTGGAAACAGCAAAGGACCGGCCCGCAATGCCTCTGCAGTAAAAATGGGGTCCGTTTTCACGGCAGAGGACTAGCAAAACCAACCAAAAACAAAACAAAAGGAGAAATATTTTCTCTTTTGCATTTGATCATGCAAGAAGGGACAGGAAAGGAGAAAGGGAAAGAGGAAAGACAAAGAAAAAGAAGGGAAGATGGGAAAAGAGCAAGGAAGGAAAAATAAGGAAAGAGGGGAAGAAAGAAGAAAGAATGAAGAGGGAAGGAAAAAGAAAAAGAAGGAAGGAAGGAAGATTATAATGAAGATATATGAGGGAGGGTCTGAGGGAGCCAACACAGGTGCCCGCTCACATGAGTGATGTTGAGCTGGCCACACCCACCCTGGTCATTCCTGCCTTGGCCATGTCCCCTGATGCCCCCCCCTCCAAGGTCAAACACAACCCTGATGCGGCCCTCAATGAAATCGAGTTTGACACCCCTGTCCTAAGCTATTTGGCAGAGCCAGGTTTTGAGACACTTCCAGAAAGGCAAAAGAATAGGGATGGATCTCACTTCCAGTGGCAAGACTTTCCAGAGGGAAAAAAGCTCTTTTCTTGGACCTCACCAGGCAAATTTATGTATTTATTTGAATAAACCCCAATAGCTACATGGCAACAGCCTATTTAACCAATATTAAGTAAATCGCCTTATGATTTAGTTCAGGGGTGTCAAATTCAAAGCCCACAGGTTAGCCTGGAAATATCAAAGGACCGGCCTGCAGTGCCTCTGCCGGCCATAGCAGGCATGTGCGGCTCCCATGCAGCCCATTTTTGGCCTCCGCAGCCTCCTATAGCACTCTGCCGGCCAAAAATGGGCCTCATGGGGGCCTCATGGGGGCCTCTGCGTGGACCGTTTTTGGCCAGCAGAATGCTGCTAGAGGCCATTCAGGCCAAAAACAGGACAGAGGGCCACACATGCCCCCCCACACTCTGTTTTGACTGGCAGGGTGCTGCAGGAGGCATCTGTCTTGCCTGCCCCCCTGCCCCCTCCCTAGCCCGCAGAGAACTACAATGCTGATCCGGCCCTTAAAGAAATCCACTTTGACACCCCAGATTTAGTAGATAAATGAACACTATCTGGCTGGGTTTCTACAATGCACACCATCCCATCAGCCACTCTGTCAAATTTCCGTACAGGCGATCATGGCAATCAAGGGTACCTACAGAATGTTGTTGCTTTTGTAAGAATAATAAAAGTATTATAGCATTGCAAGCAGGTCATGATGCATATACTGTAGAAAAGAGGTGACGCTTGTGTTGCAATGCTGCAACATTATTTTCTTTCAGGCTGACCGTTTCTCTTTGCCCATAGATGCTACTAATGATAACTAACATTCACAATAATTAAAGATCCATCCTCGTTTCTGTCCTCCTTGCTTTCTCCAGGATTTGGCCATCTATCTGGACGGTACTAAAATAAACTTTATGATGTTATTAAACTTTTTTCCCCACACAAGCCACCTTGGCAGATTTAGGCATAGTTTGTTTGCAGCTGTCAGTGTGTTCATCTAGGTTTTAGTAGCAAGCTTTGTATTAAGAGACTTCACTTTTCAGTCACCATTTCTCTCATTATTATTATTTGGCTGTATGAAAATTAGATTAGCTGACTGAGTTTGGGATTTTTGTTTTGCCTTGTGGTTTTTGTGCCTTTGAATCACTCTTGACTCCTGGTTCCTGACTGGGCAGGTTCAGAGGTGGGCTCCTCCTGATTTGGCCGAATAGGTAGTAATTTGGCCGGACATGTGACCATACCGGTTCTGTCCTCAGCGGCGCCATCTTGATTTTCTGTTCTGCACATGCGCAGAATAATCTTCATTGAAAAAAATGTAATTTCCCCCCCTTTTTAATATTGTGTGCATGTGCAGACCTTTTAAAGTGAAATGCGCACTTAAAATTTGCATTTGCAAACAGTGCAACATTTTTTGGGTGCCGAAATGTTAGTAATGCCAGCAGGAACCTGCCCCCGGCCAGATTCCTGCAAAGTTATTTTTTTCTTCCCAGGAACGGATTGCCATTGCATCCTTTCTAAAGCTGAGAGAGAGTGGCTGGCCTAAGGTCACCAAGCTGGCTTTGTCCCTAAGGAAGGATTAGAACTCGCCATCTCTTGATTTCTAATCTAATGTGTTAACCGCTACATCAAACCGGCTCTATGTTCCCATGATACAATTGACTAAATGGAGTTAATGCAACTCCATTTGGTGAGTGTAGGACTGGATATATTTGGAGACTAGTTTTAAATCCCTGAAAATTAACTCGTTGGATCAATTAATCTCTTTTGATGTTTGTACAACTTACTAACCCTCTATTGACCCTGCATTTTGTGAGAACAGGGTTTGAATTTGTAATGATACTGAGATGTATCAACTAAATGTAAAGGTTTGCCTCGCACATATGTGCTAGTCATTCCCGATTCTTGGGGGCGGTGCTCATCTCCATTTCAAAGCTGAAGAGCCAGCAGTGTCCGATGATGTCTCCTTGGTCAAGTGGCTGGTATGACTAAACACCGAAGGTGCACAGAACGCTGTTACCTTCCCACCAAAGGTGGTTCCTATTTTTCTACTTGCATTTTTACATGCTTTTGAACTGCTAGGTTCGCAGAAGCTGGGACAAGTAACAGAAGCTCATTCCATTACATGGCACTAGGGATTTGAACCGCCGAACTGCCAACCTCTGATCAACAAGCTCTGCATCTTAGCCACTGAGCCACCATGTCTCTGAATGTATTACCTACTGTCCCCTAAATTATTGTTCAGCCATGTTTTGTTTGTCATACTCTATGATTCAAACTAGAGTATTAAAGATTATTAACAATGATAATACAGCTTGATATGTTGCATGAACGTATCCATTACAGATTATTCAATTATGTTTAATCAGATCATGAATTAGCATGAATTAATCAAACTGGCGCCATTTAAAACTGCAGGAAAATGTTAAAACCCAAAGAATTACAGTGCATCTGTAAGTATATTAATAAAATGAGATAAATTTATTCCTCAACTTTTTTTCAATAGAGTGAAAGGGAAATAGATTTTACTAAGGACAAGTCTGCAAAAATTGTGCTCGTGCCAGCTAACAATTGCAAAATATTGACGTCAAATAGTAAAGCTGTTCATTGAAGCAGGATAAAACTTAATAGGCAGCTTCAGTTTAGGATGTGTTCAGCTAAAGAGGATTTTTAATCCTTCATGCTAAACTCTTAACTATTCATTATTTCTCCCTAAATTAAATGTGTATTGGAGTGTATATTTCAGGCTTGAAATATCAGTAGTTGTCACCTGCAGCTTTTACATTTTGAAATTTATTTTTCCTTTTTCTGCTGTTTTTTAAATGGCGTTGGAAATATGTACCCTGAAAAGCTGCCTTGACAGTTGCTAATTTAAACCAAAAATGGAGAAAGAGTAAACGGAGGCATATGTACAATGAAGAATAAAAGTAGTTTGTGGAAGCAACCTCTGAAAAAATTGAAATAAACTAATCAGGCTGAAACATAATGGAATTAAGAAAAACAAAGAAGCATGTTTCAGCTTCTTATTATTAGACCTTATTTTATGAGGATTGAGAAAGTTTTGTTTACAAAACTTTTCTTTGACCAGAAGGCTCTTAGAAACATAGTATTGTCGATAACCGATAAATGTTTTTTAATCATAAAGTTTTGTATTTTTTCCTTTCAAATACATTCGCAAATATACATTCTTATGGATACTATTAACATTTATCTATTAACTATTAACATTTATCACTATCTTCTTACAAATATAAAATAAATTATATTTGTAAGAAGAGAATTGATAAATGTTTGTGTCTTGGTCTTGCAATGTAAATAAACAAATAATGAAACAGTAGCGTTGATATTATTGTCCCCACAAAATACAAAAAGATGAGAACTTATTAGCAGGAAGCACCTGTCACATTGTGGGGTATACCAGTGGTGGTTTTCTCCTAGTCCGGTAGTAGCGGTGGTGGGAGACCCCGCCCACTTTGCCCAGACACTTGTGCGCATGCACAGAAACGTTGCGTGCTTGCCCAAACTGGTAGTAAAAATATTTGCAACCTACCACTGGGGTATACTATAAGTAGTTCCCTAATTAAGGTGTTATCTGAATTTTTTTTCAGAGTTAGGTGAAGTTTTCTTTATACTAGCTGAATAAGTGACAAACTGGTACTCAGTTTTTTTTCTAAAAAGTTAAGCTCTGTGATTAAAAACCTACTTTGAGTTTTGGGGATTATTGCCCTCTGGTGGTATAATTTAGTAATTTATAACTGATGTTAAATTGGGGGGGGGGGGATTGCATACCTGCAAAGCAGAGCAAAATGAACATCAGATAAATAAACCCCATAATCTTTTTTCTCAACCAGAATTAAAAACGAAGATCCCATTTTAGTCAGAATTCTATTCAACTAATTCTCCATGTAATTGTGCCTGATCAAGGCTGCTGCCTTTTTTGATATATACTATAGAAGCCTCATTTTATCAGTTACCTTAGATATCCTACTGTACACCTTAATCAGCAATGTAGCTTTTGCTATCTGAAATATGATGAAAAACCAGAGATTCCAAATGTGTAAAGTGACAAATGAAATGTCCTAATGTGTTGATTCATTGGTTGATTACGTGTAATTAAGTCATTTTCAACTACAAGCAATGTATTACACCAGTGTTTCTCAAACTTGGCGACTTTAAGTCCTGTGGACTTCAACTCCCAGAATTCCCCAGCCAGCTATGCTGGCTGGGGGATTCTGGGAGTTGAAGTCCACAGGACTTAAAGTCGCCAAGTTTGAGAAACACTGTATTACACGGTTCCTATAGAACAGGCATGTCCAAAGTGCGGCCCGGGGGCCAAATGCGGCCCTTTTTCAAATTGCAAGCGGCCCGCAGCCTCTTCTCCCCACCGGAGTTATTTGTTTAGTCTTTCATAAAATACTGTATTTTTCAGAGTATAAAGATGCATCTTTTCCCCTCAAAAAAGAGGCTAAAAATCTGGGTGCACCTTATACACTGAATACATCATTTTTTGCTTCCCAAAACTCTGCCCCCTTCACCAAAATGGCTGTGCATAGCCTTTAAGAGGTTTTTAGAGTGCTCCTGGGGGCTGTGGAGGGCATAAATGAGCAAAAAACAGGCCATTTTTTGCTCAACTTTGCCCCCTCTAGCCCCCAGAAGCACTCTAGAAGCCTCTTAAAGGCTATTCATGCCCTTTTTAAAAAAAGACCTATTTTCGTGAAAAATGGGCCATTTTTGGGAGAGTGTAAAAACTTTTTTTTTTAATTTGCCTCTTCAAAATCTTGGTGCGTCTTATACTCCGAAAAATACGGTAGTTAATTCGCATTTAATGTTAAGGGTTCAAAGAATGTCAGGCTGAATGATCGGCCCCACACGTTTTCACCTCACCAAATCTGGCCCTCCTTGCAAAAAGTTTGGACACCCCTGCTATAGAAGGATATAAAATGCACAATCCTAAACATATTTACACAAGACTAAATCCCTATGGATATATTAAGATTGAATACAATTGTGTGATATAATATTCCAACCGGTCTTATTTTCATGCTATTATGTATCCTTACATTAACGGAGAGATGTGAATGCTCTCCAATATGGTACTTCCCAATGAGATGGTATTATTAATATCTAAAATTCTCAGTATTGCTACATTATCTAGGCAGTTAGTCTATACAGGTCCATAGGATATCAGATTCAGGAATATTGCCATATCTACGTATTAGGATTGTGGTTCCAGGTTGTAAAAATATTACTGTTCTAAAAGACAAGATATCATATTTTTCATCTGAGATAAAACAGTAAGTACATAAGAATATCAGGTTAAACTATGTACTGATTTAAATCTACGTCACGTTAATCACTGCCTTTCATGGATTTTAGCACAGGACTATCAAATCACCTGCTTCCTTTTTTTATTTGGGTCCTTCAGAGATTGATCTTGGATTTCTTTTAATCCTAAATACGTCTTCTACCATTGTGTTACAATTCCTGTCCTGGTCCTATTTTATATTTTAACTAAATGTATTGCGTTGAATACTTGACTTCTCTATCCCCACCAGACAGTCTTTGTAGCTTCCAATGAATCTTCAGGAGCCCCATCATTTTAAACTGCTGATAACAACAGCAACATTTGCAGATGACACCAAGCTGGCAGGAATAGCCAACACTCCAGAAGATAGGCCAAAGATACAGAAGGATATTGACAAACTTCAACATTGGGCACTATCTAATAAAATGAAATTCAATGGTGAAAAGAGTAAGGTTCTACATTTAGGCAACAAAAACGAAATGCACAGGTACAGTATAGGTGGTTCCTTGCTCAACAGTAGTAACTGTGAAAGGGATCTTGGAGTCCTAGTGGACAACCATTTAAATATGAGCCAGCAGTGTGCAGCAGCTGCCACAAAAGCCAACAAAGTTCTAGGCCGCATCAACAGAGGGATAGAATCAAGATCCTGTGAAGTGTTAATACCACTTTATAATGCCTTGGTAAGGCCACACTTGGAATACTGCATTCAGTATTGGTCGCCACGATGTAGAAAAGATGTGGAGACTCTAGAAAGAGTGCAGAGAAGAGCAACAAAGATGATTAGGGGACTGGAGACTAAAACATATGAAGAACGGTTGCAGGAACTGGATATGTCTAGTTTAATAGAAAGAAGGACTAGGGGAGACATGATAACAGTCTTCCAATATCTCAGGGGTTGCCACAAAGAAGAGGGAGTCAAACTATTTTCCAAGGCACCTGAGGGTAGAACAAGAAGCAATGGGTGGAAACTAAGCAAGGAGAGAAGCAACTTAGAACTGAGGAGAAACTTCCTGACAGTTAGAACAATTAATCAGTGGAACAGCTTGCCTCCAGAAGTTGTGAAAGCCCCAACACTGGAAGTCTTTAAGAAGATGTTGGATAGCCATCTGTCTGAAACGGTATAGGGTTTCCTGCCTAGGCAGGGGGTTGGATTAGAAGACCTCCAAGGTCCCTTCCAACTCTGCTATTGTATTGTATTGTATAGCAACATACTGTCACTTATTTGAATGTCTCCACGAGGTGACATTCAGTGATGAGGTGACTGGGAGGCATCTCCAGTTTTGGATGGTGCCTGATTGGACCATGTGATGGACATAGGGGTGCTGGGCGGGGACTTGAACTGTCACTTGGGTGGGGAAAACCTAGAAGCTTTCAGATTCGTGCTTTCCCAGATGTGCCAATATGACATCTCTAATAAAATTGAACGTTGAGGAAACTCAAGCCTCGGAGTCTTCTTTCGTTGGGGGTGTTATTGAGGAACCCTAACAATGGTTAAATGGGATATGCCATTTCTACCATACCGTACAAAAGCCGTTATTTTTAACTAAGAGTTAAAATCATCTAATCCAGTCAGTGGTGAATTCCGGATCCTGTTGCAACTGGTACGCTGCAACGGGGCCCGGCGTCCACCACCTGCACGTGTGCAGCACACGCATGCGTGCTTACTGCCTGTGATGCTCCAGCTGCTTGGCGGAGCGTTGCGCGGGTACCATACGCTCCGTGCGCAAAAGCCCCGATCGGCTCAAATAAGGAGGGCAGGCGGGCAGGTGGGCCCTCCGGAGTACTGAACCGGAACGGTACCTGGTGCTCCCAGCAGGCACTGGTACGCCCATACTGGGGCATACCGGTCGTATCCCATCACTGAATCCAGTGGTCCCCAATCCCTGGGCCACGACCCATTGCTGGCCCTTGACCCGTTTGGAACCAGACTGTGGAAGTAGAGGTGAGGAAATGCATGCAGGTTGCATCCCCATTTGCATGAGTAACAGGTGAGTGTCCTCCATTTGTGCCAGCAGTGGGCGTACGTGCCCACCGGTCATGCAAAAGGAGCTGCGTGCCCACCATTAACGCAGAACCATCACCCCCACCCCACTCAACAGCCTGCAAAGCCAGAAAGGTTGGGGAACTCTCATCTAATCATTTCTCGAAATGATAATTAAAATACAAAAGCACCCGTGTGGCATAGTTGTGAAATATTTGAATATGACGGAGAAATCCTAGGCTTACCATTCAGCCACAACATTCATTGGAATAATTATTATTTCTAAACCTAATCAACTTAAGCCCAGTTATTATAAAATTAAACACAGAGAGATGGGGTGGAGAAGAACCACATACACTGCCTGGAAGACAGGTGGGATATCACTTTTCTTAATTTAATTAATGGAAGCAGTTCTACTTCTTGTTACTAGATCAATGTAACCGTGTTCACAAGTTTTACCATTTTTATTCAAATTTTTAGTCTTAATGAAGGACACATGGTGGCCTATTGCCTCGATTATTTTTGTTAATTAGTCCATTTCAATATTCTCTTTCATTGTGGGTTGGTACTCAGTACAACACAGTTGAACTGGCATTTGGTAGGTTTTTCATGCTTGGCATACAGGAGATTGAGGAATATCGTGAAGATTAAGGACAGAGCAAGGTGTGTGGGAGGCATAAGGAAGAGGAGGGGGAGAGGAAAACAGATGCTTCAAGGAGGTGTGTTTCCTGAACAATATTTACTGAGAGCAAATTAAGCTTCTGGGAATCATTAGTTCAAACTGAAGATTAACTCCTTCTTGCCTTTCAGCAAAAATGCATGAAGACAGATCTTCTGAGTTGGACACAAATGTGTACAGTAAATGAATGTTATATTTTGAGTGGGCACAATTAATTATAATTCATACTCCCAATCAATACACATTTAAAGTCACCTCCATTATTTGTGACTCATTTGCCCTTAAAAAACTTTAAGCAACCATGCCGATATCATACATTCATTCGCTGCTTAGTGTTTACCCATTTAGTAATCAAGGTGCTTCTGGGTTGAAAGGATTAGCTGGTGTCATCATTGTGGTCTGGGAGAATTGCGCGGTGGCCTAGAGGTGGAGCTCTCGCCTCATGATCAGGAGGCTGTGAGTTCGATCCTAGGTAGAAGCAGATATTTCTCTCTCTGGGCACAATGAGAATATACCTGCTGTAAACTCCGCATTGGCGACTGGAAGGGCATCCGGCCAATAAACACTCAGTTCCATTCAGTTGCCCCAACTCCACCCCCATGCAAGGGATTACAAGGTCATTTAAAGACAACCCAACCCCCCATTGCCTGGGGGATACCCAGCTGAAAGCTCCTTTCATAATCCTGGCAGGAGCTGGAACAAAGGATGGGAGCTCAACCCTGCCCCACAAGAGCACTTGGATCTCAAACACAAGCTTTGCGAACCTCCCTCCCAGCGTCCTAATCATGCAAACTACAGTGCTCCTTCCATAGTTCCATTTATTTTCAATCTTATTTTTATTTCCATCATGTGACATAAAGCTGATAAATATTTTTTTGCAACCAGGAATCAACCTCCTACTGCATATTGTGCAAAACTTTCCAAAAGCCATTCTTATTCACTTAATCTTAAAATAAATCAAATAATTTAAAATAAAACTTCTATACTTGTCTAAGAGTAAAAATCTGCTGTGCACATATCCTGTCTTAAAACTGCTCTTTATGGTTCCTTCTTGACCCAAGGCACACTCCATTAATTAATTTCTCCAAAGTTTTTGCATTCATTTTGCTGCTATTCCCTTTGCACGTCACTCTACCTAATTGTCAGGCATAGGTGTAATTTTCACACACACGTTAAACTTGTTGCAGAGCCATACTATGAGCACATCATACCTCGATACCAAGGTTACTCATGTTACACTATTTACACCTAGAGCTTTATCATTTTTCCCCCCAGTGTTCTCATAGTGTTAATACTTATAGGACTGTTTGTCAAACTTTATATAGCTTGAAGGCTCCTTTTTTTAAAAAAATAGCTTTTTGTGATACTAAATATATAAGTACATATTTTAAAAAAGGAAATCGCACGCACAAACCAATGAATTTATTTTCGGTATTTAAGCTATTTTAAATGTGCATACTTTGCAGTTTTTAATTAACTAAGAGCAGAATTATAAGAAGGAAGGTGTTTCGCATTACATGACAACTTCATTTAAGAAGCAAAAGAAGAGAGCTTTATCCTCAAATCTGATTTGGCATTCAGTTTAGTTATTATACATTTTTTTGGGGGGGGGGAATGAAGATGAGAAACCAGTTCGTCACTTTTGACAACACGTTGCATCAAAAGACACTGATAAATTGCTTTTTCAGACAAGATATCAATATCATTTTTTACAATTCGCCCAACAATAATCAAGAAGAATTCATTACATTTTTAAACACAGGATCAGAAGAAAACTGTGAATCTGCTTCTGATGCATTTAACTGTTTTTCACTTTTGGTGTCAGCAGTAAATGGGCTTTTAACTCACATTTCCCTGGTGTTTAACTGGATGGAAATATTCATTTAAGCTTCATTTAGCTCATCAATGTTTTTTAAAAAATTGCTGCAGAAATTATTTCTTTTATCATATTTCTCCTGTAATTCAGTTAAATGCAAAAAAGAAAAAAATCTTTTTAATCCACACTCTTTATAAATGGAAAGAGGGACGTGGGGGTTCAGTGGCTAAGATGCTGAACTTGTCGATCAGAAAGGTCAGCAGTTTGGTGGTTCGAATCCCTAGTGCCATGTAATGGAGTGAGCTCCCATTACTTGTCCCAGCTTCTGCCAACCTAGCAGTTCAAAAGCATGTAAAAATGCAAGTAGAAAAATAGCGACCATCTTTGGTGGGAAGGTAACAGCGTTCCGTGCACCTTTGGCGTTTAGTCATGCCAGCCACATGACCACAGAGACATCTTTGGACAGTGCTGGCTCTTTGGCTTTGAAATGGAGATGAGCACTGCCCCCTAGAGTCGGGAACAACTAGCGTATATGTGCAAGGAGAACCTTTACATTACCTTTATCTATAAATGAAGATTTTCAATTGTTGCTATCAAACTTTGAAAATGTTAATTTTGGTGCTTTGTAAGTTCAGCGTTAATTGATTTAAAGGACAAACTCTGTCATGCATATCACTGTTGTGAATCACTCAAATCCATGAAACTTGTTTTTAAATTAAATCAAAGTACAATGCCTTTTTCTTAGAGTAACACTTTCCTCCCTGTTTAATCTTTCAGGTGCAAATTGGAGCTTTTAGCCTTCTGTGTTATCTCAAAGCTCAGAAGGATTAATAATGCAAAAATGTGATATTATATGATCATAGAATTAATACATCCAGCATTTCGGTCCACTTTGACAATCAAAAATGGGTAAATGGTTCTTTCTTATATTTTCAGAAATCTCACTATTTGAAACTTTTACCATCACACAACCTAACTCGGTGTGGCGGGGGGGACACTCTAAACCAGTTATCCTTTTAGATATTAGCTCTATTGGGCTGAATGAACTATTATTCTTTTGCTAAATATGAAACCATGCATATTATTCAGGGGTGGGTTCCTGCCAGTTCTAACCTCTTCTATAGAAGTGGTTCCACAAATCTACAGTGCCGTTTAGAACCGGTTCCAGCTCCCTCTCCTCGCCCATCCGCACATCATCAAGATGAAGAGTGAGAGGAGGAATTCTGGGAGTTGAAGTCCACTAGTCTTAAAGCTGTCAAGTTTGAACACCCCTGGGTTTTTTTCCCTAAAGGGTTAGGGGTGCAAGGGTCTTGTAACTTGACAGCTTTAAGACCTGCATGCTTCAAATGCCAGAGTTTCTGAGCCAACATTTTGGTTGCTAAGCAAGAGCGTTGTTAAGTGAATTTCGCCACATTGTACAAGTTGGCCACACCCACCCAGTCACATGTCTGGAAAGCCACTCCCACCCAGTTACATGGCCTGCAAGCCACTCCCACAAAGCAGGCCACTCCTACAGAAGAAGTTCTAAAAAAATTTGAAACCCACCATTTATATTATTACACTAAATGTGCCCAGCATTCAGCTGCCAAAGGAAGTATATAGCACATTTAAAAAAATAGATGAAACTTCATCTCTAAGTGTCAGCCAATTGCCAAAGGCAGTGCTTTAAAAGCACTGCAAATTTAGTTAATGAGAAGCAAACGATAACCATAGGTCCAGGAAGGGCTATTTCCAGTCTGGCAAGCTCTAATAGCAGCGTTTCGAACCAAATCATCCACCAAGGGCTTAAAGCCTTGCCTTGCATCAGATACATAGGCCATTTCATCACTCCATTCTGTCAATAGGACTACAGATGAAGACTGATGCAAGAGCCGTTATAAGGAGATAGCAAGGGAATTTGCCTTTTCCTCTGGGAAGCAATGATACAAAAGGAAGGTTTATAAACAAAATAGTTTTTCAGCTCCTCTGCGGTAAAAGGGAAGGGAAGGACCGATTTCCAAAGCTAAAACTGGCATAATATGAGAGGAGAGGAAACAAAAGGACTGCGATAAAAGAGGAGGCCCATCCTGCAATTGCATTTTTCTAAATAGCCGGTGGACTTGTGACTTAACTTTGATCAAGTAATATGACCTTAAGGGAAGAAAAACCTTCAGCTAAGTCTCGGAGGTTGCAGGGAGAAAGATGTATTCCCATGACTAATAATCATGAATTCATAACACTAGAACTCAGGCTGACAAAACACCTCCGGTCCTAGACAGTTTTCGTAGCGTAATTCGGTGCTTCAAGTTCTCCTGTTGTTAGTCACATCAAGCAACACAGTCTGTGGGGTATAAATGAGTCAGTGGTGGATTCTGGATCCCATTGCAACCAGTACTCTGCAAAGGAGTCAGGCGTCCACCATGCCCACGTGCGTGGTGCAGGCATGCGTAACCACCGCCAGCGACGTTCCAGCTGCTCGACGTAGCGTTGTGCAGGCGTTGTATGCTCTGTGCGCAGGCGCAAATGCCCCGGTCGGCTCAAATAGAGGTAAGAAAAGCGGGCGGGCGGGTGGACCCTCCGGAGCACCGTACCAGAGGTAGTGGGGCTGTTCTGTCCCGTGATTCCAATGAAGATGCAGACACAAGCTTGGCTGTCTGCCACGACTAATTACATAGATAAAGCCACCCCTTGGCTAGGAGCCTAGAAAGCTAGCTTCAAGAAACCAAGATTAAACTTACGGAATGCTTTCTCAATGGCTAG
This sequence comes from Natrix helvetica, assembly GCF_964273705.1. Lineage (NCBI taxonomy): Eukaryota > Metazoa > Chordata > Lepidosauria > Squamata > Natricidae > Natrix > Natrix helvetica. The sequence continues at coordinate 20,411,423 of NC_138552.1, read as the reverse complement.
TAAAATGGACTGTTGTTTCCTGCAAAGATTCCCCTCCCTTCACTCCACCTATAAACTCTTTGGGAGGGGTCACACCCTTATCCAGCTGTCCTCTATGACGTCTTCTCCACAGCTGTTTCTTTCTCCTATCAATTCTACGCATACGCACATCAGGGACAACTTCCCTCTGTTCCTCCTCACTGCTCCCTGACTCAGATGCCACCTGGTGGCCAACAGACCTCTCTAGTTCCTGCTCTGACTCCAAACACCCTCCAGAGTCTTCCTCATCCTCCAGAGCAGTCCCATAATGGTCTGAGCTGTCAGAATCCACCAACAGCTCAGCCGGCCGCTGCTGGGCCACAACAGTGGCGTACCGGTGGTAACCTACCACTGAAATGAGTGTACCATGCTGGCTGCCTTGTAAAGCAACTCATGGTGGCTTTTTTAAAAAAAACGGCCTTGCAAAAGTTAGTTACTGGATGTTTTATTACAGTGGTGGCTAATTTTTTTTCCTCACATGGCGAAAGCATGCACGCGTGTGCAACAGAGTGTGCGCGCGTGCCCACATCCCTAATGCAATGCGTGCGTGACAATCCACTGCATGCGACACTGCCCCGCATGCCGTCCTCTGCGCACGCACACACGACACTCCCGTGCTCCCCCTGCATTCCACATGCCTGTGCGACCCCTCCCCCCGTGCCCCATTGTGAACTTAGCAGGCTTCCCTGCAGCCTCCTGGGACCAAAAATGGGCCATGTGTGTGTATGTGTTGCATCCCTTGTTCTCCCCTCGCTCTCCACGCATGCGTGCATGACCCTACCACCACATCATGCATGCGTGAACGTCTCCCATATGCGCGGCAGATACCTGAAAATCAGCTGGCTGGCGGAAAGTGCGTGCGCATGTACGGTGGAGCTGAGGTGGGCTACGGCTCGTGTGCCCGCAGAGAGGGCCCCGTGTGCCATCTGTGGCACGCGTGCCATAGGTTCGTCATCACGGTTTTGTGAGCAACATGTTGCTTTAACTAAAATATATAGTACATAGATAAGTTATTAGAGGGTCTCCCATTAAGTAGGCATAATCTGTAAGAGCAGAAGGAGAACCTCACAATCTTTGTTCAACATTCTGCTTTACACAGCAGAGAAGTGGATTCATTCAGCAAAATGGATAGGCGAGAAGACATAGCTGTCTTCCATGCTTGCTGCTTAGGAGCTGGTATACAGGTAGTCCTCAGGTTACCACCACAATTGAGCCCAACATTTCTGTTGCTAAGGGAGACACGTGTGAAGTGCATTTTGTCCCATTTTAGGACTTTTCTTGCCACAGTCGTTAAGTGAATCACTGTAGTTGTTAAATGGGTAACGTGGTTTTTAAGGGAATCCGCTCGCACAGAGAGGGCCTCCTCCAGGTGCCGTCCACCAGACAGTGTCGAGGGGCGGTGCCTAGGAGTAGAGCCTTCTCTGTGGCGGGCCCAGCCCTGTGGAATGACCTCCCTCCGGATATTAGGAATACCTCTGACCTCCGCTCCTTTCGTATAAAGCTCAAGACCCACCTATTCCAAGTAGCTGGCCTGGCTCAACTTTGATCTAACTATATCGCTCCTGATGGGTTTTTATTTGGGTATTTTAATTGTATTCAATTATTTAGGGGTTTCTAAACACTGTATTTTATTGTTTTTATTCATTAGCCGACCTCCTCCTTGTACATGTCTTGGTATATGTTTTTGTAATATGTATGTCTTGTCTATATATTTATTTCATATGTTTTATTGTACGCCGCCCCGAGTCCTTCGGGAGAGGGTGCGGCTAAGAAATAAATATTTATTATTATTATTATTATTATTATTATTATTATTATTATTATTATTATTATTATTATTAATTGACTTTGCTGGTCAGAAAGTTGGGAAATGGGATCACATGACCCTGGGGCACTGCAACTGTCATGAGTCAGTTGCCAAACATCTGAATTCTGATCCCATTACCATGGGGATGTTGTAATGGTCATAAGTGTGAAAAACGGTCAAAAGTCACTTTTTTCCAGTGCTGTTGTAGGTCGAGGAGTACCTGTATAGGGAATGCAACCTGGATTTCAGAGGTAGCAAAGGGCCCTCACAATTAGTACAGGTAATCTTTGACATCAACTGAGACCACAATTTCCATAGCTAAGGAAGGTGATTTGTTGAGCCCGATTTAACAATCCTTTTTTCTTTTGCCTTGGTTGTTAAGCGAATCGCTGCAGTTGTTAAATGAAGCACACATTCATTAAGTGAATCTACCTTCCCCCATTAACTTTGCTTGGTAGAAGCTGGCTGGGAAGGTTGCAAACGTGAAGAGGTGGGTTGCTAATTCTTTTACTACCGGTTCGGGTGCGCTCTCATGCTTGCTCCCACGCACATGTGATGCTTCTGTGCATGCGCAGAAGCATCCGGGTGGGTGGGTGGAGCCTCCCGCCAACGCCACTACCAGTTCAACCGATCCAGGTCAAACCAGGAGCAACTCACCTCTGATCACGTGCCCTGAAATGTTGCAAGCATCATAAATACATTCAGTTTGCCAAGTGCTTGAATTTTGATCACATGACTATGGGGTTGTAAGTGTGAGGTTAATAAGTCTGGTTTTTATAGTGTCGGTTTCAATGAACGGAACAAACATGATTTCATCTCTCTAAGCCCATCTAACTTGGTATGAAATATGATAGCAGCAAATTCCAGCCTTAATGAACTGTATACAGTAGTATTTCCTTTTCTTGGTCCTGAATTTCTCCATGTTCTAAATTCCAGCACTGTGAGAGAGGAACAAAAACTTTTTTCTGAGCACACGGCAGCCAGGGTTGATGGATCAGAAGCTATGCAAGTTAATTGCCATTCAAAGATCCCAAATTTTTAATCTTTCACACATTGCTTTATTAACATTTACAAAAAACCCATCAATTGTCCAATATAAACTTTTGTGGGGAGATAAGGGGAGCAAATTTAAAATAGCAGTCAAAACAAGTACCCAGTATGGCTTATGAACATAACTATAACAGCATCCACTGACTAGCAAGTTGCATTTTGGTTGTGTTTAACACCATGAAGATAGAAAAGTAAGGTGAAGATGGTGAGCTCCCATTACTTGTCCCAGCTTCTGCCACCCTAGCAGATCGAAAGCATGTAAAAATGCAAGTAGAAAAATAGGGACCACCTTTGGTGGGAGGGTAACAGCGTTCCATGCATCTTCGGCATTTAGTCATGCCAGCCACATGACCACGGAAACGTCTTCAGGCAGCACTGGGTCTTCGGCTTTGAAACGGAGATGAGCACTGCTCTCTAGAGTCGGGAACAACTAACACATATGTGCGAGGGGAACCTTTACCTTTTTATGCATCTTTTTAAATGCTCAGGTTGTCCTTACATAAAAGAAAAGATTGTTTTCCACAAGGTGGCAGTAGAAGGTAGAAGTTTCTTTTTTTTAAAATAATTTTTAATTTTCAAAACAAACACAACACATCCTTCTTTACATACTGTAGAAATTGTATCAGTTGGTTACAAAAAGGCTTTTGTGCATCTCTTCCACAGTCAACAAACATAATTCATATTAACTCAAATATTTTAACTCAGATATTTATACACGTTACCATCATCATACCTCCATTTTCATTTGACTATAATTGTTTAAATGTCCTTCATCATAAAATATACCAAGATTTAATACATAACTTTAAAAGTTAACCTTTCGGATTTACTCTTGGAGGAGCGGCTAGAGGGGAGGGGGATTCCCCCCCCTTGGACAAGCGGCTTGTTAAAATTCTGCTCTCGCCCCCAGGGGAAGGAGGAGGGGGGAGAGCCAACTAATGATGCCTCACCCCAGCAAAAGTGTTTTTCATGGGACTTAGTTCCAGAACTTATTGATGACCTGAGAACTTTTTGAACTTTTAAAATTTTTCTTATGCCTCTGAGCCCAAAGCTGGCAGGGCAAGATGGCACACTTCCGTTGTCTTCATGAACTGTAAAACCTGACTCCACCTTTAAAATTCAGGCTTCCGGTCTTTGTCTCCGTGTCACCCAGAGGAATCTCTTGTGGATTGTTATTTTCTGAACTCTTTGGAGAAAAAAAACTTTCATCTATTGCTAGAGTGACTAAAGAAACTCCCACCTGTTTGGATCCTCTGCCTTCTGGACTCATCTGCCTGCTCTACTTCTCCAGCTGCCCAGTTTCTACACTGACTGATCTCTTTGTTTTATAAACCATGTCTCCAAAAAGACCACCCCCGGGAAAACCTGCACCGACATCTGCAACATCCAGTCCTGCCACACAGTCAAAGATTACAGAACTGATGCAACCTAAGAGTACAGAGATGGATTTGCAACAAATGCTCCAGCAACTCATACAGGGCCAGGAAGAAATTAAGAAACAATTAAAAGAAATGAAGGAAGAAATTAAAGAGAATCAAGCCCAAATTTATAAGAATTCACAGAGACTGGACCTTGTGGAGGGTGGGGTGGCAGAGGCGAGAGGGGGGGGGTAGAGGCTTTACAGAAGGGAAACAAAGAACTTGATATCCAACAAATGAAAACAGAGTTTGAGAGAATGTCCTTTTATCTTAGATTTCAAAATGTAATAGAAGCAGATGGGGAAAATATAAGGGACATTATGACTAATATTCTAGCTGAATACATACACAAAGATAAACAGCAGATGGAATGGGAGATAGATCTGGTCTATAGAGTGAATTCAGCATATGCCAGAACACACAATGTACCCAGGGAGGTTCATATTAAATTCCTTAGGAAAAGCACAAGAGATGAAATTCTGGGTGTACAAAGGGGGCAAACACTGACATATCATGACAGGGAGATAACCATCCTGAAGCAGATCCCCAAAAAAATTAGGGAGAAAAGGAAAAACTATTCGCAATTGGCGAATAAACTATACCAGAAGGGGGTGTGGTTTAGATGGTTGATGCCTGAAGGTATGCTGATATTCTGGGAGGAGACAAGAATCAGAATCAACACACCCATAGAGGCACAGGCCTTTATGGAAAAAAATAAAGCGAACCTAGAAAAAACAGAAGACACCACAATGGTTACACAGGACACGGGAGGGGCCGGAGCTCTGCCAGCGGGGGGTGAAGGGGCAACACCAAGAAAGCTCAGATCACAAAAATGAATAAGAAAACCACAATGTTATAAATAGACCGAAAGTAATAATGAAATTATATCTAGACTATATATCATAACTATATAAATTGATTGAAAACTATTTTTTCTAGAATTAATGTGCTGATTTTTTATGATTATGTATTAATGTTTTATATTTAGATGTATCCTATGAGTTTGGAGGGAGGGGGCGTCTGCCACACTTGCAACTGCCAAAATTTGTAACCATTCCACTTACCCTTTATGCTGGTTTTGTTGTATTCGGGTCTTTTCCCATGTAAGGTTGAGAAAAGACCCGAATACAACAAAACCAGCATACCTACACCCGTGAAAATCTACGAAAACAAATTATATATATATATATATATATATATATATATATATATATATATATATATATGTTATTATCATTATCCCTCCTTTATTTGACTATATCCTGCATCATATCATTTCCCCCCTAATAATCAAGACTTAACTGTATCTCTTAGTTCTTTTTTATTAACCTTTATATATAATCCAAAAGGATTTCTAATCTTCCTTTCATGGGTACCATTCAATATTCATATCCAATTATTACTTATAATACTACACATTGTATACATTATTATCATTATCAATTATTTATTTAACTATATCTATTGTCATTAAGTTTCACTAGTTTTAAATTATACTCTTCCATCTATCAACCTGTATCTTTCCAGTAGCAAAACAGTCTCATGTCTTCTGCCATTTGTGGTGTCAGTCCTCTAATCATCTCCTTAATCAACTTTGTATGGACTCCTCTTAGCAACTCCTTGCTTATAAAATCTCTCATGTAATTTCGATGCTCTTCTTCTGTTTCCTTAATCAGCTTATCTTTGATTGTCGGTAGTGTTATCAATGATATTGCTAATAAAATTTCTCTCTTTAAATCCATAAATTCTTTTATTTTTTCTTCTTCTGTATCTTGCCATCTGGGGTAGATTTCCTCTCCATTTAATTCCTCTTTCAGTATTCCACTCTTTCCATTTCCAGACACAAACCAATCACCATAAATATCAGCAGATTTAATTTCTTTATGGTCATTTTCCTCTTCAATTTTTAGGATTTTAACCACCACTTTTTCCATTTGATAAACATCTCCAACTTCTTCATCATATTTTACTGTTAGATACTCTAAGTCTTCCAACTTCTTCTCTATCCTCTCATATGTTTTTGATAATTTCTGTATTTCTGAGTATATCTTTTGCAGACTTAAAATTTCTTTCTGCTGTTGAAATTGTACCATTACCTCCAGCTAACAAACACTGCTGCTCTAGCTTGGAAGGTTTTAACAAGATTAAGCATAGATTCACAATAACGTTTTATTTTCACCTTTCTCTGGTTAAAGATATACTTTGGCGTTTAGTCATGCCGGCCACATGACCACGGAGACGTCTTCAGGCAGCGCTGGCTCTTCGGCTTTGAAATGGAGATGAGCACTGCTCTCTAGAGTCGGGAAGAACTAGCACATACTGTATGTGCGAGGGGAACCTTTACCTTTTAATGCATCTTTTTAAATGCTCAGGTTGTCCTTCCATAAAAGAAAAGATTGTTTTCCACAAGGTGGCAGTGGAAGCTAGCAGTTTCTAAAAGAAATATGTCTGTGATTTGTTAATGGCTTCTAGCAACTAAGGCTTCAATACTCACAGATGGGGAGAAGCACAAAACTTTGGCAAAGTCTCCCTGATCTCTTTACAGTGACTACAGTGGCATTTATTCTTCCGGGAATGTGTTTCGTTTTTTTTTTTTTTTACATCCTGCTTTAGCTGCTAAATGAAGGCTTAATGGGTGGTCTCTTTTTATTTGGTTCATTCATTCATGCAACTCACAGAATGACTGTGCAGCTTGGCACAGACATCGTTAGAAAAGATGCGGAGGCCAAAGCTGACGATAAATAGCGAGCAAAAGTCTGATGGGAACACACACAGCACCTGTTCTCATCAAACTAGAGAGGTTTGTTCTCATCAGCCCCAGGTTTCTTGTGCAAGAAATTTTGGGTGAATTTCCATCTTGTGTGCCATTTTAAATCCATGCAGAATCGCCACTCCAGAGGGATCTCAAAACTACCCAATACAAATCAATTATCTTAAACTGAAAATGCTGTACAATTTCCTTATAGAACTGAGACATTGTCCTATGTTCAAGTTGTCAAGATCCTTCTGTATCTTAAGCCTACTTTCTGGAGTGTTGGCTATTCCTGCCATCTTGGTGTCATCTGCAAATTTGATGAATTCCCCATTTATCCCCCCATCCAAATCCATGAAGATGTTGAAGAGTACTGGGCCTAAAACAGATCCTTGGGGTACTCCACTGCATACTTCCCTCCATGAAGATGCAGTTCCATTGAGGACTATACGTTGAGTGCGGTTGGTCAGCCAGTTACCAATCCATCTGGTGTTCTTCCTCATCCATCCAATTATTAAACTTGGGTAGTATTCAAATGTGCCAAATGTGCCAATTGCTTCCTTGGACTGGATAATAAGGAGAATTGTTGCTATGTGTAACCAGTCTACTAAAGGTGACCCAGTTCAAAGTTCTAGATGATATCCATGTGGTGGTATCATGTAGCTATTGAACAGCATCCGGGGCACCATATGTCAGCTTACTAGTTTTGGGAAAACAGAGTATTGGATCCTGTGTGTTGTCCTGCTGCATGTTGGTTTATGGTTGTCATGGGAGACACAAATAGAAGAAAGCCAGGGAAATCTAACACTTCGTCACGACAGATATGGTAGTATGATTTGTGATCCCAGCTAACTGTGGTTTGTTTGGCAAGCCATAGTGAAGCAATAATGACTTAAGTGTCTTGTGTGAAACAGCCACACATTCACCTTTTTCTATATCATGCTGGGCTACTCTGTTGTGAGACCTTTTTATGTTCTGTGTGATTTATAATAGTATAGCCTTTATTGCACCAAAAACAAATTCCTTGTGTGTCCAATTACACTTGGGCAATAAAGAATTCTATTCTATTCTGTTCTGTTCTGTTCTGTTCTGTTCTGTTCTATTCTATTCTATTCTATTCTATTCCATTCCATTCTTCTATTCTATTCTATTCTATTCTATTCTATTCTATTCTATTCTATTCTATTCTATACAGTATCCTGCAAGGAGGGCAACATTTGGGAGCTTAACTGTTTAACAGATAGAATGGCTGTACCCTGGAAACTTCTCCCTCTCTTTGACTGTGTCATGCAAGCCACATCTTTTCATCTTAACCCTATTTTTTATAGTCTCTTGCAGCAATAATGCAAAACGCAGGATTAATGCAGAAACCAATACATGAACAATGTTTTTATTCTGTCCAACTTTCTATGCATAATCTGAGCAAATATAGTTTAAAAAGAACCACCAAGGCAGGGTTGTTAAGTTCTCGGCCCGCGGGCCGGATGCATCATTCACTGGCTATCCCCATGCTTGGTTTAGCGAAGGAGAAAAAATTCCCGATACATCAACTGACGCCGCCATGACGATGTGAGTTTGACACCCCTGCATTAAGGGGTCCTGGGTGCGCTCTGAGCTTGGTTGCTTTCTCACAGACATTTCATTACCCAAATTAGATAACCTCATCATTGCTCATGATGATGTTACCTAGTTTGGGTAATGAAACATCTGCAAGAAAACAACCAAGCTCAAAGAGCGCTAATTTCACTTCAAACCTGAGCTACAAATATCCTCTTTCGCGCAAAAATCTTATCAGGGAAAGAATGAGGAACCAGATTCGGGGGCGATATGCTGACATTGCAAACTGCTTAGAAAGGACTATAAAGCACCGTGGAGCTGTATACATGTCTAAGTGCTATTGCCATTGCGGCATTCATTATATTAGTGATATTTGGGATGAGAACATCGGTGAAACTGTTCCTACCTTTTGTACAAGTCTACAATCCAACTGCACTTACACTAGCCTCTTCCTTCCTAGTCAACATGTCTACATTTTGAAGATGATTACAACAACATATTTTCCAGGACTTGTATTTTCCATGCAGCACTTTTTTCAGGATATTTCTTAAAACACTGCTCATAAAATGGTATTCAATGTTTATTTTTATTATCTCACAAAAAACCATATATACAATGGATAAGTGTGTCAGAAGAGAGAGCCAAGATTTTATATTTAGTCTTCTGAATCTCTGCTCTAGTCTTTTTAGTGATTAATTGCACAGTGAGAATGTCTGGGCGTAGGTGAGCCTCTGTGTTAATTAAGCTAATTATAACTTTTGTTCACAAATACCTGGATGCAGCCTTATCCACATGTAAAACATAGAAACAGTAAATATAGGGCTGACAGATCCTTTCTATTTCCATGAAAACTCTGGCAAAAAAAAAAAAGCACTGTAGGTGTTTTTTAGCTGCATAATTGATGTTAAAAGAATAGCTAGAGAGCAAGGGTGGTATTCACTTACCTTCCATACCGGTTCGCAAATGTGAGTGCATGTGAGCATGCTCACGCTTCACTCGCCTGTGCTACGTCCGCGCAGCCTTCCGCGCAGGTGCTTTGGCTAAAAAAAAAATGCCAAAATGGGATGCCATAAAGCCGGGGCGGGCAGGCGGAGCGAGCCACAATTTCTGCTACCGGTTTGGGTGAACTGGTCCGAACCGTCAGAATACCACCTCTGCTAGAGAGCATAGTTTTCATAATACAGTGATGGCGAAACTTTTTTGGCTCCCGTGCCAAAAAGCGGGGGGGAGCGTAGGGGGGTAGTGAGCGGACGTGCCATACCCATAATGCTATGTTTGTGACACACACACACTGCGCGCATGCAAGCGTGACCAGCAAACCTCCCCCCCCCCCGCTTTTGGCATGTTTTTTTCACCCTCCACAGGCTCCAGAGGCTTTCTAGGAGCCTGGGGAGGGCGAAAACAGCCCCCCCCCAGACACCCTCCAGAGGCCTCGGGAGATTCCCTGAAGGCTCCAGAGGGCAAAAAAATGGACCATGGGGAACCCAGAAGTTCAGGAATTGTGACTTCCAGTTTGCTCATAGGGCTGGTTTTTGCCTTCAGGGAAGCCTTCTGAAAGCTCCGGAGGGTGAAAAATGATCCTACGGCCAAATGGGAAGTCCGTTCCCAAACTTCCAGTTTGCCCGTAAGGCTGGTTTTTCACACAAAAATGGCCTCAAAAGAAGGCCGAAGTCATCTGGCCAGCCAACGCATGCACGCTGGCCAGCTGACAGGGCAGCGCCTCATGTGCCCTAACAAATGGCTCTGCGTGCCACCTGTGGCATGCGTGCCATAGGTTCGCCATCACGGGCATAATAGATGAAAGGCTATCCCTCCCCCACCCAGGTTCTTCTATAACTGAGTTCTTGTTTCTGGCAAAAAGATAGTCAAGCAGAGGCTCCAGGGAGGAAAAAAAGTACCCTAATCCAATTTGAGTACCTCAGATCTTCTGGGAACAGTTGCATTAATTGGCAGCAAATTTCAACCACTGAGTTACGAAACACCCATCAACTGCAGCGTATTTTCTAAAATAGGCTTAAAGCAACCCCAGACCCTCTGCCAAAGCACAGGAAACACCCCCCACCCCGGAAAACTGTGTCCCTGCCCACACAAACAATCTCACTTCACAATTACCTGCTGGCTGCTGACCACAAAAAATTTCCTGCCACCTGATCTGTAGAATTCAATCCCAGTTTCCATTTAGAAACACCCTTGTATCGTATGCCTTTAGCTCTGCTGCTGGGACCAACTTCAGACATCAATAAGCTGTCTTCTAGGTTAATTGTGGGAGTGGTTGCTTATTTATGGATTTTATAAAGAACATAGAATAATAACGTTGGAAGAGACTTTGGTGGCCTAGTCCCATGATGGCGAACCTATAGCACACATGCCAGAGGTGGTATGCAGAGCCTTCTCTGATGGTACGTGCGCTGTTGCCAGCTGTTCTTCTGGGTTCTGTCACATGCATGTGCCCCGGCCAGCTGGCTTTTGCATGAAGGCCAGCTGGCCATCGCACTAGCGCATGCTGGAACCTAGAAAAGAGCTGACTGGTGTGCATGTGAGCCACACCACCTGTCCAGCGGATAGCTGGTCCGGCATGCATGTATGCAGAGGTCAGCTGCTCTCTTCCAGGTTCTGGCACATGCATGTGCACCGGCCAGCACATGCGCGTGCTGGAACCTAGAAAAGAGCTGGCTGGTGTGCATGTGAGCCACACCACCTGTCCAGCGCATATGCACCCTGGCCAACTGCTCTCTTCTGGGTTCTAGCACACATACTCAGTGCCGAAATGGTTAACCACCACTGCCTTATACCATTTCAGGCCAATGGCTGCACTGATTTTATTTTTATCCTACTGTAATCTGGCAACTCTCAGTGGTTATTTACATGAAAATGATCTTGCCAACTACTTACATGATATTCATAATCTTAATCATTTTAAAAATCTGCCTCAGGTGAAAAGTGAGCTATAAATTTTATAAATAACAAGTAACTCGAATCACGTAAAATAAATGTACAGCTGATCAGACACTTATGAAAAATTCCCAGAAGGTTTGTGTAATTTGAAATTAAGATTTAAATTCCCTCTGGTCTTTCTTAGACCAGACTTTAAAAAATATGTATGTATGTAATTACACAAAGGTTAATTGAATATTCTATAAATACGTTGCCACTTGTTTGCATCCATAGTTAACATTCCAGTAACCAAATCTGGAATTTTGAGTACAAAGCAAATAGGGGATTTCCACTTGCCACAAATGATTTAAAAATATAAATCTGTTTAATGGGGATGAGCCTCTCTTGTAGTGAGGCAATTAAAAAGGTGTATATTACAACTGATCTAAATTTTTATATTACATTTAAAGGATAATTTAGGCAACCACTTTAATAGTATTCCTTGTCAAAAGATGCACTGCTCCGATTCACCAAAAATGCTGAAAGCATCACATGTTCTTTAATGGAACTACGTTGAAACACGTTCCATGACACTCTGTGTTGGCAAAATTAATTATTAGGTTTGATGTAGAAAGTTCACTACTCTGTATTGTTCACCTCTTAGTACAATGGTCCAATCCTTGCTATTTCTTCAATATTCTGGGATGTTTTGAAGTTTTGTAGATATATATAAGTGATAGAAGAATTCATGTTGGATGCACATAAGCAGTTGGGGAGAAGAAGAGATACAGCCCAATGCATAAGTTCCATTCTCTGCCCAGTTTAAACTCCCTCTATTTTTCCTTCAGGTTTTCCGGGCATACTACAAGGAACAATGGGGTTTTAATAGGAAGTGAATGAAATGAGCTTGGGGAAAGTAAATTAACTTAATACTTATTGTATAATCATGAACACCCCCTCAGACTTTCAAGATTGGAATGGCATATAAATTAGAATAAAGACAGGGGGGAAAGGCAATACACTTACTGAAATAAGACAAAGTCCCCAGTTGGATTTACACAATATGTTTGACTAGCTGAATACCAGTGCTCTGCTATGAAACTCTGTGATTGGGCTTTATAAATCAACACTTACAGTTTGAAAATTAATGGGTAGTTATGATCTGCCTCTCCCTCAGGCTTGCCCCATGGAAGCCTCCCCTATTCTTTCCCCTTCTCTCCCTCAGACTTGCTGCACAGAGGCCTCTCCTATCCTATCCCCTTCTCTCCCTCAGGCTTGCCCCCTAGAAACCTCTCCTATCCTATCCCATTTTCTCCTTCAGGCTTTCCCCCTAGAAGCCTCTTCTATCCTATCCTGTTCTCTCCCTCAGGCGTGCACCAAAGAATCCTCTCCTATCTTATCCCGTTCTCTCCAAGTTATTTTCAGGTTGGGAGGGGGAGTAGAATGTGTAACTCCATAGCATCAGAGCGTTAATAATAATAGAAGAAATACTAATGATCTGATGGTCATTTCGAAAAATCCTTTCTTAGTGAGCACCTAGAAGCCAAGAGGAACATATGTGCCACATTTCAAATTTGTAGGCTTTACGGTTCTGGAGATTTCGTGATCGCAGCATGAGTGGTTTTCGTTTTTATATATACATAAGATTAATGCTAACCTTGTTTTTTTGTGCCTCAGGATGCGGTGTAAGCTCTGCCTTTATGTTTCAGTGTACTTTATGAATGGGTTGTTTCCACAACTGAGTTCAATGTGTTGAGTGAATGCAGTCAATATGAATAAAATTAGCATTTATTGGGGAGCTGGTGTGTGTGTGTAGAATAACAAAAGGTTTATGATGTTCTTCATCGAGAATACTGAACTGTTGGCTCAGTTCTGATTTAAGCTGGTATGAACTTGTCTGTACTGCAAAAACTTACCATCAGTTCCTATGTATGTTTCCTTGCATGAAAATCTACTTCAGAATATGTTCCACTGAAATCACTTCTTTTGAATACGCTTTTTCTTGTTTTACGAAAGCATGCTATAAAAAGTTCTGAAACTTATAGGAATAATATAGAGGTGGGTTGCTCTCGGTTCGGCCTGGGTCAGGCGGACCGGTAGTAGCGGTGGCGGGAGGCTCCACCCACCCACCCGGACCGGTAGTAAAAAAATTGGAAACCCACCACTGGAATAATAGCTATTTCCTACAGCAGCCTTGGTGGCGTGGTGCAGTGGTTAGAATGTACTACTGCCAGCTAACTCACTGCTCACCGCTAGGAGTTCAGTTTTGAAAGGCTCAAGGTTGATTCATCCTTCCATTCTTCCGAGGTCCCAGATGAGGACCCAGATTGTTGGGGGCAATACGCTGACTCTGTAAACATCTTAGAAAGGGCTGTAAAGCACTATGAAGCAGTATATAAATCTATTGTTATTTTGAAAGAAGACAAGTTGGACGAACAGGATTCAATGCTTCTGAAAATACAGTGAATATATACTATTTGGCCAAAAAGGTGAAAAAACAGAATGTTACAATTTGTGGAAACCAGGAGTCATTCTAGTCCTTCTAGAATGATAGAACCTAGAAACGTGAAGGTCTCTACTGTTGATACTGTGCTGTTTAGTATTGTAAGAGGTGGTAGTATAGGGGGGTTTCTCCTAAAATCTACCACCATTTCTACGGTTTTGAGTGTATTTAGTTCAAGCTTGTTCTGGTTGCACCACAAGGCTAGTTGTTCAACCTCACGTCCCTATGCAGATTCATTGTTTTCTTGAATGAGACCAATCACGGTTGTATCATCTGCAAACTTCAGTATTTTAATGAGAGGGATCTTTTGAGATGCAGTCATTGGTGTATAGAGAGAAGAGTCGTGGTGGCACAGTGGTTAGAGTACAGTACTGCAGGCTACTTCTGCTGACTGCTGATTGCCAGCACTTTGGCAGTTCAAGTCCCACCGGCTCAAGGTTAACTCAGCCTTCCATCTTTCCGTAAAATGAGAACCCAGATTGTTGGGGGCAACATGCCGACTCTGTAAACCACTTAGAGAGGGCTGTAAAGCACTATGAAGCGCTATATAAGTTTAAGTGCTATTGCTATTGCTATTCTAGGACTCCAGGGGGAGTTCTCTATTCTTCCATATATGCAAATAGCAGATGATCTTGTAAGTTGTCTTTTTGCTATTCTTAAGGGAGACCATTATTTCTTTCAAATGTGATGTGATGACAATATAGAATTCCAGCCAGAAAAAAATGACATTTGTTGTAATCAAATATATCTGGACACATCTATCTGCTTTACTAGAATACCATACTGCAGATGCTTTAATACTATAGTTAATAATATTGTTAGTACTTAACTAATTTAAGTACTAACATCTACTAATTAACTAATTTAAGTTTCCTAACATCTAATAAAGTTTGAGATATTAATATTCTGTAAAAGCTAGCAACCAAGTTTATATTTTATCACACTCAAGCTAGATGTGAAAAATCAACCTGGAAGAAGAAATTTGCAAAAGACTTACTAAAAAAACAGGAAGGATGTAATCACCAAGATCAGATTCAGCTCAGACACTTCACTGACTGCATATGGATAGAATATTTGCATTATGCTCGCTGGTACATAACTTGGGAGGAAGTCATTTTCTAAAGAACTCCAGGTGGAAGACTGGTTATACAGACTAACTGAAGATCTTATGGTAAGGTTGCCATACTTGGCCTGCAGATATTCAAATGATTATTAGATGACAGTAAAGAGCTAGAACTTTCTGCATTGTTGTTGCTACCTAGCGGTCATCAGGGCTTTTGTAGGGCAATCTACAAAATCTAGACCTTTTCCCATGTGTCTCTGATAAAATATTGGAATGAAAATAGGGCATTATTATTCTGGACTATGGTGAGAAATAGGGTTTTGTGCTAATAAAAGGCAAGATGTTCCTTTCGAGTTCCGGTTCCGGCGGCAGCGGCGACGGGCAGCTCTTTGCCCGCTCCGGCTCTCCGGTGGGCTTCCCCACTCCTTGGGGGGCACAGGACACCCCTCAGAGGGGTCCTGCCGGAGGGGCGGCATCGCGGGGAGCTCCTGCATCGGCGGCGGCCGGCGGGAGGTCTCTCGCGCGCCCAAGGCACCGGGGAGCTAGATCGGAGGGCGCCTCGCGTTTCTGCGCTTCGCGCCTCGCTAAAGCCGTCGGGAGAATGAAGCAAGTGAAGGAAGCAGCTGCGGTGCGGTGAGGCTGCTTCTCTCTTCATGCCCTATTTTGCACAAAGAACTAGTTAGCTTTCTTTAAATAACTTTCGGAGTATTCTGGAGGCGCGGCTGGAGGGAGGGGGGTTTCCCCCCCCCTTGGATAAGCGGCGAGGAATAATCTTGCTCTCAGCCCCCGGGGAAGGAGGAGGGGGGAGAGCCAACGAATGAAGCCTCACCCAGGTTGGATGATTTTCTTTGCAATTTAATTTCACTATTTACTGAGATTTGAGGACCTTTGGAACTTTTTAAAACTTTGATATGCCTCTGTGCCCAAAACTGGCAGGGCAAGATGGCACACTTCCGTTGTCTTTATGAACTGTGAAACCTGACTCCACCTTTAAAATTCAGGCTTCCGGTCTTTGTCTCCGTGTCTCCCAGAGGAATCTCTTGTGGATTGGTCTTTTTGAACTTTCTAGGGGAAACCTTTCATCTATTGCCAGACTTATTAGAGAGATTCTCTTCTGCCTGGTTCTTCTGCTCCCGGACCTCACCTGGCTACCCTTCTTTTCTAACTGTTTATCTTATATATGGACTGAACTTCTAATGTTATAAAGGATGGCATCCAAAAGACCACCTCCTGGGAAATCTGGCTTTGCCACATCTGCTCCAACATCTGTAACATCCAGTCCAGCCACACAGTCCAAGATAACAGAACTGATGCAACCTAAGACTATAGAGATGGACTTTCAACAAATGCTTCAACAAATTTTACAGGGCCAGGAGGAAATCAAGAAACAGCTAAGGGAAATGAAAGATGAAATTAAAGAAAATCAAGCCCAAATTTATAAGAACTCACAGAGACTGGATCTTGTGGAAGGGGGGGTGGAGGAGGTGAGGGGGGGGGTGGAAGCTGTGCAGAAAGGGAACAAAGATCTTGACATCCAACAGATGAAATTAGAATTTGAGAGAATGTCCTATTATCTTAGATTTCAAAATGTTATAGAAGAAGATGGGGAAAATATAAGGGACATCATGACAAACATTCTGGCTGACTACACACACAAAGAAAAACAACAGATGGGGTGGGATATAGATCTGGTTTATAGAGTGAATTCAGCTTACGCTAGAACACACAATGTACCCAGGGAGGTTCATATTAAATTTCTTAGAAAAAGCACAAGAGATGAAATTCTGGGTGTACAAAGGGGGCAAGCATTGATATATCATGATATGGAGATAACCATTCTGAAGCAGATCCCTAAGAAGATTAGAGAAAAAAGAAAAAATTATTCGCAATTAGCGAATAAATTATACCAGAAAGGGGTGTGGTTTAGATGGTTGATGCCTGAAGGTATGCTGATATTCTGGGAGGAGACAAGAATTAGAATTAATTCACCCATAGAGGCGCAGGCCTTTATGGAAAAAAATAAAACATTCCTAGAGAAACCACCAGATACCACAACGGACACGCAGGACACGGGAGGGGCCAGAGCTCTGCCAGTGGAGGGAGATGGGGCAATAGCAAGAAGACTCAGATCACAAAAATAAACAAGAAAATCATATTATTATAAACTGACCGAAAGTGAAAATGGAATTATATTTGGATTTTATACTGTAATGTTTAATTTGATTGAATTTAATAATAGAACTAATATGCTGACTGTAATCAATTATATACTAATGCATTATATTAAATGTATACTATGGGTATGGAGGGAGGGGGGCCTCACACACTTTGCAACTGCCAAAATTTGTATACCTGTCCATTTACCCTTTTCCCTATAAATCTTGAAAAACCAATAAAATTTTATTATAAAAAAAAAAAAAAAAAAAGATGTTCCTTTCAATATTATATATATGGGATGCATTTTTCCAGGAAAACACAGTAAATGCATTCAAGGCATGTTTACATGTCAAACTTAGTATAAATCATAGTTAAGAGATTTATTCTTGGCTCCATGCCAAATGACATAACAATCCAAGTTAAGTTGCAGTTTTTGGCCACTCCAGAATCTATGCCAACTTCATGGTTGGTGATAGAGTGATATTTCCACTCCCCCATTCATGAATGAACTTAAGTCATGACATATGAAACCAGCATCTTCGTACAATCTTTGGGTTTCCATTTCCTTGCAGTCCACCAATGCCCAAGGATTTCAAAATAGAACCAGAGAAATGAAGCAACTACTGCACCTCGAATAGTCTCAGCTGCTGATTCTGTTCAGACATGGAAAGAAGGTATTAATCATAGATCAACTCCTCAAATTTGGAACACATGTAAGATCGTGGTTATAGGTAAGCTAACAACTAAATCATGAGTAAAATCTTGGTTAATTGCTTCACCTTGGCTTAGAATGCAATACAAACTGACTCACTCTCTTTTTGTGATGTGTAAATATAAGATAGTGTTTGATTGTGTATGAGTATGGAAAGGGGAATGGCAGATAACAGAGCTTAATGTAAGTTAATGTACATCACATTATTTCACCTTGTCTTGTCTCTTACCTGGGTGCAAATAAATAATATTTTGAAGCACAGACATAGGGAATTCTTTACTGCTTTCTGCATTTTGTAGAGTTATTTTTCAGCTACGATGAGAGTAACACTGAAGTTGAAAGAAAACATTTTGGAAGACTGCAGTACTAAATGATTTCTGCCCCCCCAAAAACCCTGTTAAAACGTAGCAGTCAGTTGACAAAGAGCATCCTTACCTGTTCTGACCCCCCTTTTTCCCTCGCCCACACAGAACACGCTCCAGAACAATACTACTTTAACAGGGTTTATTGCACAGACAGACAGACAGATCCTTGGCAGTAAACCACCACGACAAGGCTCACAGACACGAGACACGAAAGCAGCTATCCAGCAAGCTACGTTTCCAAGACCAAACTTCTTGAACAATTCCTTTGTTGACTACTGCAAAGGGTGTATGCTCAGTCAATCCTTTTATAGCCTGAAGGGGAGTCTACTTATCAGCAGCTGAGAACCCTTACTGCCGATAACTGCGCCCTTGCTCCCTGCGTCTGTGGGCGCGGCGGTAACGAGGCTCCAAGAGCTCCCTGCTGATCTCTGAGTCACTGTCCCGTGACTCCTCCCCACTGCTCCAAGGCATGGCATCAGGAGCCCCCCTCCTTTGGCTCTCACCGCTGCTCCATGCCTCAGGTGCCTCCTGGTGGCTGACCAGACTCTCCGATCCCTGCTCAGAGTCAGAACCCTGCCCAAGGTCCTCCTCATTCTCCAGAGCCGACTCATAGGGACCCTCACTCTCGGAGTCTGGTGGCAGCTCCAACGGCTCCTGCTGGGCCACAACACTTACCTTTATCTTTCTTGGATGAAATCAGGTTTATGTCTGAATGAGCATTCTTAGTACCGATGCCAACATGTATAATAAATAGTTATTCTAAGTGTGAGCAAGTGTATAGATCAGAGGTGTCAAGCTCGATTCCATTGAGGGCCGCATCAGGGTTGTGTTTGACCTCAGGGGGGCGGAGTGGATGTGTGGACAGGGTGTGTATGGCCAACTCAACATCAATCATTTTGGGGGTGCCTGTGGTGGCCCAAATGCTGTGCCAGTGAAAACGGGCTTCTGGGCTCCATTTTCACCTGCAACAGCCTCTTGCAACCCTCTGCCAGCGAAAACGGAGCTTGGGAGGAGCAGCGTGCAGCCACCCTGAGCTCCATTTTCACTGGCAGAGGCACCGCAGGCCAGTCCTTCGCTGTTTCCATGGCAGCCCGGCAAGCCAGAGCGAAGCACCCCATGGGCCTTGAATTTGACACCCCTGGAGTAGATTCTAGCAGACCTCAAGACTCATTATTCACCGAGGAGAAAAAGACCACACTGTTCAAAAAGAATAATGTAAAACTATTTGCTTTTTAATTGAAAATAACACCTACAAAGTAATATTTCTCAAGCCACACCCTGGGTGCATCAATTGCCAACTCAGAATAGGCACAAAAGAGAGAATATTCTATGGCTCATGATTTCTGTAAGAAACAGAGTTAGTATAAAGTTAAAGAACTGTCACCCTTTGTAATACTATTTCCTCCTAAAGTGACAGCATGGAATGATAGTCCTTTACATGAAAATCTTTTCAGCCCCTTTCCAAAAATAGTATCCTTTCAAAAGCAAACCACAGTAAAAGTTATTCCATACAATTTAATATTAACTTTGTACACATTACAGTACCACTATAAAAATATCTCTAGTTACATTTCAGAAAACACCTGTCTCTAATCTAGATGTTCTTTTTGTTAGCGCAAACAAGAAACAAATAATTAAAAAAGGCACATCCATTTACTGCGTACAGTCAGAGATTACATAAGAGCTTTGCATTACTTTAAACACCATCAGACACACTGAGTTAATTCATATTCTTTTTCTGAGGAGAAGCTAAGCGAGTGTCCTGCCTACCTACTTTCACCATTCAGAGACTGTCACTACAACAGAGGAGGTATTCTTCCGGTTTGCGCGAACCAGTAGTGGTGGTGGTGGGAGGCTCCGCCCACCCGCCCAGACATCATCACAGACCAGGGATGGGTTCCGTCAGCCGCTACTGCCAGTTCTCTCAGGGACATGCCATGAGCAGGTGCTTGATGCACACAGCACGCACATGCACAGTACAACAAAAATTGCTCTGCGCATGTGCAGAAGAAAAAAACAAGATGGAGGCGTCGCCGGAAGAACCAGTTCTGGGGCGTAGCAGGCCTGGGTCACTGCTGGTTCCAGTGACCCAGGCCGCCAAGTTACTACTGGTTCAGCTGAACAGGTAGGAACCTACCACTGTCAGGAGGCTGTGCGCATGCACAAAAGGTTCTGCACATGTGTGGAAGCGCTGCGGGCGAGCGCTCCCAGTTCCAAACTGGGAGCGAAGGTAAGAGGATTTCATACTAGCACTACAACCTCAATAATCCCACCTAACAATCTGAAATTTTAAATCTTTGAGGGTTTTATTCACCTGTTGCACTTTTAAGATAATCCTCAACGTGTTTCAGAAACTTCAAGCCAGCTTTGTGTGTGTGTGTGTGTTATCGGTTTGACAACGTCCCTCAAAAGGTGTCATTGAGCAACAGCAAGAATTTAGGGTAGTGGTGCTTTTACCTCTGGAAAGGGCATTATTGCTATCACATGGAAGTCTTATCATTCTTGCATTTGTAATATAGTCTGGAACAGATCTGGGCATTTTATGGCCTCTGGGCCATATCTGGCCCTTTGGCTGTCCCTGTCCAGCTCAAATGAGATCAATGGGGAATTAGAAATCAAATGTAAATAAGTATATGCCAAGCACGCAATACAACTTCATTGCTGTTATTTTGAGGGTGGCTGCTGTTTTCCCCCCCCGTTGATGTATGTGCGTGTGGGCATGCCTACACACTTTCACAGGCCTATTGGGTAGGTCCTTCCACAGGCCTTTTGGTTAGTCCGTTGCTCACGTGGCCCCTTGGGAAAATTAATTACCCATCCCTGGCCTGGAACATGACAGGAGGCATCCAGTGGAAATACAGGCTTTTGAGTGGTTTGTGGTTCATATTAGGATTACTGGATCTGGGTTATAAAAATCCACAATGAAAACAAAGAAGTATACAAAATTCCAACTCTTTGCTGCTGTCTTGTGATTGTCTGGATTTCCACAGCCCAGACAAGGCAGGCCTCACTTATGTTAAATCTGCTTAGAAGTGAGGAAAGACTCTTCACTAGCCACAATGAACAGACTGTTCGTTAGTAAACTACTTCCATTGAGAATTATTCCACGAGTAGGCAAAAGGAATGAGAAACTGAGAGATTAGAAAAGCACAAGGGAGCCCATTCCCCTTTATTAAGCAATATAGTATAGTGTTTACTATACTGGTTTGTAAAGGGGAGAAGGGATGGATAATAAAGATCTATTGTAAACTGAACAGCAGCTGATGGAAAATGAGTTAGTCTGCTATAAGCCTGGATAAATAGAAATATAATTCCCACATTTGATCGTCAAAACTCAGAAACCTAAACCTTTCCCCCTCAGACCAGCAGTTTACTTAAGATTTCAACACTGAATCCGAGAATTTGATTGTAAATCATCTCTCTTTTAATCTGCCTAGATTTGTCTGTAATGTTTGGTGGCTCTGAATCTAATTGAGAGATTGAACCTTGAAAATGTCTTTTGTTTCATCAGACAATGCCAGCTACCTTAGCTTAAACTGGATAATGTCAAATTTTAGGTGAAATAACCATTTTGTAAAAATGAAATAAAAAAATCAGGGCATAACCGCAGAATTCTGAGGATTAGCCAGGATGGAACATAGCTTTCGGCAGTTGTACAATCTTGGGAAACCAATGAATGAACCTTGAAATATCAGATTGGCAGCTATAAGGAATAACTCAGTCCTATTTTACAAAGATGCTATTAAAATACTGTTCCAACGACTATACAACCAATGTATGTTTATATTTACACCATCCTATGAAGTCAGACTCTTTCAAACATGGGACTCTCTCCCATTATTCCTGACTAGCAGAAAAAGGAATATGGTTTAGGAGCCCCACATCATGGGTGGGATTCTACAGGTTCAGCCCAGTTTGGGCAAACTGGTAGCTCCAAACATCAGCTATGGTTCACTCCAACCTTCAGGTAGGCCTGTCCTATAGGCTATACTCACCTACATTTCCTTGTTTTTTAGCCCAGCTGATAGGCACGGCAATCCACTCTGTTTTCCTGTGGACTGCGCACATGTGTGCAGCACATGTCAGGCATATAAGACGTGTGTTAAACTGGTAGGATCCCACTCCAGGCCCCACATATGGAACGTAACAGATCATAAAGGCTAATCTCTTCCTTCAAGCATCCCATTGCAGAGATTATTCTGCTTGCATAAAGCTTTCCTTCCTGTCTCCTGTGACCATGCATGCAAAACATAATTTAAAAATCTTAATTTTTTAAAAAATAAACGGGCTCTGTGAAACAGCAAGCTTCAAATGGACAAAAATCACAATCTCATCCCAATTTTTTTTTAAACAAAAACTGTCCTTTCTTAGTCCCGAAGACCTCTTTTTTAAAAAAAGGGTCTTTTATATTTTCGATATTTATTAAATGTTTCCATTATTCTCTTTATATACTCTTTTTCTTAATAAAAAATAATCAAGCACCAGGTTAGTGTTATTTTTATACAAAGTCATCTCCTCTCTGTGTGAGCAGGGTCTATCAGATGGATGCTGCTAACACCGAGAAGGTGGTAGTGGAATAGAAAGTTTAGTCTTTAAACCAGTTTCTTTTTTAAAAAAAATATGTATTTAACCAAATTTTGGAAGACTCCCCTTCCTGAAAGCATTTTTGGCTCTGTAGTTTCACCACGAAAGCACAAATGTAGCCGAATCTTGACATATGTTTTGTAGGCACTGCTGTCTAGAGTTCCATATCTATGTTCATATTTAACACAGTGTCAAGAGATTCTAAAATCTTTCCTGCTAGAGCAGGGGTGTCAAACTCGATTTCATTGAGGGCCACATCAGGGTTGTATTTGACCTCAGGAGGGGTAGGTGAGAGTGGCCAGAGTGGGCGTAGTTAGGTTGACATTACTTGAGGCTCCATTTCCGGCCACGGTGGCCTCCTGCAGCCCTCTGCCAGTGAAAATGGAGCCCCGGGGGCTGCCATTGTGGCCGGAAACGGAGCCCAGGAGACATGCATGTGCCCCCCCCCCCCGAGCTCTGTTTTCGCTGGCAGAGGCACTGTGGGCCAGTCCTTTGCTGTATCCAGGGTGGGCCTGCGGGCCAGATCTAAGCACGCTGTGAGCCGCATTGGCCCACAGACCTTGAGTTTGACGCCCCTATGCTAGAGGGTTAAACACAGGGATTGGCAGACAATTTAGCTGCAGAAGTTTAATTTAAACTCATAGTAGCTATAATTGCAAGCAGTATAAATTACAAATTAATACAGGTAGTCCTCGATTTACATTCATTCATTTAGTGACCGTTTTCCACACAACCATTACAGCCTCTCCATGGTCATGGGATCAAAATTTGGATGCTTGGCAACTAGTTCATATTTATGACGGTTCCAGTGTCCCAGGATCATGTGATCACCTTTTGCGACCTTTTGACAAAGCAAAGTCAATGGGAAAGCCAGATTCACTTAACAACCATGGTACTAAATTGACAACTGCAGTGACTCACTTAACCACCGTGACCAGGAAAGTCATAAAATGGGCCAAAACTCACTTAACAAATTATCACTTATCAACATAAATTTTGGGCTCACTTTTGGTCGTAAGTCAAGGACTACATCACTAGAAGAAAGAACTTTGGGGAGAGCCATTCCTACACAACAAGGAAGGACAAATCAACCCCAATTTTTCTTTCAATAGCAGATTCCTGGTGGCTTGCCTTTATGTGCAATCAAGAATTGTGGTTTAAAATAACTTGCAATCTATTATTAAATAAACTATATCACAGCAAAGCCTCGAGTTTTTTGCTAGTAAGTTATAGTAAGTTTCTTTTCAACTGCAATCTCTAGTTCCTATATAACAAGCAAGCAAGCAAGTTGCTAAGAGAAAAAGAATCCCAATTTATTTCTTAGTGTGATCATAGCAGATCACCTCTGTGTGAGCTACCTCTTTGTTTTGAGATCTTTTTGCTCACCTGTATAAGGATGGCTTAGCATTGTGCATAATGCCCAGCAAAGTCTGCCTGGAAACAAGGGATTTTTATTTCATTTGGGTTGTTTTCAAAATATGGGTGTTTTAGAATTCGTATCTTGGTCTTTAAGTTGCTAAATTCAATTCAGGAGAGTTGCAATGGTGATGATGAACTGTTCGATTAAATGTTTGCCAAAAATTCTAATTGGCTGAAAGTTGGTTTCTCTTTCATGTAAATTTAAGTTGGCTGTATGTTTGTGTTTGTGTGTGTGCGTGTATAGGCTAAGGATCTTCAACAAGATTCTTAACGTTAGACTAAAGTATAATTCCCATGATTGATTGGAAATGCCATATGGATATAAATCAGCGAGGATCTCAATTCCCATTGAAAACTCAGTGGTAAATTGAGAATTAAGTCAGGATAATTTATGAATCACGGTAATCTTCCTGGAGCCTAAATGTTTATAATCCCCCCATATTAACAGTTTCTGTAGGAGGCAAAAGCAGTTACTTTCTGAAAACTATATATGATGAGCGGGTTATCATTTATCTAAGCCTCACTAGATTAAATCAGCAGAATATTTACAGTTGTTTGATCAAATAATGACATCACGATTGCAGTGATAGCAATAATTCAATATGCCCATAGCAATGAAGCAGCTAAGATAAATTTCATGTTCCAAAGTGCATATGTTTTTAAAATGTGTGCATTTGATCTCTGATCCTGGAAAGAAAAAACAGTGTGTATGAGTAGCAGTATTTGTGCTAAATACTATCATTTAAAAGAGAGTCATAATGTTACACATACACAGAGGTATTTGCAGGTTTGTGATATACAAAAATCAATGGGATTTGAAGGTGCACAGTACCAAAAAGCATGAGCCTCTTTCTGATACTAAAATATCCCATTGGTTAGAAATGAACACGTGATTAGTAGTTTTTGCTTAATTCATAAATATAATGACCTGTGGGAAATACTATTCACTTATTTCATTCTTTAGGGGGGGAAATGTATTCGTACTTGTGCTGTTCTAACAGCAATGAAATAAGGTAACACTATCTTTTCTTAAAAAGAAATAAAAATCTGCTATTAATTTCTCTGGGAAGAGCATGAAATGTCAAAGGTTGACTTGATGGTGCTAAGAACACGTAGCATTTGAACAAAATGGAGCCTCTTTCAGGATTTCTTCTGTTTTGCTATTTCAGCTTATATTAAATGAGATCACATTAACAGGATAAAGAAATATATATATATATATATTCTTGAATAAGCTTGCTAATTTGATAAAATATTTGCCACCCATTAAAATGTTGCATATCACTTTGTGTAATGCCTATATTTTTTTCAATGGCACCTAGCCACGAATTTGGAATATTTTTCACCAATTTTGAAAAACGCGCAGCACAGCTCATCCCTATTTTCTCCTGCACAGATGGTGCAGCCTTCTTCAGCCAGATGTCCCCCAGATGTAGTGGATTATGACTTCCAGAATTCTAACCAGCATGTCTGCTGCATGTTTGCTAAGAATTCTGGGAGTTGTAGTCTCACACCAGGAAGGCATCAGGCCAGAGAACATATGTCTAGGTAAACACAATAAGAGACATGGCAGTACTGTGCTTTGCTTTGCCCTCCTCTGGCCTTCCTTACGGGAAGGAACAAGGCGAGGCATATGGAGCAACAGCCTGCTGTTGTTCATTGCTCTAACCTAGCTATCACAAGGCAAAGGAGACAGGTCACACACTCTATGTCTCTTGTAATATCTAGTTCATCCTTAAACCTTTTCAGTGCTTTGAGAGTACAAGAAGAAATGAGGAACAAGCAGAAGGACCAAAGAAAGTGTACATTTTCCATATCTCTAGTGCTTTGTGTCAACTTTCCTCTACCTTACATCTTGCTTTCACTGTCTACGGGCTTTTCATTCTCACTCTCTTGTGAAATCAAGTGATAAGGCTTCTTCATTTCATTCTCCTCAATCACAGAGTTGCCCATTTCAGCATCCTTGTTCCGTAACTCATGGCGGGATAAGTGTTCGACAATTCCTGCACCAATGGAGTCTCCCAAAACGTTGGTAGTGGTGCGCAGACGATCCCTGGGGAAGACGTCAGAAATTCAGTAAACCAGTCATTGTTTACCAACATAGTGTAAGTTTTCACTAGAAGATATAACTCAAGTTCACATTCTTTCCTTAAAATTACATTGGCAATATAATAACATGTGCTTCAATATTTGCACAGTAGTAAAGAGAAAAAGTTACTGGACTGATGGGGAAAATAAATAAATGGTGAAACGAAATAACAGCCATATTTAAAAATTAAATATCAGTTCCAAGAAGGAAGAACACACGGGTGTTTTGTAACATTGTTTTCTTTGGGGCCTCTTCCTTCTCACATAAGGAGATTCAAGCTAACTTGTCACATGCACAATGCACTCACTACCTGACTCTGTGGTTTCATCCCCAAACCCCAAAACTTTAACCTTAGACTGTCTACTGTTGACCTCACCCCATTCTTAACAAGTCTTTAAGGGTGTACGTAAGCCTACCAACATGCCTACTGTCCCTGTCTTACTGTCCCTACTTATTCATATCCATTTCATAATCATGTTTGTACTTATATCTGTTATCTTATACATGCTTGGCAAGATAAATAAAAAATAAAAGCTGCAGCATTGGAAAGGGTTCATTAAAAAACAAAGAACTTAACGACGGCAGCAAGATTGTTGGTGGCGCAGTCCTGGAAGAGGGAAGAATTGCCTACTATTCAAGAATGGACGCTAAAAGTAGTAAATCTAGTGGACATGGCCAAAATTACAGCATATTTGAAGGACCATTCGGATGAGAAATATAAGTTGGAATGGAGAAGATGGATTGACTATATTCAAAATAAATATCGGACTAGGAAATTTCAATTAGCTTATGAGTGAAGGCACAAAGAATGTTACAATTTACCTAAAGTTAGCTTAACAAAAGGACAATTAAGGCACAAGAGGAGGTAGGATGTCAAAATCAGTTAGCTTATGTTAGCGTATGATTGTTAAATGTTTATACCCTGTATTTTGCTCTGGGAGGTTGGGGGGAGGGAGGGTCGGAGGGTGGGAAGGAGAAGGGGTAATATTTGTAAAATTTGTTAAAACCTTTAATAAACAAAAAAACAAAAAAGAAAGAACAGGGAAATTAAGGCTTGCATATTGAAAATACGGTTGCTGGTGAGACTGAATAATGCATCTTTTAAAAAAACTACAGCTTGGAAGGTGAACAGAGATTGAATAACTTTCATATCTCTGCCCCCAAAATGCTCATCACTATCCTATTTCTACTCTTCTTTTTGTATAAGATGACAGTTTGACATTTGTATGCAATGTAACCAAGTATTGTATCAAAGAGACCCAATGCATTTCTTCAGGAAAGGGACTACAATGACATTTGGTTTCCACTTGTCTCTTTAGTCTACTTCATATAGAGAAATACTCACAGAAACCAATCCACTGCAATGATAAGTGTTATGTCATCTGTAGGCAAACCAACAGAGGTTAATACAATCACCATTGTGACCAGGCCAGCTTGAGGAATTCCCGCTGCACCAATGCTGGCAGCTGTTGCGGTAATACTGTTACAAGGAAAGAGATATAAAACCAATCATATTGTCATTTTTTTTAAAAAAAAAACATGTCCTTATGTCATAAAACTCTTTCAGCCTTGAAGAAGTTGCTGGCTAGAGTCTTTGTTGGAATCAGTTGCTAGTTTGCACGATCAAGTCTTTCCCCTTTCATTTCTCTTACAAGAAAACGTGATGCTTAAACTAGATAAGCCATCCAGGTATTCAGCTTCATGAGTTAGTCTTCCCCAAGCTGGCATTTTCCAGATATCTTCGATGTTCAGATTGTGATCCATCCTTCCTTCCTTCCTCCTTCCTAACTTCCTTCCTTCCTTCCTTCCTTTCCTTCCTTCTTCCTAACTTCCTTCCTTCTCCCTTCCTAATTTCCTTCCTTCCCTTCCTTCTTCCTTCCCTTCCTTCCTTCTTCCTTCCTAACCCTTCCTTCCTTTCCTTCCTTCCCTTCCTTCCTCCTTCCTAACTTCCTTCCTTCCCTTCCTTCCTAACTTCCTTCCTAACTTCCTTCTTCCTTCCTAACTTCCTTCCCTCCCTCCTTTTTTTTGGGTCAAGTTTTTAAAATGTATATATAAATATTTTGAATATAATGTATTGTCCGGGCATACCATTTTACAAAAAGGAAAGAAAAAAAAGATAACACATATACTGATAGCAATAATAATAGTATAACAAAATAATTCTAACCACATTTATAATTATATTTGCTTATTTATGTTCCAAATTAATATATTGGCATACATATCAGAGGTGGGTTCCTACTGGTTCGGACACGTTTGGCTGAACTGGTACTGGTTTGCCGGCCTGCGTCGCCAGAACTGGCAGTGACCCAGGCTTGCCATGCCTCCAAACCAGTTCCCTGGTTGGTGTGGCATGTTTTTTAAAATCATTTTTAATATTCTGCACATGCGCAGAACTATTGCTTGGCAGCTGTGCAAGCGTGGGGAGCAAAATTGCACGCGAACCGAACCGGCAGTTATGCCGGCAGCAATTCACCCCTGATACATATAATTATAAACAACATTTATATTTTACTTAAATATAATACTCTTTCTTCATCTAATTTCTACCTCCCTTACTTCTATATTACTCTAAAAGCAATAATTAGCAGAATAGGAAGAAGACCTGAGGTCTATGTAGCTGTCTCAATCTGGATTAGGTCTCGATATTATAATTTGCATTGCAAACATGAAATATTCTGTGATTTCTGAATTGTTCATGACCTCCTACTTTATCATCCTCCTGTCCCCGTGTTACCATGCACTCCACTCAGAAATGCCCCTCATTTCAACTTTTCTAGCTTTATTTCCTTGCATAGGTATCCAAGGATATGTATTTTTTGCAGGGTTTACAAACCTGATAGTGATAATTTGCCCAAAGTTTAGATCCAAATTGTTAACCTGAGCAATGAAAATTGCAGCCAGGGCTTCATACAAAGCTGTCCCATCCATGTTAATAGTTGCACCGACAGGCAGGACAAATCTCGTAATGCGTTTGTCTACTCCATTGTTCTCTTCCAAACACTTAAAAGTGATAGGCAAAGTGGCAGAACTGAAATCAGATGGGGAGAAAAAAACAAGAAGATACCATTACTATGTATGTATGAGTGGTGGGTTCCGGATCCCATTCCAACCGGTATGTTTGGAACGGGCCCGGCGTTGTCCACATGGATGTGCGCAGTGCGCGTGCATGCGTCTTAGCGTCTCCGCGATGCTCCAGCTGCTCAGCGGAGCGTCATGCAGATGCTGTACATGCCGTGCACATGCGCGGAAGAGCCGAAGACTTAAAAGACTGGTAAGGACGGGTGGGCCCTCAGGAGCACCGGACTGGAACGGTATCCGGTGCTCCGGGCAGGCTCCGGGATGACCGTACTGGGACGTACCACCTGCAACTCACCACTGGTATGAATGTATGTATGTATATATGTATGTACAGAGAGAGAGTTTGTTCATATAGTTAACCTTCAGACAATGCTCCAAATTTGAGGGAATCTGTACCCAATTTGGATTCCTGTATATATATTATGAAAGACCATACAGTACAGCTAGATCATGTATGGTGCCTACACATTTTAATGCCTTTCATTGGATTGATGTCTGTCTAACCTGGAGACAGTACTAGCCTAAAAGATATATTTCAATACAAAGCAGTTTCAGATATTAATTTTCAGGCTTAAGAATAATTAATACAAAAGAGATGTCCAATTAAAGTATTTATTGGAGTATATAGCCAAATAATACGATGTGCATCAAAATCTGGACACTGTCTTATACTGCTCTCTGAATGGTACATAGATTCAGATGAATGTTGCTATACACGTATTGGAAAAACATGTCAGGTGTAAATTAAAACCTAAAGTAGAGTTGAAGAGTGACAAAAACCTGGGATAATGACAGAAATCTGAAATAATCACATCTTATCTCAATCGTTTGCAATAAAAATACCTTAGATACTTAAGAGACTAGCCTTTCCATGGATATGTTTTTTTAAAAAACAAAGTTTTATTGGTTTTTTAAAAAATTTACAGGGAAAAAGGTAATGGAAAGGTTACAAATTTTGGCAGTTGCGATGTGCAGTAGGTGCCCCCTCCCTCCATACTCATAATATACATTTACACAAAATTCATTAATAAGTAGTAACATATAGTCAGCATATGTATTCAGTTAATAATTTCAGTCAGTTTATGTCAGGTAGATTTTCTTGTTCATTTTTGTGATCTGAGCTTTCTCGGTATTGCCCCATCTCCCCCCGCCGACAGAGCTCCGGCCCCTCCCATGTCCTGCATGTCTGTTGTGGGATCATCTGGTTTTTCTAGGAGTGCTTTATTTTTTTCCATAAAGGCCTGCGCCTCTATGGGTGTATTAATTCTAACTCTTGTCTCCTCCCAGAATATTAACATACCTTCAGGCATCAGCCATCTGAACCACACCCCCTTCTGGTATAATTTATTCGCTAATTGCGAATAGCTTTTTCTTTTTTCCCTCACTTTCTTGGGGATCTGTTTCAGAATGGTTATTTCCTTATCTTGGTATGTCAAGGCTTGCCCCCTTTGTGCACACAGAATTTCATCTCTTGTACTTTTTCTGAGAAATTTAATGTGTACCTCCCTGGGTACGTTATGTGTTCTAGCATAAGCTGAGTTCACTCTATAAACCAAATCTATTTCCCACCCCATCTGTTGTTTCTCTTTCTGGATGTATTCAGCCAAAATACTTGTCATAATGTCCCTTATATTTTCGTCATCTGCCTCCAACACGTTTTGAAATCTAAGGTAAAAGGACATTCTCTCAAATTCTATTTTCATCTGTTGGGTATCAAGTTCTTTGTTCCCCTTCTGCACCCCTTCCATCCCCTCCCTCATCTCAGCCGCCCCCCCCCAAAAGATCCAGTCTCTGTGAGTTTTTGTTAATTTGGGCCTGATTCTCTTTAATTTCTTCTTTCATCTCCTTTAGTTGTTTTTTTATTTCCTCTTGTTCCTGTAAAAGTTGCTGAAACATTTGTTGAAACTCCGTCTCTGTAGTTTTAGGTTGCATCAAAGCTGTTATCGTTGATTGTGTACTAGGACTAGATGTTGCAGATGTCGGGGCAGAGGCAGCAAAGCCAGGCTTTCCAGGGGGTGGTTTTTTAGGAGACATTGTTTGTGGAATAGAGAGTTCAGTCAGTACAGGGAGTGATCAGTCAGAGAGGTGGAACAGCCAGGAGAGTCCAGGAGACAGAAGGTCCAGGCAGTAGAGGATTTTTCTAATCACCCTGGCAATAGAGTAAAGTTTTTCACTCCAGGGAGTTCAAAAGGTAGCAATCAACAAGAGATTTGTCTGAGTAGCACGGAGACAAAGACCGGAAGCCTGAAGTTTTAAAGGTGGAGTCAGGTTTCAAAGTTCATAAAGACAACGGAAGTGTGCCATCTTGCCCTGCCAGCTTCGGGTTTAGAGGCATAATAAAGTTTTCAAAATTCCCAAAGTTTCCAGATCATCATTATGTTATGGAGTTAAGTCCGAAAATTCACTTTTAGTAAGGGCGTGACATCATTGGTTGGCTCTCCCCCTCCTCCTTCCCCTGGGGCTGAGAGCAAAATTGTTTCAAGCCGCCTGTCCGAGGGAGGGGAAATCCCCCTCCCTCCAGCCGCGCCTCTCCAAATCAAGCCGAAAGAAGGAAATTTAAACTGCTGACAATTTCTCCAACTTGGTAAAGGGAATGGAAGGGAGTTTTCACCTCACCGCACCGCAGCCGCATCCTTCTGCTCGCTTATTCTCCGCACAGCCTCACAGCGAAGACGCCGGAGTGTCTCACCATAATGCTCCCCAGTGCCTGGAGCGAGGCGGGGGGCCCCCCACTGGCCGCCGCCGATCCCGGGGATCCCCCGTGGTGCCGCCCCTCCGGCAGGAGCCTCTACGGGGTGTCCTGTGCCCCCCAAGGAGTGGGGAGCCCACCGGGGAAGCGCGGGGAGAGCAAGGCTTGCCCGTCGCCGTCAGCCGCCAGAACCGGAAGTCCCTTTCCATGGATATGTTGTCAGGTTTTTAACCAAAATAGCATGAAAAATGTTGCTGTCCACAGTTAGTTGTGAAAACTGAAAATTTTGAGGGCCAGCCTATCTGTGGGTGGCACATTTTTTATGGTATTTTAGTTAAAATTTTAAAAATGTGCTTACAGGCAGATGGGCTTACACTCTAGTACAGCGATGGCTAACTCTTTTGCCATCACATGCCAAAAGTGGTCATGTACACCGTGCCCACACTCATAATTCTATGCGCCCTCCCCCCATATGCGCATGTGACTCCCCCATGCTCCCCCCACTTTTGGCACACAATGGCATGGTGGACCTATTTTTCGCCCTCCCCAGGCTCCCCAGCCTTTCTAGGAGGCTGGGAAGGCTTGCCCCAGAGGCTCACTGGAGGCTGAAAACAGCCCATTTGCCGACTTCTGGTCAGACCAGAAGGTCCGTTTTCACTCTTCCCAGGCCCCAGAGCCTTTCTAGGAGCCTGGGGAGGCCAAAAATGGCCTTCCACACACCCCCGGAGGCCCCCCAGAGGCCGAAAACAGTCTGTTTCTTGACTTTTGGTGGGCCCAGAAGGCCGCGCCGGAGCTGAGCTCACGTGCCCACCAATATGGCTCCCTGTGCCACGCGTGCCATAGGTTCACCATCACAGCTCTAGTATATATGGAATACACAGCATTTTTAAAAAGTATTACATCTGTAGATAAGTCCCAAAGGTGCTTTTCCAAGAGGCATCTGGACTGCCTGGTTTTTCTTTGAAAACATTTCGCTTCTCATTCAAGAAGCTTCTTCAGCTCTGAGAGCTGAAGAAGCTTCTTGGATGAGAAGCGAAATGTCTTCAAAGAAAAACCAGGCAGTCCAGTTGCCTCTTGAAAAAGCACCTTTGGGACCAGGATGACTGAGAATCTGCATAGACATCTGTAGATAAGCTGAACCCAATTTAGTGTGTGTGTGTGTGTGTGTGTGTGTGTGTGTGTGTGTGTGTGTATTTTGGGACCTATTATTCTTGGTTGATGCATATGTACAGGCAGTATACATCCAGTAAAAACTCCTGTACCCCAAGCTACTTGATTGTGAAAACCTACCTTGAGGAAGTTCCCAAAGCTGTGATGAGAGCTTGCAACAATCCTCCAATAAAGACCCAAGGATTTTTCCGAGTAATGAAGAAGTAGAGAAGTGGGAGAACAATAATTGCATGGATAAGCAAACCAATGATAACAGTAACGGTATACATGGCTAGCTGGCCTCCAATCACACCCATATCTTCCATCTCAACAATTTTCCCAGCAATTAAAAACATAATACCAAGTGGTGCATACCTGGAAAGAAAGAAAGATAAAGAGAGACAGAGGGAGTCAGAGAGAGACAGAGAGGAAGATAAATGCATTGCTTTGTAACTATTCTACAAGTCTACTTGTGTGTAATGTATCTTTATTCTCTTGCACTTGGAAGTTCTTTGCTGCACTCCATATATACAGAGACTGTGATACTAAATATATTGTCCCCAGTATGTTTTTGTATATTATAATATCTGGAGATCCTTTGGATGAAAAGCAGTCTATGAACCAAAAGGGAAGTCTCTCTGAACTCAATAGAATTTATTTTTAAAATGAACTCTGCAAATTAGTGGCAAACAAAGGAGAATATGAAGATACCAATTCATTATGGGCAGACTTTAATCATGGGTGGTGTGTTTTATTCCAAAATAAACTTTCCAAACTTTAAAAAAATTTTTCATCACATTCTATTTGGGTAAAATATTATTTTGATGAAATAATGAATTCTGAAGCCAGTTTCACAAGAGCTTGTATAGTATGGCTGTAATAGAGTACCGAATTAAACTAACTCTACCCAAATATAGGAACTAGGCAGCTTGTTTGTGATACTGATTTTTTTTAAAAAAAATTCAGAATTTATTTTAGCTTCATATTTCTGGTCTTATATTCCAGTAGAGACCATCACAAATTCCTACTCTAAGAATCCCTGTTTTTGCTTCCTGCTGTTATAATCGCTTTTGAAACAACTGTGTGAAGATTCTTCATTTCTTCCCTACTAATCACTCACCAAAACTGAGTTCCTACTTACATTTTTCCCCATCTAGAGTCCTCTAGATTGTTTGGAATTCAAATCCCAGAATTCTTAGTCAGTGTAATCATGCAAATCAGGGAAGTCTAGGAAATGATCCGAGACTTTTTACTGGTTTATTGTATTTAGTTTTTATGGTTTTATTCGTGATTGTAAACTGCCCAGAATTTAGTTTAAGATAGACAGCTGCACAAATATTGTATACAAATTAAATAAATTAAATTAAGACATCATGTATAGGAATGCTGTTATCCTATAACTTTGCTTAAGTAGGCATCACTGGAATACTGTACATTCTTCTTCCTTCTTTTCCCTGAATATTTTCCTCTTCCCTTTCTCCATTATCTACCAATCTTGAAATACAGACCATCAGACTTTCGGGCTTTTAATACAATATCATGTAAAGTGATAGCTCTGTCATGATTAATAAGAGTAATTAATAAAGGACCAATACAGCTCTGATTAAGTGGAAAGCTCTGTTGGGCACGGACTTTCTTCAGTGTTGCCAACATGGATGGGAGTAAATTCCGTTTTGGAGGTGAGCAAGTATATTCATAATTTTGCTAAATTATACTGTATCTCCCAGAATCCTTCATAGCAATAGCAATAGCACTCAGACTTATATACTGCTTCACAATGCTTTACAGCCCTTTCTAAGCGGTTTACAGAGTTAGCCCATTGCCCCCAACAATCTGGGTCCTCATTTTACCAACCTCAGAAGGATGGAAGGCTGAGTCAACCTTGAGCCTGGTGGGATTTGAACTGCCGAACTACAGCTAGCAGTCAGCTGAAGTAGCGTGCAGTACTGTACTCTAATCACTGCAGTGTGCCACCTGGGCTCTATATAGTTCTTAGGACAACTGAAAGTTTATTTTCAGCAACATATGAAATGTCACGGGTTCCCACTCCTCATTAGCTGAATTGGAGTACAGCTAAAGTGACTCGAAATCATTTCCAGGTTCTTTTTGTTCATAATCTGAAGGAAGATGACAGAAGTTATTGGTGAGGAATAAGAATATCTATTTCACAAGATAATGCACCATATGGGAATTCAGCAATTCCTGGAAAAAGGACTCCGAGTTGATTCCCGGATCATCCTTTCATTTCATATATATGGATCCCCTATGATCACAGAAAGGAAGAGGCAATCAACTCCCTGCACATTGGAGGATACGTCTTCTTTTTCTTTCCATTCAATTGTGCCCCATTCTTGGAGACTGCCTGGACAAGTCCCTGCAGATTTTTTGGCAAGGTTTTTCAGAGGTGATCTGCCATTTTCTCCTTCTTAGGACTGACCCTAAATTGACTTTGTGCTCAAAGCAGGACTACAAGTCATGATCTTCCAGTTTCTAGCCTGGTACCTCAAACACTATACCAAACTGGCTCTCAAGATTCATTAGGTAAGTGTACAGGTTCCCCTCGCACATATGTGCTGGTTGATCCTGCTTCTAGGGGGCAGTGTTCATCTCCGTTTCAAAGTCGAGGAGCCAGCGCTGTCCAAAGATGTCTCCGTGGTCATGTGGCCGGCATGTCTAAACGCTGAAGGCGCACAGAATGCTGTTACCTTCCCACCAAAGATGGTTCCTATTTTTCTACTTGCATTTTTACATGCTTTCGAACAGCTAGATTGGCTGAAGCTGGGACAAGTAGCGGGAGCTTACTGTTACATGGCACTAGGGATTTGAACCGCCGACCTTTATGATCAACAAGCTCAGTGACTTAGCCACTGAGCCATTGCGTCCCCAAGATTCATTACATCTCCACAAATGTCTATAGCCTTTGTTTGAAAACTTCCAGTGAAGAAGAAACCGCTCCACGCAGTAACTTATTCCACTGATGGTTGTTATTGTCAAGAAGTTCTTTCTAATGTCTGATTTCTATCCACCTCCTTCAACTTTCATCCCAGAAACTGTTAGAACAACCAAGAAGGAAGCTCATCTTAGACCTCAAAGTAAAGAGGTGTGAGGGATCAAAACCAGGTAATAGTAGCACAGTGAATTTAATACTTACCACATTATTAGAGCTACCAGCCGCATGATAGCCTCATTAAGGCTGTCGAAGAAATCTCTCAAGGCTCGACCTTGTTCCTTCATATTGCCAATCACTAATCCAAAACTAATGGAGAAGACAACCAGTCCAAGTGCATTCACGCCATTTACAGCCCCTGGTACAGGGATCATCTCCTTCTTTATCTGAGTTAGGTTTTCCACAGCTTCTGTTACATTAGCTATAATGCCAGCAAGGACCGACGTTTCGTTAGAATCATGATGTTTATGATGATGGACTTGCTCTTCATAGCTTGTTTTGAACTGTTAAGGATGGTCAGAAGGACAAATATTACATTAATGTGTTAGGAAATCTGGAAGCCTTATTTCTAACTGCTCAAATGTAAATTATCAAAATATTTGTCTGACCTCCCTGGGTGAAGACAGAAATAATCTAAATACAGGGAGAGAGGTGGGGGGGCTTGGTGCTCTCTGAGCTTGCTTGTTTTCTTGAAAACCTTTCATTACCCAAACTAGGTAACATCATCAGTGCTAAGTAAGGGGTGCAGTTTGCTGTCAGTTTATATTCTAGTGGCTTGCCCTGTCAGTATTGGTGGGGGTGATCCAGTGGTGGGTTCCTACCGGTTCGCACCGGATCGCGCGAACCGGTTGAAGAACGAACCCGGAAGTAACCGGACCCGGAAGTAACCGGGAACCGGCACCGGTCCTGTCACTTTATCCCCCTTGCCATCCCAACGGAGCTCGCTCGCTCCCCCGCCCGTCCGCACTAAGCTAGCTAGCCCAGCTAGCCGCTCATTGATTGGCTGGAGTTCAGCCAATCAGTGAGCGGGCTGGAGGCGACCCGTTTAAAAACGGGTCGTCCTCCATTTCAAAACTCCCTTCTCTTCGCTGAGAGCTTGCTGCTTCCCTCAGGTAAGCAACTAAGCACGAGGGGGGGCGGCGGGAGGCTTGCTTCGCCGAGGAAACGCCTCTGGGCCTTTCCGAGACGAAGCGCCATGCTCGCGTGGGCGACGCGGCCGGCGGGAGGCTTGCTTCGCCGAGGAAACGCCTCTGGGCCTTTCCGAGACGAAGCGCCGTGCTCGCGTGGGCGACGCGGCCGGCGGGAGGCTTGCTTCGCCGAGGAAATGCCTCTGGGCCTTTCCGAGACGAAGCGCCGTGCTCGCGTGGGCGGCGCGGCCGCCCGGAGCTTTGCATCGCCTCGGAAACGCCTCTGGGCCTTTCCGAGACGAAGCGCCGTGCTCGCGTGGGCGGCGCAGCCGCCCGGAGCTTTGCATCGCCTCGGAAAGGCCTTCGGGCCTTTCCGAGACGAAGCGCCGTGCTCGCGTGGGCGGCGCAGCCGCCCGGAGCTTTGCATCGCCTCGGAAAGGCCTTCGGGCCTTTCCGATACGAAGCGCCGTGCTCTCGTAGGCGGCGCAGCCGCCTGGAGCTTTGCATCGTCTCGGAAAGGCCTTTGGGCCTTTCCGATACGAAGCACCGGGCTGGCGTGGGTGGCAAGCCTCCGCGAGGCTAGGCCAAAAGCCCCCCCCCCCCTCTCCAGCCCTAAGCAGTCTTAAACATTCTTACCTGTCCTCCTGCCTCTCTGCCTGTCTGCTGCCTGTTGCATCGGAGAGCTGCTGATTCTGCCTGCTGGTAAGTAACCTGGCTTTTTTTCTTTTATTTTTTAAATGTATTTTAAAATAATATTTTATTTATTGTGCATAGAATTTTTTTAAATAATTTTACTTAAAAGTATTGAGTGTAGAATATTTTAAAATGGTTTACTTCAATTTATTGTGTGTGGATTCTTTTTTTAAAATTGTCTTAGACTACTTAAAAAAAGATTCTATCCAAAATAAATTAAAATAAACCATTTTAAAATATTCTATACTCAATACTTTAAAATGTATTGTGCATATAATTGTTTTAAATTGTTTAATTGTAGTATGGAATATTTTTAATGGTTTCATTTTAAATTATTGTGTGTGGAATAGTTTGAAATGGTTACAGTATAAATTATTGCTGGTGGAATAATGGTTACAGTTGGTACAATACCTTAAAATAGTTATAGTATAAATTATTGCTGGTGGAATACTTAACAATGGTTTTTAAGGATTTTTTTTTATTTATAGAATATCTTTTTTAAATTATTGTTTGGGAATTTTTATGTTTTAATTGTTTATAAAATATATTTACTACAAGAAATGTTATTCCTTTTTGCAAATGTTTTATTTGTGATGCAATATGTTGCTT
Organism: Natrix helvetica; assembly: GCF_964273705.1. Classification (NCBI taxonomy): domain Eukaryota; kingdom Metazoa; phylum Chordata; class Lepidosauria; order Squamata; family Natricidae; genus Natrix; species Natrix helvetica. Next base: position 20,372,760 of record NC_138552.1, on the reverse strand, counting down.
TTAAGTGTACAGGTTGGTGTATGGTATGTGTCTCAAGGTGGCTTCTTTTCTGTGGGCAGGCCAGGTTGGTGCAAGGCAGCTTTGCCAGATTTTGTGTGTTTCTGTGTGATACCTGGTTGTTTATGTAATTGTGATGTGGTTGCTGGTTCTGTGAGCTTCCTGGCACTGTCCTTTATAATTTCCCACAATGCCTTGATGGTTTTGATTCCAGTGGCTTTGTCTTTCCTGTCCTTAGGGTTAGGGGGGAAAAAACACTGGTTTCATTTGCAGTCTTTGGGGGGGGGGACAAAAAGGAGAAAGAGGGAGGAGGTGGGGGAAAGTGGGATCCTTGCTGCTTTCTGAGCTTGGTGGTTTTTTTACAGACATTTCACTACCAAACTAGGTAACATCATCAGTGCTAGATGGGGTTGTGGGGAAAGGAGGAGGAGGAGAAGTCGAAGGACAAAAAGGAAAAAGATAAGGAGGGAGAGGACTGTGGGGTCCTTTGGTGTTCTCTGAACTTGGTGGTTTTTAATTATTTTTAGGGAATTTTTATTTATTTATTGTTTATAGAAAGTTTATTACAAGAAATGTTATTCCTTCTTGCAAATGTTTTATTTGTGATGCAATATGTTGCTTTTAAGTGTACAGGTTGGTGTATGGTATGTGTCTCAAGGTGGCTTCTTTTCTGTGGGCAGGCCAGGTTGGTGCAAGGCAGCTTTGCCAGATTTTGTGTGTTTCTGTGTGATACCTGGTTGTTTATGTAATTGTGATGTGGTTGCTGGTTCTGTGAGCTTCCTGGCACTGTCCTTTATAATTTCCCACAATGCCTTGATGGTTTTGATTCCAGTGGCTTTGTCTTTCCTGTTCTTAGGGTTAGGGAAAAAAACTGGTTTCATCTGCAGTCTTTTGGGGGGAAATTGTTTGTGTGTGTGTGTGTGTTTGTTTTCCTGGCACTGTCATAGTTTGTGTTTGTGGGTATGTAATGTCCCGCAGTTATCTACACATTAATAATGATCAAGTGCTAATAATATTTCCTTATACATTTTAGTGACCTTTCCTTTCATAATTGGTGTTTTCTTTCATACTTTTAGATTTCTAATTGCTGTTTTTGTTAGTTAGCAATTGATAAAACAAATTCCACGTGAAAAAGTATTCAAAGCCTTCTTGGTTTTAATTGTCAATTTATTCATTCTTGCACATTCTAATATTTATTCATTTTCATATCTTTGTTTTTTCCACTGTTGTGCAAACACAATTCCAACAGCTGTTAACATGTGTAAAATTAAATATGTATTTATTCCCTTTGAAATACAAGTAGTAAGTAAAACTCTTTTATTGTTTTGTGTACTTATTTTAATCTTATTTAAGTAGTAAGTGCACAAAATAATAAATTTCCTTTTTTATATCTTCTTTTTGTAGATCATTCATTGGTGCAAAAAATTCAGTGACATTGTCTTGGCCACTCCCATCCGGTCACATGACTGCCAAGCCACTCCCACCCGGTCACATGGCCGGCAAGCCACTCCCACCCGGTCACATGGCCGGCAAGCCACTCCCACCAGGTCACATGGCTGGCAAGCCACTCCCACAAAGGAGGCCACACCCACAGAGTAGGTTCCAAAATTTTTTGAAACCCACCACTGGGGTGATCGTAAGAGATTCTTTGGTTGGGATGTTTACTGTCAGCTTCTTTGGCAGCTTTTTGATTGGGGTGTAGTTTAGTTCAGTGGTCACCAACTGTTGGTCCATGGACCACGGGTGGCTTGTGAGAAAATGTTGGTGGTCTGCAGAAAAATTATTTGCATTTTTTATAATGCACTAAATCAGGTGTCCTCAAACTATGGCCTCTGGGCTGGATACATGCAATGAATGCTTGTGTTGCTGTAGAGTCTCTCCCTTCAGGGTCTTTTTGGGTGGGTTGGAGAAGGGCAGAAATTCCAACTTGTGGTCTGCTTCAGCCTTCTGGTGGGGGGCTTTGGGCGGAGGCTGGAGGGAAGCGCCGCTGGTGACAAAGAGCTAAGAGCCTTGTTCCAGTGGGACTGAATCATGGCCTGGAACTGGCTGACCATCTCAGCCCACTGCGCCTCCAGGTGCTCTATGTGGCCTTACACCTCCACAGGTGTTCCCTCTGCTTGGAAAGCCTATGCTTATAGTCCTCAGGGAGGTGCTTCTGCCCCCTTCTCGGTCAGATCCAATTTGAACTGAGCCAGCTATTTTGCCAAGTCTTTCTCTTGGCGGCTGCTTAGTTCCAACAACTGCTTCCTGTTGGGACCCTAAGGAGCCTGGGCGGGCAGGCAAGAAGTGTCTGTGAGGGGAGGGGTGAGAAGAGACTGGCGAGGTGCCCCTTGACGTGAGTGACATCAAGTTGGCCACCCCCCTCCAGTCACATGACCACCTAACCAAGCCCAGCCAGCTAGTCATTAAGCAGATCATATTAATGGTCTGCGGGTTTTAAAAGTCCCTGAGGTCTGAAAGGTTGGTGACTCCTGGTTTAGTTGATTGTTGGTCTGATATTAACCTTGGAGTTAATCTATGCTGATCTGGGTGCTGATTGCTGATGGAGTGGTATTTGGATCTTTTTGTTCCCTTTTTGGTTGGTTGATTGTCTTCTTTGCGTAATCTATAGATATTTTTAATGTCTGTGTGTCTATTAATGATTAATTTGTCAGAGTACCAGATTTCTAGAAATTCCCCACCATTTTTGGACTTGGCTTGGTCTAGGAAAGTCACATGCTCCCAATTGAAACTATGGTTAAATCTGTCTATATGTTGTGAAATTAAAGGATTTCAATATGTTAATCTTTAATCTAAACACTGCTGGCTTCTAATATGATGTACTTTTAATAATAATGAAGCACTTGTCTTTTCTGCATCTAGAACATCAGCAATAACCATGGGAGTATTTTTAAACTTTTGATAAGCCAGAGATCTATTCAGAAAAGTAACTGGAAAACCTAATCTTGGTTGGGTCCTGAATCCAGATAATACAACCTTTTGGAATCTTATCTTATAGATGCTGTAAGTGCTTCTCCCTGGGAGACAATGAATAACAATTCTCTGCATTATAAGCTTGGTCTTTGTGTAATTCCAATTGAATTCGGACATGTAATATACCCACATATAGGAAGGGATTCAATCTTTTTTTACCTGTTTGAAGCAGGCTTCTACAAGATTTGGAGGAAACATGTTCCTGTAAAGAAGAAAAAATTAGTATTTACCTATTGGCCATAATTTTTTATCCTATCAGGATCACGCTAAGGACCAACAATCAATCCCCGCTCCCCAATATTCCTTTAAATATAAAGTACAATCCAAATCCACATTTTATGGGTTGGATAATTTGGTTGCTGATAGCAGAAACCTGGTCAGTAGAAGTGTTTTCTGGCCATGTACAGGCAAGCCCAGAAAACAATGGAAGAGCTTTGAGTCACTTGTCAGGTATCCTCATGGTCTTTGCTGCTTCACTGCTTCAAAATCAGATTTGCTTCTTTGTAAGCAAAGTGGCTCCTCAAATGATTTGCATACCCTGAACCAAATTATGCTATCCTCCTGTAATTGAAATTTCTCTCACCAGTTAAATCTCTCACCAACACACATATTCAATGAAGTGTTTCCTTCATTCAGAATATAATAAACAGTATAATAAATAAGAACACCAATGTTCTGATTTTTAAGATAGCATCTCTCTGAATGTTGACTTGTATGCCCAATGTCAACCAGCCCCAGTGAAATTGGAATGATACCTAAGATATAAAGGAATAATACAATAGCAGAGTTGGAAGGGACCTTGGAGGTCTTCTAATCCAACCCCCTGCCTAGGCAGGAAACCCTATACCGTTTCAGACAAATGGCTATCCAACATCTTCTTAAAGACTTCCAGTGTTGGGGCATTCACAACTTCTGGAGGCAAGCTGTTCCACTGATTAATTGTTCTAACTGTCAGGAAGTTTCTCCTCAGTTCTAAGTTGCTTCTCTCCTTGATTAGTTTCCACCCACTGCTTCTTGTTCTACCCTCAGGTGCCTTGGAGAATAGTTTGACTCCCTCTTCTTTGTGGCAACCCCTGAGATATTGGAACACTGCTATCATGTCTCCCCTAGTCCTTCTTTCTATTAAACTAGACACACCCAGTTCCTGCAACCGTTCTTCATATGTTTTAGTCTCCAGTCCCCTAATCATCTTTGTTGCTCTTCTCTGCACTCTTTCTAGAGTCTCCACATCTTTTCTACATCGTGGTGCCCAAAACTGAATGCAGAATTCCAAGTGTGGCCTTACCAAAGAATTATAAAGTGGTATTAACACTTCACGTGATCTTGATTCTATCCCTCTGTTGATGCAGCCTAGAACTGTGTTGGCTTTTTTGGCAGCTGCTGATCATGAATATCATGATCTCCTCCTCCTCCTCCTCCTCCTCCTCCTCCTCCTCCTCCTCCTCCTCCTCCTCATTATTATTATTATTATACTTTATTCATTAAACATGAAACAGCCAACTGAACATTTAAAAATGCATTACAAATACTAGTGACTGGTGCTAATGGTTGATATGGTTTGCTGCCAGCGTCCTAGGTATCAACCAAGTACCTTCTTCAAATATAAGATATTCTGTTCAAATATAAGATGTTCTGAGTAGCGCAGTATTTTGCCGTTCTGCTGGTGGTATTGCAGGAAGCTGCAATTCGTTGATGTATCTTGTAAAATTCTTGGACATGGTGCCAAGTGCCCAGGTGACAATAGGTATCACTGTTACATGCTTCATCCATAGCCGTGTAGTTTCGATGGCCAGGTCACGATATTTCATTATTTTTTCCAGTTCTTTTTCTTCGACTCTGGCATCTCCAGGAACAGCGATATCAATAAACTGTACACTTCGGCCCTCTACAACCGTGATATCTGGCGTGTTGTGCTCCAAATGACGATCCGTTTGTATTCGAAAGTCCCACAAGATTTTCATCTTCTCATTTTTGATAACTTTTTCCACTTTATGTTCCCATGACTTTCTAGATACAGGTAAATCATATTTTTTACATAATGACCAGTGGATTAATTTAGCAACTCGGTCATGTCTAGCTTTGTAATCAGTTTGTGTGATTTTGCTGCATTCACATATTAAATGTGAAACAGTTTCAACTTTGTTATTGCAAAGTCGGCAGTTTGGGTTGTCAGTGGATTTTTGTATCTTCGCTTTCATGGCATTAGTTTGTAGTGCTTGTTCTTGAGCAGCCAGTATTAAACTTTCAATTTCTTTCTTGATGGTTTCAATCTTAAGCCACGTCCACATCAAGTTGCCATCACATTTTTCTTCAATGTTTTTCAAATTCTGTCCATGCAAAGCTTTGGTTTTCCATCTATTTAATCTGTCATCCAGCTGTTTTTCCTTATATTCTGCCTTTGTTTCTGTTGTTTTTATTTTGTTCTCCGTTTTCACAGCCTGCAGCAATTTTTCTGTACTTTGGTTCACATAATCATTCAAACTTTGTTTTTCTTCTTCTACAGTTTGATGGATTTGCAATAGCCCCCTAACTCCTATTTTTCTTGGCAGGTACAACCTGTTGATGTCACTTCATGGATGTAAAGCGTGGTACATATTCAAAAGTTTGCGTATTTTCTGGTCCAAGTTTTCCAGTTCAGCCAGAGTCCAGTTGATTATTCCAGCTGAATAGCATATCACTGGAACTGCTCGTGTATTTAATTATGTTTCCAGCATTCAGCTTTGATTTTAATATTTTGCATTCCTTTGTATTCCTTTTGTGTTGACTCTTTGACTTTTCCATTCAAGATATTATCTGCTTCCAATATGCCTAGGTACTTGTAACCATCATCCTTTGCTAATGCTTTCACTATATTTCCATTGCCCAGTTCTATTCCTTCTGCTTTTTCCATTTTTCCTCGCTGCATGGATAATATAATGTATTTTTCAAGCCCAAAATTCATTTTGATGTCACTGCTGAACAGTGCTGAGTATTGATTTAAGTTCAGTGGGGCTTTTAGCATACATTTTTAAGTCATCCATGTATAGTAGATGGTTTACCTTGCCATGTTGACTTGAGATTTGGTATCCCAATTTTGTGTTTTGTAGGATTATTGTCAGTGGAATTAATGCAATGTTGAACAGTAGTGGTAAAAGTGAAACCCCTTGGAAGATTCCTTGTCTGATGTTGACTTCACCAATGTTCTCATTATTATTATTATTTTCCTTATCTGTAGGAATTGGTAACGACTTTAATTGACATCAGAATGAGAGACTAACAAGAAAACAAATAAATTCACCCAGTCTTGCTCAGCTTGAGGTAAGCTATACTTACTTTGTTTAAGTGTGCAAAGCTTTCGCAAACTGTGGCTCTCAGGTTTCCCAAAAATAAAGTACTGTATTTTTCGGAGTATAAGACTCACCAGAGTATAAGACACACCAAGATTTTGAAAAGGCAAATAAAAAAAAAGTTTTTGCACTCTGCAGACCTCCCAAAAACAGCCTGTTGTTTTTGCAAAAACAGGACCTTTTTTGTCAAAAAAAAAGGGCATGCATAATCTTCAGGAGGCTTGTAGAGTGCTCCTGGGGACTGGGGGGGGGGGGAAACAAGCAACAAAATGGTCCATTTTTGTCAAAAAAAAGGGCATGCATAGCCTTTAGGAGGCTTATAAAGTGCTCCTGGTGGCTGGGGGGTGGGGGGAGAAATCAAGCAAAAGACAGCACATTTTTCACTCATTTTTGCCCTCCCCAGCCCCCAGGAGCCTCCTAAAGGCTATGCATGGCTATTTTTGCAAAGGGGGCGGGGTTTTGGGAGGCTTAAAATGCTGCATTCAGTGTATAAGACGCACCCAGATTTTCACCCTCTTTTTTGAGGGAAAAAGGTGTGTCTTATATTCCGGGAAAAAAAGGTACTGCCCACAGCCACAAAATGTTGTTCAACTATGATCTGTGGCTATCCGGCTATTTTTGGACTATGTTTCAGAATTATTTCCAAGCTGAGGTGGCCACCTTGATGTTCCATCGCATCTCATTTCCTTAGCTTTACATTATCACACGCGAAGCATCTTTTTTAATTTAGTGAATAGCTTTCCTCCAGGAAGGCCCTCCTACAATTTACACTAACTGCATTGCATTAAGAGGCTGTGATCTAACACAATCAAAGGAGCCAAGATGCAGAAAAATGCCGCCTACCTGATTAAGTCCAGAAAGGCATCTGCAGCTGTCACTTGGACAATCTTGCCTTCTCTGTGCATTTTTTCCTTTGATCCTTTCCCGGGATGGATGATGACTACCATGATTATTCCAATCAGGACAGCTATAATTGTGGTGCACATGTAATACACCACGGCTCGGAGACCCATTTTCCCTGATGCTTTACTGTCCAAGGCAGCCACTCCTAACACAAAGGATGCACAAGGGGAAAGTTAGAGTCATACATCTCAGAAATTTAACCTTCTTTGCAGAATGGCCTTCACCCTCGATGTCCTCTTTGTCTGGTCCTTCTTCAAAGGTTTGTGAGGAACAATAAGACTGAAATTCTTTACAATTATACCCATAAAGGTAGTCCTTGCTTATCCACCAATTGCTTATGACTCTTTGAGGTTATGACCCACCTCTTCAGAGCTACTTATAACCCAATTCCGGAGTTCAAGTAACTGCACACACACACACACACACACACACACACACACCCTACAGTTACATGATCAAATTTGGGGTGTTTGGTAAGTGGCTCACATTTGTGGCTATTTGCAGCATTCTGCAGTCATATGATTGATTTTTGGTGGGTTTCAGGCATTTACTTCCAGTTTCCAGCAAAAATATGAAGAAAACAATGATCCTTGCTTAATGACTGCCAAAATAGATCATACAATTTCTACCCCCGCTGGGGATTTCCTCAGCCTCTAATCATTGATCAGGCAGTGTGGAGGCAATTTCAATTGCTTTGGCAGCAATTTAAAATTTTTCCTTTAAGTTTCTTCAGGATCTCAGGATGAACACAGCCGTCCGTTGATGGACTGAGTTGATAACTGGGTGGAGCCTGGTGACCTGGTGCTAAAAGAGCTTATCTGACTCAGTCCAATCAAGAGAGGACAAGGTCAACCCATCCTGGATACTCCTCCCCTCACTATGGAGAAGGCACAGAATATTTATCTACCTTACTGTGATCAATTCTATTATATTTCAATTTTAGCTATAGCAATTAATTTTACCTTTAGCATTTCACATTTGACTATTCTCCACAAATATGCCCATTCTTTGCTGGTAATAGATTTCCTGTTTTAATTCTTTGATTCATATTCATTTATTATTCATTCAATTATGTATTTCTTGCATTAATATGTTAGGCAAAGGTAAAGGTTCCCCTTGAATATATGTGCTAGTCCTTCCTGACTCTAGGGGGTGGTGCTCAAAGCCAAAGAGACAGCGCTGTCGAAGATGTCTCTGTGATCATATAGCCAGTATGACTAAGTGCCGAAGGCACACAGAACACTGTTACCTTCCCACCAAAGGTGGTTCCTAGTTTTCTGCATGCTTTCAAACTGCTAGGTTGGCAGAAGCTGGGACAAGTAACCGGAGCTCACTCCATTACATGGTGCTAGGGATTCGAACCGCCAAATTGCTGATCTTTCTGATCGACAAGCTAAGCATCTTAGCCACTGAGCCACCATGTCCCTTATTAATATGTTACCACTCTTTTAAATAATTAACAGAGGTGATCCTGAACACACCCTCATTTTATCCTCACAATAACCACCTCGTTAGATAGATGAATGGAATGGCTGCCCAATCCAACACTCTAACTACTGTAACATATTGGCTAACATGTAGGTGGTACTCAGGCAATTATGTGTGACGGATCAGGGTGCCCATGGAGGGAGAGGTGGTGTGCTGGACTACAAAGAAGCGGCAATTTCCAAGGAAGGAGGGAGCACATTCCAAGGAGGGGGATGAGACAAGAGGCAACACAACCTTGATGTCAGGCCCAAAACCAAGAATCGTACATTGTGATTTTTCCAAGCTGAATTCTTTATTGTTGCACCTATAGAGAAAATCTTGTTAGATCCAGCACTTAACTATCTGCATCTACAATATATTCCACAATTTGAACTATTGGGAAGGGGATGTTTTCACCTTTTTTCTCTCACACATAATATCTGAGCAATGTTGCTTATTTTTACTGATCATCAGCAACTTGAAGACAAAATCCACCCCAGAGAGGTGGTAGTAACTTTGAAAGAGGGAATTCAATAGAATAGAAGAGAATTGAATGGAATGGAATAGAATAGAATTATTTACTGGCCAAGTGTGATTGGACATACAAGGAATTTGTCTTTGGTGCATATACTCTCAGTGTACATAAAGAAAAATAAAAACTAAGCAATCAATCCTTTGACTAACTTAATCAGGTGTCTTCCAGGCAAATCCTATAATAAGATTGAGACCTAGGGAGGTTGTGTATGGATTTCTGTATAGTAGATTTGGGTGGGGAATAAACAGCAAAAGGGTGAACTTTGATTTTGGAAAACTGCAAACAGACTAAGGGTCCAGATGGATTTGAAAGAAAATATTTTTGGAATTAATTCAAAGAATGCCTCCTATAGGAAAATGCTTAATAATTAAAAGGGTTATACAAATAGTAAATCAAGTGAGTGACCTGGATAATTTCTCTATATTAGATTTACAAAAGAGATTTGTTAAAGCTTTGCAGAATTCTGTGAGAAAGGACAAAGAAGAAAACGAAAAGAAATCAAGTTCTTAGGATGTTATTTGAAAGAAGATTGAGATTGTTAAATTAAAAGGAAGGAATATAAAGTTGGCTTGTTAGATCAAGGTTAAAATAGACATGTTAGTTCTGGTAACCCTTAATGGATACTGAAATGACAACGCTTTAAGGATTTGTTTATAGATAAAAGATGGGATGTGGAATTTTGCAGCATTTTAAGAGAAGGTGGCAAGTTACAAACTGTTTATAATTGTGATGAATGGGGCAGCCATTCCTCTCTCTATGTATGTATATTTCATTTCTTTTTAAAAAAAACTAGATTCTTATTTTTATATTTTTCTTTTCCGCACTTTATATTTTTCATTATTACTTTTTTTTAACTTGTATTAGTTTTTATCTAATTGCAATTTTTAATAAAATTACTATTAGAAACATAGCAATATCTCACTAAAATATTTGGCTACCTGCGGAAACTGCTAGGGAAAGCTAGTGAACAAATTGTAACTCACCTGGTTTTGTTGAAATTAAATATTAATGACAGTACAGGTAGCCTATATCCATTTTATGCATGTCATGTACCTTCAGCTGTTACTTCATTCTATCAAAATTCTATATAATTTTGTGGGTTTTTTCCCTCCAACTGCAAGGAAATCTTATTTGTTTTTACATGTTGTTACCCTGAACATTCATTTTGTTATAGGCACATTTTTCTCAAAGTGTGGATTTTTGCTTCCTCAATATACAAGTTCTATAAAGATTCATTGGTCTGAGAAATACTTGAAAAAAAATGCAAATGAAATGAGGCCGCTTGGCAAATGGCACAAACTGACAGGTAATTAAATTGTTTCTGAAAAGGAATCCAGAGTGGAATTAAATCACTGGCTTTTGAATCAAAGAATAATGAATATAACCAAGGGATTCCTATAGTGCTCCCTAACATTTCAACCCCGCAACGAAAGCAGAAATGTGGCGCATACATACAGGAAGAGCAGCTCTGTTGCTGGGTGAGGATAGAAGTTAAAAATCTAACAAATCTGGAAGACATGAGATTAAGGGAGATTGTATTGCCTACAGTAAGGATGCCTAACTTTTCTAAGATTAAAGCTTAAGTGTCCACAGGTCTGATGGCGTTATTAAAGTGAGGACAGCGGAGCTGCTCAGCTGCAAAGCAAGGTCCGCTCCTTTTGTACATGCGTGCAATGTCACAACACAAGTACAAGAAGAGCAAAATGCTGGTTTTATCTTTTGCAATCCCCCCCCCCCCCGGGTCTCTGCAAAGGGTACGCTAATAAAGAGTAGACATCATTTTTAGGAAACAAGATGCTGCATCATAGTTTGTTTTGAACTGTTTTGGCGTTCTTGTTTGCTATTATATGCATGCACACTAGGTTTGCGCAGCTCGTTGGATTCACTTTCCAAAAGGTTCACAGCATAAATATAACACCTCTCTCTAACTGCTTAAAGCAAAGTATTGGTTGAATCGGACACATTGCACTGTCCCAATGACAAGGGGTGGAATATAGTTCTTAGTTACAGGAAAAGAAAACAGAAACCAAATGTACCCTTGATTAATCCAGTTGGGACGTTTTAGATACGAATAAGGCTAAATAAATATATTTTAGAGGTAATCCTCAGATTACATCCATCATGGAGCGTGCCCATCATGAATGTAATTCATGACAATTTTATAGCCTTTTTCTGTGTCAGTTGTGAAGCGAATGCTGCGGTTGTTAAGTGCACCCATGGTTTGCTATGGGCAGGTTTTGCTGAAAACTGGAAGTAAATATCAGTTTTTTGGCAAAACCGTCATAAAATATGCTCACGTGATTGCGGGGTGCCACAAACAGCTGTCCCACTTGCTGAATGCCTGAAGTACAGTCATATGACCATGGGTGGACAGAACCATTGGAATTTTGAATCTGGGTCGTAAGTGCTGATCTGTCAAAGTCTGTCAAAACTTCAAATGATCACTAAGTGACTGGTCGTAACTCAAAGACTACCTGTGTATCTTGTAATTCAGTTCTTAGGGTAAGTCTGAGGAAGTAACTTGTCTGCCTGTTCCTTTCCATTTCAGAATTTGTCACTTGTATCACTACCACTCAACTGTACTACATTTGGTGAATTACCTCTGACTTTTCAGAGATTTGTGGAAATTATTTTCTCCAGGCTCAAAAGTAATTTTGTCTTTTGCTGTAACTTCTCACAGCCCTTGATGCTGATGCCAGGTTGCACAATTGGAATAGCCTTCTGTTTTTCAACCTTGGAAACTTTAAGATGGGGGTGGACTTCAACTGCCAGAATCCCCCGACCAGTCTTGCTAGCTAGGGACTTCTGCCAGAATCCCCCGACCAGTCTTGGGACTTCTGGGAGCTGAAGTCCACCCATCTTAAAATTGCTGAGGTAGAGAAATACTGCAATAGCCTAGTTGAAACGCAAATCACAGACACACACACAAACCCTGAGGCCCATTTTCTCAGAGCTGCATCCCATTTCTCTACTCTCAACTTTGCAAGCGCAAAGTAACACGGTATTTCTAGATATCCAAGTCAGTGGCACATTTCCTGTTCTTCACATCTGCCAGAGTAGGAGCCTACTGTGTGGGCTGTTTAGTTACCACTTTAACTCTTTGCATTATTCCATCTTTTCCTCATGATATTGGAATGCACCACACAATATGCTTTTTGAAGAGAAACTAAGGGAGTAATTTATCTTCTTTATGTGTGCTAAGCAGAGCAGGAGGTAAGGACTAGCAGGGATTCACAGCAAGCCATAGAACGGTGATTAGTAACAGCTGACAGCCTTGAACCGAGCTTCTTTCTCTTGGGTTGCCTCATTGTAATACCAGAGCACAAAGAACTAACTGTCCCAATGCCAAGAATCTGAAATGAAGGCTCACAGAAATAGCAGCCCAAAATTTTTCGGTAACTAAAGGCAGCCAATACCTGCTTGCTAGAGACCTGAAGAGACCATCCTTTGATGGATGTGACACTTAAATTAACCTGCTCTCCTATAAAAGCATTTTCCCATATCATTAATTGGCTTAAAATGGCCTTTTCTGGTAGCTGGGCTATGAGTTGGGGGAGGATATGCAAGTAAATGATGTATAATCAAAGCCCATTAGCTTCTAAAAAAAAAAGACTTTCACTTGATGATTTTGCTGGATTCCCTAATGTTGAAGTAACACAGTGAAACACAGTGATTTAATTAGAGGGAAGTCCATCAAAGTAACTTCCCAAGCCAACCAAACTTCTTGAAGCGTAGCAAATTAGCAGGAAAACCATTTTTTGGAGGGGTCTGAAGTAATACATCTGCAACATTTCCCCAATCTGTTACAATAATAATAGATTTAAATCTGCTTAAAAGATTAGCACGTTAACTTGGCTAGGAATCACCATTCCTTTCCTCCCAATTTATCCATCCACAGATATGGTAAATGCTCAGACGTGATAAAGTGTCTTTTATTTAAATAATGCTTTTCTTAATTGCTCGATACACATTAGCCCTCCAGTGGTTTCATAGGCAGGGCTAAACCATGGTTTGTGAATGTTTTGTAACTATGCCGCAACTGGCTGAGTTCACATGTTGTTCTAGGCCAGTGTTTCTCAAAATTTGGCAACTTTGTGATGTATGGACTTCAGCTTCCGGAATTTCCCAGTCAGTGTGCCAAGTTTAAAACACACTGTTCTAAGCTAATCTAAATAAAACATTGTTCCAGGTTGATAAGAAACAAGTTTCAAGAAGTTCCAAATTCATCAGAGTTAAGAAAAGGCCACAGGTTCGTATTATTTTTAAAAAGTCTTTTTCTTCAGAACACATTTTAAAAATATTTACAAATACCCCCACTAACTCATATCTGGTTTTCTGACAACAGGAAAATGGTAGCCCAGTGGCTAGTAGGCACTCCTCATTAGAATTAGGATAAGAACAAACATTTTAACAAATATTATGCTCACCCTGATTGGTTATATAAATACTGACTTCCTGTCCCTCAGTTTATATAGTTTGGTGAGATAATCACCTGCTCTTACAACTTTGGAAACATTCTAATCACTGAGGGTAAGTTTATTACTGATTTCCCACATTTGCATCATTTGAATGTGGTAGCAAAATGGAGAGCTTATTTTAGTTTACAAGCCAAGGAGAGCCTATTCAAATGTTATTTATTATTCCTTCCTTCTTTCCAAATATAGGGACAAAACGATCAACTGTGATGATGATAGTGGCACAAGGAAGTTGGAAACAAGAATGTAAGGCAAGTGATGAGATGCATTCCTGAAAAACATGAGCCATGAAGCTATTCCTCTGTAAGAAGGCAAAGGGTTGTGGGGTCAAATGCAAACCAGATCTCCAGGTTCACAGTTAGCCACTATGTTTTGACCTCTGGAAACATAGGTCAGTGTTTATAGCCTTGGCGGAATTCCTGGCTTAAGGCAGCAGAAGAAAAGTCAGAGGAGGCAGCCAGACTGCATAGAGAAGGGGTGTCAAACTCAAGACCTGGGGACCAGATCCGGCCCACGTGGTACTTAGATCTGGCCTGCGGGGCCGCCATGGAAACAGCAAAGGACTGACCTGCAGTGCTTCAGGCTAGCGAAGACGTGCTCCTGAGCTCCGTTTTCAGATGCTACAATCTCCTGCATTTTCACTGGCAGAGGGTTGCAGGAGGCGCTGGCAGCCGAAAATGGCGCTTGGGAGTCTGTTTTCAATGGCAGAGCCCTGGGGCCACCACAGGTGCCCCTGACAGGAGTGATGTCGAGCTGACCATGCTCCCTGGCAACACACACCGTCCCCCTGAGGTCAAACTCAACCCTGATGCAGCTCTCAATGAAATCAAGTTTGACACCTCTGGCATAGAGAAAGAAGTTTAAGTGCATAATGGTGCTCTTGCCTTCCTTTGAACAAGGAAGCAATGTCCAAAGCATGCCTTAAGTTCTCCGCTTCCTAAACGCATCCATGGCAAGACAGAAGACTCGATTAAATAGGTGCTTGGCCTGATCCTACAAGACTCTGCTGATTTTAGGCTTCTAGAACGGAGAAGAAGGATGCTAAAAACCACTCACAGTGATTGACTAATAAAACCACAGGAAGTGCCAGTCTTCAACTTATGACCACAATTGGGATGGAAATTTCCATCATAAGTTGGTATATTTGTAAGATGAGTTATCATGTAACAAGACCCAATCTTACAACTATTTTACTGCTGTCAAGCATATCAACTCAGTTGTTAAGTGAATCATGCAATCGTTAAGCAAATTCAACTTCCCCAATTTATTGCAGGATGGTGCAACTGGTTGAGAATGTGAACTGATTGTCAAGCGCCCAATTTTGATCATGTGACTGTGGGGTGATGTGACATTTGTAAGTGCAAGGGGAGGTCGTAAATTGCTTCTTCCAAGGCTGTCCTAATTTTGAACTGTTGTTAAACAAATGATCATAAGTTGAGAATCACCTGTATTCAGGAGTGGGATTCAGCTGGTTCGGACACATTCAGGCGAACTGGATGCTAATTTTACATCTAGTTCACTGAACCGGTAGTTGCAAGGCCTGTGGCTGCTCTCACCCCTCCCCTCCCCAGAGTCTCCACGCAGCCCGTTTTGGATGCCAGGTAAAAGCAGGGCCCATGTGGAGGCTCTGGGAGGGCAAAAAAGGGGCCTCCCGAAGGTTCGGAAACAGGAAAGGCCTTTTCGCCCTCCCGGAGGCTCAAGGGAAGCCTCCGGAGCCTGGGTAGGTTGAACCCCTCCCCTCGTTGTGCAGGAGGCTGGGTAGGGCACGCCCAACATGGCCACGCTCACCCAGCAACCGGGCAGAGAACCGGTTGCTGAAATTTTTGAATCCCACCCCTGCCTGTATTGCATGAACCATCTAATGCTTAATAATTCAAAGAACCAGGTTCAGAGT
Organism: Natrix helvetica; assembly: GCF_964273705.1. Lineage (NCBI taxonomy): Eukaryota > Metazoa > Chordata > Lepidosauria > Squamata > Natricidae > Natrix > Natrix helvetica. The sequence goes on along the minus strand of NC_138552.1, from coordinate 20,357,190 downwards.
GTGATTGAAAACCATCTGTCTCACACAGACTCTTTCTCCAGGGTAAACCTATTTTTCCAATATCCAAGAAAGAGCTTCCTTCTTTCTCCAGCAGTTGCTTTAAGTAGGATAATTATAAGCGACACAAAACAGGTTCAGTTTTTACCACTCTACTTTATTTTATACCTGTAATTTTAACAACTTAAAAAAACCTAATTATTTTCAAATTCTGCCAGAGACCATTTTAGCCATGCTACATCTCTCTCTCTCTCTCCTCTTCAATAATAAAGCATGGACATGAGGATTGTACCCACCCTTCCTAAGAATTAAAAACGGTTAAAAAAATGGCTACCTGAACATTATGGCTTGTACAGAAAACATGCACAGTCTTAAAACAGCATTAGAATCTTTTCATCTAATGCTCTTGCAAAATCCAACAATATTATTGTCATTACTTTAAAAGTAATCTTCTCTTTCATTTGTTTTTTTGTTCCCCCACTCTAAAAATCTCCAGTGTTTTACTGGAGCTTATACACTCTCCTTAGTTCGAACACCAGTGTTTTTCAGAACTGAAATGTGCATAAGTTATCCATCTGTGTTTGTGGAAGCGGGCAGTGGGAAATTCATACCAGCTGCTTTCAAATAATTCCAAGTTACCTTGGGGGTCCCCTTGATAGAAGGTGGCCAATAATATTAAACATCTTTCCCTATAAAGCAGCACCCTGAGGCCAACTTCCAGTTTCTGAGAGTTTTCTGCAAGTATTCTCCGAGAGAACCTGCTACAGATTTAGTTTTATATGCAGTTTGGTTGCAATATTGTAAGGAAATCCTTTGTTGTTGTTGTTTTTTAAAAAGTTGTAACTCAGAGGAATATGCAGGAGATAAATAATTATCCTAGTTAGAGCAGTCGTTGGAGAAGAAAGCTCTTTCTGCGATGTTGGGAAAATTGTGTTTACCTGAGAGATTCAGAGAATGGTGGCTACCTCTAGAACGGTGGCCTCTGTAGGAAGGCTGGGGGGGTCTTTTAGGCTGGGCAATTTTTCAGAAAGATGATATTTGGAAGAAGTAAGAGGAAAAAAACATGACAGGACAGGTAGGAGGAGGCCCAAGCTTGTGTGAGACCAGGAAGGGTGGGAAGCAGGCCTGAGGCTATGAGACCCAACAGGTCAAAAAGCAGGCCCAAGATGTGCAATCTGGCAGGGTGGAAACTGTACAGAGGGAGGTCCTGGGAGGCCCGGGGAGGTCGTAGGAGGCCCAGCAGAAGGCTTGTATTAAAATTTATGATACTTATTTATAGTGGTATAGTTTTGTAGTGATTTTTAATGGACTGTCTGTAAGCTGCCTGGAGCTGCCTCTGGTGAGGTGGGAGGCCTAGAGGTCAAGAAAGTAAGTGAGTGAGTAAGCAAGCAAATAAATAATAAATAAGCAAGCAAGGTGTGTGCTGCAGTGTAAGCCTGGAATTTAAAATAGAGTATTGCCCTGCGCCAGGCCTCTCGTACCCTGAGGCACCCCATTCTCTGCTTAATGACCTGCATTGTCACTTAATGAGCGCACCTGGGAGAGTTAGGACTGCAGACACTGAACAAGGCAACCTTGCTTATCAACTACAACCACTTATGACTTACCACAACAAAGGACTGTCTGTAGTCATTCACCTTACAATTAAAATCAACTAATGAATAAATATTTTATCTCAGTTTTTAACTAAAGTTGTTGGAAGCTGAACCTTTCACCTTGTTTATGCAAGCAAATATCCTCCCACAGAATTCCTATCCTTTCATTAAAAGAGCTTATTTTTGACCAATCACTATAATGAATTACATTACAACATCACATTCTAGATCAGGTGTGTCCAAACTTGGGAACTTTAAGACTTGTGGACTTCAACTCCCAGAATTCCCCAGCCAGCTATGCTGGCTGGGGAATTCTGGGAGTTGAAGTCCACAAGTCTTAAAGTTCTCAAGTTTGGACACCCCTGTTCTAGATTCTTTGACAGGCTTAGACAATATCCTTAGATACTGTTTTTTTAAACAATACCCATCTACACCCAAAGAGAAATGTTAAACTTGAAGGACAGTAGTAAAACACAAAAAAGAAATTAGAAAATAATTTACACCAGTACCTGTTACTAAACTGGATACAATGAGAGGCAAAACCAACATTTGCAGCATTCTCATTAGCAGTTCGCCAGGGAAGGAAAAATATTTCACTTCTCGGTAGCTGAAGTGATAGGATCGGAGAGAAAAGCCAAGGATGATACCTAAGGAAAAAAGAAACCATGGTAATTCTTTCTTCTTCTGCAAGCATTATTTAAACACATAGATTTGGTACAGCTGTAACTGACAATAGGTACATTGAGGGCAGAACTGCAAATTCTCACCAATTTGATGTTGGCTGCAACTAAGCTTGTAGACTATGGGGTTTGTGAGGCAACAAAATATTCTCTGCTGAATTATCTAGCTCTCATGACTTCCAGAAAAGAAGGAAGTAATCTAAAATTGATTTTCCTGAGGTATGAGTGTGTTTGGACTTCGCACACTTAGGGCTTGCCCGGAAGAGAAATCCTCACATAAACTTTTATTTTATTCTGAAAAAATGATGTACCATCAAGCTATTGATCATTGATTATCATTGTAACATACTCTTTTCAATAGTCTACTTTTCAACCAGAAAGTAGAATAACTCATATTCCCGTGATGGCGAACCTATGGTACGCATGGCGGAGGTGGCACACAGAGCCCTCTCTCTGGGCATGCCTGCTGTCACCAACTGCTCTGGTTTACGGTGCGTGCCTGCTAGCTGGTCTTCATGGGTCCCAGAGTACCAGAAAACGGCCTGAAAACAGCCCCCAAAACAGCCAAAAAACAGATCATTTTCAGGTCGTTTTTCGAACTGTTTGGGGGCTTTTTTCAGGCAGTTTTTGGCCCGAAAAAGGCTGAAAATTGGCCTGAAAATGGCCCCCAAAACAGCCTGAAAACACCCAAAGGATGCTCCAAAAACAGACAGCCGTGTGCCAGCTGTCTGGTGTTTGTGTCTCCAGCACTCCAGCATGGGTACATACATGCACACACGTACCAGTTTGGGCACTCGGTGCCGAAAAGCTTTGCCATCACAGCCATATACAGTACTAAAGGCGCAGTCCCCTATGCTATTCAGAAGCCTCATAGAGGGCAGTGAAGTTTATTCCCATCTAATTTGGAGAGAATTGCAAATTCTGGATGTTACTCAATTCTGTTTGTGTTTTAGGAAGAAAAACAGTTCTCTCCATCCTTTCTTTTGATTGAAAGTGAAGGAAGGGCCTTTGTAGGCCATTCATGGTTGTCCCTGCTTCCTTTCCATTGACCGCAGGAACAGTTGGTATGCAGCTGTACAGTTCTGAATGAATGTACAACCATTTTATTTTATACTCTTCAGCAGTTGAGCCAGTCTTAAACAACAAGGGGACTTAAAAGAGCACATGTGAACTCATGCTTATTCTGAAATTACAAGTACCCTTCTTTTTACTATGAGTACGAGGAGTAACCCAGACAAAAATGAGGACCAGTTGGTTGAAGTGGGTGAGGTATCAGGCTACAAAACTGGGAGACCATAAGATCTCCTTAGGCATGAAGTCTTGCCTTAGGCATGAAACCAGCTGAATGACTGGGTCCTCTCCCAGCCCAAGGAAAACAATGGCAATGGCAAACCACTTTTGAAAAACTTTGCCAATAACACTTCAAGGACGCCTCTATGCAATTTACAAGAGTTTTTTTTTTAAAAAAAAAACCTTACTCCAAGACATCAAACCACAAGATGAGCAGCATATAAATTTTATAAATCAATAAAGGCTCACACAGACAAACACACAAAAATTTCCATGCAAAGTTTTGGAACTATACAAATTCCTCTCTGAGTTGTTGCAATTAAAATACCAATTCACCGATGAATTGGTTATTGTCTTTCATTTCATTAAAGGCACCATAGATACTATGCTTTGACAACAGAGCAATGACTGCAGGTAAAAAAATAAAATAACAAGCAAGGCAGGTTGGAAATCAAAGGGGCTCCGTTATAGATTCTATGTAGATGTAGATCACCCCTCCTCTACAAAGGTTTAAGTTTCCTAACGATTTGTGAGCCTATCTGTGGAACAAAGCCCACTAAGAAATCTCCTGAAGTTGTTCTGCAGGTTTTCTCCTGACTTTTTACAGGGGGTAGGGGGAAGAGAGGAAGCAAGCATTCCAAAAGAAGACAGGGGGAGCACATATTTTAAAAAAGACAAAGAAATTCTGATGGCCTGATTTTTTTTCCAGAATGATGCATTAAAAGAAATTGTCCAGGTGTGCAGTCTAAACAAAGACAAAAATGAAAAAGCTTGCAAGATGTAGCTCTATATAATCACCAAACCAAACCAAACACAAATTTTTGATTCTATTTTGTACCTCTTCATGTTAAAAGGGAAATATAAATGCGGAATTCTGAAATGCAACTCTGCTTCATTGCTAAATTCAATTAATAATTTAAATCTTTTGATTAGGAGACATGTAGCAATATAAGGAACATACTGTTATTGCATGATAAACCTATAGATGTCAACACCAATCTTAAGTAAGACAGGTTGCACCATGGCAGTATTTTTCGAACTTAGCAATTTTAAGATATATAAACTTCAACTCAACTGGAAGCTGGTTGAGAAATTTGGGAAAATGAGATCCACACATCCTAAAGTTGCCAAGTTTGGAAAAAACACCAATCTATGGCATTTAAATTTGGAACAAATATTGATATCCAAAGCACAAATGTCAAAAATTGCTTTCTTACTATTATTTGCAAGCCAAAATAAAAAAAGGAATAAAATAACAATATTTCCACGAAAACAAATTTCGCCAATTGTATGCTTAAATAATTGCTTCTTGCCCAAAGCACTCAACCAATATTGATCTGTTCATTATTATTGTGTATTCCCACAGTGTTAAAACCTTGGAATTTACCTATTATGGTTTGGTATTATGTGAAACTATTATTTCTTGCTTAACAAATTGGGTTATTTTTTTTTAAATCCTGCCTTAGCATTATAAAGTAGTGCTTCCCAAACTGGATAAATTATCCATATTTGAGTAAAAGTGATTTTTTTTTCTTTTGGTAACGAAATATTAACTATTACCCAATCACAATAGGAACATTGACATTGACTTAAAGTGTTTTGCCCACATTGGGTAAATAGGACTTTTTTGATAGCAATTTTGAATATGAAAGGAAAAAGATTGGGAAGTTTTGGTCAAAGTAATGTCCTTGTCTCTCAGAGAAAACCTGGAAGGTAAATCAAATCAAGCAGCTGATCAAGAACTTTGTTTCTCTTAAACTAGACAAAAGGAGATATCTGACTCTATATCAGTTACAATTATATACATCAGGGGTCTTTTTCAACTTGCAGCAGTTAATTTAGGGACCATTTGATGTTACAACGGCACTGAAAAAAAGTGATTTATGACCATTTTTCATACTTATGACCATTGCAGCATCCTCCTGGTCACGTGATTCATATTCAAATGCTTGACAACTGACTCACATTTATGACGGTTGCAGGGCCCCGAGGTCATGTCATCTCCTTTTGCAACCTTCTGACGAGCAAACTCAATGTGGAAATCAGATTCACTTAACAACCGTGTTACAAATTTCACAACTGCGGTGATTCAGTTAACAAACCTGGCAAGGAAAGTCGTAAAATGGGACAAACCTCGCTTAACAGATTTTTCACTGAGCCAACATAAATTTTGGGCTCAATTGCAGTCGTAAGTCGAGGGCTACCTACGGTCCTTCATGATATTAACAATGTATGAGCATAAAATGTGCTTATATTTGCGGAGCTTTCCCCATCTACTTCATTTGCATGTTATCAGATATAGCGGAGGAAATGCTAATGATTCTTTTGCTTATACAGCTGAAATCACTCGAGAGGCAAAAGGTGTGGGATTCCTGACTTGTGCTTCCTCTCTCCTGCCGCTATGAACTGGCTCCACCACCATCTGCATAATGGAGGAGAAAGCTTGATATGGCACCTTTGATAAGAGCATAAAGCTGAATTGTTGCAGAAAATGACAGGCTTTAGACTTCTCAGGATACAGGAAAAGTTTATTTGGCAGCCAGGTTCAGAAATGTTAGCCCATGGCTAACATTGCAAATTCTGAACGATCTTTATTATTGATGCACGCATTTTTATACATTCTCAAAGCAGCGTAACACGGAAATACTTAACACATTTCTTATTCGTTATTTAGGGGAAAAAGCCTTATAAGTAGATGGGGGTCTTACTTCTCCTTTTGTTACAGGTATGGGCTACGTGTCATTAACAAACTTTATTTGAACTTTGTGGTTTTGGACTTTTGACCTAGGGACTTTTACTGGAACATGTTGTGGTAGAAGGTTGATGACATTTCCTTATCTTTTGAAACAGTGTTCCAACTGTCCTTTCTATGCCACGTCTTCATTCTTATATTTTAATCCATATTTTATTCTACTTTAGTATCTGCTCAAGTTTAGTTTAGTTTACTTTATTGTCATTGCACATGATACAATGAAATTAAATGTAGTCTTCAGTGTACATTACAACTATAAAAACAGAAACACAAACATACATCCTTTACATTATATATAATTGAAACTGAAAACCTGAAATTGCACTATACCAGTGATGGCGAACCTTTTTGGGCTCACGTGCCAAAAGGGGGGGAGCGCAGGGGGGTCATGCATGGGCCTGCCACACCCATGCTATGCGCATGACCCCAGCGCGCATGCATGCATGATCAGCGCTCCCCCCATTTTTGGCATGCTTTTTTCATCCTCCCCAGGCTCCAGAGTTTTTATAGGAGCCTGGGCAGAGTGAAAACAGCCTCCCCGCTCCCCCGAAGGCCCTCCGGAGGCTTCCCTGAAGCCTCCGGAGTGTGAAAAACCGGCCCTACGGGCAAACCGGGAATTTAGGAACAGACTTCCGGTTTGCTCTTAAGGCCGGTTTTAGCCCTCCGGAACCTTCAGGGGCCTACAGGAGGCTTCCCCGAAGGCTCCAGAGGGCAAAAAACGACTCTACAAGCAAACTGGAGGAGGACAAAAAATGGCCTCAAAAGAAGGTCGAAGTCACGTGCCCTGACAAATGGCTCCGTGTGCCATCTGTAGCACGAGTGCCATGGGTTCGCCATCAAAGCAATATACCATAGAATTCAATATAGTTACTGCCCTGGGATAGAAGCTGAGTTTTTTTTTTGTCCTTGTTTTTATTATCCTGTACCATCTGCCAGATGGTAATGGTTAAAAAAAAGGATGAGCGGGATGAGATGGATCTTTAAGACTGTTTTGAACTTTTTTAAGGCAGTGTGAGCTATATAGCTCTTCCAAAGAGGGGAGAGGGCAACCAATGATCCTCCGGGCAATGACGTTGACCCTCTGGAGCGCTGTCCTATCTGCCACTGTGCAATTGGCAAACCATACACTGATGCAGTAAGTTAAAATACTCTATGTTGCAGTGGTAGAAGGTCAACAGCAGTTTTTCATTTAGTTGTTTCCTGAGAAGTCTCAGATAGTATAATCTCTGCCTTTTGACCAGTGCTGCAATGTGACTGCCCCAGGTTAGGTCCTTTTTTATGATAACAACCAAAAACTTAAAACTGATCACTTGCTCTATTCGGTCTCCATTGATAAGCAATTTTTTTTACTACCGGTTCTGTGGGAGTGGATTGGTAGGCGTGGCAGGGATAGGATACTGCAAACTCTCCATTCTCACCACACTCCTGGGGGAAGGATATTGCAAAATCTCCGTTCCCACCCCACTCTGGGGCCAGCCAGAGGTGGTATTTGCCAGTTCTCCGAACTACTCAAAATTTTAGCTACTGGTTCTCCAAAACCTATCAGAATCTGCTGAAAGTTATCCCTGGCTGGATGTCTGGTCTATTCCTTCTATAGTCCACTATAAGCTCCTTGGTCTTTTTTGTATTAAGGACCAAGTTATTGTCTCCACACCATGAAAGCAACTGTTCCACCTCATCTCGATAGGCAGACTCATCCTCCCTGGAGATTAGTCCCACCACTATTTACAGCTCTTGCGAGCCAGCTGGATGCACAGAGGTAAAGTGCTGAACTAGATATCAGGAGATGTTGAGACTTTGGAAAAAGTGCAAAGAAGAGCAACTAAGATGATTAAAGTCCTGGAGACAAAAGCATATGAAGAACTTCAGGTTGCAGGATTTGGGTTTGGCTAGTCTAAAGAAAGGAAGGACTAGGGGTGACATGATACAGTATTCCAATATTTGAGAGGCTGCCACAAAGAGGAGGGGGTCAACTTATTTTCCAAAGCACCAGAGGGCAGGACAAGAAACGAAATGGATGGAAACTAAACAAGGAGAGAAGCGACCTAGAATTAAGGAGAAACTTCCTAACGGTGAGGACAATTAACCAGTGGAACAGCTTGCATTCAGAAGTTGCGGGTGCTTCATCACTGGAGGTTTTTAATAAGAGGCTGGACAGTCACTTGTCTGAAATGTTATAGAGTTTCCTGCTTGAGTAGGGGGTTGGACTAGAAGACCTCCAAAGTCCCTTCCAGCTCTATTCTGATAGATTGATTGAATTAGATGTCTCTTGGGCATAGAAGCTGGCTGAGTAATTTTGGGCCAGTCCCTATTTCTCAGCCCAACCTGCATCATTCGATTGTTGCGAATGGTAAAATGCAAGTAGTCCTTGACCAACAACCATTTACTTATCAACTGTTTGAGGTTACCAAGGATGCCCTAAAAAGTACTTATAATCCAGATTTGACGTTCCAACCCCTCCCTCCATGGTCATGTGAATGCATGTTGAGATCTCTGCAACTAGCCTACATTTTTTTGCGTAGCATCTCACAGTCCTGCAACTGTGATATTATTCCTCCTATGATTAAAACTACTATTTATGTAGCATAAAATTGCATTTGCGTTGTTTGCAACCACATCTCAAGGGTGACTCGTATGGACATTTTTGCTGGAAATTGGCCTTTGCTTCACAACTGCTGCTTCCACTTATTGAATGTTGCAAAAAAAGTTGTAAAATCAGACACGATCATCTGCTGAATGACCACTATGACTTACGACTCTAATTGTGGGCTCAATTGGTTGGTCCAAAAATATCGGGACAAGGATCAAATAAATAAACTCATATATCGCTGTTTAAATTACTAATTTAAATTTAACTGAATTAGGTTTAAACTAATCACTGATCTTCAACTCAGATCTTCTCTGGTTTGTAGGCATTAAGGAAGTGAAGTACTAGAAATACAACTGAAGCGACAGGATGAAAAATAATGGGGCTGTTCTCCTCTCATATGATTTTAACCTTATCACCATGAGAACTCTTGGTGCCTTCTCAAAGCAAAGATGTATTTGAGATGGGAAGTGAATTTTGAGCACCTTTGAGGCAACCGTGACCTGGATGGATGACTGAGAATGTCCATAGACATTTGAATTGGGAAGTGAATAGAACCTTGAAGTAGTGAAGAATGTAGCAGGAGACCAAATACTGTGTATATTATAAGGTAAAGGTAAAGGTTCCCCTCGTGCATATGTGCTAGCCATTCCCAATTCTAGGGGGTGGTGCTCATCTCCGTTTCAAAGCCGAAGAGCCAGCGCTGTCCAGAGACGTCTCCATGAGCATGTGGCTGGCATGACTAAACTCCAAAGGTGCACGGAACGCTGTTACCTTCCCACCAAAGGTGGTCGCTATTTTTCTACTTGCATTTTTACATGCTTTCGAACTGCTAGGTTGGCAGAAGCTGGGACAAGTAACGGGAGCTCACTCCATTACGGGGCGCTAGGGATTCGAACTGGCGAACTGGTGACCTTTCTGATCAACAAGTTCAGAGCCTTAGGCACTGAGCCACCGTGTCCCTATGTGTATATTATATAAGAGATTAAAATATTTGTTTTAGGATCTAGTATCCAATGTGTTGCCTGTGGAGAACAATAGGTGGTGTATGGATTTGTATTCTTAAGAATTGTGTTATTGTCCCATTAATATCCAGCTAAGAATTTTTAGAAATGACTATGTCAAGCAGACTTGAAATTAAATATTGAAAAAAAATGAAGAATAACCTTCAATTGCTTCTTATGTTATTCTTGGATGTTTCTGTTCTGTTTTCCCTTTTAGTCTTGTATTCATTGACTTCTTATACTATTTGTCAAGGAGCCTGCGGCAGACTGGGAAAATCTATTTCTAGATAAGGTCTTCCAATATGTATGTACAAAGAAACAAAGATAAAGAATTCAACATGAAACAACTGAAAATTTGGAATTTAAGTTGAGATTTAAGTTGAAGAAGCTGAAGACATATAAGAATTTTAATGGCAACACAATAAGGCAATTAACTCTTATAACTGATAATGTCACAAATTGATATTTTCTAGGTTGCTAGAAACTAAAGTAACTTCTTTTGGGGGAAATCAGTGCAATATGATTTCTATACATGTTTATGTTTGAATATAAGTGTGTTTCTATCAATATGGCACCTCTACATTTTCCTTGAGCATTTCCCTCTGACCAAAAACTAAAGCCACAAAATCAAAGAACAGTCCTCAAACTTAACATTATTTTCAATTACATCAAATCTTAATTATATCTAAAGACTATGAGACAATACTGTTTGTTGGTCTTCTAACTTGGTTAAATGAGAAACTCTTGTAAACAAATTAACTTCTATGTCAATTCGCACATTCTAGAGGTCAATTATTCCCATATTGATCCACATTTCTACAAATGTGTATGGTTGACTATACATCAATTCTATATCTCAGAAATTGGCAGTCTATTGTCTTACCCGGCCACCTTTTTTCTATTCAACAACTATTCATATGTTTGCAAGACAAAATCAAAGAATTAATGGACTTTTTAAAAGAAGTATGAGGTCTATTACTTACAATTCCCTTTGTAATCAGTGGTATTTGCAGATACCTGATCTTGTCTAGCTGATAAACCAACATTATGTTATCTGCAAAGTAAGACATAAAATTGCATTGGTTGCACTTTTGGACAACCTCTGCTAGGAGTAGGATGGGAGTAGTGTGTATGTTGATGATACTCTCTTTTTATATATCCACTCTAGATCAACTAAGTGATGTGAAGGTTCTGTCTGGAAACTGATGATTTGGCTGGGGAATAACAGGTTTTAACTCAAGCCAAGCAAGACTGAGTGACTTTGGATACTGGGGTCCTGCATAGCACTGATGCTGTTATCTGCTTTGGTAATGAAAAGCCTGCAAGAAAAGAACCAAGCTCAGAGAGCACCAAGGACCTTCACCACTTGAGGTCCAGTTACACTCTTGCTATAAAAGATAAGACACTTTCCCATTGTCTAGGCCCGAACCTATGGCACGCGTGCCACAGTTGACACGTGGAGCCATTTCTGAGGTCATGCGAGGCATTTATCCTGTCAGCTCCAGCATGCATGCAAGCGTGCGCTAGCCAGCTGATTTTTGGGCTTGATTTTCGCCCTCCAGAGGCTTCCCTGAAGCCTTCAGAGGGCAAAAAATCACCCAATGCCCAAACTAGAGTTTGGGAATGGACTTCCGGTTTGCGTGTTTGGCTGTTTTTCCAGAGGTAGAAAAACCGCCCAACAGGCAACCCAACAGTCTGTTCCTGAACTTCCAGTTTGCATGTTGGGCCCTTTTTCGCCCTCCCCAGGCTTCTAGAAGGCAAAAAATGGACCTACCGGGCCCACCGGAAGTCAGAAAACAAGTTTAGAGTGACTAGTCCAAAGTCATATAGCTGGTTCTGAATGAAAGGGTGCTGTCTGGGAAATTCTGGGAGCTGAAATCCAGATGTTTTAAAGCTGCCAAACTTAAAAACACTGCACTATAGTGGTGAACTGTGAAGTTTACATACAAATGTAATGCAACAAAAATTAATTTAAAGTATGTTGATTAGTATATGTTTAAAGTGACAATAAAGTTTCTACTCTACTCTACTCTACTCTACTCTATTTTAATACACTGCTTGCCTGATGCAGATTTCATGGCAGATCGTGAACCAAAAGTAATGGGGGTATCAGCATGTCCAAACCTATTTTTTTACAATCAGTTTAATTCTCCTTACAATGTTACAATTGAAAGCATACTTTTTAAGTACTACTGTGTTTCCCCAAAAATAAGACATGCCCTGCTAATAAGCCCAATCGGGCTTTTCAGAGCATGCGCCATAATAAGCCCTCCCCTGAAAATAAGCCTGCCCCAACTATTTAAGCGCATGCGCAACCGGTCCCCGCCATTACCACTGTACCACCTACCGGTACAGCTTGCGGGGCAAAAAGAGGGCTCGCTGCAAAAACAACGGCAGGCGAACCAAAGTGCTTCCATTTCCCGCCCTTCCCTCCCACGTAAAAAGAGCCCGCCGCAAAAACAGCAGCAGGCCAGCAATGCGATCACCCCCTCCCGCCTGTTCCTTCTCGCGCAAAAAGCACCGCCCACCCCAATGGTAAAGGCAGCCTGCATGGTTCCCTTCCCCGCCGTCTCTTTAGCGAGGGGTGGCAGGTAGGGGGGGAAAGAAACGAGGTGCGCCTCTTACCTTTCTAGGTCCATTGCATTCCTCACCCTTTCACCCACTGAATCCCCTTGTAAAAAAAAAACCTCATGAGTTCAACTCGCGAGGTTTTTTTACAAGGGGATTCAATGGGTGAAAGGGTGAGGAAAGTAACGGAGCTGGAAAAGTAAGAGGCGCACCTCGCCTCAATGGTAAAGGCAGCCTGCCTGGTTCCCTTCCCCGCCGTCCCTTTAGCAAGTGGTGGCAGGGGGGGAAAGCAAGGCGCGCGTCCTAGCGGTACCAGAGACTGACAGCTCCGCTGCATTCCTCTCCCTTTCGCCCATTGAATTCCCTTGTAAAAAAAACCTCGCGAGGTGTTCGGCCGCGAGGCGCGCCTCTTACCTTTCCAGCTCCGTTGTGTTCCTTGCCATTGTGTTCAGGGAAGCCTCTGGTAAAAAATACCCCTTCTCGCGATTTCAAGAAGTTTGATTGAACTCGCGAGAAGAGATTTTTTTTACCAGTCACGTCCCTGAGCACAATGGCGAGGAACGCGACAGAGCTGGAAAGGTAAAAGGCGTGCCTCGCTTCTCACCTGCCCCAGAAAGTTATAAGCCCTCCCCTATAATAAGCCCAAGGCCATATTTCATGGACCAAAAGAAAATAAGACCTTGTCTTATTTCCGGGGAAACACAGTAGAACCACACAAATAAAAACGAGATGAGATAACATCAGTGAACTTCCATTAAGGTCATCCAGGAGCCTTTCATGGACCAACAAGAAAAGTAAGAAAGTAAGAACATAGGGACAATTGATTATGCCAAAGGATCATCTCATTTTAAAACTAGCAAGACGTTCTTGAACAACAACACATACAAACACAGAGTATTGTTTTCTGCTGTTGGAGTAACGGGAAAATATTTTTGGACCACCGGCCACACTAGATCTTTATATGGCATGCCAAGACCACTCTTTTTGAAACAAACAAAGTACACACACATACAACCCAACAAATCCTTCCAAAACTTAATCTCACTTAACAAATTCAAAAGTTTAACTTTGTCGAAGAACTAAAACTTATTGAATTCCACTTAAATTTCAGTTGCAGTTGGAGAATGGGTCAGGAGCACATTATTCGATACTGAGAAATATGTTACGCGTGAATAAAAACATAGCATTGTGCAGGACTTTGGATTCAATTTTGAAAAGTTGCTTTGGAGATCTCTCTGTCTCTGTCTCTGTCTCTCTCCCTCCCTCTCTGTCTCCCCCCGGCCCTCCCGCCCTTCACACTACACGCATATACACATACACATATGCACATATTAAACACTGGCAATATTTTCAATATTCATAGACAGTAGTATTTGAAAAACCTGCTCCCCGTGCAGTCTCTAATGTCAGTTCTGGTCTTTGTGAGGTGGCTCTTCTATCAAGCATCACGTTGTTCCCATGAAAAAATGTTCAACAACCATTTCACTGTGATTTTAATGAATGTTATCAAGCAAAGCAGTTTTAAATATACATACATACATATATACATACACACACACATACATACATATATATCAGTGGTGGAATTCAAAAAAATTTACTAACCGGTCCTGTGTGCGTAGCTTGGAGGGTGTGGCTTGGTGGGCGTAGAAGGGAAGGTTACTGTAAAATCTCCATTCCGACCGCACTCCAGGGGAAGGTAATTGCAAAATCTCCGTTTCTTCCCAATCATTTGGGACTCAGGAGGCAGAGAATAGATGGGGGTGGGGCCAGTCAGAGGTGGTATTTACCAGTTCTCTGAACTACTCAAAATTTCTGCTACCGGTTCTCCAGAATATGCCCTTCATAATGGTCTAAACTATGTCCCTTGTTTCCCAGTCAAATATAATCACAGAATTGGTAGCAGCTATTTAGACACTGAGTTTATATAATGTACCTGGTTTGGACAGAAGTCCAAAGAAAGAATCCAAGACAATTGACTATCCAACCTCTACTTAAATGCATCCACTGAAAAAAAAAACTTGCTAATTGAAGACTGCCATTATATACTGCCTCTTCTTCTCCTCCCAAGACTAAATATTCCCAGTTCTTTCAACCTCTTCCCATAGAAAATAGTCCCTTCTCCTCTGAATATCTTTGTTACCTTTCTCTAAATTAGTTCCAGCTTGTTTGAAACCTTTCTAACATGCAATGCTTTGAAACAATGCAAGAATGTGATGTCCCAAAGGTGCTTTTTCAAAAGGCAACTGGACTGAAGAAGATTCTTGGACGAGAAGCGAAAGATCTTTAAGGAAAAACAAAGTCCAGTTGCCTTTTGAAAAAAGCACCTTTGGAACAACCATGACCTGGATGACCGAGAATCTCCATTGACAGTGAGAATGTGGTATTATTACTGATTAGAAACTACTATTAATATAGCCTAAAATCACATTTACATTATTTGCAACCACATCTCAAGGGTGACTCATTTTGGTCTTTTTATCCATTCAGTGCAACATTATTTCTGCATGTACTATTGCCAACCTTGGTATTTTATCATGCTATATCTGTGCAGTTACATATTCTTTATTTGAATAATTTTGCATTGATCATGTTTAAGTATGTTTAAGTGTACTTTATTATTTTCATCTATTTTCTTTAGCCTACCAAGATTATCTTGACTTTTATTTATTTCTTCAAGGTTATTAGTTATCTATCCCAATGTTGTATTTTCTTTTGATCTAATAAAATTAATATTCGCTCCATCTTCTCATCCACGTCATTAATAAAACTATTGATGAGTAGAGGATCATGACCAAACCTTGAGATATCTCAATACTTCTCTATGGTTTGGTGGTTTGGCTCTTGATGAGTACTCTGAATATGATTTTTGAGAATATGGTTTTTGACAGTACTCAATTGTCACCTCAGCCAGTCCGCACTTGAAGAAAAATGTACGAAATATTTTGTTGAACTTAAAATATAATAGGTCCATAATGTCTTAGCATTCCACTGAGTCTGATTCTAGAGCTATACTCTGCAGCATTTTTCATTTGATGAGAGATCTAGAATTTCATACAGTATTTTATATTTAACAACATTTGTGCTTATCTTATAATACTGTAGTTCTCTGACAGTACAAGCTGATGTTTCCCCAATTATTATTCATTATTGTAATAAACCATAATCTATATCAGGGGTGTCAAACTCAATTTCATTGAGGGCCGCATTAGGGTTGTGTTTCATCTCACAGGGGGAGGAGTTGGAGTGGGCGTAGCAAGCATAACATCACTTTTTTGGGGGGGCGCATGTGGTGGCCCACTCTGCCAGTGAAAACGGGCTCCCGAGTTCTGTTTTTGCCTGTGACGGCCTCCTGCAACCCGCTGTCAGCAAAAGCGGAGCTCGGGAGGGCAACACACAGCCCTCGCGAGCTCCCTTTTCCCTGGCAGCGGCACCGTGAGCCAGTCCTTCGCTATTTCCAGGGCAGCCCCACGGGCCAGATCTAAGCACCCCGCAGTCTGGATCCAGCCTCTGGGCCTTGAGTTTGACACCCCTGATCTATATAAACAACTGGTATGCAGTCACTCTACTCCACAGGTAGTTATTAAACTAAGGTACATCACTTACTGTACTGTAGTTTCTTATGCTGTGGTGAGCCCACAACTCAGGCAAGCACTTGCAAACAAACAGACCGAAATCAGCTTGGAGGTGTGGTTTGTTACTATTTCACCACAATTCTGATGTGAAATTCTAGTTGTCCTATTAACAAATCCTAGCCTGATGGATAACAAATAAGAAAGCAACTTGGCTGCATATGAATTGTTTGCATCCTGATTTCATTAAGCCAGAATTTTTAGTTTATAGGGACATATGCCATGCAATCTTTTTCCTCTTTGGTTACAAAACAAACAAAAGAGAAAGGGAGAAAATCCAGATACCAATAAAAAAAGCATTTGGGATCCTTTCCTTTCTCTCCAAAACCAGCTTCCCTCCCACAAGATTGGTTGCAACCAACTACCTTCGGTATATTATTTTTAAAATTGTTGTTAAATTACCAATTATTTTGTTCAGGGCCAAAGTCTATCTTGCAACTCAGCCCTCAAACTATAAATCCAAACCACAACAACATCCATATTTCAGTAACATGTTTGTGGAACAACGGCATAAATATTTACTTTTTTGTTGGTGAGGTTACCGAGTGAATGAAAGAAATATCTACAAAGAAATGTCTAAGTTCACAGATCACCTGAAACCTAGCAAACATGAAAGTAAACATGGTAACATGAAGTTATATTATTTCACTTACCCAAGAACCCTGGTGTAACACATCCATTACATCATGGATTCCATGCACGTGAAATCATTTTCAACCTTACTTGTATACATAGTACAGTGGTGGGATACGACCAGTACGCCCCAGTACGGGTGTACCGGTGCCTGCTGGGAGTACCACGTACCGTTCTGGTACGGTGCTCTGGAGGGCCCACCCACCTGCCTTACCTATATTTGAGCCAACCAGGGCTTTCGCGCATGTGCATGGAGCGTACGTTGTCTGCATGACACTCTGCTGAGCAGCTGGGATGTCGTGGAGTGTCGCCGGTGGTAAGTACTCATGCAAGCGCTGTGCACTTGCATGTGGACGCCTGGCCCTGTTGCACCGTACCAGTTGCAACAGGATCTGGAACCCACCACGGATGTAGTGGTTGGTTATGCTCAGCCTATTATCAGATGACAGTAATTCCCATTACCCTCAGCAAGGGAAATAGATAAAGGGTGCTGTAATTGTTCCTCTAAATGAGGTCCCAATGCTTAGTTCTTCAAAAAGTATAGATGCTTTTCATTCAAGGGAAACTCTAGTTCAGGAATGTCAATCTCAAGGTCCGGGGCCCGGATTCGGCCTGTGGGGTGCTTAGATCTGGCCCACGGGGCCACCCTGCAAACAGTAAAGGACCGACTCCTTGTGTGACGTATTGTGCTTCTGCCAGCGAAAATAGGCTCCTGAGCTCTGTTTTCGGCTGTGACGGCTTCCTGCAACCCTCTGCCAGAGAATATGGAGCTCAGGAGACCATTTTCTCTGGCGGAGGGTTGCAGAAAGCCGTCGTAACCATAAATGGAGCGCGGGAGACCATTTTCACTGAAAGAGTACTCGGGCCACCACGGGTGCCTTCCGACATGAGTGACTTCAAGCTGGCTATATCCACCCTGGCCCCCCAAGGTGAAACACAACTGTGATGTGTCCCTCAATGAAATCAATTTTGACACCACTGCTCTCTCTCTATATCTAGATAGAGCAGATCTATATACCGTATTTTTCAGAGAATAAGGCGCACCTTTTTCCCTCAAAAAAGGCTGAAAATCTGGGTGCCTTATACACTGAATACAGCATTTTTTGCCTCCTGAAACCCCGCCCCTTCACCAAAATGGCCATGCATAGCTTGTAGGAGGCTTTCAGAGAGCTCCTGAGGGCTGGGGAGGGCAGAAATGAGCAAAAAATGGGCCATTTTTTGCTCAATTTTGCCCCCCCCCAACTCCCAGGAACACTCTATAAGCTTCCTAATGCTCCTTTTTGCGAAAAATGGACAGTTTTTTTCTCATTTTTGCCCCCCCCCCCCCCTGGAACACTCTACAAGCCTTCTAAGGGCTATTCATGCTCTATTTTGGAAAAAAAGACGGGCCTGTTTTTGCGAAAAACGGGCGATTTTGGGGAGTATTGCAGAGTGCAAAAACTTTTTTTTTAATTTGCCTCTTCAAAGCCTTGCTGCGTCTTATACTCTGAAAAATATGATAGCTTCTTTGACATTAAGGCAAGGTCTTTATTGAGTTATTTATTTTGAATTTGGTTTCAACTTCCCAATGTAGTTTATAACACTAATTTCCCTTTAGTTTTCCATCCCAATTACATCTGATCTTGGTTTATTTTTTTGAGTTTTTAGAGTTCTGAAAGGGAAAGCACTTAATCTGAAAACACAGAGCTAAAATGACCATACTCTAATGCAGAGGTGTTTACCCCTATTGATCAGACAAGACAATGCTGAAAGTTAGGTTGGGCGCATAGGAAGAAGCTAAACAGAGAAGAAACAGACAGGAACTGGAGTTACAGAGGATAATGTATATCCCTTGGGAAAGAAAACCAGCTTCCAGAATAGTACTAGGAATTAAGGACAAACTCATTATCTGAAGAATTTTCCAATGGATGAATGTAAGCGGGAACAATTTTTTGAGGTATAATGTGATAGGCGCGTCCATAAATGTTTGCCATGATTGATAATCTCACTCACAAAAGTTCTATTTACTAGAAGGCAACTAATGATGTTGATTCCCTTCAACTCTGGTTCCAACTCCTCAGGATACACTGGTTACACTACTTGCTCTTTGTTTTTCTTGGGAAAGTGGCACATTTCCAAAGGAAGACTTGGGCTGCAGCCATTTACTAGACCAGAAGGAGGTCAATTTTTCTAAACAAATGCTTTGAGGGCGGAGAGAATAAAAGTACAGGCTACATCCACTTAGATTTGGTGTTTCCAATCCAAGTTGGCTTTCTAAATTTTCCTCTAAAAAGATTTTAAAAGGAAGAACAACTGTGCAATCTCTATCACACCACTCACCTTTTAGCTAATTGAGAATTGAAGCTGGCATTAAAAATGCCACCATGCCTGCTCTCCCATCATTTGATTTAATTTCTGAGACTCCAGATATTACTACTATGTAATACTTTGAATGGAAAAAGTGGTTCAGAGCAGCTGACATGGTATAGGCTTAAGGCAGAATTTATGACAAAGCAGATCAATCCTGTCAATGGGCAGCGTGAAAATGCTGTCTTAAACAGTAGAAGATGTAAAGTTTGGATCAATCAGAAAATAGTGAAGGTTATATTAAATCTATCTTTTTCTTTTTTCTTATCTTATCTTATCTATTATTTATATTTTATTTTATATATTATTATATTATACTATTACATATTATACTATTACATATTATATTATTATATATTATATTATATATTATTATATTATATTTTGTATATATTTAAAAAATGCTGTATGTATGTATGTTCCACCATAACTCTGGAGCACCTCGAGCAATTTTAACCAAACTTGGTACACAGGTGACTTACCCTCTGGAAACTAATACTTGGGGGAGGGCGGGGGGGAAGGTAAGACACCACTGGTGCGTGTATGTGTATGTGTGTTCCAGCATAACTCTGGAACTCCTGGCCCATTAAGGAGAGCAAGTGTGGCGTCCTAGAGCGGCAATTGTTTGTGATGTCAGTTCCTTCGCAGATTCCTCTGGAAACTCAGCCGTGACGTT
Organism: Natrix helvetica; assembly: GCF_964273705.1. NCBI lineage: Eukaryota > Metazoa > Chordata > Lepidosauria > Squamata > Natricidae > Natrix > Natrix helvetica. The sequence continues at coordinate 20,337,430 of NC_138552.1, read as the reverse complement.
CGCCCTCCAGTGGACCAATGGGGAAACACTTGATGGATTTGGGGCAAAGTGCCAGGATTGTAGACAGGGTGGGAAAAATGAGCGCATGGGAGGGGGAAGGGTGAGGGGAGGGATGATGGACATGGGAGTAGGAGGAAGAAAGGCCCCTCTCAATGGCTCTCTGTCAGACAAATGCTTCAACATCTATAAATTCCCGGACAACGCCGGATTACCAGCTAGTATAAAATAAATACAGGTAGTTCTTTCTCATTGATCGCTCATTCAGCAACCACTTGAAGTTAAACTGGTGCTGAAAAATGACTGGTCCTTAAAGCTGCAGCTGTTTTAGCATCTCCACAGTCCATCCACCTTGCTACTGGTCATCCTCTTCTTCTCTTTCCTTCTAAATTTCCCAACATTACATCCTTTTTCAGAGAGATGTGTCTTCACTTAGTATGTCTGAAATAGGATAATTTGACTTAGTCATTTGGACTTTGAACGAGAACTCTGAGTTGATTTGTTCTTCAATGATCCACTGGTTTGATTCCCTGGCTGTCCATGGAATTCTCAGGAATTCTCCTTCAATACCCAAGTTCAAAAGTGTCCATACACTTCCTATCCTGCCAACATTTGCTTCCATAGAGTGCCACAGGGAATACGATGGGCTTGCACAATTCTGACCTTTGTAGAATTAGACATATGACATTTGAATATCTTCCAAGACCTTCATGGCTGCTCTACCAAAGGCTAGAAGAGCCGTGGTGGCACAATGGTTAGAATGCAGGCTAACTCACTGCTCACTCTAGGACAGGGGTCAGCAACCTTTGGCTCTAGAGCCGCATGTGGCTCTTTCATCCCTCTGCTGTGGCTCCCTGTCACCAGTCGGCTCCACAATTGATAGGACTTTCGGTTAGGACGTGTAGAGGAAAAAGGACAAAGCGCTAGGAGGAGACTCTATGGTGGGAGAATCGGACTTCTGGTCGGCTTCAGAATTGAACTGGGGGATTCCAATTAGGACTTTTGTGGCTCTTTGAGTGTTTAAGGTTGACGACCCCTGCTCGAGGGGTTTGATTCTGAGCGGTTCAAGGTTAATTCAGTTTTTCATCCGTCTGAGGTCGGTAAAATGAGGACCCAGATTGTTTGGGGAAATATGCTGACTCTGTAAGCCACTTAGAGAGGCCTGCAAAGCATTGTGTAGTGATATATAAGTCTAAATACTATTGCTAGTCTGGCATGTTTCTTGACTGTTTTTTTTGGGGGGGGCACTGTGTATATGGCTGAATATTTCTGTTCACTGGCAGAAGTGGATAATTTTTCTGTACTCAGTGCACTGAATGTAAGCTCCTGCTGGCTTTCTTGCTGTCCACAGCTAGTTAAAGCCAACTAATACATTAGCAGAGCACTGTATCTGAACAAGAATGCTATATTTTAAACATTTGCAAGAGAAAGTTACCCTGGGGCACTTAAGGGCCTGCGCTACTGCTCAAGTAAGAAGTGGCATTAAAATAGGATCAGGATCAGTCCGAGACTGTCTTCTCCCATATTGTGGGTCCTACATTAAAGCAAGTCATTCAATTCTCTTTTAAAAGCCTTCCCCCTTTCGGCTTCATATGTTTCAGAACTGTAATAAAAGTAGAATGACAAGAGTTCATAGATCGTTAGTTGAACTAGAGTTATTTTTCAAACAGACCATAATTTAATTTAACTGATTGCCATGACCACACAGATTAACAACTATAAGGTAAAGGTTCCCCTCACACATATGTGCTAGTCGTTCCCGACTCTAGGGGGCAGTGCTCATCTCCGTTTCAAAGCCGAAGAGCCAGCGCTGTCTGAAGACGTCTCTGTGGTCATGTGGCCGGCATGACTCAACGCCAAAGGCGCACAGAACGCTGTTACTTTCCCACCAAAAGTGGTTCCTATTTTTCTACTTGCATTTTTACATGCTTTCAAACTGCTAGGCTGGCAAAATCTGGGACAAGTAACGGGAGCTCACTCAGTTACACAACGCTAGGGATTCGAACCGCCAAACAGCCGACCTTTCTGATCAATAAGCTCAGGGCCTTAGCCACTGAGCCACCACGTCCCCTTTAACAAGTATAGACCACTGTTTTACACATGTTAAATCTTGTATCATCTTAGCAAGGATTGTAATGTAAGTGCAGCACCAGCTATTTTGTCTGAAATATATTTATTTTCAAATTTTATAATTTGGTAATCTGCTGAAGGCAAATTGTTGGTTTGGAGTACTAAGTGTTACATTTATTACTCATCTGCAGCGAACCAAATTGGAGAACCCTGCCATATCCCTCTGAATCACCTCGAGCTTATTTCTGCTATAAGGGCTAATATTATACTATATACAGTTTGTTCTAGTATATTGTTGTCGTTTTATTATACGACAGGAAATATTTCTTGCTAATTTACATTTACTAGTTGAATTCTGATGTCACGGGAGATTTGCCTCCTATCCTTGCTTTATATCAGTTAGTTCAAATTACTTCTGATCAGAGATCAGCAATAGATACAGCCTGATAGAATCCAACAGTTAAAAGGAAAAGAAAGAAAAAGGAATTTCCATTTATGTTTGATGTTAGTTGTTGTTTCATTTTAATTCATTTTAAATTTGGCTACTGTGTAGGCAGTTCCATGGTTTAAGTCCCAGTGTGCAAAAATTCTCCCAGGTGTACTTAGCAAAACAGGGGTTATGATATCCTTTAGGACAAGGGTGTCGAACTCAAGGCTGGATCCGGCCCATGGGATGCTTAAATCTGGCCCGTGGGGCAGGCATGGAAATAGCAAAGGACCGGTCCACGGTGCCTCTGGCAGTCAAAACAGGGTGTGGGGGGGCAGGTGACCACCCCATGCCCCGTTTTGGCTGGCAAAGTTCTGCAGGAGGCCATCCACACAAAAAATGGGGTGCAGGGGAGGCACATTCAGTCCCACTGTGTCCCATTTTGGCTGGCAAAGTGCTGCAGGAGGCGTCCGTCCGATCTTCTCTCCCAGCCAGCCTGCGGAGGAGAGCCACAATGCTGATCTGGCCCTCGAACAAATCCAGTTTGACACCCTGGCTTTGGGAGAGCCTTATAAAAATTACATTAAAAAAGGAAATGTTGAATTGTGTCAATTTCCCCAGAATGAAAATGGCAAGTACACTGAGACAGGGGAATTACTGGCCTACCTGCTAGTTAGTAGAACTGATGGAAGGATGTTATATCTGGCTGTGATATAATCCTTTCTTTATTCTTTATTGGCCAAGTGTGATTGGACATACAAGGAATTTGTCTTTGGTACATAAGGAGAATAAAAATACATTCATCAAGAATAAAAGATACAACACTTAGTGATAGTCATAGATTACCAATAAGCTATCAAATCACACTAGTAAACAAATAAAACAATATAAATTGAAAGATACAAGCAGCATGGTTATAGTCATAAGTGAGGAGAGATAGATACTAGGAAGGAAGAGGAGGATAATAGTCATACAGTCTTAGTAAATTATTTGACAGTGTTGTGGGAATTAGTTGTTAAGCAGAGTGATGGCATTTGGGAAAAAAGTGTCCTTGTGTCTAGTTGTTCTGGTGTGCAATGCCCTATAGCGTCGTTTTGAGGGCAGAAGTTGAAACAATTTATGTCCAGGATGTGAGAGGTCTGTAGATATTTTCACAGCCCTCTTTTTGAATCGTGCAGTATACAGATCCTCAATGGAAGGACCTTTCCTTAAACTAGAGGAAGAAAAGGCAGGCTCACCGGTTGTCAAAAACCTGTGCCTAGTGTATTTCTAAGGTTATAAGAGAGTGAGCTGGCTTAGAATTGATATTCAATGCCATCCACAATATTTGCAACATCAGGTATTTGGCCTGTACGGTATCCAAAGTTAACAAGGAATTGACAGGCATTCTATATGTTCTTAATTTCTTCTCTACCATTTTTGTCCAAAGTAAAGGTTAGTTCAGTAAGAACACAATAGTTGCACCCATAGCAATTGCAATGTGGACTGCCCTAATGAATATTTAATTTTTAGGCCGCTCTCCTTCATCACTGACATCATAGACTGGAACTTTTGTTATCAACTCTTTAAACCAGTGCAATACGTCTCTTTAAGGGCCACTTACATTCAGGGTATAGCCATTAGATCTGCTTGTTCTCAGTTCGAATGCTCTTTTCCCAAGTTCAGCCATTTAAATGTGTCCCTCTGTGAAATGGAAACATTCACCATTCCCCAAACTGTGTGTGTGTGTGTGTGTGTGTGTGTGTGTGTGTGTGTATTCTCACAGCCATATCTGTCATTTTACACAAACACATGCACATGCATGCTACACTGCTATTTGGTTACTCATAAAACCTATATTACTCAAATTCCATATTTTCATTGTACACATGTTGTACTCTGACAATAAAGGTTTGAATTGAGAATTGATTTGAATTCCTATAAACTATTTGAAAAGATGCCTCTGAAAATGTATTCTAAAACCTACAATTCTATCAGCATCATTTCATTTCAGCAAACCAAGACGTGAACACTTCATGTTTACTAAACTTTCTAAAATTGATCTCTTCTAATTGCCTTTTCAAAATACATTAGTTTACTGGAGGGTTGTTTTTTTTGTTATATTTTCAAACTGTAAATCTCATATTTTGCCAGATACAACTGACAAGAAAAAGTAGGGAACAGCAAATCCTCTGAAATGTTTTCTACCTACCCATGTGCTATGTATACATGTAAACTTTGTTTTTCTTATCATGGTCTTTGCTACAACTTCATTTCTTCATTAGTTAGTTTTGTTGGAATAATATTTAAGGAAGAAAAAACCTTCTCTTTACTATCTTAAATGAGAAAGTCTTTCAGATTTTTTTTTAAAACCGAGGCAACACAATCAGAGTTTCAAGTCTGATTCTCACCTCAAATAGACGATTTACATCCTAGTAAAATTGAAATCACTCTGCCAACAAAAGTGCATATAGTCAAGGCTATGGTTTTTCCAGTTGCAACGTATGGCTGTGAAAGTTGGACCATAAGGAAGGCTGAGCGCCAAAGAATTGAGGCCTTTGAACTATGGTCAGTCCTAGCAATCTTGATTGCTCTTTAGAAGGCCAGATCCTGAAGATGAAATTCAAATACTTTGACCACCTAATGAGAAGGAGGGACTCAATGGAGAAGAGCCTAATGCTGGGAAAGATGGAGGGCAAAAGAAGAAGGGGACGACAGAGAATGAAGTGGCTGGATGGAGTCACTGAAGCAGTCGGTGTGAGCTTAAATGAACTCCAGGGGATTGTAGAGGACAGGAAGGCCTGGAGGAACGGCGTGCATGGTTGCGATAGGTCGGACACAATTTTACAACTAACAACAAAAAAATTGAAATAAATACATGTGTTCTGCTATTCAGTCTATTTTCTTTTTCTAATGATATGAAGGCAGGCAGATTTTTTCCACTGAAGTTGTACCCGTAATTTTTGCTGCTGCTTCAAAGCTTGTGAATCTAAATCTCTCATATCTGATCTAGATAGGGTTTTGCAATCAATTCAAGTTACACAGCAAAATAGTTCCTTGGGAATTATTTCCATAATTGTTTCACAACAATGGATCCTTAGAATTATTTTTCAATATAATCAAGGAATCATTGCCCATTAATTATATTTAGAGAAGGATCTAAAGGCATAATTCTAAGTCTTATCAATCCCTTGCCATAAGAAACCCGCTCTTAAAATTGAAATGTAATGAGTGCTTACTAAAATATTGAGTCAAAGAATAAAACAGAGGCTTTCTGATCGTTTCTAGAACTGATTATATTTCCCATTCATGGAGTAATATGTATGTCCACTTGGAAATAAATCTCATTGAGAGCATGTGATTTATTCCTGGATTGCTTTTAAAAATAGCAGATTATGACTCCACGAAATAAGTCTCCCCTTAGGATTCATATTGGTAAAATGATAAAGATACAAAGGAAAGCTTTTACTTAAGACTGGGCTTGCTTACTTACTAGTCATTACTAGTAATAATTGGATGCCTCATTTCTTCTCAGATCCACTTCCACTGTCTGCAATTAGAAGCGATGTGGTTAGGTGAACTTCCCAGTTTCTGCTGTACTACACCTAGATTGTAAATCCAAGTGAAAGGAATGTAACATACATAAGATGACAATTCTTTTGCATGTCCCCATTCGTTTCAGTGGGGCTTATACAGAGGGCATTCAGATCCCAACAAACTATAAAAACCTGCAACGTTGTAAGGTTGAGCAAAAGATGCAAGTACTAGGAGAAATGGAAAATGATTTTGAAACCCTCTATCAACTTCTGTCTACGGAGATTCTCAGTCATCCAGGTCATGGATGTTTTTTTTTTTTCAAGAGGCAACTGGATTTTCTGGTTTTTTTTTCTCTGAAGACATTTCGCTTCTCTTGGATGAAGTTTCTTGGATGAGAAGCGAAACGTCTTCAAAGAAAAAACAGAAAGTCCAGTTGCCTCTTGAAAAAAATACCTTTGGGGCCTGTACCATTATGTTCTGAACATCCTCTCCCCAAAATGGTTTCTCTTCCTGTAAGTCTCTAGGGAAATAGTTCTGAAGTCCTTCTCATACAGGAGATTATGAAGCAAACTACCGTATTTTTCAGAGTATAAAATGCACCTTTTTTCCTAAAAAAAAGAGGCTGAAAATCTGGGTGCGTCTTATACACCGAATGCAGCATTTTTTGCCTCCCAAAGCCCCGCCCCTTCACCAAAATGGCTGTGCATACCCTTATGGGGGCTTTCAGAGAGCTCCTGGGGGCTGGGGAGGGCAGAAATGAGTGAACAACAGGCCGTTTTTTGCCTCCCCAGCCCCCAGCAGCACTCTATAAGCCTCCATAAGGCTATGCATGCATTTTTTTTCCATTTGGAAAGCTCTAACTGATTGATAAGAATTACATTGATCAAGTGCTGTGCCAGCAGAAACACCTACCTATCTACGTATTTCTCTCTATCTCTATTTGCCTCCGTCTCCCTACCTACCTACCTACCTACCTACACACACACACACACACACTCTCCCTACCTACTGTATTTCTCTCTCTCTCTCTATCCCTTTATCTTCCTACCTACCTACCCTCTCTCTCTCCCTACCTCCCCATCTACTGTATTTCTCTCTCTCTCTTTCTATTTCTCTCTCTCTATCCCTCTACCTACCTACCTACACTCTCTATTTCTCTCTCTCTCTATCCCTTTATCTACTTACCTAACTACTCTCTCTCTCCCTACCTACCTACCTACTCTCTCTCTCTCTCTCTCTCTCCATCTACCTACCTACCTAACTACTCTCCCTCTCCATACCTACCTACTGTATTTCTCTCTCTTTCTCTCCCTGTCTCTCCCTCTATCTATCTACCTACTTTTTAAAAAAATTGCCTCTTCAAAACCTCGGTGCGTTTTATACTCCTATGCGTCTTATACACTGAAAAATACGGTAACTTAGTTCCTTTGATTACAATAAGCAAACATTCTTTCCTTGTTTTTAATGTTATCTAAGTACCTGATACTCCCTTTAAATAAAATAAAGATTATGACTATACATCATAGAAATTATTTTTGTTGATTCAAATACTTTCCTTCGCTGGGTTTATTTTTTTCTTCTTATAAAAATACTTTCTTTTGAAAAGCAAAGCCCAATGACTAAAGTTCAAGAAGCTCTTTAGCTGTGCCCAACGCGAGTTGAATGCATGCAATCCTGAATGAAAAAAGATGCCAACTATTCATCTGTTGAAGGGAAAACTCATCATCATTATCTCAATGCCTATCTTACGCTTGTCAAAAAAAATTGTTTTTTTAGAAAAATCAAAGCATTTGCAAACCAACAAATAGAAAATCATTGAAAACACAAACCCATGTTCTTGACACATAGAACAAGTTACACAACTTTTTGGATTAGGTTGCTATAAAGTCTCTAGGAGCAAGGATTCTTCCCAAACCAACCTTTTTCCTTCTGAACTAAGAAATATTTGAAATATTAAACCTTTGCCAACAGCGCTCTATAGAAATCCACTTTGCAAATATTGAACTAAATCCCCTTATTTTATTTTTGCCAACTAAATCTCCCATCAATGATTGAATAACACAAGTAGAATATGTGAGATATGACCCTGAAGGTATGAGTTCAAGTCTGATAAAAAAAGAGGAAGAGAACTAAATGTTTTAGTTGAAATTCTTATTCCTATGGTTTGGCATTGATCAGAATTAAGTGATAACATGACCTTTGATGTGCCCGATTATTTATAGCTTGGAAATGATGGAAAATAAATAGGGAGTGGGCTAAGACTGTAGATGATTTTCTTTGATTTCTAATAAGTATCAAGAAATACTGCAATGAATTCCTAATTTAGGAATTATTTTAAAATAGGATCCTTTAAACACCTTAAGTAATTTCTTTCCTGTTGGGTCCCGTTAGGTCTAAATTGATGGGATATGTAATGGAAGGCAGAACTACAACTGTAAAAGGAGGAAATATTTCTCTACGGCTTATCCAACACGAAGGATCAGACTAAAAGTTTTTGGAGCAACAATATATTCTCAGCAGGGAAGGGAAATGAACAGCAATAACATTGTCCAAACAAAATTTTCAAGATTCTGGTCTTGATCAAATTACTCACCCACAATGACTGCAATGACAGTGAAAAGCACAAAAAAATTTCTCAGTAGGTAACTTTTAACATCTTCCTTTGTGATGTTTTGAACCTTCTTTTTTGCCATAAGAGTACGTTTCCGAACCCCTTGCTGGAAGCGCTCCATCCTATTCCCCGATCTTGCGTCTTCACCGTTAACTTTAGTCATTTCTGTCTCAGGAATTTTTTAAAACTTCTCCCTTTTCTGTGTTCTTAAAAAAATCTTCCCAGTAATAACAAGGAACCAAAAAAATTTAAATTAAAAAAATATTTTAGACCAGAGGTAAGACCTACAGAGAAAAATAAAAATAATGTGAGTTTAATCTATAATTAGCTACATTTTTAAAAAGAAAAATCATATTCTGTAATAACATTCTTAAAAATAGACAATAGAGAGATATTGGTAAGCAAATTTCACACTGATCAGCAGTTAACCCTTTAATAACTAGCTATCAAAAAAGCCAAAAATTACATACAATTGACTTGCAAATTTAGCTTCAACATTAAAAAAAACCCAGTATTATGATGACATTAACTTAGTATGGATGGAAATCAAAATCAAACAACAGTGAGCTTATCATGATAAATGGAAAAATGTTATTGACAATATGCGCCCATTTTACATTGAATCACAGAAGAAATGAATAATTCTCATTAATACATAAAACATGTGGGCTAAAAGAAAAGTTAAAAGTTAAAGCCCTTTCCATCCCAACATTGTGTTCTACAAAAATGCCCCCAAATGGGTCTAAAACACTGTATCCTCAAGGCCTCATATGCATGAAATTTAAGCATATACTTATCATTCTCTGAAAGCTGAATGAAATTTAATTTAATGCAATACAATCTTAGAAAAGGCCAACGTTACAGTAGTTATGCTAGGTTTTTAACGTTGTTTCTAATGATCCACTGAGATTACTTGGCATATATTACACCTGACATGTTCAGCTACTTCAGAAGAATGTTCTGAGTATGCATTCCTGTCTCAGGTGCACGCTGTAGTTACTTTACTAACAGGGCAACTAAGAATTTAAAGTTGCAATTTTAGTAGAGGTGTTTATAAGGCAGGCTACATCTTTATTGTAACTCACAATAAACCAAATCTCACACCTCACGCACCCCATGCTGTGTCTACAGATTTTTAAAAACTCATTGATTTCAATCAAATTCTCTTTCACAGTCAAAGATTCATCTTTAATACGGTTCAATGGCAGGTGTGTCACAGATTTGTTTCTAGCGTACCACTAGATTTTTGCCTTCTTTCCTAACTCTTAAAGTGTACAACGATAAAAGATGCAGAATTTCTCAAGCCAATAAAGATAGAGATATAGAACCATTGCTATATTCAATATTGTGCCAATAAAAGATACAGATATAGAACGATTGCTATATTCAATATTGTGCCGTGGATTCAAAACAGTTGAAAACTACTGCTAATAACTGCTTAAGCCTCCTTCAGTAATATTCTAACAGATCAGAAACGATAATATCTACATCCATTTATGCATTTTGGGATTTCATTCTTCACTCAACAATACTCTTCTTCCCCCCCCCCCCCTACTCAAACTCCTGAAAACGACAGAATTTGAATAAAGCGCACTCACTCAAAAATCAAATCCTTTTGTTTTGCCTGTGTGACTATTAAATATTTGTTTCTACCCACTTCAGACGGCAGGCGGGAAAATCCCACTCTCCATCCATCATTGTACAAAAATACAATTTTCGCATAAAGCGTCATAAACATTTGCTTTTAAAAATAATAAACAACACCCCAACCAAATCAGATATTCAATCTTTCCCCACGTCCCAGATCCAGAGCATTGCAAGTACTCTCCCCACCCTCCTTCCCGTTTTCTTTGAAATCCCGAGAAAGGGAAACGAGTCAAAGCCAAGGTACGCTGCTCGTATCCAACCGGGCGCGGGTGAGAAAAAAAAAGCGGGGTGGGGGGAAGAAAAGCGAAGACAGGAACGCACACAATTGGAAATTAATAAACGCACCCACCTTTTCCAAATTGGAGTCCTCCGAGGGGCAAACGGGCAAAGGTAAGGCTCCCCAGAAGATACCAATGAGATAAAAAGGGGGGTTTGGTGTGTGACAATAAAGTCAAGGGAGACGAAGTTAGGCGAAAAGCGTGTACTCCGCTGAGCAAATCGCCGCGAGTTAAGGAAAGGGGAGGCGTCTACCAAGCCAAGTTTGGAGAGGGGGGGGGGTGGAAGGCACACGCAGAACAGTAAAACGTGTGTTCGGGAAGAGGGGAGGTGGGGAGCGGCGGTGAAAGTTGAGCTTTGGGAATATTGATGAGCGTTGGTACCCTAGAAGCGGGCGGCTTTCTTTCTCCTCCCTTCCCTCCCCTTCTTTAGCCCATTTTCACACTTGGTCAACTCAGCTGATGCGACGAGGATGGCCAAAGCAGACACGCATCGTCCGCTGCTTCTTCTGGCTGGACGTGGCAGGCGAGAATCCCGTTCATCTGTAGCTGGATTCCCCAGCATTACCTACCCTCTTCAGGGAACAGGAGAGAAGGCTGTGCGAGTGTACTTCCTTCTTTTAGACTCCAAAGCTCTCTGGACAAGGAGGACTGTGCCATGTCTTGAGATTGCCCTATTATTCTCCCTAACAAAGGCTTTGGGAGCTTCTTGAGAACTTGACCTCTTCAGCTTCTCAACACTTGAGAGGCGCACTAGCTAGAAAAGGTTGAACTTGACCTGGGATCGTTCTTCCTTTTTCTTTACAGGCAAGACGAAACGTATTCTTGTAGGAAGTTAGCACCCAACCCACCCCTCCTAGAAAAACGAAATATCCTAGGAAATATGGAAAAGGCAGAATATTCTATTTCCCTGGATCAGAAATGGAGAAACATGTCTTTGGGCAGGAAACAGATTCACTCTTAATAGCCCCCATCTTTGTTAATGGGCCATTTAAAAAGCCTGGGCCAGTCTATTCTACATAACTTTACTTTATTTAAATTTATAAACCGCTCCCTCTCCTCGAAGGGACTCGGGGCGGTGTGCAGTCAGAGTTAAAACACCATATACATATATATACATAGAGGAGGCGATATACAATGTTCCCTCTAATTTTTTTTCAGTGTGAGCAGAAAAGTATAGTGTTTGAGCGGCACATTTTTATGCCTGAGCAGCACCTGAATTTTTTTCACAGGTGTCACCTAAGACAACAACAAAATCAGTATTATTTGAAACTCAAAGTTATGTTTATTCAAGGTACCCGCTTAATTAAAAGTGTTATATAGTATCACTTAACAACGCTCCTGCTTAGCAACCAAAATGTTGGGTCAGAAACTCTGGCATTGAAGCACGCAGGTCTTAAAGCTGTCAAGTTGCAAGATCCTGGCACCACTAACCCTTTAGGAAAAAAAACCCCCAGGGTCTTCAAACCTGACAGCTTGAAGACTTGTGGACTTCAACTCCCAGAATTCCTCTTCCAGTCATGTTGCGGCAACGTCATCTGCGTGGATCCATCTTCGGTTTCTTTCACAGGGGGCAGGGCTGCCGCTGAAGATGCTGACGAGCCCCTGCCACCACCAGAATAGCAGCTGCCGCCTCCTCCTCCTCCTCCTCCTCCTCCTCCTCCTCCTCCTCCTCCTCCTCCTCCTCCTCCTCCTCCAACAGCACCACCACATTTGCTGCCTGGCGCTGCGGCTGAGGTGAAGCTGGCAAAGCTCCCACTGGCGCCCCCGCCCGTGGCAGCGGCGGCGGCGCGTCCCCCTCCACTCGGAGCACCTGAGCTGGGCACCGCGTTACCCCTGCTGCCTTCTCCTCCGCCGCCGTGCTTTTGAGAAGCCATGAAGCCTTTTTCCCCTGCTCCCGCCCCCTCCGCTGCCTTCCTACTGGCTCCCGTGGCCTCATGGCTCCTCAAAAGCACAGCAGAGGAGGAGGGGGCAGGGGTAACATGGGGCCCAGCTCAGGTGCTCTGAACGGAGGGGGAGGCGCCGCTGCCATGGGCGGGGGCGCCGGCGGGAGCTTTGGCGGCTTCACCTCGGCCGCAGCGTCAGGCAGCAAATGTGGTGGTGCTGTTAGAGGAGGAGGAGGCGGCAGCAGATATTCCGGTAGCAGCAGGGGCTTTGGGGTTTTATTTTAGCCACAGCGCCGGGCGCAAGCAGCTAGGATTGGCCGCCCACAAAGGACCTCCCCGGGCTTGCTTTCCAGAACTCAGTCCCCCACGCTCATCAAAACAAGTCCGGGGAGGTCCTTTGCGGGCGGCCAGTTCTAGCCGCCTGCAAAGGACCACCCCAGCCTCCGGCGCCTGTAACAGTGGAAATCACTGCGCGGTAGTTCAAAACTGCTGCGCAGTGTTTTCTTGCCACCTGCGTGGCCGCGCAGCCGCGCACCTTAGAGGGAACAGTGGCGATATACAAACTGTACAGTAATAATAAAATTAGAGACAACAAAGATCCCTCCTCTTCAGCTCCAAAGTGATGGGATTAAGGCATGATCGTATTAGCCCTTTACCCATCTCACCACAGGGCACCTGGGAATGCTCAACCAAACTTGGACTCAAAGCACAACCTAAAGACTTGTCCCTGCATGGCCCCATGGGAGTCTGACAACCAATCAGAATACATTTCTTACACAGGAACAGGAAACAGAGAGGTGGGGTTGAACAGAGGGTATAAAGCCAGGAACTTTCAGCTCTTCTCTCTCTTTTCTTCTTCGCTCAACATCTTGAAGCATGTGATCTCCCTTTTCTGTTCAGGAGCTCAAGCCATGTGATCCTGTCCACCATTAAACCATCTTTCCAAGCAGCCTCCATGTTTCTAGTGTCTTTTTCCCCACTTGGAGCTGAACCCAGAAGGATATTTCTTCCAATATTCTTTCTCCCTCTCTCTCTCTCTCTCTTTTAAAGCTTTCAGAAATAACTTGAAATCCTGTCTGTGGAGATTCTCAGTGACCCAGGTCATGGTTGTCCCAAAGGTGCTTCCCCCATCCCACCCCAAGAGGCAACTGGACTTTCTGGTTTTTCTTTGAAGTTGTTTCGCTTCTCATCCAAGAAGCTTCTTCAGCTTTAGACTTTCTGGTTTTTCTTTGAAGTCATTTCACTTCTCATCCAAGAAAAACCAGAAAGTCCAGTTGCCTCTTGGGTAGGAAAAAAAAGCACTTTTGGGACAACTTGAAATCCTGTTAAACTTTTACTGTCAAAGTCCTGTACGATAATGAGAGAAAATAGATGCCTGAACTTCTCCCACTATCATATCGATTTACTAGGATCTCATGGGGTCAAGATGGGTTGGACACGACTTCACAACTAACAACAAAAGATCCCAAAGGTGCCTTTAAAAATATATTTTTTATTCCACCTTTTGTTTTGTTTTCATGTTTTCTGATTCAGGTTTTGCACCCTTAAAACTGAAAAGCAGAGAAAGATTCCTCCTGGCCCTGGCATGAAACCTTTGCTTCTTCACCTGGAGAACTGTGAAACCCATGCATTGCCTGTTTGTATTAACTGACCTAAATTAACTGAATCAAAGCCCTTTTGGGGAGCAAGGAATTGACCAGGAACTGGGAGGGACAGAGTGAAATCTCATGCAACTAGAATGTTAAAAATGGCAATAATGTTTTGAGTTACAGCTTCAAATTTGACTTGGCATAAGACATTCATCCTGCCAATAACTAGCCCACCTACAGGCTGGCCCAGTCTGCATGCTGAGTAATGTTGGGAGGAGGATTACAAAGGATGTAATAATTGTAAACCTGTTTGTGTGGGCCTTTCCTCCAACTTGTGATGTATGATTTTTTTTGGTTGGGTTTTTTTGGGTAGCAGTTCAGATAAACTGGATTCTGAAACGGGAACTTCATGTTTCTTTTATGGGACCCTCTTTTTAGATTGGTGGGATGTCCTAAGTAAGCATTGCATATGTTGAAAGTAAGCAATATCTTCGATAACAAATTGTGATAGAGAAAGAGAAAGGCATAGACACAAGAATGCACTTTTTCACATCCCTACTAAGAAGCTGAAACTTATTGAATAATTGCTTCTGAAAGTGAAATTCGGGTTTGGCCAGTGACTGATTCCCCTAGGAATAAGGAACGCATTTGGGAAGGGGCAGTTGGGAAGTGAGCACCAGGGAAGTCTGGAGTCCCAATATGAAGTGGACCAGAAAGAGAATTCTCTGGGTCTTGACTGTTCCTAGCTTTATTTTACAAAGAACTAATGGACATCGCTCACCTGTCCCTCAGGGTTCCTCCAACATACCACACCAGACCCTCTGTTCTTTTTCCTCCCATCAGCAGCAGGGCACATAATGCTTACAATGGAGATTAGTAAAAGAATGCTAGAAATTGGGCACGCTGAAAGTCTCTTAACTGGCTTAAGTAGAAAGGGTAGAAGCCCCTAAAATATTAAGAATGTAAACAATCATTTATTTTTCTTTGCTGGGAAGAGAGTCATACTTTTGTTATATGAATTGGTTCTCGCTAATGGTGAAAAACAAAAACGAAGGGTCACAATACAACCTGCATGCTGTGTAGCAGTATATACTTTCTCTAGAACTTTATAAAGTTGCAAATCATAGGGTTTGTGGCAGGGGTAAAATTCAGCAGGTTCCGACAGGTGCTGGAGAACCGATAGCGTAGATTTTGAGTAGTGCAAATACCACCTCTGGCTGGCCCCACAGTGGGGTGGGAATGGGGATTTTGCAGCATCCTTCCCCCAGGAGTGGGGTGGGAAAGGGGATTTTGCAGTATCCTTCCCCTGCCATCTCACCAAGCCACGCTCACAGAACTGATAGTAAAAAAAAAAAGAATTTCACCACTGGTTTGTGGATTTAGTTTTAGCAGAAATGCATGAACCTTCATAAAGTCAAATCCTAAAGCAGAGGTCCCTGGGCCGTGGGCCCGTGGCCTATTCAGAGCCGGGCCGCATATGTTTGTGTGCCAGCCTGACACTTGCACAAGAATAGAATAGATAGAATAGAATTCTTTATTGGCCAAGTGTGACTGGACACACAAGGAATTTGTCTTTGGTGCATAGGCTCTCAATGTACCTAAAAAGAAGAGCTGTGTGCAGCTCCCGCTCACACAGCCCAGTTCCCCACTCCCTCCCCCAGCCAGGTTGCTACGCTGCAAAGTTGGGGACCTGCTATCCGACAGGGGTAACTTTGCTGGAGGAAAGAGTTTCTCATATTTTGTCACAGTTTCAAAATTCAACTAAGGCAACACATTTCTAAATGTTAAGATTTCAAAATTGAAATGTGATGGGAAACAGAAGCTATGGAATAAACCTGATTCTTGTTTGCCATGGTTGACAGCAGGTGTACAAAACTGCACGTTATAATCACTCCTTTTGTGGCTTCTAGAGCTTTACCAGTGGATAAGGCCTATATACCAGGGGGCATTCCATGCTAGAAGTTGTTGTGGACGAAGATAAAGGTCCCACCTCCATCCAACTCTTGAGCTAGTTCTTAGTTTACTGATTTTTTGTTAATTTTAATGTTTTTGATATTATAATGTTTTTGTATTCCTGTTTTTATGATGTTGTAAGCCAACCAGAGTCACTTGATAATGAGATGGGTGGCATATTAACTTAATAAATCAATAAATAAATTTGCACACCTTCATTTTTTATCCATTGTCCCGACGTTTATTAATATTCTACCAAAGTATACACGTTCATCTACTTGTATTAAATGTTTGCCATTTATATATGTATTTTCATCACTCACTGTTTTTATTAGCACAAGAACTCTGCTCAATTGTCAAGAGTCAGACACAACTGAAGTGATATCATCATCATCTTGATTTTCAGATCCAAATTCCTCACAATAGTATTGCTCCTAGCAACTGGAAATAATTGGGGTTCTCAGCCAAAACATGGCATTTTCTAAATCAAAAAGTACATATACCGTACGTTGACATACCTAACAAACCCACTTCTAACAACATCATAAACAAGCCTTGTATATTTTCACACCTATTCTGCATGTCATATGCTCTGTAAACAGCAAGGACAAAATTACAGTTAGCCCTCAACTTATTTAGTTGATTTAGTGACTAGTCAAGAACTATCTGTAATCAATTTTGACATATTTTAGCCAGTGTTGGAAGAAATGTCCTTCTGGGTTCAGTTCCAAGTGGGGAAAAAGACACTGGAAATATAAAGACTGCTTGAAAAGATGGTTTAATGGTGAATAGGATCACATGCTTCAAGATGTTGGGTAAAGTAGAAAAAAGGGCAGAGATGCTGCAGTCCCTGGTTTTATGCCCTCTCTGGGCTTTGAACTTGAGCTTGCATTCTGATTGGTTATCAAACTCCCATAGGGCCATCCATGGGCAACTCTGTAGGCTGTGTTTTGAGTCCAACTTTGATTGAGCATTGCTTCTTCCCAGGTGCCATGTGGTAAGATCGGTAGGGGTTAGGGTTACCTTTGTTATGTAGAGTAGATTGGCCCAGGCCTTAATAGCTCATTCACAAAGGTGGGGGCGGCTGAGTTTCTGCCTCTCTTAAGTTTCTACTTCCCTTTTTAGGGGAAATATTCTGCCTTTTTAATATTTCCTAAAATATTTCATTTCTCCTGGAGAGGGGTAGGTTTTAACTTCCAACACCAGCACACTGCAAGCGTTACCAATGTCCAATGCTATTCCAAACATGATTACACTATTTTATGCATGCTAGGATCTGTAATCTAGCCTCTTCCTTGCAACCAACAACTGAGTGATATATGCAATCTACTAGCAATTACTCGGAAATTTGTGTAGATACATACTTTGCAAACCAACAACTAAGAGGTAGAAGCAGACTACTGACAACAAGAAGGAAGCATATGTAGAGGTAAGTCAACAAGTAGGAGATACAGTATATGCAATCTACACTATATTTTGGGCAAATACCTCAGGATAAAGGTAAGTGATTGTATACTAATCTTGAAATACAGCTCAACATTGTTGGGACAGGTTGTTGATGTAGTTTGATTGGATTATAGCTTTTAAGAGCCTTGGCTTAGTTGTATTTGTTTATTGGTTCTTGTGTTTAACACTGTAATTATTGAGAGAGATCTACCAGTAGATTGAGATGAGCAGCAGTAGAAATACTGTAAATATATAAATAAATAAATTTGGTCTGATGACAATGAGAAAAAATTGCGGGCAAAATCTTCAGCTCAGAACGAAGTCTTGGAGATAATGTTTAAACATGTTGAAGTGGAAATTCCCCTTGGTTTTTTTGCATTTATTTTTGTTGCGAGTGTTTAAAAATACCTTTAGTTGACAAATACAAAAAATAAGGATGATTCAATGTCTGTATTTAAGAAAATCAGAATGAATTTGTACGATTACTGTACAATTGTTACAAATACATACCTATTTCCCTGGCTCAGCTGTAATGAGCCGAAGGACAGAAAGGGGGAGTAGTGAGCTCCCTCCCATATTTGGGCATACCAGGGGTTGTAACACAAATACATACCTATTTTCCTGGCTCAGCTGATAAGGAGGAGAGCCTGTGGCTTAGTGGCTAATACAACTGCCTAATATGTAATACAGCCCTGGTTCAAATCCCAGTAAGGGTATGGCTAGCTGATGAGAGCTAAATAGCTTGAAATAGATCTATACTAGTCTCCCTTTCTTTATTTATCAGCACAAATACAACACACACACACACACACATATACACATACATACATACTATATGTATGTATGTATGTATGTATGTATGTATGTATGTATGTATGTATGTAGAGAGAGGAGGGAGGGAGGGAGGGAGAGAGAGAGAGAGAGAGAGAGAGATCAGGGCTCTCCAACTTTGGTGACGATACAACTTGTAGACTTCAATTCCCAGAATTCTGGGAGTTGAAGTCCACAAATCTTAATGTGGCCAGGGTTGGAGACCACTAATATAGATTGTGTAAATTCACCAGAATTGTGCATTTGGGAGATATTTTTACCTGCTCATTTAGACATCCACTTCTCATAATTTTTATTATGTTTTTATTTACATGCAAATCAAATTTTAGAGTGTCTAAGATACATCTTATTCTCAGGAACAGCTAACTCACAATACATTTGAATATATCTAAAAGTAAAACAAAACGAAATGAAATCGAGAATGTCTTATCACCAAAGACTGAATGTGATATTATAATGTATATAGTAAAATATCAGTAAACAACATCTTATCATTTTAACCGGAATCTTCTGGGGATGTAAAAAAATAGAGAAAAACTGGAATCCATGATCCAGTTTGGATATGGTAGTCTTGCATCTTGCCATTGGCCTTTAGAAAATTGGTTCCTGTTGGTTTGGTAACCAACTTGAAATCCAGTTCTTGCAAAGATTACTTGATTGAATAATTGCTTTTATTAGTTTGCATAATTTCAGGATTTGGGACTATATATGAATAACAAATAATGATACAATCAAATAGAGAGCCAGCTTCTTGTAGTGATTAAGGCATCAGGCTAGAATCTAGGAGACTGGGAATTCTAGTCCTGCCTTAGCACAAAGTCACTCTCTCCAAGCCCTAGAAAGCAGGCAATGGCAAACTACTTCTGAAAAACCTTACGAAGAAAACTGCACAGACAAATTAGTTGCTTGAAGTCAAAATTAACTTGAAGGCACAAAAAAAAAGTTCAGCAAACTTAAAATCATTTAACTTTCCACATCTGAGGATTATAATTCTTCCACAACTACCGTGTTTCTGTGAAAATAAGACAGGAACTTATTTTCTTTTGACCCCCGAAATAAGCACTTGGCCTTATTTTCAGGGAGGTCTTAATATTTTTGAGATGCAGGAGGCAGTAAGCGTGGTCACCTCATGGCTGCTGCTGTGTTGCAATATTTTCAGGGAGGGCTTATTTTCAGGGAGGGCTTATTTTCGAGGGAGGGCTTATTTTACCGCATATGCTGAAAAGCCTGATTGGGATCATTATCTGGGGAGGTCTTATTTTGGGGGAAAACAGGATATGTATACATTTATGTTATACAGGTAGTCCCCAATTTACAACATTTGTTTAGCAACTGTTTGAAATTACAAAGGCACTGGAAAAAGTGACTTATGACTGTTTTTCACACTTACAGCATCCCCATGGTCACATGATCAAAACAAAGATGCTTGGCAACTGGTTTATATTTATGACAACTGCAGTGTCCTGCGGTCATGTGATCCTTTTTTGTAACCTTCTGAAAGCGAAGTCAATGGAGAAGCCAGATTCACTTAAGAATTGTGTTATTAACTTAACAACTGCAGTGCTTCATTTAACAACTGTGGCAAGAAAGTTTGTAAAATGGGGTGAATCACACTTAACAACTGTCTTGCTTAGCAAAAGGACTTTTGGACTCAACTGTGGTCGTAAATCAAGGACTACCTATGTTCATATCAACACAAATCCTGCAGATTTTAAATATTTACATATTTTCAAATCCAGACAATTCCAACAACCTGAAATTAGCAGAGAATCTACCAGTTTCATACCAGGCTTTAGATGAAAGAGTTAAACATTTCTATTGATTATCTTTATTTTTCCAGCTGAGAATTTGGCTTAGCAAATTTAAGCCAGTTCTGTTGGTTTTTCACAAGGAAATATGAAGGGGAGTTCCTGTAGATTGTACTCCACTAGTCCTTGCTGACTATAGGGGGCGGTTCTCATTTCAATTTCAAGGCCATTGAGCCAGCACTGTCCAATGACATTTCTGTGATCATGTGGTCAGCATGACATCATAGCATGCTGTTACCTTCCCACCATAGTGGTACCTATTTATCTACTCACATTTGCATGCTTTCGAACTGCTAGGTTGGCAGAAGCTAGGACGAGAACAGGAGCTCACCCCATCGCATGGCCCTCGGGACTTGAACCTGGGCTGCAGGCTTCCCAGCTGACAAGCCCGTGTCTTACCACTGAGCCACCACGCCACCCACCAAAAAATATACAGTGTGGTAAATGCAAAGGAGACAAATAACTAAAACTAAACACAAGTGATAATGTTCAATTAAGTAGCTAAATGGTGGCATGATTTATAAAACATACATATTTATAATTGTATAATCATTAATCACAGCCATTAAAAAACATAAAATTCTCTGTAGTTGTAATTTAAGAAGGTTCATAATTCAAAATTGTTCTTGTAGTAATGACTGTTATAGCCACTGATTAGCATTTGGACATATCCTTGGCAGGCGATTCGGATACTGTATTGTCTATTGTGGGAAAGAAACGAGCTCTGAAAAACTATGTAAATTTTTAGCGAGGGAAAATGCAGCTTCAAGTTTAGAATGCTAAGGATGGTTTCAAAGCATTCCATTTTTGATGGGGATTTTCTGCAAAATCCAACTGTATATTAGATTGATTCTTGGCAAATATGAATGAGGCACATTGGCATGGAATGATTGCATAATGGTGAGAATTAATTTTCTGTCCCAAATCTGATGGCTTGATAAGAAGAAGAAGAAAGAAAGATCTGTAGAAATTGTTTTCATGGCTGAGTTATTAGAAGACTATAGAAAATATTCAAGAGTTTTCAAGATGAGATTCTTAAAGGCAGCTATCTAAAATAAAAATAAAATGCTGCTTTCCTCATTGCTAGGTAACCATACTTTGTACATATTTTCTTTAAGTGCATTTATCTATGCTGGTCAAAGACTGTAATAAAGATATTTGATTAGATTAGATTAACGTGAGTAGTTCTTAATTGCAGCCTTTCGTGTTAGGTATATTGAGAACTAGATCATTATAGACAACTAGAGTCTGTCAACCATCCATCTATGGAGATTCTCAATCATCCAGGTCATGGTTGTCCCAAAGGTGCTTTTTCAAGAGGCAACTGGACTTTCTGGTTTTTCTTTGATGACATTTCACTTCTCATCCAAGAAGCTTCTTCAGCTTGGCTGGATGGTAGGGAATGGAAGGATTTATACTCTTGGTCATTTGTATTCTTTTAGAGTGTCGTTGAGGCCACCTGGAGGTTTATGTGTGTCATCAGGGTCACCTGAGTAGTGCAAATTGTGTGGAGCCTTCTTGGAACTGTTGAAAGGACTGTGTTGTGGCCTCTTTGACCCCTCTTTCAAACCAGTGGTCTTCTCTGCCTTCAGAAGGCTATTCTTCTGAAGACAGCAAAGTCCACATTTTGGATAGAGAGGACCGCTGGTTTGAAACAGAGGTCATTGGGCTTAAAAAAAATAAACCCCCAAAAGAGCCAGCTATGGTTAATAAATTCACCAAGGAAAGAACAAAAAATTATCTGGAGAAGAATTAGAGGTAGTAGACTACTACATATAGCTTGGCCAACCATGAAACATGGACACTAACTTCATAATCGATACAAAATCTACAAGTGGTGCAAAGAGCCATGGGCAGATACATGCTTGGCATTACAAGACAAGATAGAAAAACCTACATGTGAATTAAAGAACAAACAAAAGTGTACAATATTGTCAAGAGAGTGACAATAGAAGAAGAAGAAGAAGAAGAAGAAGAAGAAGAAGAAGAAGAAGAAGAAGAAGAAGAAGAAGAAGAAGAAGAAGAGAAGAAGAAGAAGAAGAAGAAGAGGAGGAGGAGGAGGAGGAGGAGGAGGAGGAGAAAGAAGCAGAAGAAGAAGAAGAAGAAGAAGAAGAAGAAGAAGAAGAAGAAGAAGAAGAAGAAGAAGAAGAAGAAGAAGAAGAAGAAGCAGCAGCAGCTCCTCTGGGGAAGAGATAATTTACATTGGAATGAAGATTCTTAAAGGAATGGATGTCAGATCTTCTTGTGGTAATATCTAGTCTTAAGGAGTGAAGCACTAAATAATTCTTAGTTTAATTTATGTACACCTCTCTCTATGAATAATGAGACCGACATCCTAAAATAGACTCTAATAGGCAGTGTAATGGGAAAAAAAGAGGTAGTAAGCTCATTAATACTGTTCTATAAAACCCAGCACCAGAAAATACCAGCATCTCTGTCGAGTTCTGTCTACCACCCAGTGTTTGCCAAAAACTTGTGATCTGTTGTCAAATGTTCCGGGAGTGCATCCCATTCAACTGTACTCCGGACTCACTCCATTCCGCATACTGGGAAGTCCGTTGAAAGCAGCCATTCTTCTCACTTGGGTTTCTCTTTCTTTCTTTTCAACAGCAATTCAGTTTCATTAACTTTGCGATGGGACTCTCTAGGGGAGGAATGAGCAGTTGCTAGGGGAGATCCAAGCATTTCCTCCACACTAGACCAGTTCTTGAGTGAGTCAGCCGGCTGATTGTGAACTAGGGTTCTATACCACCCACTCTATCCTAATCCATCTCTCTCTCTTTTGTTCCACCTGGCCTCATGCCTGGCTTAGGGAAGATAACAGCCAAAGCCGAAGTGCTTTCCCCCCCTCATTAATTCCCTTCATATAGACATCAGTATCAAATTTATGTTCTATTTGTTTTGTCTGTTGGCTCCAGAAGTCCTGCTACTTAAGGGAAGACTTTTTTTTCCATATCACTCATGTGTCTACTTCCATTTCCAAGGGTCCCTGACACCGGCAGAAAAGTTGTGCAATGGGTCAAGCACTTGAGGGAAGTGACAGGTTGGAAGATTGTGGTGAGGAGTCACCCATGACAAACTTGCTTCTATTGTTTATAGCAATGCTGGACTGGCAAAGCTGATTAGTCATTATGGATTACTGTAAACACATAAAGTTGCCATATTGTGCAAAAATATGCAGTCAGGACATAGCAACATCATGTGCAGACCAGAGGTGGTATTCAGCCAGTTCTGAACCGTTCTGGTGAATCGGTAGCGGAAATTTTGAGTAGTTCAGAGAACCGGCAAATACCACCTCTGACTGGCCCTTCCCCCATCTATTCACTGTCTCCCGAGTCCCAGCTGATCGGAGTCTCAGCTGATCGGCTGAGTCTTCTTCTGTTGCCCTGCACAGGAGAATGGAACTGGAAAGCAGGTTAGTGGGTGGGGAGGGAATGGGGATTTTACAGTATCCTTTCCCCAGGAATGGGGAGCGAATGGGCCATACCCACCAAGCCAAGCCAAGCCCACCAAGCCAAGCCAAGCCAAGCCCACCAAGTCACACCCACAGAAGCGGTAGTAAAAAAATTTGAATCCCACCACTGGTGCAGACATCACCCTGGCATGAGACGGTCATCTGGGACAATTCTAGTTAGTTAGAAGCTACTTTTTCCTTTTGTATCTCCCTGGTTTTCCCCTGGTCTTTCCAACCACATCATTAGAACATTAAAAGGATTATATAGTTTTCTTTTCTTTCTTTTTTTTAAGAATTTTTTTTCCCGGTTAAACAGACAAACACAACACAAATAAAATAAAATAAAATCATCTTTCGTTACATATTGTAGAAGTGTGTCGATTGGTTACAAATAACTTTCCTGCATCTGTCCCACAGTCATTACTTATAATTCATATCACATTATATATTTTAAATAAAAAACCTTTATATATCTTACTATCAACATCCCACAATTCTCATTTGACTATAATTGTTTTAACGTCCTTTTGCATAAAATAATTCAAAATTGAAAAACACAACCACATAATGACATTTCATTCATTATTTCTAATATCATCCAATAACATTACACCTTTATAACATGTTCTAAGTAAGAATTAATTATGATTGATAACAAAATTTCTAATCC
Source organism: Natrix helvetica (assembly GCF_964273705.1). Classification (NCBI taxonomy): domain Eukaryota; kingdom Metazoa; phylum Chordata; class Lepidosauria; order Squamata; family Natricidae; genus Natrix; species Natrix helvetica. The sequence continues at coordinate 20,313,250 of NC_138552.1, read as the reverse complement.
TCTTTTCCAAGTCGCTGTTTGTTATTAACAGTTAACCCAATACCTTTTATTGAGCCAGTACATATATACATATATTAAGTATATCCCTTGTCATTTCATCGTTATTATTATCATTGTTATTTATTAATAGAAATTCATTCGCTAATTATATCAAGTTTCCTCTCTTCAAACCAACACGTGTGTACCTTGTTATCATTATTGATTATTTATTTAACATATCACTCTAAAGATTACTAAATCACTAATCACTAATCATATTGTAGAAGTGTGTCAATTGGTTACTAATAACTTTCATGCATCTTTTCTACAGTCATTGCTTATAATTCAAATCACATTGTGTATTTTAAACCAAAAATCTTTATATATCTTATTATCAACATACCATGCTTCTCATTTGACTGTGGTTGTTTTAACATCCTTTTACATGAAATAGTCCAAAATTTTTAAAAAAACACAAGCACATAGTAGCATTTCATTAATTATTTCTAATATCATCTAATAACATTACTCCTTTATAGCATGTTCTAAGTAAAAATTAGTTATGTTTGATAACAAGGTTTCTGACCCTCCTTTCCAGGATTATATAGCTTTCTATGGCTTGTCTTCAAGTGTTCCATCCTTCCATAGGTTTCCTTTACTTTGTTTTCTCAAGTTCTCTGAGCAAAGCCATCCTCAGATACCTTTGCTCAGATAGCTCACTTTGGGATACCAATTCAGATGCCTAGCAGTCTAATTAATTGTCATCTAAGGACATTTCCATGCTGAAGCAAGAATTCCTGTATGTACAGTATTCCCAGTTGAATTTGGATTCCCCAAATAATGTATTACATTTATTTTACATATGGATTATCTCTTGGACAATCACAATACTTCCTTATTTCTTATTTGTAGGCTATAGATATACAAAGTCTACAAACGCCGCCAAAGTTCAGTATCAACAAGAACAGTGGAATGAGATATGGAGATATTTATTGTAGCAAAATCTATTAGATTGCCATCCCATGCCAATTTAATTGGGAAAAATAATAAAATTCAATTCCATTATTTCTGCAATATTTGCACAGAAAGGCTTCTTATAAATTGTACCTTTCTACTACCTGGGATTCTTTGTGGGAACTCACATTCTTTGGGACCCCAATCATTCATTCATTTATTCATTCATTCATTCATTCATTCATTCATTCATTCATTCATTCATTCATTTTTGACATCACAAATCCACTAATTGAAGCAACCACCTTATATGGTGAGATATAAACATATGAGACTAAAACACATGAAGAACGATTGCAGGAACTGGGTATGTTTAGTTTAAGAGAAAGAAGGACTAGGGGAGACATGATAGCAGTGTTCCAATATCTCAGGGGTTGCCACAAAGAAGAGGGAGTCAAACTATTCTCCAAGGCACCTGAGGGTAGAACAAGAAGCAATGGGTGGAAACTAATCAAGGAGAGAAGCAACTTAGAACTGAGGAGAAACTTCCTGACAGTTAGAACAATTAATCAGTGGAACAGCTTGCCTCCAGAAGTTGTGAATGCCCCAACACTGGAAGTCTTTAAGAAGATGTTGGATAGCCATCTGTCTGAAACGGTATAGGGTTTCCTGCCTAGGCAGGGGGTTGGACTAGAAGACCTCCAAGGTCCCTTCCAACTCTGCTATTGTATTGTGTTGTGTTGTGTTGTGTTGTGTTGTATTGTATATTGCCTTTAGGAAAAGGGGAGCTTTGTTTCTTGTGGAAATAGCTAATGCTGTCTACTTATGTCTGCTATAAACTTTATGCAGAACACCATATGGGTTTTTTTTATGCGTAGCTGTAGTAGGTTATTATTTAAATAAATATAGAAATAGTTTACAATATAGAATAACAGAATTGGAAAGGACCTTGGATGTCTTGAAAGAGTTCTTTGGAGGAAATGCAAATTGCACTGCAAAATTTTGAAAAGTGCAAGAGTTATTGATTATGTTATATCAAGTCTTGGCTCTCAGCAACCACATAAGTAGATTTTAATAGAATAACAGAGTTGGAGGGATAGGGGCTCTCTGCTCAAGCAGAAGACCCTATACCATTCCAGACAAATGACTGTCCAATCCCTTCTTAAAAACTCTCAGTGATGGAACACTCACAACCTCGGGAGATAATCCATTCCACTAATTCATTATCCTAAGGTGACCAACCGTCCTCCTTTAGGGAGGACAGTCCTTCTTTTGTAAGTTCTGTCCTCCCTTGAAAAGTGTCCTCCTATATGTCCTCCTTTTCGATATTTGAAGGCTAATCTGTTGCACGTTATGTGACATATTTTATTAAACAGTTTTTAATAGTGTTTTTTTTACTTCATCGCAAGTATATTGAACAGATATTGAATCTTGTGTTGAATTTTTATCTAAAGAAATGCTAGACTTTAAAATAGACGACAATTGTCTCTTTGAAGAAATTAGAAGACTGAATGTATATTTAAATTCTGAAAAATTAATACAATGGGAAAATCAACATGTTGAAATTGATAAAAGATGGGTGGATATTTTCAGCCATTTCAAAAATGAACATATTCCATGTGAACATTTATTTATACTTGTTCAATTTACGTTGTGCTGCCCTAGAACTAATGCAGCCGTTGAAAGAGTTTTTTTCAATTGCCAATGATTTTTCGACAAGTGAGAAATCGAGATTGAATGTTGATACTCTAGCTGCAGCACTTGCCGTAAAATGCAATATGAAGGATATTTCTTGTTCAGATATTTCCAATATATTGTTAGAAGATGATACATTGACAAAAAATATTAATTCAATGGAAAAGTACTCATTTAAATAATAATTAACAGGCATGTAAGCATAATTACAATATAAAACGTTGCAAATGTTTTCATTATGCATATATCATATTTTAGTGTATTATTGTTGCAATGAATAAAATATTTCTTTTATTTACGATATATTTTTTCCAATTTATTTGTCCTCCTTTTCACCTTAATTATCCTCACTGATAGGGTATTTCTTCTCTAGGTTCAATCTCTCTATGATAAGCTTCCATCCAATACTTCTTGTCCTACTCTCATTGGAAAATAGGTCAATCACCTCTTCTCTGTGACAACCCCTCAAGTACCGGAAGACTGCTATCATGTCACCCCCAGTCAGGGGTGGGCTTCAAAAATTTTAGCAAGGGGTTTTCTTCCCAGTTGCTGGGTGGGTGTGGCCATGGTGGGCATGGCCTAGTTGGCCTCTTGCACCATGGTGGGGGGAGTTTTTCCCTCCCTGGGCTCCGGAGGTTTTTTTCGAGCCTCCGGGAGGGCAAAAACAGCCTCCCCAGGCTCTGGAGGCCCTCTGGAGGCTGGAAACGAGCCCAATTCTGGCTTTCCCAAACTTCCAGTAGGCCCGTTTTTCACCCTCCCCAAGCCTCCACGCACACCCTGCACCAGTGACGTGCGGTGAGGTTTATGGCTGGTGAGGCTGGTGACGTCATTAGGAAGGCAGGAAATGGGACCACGTGTGCAGGAGGCTGAGGCAGCCGCAGCCTCCTCCACAGGTGGTCCCATTCCCCGCCTTCCTGAGTCAACATGAAGGGGACCGCGGAGCGCTTGCGCTCCGAGGTCCCCTTCATATTGACTCAGGAAGGCGGGGAATGGGACCACGTGTGCCTTTTCCCTTTTCTCTTTTCTTTTCTTTTCTTTTCATGATGAGAGCGGTGAGGCTCTGCCTCCCCTGCCTCCCCTGACCGCACGTCCCTGCCCTGCACTTACCTGCATCCAAAATGGGCTGCATGGGGACTCCTGGGAGGGGAGAGGTGGGAGTGGCAGGGCCAGCAAGGAGTGGGATTTGGGGGTTCTCCGAACTTCACAGAATCTTAGCTAGAGGTTCTCCTGCACCCCTGTGAACCGCCAGCAGCCCATCCCTGCTCCTAGTCCTTCTCCATGTTGTTGATAATTCTTTCTGACAGAACTTTGATCGCTCTTTAGCAACCATTTTTTACAGATAAAGCTAAATCACTCCGTTTTCTAAGTCATGTCAGAGCTTTTCTATGCCCTTTGGTTGTAAGGTTAAAGTTAAACATGCCAGGAAAGTGGGCATTCAATGCTCCCAATTGGATGTTGTTACACCTAATAGCTTTTTCAAGATACTGCAGTTCTTAAAGCTGTTTGCTCATCCTGGCACATTTACCATGGGGCAATGAAATGGCTCCCCCCACCCCTTTGCAAATCTTCATGAATTCGTTCCCACTGAGATCCCTCTGGACAGGATGCACAATGGTGTTTAAAAACAGCATGAGAAATTCCACTATGATTTATCTTTTTAGTAAAATAACTCTATTCTCATTCAGCAGAAGGACAGCTGTGTAAATAGGTCATTGCTTATGGGCACTTCACATCATCTGTAGGCTTTTCTACTATGCATGCTGCATATATTCTGCATTAATCTACAGACAGGATGAATAATGAACATATCTGACATATTTGTATTTGCATGTGTATATGCCATATATAAGGGACGCGGCGGCTCAGTGGCTATTCTGCATTAATCTACAGACAGGATAAATAATGAACATATCTGACATATTTGTATTTGCATGTGTGTATGCCATATATAAGGGACGCGGCGGCTCAGTGGCTAAGATGCTGAGATTGTTGATCAGAAAGGTCGGCAGTTGATGATTCGAATTCCTAGCGCCATGTAATGGGGTGAGCTCCCATTACTTGTCCCAGCTTCTGCCAACCTAGCAGTTCAAAAGCATATACAAATGCAAGTAGAAAAATAGGTACCACCTTTAGTGGGAAGGTAACAGTGTTCCATGAGCCTTCGGCATTTAGTCTACTTTAGACTACGGAGATGTCTTTGGATACCTTTATTACTGTAAAGTATTTCCTGTAAATAAATCTCCTCTATGAAATAATTGTAAACCCTTCTCCGCTATGCATTGCTCAGGGTGCATTTCCATTCTTAGGAACATTTAGATATTCACCTATTCACCTTATCACATACCACACTGTTTTTCAACCTGGCAATAGACTTCTGGGAGTTGAAGTCCAAACATCTTCAAGTTGCTAAGTTTGCAAAACATTGACAAAGACAATGCTTTAAGGTCCAGTATAAATACCATCAGAGCAGGAACTTGAAATACACTTAACAGCCTTAATAGAAGGACACACTCACCCCTCTCCATTCCCACCCCTAGCTTACTTCATTTTGAAATAAACAAACCAAGCACACTATCATAAGTGAGGACCTATAAGAACGTTCAGTCCAGGCATCACATTTATTTGATTGTATTGAGTATGTGCATATATGGCATAAAGGTAAAAGTAAAGGTTCCCCTTGCACATATGTGCTAGTCGTTCCTGACTCTAGGAGGTGGTGCTCATCTTCGTTTCAAAGCCGAAGAACCAGCACTGTCTGAAGATATCTCCGTGGTCATGTGGCTGGCATGTCTAAATGTCAAAGGCACACAGAACGCTGTTACCTTCCCACCAAAGGTGATCCCTATTTTTCTCCTTGCATTTTTACATGTTTTTGAACTACTAGGTTGGCAGAAGCTGGGACAAATAACAGGAGCTCACTCCATTACGCGGCGCTAGGAATTTGAACTGCCGAACTGCCGACCTTTCTGATCAACAAGCTCAGCGTTCTACCCACTGAGCCACTGCGTCCCCTTCTTTGTTTGCCGAAAAGGTAGCATGTCAAGTATCTCTGAAATGAATGGGCTCTGACTATGGGTAGTCTCTGTTCTTTCCTTCTTGCTCTTTATTGTTTCCTAGCAAATCTGGTGTTTGATATGGAATGTCTCTTTCTGTTAGCAGCATTGTGTTGGTTTTGTTAAAAAATACAAAACCAAAAAATAAATGGAGGCAAATAAGACTTAAAGCCTATGGTTAACAAAACATCTCTATTGAATAACTCTGGATTTAAAGTATATCAGAAATTATGAAATATAATGTCCAGGATGTTGTACCTCCTCCTCCAATAATATCCATGATTAAATATCTGGATAGCCTTTGGAAGTCTTAGGCCAATCAGGGATGTCCTCAGGGCGTGTTCAAAAAAGGCAAGCAGGTTTGACAGGCCTGTCAGCAGCTCTGCTGGCTTGGTATTAATTTCAATAAATTAAGCAACAAATGGAGCTGTCTCTCTTATAACATGCCAACGTATCCCTCAAATTGCATTTTTCATAATTTGTTGCCTTTTGATGATGATGATGATGATCTCTTTTATTCGTTAAACATTAAATTCAGTCAACTGAACATTTAAAAATGTTCCCTGATGGTTGATACAGGTTGCTGCCAGCATCCTATTATAATATTATTATTCATTGCACAGTCAGCCAGATGTTCAGTCTGGGTTTGGCATTTTTGTCTAACTATCGAGTCCTTACCAAGAACCTGGGCTAGGCAAATCTGGATGTTTGATGGTGTTACAGATAACGTCGCAGGATGGAAGCAGTTCCAAATAAAGCCGACTTCTGCAATTGACAAATTTGTCAATGCCAATGGTGTTCAAGTGGCACTCCAGTTTTTTAGGACTGCACCCAAGGGGCCTATTATTATTGGTACTACCCTTGCTTGCTTTTGCCATAGTCATTCTATTTCAATTTGTAGGTCTTTGTATTTTGTTATGTTCTCCAGTTCTTTCTCTTCTATTCTGCTGTCTTCAGGCACTGCAAGATCCACTATCCAGACTTTTTTTGGTCTTTCTTATCTATTATTATTATTATATACTTTATTCATTAAGCATGAAATTCAGCCAACTGAACATTCAAAACTGCATTACAAATACCAGTGACTGGTGCTAATGGTTGATAGGGTTTGCTGCCAGCGTCCTAGGTATCAACCAAGTACCTTCTTCAAATATAAGATGTTCTGAGTAGCGCAGTTTTTTGCAGTTCTGCTGGTGTTATTGCAGGAAGCTGCAATTCGTTGATGTATCTTGTAAAATTCTTGGACATGGTGCCAAGTGTCCCGATGACAATGGGTATCACTGTTACATGCTTCATCCATAGCCGTGTAGTTTCGATGGCCAGGTCGCGATATTTCATTATTTTTTCTAGTTCTTTTTCTTCGACTCTGGCATCTCCAGGAACAGCGATATCAATAAACTGTACACTTTGGCCCTCTAGGACCGTAATATCTGGGGTGTTGTGCTCCAAATGACGATCCGTTTGTATTCGAAAGTCCCACAAGATTTTCATCTTCTCATTTTCGATAATTTTTTCCACTTTATGTTCCCATGACTTTCTAGATACAGGTAAATCATATTTTTTACATAACGATCAGTGGATTAATTTAGCAACTCGGTCATGTCTAGCTTTGTAATCAGTTTGTGCAATTTTGCTGCATTCACATATTAAATGTGAAACAGTTTCAACTTTGTTATTGCAAAGTCGGCAGTTTGGGTTGTCAGTGGATTTTTGTATCTTCGCTTTCATGGCATTAGTTTGTAGTGCTTGTTCTTGAGCAGCCAGTATTAAACCTTCAATTTCTTTCTTGATGGTTTCCATCTTAAGCCACGTCCACATCAAGTTGCCATCACATTTTCCTTCAATGTTTTTCAAATTCTGTCCATGCAAAGCTTTGGTTTTCCATCTATTTAATCTGTCATCCACCTGTTTTTCTGTTTTTATTCTGTTCTCCGTTTTCACAGCCTGCAGCAATTTTTCTGTACTTTGGTTCACATAATCATTCAAACTTCGTTTTTCTTCTTCTACAGTTTGATGGATTTGCAATAGCCCCCTAACCCCTATTTTTCTTGGCAGTTACAACCTGTGGATGTCACTTTGTGGATGTAAAGCGTGGTACATATTCAAAAGTTTGCGTGTTTTCTGATCCAAGTTTTCCAGTTCAGCCAGAGTCCAGTTGATGATTCCAGCCGAGTAGCGTATCACTGGAACTGCCCATGTATTAATGGCTTTAATTATGTTTCCAGCATTCAGCTTTGATTTTAATATTTTGCGGACCCTCCTGATGTATTCCTTTTACGTTGACTCTTTGACTTTTCCATTCAAGATGTTATCTGCTTCCAATATGCCTAGGTACTTGTAACCAGCATCCTTTGCTAATGCTTTCACTATATTTCCATTTCTCAGTTCTATTCCTTGTGGGGTTTTTTTCCATTTTTCCTCGCTGCATGGATAGTATAGCACATTTTTCAAGTCCAAAGTTCATTTTGATGTCACTGCTGAACAGTTGAACTGTGTTGAGTATTGATTTAAGTTCAGTGGGGCTTTTTTGCATACATTTTAAGTCATCCATGTATAGTAGCGATATCAATAAACTGTACACTTCGGCCCTCTACAACCATGATATCTGGCGTGTTGTGCTCCAAATGTTGTTGTTGTTGTTGTTGTTGTTGTTGTTGTTATTCTCAAAAACATATTCACAATATGTCACAATCTGCTAACCCCCAAAGAAAAATATCCTCACATTTTACATTACAGTATATCACTTTATAGTGTAATACTATCAGGTGGACCTGTGGCTGACATAATTTACAGTTGGCTTAGAAAACCATACATGTGATAGAAATCTAGGAATCCTGAATTTAGGAATTTGGAAATAGAGCCACTAAGTCTAGACGTGTTGTTGCAAAGATGCCCGACATAAGTGTTGTCATTATGTCCTGGGTCCTATGTCAGCCATTATACACTTTATGACTCATAAAAAGAACCTCTGTAAAACCTGAAGAACTGGCTCTTGATATTGTGTGAATATGTGCATCACATTAGATGCGCCTTCTCTGGAAATACTCTCATTGTCATTTCTGTATGATCGTCCTTCTCTACATGAGGTTGGGTCCATCCTGTCTTTTCAGAAGCCAGTGAATCAACCTTGTGAAGAGTATAAACAGAAGATGTAAATGCAAAGGGATGTTCCCATCACCTTTACAGAATAACAGAGTTATGAAAGGGATCATGGAGGTCTTCTAGTCCAACCCCCGGCTCAGGCAGAAAAACCTATACTATTTCAGACAAATGGTTGTCCAATTTCTCCTTTAAAAGGTCCAGCTTTGGAGCATCTGCAACTTCTGGAGGCAAGTTGTTCCACTGATTAATTGTTCTAACTGTCAAGGAAATTTCTCCTTAGTTTTAGGTTGTGTCTCTCCTTGATTAGTTTCCATCCATTGCTTCTTGACCTGCCTTCAGGTGCATTGGAGAATAAGTTGACCCCCTCTTCTTTGTGGCAACTCCTGAGATATTGGAACACTGCTGCTATCATGTCACTCGTAGACCTTCTTTTCATTAAACTAGCCATACCAAATCCAGCAATTGTTCTTTATATGTTTTAGCCTCCAGTCCCCTAATCATCTTTGTTGCTCTTCTCTGCACTCTTTCTAGAGTCTCAACATCTTTTTTACATCATGGCGACCAAAACTGGGTGCAGTATTCCAAGTGTGGCCTTACCAAGGGTCTATAATGCCTTATAGAGCGGTATTAACACTTCGCATCATCTTGATTCTGTCTCTCTGTTAATGCAGCCTAGGACAGGTTTTTGTGGCAACTGCAGCAGACTGCTGGCTCATATTTAAGTGATTGTCCTCTAGGACTCTAAGATCTATCTCAGAATTACTACTATTAAGCCAGGTACCACCTATACCTGTGATGACCAACCTATGGCACGTAGAGCCATCTCTCTGGGCATCCAAGCTGTTGCCCGTTGCTCCTCCAGGTCCTGGCGCACTGGCCAGCTGTGGGAGCACCAGAAACTGGAAGTGCAGTCACCCAGTGTGCATGTGCCCGCCAGGAAGATGATCTTCCAGTTTCCAGTGTGTGCATGTGCATGGACTGGTTGCTCTTTGTACATGCATGCACACCAGAAACTGGAAGCCAGGTGGCCAGTGTGCATGTGCATGCTGGAAACTGGAAGAGCAGCCAGCACGCACATGCACCCAGGGCTGCCGCTTTTCCGGTTTCCGGCGCACACTCGGTGCCAAAAAGTTTCGCCAACACTGACCTGTACTATAACTATTCATTTGGTTTTTCTTGCCTAACTGTACAACCTTGCTTTTCCCCCCCATTGAATTTCATTTTGTTAGATGGGGCCCAATGCTCCAGTATGTCAAGATCCTTCTGTATTTTAAGCCTTTCTTCTGGAGTGTTGGCTGTTCCTGCCAGCTTGGTCTTTTACAGTACAATGCAATTCTATGCACGATTCCTCTGAGTTCAGTGCAATTTACTTCCAGTCATATTTGGGCTTTGCAGCACTCCCTCCCCATTTCCAGCTTCTGGACTATCAGAAACACCTTTTTCACACTGCCTGCAGATGTCCTCACCGTTGCTGTCTCACAGAAAGTGTAAAATTCAGCTTGCAACCCCTCAACCTCATTATGGCTTTGCTGTGTTTACTTTTAAAATAAGAAAAACAACGACTCGTTCGTTTTTTTAAAAAATGCAATGAAATGTTGGCAAGGCATCACCGACCTTGGGGTGTGAGAGAAGCTAAAGAAGATGGATGTGAGAGAGTGAAGGAATTGGAGGATGGCTGAGAAGAGAATTCCCACTAATGGGAAATAACCTACTTTTGCGGTTTCATTGTTAAGTACTAAAGGGCTGTTCTCACATCCCCTCCTGAGCCACAGCTGAGCTGGAAATTAGTCAGTTCATTTACTGGAAAGCTGCAGAATCTCGGTGGCGTCCTTGAAGGAGGGCCCTGCATATTTTTAGTTGCCATTGTGTTTATTAAACCTGTGAAAGCTATTATAGTAGTCAACAGTAGAGTGAAAATACTTTAATTAGAAATGAATATTCGGGAATAACTGGTTTTGATTTAATTTATCTTTAGTCTTGTGTTAGATTAAAAAAATATGTACTTCCGTATAAACTTCTACAAACTCTGACATCGTCTTTGGAAACACTTATTCTGCTTTAAATGGGTTAAGATGTTCCCACTTAGGTCGATGGTTAAGGAATCACCACTGTATGCACTCTATCAAAAGGCTGCCCCTGTGCTAATAATATGCTTACGATGGTTAACTGACCCATAAGGAATTTAATCAATTTTATGCAATCACAGATCTTCTTTTTAAAAAAATATGTAATTTTTATTAAGCTTTTTACAAAACAAAACATAAAAATCAAATTCAACATCCATTCTTCCCATTCCTAAGACATCTTTTGTTTAGCATCTTACATACTTTCCATTTGTTTTTCATTTGCAATTTCTTCTTTACATTTATAATTCCTATAGCCTAATATTTACATATATCAATATTCTACTTTCATTCGTTATTCCTATTATCTAACCACTGATATAACCACTGATACAATTTGTCCCATACTGTGTATAGTATTCTTTTTCTTCTTTATCTTGCAGTTTGAGAGTAAATTTAACCATTTCCGCGCAGTCCATTATTTATTACCAACTCCTACTGAAGATGGCAAAGAACTTTTGGTGTTACTGTATAAAACAATAATACCAAATCATATACACATTTTTTAAAAATCCACAATATGGATGCATTGAACCGGAAAGTAACAGGAAGGACTGCTACTTTTTGAAAGCAGCTGTCCCCAAAGCTGCAGGAATGTGTAACTGCCTCATGGCCATGGGATCTTTAACTGAAATCTTTGCTTGAAAATACATTCAGATTAATCAATCCCTTCAAGGTAAACACGCTGAGATGGAGGAATCAGATTCGCCAGGTAACCTTTTTATTAAGTAAACAAATACGATTTAAATCTGGATCTGGGAAAAGCAAACTTAAAAGCCAACTTTTAAGAAGGTTGTGGAATTTAGGTTCATCCTTTCACAACTATTTATTTTTAAAACAGGTCTTCCTGTTTGTCATGTTTTACAGGTAATACCTGTTTTCTTATATTCTTTTGGCTGATTTTTTTCCAGAATTTTTAAAAATGGTTTTGTTCCAATTGTAAGTCTGAAAATAGATTGTGCTGCTTTTATATTGTTGAATGGTTCCTAATATTAGAGAGTTTAAGGCATCTTTGCATGCAGATTCATAAAATCTTCCTACCTTAGTGTGCACACCTATCTTATGGACTTATTAGACAATATTTTGTCGTAAAGTTTCCCATCAACAGTACACAAAAATATCAGGTGCAATTGCCTTCCTGATTAATTTCCAATTTGACTGATCAATGTAGATGAATATAGATAGAGCACACAAGACATACAGACATTTCCAGGAACAGAAGTGGGGAGGAACCCACAATTGTTAACCTCACAACACAAATACCACACATGTGTCAAACATCAGGGCTCAAAGATATAACATCAACATTTGTGGGATAATTATATACTCACTGTCATTTTGGCATCGTGCAGTTTGCTTCATATGCCACTGACAGTGCAGGATAAAATTAATTGACCTATGGCAATTGAAACAATCTACTTCCTAGAGAAAAACAAGGCAGGGAGTGGGAAAATATAGAAAATATGGCTCATAGAATGTTTTCTCTTTACTTGCAGTGGCATTTTTTCCCTATGTAACCAAATAGCATTCTATGTTTGAGTAAGCATACATTTTTGTCAGGTTGAATCAAAACCTGTTGTGGAATGGCATTTTCATCTGAATGTTCTCTATAGCATCCTGAAATAGATGCTGAGAATGCTGAGGATCGAATTCTTGAGATCTTGTGTCTCTCCTTTTACATATTTTTCCTCTGAAGGTCAATTAAACTTACTGTTAGCTTTCAAAATGACTCATCTCCCAATGCTGGCCCATTTCTAGCCTCACTGGCTTGATCAGGTGGGTAACAGGAGTCCCCGCTATTAGCGACCCAATGGAGTGGGAGCCCATCTGCCCCTTCGCTATTCCCGTGAGGATTGTGGTCTCCAAGTTGGGAGTTCAGGGGAGATTCAATGTCCTAATAGACTCAGGGTGCACTCGATGTTTAATGAGCCTGCCGACTGTGTTGAAACTAGGAATCTGAGTGAAGCAGCTGTCCAGGGCCATGAGATCCAAGCAGGTTGATGGCTTGCTAACATAAAGATGTACAGACTGCCTCCTCAATTAATCTTCTGATTAGAATAAATTCAGACTTGGTCAGAATCGACCTTACCAAACACTGACTGGGGATGATGGGTGATATGGCCTTACAACCACGAGACCAGCAGATCGAGAATGGCTACCAAATCTGCATCTATGCAAATTCGCTGTTCACAGCAATATGGGAAGATACCATTTCCTCGTGCATGAGATACACCAGTCTTCAGACCAAGATGGCCCATGAACAAAAGCCAGTCTTCAAGATGAAGAAGCTGTCAAGCGCCGGGGAAAATCAGGCAGTTCAAATGAGTATAAAGATTTATTGCAAGTTTAGCTCTCCACAAGAATCTGGCCAAGAGACTGTTAAGGGAAATGCATGGGAGTTAAGAAAAGAATTCAAGGTGGCTGGACTTAGAACTCTTGCGGGCGTCTCAGGGACTCATTATTTATGACACATTTTACTCCTCCCTTGGGCTCAGCCTGGTCATCTCCTACAGTTACTCAGTCTCTGGTTTCATCTTCCTTCTTCTCCAAGGACAGCTTTACCTTGGCTTCTTTGGGGGGACAGAGTATTTGTCTTAGCAGCTGGACCCTGTGCTTAAGCCTGTCTCCCTTTCCGGGCAGCCCAAAGTCTCTTCTACTTTTGGCAGCAGAATTATGCCTCTCAACAGGAAGCCAGAACAACTAGGCTACTTGGAGTTGGTGCACGCAAGTGCCGAAGCCAGCATTATGAAATTTCAGAAGAGAAGCAAACTCGTTTGTTTGTCACATAACGTATATACTTAGACACAGTTCAAATATTTGAAAGGTTATACAAATAGATTTATAAAATGAAAGCTGTACTCTGAGCAAAAAAATAAAAAATAAGGAAACACAACTCCACATTTCTGGAAGTGGAAATCTGAATATTTAATTTTCCTCTGAACAAGCTGTAAGAAAAGGCACAGAGAGGATTGCCTGCGGGGCGGGGCAGGGGGTTCTCTGTGTAAAAGTGAGAGAATATTAATAGTTACCATGGTCCCATTGTTGCCATAGCAATTGTAAACAAATTACTTTTGTGATTGAAGCCTCCTGTTTCCTGAAAGAATTGCCCTATGGGCAATTCCTGTCATTAGTGAAGAGCAAAAGATTTTTTTTAAAAAAGAATCATGCCACTCTATCCAAAAAAGACAGATAAAAGAATACTTCTGAGAAGCCTTTTCAGGCTGTGAGAGTGTTGGATGTCAACCAAATACAATGGAAGAGTCTACTTCTCATTAAAATGTTTAAGAATTCTAACATGTTTAAATCCAAAATCGTGACTCTGCATTTTATTAGGATTATTTTCTCAATGAATAATGGTTTACACCTAGCTTTTAAAAAATCTATTATGTACATGTGATTCAGCATTACTGCCATCAATCAAGCATAGCTAGCTTCTTAGTTTATACAGCCACATGTGAGAAGATCCTATGACAAGATGCACTATTTATCTGTGTAGTTTTAATACAAACGCCAGCGAATTGGGAAAGGAGAGACCCAAATCCAGAGGGGTTATCAGAAATGGAAGCAATTCAAAAGTTCAGTCAAACAAAAATCACTTCTTGATGAGTTCAAATTATTGTGACTCATTCCAGGTATTTTCTCTTCTGGAATAACCTTAGACATAATTTTTTTCCTAACTTGTACCTGGGTTAACAAGATGTTAACTGTCAATAATAATAAATAGTTATATTTTGAATTATTTTAGGATTGTTGGAATTCTTTTAGACTCTGAAAAACAGAGACATTTATTTATTTACTTGTTTGTTTGTTTGTCAAACATGTACAATATAACAAGTATAGGTATGAGCATGAATGAAGGAAGTAAATACAGATAAGTGGGGACAGTAAGACAGGGACGGTAGGCACACTGGTGCGCTTATGCACGCCCCCTTTACGGACCTCTTAGGAATGGGGTGAGGTCCACGGTAGACAGTTTAAGGTTGAAGCTGTGAGGGTTCGAGGATGTAACAATGGAGTCAGATAAAGCATTCCAGGCATTGACGACTCTGTTGCTGAAGTCGTATTTTCTGCAATCAAGTTTGGAGCGGTTTATCTTAGGTTTGTATCTATTGTGTGCTCGTGTATTGTTGTGGTTGAAGCTGAAGAAGTCATTAAAAGGCATTGCCATCACCCCAGTCTGATCTCTTGTTCCACTTGTTGTTGACGTGACTTTGTATTACTTGGCTGTTCAAACACATTTTCAATGAAAGTAAAGCATGGTTCCCTTAACTAGCAAAGAAAGTTGAATGTCAAGTTGGTTTAATCTCTTGAGGGGGATGTCAGATGAACGAGATTTCTTTTGTAGGCGTTCTACATCATCATGTATCCATATCACTGTACCTGAAGGCATAAATTCTAATCATATGTCATTTATTATAAATCAGTGTTTTTGTTAATGGAGCAATTCTTATATTCAAAATTAGTAGTAAACAATGATTCCATTTGCTAAAATTCTGAGGTTAAATCTAACCTTTCCCTTATCTCCCTTTATTCAATAAACAGACAGTGAAATGTGCTGCTTCCTTTATAGACCAGAACAGACACTACTTTACAATATATATATATTTTTGCAAATTGTCCCACCCATTTGCCTTTGCGTGTCATAACAGACATCTTGTAGCACAACTATGTTATTCATCATGACAGGTTTCCTTTTGTCTTCATTTCTTGATGCTTTTTCATTCATTTCCTCAGGCTGTTGGCTGTATTAGCTGAATGCCTATCTTTGCTTCATAATGTAGCCTGATTTGACTCAAGGTTGATCCGGAGTAAGTTTGCTATCCCATCTGGCATCTGTTTATTCTAGAAGGTAATGGATGATGGCCAAGAAGATCTCTAATTCCTAGAAGTTCTGGAACTTCAGCAGATACTACAAAATGCAAGTAAACTATCCATAGAAGACAAAAAGAACCTCAGTTATACCATGCCCTTTTATTTATTTACTTATTAGATATGTACACCACCAATGTCACCTAAAGACAACTTTTTAGGTGATAAGGCTATATTATACTTTGCTTGGCACATGATAACAGAATAGAATAACAGAATAACAGAGTTTGAAGGGACCTTGGAGGTCTTCTAGTCCAACCCCCTGTGAAGGCAGGAAATCCTATACCATTTCAGACAAATAGTCATCCTACATCTTCTTAAAAACTTCCAGTGTTGGGGCATTCACAACTTCTGGAGGCAAGTTGTCCCACTGATTAATTGTTCTAACTGTAAGGAAATTTCTCCTCAGTTCTAAGTTGCTTCTCTCCTTGATTAGTTTCTACCCATTGCTTCTTGTCCTACCCTCAGGTGCTTTAGAGAATAGCTTCCATCCCTGTTCTTTGTGGCAACCCCTGAGATATTGGAACACTGCTGTCATGTCTCCCCTAGTCCTTCTTTTCATTAAACTAGATGTACCCAGTTCCTGTGACCCTTATTCATATGTTTTAGCCTCCAGATGTTCTAGAACAAGAACTTATTTTTTTTCTTTCCAAGAACAGATGACTATCAATAGAGAACCCATTCCATCCTTATCATTGCTGGTTCCTTCTGGCATCTTCTAGGTAGGATGACCTTTCTGATATAGTGGGTGGGTTTAATAACCCCAGGGGCTTGGAGAGTGATCCTGGTGGGAACAAGGATTCATGAGTAATAGGATCTCCTTTGCTGGATGTGAAAGGCATAAGCTCTGAAGATAAGATCAGCAAGTAAGGAACAAATTCCACATGTATACATTATGCAAAACAGAACCCAGGAAACTATGGGAAAGAGACAATGTGAAAATCAAAGCAGGAAAAAAGAAAAACTCCAAGTGATTTTCAGAAGTGGATATCATGGTAGCCCAAGAAAGACATGGTATGAATGAATGAGGATTTTACTAAATGAATGAACATTTTCAATATCAAATAAAGAATTAAAAAGATACAGGAAGGAAGTAAACATATAAAAGAATTAAACAAAAAGATGACAAGTTTTGGAAAACCCCGTTTACTGCTACTGTAGTAATAACAGTAATTGCATAAGAGATTGAAGGCAAATGAAGTGACTGAAAGTTTGGTCAAGTAGAGATATAAAGCGACAGAATGAAAATTGTATCTTTTAGAATTGATCAGTGGTGGAATTCAAACAATTTAACATCTATTTCTCTGCCCTAATGACTAGCTAGGTAGGCATGGCTGGGGGGGCATGTGACTGGGTAGGCATGGTCAATTCGACATCACTCATTACACCCACCCCGGCCTCCCAGCCACTCTCCCTTTCCCTAGGCCTTGGGCAACACCTCCAGAAATACGGGGTTAACCAACCCTCAGTTTCCTAGTGCAAATTCCCCTTCCACGTGAAAGGATGGAGAGCATTCTGCTCCCATCACCAAAGAAAGTAAGACATTGGAGGCTGAGCTTATTAAAAAATAATATGTTGTGTCATAACAGTCAACATTTCACACCTGAGATGGCAGATGCAATAAATCCCATTGACTCCTCAGAAGCAATTTACAATTAAAACCCATTTGCACCCCAAAAATAATAAATAGCAGAAGGAGAAGGATTGACAATATTTCTGGGGAGGCAATTTTGAAAGAGACTAAGCTAAAGCTGGATTAAACCCTTCCTTCCTCCCTTCTTTCTTTCTTTCCCTCCTTCCTTCTCCTTATTCCCATCTCCTTCCTTCCTTCTTTCCTTCCTTCCTTCATTTTTCAGCCTGTTTTTTAGCCGTTTTCAGATTTTCTGGGCCATTTCTGGGATGTTTTGGGGCTATTTTTGGCTATTTTTCAAGCCATTTTCTAGGCTGTTTCTCACCTCAAAAACAGCTGAAAATGGCCCCAAAAATGGCCCAAAAATGGGAATGGCACCACCGATCTGGGCAGAATTTTAACAACCAGTTCACCCAAACTGGTCTGAACCAGCTGAATCCCACCTCTGGAACCGATTCTACTAAATGTATTAAGGAAAATTGAACATATGACCAAGAAAGCACCTGATCCAATGAAATGTACACTGAACTGTTTAAAGCAACAATTTACAGCAAGAGCCAACTAACGTCATAACAGCCCTGTGTCAACAAATGTTAAATAAAACTGTAGACTAAGAATAGGAAAACTGCTATCTACTTAAGCAAGGAGATATGATGGAATGAGCAAATTACAGAACCACTGCAAATTCTTCATGGGAGCCAAAATTTGCTGAAGAATGGAGTTGTGTATGGAGAAACAAATGGCAAATGAACAGAAGGGGAATAAGATATATACAGGTAGTCCTTATTGAACCCAAAATTTCTGTTGTTAAGTGAGACATTTGTTAAATGAGTTTTGCCCCATTTTACCACTTTTCTTGCCACAGTGCTTAAGTGAATCCCTACAGTTGTTAAGTTAGCACCTAGGTTGTTAAGTGGATCTGACTTCTCCATTGACTTTGCTTTCCCAGAAGATTACAAAAGGTGATCAAATGATCCCAGGATCCCAGGTGACCATCATAAATATGAGTCAGTTGCCAAGCATCTGAATTTTGATCCCGTAGGGATGCTGCAACGGTTGTAAGTGTGAAAAACAGTCATGTCACTTTTTTCAATGTTGTTGTAACTTTGAACGGTCACTATATGAACTGTTGTAAGTCGAGGACTACCTGTATTATCATACTAACTCACATGACAAATATATTAAAACTGGTTTATAAGAGTTAATAGCTGGAACCAAATTTGTAAGTTGAAACAATCACAATGTGAGATACACAAATGCAGCTTTTGATAGCTAACAGTAACTAAGGTTTAGAAAAGTTCATTATGAAAATGAAAAATAGAAAACGAAACATCCATTATCTTAAATTTTGATAATGTCAGCCTGCATATTTACAGAATAGATAGCTAATCTTCAAGGAATAAAGTCACTACGTAGTTTTGTTTTCTGGATCTCCAGAATAAATAATGGGATGCAGAAGTAAATAAGAGATTTATCCTAGGAAGAAACACAATGGCAAAGATTTAGACAATGTCATGAAGGAGAAAAACATCTGGATGAAAATAAACAGCAGTACTTTTAAAACAATGGCCTTTCCAATGGTAATATATGATTGAGAAACTGGACAGAGAAAAAGCAATGGAAAGAAGGTGTGCATATTTGAATTATAATCTAGAGATGGTTACAAGGAGTAGCATGAGCTTCAAGAAAACCAATTAATCCCTTCTGGACCAAGTAAAAGATTCCTGCTAACAAATTGGGCATGTGATGTGAGTGGCTGATAAATTGGAGTAAAGGATTATATATGGCAAGCCTGGGAGAAATAGAAGAAACTTTTGTGAGGGCATACCATATGTCTCTTTGGAGCTTTAATCAATTCAGTATTTACCTGAAAATCATTTTCTTAGGCAACAAGTTTTTTTCTTGCTTTACTGCATAACAATTTTATTACAGGTACAATTGTGAAAAAATGATTTCAGAGCCGGGTTGCCATGGAACAACGTTGACATTATCAAAGAAGTACCATCTTTCTACATCATGGCTTGTAAAATAAATTTCTTACCAAGTCTATCTGGACCATCTCCAAATCAGCAATGGGATTCAAAAATTTTTACTACCGGTTCTGTGGGCGTGGCTTGGTGGGCGTGTCAGGGGAAGGATACTGTAAAATCTCCATTCCCACCCTACTCCAGGGGAAGGTTATTGAAAAATCCCCATTCCCTCCCGATCAGCTGGGACTTGGGAGGCAGAGAATAGATGGGAGCGGGCCCAGTCAGAGATGGTATTTACCGGTTCTCCGAACTACTGAAAATTTCCACTACCAGTTCTCCAGAACTGGTCAGAACCTGCTGAATACCACCTCTGCTCTAAATACAGGTAGTCCTCCATAATTAAGCCCAAAATTTCTGTTGTTAAGTGAGACTTTTGTTAAGTGAGTTTTCCCCTATTTTACAACCTTTCTTGCCACAGTTGTTAAGTGAATCACTGCAGTTGATAACTTAGTAACCCAGTTGTTCCACCATGATTTAAAGCCGTAATTATGGGTTCAATGACAATCGTACTTTGAGGAATACCTTTGAATGAAAGTTGCATTCATTTTGTCTATGAACAATGAGAACAGTCCAGGTGCTTTACACTCTGCTGCATAAATGGTTCATATTCCTGAAGGTGATCTGGCAAATCTCTGAATCAAAATGGACCAAAGCTATCCACATCTATTTTATTTTATTTTATTTTATTTTATTTTATTTTATTTTATTTTATTTTATTTTATTTTATTTTATTATTTTATTTTATTTTATTTTATTTTATTTTATTTTATTTTATTATTATTTTATTATTATTTTATTTTATTTTATTTTATTTTATTTTATTTTATTTTATTTTATTTTTTATTTTATTTATTTTATTTTATTTTATTTTATTTTATTTTATTTTATTTTATTATTTTATTTTATTTTATTTTATTATTTTATTTTATTATTTTATTTTATTTTATTATTTTATTATTATTTTTTTATTATTTTATTATTTTATTATTTTATTATTTTATTATTTTATTATTTTATTATTTTATTATTTTATTATTTTATTATTTTATTATTTTATTATTTTATTATTTTATTATTTTATTATTATTTTATTATTTTTTTAATTTTTTAATTTTTTAATTTTTTATTTTTTTTATTTTTTTTATTTTTTTATTTTTTTTATTTTATTTTATTATTTTTTATTATTTATTTATTTATTTATTTATTATTTGTCAAGCTTGTGTAAGATAACAGGTATAAGTATAAACATGGCTATGAATACATGAAATGGATACAAATAAATGGGGACATTAGGACAGGGACGGTAGGCACATTGGTGCCCTTATGCATGCCCCTTAAAGACCTCTTAGGAATGGGGTGAGGTCAACAATAGACAGTCTACGGTTAAAGTTTTGGGGGTTTGGGGAAGAAACTACAGAATCAGGTAATGCATTCCAGGCACTGATCACTCTGTTGCAGGAGTCGTATTTTCTGCAATCAAGTTTGGAGCGGTTTACCTTAAGTTTGTATCTATTGTTTGCTCGTGTATTGTTTTAGTTGAAGCTGAAGTAGTCATTGACAGGTAGGACATTATAGCAGATAATTTTATGTACTACGCTTAGGCGGCGTAGTTCTAAGTTGTCTAAGCCCAACATTTCAAGCCTGGTGGTATAACGTATTCTGTTGCGAGCAGAGGCGTGGAGGACTCTTCTCGTGAAGTATCTCTGGAGTTGCTCAATTATATTAATGTCCGATATGCTGGCGGGTTCCAGACAGATGAGCTGTATTCGAGAATTGATCTAGCAAATGTTTTGTATGCTCTGGTTAGCAGTACAATATTACCAGAGCAGAAGTTACCCAAGATTAGGTTAAGAACTCTCAATGCCTTTTTGACAATGTTGTTACAATGGGCTCTGGCACTTATATCAGTAGAGATGAGTACTCCAAGGTCCTTGACAGAGTGGGGGTCATCTATGAAGTCGAATCCGCCCAGCTTGTATTTTTTTTATTTTTATTTTGCCAATGTTTAAGACAGAGCATTTGTTGGTTGAGATTTGAAGTTGCCAATTGTTTGACCATTCTGACACATAGTCAAGGTCTTTTTGAAGGGTTGCAGCATTGTTGGTGGTGTTGAATAGTTTTGCATCACCACCAGCGAAGAGAACGCAGTTGCTTATAATATGATGGCAAAGGTCATATTATAAGATTATATTATATGATCACTCATGGTCGGAGAGATCGAATGTTTACAGCAACTGTTAAATGGGCTGTTTTAGTCCACCTAGATGAATCTGAGCATTTCCGTCCTGCATATTTATATCTATTCGTGTTTGCACACAATGAGCTTTAAATGCAGAAGAGCTGTGGCTGTAATGTGATGGATTCCAGGCTGCGATAACAACAATAGCACTACTGTGTGCCATTCAGTGGCAGTGCCAGGGCTCTGGCACATGACAGTGTCAGATTTCTGAAGGTTGATAATAAGATGAATAAGTGGTTACTGTGTGCTACCTGATCATTGGATGTGCCTCTTGTGCTTTGCAGTCTATAAACACTGACACACTAATATTTTGCGCTAGCACAATTCACAACTGGGAATCTGAATATGAAAATGCCAGTAGAATGTTTGATCACATCTCTTCCTTATGCCAGTGTCTCAAAATCACAGCACAGTTTGAAAGGAGTCTTGTGAATATCTACCACCGCTTAAATGAAAAGAATCTACTTGTATTGCGCTGAAGTTTGATATTGTGTAATGACCAACATTACATAACGCACCTGCAACGATATTCAGAAATAAGTCATGTTGTGCTTAGTCAGGCTTACATTGAGCGGTGTGCAGAAAACTGTTGACTGATTCCTTGATTTAAGAATGAAACTATTTCAGATTTTACGTTAAATCTTTCTCTTCTATATATGCTAGGGAGACATAATATTTGTAATATTATTAATAGTAATGATTATTACGCAAAAAGATGAAATTTGCGATGTGTTTAGAATAGTAGAAAACTTTTTTTTAAAAAAAGTTTAAGTGATTCAGTTCTAATCATCTGCTTAGTAACAAATCCAAATTGACACATACATTTAAATGGGTTCCATTGTAAAAAGCATGATAGAACAATGGTTTAACACATACAATAGATTCTCAAATAAAGCAGGTTAAGGCTGCCAGCTCACTGTAGAAGAATTTCATAACTTTCCAATTTTGTTGGTAAATACAGTTGCACAAATCCACTGGAACAAAATTCTTTTGTTGAAATTATATTTCAAAAATAAAAAATAAAAAATGCAAGCCCTCCCCTCGGCTCTCAGATTCCCTTCTAGCTGTTTAAAGTTCAATTAGCAATAAAATGCTCTATTCTTACAGTCACCATTGAAGTAAAGTTTTAAAACAATCACCATTTGTGCTTAGTATGCAGATCAGATGAACTCAAACTCCCCAAAACAGCATTAGGATTCTGGACACCTAGCCTTGCCTGGCTGTGAATCGAGAACAGGGTTGAATGTTTGAAGTCCAGTTCCTCAATTCTGGTAGTTAATCCTCTTTGTAAGTCGATTTACATGTTAGGGGGGAAAAAATAAAAAAGACAGGAAGTACAGAGCTTGTCTTTGAATTTCCGTCTTTAACGTTTCTCCTTTTATTTATTTATTTTTGGAGATAAATTTCCAGATTTGTGAAAATGACTGCAAATGATGTTGATTTGGCTACCGGCATTTTAAACCTCCCAAGTGGATAACATTCATTAAAATTAAATCATTTTAAGTCACATATTGTTCCACAGAAGATTTAAACATGTGCTTTGTTTCAGGGGTAGGTTCCGGCCACCATTGCTACCGGTTCAGTAGTAAAAAAAAAAATGTACGCGTGCATATTTTCGTTTAAAATGATCTGTGCACGCGCACAACATTAGAAAACTGAAGTTACATTTTTAAAATGAAGATTGTTCTGCGCATGTGCAGAACAGAAAATCAAGATGGCGCCACTGATCGTAGAACTGGTACGGTTGTGTGTCCGCCAGAGTTATTATCTATTCGGCCAAACTGGACCAAATAGGTAGGAACTCACCAGTGGTGGGTTTCAAATTTTTTTAGAACCTCTTCTATAGGTGTGGCCTGCTTTGTGGGAGTGGCTTGCCGGCCATG
Organism: Natrix helvetica; assembly: GCF_964273705.1. Taxonomy (NCBI): domain Eukaryota; kingdom Metazoa; phylum Chordata; class Lepidosauria; order Squamata; family Natricidae; genus Natrix; species Natrix helvetica. The sequence goes on along the minus strand of NC_138552.1, from coordinate 20,289,693 downwards.
TGACCGGGTGGGAGTGGCTTGCCATCCATGTGACTGGGTGGGTGGGGCAAACTTGTAAAATGTGGTGAAACTCACTTAACAACGCTCTTGCTTATCAACCAAAATGTTGGCTCAGAAACTCTGGCATTTGAAGCACGCAAGTCTTAAAGCTGTCAAGTTACAAGACCTTTGCACTCCTAACCCTTTAGAAAAAAACCTAAGGGTGTTCAGACTTGACAGCTTTAAGACTTGTGGACTTCAACTCCCAGAATTCCTGCTCTCGCTCTTCATCTTGATGATGTGCGGACGGGCGGGGGGGAGGGAGCTGGAACTGGTTCTAAACGGCACTGAAGGTTTGTGGAACCTCTTCTATGGAAGAGGTTAGAACTGGCAGGAACCCACCCCTGGAACTCACCTTTGCTTTGTTTACTCATCGTGAAATTAATGAGATAATTAATAAAGTAAATGCCTATTGGAGTGAATCGTTCAGTCAAGAGAGATTCCAAAGTGTAATTTCTTTATTAAAGAAATAAACCTATATAAAATCACACAAACATTTTAAAAATTACACAGACTCAACCTGACTCTGAACATATACAGCTCCCCAAACACGGCAAACCCTCTGATGTGAACTCAAAAGGTTCCTTTATTAGGAATGCCGGCAATCCGGGCAAAATGTTTTACAGACTAACAAGTCCATCCAGCCAGAGGATCAATAATAGTCTGCTACACCTATTCATCACTGCCCCCTGCTTTTTATCCCCAGAGCTAGGGAGGGGGCCTCGCTAGCAGCGGTGACTCTTCCTTTCCCAAGACCGGCCCATGGCTTTCCACTGCTCTTCTCTCCTCTGCCTTTTGCGCCACCGCGCATCAGGCACTGGACCCAGCTGTTTCTCCTCTTCTTCATCAACCACCTCCAGACCTGGGGGCTGTTGGCTCGCCACCTGAGGGCTGACGGACAGGCTTGGCTAGTGATGGCTAACCTTTTTGTTCTTGCTTGTCAAAAGCACGCGCACACAACAGCGTGCATGCGCATGACCACACTCAACGCAATGCATGTACAACACACTCCATGGGCCCCATCTCCATGTGAATGTATGTGTGACATACTCCATGCTCCCCCATGGCCTGTTTTGGTCCTAGGAAGCTTCCTTGAAGCCTCCTGGGACCAAAAACGGACTGCAGTGCTGAGCTAGGTGACTGTTTGCATGCCTGCAGAGAGGGCTCCATGTGCCCCAGGTGACACGCATGCCATAGGTTCACCATCACGTGAAGGAGGTGGACAGAAGCGGTGGCGGGAGGCTAACTTACGCCAGCTCACGAGCTGGCGTATGCCGCGTGGCCCAAAGCGGGTTTCTTGCTATCCCCCCCCCGTGCCCGCTCCCCGTCTTCAGCCTTGCCTGGCTGGCTAAGCCTGCTAGGTGGCGGGCTTAGCTGACCCGGTTGTCCCTTGTCCCTTCAGTCCAGCTTACTTACTGCCTCGTTGCCTGCCGGCTCCCTGCTGCATTCATTGCATCGGAGAGCTGCTGATTCTGCTTGCTGGTAAGTGACCCGTTTTTTTTTCTTTTATGCTTTTAATGTTTTTTTAAAGAATATTTTATTTATTGTGTATGGAATTTTTTTAAATCGTTTTATTTAAAAGTATTGAGTATAGAATTTTTAAAAATGGTTTATTTCAATTTATTGCGTGTAGAATCTTTTTTTTAATTGTGTTAGACTATTTTGAAAAAATACTCTATCAACAATAAATTGAAATAAACCATTTAAAAATATTCTATACTCAATACATTTAAAAGTATTGTGGATAGAATGTTTTTAAATGGTTTTATTGTAATTTATTGTGCATAGAATATTTTAATGGTTTTTAAGGACTTTTTAAATTATTTATAGAATATTTTTAAAATTATTTTTAGGGAAAATTTATTTATTTATTGTTTATAGAATATGTTTATTATAATAAAGGTTATTCCTTTTTGCAAATGTTTTATTTGTGATGCAATATGTTGCTTTTAAGTGTGCAGGTTGGTGCATGGTTTATGTGTCTCAAAGTGGCTGCTTTTCTATGGGCAGGCCAGGTTGGTACAAGGCAGCTTTGTCAGATTTTGTGTGTTTCTGAGTGCTACCTGGTTGTTTAGGTAATTGTGAGGTGGTTGCTGGTTCTGTGAGCTTCCTGGCACTGTCCTTTATAGTTTCCCATAATGCCTTGATGATTTTTATTCCAGTGGCTTTGTCTTTCCTGTCCTTAGGGTTAGGGAAAAAACTGGTTTTGTCTGCAGTCTTTTGGGGGGAAATTGTTGTTTTTTTGGTGTTTTCCTGGCACTGTCATAGTTTGTGGGTGTGTAATGTCCTGCAGTTATCTACACATTAATAATGATCAAATACTAATAATATTTCCTTATACATTTTGGTTGGTGACCTTTCCTTACATAATTGGTGTTTTCTTTCATACTATTAGATTTCTAATTTCTGTTTCTGTTAGTTAGCAATTGCTAAAACAAATCCCACGTAAAAAAGTATTCAAAGCCTTCTTGATTTTAATGGTCAATTTATTTATTCCTGCACATTCTAATATTTATTCATTTTCATATCTCTGTTTTCCACTGTTGTGCAAATACAATTCCAGCAGCTGCTAACATGTGTAAAATTAAATATGTATTGTATTCCCTTTCAAATAGCCAACAAAATATTTCTGGTTTTAAATCCATGTCTTGCTTTACCATTGCTTCTAACCACTAACTCTTGAATAGCTGCTTGGACCGACCTAAGTACTGAACCTAATTCATATATTCCTGTTTTTTGGAACTGAGAACTAAATTTCAGAAAAAGAAATCTGTATTGCTCTGTGAATCTACCTATGACATTCATTCTAACTTCTTGAATGAAAGACTATATCTTTCCTGTTTGTTGGGGGACATCCTTCCTGAAAAGACTGTACATTGTTGGGTGAAAACAGAGGTCCCTTCTGTTATCTGTAGAGTAGTCCTCAGCTTACAACCACAATTGAGTTCAATATTGTTTTATTTCTTCTGCAGTTAGTATTATTTAACAGGATGAAGAGGCAACAGAGTGTGACCGCTAGGACAGTCATCTTTCCTATGTAAGTAGCTGTTTTATTGTTTTGTGTGCTTGTTTCATCCTTAATATAGTAGTGCAAGTCTTCCTTTCTGTATCTCCTTGTGCAGGCCATTCATTGGAGCAACGTGTGTGTGACTTCAACAAAAGGACAGTAACCTTCTTTTTCTATTATTTAGTGTGCTTGTTCATCCTAATGCAGTGCATGCGATTAAAGTCTTCCTTTCTGTGTCTTTTCTTTGTGCAGGTTATTGGAGCAAGGTGGTGAGGTGGTGGTGCAGAAGATGGAGAAAAGGACAGTAATCTTCCTTTTCTATTATTTAGTGTGCTTGTTTCATTCTAATGCAGTGCATGCGATTAAAGTCCTCCTTTCTGTGTCTCTTATTTGTGCAGGTTATTGGAGCAAGGTGGTGGTGTGCAGAAGACTGGCAAGACAGTAATCTTCCCTCTGTAGGTAGCTGTCTTTATTGTTTTGTGTGCTTGTTTCATCCTAATGCAATGCATGCAATGGAAGAGTTCATTTCTGTGTCTCTTCTTTGTGCAAGCCATTAATTGGAGTCAGTGATACTGAAGACTGGCAAGGACAGTCATCTTCCTTCTGTAAGTAGCTCTTTTATTGTTTTGTGTACTTATTTTAATCTTATTGTAGTTTATCCATTGGGGCAAAGAATTCAGTGACATCATCTTGGCTACTCCACCCAATCATATGGGTGGCAAGCCACTCCCACCCAGTCACATGGACGGCAAGCCACTCCCACCCAGTCACATGGGTGGCAAGCCACTCCCACCTGGTCACATGGACAGCAAGCCACTCCCACCCGGTCACATGGGCATCAAGCCACTCACACAAAGCAGGCCACCGCCACACCTACAGAAGAAGTTCCAAAAATTTTTGAAACCCACCACTGAAACACACCCAAGGCAGCCACATACCTTCACTAACCTGCTTTCCACCCCCAGGAGCATAACAAATTGAAGTTTAATTTATATTGTTTAAGGGACTGCTAAATTGGCTACTCCCACCCAGTCCACCTAGCCACGTCCACCCAGCCCATCCGATCTGGGTAAGTGTGTTTGAGGGACTGAGGACCGTGAATTAGCTCCCTGTTTAAAAGGTTTGAGGACCCCTGATATACAGTATGATACAGGCAATCCTCGACTTACAACAGTCTGTGAGTGAAGTTTACTACAGCACTGAAAAGGTGACTTACAACTGCTCCTTGCACTTACGACTATTGCAGCATGCCCAACCTTGTGATTTACTTAACAATTGCAGTGATTCATTTAACAACAGTGGCCAAAAAAAAGTTGTAAACTCAGGCATGACTTAGCAATTGCCTTGCTAAGCAATGGAAATTCTGCCCCCCTTTGGGATCATATGTTGAGAACTACAATGATCAAATCACTATGGTGGCGCAGTGGTTAGAATGCAGTATTGTAGGCTACCTCTGCTGACTGCTAGCAGTTTGATCCTGAACAACTCAAGGTTGACTCAGCTTTCCATCCTTCCCAGGTCAGTAAAATGAGGACCCAGATTGTTGGGGGCAATATGCTGACTCTGTAAACTGCTTAGAGAAGATTGTAAAGTACTATGAAGCGGTATATAAGTCTAAGTGCTATTGCTATTGCTGTTTGGTAGGCTGTGTAATTCCATTACCTTGGGAATCATAGAAACACGTGATACTGCAAGTATTCAGCAACAACTTTTAAGAATGCACAAAACACCATGAACAACTATCTGTGGTCCAATCCTGTGGTCCACTGGGAAACAAAAACTGTAGTGAAAGCAATATAAGGCAAGAATTCATCCTTGAATATGGGCTCTTGCTGAAAGCTTTAATTAACATTTAACAGGGAATTTAATAAAATATCACATACTATCAGCTTTTCAGAGGGGTGCGGTGGCTCAGTGGCTAAGACGCTGAGCTTTTCGATCAGAAAGGTTTCAGTTCGGCAGTTCATATCCCTAGTGCCACTTAGCAGAGTGAACTCCCATTACTTGTCCCAGCCTAGCAGTTTGAAAGCAGGTAAAAATGCAAGTAGAAAAATAGGGACCATCTTTGGTGGGAAAGTTGCATTTTTACATGCTTGCAGTGTGCGTTGTGTGCGCCTTCAGTGTTTAGTCATTCCAGCCACATGACCACAGAGACTTCTTCAGACAGTGCTGGCTCTTCGGTTTTGAAATGGAGATAAGCACCGCCCCTTAGAGTTGGGAACAACTAGCACATGTGCGAAGGGAACCTTTATCTTTTCCTTTTGTAAAAATGGCAAGAATTCTGTCTGTCCATATATAACATAAACTGTAGTTGGTGATAGTCCAACATCTTAGATTTAGATTTATTTAGATTTATTAGATTTGTTAGCCGCTCCCTCTCCATGAAGGGACTCGGGGTGGTGTACAATAAATAAAAAACACATATTATACAATAAAACATTACACGGAGGAGGTATAAAAATCACACACAATCATTACAATACATAAAAATAGTAAAATAGGTTAAAATTAAAATACCCTACTAGAAAAATTACAAGTTTAAAAGATTGCCAGGAGGATTAAATGGAACTATGGTTGAGTCAGGCCGGCTAGTTGAAAAAGGTGGGTCTTGAGTTTTAAACGGAAGGAGCGGAGGTCAGTAGTAATCCTGATGTTGGGGGGGAGGTCGTTCCAGAGGGCTGGGCCCGTCACAGAGAAGGCCCTGCTCCTGGGCGCCGCCCTTTGGCACTGCTTAGTGGACGGCACCCGGAGAAGTCCCTCTCTGTGAGAGCGAATTGGTCGTAGGGATGTGTGGGGCAGGATGCGATCCCGCAGGTAACTAGGTCCTGTGCCATGGAGCGCTTTGAAGATGGTGATCAACACCTTGAAACGCACTCGATAGACCAGCGATGGCGAACCTTTTTTGGCTCGCGTGCCACAAGTGGGGGGAGTGCGGGGGGGCATGTGTGGGCGTGCCGCACCCATAATGCAACGCGCCCCCAGTGCGCATGTGCGCACAACGCGCCCATTTTTGCATGATTTTTTCGCCTTCCCCAGGCTCCAGAGGCTTTATAGGAGCCTGGGGAGGGCGAAAAGAGCCCCCCTGCCCCCTCCGGAGGCTTCAGGGAAGCCTCGGGACGGCCCCTGAACAGGCAGGAGACGTGCGTCTCCATCGCCCGGGCCTGGATTGCCTCCGCTGCGCGGCGCCTCAGGCTTCACATCGCTGCTGCCGCCACCGCCGCTAGGACGGGCTCGGCCGAAGGGAAGTCCGTCAGGGTTCGGCCGCGCCGCCCTCGCCTCCTCCTCCTCCTCCTCTAGCCGCGCCATCGCAAGGATTAAGGCGAAAGGGGGAGGACGGGGAAAGCGAAGGGGGGGTTGTTGTCCTCCTTCTCCTCCTTTCCCCCTCCGGCTCGAACGTGGCGCCAGGGCCCGGCAGGCAGCGAACGAGTCGGAGCCTGCTGACTGGAGGAAGAGGGTGAGAGTCGGGTCCTGTGAACGGCGGCAGCAGCGGCGACAATAGTCGCAACTCGGCTGCCTGCCGCCTTTCCCCTCCTTTGTCTCCCAGCCGGGGCGGCCCGCCGCCGAGTTACGACTTTTGCCGCCGCTGCTGCCACCGTTCACAGGACCCGCCTCTCACCCTCTTCCTCCAGTCGGCAGGCTCCGACTCGTTCACAAATGTGAATTCCTCTCATTCACATTCAACATGGTAAACAGTCTTTCAAAGGTGAAGTTATGACCACAGACCTTATCTAGCTTGGAAAGCTGTCATGTAAATATTTTCCAAACGCAGTGCTATGCAAGGAAAGACTTGGCACAGAGTCTCTGAGATTCACGGACAGATCTTCACACTCCTGAAACAAATGAATGAATGAATGAATGAATGAATTGTTTCCTGCCAAAGCCCACTCCCGTTTTGCTCCTCTTTTATTTATGGTGAGGGTCATTCACCATCCATCTGTGGCTTTACTCCCAAGTCGACCCTGATTTCTTAGCTGTTCTTTTCTTCTGGCAGCTCTGCGCATGCGCACCTTGGGAACGGGCTTCAGCTGTTCCTCTGCCTCACTGCTATCTAGCTCCGAAGGCAGCTGAGAACTGCCAGATGGCCTTGGCCTCATCTCTGCCTCCAATGCAGAGCCCTCGTCCAAGCCTTCCCCAGCCTCCAGCACTGGCCAATGTTCCTCCCCAACCTCCTCACCATCCAACTCTGCTGCCACCTCCGCTGGCTGCTGGCGGGCCACAACACTAACTTCATTCTTTGCCCTGCCCTTCCACATGTACAAGAATGCAACCCCCCAATATTCTGTACTATTTAAGTACATGTAAACTTATTCCCCCAATCCCTCACCAAGTTGCATGCCCTGATTTAAGCAGTTGTATGATTTAGCCTGGAAAGGTTTCTCTCCCCATCTTCTGCCTCCTGCTTCAGGCCAATGCCATGTTTTTCTGAAACGGGTGATTTAAATTACATCATTCTAACTGCTGTCGTAGAAGATGATGTTTGGCAAGACCTTTTTGAACCACGCGATGCAGAAATATAAACCTGCAGAATCCCACATGGCTCTGTAAATAAATCTTGCATCTTTTATTTAATCTTGCTGGCTTCCTGAAGATAGGTTAGGGAGTTTCCATCCCCTCTGGACAGAGTTGCATTGATACTGAGATGGAGAATTGGAACCATGTGAGGTCACTGTGAGGACAAACAACAATGCCGGCACAATGGGGCTGGATGATTCTCATGGATTAAACTTCAAATGAGCCAAGCCTCCTCAATTATTGTTGAATGGAAAATGACTTCAGTTTGTTCTTACAGCGGAGAACAAGAGATCACTTTGGGGAAGCCTCCAGATCAGGGACATACATTGTCTTGAGATTATCTTTTTTGTTCTCTGTATACCTAGTTCACCAAAATGTGCATTATTATTATTTTAAACATTTATTTGATAGGGTAGGGAATATATTTGCCATTGCCTGAGATCCAGGGAGCTGACATGCTTAGACTTTGCTTTTGGGGTAGAAAAGACTTGATGCTTTAGGAGTAATTCTAAAGGCCTGGAAATTGAATTTTTAAAGATGCATTTGGGTGAATTATTGGGATGAGGTAAGCTGGTTATAAGATAAATGAGATAGAAGACTATGAGTACTTTACACTAAGTGTTGCATCTTATGATTCTTTATGAATTTTCTTTATGTACACTGATAGCATAGGCACCAAAGACAAATTCCTTGTGTGTCCAACCACACTTGGCCAATAAAGAATTCTATTCTATTCTATTCTATTCTATTCTATCCCATCCCATCCCATCCCACCCCACCCCACCCCACCCCACCCCACCCCACCCCACCCCACCCCACCCCATCCCATCCCATCCCATCCCATCCCATCCTATCCTATCCTATCCTATCCTATCCTATCCTATCCTATTCCCAACCACTGGTCACGTTGGATGGGGCTGATGGGACTTATGATCCAATGATACCAAAATATATTTTTTCCCAACATCCTTCAGCCAGGTTTCTGAATTTAGTATTCATTCTACTGTATAGACTTTCTACAACGGAGCCTGGTTTCAAAAACCCCAAGATTAGAATTAGGGTTAGTGGCAGTGCTAATCAGGGGGAAAGAATCCTGCAACTTAAGAGATGGCAAAGGAGAGTGGCCAGGATAAGGAGGAGAAGAATAACTGTTATAATTGAACTAAAGTATAGGAGGAAAAGGTCAGCCTGGTTATCTCCCATTTGAACAGAGGTTCATATCGGTTTGGCCCGGTTCAGCTGAGTAGGTAGTAACTTGGCCAGACACGCGCCTGAACCGGTTCTATCCTTGGTGCCGCCATCTTGATTTTCTGTTCTGCACATGTGCAGAACAATCTTCATTGAAAAAATGTACTTTTCTCCCTTTTTTAATGTTGTGCGCATGCGCAAACCTTTTTAGGTGCAAATGCGCAGGCGCGCACACACTTTTTCAGGCGCCGAATTTGTAGTAATACCGGCAGGAACCCACCCCTGTGTATAAAGTCTGCCACACCAAAGGGTTCAAACTTGCTATCTGGTTTAGCACTCCAGCTCACCTATGGTTAGGAGGAATAGCCATTCAGGAATGCCTTGGTGTGCTCTATCTTCTCTGCCAGTCAATAGAATTTTCAGCCAATTCAATTGCTCTGTTTGGTGAGTTGATCATTCAATTTTCTTGAACGGAGAACCTCACTTTATCTGAAGGGGCTCACAACAGTTGTTCAAAGGCCATTTCCTCCATTATTCCAACAGAGGTTCAAACCTCAGGCTCTAGCCATTTGATATTTAAGTGCCATAGCCTACATCCGTGATGGTGAACCTATGGACATTGGGCACTATCTAATAAAATGAAATTCAATGGTGAAAAGAGTAAGGTTCTACATTTAGGCAACAAAAACGGAATGCACAGGTACAGTATAGGTGATACCTTACTCAGTAGTAGTAACTGTGAAAGGGATCTTGGAGTCCTAGTGGACAACCATTTAAATATGAGCCAGCAGTGTGCAGCAGCTGCCAAAAAAGCCAACACAGTTCTAGGCTGCATCAACAGAGGGATAGAATCAAGATCACGTGAAGTGTTAATACCACTTTATAATGCCTTGGTAAGGCCACACTTGGAATACTGCATTCAGTTCTGGTCGCCACGATGTAAAAAAGATGTGGAGACTCTAGAAAGAGTGCAGAGAAGAGCAACAAAGATGATTAGGGGACTGGAGACTAAAACATATGAAGAACGGTTGCAGGAACTGGGTATGTTTAGCTTAAGAGAAAGAAGGACTAGGGGAGACATGATAGCATTATTCCAATATCTCAGAGGTTGCCACAAAGAAGAGGGAGTCAAACTATTCTCCAAAGCACCTGAGGGTAGAACAAGAAGCAATGGGTGGAAACTAATCAAGGAGAGAAGCAACTTAGAACTGAGGAGAAATTTCCTGACAGTGAGAACAATTAATCAGTGGAACAGCTTGCCTCCAGAAGTTGTGAATGCCCCAACACTGGAAGTCTTTAAGAAGATGTTGGATAGCTATTTGTCTGAAACGGTATAGGGTTTCCTGCCTAGGCAGGGGGTTGGACTAGAAGACCTCCAAGGTCCCTTCCAACTCTACTATTGTATTATTGTATGGCACGCGTGCCACAGGTGGCACATGGAGCCCTCTCTGTGGGCACGTGAGCCATCAATTAGCTCAGCTCCATCATGCATGCATGCGCGCTTCCCACTGGCCAGCTGATTTTTGGGTCTCTGCCCTGCATGCGGGAGACGCATGTGGGGGCAAGGGGGGTCATGTGTGCATGCACAGGAGGAGTGCAGGGGAGGCCTGCTAAGCCCAAAATGGGGCGTGGGGAGGTGCGCGCATGCACAGGGAGCGTGGGGGGGGTTGTTATGCACGCATTGCATTATGGGTGTGGGCACACATGCACGCTTTTGGCGCGAGAGGACAAAAAGATTAGCCACCACTGGTCAATGTCATAACACCCAAGTAATTTTCTCAGAGTCATAACTTGTGCCAATCAACCTTTGTAGGCTGTTTGAACTACTCAAAATATCGTCTCTTTCCAAAATAATTGTTGCTTCCTCTATTATGGAAGAAGGAAAAAAATAAGAATGAGTGGCATCTAGAAATAGGACTGAACAAGAAACAGCTGAATAGCAACATGTTTAAGATGTCAGGGACACAATTTAAATGTATGCATAATAGCATCCCTGCCTAGATATTATCTCTTCAAAGTATTATCCACTAATATTGTTGCATCTTTACAGTAATCACACAGTGAATTCATAAGTGATTAATTAGAAGGATTAAAGGAGATTTACAGCGTTATTTTACCTTCAGTGTTTGAAGGTAAAAAAGTGTCAAGTAAATTGCTGCTTATTAAGATAATCTGATCAGCAAAAATAATAATAATAATAACTTCATTTTTTTTTCTGGAATCAGGATTCTCTGAAAATCTGCCCATTGTGCAAGTTGCCATATTCCGTTACAAAACTAGGAAACATTGGAATGCGCAAATAAAACCTGTCCAAGATGATCTGTTTTCTTTTCAGAATTGTTCCTTATTTCTGCTCCACAATGGCAAGAAAATATCATTGCTTGCCTTTAAAAATAGCATTCGTATGCACTTTCCCTGAGATTGGCTTTAATTCTGGGGGCCAATATTTATTTTCATTGGCTTCTTCAGTTCAACATCTTTGGTGACATCAACACACAGCAGTTTTGTTTGTGTTGTTTGCTTGTCATCCGTGCTCAGCAAAAACAGAATTATCAAAAAACATGCATGTGGAAAGCACTCTAGCATGGATTGTGTGTACAGGAAGTCCAAATGCCAGGTCTAACATAAAAAGAACAAAGTTAGAGGTAGAAGATGAGAAAAAAATATCTGGGATTGAAGAAAAATGCAGACAGGAGAGTATCTATGGTGCTGGAGAAGACTCCTGCGAGTCCCTTGGACTGCAAGGCGATCAAATCAGTCAGTCCTAGAGGAGACCAATCCTGACTGCTCTTTAGAAGGCCAGATCCTGAAGATGAAACTCAAATACTTTGGCCACCTAATGAGAAGGAAGGACTCACTGGAGAAGAGCCTAATGCTGGGAAAGATTGAGGGCAAAAGAAGAAGGGGACAACAGAGAATGAGATGGCTGGATGGAGTCACCGAAGCAGTAGGCATGCGCTTAAATGGACTCCGGGGGATGATAGAGGACAGGAAGGCCTAGAGGAACGTTGTCCATGGGGTCACGATGGGTTGGACATGACTTTGCAACTAACAACAACAAAGAGTAAACAAAAGATTAACACGGCATCGTGAAATAACATGGGAACTCCAGTAATATGAACCAATTGTTGGATTTAGGCTATAGCATGAAATCTCTCATCACTTAGTTTTCAATAGTTCTCATCTTTTGCACATGAAGTACAAATGTGTGCTTATTCACACGTATGCATGTTGGCAGCATCCTACCAGGCATTTTATTTTGCTATGGATCTTCAGACAAAATTGGCTGGCTTCTGTTTTGAAAAATCGGATTCTGGTGTCCAAACATCTCTTATTTTTATGTAGGAAACACATCATTTACTTCTTTTATTGCCCAGGGTCAAAGGCTGCCTTCCCTAAGAGAGCAGCCAGTACAATAATTATAGCAGGTGGTTATTATTATTATTTTTAAGGCTCTTCAGCCTGATAATAATTTTATTTTTGTCCAGCAGGATGGTAAACAGGATTAGTTTAGCAGCACATTAGTGCCACCTTTAGGTAGAAGATAATAAGTTTAAATATAATTTTAAGACCTGAGGATTTTATGGGCAGAATTTGGGAAATGGAAACCAGAAACCTATCTTTCAGTACTCATTTTGTCCTGACACTTATTCTAGACGTACCTGGGAAACTACTGTGAAGCAGTCCTGTTATTCAATGCTCTTATAAAAGAGCCAGAAATGTGCTATGCCAAAGCCAGAATTTCTAACCTTGGTAACTTGAAGATGGATGGTCTTCAACTCCCAGAATTCTGGGATTTGAAGTCCACATATCTTTAAGTTACTACGGTTGAGAAATGTGGCCTATTGGTTCAGTGATGGATCCACCAATATGTCTGAACGCCCAGCGTGCTTCATATTTTCCCATGCAAACACGAAAGCATTCATTATTTCTGATAAAGTTCAGCAGCGGGAGGTTTATTCTTTTCTGTTTTGGTCTTGTAGAAATCTTTCCGGGAAAACTCTGCATCTTCATCTCCCTGGCGAGGATATGAGCCTACAATTCTGACCATGCTGAGACCGGAAAAAAAAGAGAGAGAGTTAACTCTACTAAAGCAAACACTCCATATTTCAAAGATGTATTTTCAGTAGAATTTTCTCTGACTTGGGAATACAGAATAGCACGCCATTATAATTGCTTACCAAATACTGTCTTGCTGCGCCCTGTCTTTGAACTGTGAACAAGCGAAGTACACTTGGCAAAACAAAAGAGACTGTACATATTTCGGCGAACAGACACACAACAGGGTGCAGAGTCTGAAAAACAGCAGTCATTAATGAAGCAGGCAACTAGGTCGCCTCCATCCAAAACACCCCAAGAGCCACCATGATATTTTTTTTATGAGAAATGTTTCTTTTCATTCCATACTTTTGGCCTGCAAAGAGCAGCTGCTTCGAATCAGCAGGGTGCCCCTTTTGTTATTCATGCTTTTGCAGGTGGACGAAAATAAGCAAGGTTTCCAGACTGAGTTAAGAAAAAAAATACTGTTTTTTTTTAAAATAAGATTGGGTAGTCTGTTGAATATATATTTCAAGAAAGCATTATTGAGTGAGCTTGTATGCGACAATGAGGATTCAGCAATTGTGTCATCTGCCATGATCTTGACTGACATCATTCCTCCCTATTCTTTTTGTGCTGATAATTTTTTTTCCCCGGGGAAATCTCAGCATAATTTTTGTTGATTTTCCATGTGTCTCCCATTTAGTGCCTAATCAGCTCCTCCCTGCAATAGACTCAACAATACCTAGACTGCCAGTTCTTCTTGCATGAGTTATAAGCTAATTTGTTTTCTGAATTTTCTTTCATAGGATTCCTCTCCCATCTGACTTTCTCTCTCTCTCTCTCTCTCTCTCTCTCTCTCTCTCTCTCTCTCTCTCTCTCTCTCTCTCTCTCTCTCTCTCTCTCTCTCTCTCCCTCTCTCTCTCTCTCTCTCTCTTTTTTTTCTCTTTTTTTGATTTTGTTTCTGTATTTTCTCTGCATCAAACTGTTGGAAGAAATGTCCTTCTGGGTTCAGTTCCAAGTGGAGGAAAAGACACTGGAAACATGGTGGCTGTTTGGAAAGATGGTTTTAATGATGGACAGGAACCCATGCCTTGAAGATGTTGGGTGAAGAAAGAAAAAAAAGGGAAGAGATGCTGAGAGTGCTTGAGTTTTATACTCTCTCCAGACTTTTGAATTTGAGCTTGTATTCTGATTGGTTGTCAGACTCCCATGGGGCCATGCAGGGATAACTCTGTAGGCTGTCCTGAGTCCCAGGCTTGGTTGAGCCTTGCTGGGTGATGTAATCTTCCCAGCTGCCATGTGGTGAGATGGGTAGAGGGCTAATCCTCCCTTTGTTGGATCTTGAGTGAGGGCATTTGCCTATGAATAGTCCTAGCTATCCCTTTATCTCTTAAGTGTGGACATCTGCTGTGGGCTATTGAGGAGGGTTGGGGGCTACGAAGAGTGAGTCTGCTTTCTGCCTAAAAACATGTTTCTCCATTTCTCATCCAGGGAAATATAATATTCTGCCTTTTTAATATTTCCTAGAATATTTCATTTTTCTAGGAGAGGGGTGAGTGCTAACATCTTATAAAACATAGCCAGTTCTTTTTTGCATGTCCAGAAAAAGGAATTATTTTAGTGTGATAGACTCCATTCTTTTGTGTGCAGAAAGCACTTTCTGTTCCTGAGCTATTCATGTAACTTATACAAAAAAAGAACCGGTGCATTTATATTGAAATGCTACAATAGTTAGGACAGTCTTTTCTCCCCCTTTCCCTTAAATTAATATATTTGTTTTGTTTCGCTCAAAGTAAAGTCTGTTGAAATTGCAGTGATTGAGGTCAGTAAATTGGATGGTTCCTTCCGCAGAAACTTTTCTTCAGTCCTTTGATATCTGGAGGCTTCCTAAGAGTCTTCTGAAAGCTGACATTGACCGTCATAAGACAAAGGATGTACAGTAAAAGCCTGGGAGATTCTACATCAAAATGCTTGAAGTGACAGCTCCTGGAAAATAGATTGCTCAGACTTCAGCTTTCTCATTGATCAAGAAAAGATTTAGACCTCACTCCGTGACTGTAGGTTGAATGAAGAAAACTACTGTATTTTTCGGAGTATAAGACGCACCCCACCCCCAAAAAGAGGGTGAAAATCTGGGTGCGTCTTATACACTGAATGCAGCATTTTTGGCCTACCGAAACCCCACCCTCTTTGCAAAAATGGATGTGTAGATGGTTTGGGAGGCCTGCAAAGTGCTCCTGGGGGCTGGCCAGGGCAAAAATGAGCAAAAAATGGGCCATTTTTGCTCGTTTCCCCCTATGCCAAGGAGCACTCTACAAGCCTCCCAAAGCTCTGCATGACCCCCCCCCTCTCTCTCTTTTTTGCAAAAAACGAGGCGTGCAGAGGGTTTGGGAGGCCTGCAGAGTACAAACACTTTTTAAAAAATTGACCTCTTCAAAATCATGGTGTGTCTTATACTCCGGTGCGTCTTATACTCCAAAAATATGGTAGTTGTCCCAATCTGGACCGTAGACCAGGATTTCCCTATCCTTTCTGTGTCAGATAAAAATGCAAATAGCTTGTTTATTTTATATTGTCACACCTCCAAGTGTGTATCAAAAAAAATAAAACATATGGTAAAGGTAACAGTCCCCCTATCCAGTCATGTCCGACTTCATGGGGGTGATGCTTATCTCTGTTTCTTAGCCAAGGGAGCCAGCGATTTCTGAAGACATTTCCATGATCATGTGGCCAGCATGACTACACACTAAAAGTGCACAGAATACTGTTACTTTCCAAATCAAAGTGGTACCTATTGATCTACTTTCATTTGCCTGCTTTGAACTGCTAGGTAGGCAAGAGCCGGGGTAAGTAATAGGAGCTCACCACGTTGCATGGTGCTCAGGTCCTGAACCCAAGCTATTAGTTTTGCAGCTGACAAACTCAGTGTCTTTAACTCCTGAGCCATGCACCCCCCTTTCCCCAGGAGTGGGTTTCTGGCTGCTGCTACTGCCGGTTTGTTCAGGGATGCGACGTGTGCGCTTGATTTGCGCTATGCGCTTGATTTCCATTATGCGTGCATGCACAGTACTAAAAAAAAATGGTGCCACCAAGCGAACCGGTTCAGGGGCATACTACCTACTCGGCTGAACCGGTCCGAACCAGTAGGAACCCACCTCTGCCCTCCCCCACCAATATATAGTAAATATAGTAAAATTACTGTACAGAGTAAGCAATATGGCTTGACAGAAATAGGCAAGAATTAGTACAAAATATTTAGGGAAAAAGGATTAAGGCATTTTTTTTAACTCCAGAGAGACAAAGCAGCATTTGGAAGTGACTCAGACAGATGTTGAGTGGGTTTGCTGGAGTAAAAGAAGAAAGAGTTGAGGCACAATCAGATTTGAAGATTATGTTATACAGGGGTGTCCAAACTTGGGAACTTTAAGACTTGTGGACTTCAACTCCCAAAATTCTGGGTCTTAAAGTTTTAAGTCTTAAAGTTCCCAAGTTTGGACACCCCTGTTGTAACACATTTCAATAAGTAGTTTTAGCCTTCGTGTGAAGCTGATTTCCTGGCCTGGCCTACCTGGTGTGGTTGACAATTACATACTGTGTACATTCCTAAGTTACCGGGATTGCATTAATATATCTCCCAACCTAAACAACAAAAGCTTTCTTGGACAACTCTCTATCAGGCCTGGGAGCCATCTTTTGCATTGGGCCTTCAGGCCTGCGACATTTTCTACTGTGGGAAAATGGGAGGGGGGATTATATGGAGTATGGGAGATATATAGTCTAGATAACATTCCTTTCTCAGAGAGTCAAGGACACCTTGCCCTGCAGCTGCGATGGTGTGACTGGGAGGCATCTCCAGTTGGGACAGTGCCTGATTGGGCCATGTGATGGACATGTGGGTGCTGGGCAGGGACTTGAATTTTCATTAGGGGGGGGGAAAACTTGGAAACTTTCAGATTCGGGTTTTCCCAGATGTGCCAATAGGACATCTCTAATAAAATGGAACTTTGAGGAAACTCAAGCCTCAGAGTTTTCTTTCATTGGGGATGTTACTTGGAACCCTCTTTTCCCCATCTTCTTAAATAATAATGGGGAGAGGGGCACACTGTATGCATTTCTAGGATGATGTGATCTCAAATGTTGGGTACTAAGAAGGACTTCTCCCTGTACATTTCATGGAAAACTTCAGCTTTTTTCACCTGGGATGTGTGAAGGGGATGGTTAGGTTATATACATTAGCCACATTTTATAGAAATGCTCGTGACAGGCATTTTACTCACACTCAAGGCTTATATCTACTTTCCAAAACCAAAGCCATAACTGTGTAGGATTGACAATTGTTTTGTTTTCCAACCCTCAGTAGCCAGAAGATGTCAGCACTTACCTTCAGAGTCTACAAAATTTGTTAAAAGTCTTAATTGGTAGCACAGAATTGTTATACAATAAACAAACAGATTTTGCTTCATTAAAAATTTAATCATGTCCTTTGAGTAAAAGCACTGCATTCCTCTCCCATCCCCTCTCCCTCTCCCTCTCTCCCTTTCTCTCTTTCTCCTTTCAAATTCAGCTTGGCAATTCACCAGTCTGGCAAGTATTTAAACAGTTGTATGTGTGCACTACATTTTCATATCCGTCAGTTTCTGTAGCTAAAGCACTAGAAATTTTGACAGTTTAAGATCATAAGCATAATAAAGTCAAGACAGAAGAGGATTACTCATAATTAAATTTAGTATTTTTATTTGTTTAATGTGCATTTGACACAAGCACATTCTAATATAAATACAGCTTATAATAACACCTAAAAAGAAAGTCTATTTAGGTACAAATAGAGCATGAAATTGTAGCATACCAAGTAGGAGGTGGGTGGGGAAAGGAAGCCCCAAAAAAGGCCTCCAGTGAGAACTCAGAGGGTCAAATGCAGTGGTTTTTTACCAGTGCTGGGAATGGAGCCCATGATAAAAATAGCCTCTATAACCCAGAAATAAAGTATTTTTGTTTTTTAAAAAAAAGATATTTAAGAAACAGGGAAGGATTAAGAGGAAAAAAATGGCCAGATTACATTCTCTGACTGTATTTGACTCTTTGATTTCTGGAAGGAAAAGAGAAGGGGAAAAGTTAAGACAGGTGAGAAACAAACTTGTTTTGGAGAACACAAATTATAACCACACCCATTTGCAGATCCCAGCCGCTGAATCGGTTGGGCTGCTCATTGTTGAAGGGAAACATTCTGTTCCAATTTCTACCTAGGAGAGAAGACCACTGGGCATGTTAAAGACACAGCACAGAAAGGGCTGGTTTTTTTTTTGTGGGGGAGGGAAGAGTGATGGGGAGAAAGAAAATTTAAAAAATCTCTTTGAAAAAACCGAGACACCATTGTAAACATGCATAATATGAAATGATCCCCAAAGAAAGCTATATTCACAGGTTGATAAACCAAATTATCATAAGGAATAGAAAATGACAAGAAACTGGTTTGCTTTCCCAAAATTTCAATTTGCCAGGTGGAACTTTACTCTCCACGAACCATGCATGTCTTCTTCCACCCAATTGAATCTGCTCCAGAAACTCTTCAACTTTCTAGACCAGGGGTATCACACTCAAGGCCCACAGGCCGGATTAGGCCCACGGGGTTTTTAGATCTGGTCCACAGGGCCACCTTGGAAGCAATGAAGGACCGGCCCACAATGCCACTGCCAGCAAAAACGGAGCTCGGGAGGGCTCTCGTACATCTCTCCCAGACTCCATTTTCACCCGCAACAGCCTTCTGCAGCTCTCTGCCAGAGAAAACAGAGCTCGGGGAAGCATGCCCCCCCCAAGCTCTATTTTCACTGGCGGAGGGCTGCAGGAGGCCATCGTGGCATAAAACAGAGCTTGGGAGCCCATTTTCACTGACAGACCACAGGTGCCCCCCAACACGAGTGATATCAAGCTGGCCATGCCCCCATGCCCCCCCCCAAGGTCAAACACAATCCTGATACAGCTCTCAATGAAATTGAATTTGACATCCCTATTCTAAACAGATTTGAGGGAAGACACATGGCTCCAGACAGTACAGGCCTCCTTCACTGATGTCCTCCTTTTCAGGGAAAAGAGAAAATGAATATTTCTCATGGTTGGTTGAGAACTCTGGGACTGTATGAACCAACAGATAAGAAAGCAATCACATGGGAAAAGCTGGGTGTATTAATGGAGTATATTGCCTTCCTATTTCAATTATAGGGATCACATCTCAATGTATTGGTGTATAACTAGGAATCCATCTGTAAGCCCTCAGGAAGAAATTTCTGCTTGCAGCCGGGTTCAACTTCTTGATTGTTTGCCAGGATACTATTGTGAAATACGACCCTGTGTCCAGCTTCATTTTGCATGGATCCCCTCCAATTGTCACGACTGCGTGGTATTTCTCCTCCTCATATGCATCTGTGTGTCCCATGGTTGTGTGATGGATTTCTCTGGGAGCTTGGTATTGGTCCTCTCTTTGTCTGCTCCGTTGTTGGCTGGGTCTTGGGTTCCCTGGTCTTCCTGATGGGGCTATCGGCTTTGGCTGAAAAGGAATGGGTTGGGGCACTTTGAAGGCTTTGGCAATGTGGCCCTTTTTTTGGCATCGGCAGCATGTCACGTCCCAGAAATGGCAAGCCGCCCTTGTGTGGAAGCCCATGCAGCCCGGACAACATGGCTGCCTGCTCTCCATATCCTTGGAGTTCTGCCGCCTTTCTGGGTACACACGGTGGATGGTGTCATCTGTGTCGCCCCAGTTGTCATTGTACTCAGGGACTTCAGTTGACGAGTCAGGCTTCCGGTATGTGTGGTGCATCCCACTGGTCTTCCTCATGTTTGCTGCCGAGTTGTCTGATGATTCTGCAGCCCTGGCCTCCTCGATAATGTCCTTGAATGAGACTCCTCCCCGTATCAACAGTTTCTTTTGTAAAGAGAGGTCTCTCATCCCCAGGATGATCCGGTCCTTCATCATTTCTTTGGGATTTATGAACTCGCACTTGGTAGTGATATCCCGGAGGCTGGTCACAAAATCATTGACGGTTTCTCCCTCTCGTTGGCGCCGGTGGTAAAACTCATTCCGGCTGACCATGGGGGTGGCGGATGGTGTGTAGTGGTCTTCCAGGGCACGTTGCAGGGTGGCCCAGGCGACGGTCTCCACATCTGCTGGGGCAATCAGTGTCTGTGCCATTTTGTAGATCTTGGTGCCGCAGTAGGTCAGGAATAACGCTCGCTTCCTGTTGTCCGGCCTGTCCTGGTAATCGTTGGCCTCCAGGAACATTCTGAAATGGGCTGTGTATGTGTGCCAGTCTTCCGTCTGTGGGTCGAAGATCGCTGGAGCAGGCGATACTTGCGATGACATTTGTGCAGGTGGTTGAGGGTCCTTGTTGCAAGATAACTGCGTGGTCATGAGGAGGTTCTCAGGTCCCTTTGTCCTTTGTCGCCAGTGTTAGATCGGTGCAATTGCAGCAGGCGAGAGTCGCTCGTGATTTCAGCACTTTTTTATTTCTGGCAAAATGTGATTGCGCTCTGCTGGGTGGGCTGCTGGAGCTCACTCTTTAAGGAGCTCCAGGCAGACTAGCCAGCCAATGACAGCAGTTTAGTTTCCCCGCGGTTGGGACAGCCAATCCGCGGCAAGCATGACAACTTATGTAGATTCTAGCCAATCTGTGGCGAGCATGAAAACTGATGTAGATTTCTGACGTACGTCCATACTTAACATACATAATGAGTCTGGTTAATCTGGAGAGTCCTAACCATTGTTGAAACCATAGCTAATGTAGTGAATTATGGCTCTGTGTGTCATCAGAATGCAAACAAGTGGTTAATATCTCCTGCTAATCTTTGCAGACAGAGCTACATGGAAGACTGGTTGCATAGCAGCATCACAGTTGTGTTTTGAACACTAAGAAGTGACGAAGGATTTCTGAATGAACAAGGACACTTAGATAACATTTAACTTTTCAGCAACCCCCTGAACGATGTCTAAAGTCACAACCAGACCACTGTGAATCTGTGTTTTTCCTTTGTTGTTTAAAAAAGAATGACGTGAAACTACTTTGATATACTATACCAAGGTGGGGAAGAGGTTAAAAGAAAAAGAGTTAAGGACTGCCTTACTCTTTTCTTACAATTGTTAAAGAGATATTCTAGGTGGAATTGAAAGGGGAAAAGAAACACATTTCTCCTCTTTTACATTCCAGGATTCTTTGCCATTATTGATTCTTTGCTCAAGGTTATGATAATTGGAATGCATTATAAATGGAGGACACCAGAGGTCGGGTTCTGCCGGTTCAACCCGGATTGGGTGAACTGGTAGTGGCTGTTGACAGGCTCCTCCCCCTGCCCAGATGTTTCTGCGCATGCGCAGAAGCGTCATGCGCGCACGAACCAGTAGTAAAAAAAACGGAAACCCACTACTGGAGGACACCTGCTTTGTCTTGTGTTCTGTGGAGATGCAGGGAGAAATTGAGGATGCAAATAGCTCTTCTCAAGGTTGAAAGCTTGTAATTCAGCCCCCCTGTGATATTATAATCAAAGTATGGACCAATCCAGTAATTCAAAACCAATAAATGCTACATTAGATACAAGAAGAGTCTGGTAAGTCAAGTGTGGTCCAGACAGAGGTTAATATATCTAGGGAAACAGGTCACTTTCTCAAAGTAGAGTATAACTTTCAATAATCAGCCTTTCTCACGCTCATCTAAAAGATTCTGATGCCTAAATAAGTTTAGTCTAGGGAATTTGGGAGCCTAACCCTGCAATCGCTAGTCCCCTTCACCATTCAGCTCTTTATGTCCATAGTTGACATCAACAGCACTGCTCAAGGATAGGTGATTTGTGTTTGTGGCCCAAGAAGTGAGAAAAACTAGTTCTGTTTCAGCTTCTACCTCCACCTCCTGATCTGAGGTCAGGATCATAATGGGACACCCCCCCCCCCTCAATCCTCATTCTCGTTCATTTGCATTTTTATTTTCTAAGAAAGAACTTAGGGAAAACGTGATAGTAAAGAAGTCTGAATCAGAGGAGAAATTCTTCTAATCCATACTCTGCTACCCAATAGCACAACATGAGTGCCAAAGGTCATTTTTGTAGTGGCAACTTAGAGCATATTCTAGAGTCATCCAACCATCCTAATGTCAATTTAACAGTAGGGCAGACAAGCTTTACATCACTGTAGGGATGTATGGATGAAGTACTGTACAAGTGGAATCAAGTCAATAGCTCCCTTTCCATTGGGAAAGAAGAGCAACAAAGATGATTAAGGTACTGGAGAATAAAACAGATGAAAAATGGTTGCAGGAATTAAATATATCTAATGAAAACAAGGACTAGGGGTGACATGATACCAGTATTCCAATATTTGAGGGGCTGCCACCAATGTTCCCTCTAAGGTGCGCGGCTGCGTGGGCGCGCACATGGCAAGAAAACACCGTGCAGCAGTTTTCAACTGCCGCGCAGTGATTTCTATTGCCACAGGCTCCGGAAGCTGGGGAGGTCCTTTGCAGGCAGCTAGAACGGGCTGCCCGCAAAGGACTTCCCCGGACGTGCTTTGATGAGCACGGGGCGACTGAGGGTAGTTGTGAAGCCCCAAAGCCCCCGCCGCCACCGGAATAACTGCTGCCACCTCCTCCTCCTCCTCTAACAGCACTGCCGGATTTGGCGCAGGGGGAAAAAAAGCCTCATGGCTCCTCAAAAGCACGGAGGAGGAGGAGCAGGCAGGGGTAACGCGGCGCTGAGCTCAGGTGCAAATGTGGTGCTGCTGTTGGAGGAGGAGGAGGTAGCAGCAGTTATTCTGGTGGCAGCTCGTCGGCATCTTCAGCAGCAGCCCTGCCCACGATGAAGAAACCAAAGATGGAGCAGATCCACGCAGATGACGTCGCTGCAACATGACTGGTGGAGGAATTCTGGGAGTTGAAGTCCACAAGTCTTAAAGCTGTCAGGTTTGAAGACCTCTGCGTTTTTTTTCTAGGGGTGGAAGGGTCTTGTAACTTGACAGCTTTAAGACTTGCATGCTTCAAATGCCAGAGTTCCTGAGCCAACAGGACTGGAGGAGGAATTCTGGGAATTGAAGTCCACAAGTCTTAAAAGCTGTCAAGTTTGAACACCCCTGGGGTCTTTTTTTCTAAAGGGTTAGGGGTGCAAAGGTCTTGTAACTTGACAGCTTTGAGACTTGCACACTTCAGATGCCAGAGTTTCTGAGCCAACATGACTGGAGGAGGAATTCTGGGAGTTGAAGTCCACAAGTCTTAAAGCTGTCAGGTTTGAAGACCCCTGGGGTTTTTTTTCCTAAAGGAATAGGGGTGCAAGGATTTGTAACTTGACAGCTTTAAGACTTGCATGCTTCAATGCCAGAGTTCCTGAGCCAACATGACTGGAGGAGGAATTCTGGGAGTTGAAGTCCACAAGTTTTAAAGCTGTCAAGTTTGAACAGCCCTCGGTTTTTTTTTCCCTAAAGGGTTAGGGATACAAGGGTCTTGTAACTTGACAGCTTTAAGACTTGTGTGCTTCAAATGCCAGAGTTTCTGAGCCAACATTTTGGTTGCTAAGCAGGAGCGTTGTTAAGTGATACTGATATTATATAACACTTTGAATTAAGCAGGTACCTTGAAGAAACATAACTTTGAGTTTCAAATAATACTGATTTCGTTGTTGTCTTAGGTGACATCTGTGAAAAAAATTCAGGTGCTCAGGCATGAAAATGTGCCGCTCAAACATTATACTTTTCTGCTCACATTAAAAAAAAATTAGAGGGAACATTGGCTGCCACAGTGAAGAGGATGGGGTCAACCTATTCTCCAAAGCACTGGAAGGCAGGACAAGAATCAATGGATGAAAATTAATCAAGAAAAGATCCAACTTAGAATCAAGAATAAGACTTCCTGACGGTTGGAACAATTAATCAGTGGAATGACTTGCCTCCAGAAGTTGTGAGTGCTCCAACACTGGAGGTTTTAAGAAGAGATTGATCTGAAATGGTATGGAACACATGGCTCACGGGCCTGATCCGGGCTGCAATAGACCCAGAGTTTCCCGTGGAGCAATCCCGGAGATGGCAAGGGACTACTCGGCCCCGGTCACCCAGGCCACACCCTCTCTGGCAAACAAAATCCTGATACAGCCTGCAATGGGATCAAATTTGATACCCCTGGTATAGAGTTTCCTGCTTGAGTGGGTGGTTGGATTAGAAGACCTCTAAGGTCCCTTCCAACTCAATTATTCTGTTATTCTTTCCCATCACGTAGTAATCTACAGCATATTGCTTCTGAATATAAAGCTCCTTTTTACAGTTTTTGATCGGTCTTACTAAGTCTTATATGTACTATTCATATAAAATCCCACTTAGTCCTATAAAAAAAAACACAGTAATTGTATTGTAACATCTGTGAACAATACAGCAGCATTCTTGTTTAGGAGGCAACCTTACTAAAGTTTTTGCTGCATTTATTCCAACCAGCCTTTCCTGGGGGAGCAAGATTTAGATAAAGTATCCTTCAGTGGGTGTGAAAACCACAAAACAGCAACAACAGAAATGCAAAAAGTAGATAAACTGGTTCCGATTTTCGCAGCTGAGCCCATTTCAGTTTTTAAAAGTTGTGGAAAAGATGATCTTATGATTAGCCATCTGCAGGAATCAAATGAAGCCCGTTGTAAGTCATTCTCATTATTGAAGAGAATACCTTTTGTGGTGCAACGAAGAATCACAGAAGCTTGGGATATTTAGGGTTAAAAGCTAGAGTTGGCTGGAGAGTAACAGTGGAAATTTCCACTGTATGCTTTATTGTAAATGGAACAAGCCATACTCATCAAGAAAAGGTGTATAGCATACCGTATGCATATGTGATTGCTTTGTAAATACCCTGGAATGGGAGTATCACATTATTTTCTCCAACTTTTTCATAACTTTTGTATTATGTCCTTTCCTGTATTTTTATGAGACTCAGCAAATAACCTTCAGGCTGCGCCCATCAAATCACCCCTTTCGCTCTTGTTTATTCTGAGCATTGCCTTCCATCCTATAAGCCAGTGGTTCTTGACCTTTTTGAAAGAATCGCCCCCTTGAACCATTAAGGAGGTTATCATGGCCCCCCTCTCCCAACATAACCTCTCAATCACAACACAGGGAAATAATTCTTCAATTTATGCAAACACATTTTTGGTTTTCTTTCAAATTGTCATCAAGACATATCGATGGATTGATTACATACAGAATAAATATCACACTAGGAAGTACTATGTAGCCTTTAGGTAAGAATGTTTAGATTGACAGATGATCAGAGTAAATAATATATGGGATGCTTGGAATTGTTAGAGTGGTGTATAGCGGAAGTCAGGGGGGTGGGTTTGATTGGGAGGTGGGGGAGGGCTAGGGCGGAGGGTGGGGAAATATATATGCATAATAAATTTAGAAGATGGGATTAATGAGATATTGTTACTTTAAGAGAAACCTATATTATGATTTATATATGTTTACTTAATTTAGATGATGGGGTTATTGGGTTATTGTTACTTTAAGAGAAACTTATACTATGATTGTTGGGTGGTGAGGGGGTACAATACAATATTTGAATGAGAAATCTACTTTAAGACGGGGGGGAGAGGGTACAGTATTTGTATGTGATTTACATTATATGACGGGGGGGGTAAAAAAAGGGGGGGAAATTGTTTGTATAAAACTTTTTCAATAAAAAAAAGACATATCGATGCAAATAATTTATTTCAAGTCTTCTCCCCATATCTCAACTGTGTGAAAAATTCTGATGCCACCCATCGCTTTACTCCCAAACTTCGTGATACGCGTATTTCATTATTATCTTATTTATTCAAGACACTTAAATGCAATGACCACTGAAAACAAAATTCAATTGCAAGAAAATGAAATGCCCCCCAAAAAGGTCTTCCAAATGAAAGGCACTAAATGCAAATTAAATGTTTGACTGCACTGGAACGCTATAAAACACCCGTGGATGTCGATAAACCTAGTTTCAACAGTTACGTTGACATTACAGCTGACATCAGAGGGGACAGTCACTCAGCTTGCGATGTTTCGAAAGAAGCGCTCACCCCTCCATCACTGCCCATTCTGGCCAATGGCGCACCACTGTATGGGTAGAGTGATAGAGGCTGCTGCGCAACGTGCATGAAGATGAGCAATGCGCATTCACATATGTACGGCGTTCTGTACTGAAGCTAGCTGGAGAAACATTTTAAAACACAGTTCAATCCACTAATAGCGAGCGATCTGATGTTTTTGTACGACAGATATACAGCAGTTCACTGTACAAAAAAATGTCCCCAAAACTTCTCGCTCCATCGCCCCCATATCGCCCCCTTCCATTCCTTCACCCCCGCGTCACCCCTTTTTGTTCCATTGCCCCCCTGAAAAATGAAATAACCCCCTGGGAGGGAATATCTCACAGGTTAAGAACCACTGCTATAAACTGTGAAATATCTTTCTTATATAGATATTCTAATCCCGTAGTTTGTTGCTGAACATGAAGGACTGCCTCATCAATGGGAGCGACTCCAATGAACTTGGAATGGAGTTGATAGAGTTGATGTGCAGGTCCTAGAAACCACATTCTATCTGAGGATGGAGTGATTACAAAATAGATCTGGGAGGGACCCACCCAGGGCTGGGCTGCTGGGGGTTCACAGGGGTTCGGAAAAAACCTCTAGCTAAGATTCTGTGCAGTTCAGAGAACCCCCAAATTCCACTCCTGGCTGGCCCTGCCCACCCCTCCCTTCCCTTCTCAGGAGTCCCCACGCAGCCCATTTTGGATGCAGGTAAGTGCAGGGCGTGCGCGGAGGCTCGGGGAGGGTGAAAAACAGGCCTATCGGAAGTTCGGGAAGGCCAGAAATGGCCCAGTTTCCAGCCTCCAGATGGCCTCCGGAACCTGGGGAGGCCATTTTCACCCTCCTGGAGGCTCAAAAAAAAACCAATGGGTGGCTTGCTTTTCTCCCACCGTTCGGCAGGCACGCCTGAACCAATCAGAGGCGTTTCTTCCAACGCCATCTGCTGGCCGCGCCTGGTGGAACACAACACCCCCCACCATGGTGCAGGAGGCCAACTAAGCCATGCCCACCCAGCAACCAAGCAGAGAACCCCTTGCTAAAATTTTGAAGCCCTCCCCATTTTGAAGTCGTAGAGAAGGTAACAAATAGCATATATCAAGTTATGGACCTATACTAAATTTGGAGCACCCTGGCTTCTCTGCACGTGTCCTGAATAGACTGTGACTCATTGCTCCCTACAGGTAGTCCTCGGTTTGTTACTATTCGTTTAGCAACCGCTCAAAGTTACACGGGTGCTGAGAAAAGGCATTTATGCCTGGTTCTCACACTTATGACCGTTCCACCATTTCCATGGTCATGTGTTCAATATCCAGGCACTTGGCAATCGTTACGCATTTATGATGTTTGCAGCATCCCAGGGTCCTTCGCTCATCATTTGCAGCAAGCTTAAAAGCAAAATCAACCGGGGGACGCCGCATTCACTTCACAACTGCATGATTCACTAAACAACTGCAGTGGTTTGCTTAACACCCGTGGGAAAAATGTTGTAAACTTGGAAGTGACTTACTCAATGTGCTTTGCTTAGCAATGGAAATTCTGATCCCAACTGTGCTCGTAATGCAAAGACTACCTGTATTATTATTTAGCCCTTTTTTAATTTCTGATGAATAACATGGACACATGAATGAAGGCAAGGAGTTACATTCTCTCTGACAGGAGTTCATCTAAGCATTGAGTATGTCTTGACTATCGGTGTTTTGTTGAGTTATCCTTGAGAAATGCCCCTAAATTTCCATTACTGCTAAATACGGCAGTAAAACTATCTAATGTGGCTTATCAGGATCACACAATGTCTGTATCACCTGCCAATTTGAGGAGTGGGAGGGTCTTGCAGCTTATTTTAAGACCCTGAATTGCTTAAGATTGGATTGTCACTTTGCCAGACCATCAAGATTTGCAGAAGATGCTCTAGTCTAGTCTATCACACTGAGTGATGATGAAAATTCGTCCATTCTTAGGTATCCTTTTGCAGCATTGTCCTAGAGGAGAGGTGTCAAACTCAATTTCATTAAGGGCCACATCAGGGTTGTGTTTGACCTTGGCTGGGCGCATGGCCAGGGGGACATGGCCAGCTCGATGTCTCTCATGTCAGGGGCGCCTGTGGTGGCCCGTGTGCTCTGCCAGCGAAAATGGATTGCTGAACTCCATTTTTGGCTGCGACAGCCTCCTGCAACCATCTGCCAGGGAAAACGGAGCTCCATTTTCCCTGATAGGGGCATCATAAGCTGGCCCTTCACTGTTTCCAGATGTAAGCTAGATCTAAGCATCCCGCAGGCCGGATCCAGCCAGTGGGCCTTGAGTTTGACACCCCTGTCCCAGAGAGTATCACTTGAATCACTATCCCTGAAATTTTCATGGATAATCATGTTAACCCTGACTACAGATACTTACAGAAGAAGGAATACAGCTGTTGCCTCTCTGACACTTTTGCTCCTTGGGGTAAGATAGGATTTACACTGAACAAATAAATAAATTGGTGCCATATAACTACAAGGGGGTGGCTACATGATATCATGAAGCCAAGTAAAAGCAAGGGCAATGCTTTTATTGCCCAGTCAGTTTTGGAAAAGAAAGGATGTTCAGTAAGAATAGGGAATACAGTAGCCACCATGATGATAAACTCATGCACCATGGTGGTGCACTGGTTAGAATGCAGGACTGCGGGCTACCTCACTGCTTACTGCCATGAGTTTGATTCTGACCATCTCAAGGTTGACCCAGCTTTCTATCCTTCTGAGGTTGGTAAAATGAGAACTCAAGATTGTTAGGGGCAATAGGTTGACTCTGTAATCCACTTAGAGAGGGCAGTAAAGGATTGTGAAGTGATGTATAAGTCTCAGTGCTATTGATATTGCTATAAAGAGTAATCAAGCACGATAAAAATGGAAAAGGGAACAGCTTTCAAAGAACTTTTCACTTTAGACTTACTTTTTATGCCTTTTCATGTGTATAAGGTAAAGGTTCCCCTCGCACATATGTGTTAGTCGTTCCCGACTCTCGGGGGTGGTGCTCCTCCATTTGAAAGCCGAAGAGCCAGCGCTGTCCAAAGATGTCTCCATGGTCATGTGACCGGCATGACTAAACCCCGAAGGCACACGGAACGCTGTTACCTTCCCACCAAAGGTGGTTCCTATTTTTCTTGCTTTTTTTTTTACATGCTTTCAAACTGCTAGGTTGGCAGAAGCTGGGACAAGTAACGGGAGCTCACTCCATTATGCGGTGCTAGGGATTTGAACTGCCAAACTGCTGATCTTTCTGATCGACAAGCTGAGCGTCTTAGCCACTGAGCCACCTTGTCCCTATGTAGATTAATATACATTCTACATAATCTAGTTTATACCTTCAATAGTCTATGCCATTGCCTTGCATGGCTTTTATTCCTATTACTTGTTATACAGAAGTAGCTTAACTACAAATACAGGAGCTGCGGATGAGTACCAGCATGGGGTTCTCGGAACAGCACATCTAAAGGTTCATTTCTGCATTGATTCCATTTACATGCCATCTTTTCTCCCAAGGGTTTTATGACAGCATACAAGGGTTTCCCATCCCTCACTGAATCTTTGCAATTCTGTGCGATAGGTTATGTGGCAAGCAGATAAACAACTTCTATCTAGTTAAAAATCAGAAAAAGAATGCAGCGCCTTTTCAAGACTAACAACTTTTATTATACGACATGAGCTTTTGTGGGCTGCCAAAGCTCACCAAAGCTTAAGCCATATAATAAAAGTTGTTAGCCTTAGACTTTTCTTGACTTTTGGCTACCATAAAACTAGTATGGCTGTCTTGCAATACTTACCTAGTGAGTTGTCCTAAGTTCATTGAGCTAAGCGTCACTGAGTTAAGGGACTTGTTTCTCAGTAGAAACTGCATTGGATTGTGCTGTTAAAATCTTTATGCAGATTTTTAAAATTTACTTATTTTGTGGGTGCCTTTGCCGTAGCCTGTTTCCTGAGAGAGAGTGACCGGCCCAAGGTCAGCTACTGCCTAAAGCAGCATTAGAACTCACAATCTCTCCAGTTTCTCTGCCTTAACTACTACACCGCACTGCCTCTTTTTGTATTTGTAGCACTTAATATGGTAACTCTTCGGCCAAATGGGCATTTGATTTCTGCTGGCAATGGGTCGGGCTTATCTATTGCATTGATTTAATCCAGCCAGGACTTCCTGTTTTAGTCTAGTAGTAGAATGGGACACAATATTGGCTGACCACACACACCTCTCATATATATGCTCTTTACTCTCCTGCCATCTGGTAAAAGGTGCAAAAGCATTCAGGCACGCACAAACAGACTGTGTAACAGTTTCTTTCCACAAGCCATCGGACTCCTCAACACTCTCTAAGTTCTTAGATTTCGAGCTATATGTACGTACTTCTGTGTTCTGATCTTTTTCTTTTTTATCTATGTTGTCTGATGTAGCACATTGGTCCTGGGGAAACGTCGTTTCGTTTCACTGTGTACTGTACTGTATATTGTTGAAATAACAATAAAACCTTCTTGACTTGACTGTTAGAAACACATATTCTCTTTCTACAGAGGCTGACTTTCTAGCAAATATGCCTAGGACTGCAGTATTGATACCTTTTTAGACCTAAAAGCATGTCCTGAGTTTTGTAAGTTCGCCACTGGCACTATCGCTGAGGAATAAGAGAGGAACAGGAGTTTTCCACTTGACCCATTAATTAAAGTTACTGGATACCTTTATGTGATATTAATTTTCCCTTAAATATGGTAATTGCAGATGCAATTTACTTCAGCTGGATTCCTGTTGTAAAGTGGAAAGTTACAGGTATGCCGAACTCTGTAAACCACGCAAGTGAGGTCAGAGAAATTGAATGCATAACTCTTCTTATAAACTAGAGCAAACAAAGCTTTAGCTTATAAATCTTTGGAAGTGGTTTAAAGTTTTCAACCGGCCAGCAGCAGAGTGGTTTTTCTACTCCCTCTCTCGTGTGTCGTTCACTAAGAATTAAAAAATAAATCGGATAAACAACTCAAACCACTTCAAAAATTTGGAACGTTTTCCAAACAAAACCTTTTAATACGGCCGGAGTTAACTCAAACCTATAGAAAAGAAGCAAACCTTTCTGAAAATAAGTCTTTGTTTCCACTGAAATTCCACCTGCAGATAGAGGATTCTCTCCTGTCTTAATTCTTTCGGTGAAACAATTTCAGCTTGTACTATCCCCTACCTTGTAATTGACAGATCTTTTAAGAGCCGAACAAGAAAAGAATCTTTTGTGAGCCTTTGAATAAGTCTTGATTCCTGGTGTCAAGTCCCCTCAGTTTCCTTGGCAAGATTTTCAGAAGTAGTTTGGCATTGCAGTTTCTTGCAGCTGTTTGAGAATAACATCCTCAAAATCCTCCAGCCGGATGTTGACAGGACGGAAACTTACATCTCCCTGATCCTATGTATAGAAGCATAGTAGCAAGCAATATTTTAATCAGGGAAACGCTAAATCTATTAGGTGAATGTATCAAGTGATAGACAATTAACATTTTCCCTCCCTCCCTCCCTTCCATAATGTTTTCTTTTACTCTAGTTTAGTTTAGTTTAGTTTATTTGGATTTATATGCCGCCCTTCTCCAAAGGACTCAGGGCGGCGTACAACATTAAAAAACACACATCCCAAAAGTTTTTTAAAAATTAAATCCATATCCAAAAAAACAAAAAAAACAAACCCAATTTATAGGACAATACATTTTAAAAATGAGATAAAATTAACAGGCCAGGCCGGCTTGCTGGAAAAGCCAACTTTTTAGGGCGCGTTGGAAGGAACGGAGGTCGGGGATTATGCGAAGCTCCGGGGGCAGCTCATTCCAGAGGGAAGGCGCTCCCACAGAGAAGGCTCTCCCCCTGGGGGTCACCAGCCGACACTGTCTGGCCAACGGCACCCTGAGGAGGCCAACTCTGTGGGATCGTACTGGACGGTGGGAGGCTACAGCAGGGGTGTCAAACTCAATTTCATTGAGGGCCGCATCAGGGTTGTGTTTGACCTCAGGGGCCGGGGTAGGCTTGGCCAGGGTGGGCGTAGCCAACTCTATGTCACTCGTGTCGGGGACACCTGTGGTGACTCTGCCAGCAAAAACAGAATCCCAAGCTCTGTTTTTGGCTGTGACAGCTTCCACTTGTGGCCCTCCTGAGCTCTGTTTTTGCTGGCAGAGGCACCATGGGTCAACACCTTTGTTGTTTCCAGGGCGGCCCCACGGGCCTTGAGTTTGACACCCCTGCTCTACAGGAAGAACAAAAGGGATTAAGTTCCCAGTTCCTGGCTCCCAAGTCTTACACATGTGGTTATGGCACAGTTCATATCT
This sequence comes from Natrix helvetica, assembly GCF_964273705.1. NCBI lineage: Eukaryota > Metazoa > Chordata > Lepidosauria > Squamata > Natricidae > Natrix > Natrix helvetica. Next base: position 20,257,521 of record NC_138552.1, on the reverse strand, counting down.
TTCACAATAAAGATAACTCCCAATTGTCAAAGGAGAGCCGTGTTAGTTCATCACATTTTCTTAATTTATTAAATCCTATATCAATCTAGCCAGCGGATGTGTGCATATGATGAAGTGGGCTGCAGCTCATGAAAGCTTATCCCTTCAATAAGCTAAGTATAGAATTAATAAAAAGTGTTCATCAGAAGAAGTGCTTTAATAAAATATTTTGTTGGAACTTAAAGGGCATCTTTTCATACAGCACATTCCTCTCGGCTTCCTGGCAGAGAAAATATTTGGATGCAACTTCAAAACTCTTTAAAGCCCATTGTGCCTAAATATTATTGTCAAACTGTGTTTGAAGGACATGATTTTTTCCCAAAAATAAACCCCTCGTGTGAGTTCCAGCCTTCTGCATGGGAGAAACCCCAGCATCCAAAATACATCACATTATTCCAATCTCACGTTTTCATGACATGGACTTATTACTTTTCTTTCTTTTCTTGTAAACGTTTTATAGAACGTTGGTTAAGAAGAAGAAGGTTGCAAAAACAATTTTGTTTATAAAGAGCGGTCTGATATTAGAGATAGATGTTTGTCTTGTCTAGGTTCGTAAATGTACATTTCAGGTGCATTATTTGCATCTTCCTATTTCTCCCCCTCCTCCCCCCAAAAGTACCTCACACGAACAGTCCTGGAGATATTCTACAGCTGTTGGAGGAGAGGCAAGGGTGTATCCACTCTACTTCTCAGCACATTTCTTATTCTTTGTCTCCTTTTCAACTCAGGAAGTTTCTTCCCCTGCTTGGGCCCCTTTGCCATACCCCATTTCTCCTCAGATGTACTCTCCTAAGACTTTACTCCCATGCCTTAGGCTTCCTGCAGGCTTCCTTCATTGTCCAATTAGCTGCCGTGAAACATTCCCATCCAAGGTTTCCATCCTCCCTTCTGGAACGTGGAAATTAATCTTGGGCATGGAAGCAACTACAGAGAAGCAAATTCAGACCAGACAGAGAAGGGCGAGTCAGATGGTGGTGGTAGTAGTGGATCGGTGGCATTTGGTCTGATCTTCAAGATCAAAGGGAGCCTCAAATTTAGACACTGGATATTCTTTAGACCTCAAAATATTCAAATGATGTCTCCCTCTGAGATACATGATCTTGTTTGGATATTTCCTCATTCTTATAGCTCAGGGCCTTCAAAACTGACATAATAACAGAGTAACAGAGTCGGAAGAGACCTTAGAAGTCTTCCAGTCTAACCCCTTGAAGCAGGAAACCCTACACCGTTTCTGATAAATGGTTGTCCGCTCTCTTCCTAAAAACCTTCAAGGTTGGAGCATTTTGGAAGCAAGTCGTTCCACTGATTAATTATTCTAACTGTCAGGAAATTTCTCCTTAGTTCTAAGCTGCTTCTCTCCTTGATTTGTTTAGTTTCTGGCTTTCCGAGCCGTTGCTGGAGCTCTACTTCTGCCAGCCATACAAAAAAAATTGAACCATTTGTGAATTGCATAAACCAGCCCCAGTTCAAGGCCATCCTGGGGGACTTGAAGCTGTGTGAGAAGATGGTGCAATTTGATGGTCAGGAAATTCAACCCTGATTCTCTTTTAAATGGCCATTCTGTCTTTTTAAGGTTGGAAAAAGAACAACGGAAGGTGGGATGCGTTGCAAGCAGCTTACATCACCCCTGGATTTAATGTAGTTTAAATCCTTCCCATTAATTCCAAACAAAAAAGAGAGCAAGAACCTCATTAGGGGTGACTTGACCAGTATTCAGAGAATATTCCAGTATTTGAGGGGCTGCCCCAAAGAAGAGGGTGTCAAATTATTCTCCAAAGCGCCAGAGGACAGGACAAGAAACAATGGTTGGAAACTAATCAAGGAGAGAAGCAACCTGGGATTAAGGAGAAAGTTCCTAACAGTGAGGATAATTAACCAGTAGAACATCTTGCCGCAGAAATCATGGGTGCTCCATCACTGGAGGTTTTCAAGAAGAGACTAGACCTGTGATGGCGAACCTATGGCACATGTACCACAGGTGGCACATGGAGCCATATTTGCCGGCACGCGAGCCATCAGCTGATTTTTCACCAGCTGATTTTCGGCCTTCTGGAGGGCCAGGGGAGGCCATTTTCACCCTCCCCGGGTTTCAGGAAAGCCTCCGGAGGCTGGGGAGGGTGAAAAACAGGCCCAATGGACTAACCAGAAGTTCATTCCCAAACTTCCGGTTGGCTCGTTGGGCCATTGTTCGCCCTTCCCAGGCTTGAGGAAAGCCTCCAGAGCCTGGGGAGGTTGAAAAATGAGCCCAACGGGCCAACTGAAAGTTTGGAAATGATCAGTTTCTGCCTTCCGGAGTTCCTCTGGGGGACCGGGGGAGGCCGTTTTTGCCCTCCCCAGGCTTCAGGAAAGCCTTCAGAGCTTGGGGAGGGTGAAAACTCCCCCCCGCATGGTGTGCGTGTGTGAATGCATGGAGGGGTAACGCACGCATGTGCAGCTGGGTGGGGCGCATTCCATTGTGGGTGTGGGGACGTGTACGCATGCACAATTTTGGCACAGCTTTACAAAAAGGTTTACTATCACTGGAGTAGAAAGTCACTTTTCTGAAATAGTATAGGTCTGTGATAGCAAACCTATGGGATGCATTCCACAGGTGGCTCATAGAGCCATATTGCTGGCACAGCAGCACTCAGTTCCCATATTTGCTGGCACGTCAACCCTCAGCTGATTTTCGGCCTTCCAAAGGGCTGTTTTCACGCTCCCCAGGCTTCAGGAAAGCCTCCGGATCCTCGAGAGGGCAAAAAACCAGGCCCAATGGTTCAACTGGAACTTCATTTCCGAACTTCTGGTTGGCGCGTTGGACCTGTTTTTCGCCCTCCCCATGAGTGGGGGAGGGGGTTGTCACACTTGCATGCGCAGAAGGGTGGGGTACCCCTGCCCAGGCACAATTTTGGTACGCCTTTAGAAAAAGGTTAGCCATTACTGGTATAGGTTCTCCTGTTTGAGCAGGGGGCTAGACTAGAAGACCTCCAAGGTCCCTTCCAGCTTATTCTATTCTAGTTTCCATCCATTGCTTCTTGCTCTGCCTTCAAGTGCTTTGAAGACTAGGTTGACACCCCGTTCCCTTCTTTAGATATCTTGTCACCCCTAGTTCTTTTCATTAAACTAGACGTACCCAATTCAGGACCTCTGAGAGAGCTTGTAACTATCATTTATCATTCTGCCCAAGGCAGAAAATTTGTGATATTCCTAAAGTTACAATGGATGACATGATCTCCACCAAACCAGAGGTTCTGTCTTTTATCATAGGAGCAACATTCCTGAAGGCATGATAAAATTATTTTCTCCATTCTTGGCTTGGGATTTACCGTATTTTTCAGAGTATAAGATGCACCTTTTTCCTTCAAAAAAGAAGGTGAAAATCTGGGTGCGTCTTATACACTGAATATAGCATTTGTGGCCTACTGAAACCCCACCCCCTTTGCAAAAATGGCCATGCCTAGCCTTTAGGAGGCTTCCAGAGTGCTCTTGGAGGCTGGGAAGGGCAAAATTTAGGAAAAAATGGGCCATTTTTTGCTTGTTTTTGCCCCCCAGCTCTCAGGAACACTCTATAAGCCTACTAAAGGCTATGCATGCCCCCCCTTTTTTTTACAAAAAACGGGCCCGCTTTTATGAAAAACGGGCCATTTTTGGGAGGTCTGCAGAGTGCAAAACCTTTTTTAAAAAATCTTGGTGCGTCTTACACTCCGAAAAATACAGTAATTAGCCAGAATGGAACACAGCGACTAGTAATTTTTTTCAAAACCAATGTAAGGCTTTTAAAGAATGAAGAAATTAATAGACATATTATTATTAATAGATTTTTTTTAAAACGTAAGAGTCGCATTCTTTGGAAGGATTACTCACACAAGCCTTACACAAGTGGAGGTTTGAAGTCCTGCATTATCTCCTTGGATTCTAGACTCTTGCTGTAATTAGGAGCCCCGATTGACTGACCAGAGTGACTTTGTCCATGTGATTATTCTCAAAATAGCGATGCAAAGAGAGAAACTTTCAATCCATTGCCAGACCCTTATATATGCACTATTACATCATAGGTATAGAACCTGAATTCATAATAGGAACATATCATTCTGTCCCGAGTCAGGATTAACAGTGGTAAATGTGCATTACACAGATTGAGGTCAAATTCCCACAAAGGTTACTGATGGCCAGAGAGCACACAGAAAAAAACAGGCAATAAATCAGTCCAGAAATCAAAAGCCAAACCACTTGGAATCAAGGCCTCAGATGTCCAAGATAGCAGAGACAAAACCTGGGCCTACCAATGAAGAATTAGAATATCAGGTTGGCCTAAAGGATAGCTGTGGTTCAAAGTAAAAGGGAACCCATGACGGCAATAAACATTGCTTCTGGGAATGACCAATTCCCAAACAGTGCTTTATACTACAAGATATAGCTACTTCTCCTTTAATCTGCTGCTCATTAAGCTTGATCTACCAGGTTTTCCACTGTGTACAGACTGAACAGTCAAAGTTAATTGGTGGTCATGAAGATAACCATGTATGCTTTGTTCTGCATTTCTATGGCAACGTCCATTTGACATATGCACATAGAGCCAGGACCAGAGGTGATATTCAGCAGGTTCTGACCAGTTCTGGAGAACCGGTAGCGGAAATTTTGAGTAGTTCGGAGAACCAGTAAATACCATCTCTGACTGGCCCCACCCCCATCTATTCTCTGCCTCCCGAGTCACAGCTGATCGGTAGGGATTTTGCAGTAACCTTCCCCTGGAGTAGGGAGAAAATGGAGATTTTACAGTATCCTTCCCATGCCATGCCCACCAAGCCACACCCATCAAGACATGCCATGCCCACCAAGCCATGTCCACAGAACTGGTAGTAAATAAATTTGAATCCCACCACTGGCCAGGACCCTTAGGGTTTCTAGGTTTTAGGAATAGTTTTAGAGATTCTACATAAGTGTATATTCTGCTAAAATCATTCTACTTAAGGGTTTTTGTGTATTCCCTTCCTCAAAAATCCATAACATCTATCTTCAGGAATTAAGGTTTGAGGGAAACCCATATTCACGTGTGTAAAAAAACCATGCATGCCCATTCATTCTGGAGCAGCATGTAACTCTGGAGTATCAGTCTGCTCAGCCTGTGGGAAATTCAGGTTGTCAGATTAGGTATTTGGAATAGTGGACTAGGTTAAGAAAAAATTGTGGGACTCTATAGAGGTCAGGGCAGCAGTGGATTTGTTTGAAAGCTAAGGTTCATGTGGTGTTGATTTTTACTCTATCTAATCACTTTTCTCTAGCTGAGAAAAGTGATCTGGCTTGAAAAATTACAGGAAAGAAAGAATAACCTGCCCTTTTCCAAATGTTCTTCTCCCCATCATATAGCTAATCCACATTGACTTTGGCTGAAGATGGTAGCAACAGGAAAGGTCTGGAGAACTTAGTGCACCAGTAGCTTGAGACTGAAGTCCCCATTAATCAGTTGCCTGCGTAAGTCCTAGGACAGAGGGACCCCTGTTTTGCTGGATTCAGTTTTTATCAAGAATCACACCGGAGAGGAAATGAATTGGCAAACAAACAAAGCAAATTCACCTGCATGAAATTATGAAAAGGAAAGGAAAAGAAAATGATATTGAAATTAAAAAAGAAAGGTTCTGTATTAACGGACAATGAAGCCATTAAAAAGCATATTATTTACACATCTGTGAGTGAGATGGGCAGTATCTGAATTTGTCAAATCAATAGAATCATAGAATCATGGAAGGGACTAGATGACCTGCAAAGTCCCTTCCAACTCTGTTAATCTGTTACCTTGGAGGCCTTCTAGTTCAATCCTCTGCCCAAAACAGGAGACCTTATTTCATCCCATACTAATGGCTGTCCAAACTTTTCTTGAAAACTTCCGGTGATGGAGCATTCACAACTCTGGGAGACAAGTTGCTCCATAGATTAATTGTTCTCATAGTCAGAAAAGCTATCCTTAGTTGTAGGTTAGATCTCTCTTTAACAAGTTTTCATCCATTGCTTCTTGTCCTGTCCTCAAGCTGCTTGAGAGAATAAGTCAACCCCTTCTCCCCTCCAATACTAGAAGACAGCTATCATGTCACCTCTAATTCTAGACTAGACATAGCTATTCCCTTCATTGTTTATTGTGAAGTTTAGCCTATCATAGAGCTGGCATTTTACGGCCCATGGGCCACATCTGGCCCTTCAGTTATCCCTGTCTTACCTGCATTGGTGGCGTTGGTAGGTGGGTTGTTGTGGCAGCTGGTGGGATGGCAGCAGGCAGTGTAGTGACAGAGTGCCAGAGGAGAATAGGATGGTGGCAGTGGAGAGAGGTGGGGTGGCAGGAGGCGGGCCGGGAGTGGCAGCCCTCCACCACAGTTCCAGTTTCTCATGAGACACCTTGGGAAAATTGCCCACCCCATATCAAAATGAATGCTTTGCCTAGAATAATGTTTTTGTTCCAGAAATACCTCTTTTGACAACTGATGTACTATTTATACCACGACAGAAAGATACATCTAAATTTGAATGGCAGGGGAAATGAATTAAATATAAGCTGTTACAAGATGCAAAGAAAGAGGAGGATTGGGTTTATCTGATTTGAAATTGCATTTTGCGGCTTATGTGTTTGGTTTGGTTGAAAAAGTGGGTGCTGAAGACTTTTGGAGTTAGAAGGACACAAAATAAGATTTGGGTGGCTTGGATATTTGTGGGAAAACAACATCAAAGCTAATGCAATTTTCAACAAATCATTATGTTGAACGTGCCTTAGTGAGAATATGGAATATATCAGGGGTGGGTTCCTACTGCCGTTGGTACCAATTCGCTTCGCACGCACGTCACAGTTCACTGTAAATTGTTCTGTGCATGCGCAAAGACCATGAAAAACCAATAAAAACCATGCCGGAAACAGCAGTGGAGACTGGGGAACCGGTTTGAGGGCAAAGCCAGCCTGGGTCGCTGCCGGTTCTGCAACCCAGGCCAAATTACCACCACTGCTTCGCACAAACTGGTATGTACCGGTAGAAACCCACCTCTGATATATATTAACACAAGTTGTGTTTGAAAACTGTCAGCAAAACAAGCATTTTATAGAGGGGAAAACTGCGGGTCCCTTGGACTGTAAAGCGATCAAACCGGTCAGTCCTAGGGGAGACTGCTCTTTAGAAGGTCAGATCCTGAAGATGAAACTCAAGAACTTTAGCCACTTAATGAGGAAGAAGGATTCCCTGGAGAAGAGCCTAATGCTGGGAAAGATTGAGGGCAAAAGAAGAAGGGGACCACAGAGAATGAGGTGGCTGGATGGAGTCATTGAAGCAGTAGACATGAGCTTAAATGGACTCCCAGAAGGGGTGGGTTCCAGCAGAGACTACTGCCAGTTTGCTCAGGGGCATGCCGTACGCGCATGCACAGTAAAATTAAAATTGCTCTGCATATACACAGAAGCAAAAAACAAGATGGTGGCACTTACTGCGCCGCTAGGAGAACCAGTTTGGGGGTATGGCAGGCATGAGTTGCTGCCAGTTCCAGTGATCCGGGCCGCCAAGTTACTACCGGTTCAGCCGAACCAGTCCGAACCAATCTAAACCGGTAGGAACCGGTCTGAACCGGTCTGAACCAGTCTGAACCGGTAGGAACCCACCACTGACTCTGGGGGACGGTAGAGGACAGGAAGGCCTGGAGGAACATTGTCCATGGGGTTGCAATGGGTCAGACATGACTTCACAACTAACAACAGGAGGGAAATAATAGACAAACAGAAATGGCTAAGTTTACCATGAGAGTTTAGACTTTTGTCAAAGAGAATGTAAACTAAAATCAAGAGAAGAATCAGTTGTAGAGGGATATAGTTATCAATGGTTCTCTTATTTACAGTTATTAGAAAGATTTAAAGTAAACAAAAGAGTTTATAGTTTTGAATGTTGTAAGACTTAAGTTTGAAGCAGAATTTTGTAGAAATAATGATGTAAGGAAATTTGTATAAACTTTTATTGTAATGTAAAACAGAAGAACAAGTGGAAGAATCTATGATAAAGCAAGCTAAAAGTTTTGGTTATAACATACAAATGGATTAATGGGAAAATAGGTGGTTGAAAAGACTGAAATTTACACTAAATTATAATCTTAAAGAGAATTTTAATGCAATGATATACCATCGGTATATGTTACCAGATAAATTGTCTAGAGTCCATAAAAGCACTTGAAATTTTTACTGAAAATGGGACATGTTATTGAGTTGGATGCACATATAAAAACCTAGGAAAAAACGGATATTAATACCCACAGTGATTCAAAGGATTTTAAAGATTAATATACAATTGAGACCAGAGGTTTTTCTTTTGGGACTGATGGATGAACAGTTGGGGGAAAAAGTCATGGAACTTGTTTTTATACATGATAGCTGCAGCAAAATTAGTTTATGCACAAAGTTGGAAAGATTTGTCATTACGCACAATGGTGGAATTGTTGGTGAAGATGATTGAACTTTCTGAGATAGCTAAATTGATTTCTTGGATCAAAGAAAATACAGTATCTATGTTTATTGCTAACTGGAAATCCAGCATGGACTTTGTGCATGAAACATTTAAAAGTGAACTTATGGTCCATGTTTTGATGATTAGACAGGATAGATGGAATGTTATCTTGCAACCACAGAGTAAGAGGTAAATTTATATTTAAAAACTGCGGTAAAGAAGATCAGAAGCCACTTGTTTGTATCTTTTCCTTTTCTATTTTTTTCATTTTTTTCTTTCTGGAACTTTGAGTTTTCTCTTTGATTTTTTTTTCTTTGCTGACTTTACATTGCAGTTTTTAGTTTTTAGTATGAGTTTTTCATCTTCCTTTTTAAACACGTTTTAATAAAATCATATATAAAATATTGCTATTTCTATATGCTTTAATGAATAACTATTCTATCAATCTCTCAATTTTAATTTTTTAATAGAGTAAATATTGATAAATATAATCCATAAAAACAAATGCACTTCTGGGGTCTTATTATTAAATTATAATTTTTAAAAGTGAGAAGGGGTCTTGGCAGAAACAAACAACTCTTTTCCCTAGATTGTGCTTTAGTTACAGATGCTATTTTGCAATCCCAGGAAAAGACATAGCTGCTTTAAAGAGATGCAGACAGGCGATCTGTGTGAGCTGTCAAACACACTTTTTTTTAAACCTTCAAATCTGAAATGTTGCACATTTAATTGTTTAAAATGTATAGTTTGGTGTCCTCTTTTGTGTGGACTTTGAGGGAATGTGTTAGGATTGCAACTTGAATATTTTTACATTTTTTAAATACTGTAATAAACTGAATTTACTGAAATGTTTTCCTTTCATTGTTAAGGAGATACCTCTATGATATTTTTTGCTATCTACAGTTTTCAGTGGTAACTAAGGCTGCCCTTTTTTCTACTTTAGTAACTACATTGCTATTAAAACATTTTTAAAAACTACATAGCTTTAAAAAAAACTACATTGCTATAAAAGCAAGCATGACTTAACAAAATATTTTAAAACAATCATTGGGCTAAACATTGGGGTGCTTTACTGAAAAAGGTATAACTTGAGATTATACATATGGGTTATAAGAAAATATTAAATGAAGTTTTCTCCTTATGCCATGCTATAATTTTAACATTTGCATTTAGGAATTCTGGTTGATGACTTATAAGGGTGAAATTAATAGTGAGTGCCATACCATGTGCATGAATCATACAAGTGGCAAGAAAATAGGGGCAGTCAGGCATAACACAGGTTATGTAGACAGTAAACACAGGGTCAATCAAAATGGACTCAAATGTCTATACACCAATGCACAGAGTATGAGGAATAAACTGGGCGAATTAGAAATAGAGGCAGGGTGAATCATACAAGTGGCAAGAAAATAGGGGCAGTCAGGCATAACACAGGTTATGTAGACAGTAAACACAGGGTCAGTCAAAATGGACTCAAATGTCTATACACCAATGCACAGAGTATGAGGAATAAACAGGGCGAATTAGAAATTCAAGTAAATGAGAGCAGATATGATATTGTTGCCATTACAGAAACTTGGTGGAATGAAACCGACAAATGGAACATACAGCTAGAAGGATTTAAATTATTTAAAAGAAATAGACCAAATAAAAGAGGAGGTGGAGTTGCACTATATATAAGAAATAATTACCTCTCTACAGAAATAGAGCACAACAATGATAACTATCTTGAATGCATTTGGGTCAATATTAAAGGTTGTGGGGGAAATGACATTGCCACAGGTCTATACTACAGGCCACCCAACCAAGCAGAGGAAGTAGATGAACTTTTTGCTAGTCAGCTAACTAAGGTATGTAGGAAGCACACCACAATAGTAATGGGAGATTTTAACTACCCTGACATCAACTGGGAAACAAACTCTGCACCAAGTGGAAGATCCAACAGGTTCCTAACGAACCTAGCAGACAACTTTGTTTCCAAAAAAGTAGAGAAGGGAACAAGGGGATCAGCCATATTGTACTTAATTCTCACTAACAGAGAGGAAATGATAGAAGGTGTTGAAGCCACAGGAACCCTGGGGGCAAGTGACCATGCAATATTGGAATTCAACATTATGCAAACACAAGTAGTAGAACAAAGTGAAACTAGAGTCTTGGACTTTAAGATAGCTAATTTCAATAAACTTAGAGAGAGCTTGGGAAAAATTCCATGGATGAGAATCCTCAAGGGGAAAACAACTCAAGAAGCTTGGGAAATTTTGAAAAATGAGATTACAAAACCCCAGTCTAGCACAATACCAATAAAGAAGAAAAATAACAGCTCCCAAAAGAAACCAGCATGGCTGCACAAAGAACTCTCTGACAAATTGAAAGACAAAAAAGATAAGTATAAAAAGTGGAAAGTGGGGGGGGGGGACATAACTAAGGTAGAATATCAGCAACTAGCCCAAGCATGTAAAGATGAAGTGAGGGAAGCTAAGGCTCACAATGAAGAAAGGCTTGCCACAAAAGTAAAAAATAACAAAAAAAACTTCTTCCAACATGTTAAAAACAAGAAAAAAGTTATTTTCCAAGGCACCTGAGGGTAGAGCAAGAAGCAATGGGTGGAAACTAATCAAGGAGAGAAGCAAATTAGAACTGAGGAGAAACTTCCTGACAGTTAGAACAATTAATCAGTGGAACAACTTGCCTCCAGAAGTTGTGAATGCTCCAACACTGGATGTTTTTAAGAAGATGTTGGATAACCATTTGTCTGATGAGGTGTAGAGTTTTCTGCCTAAGCAGGGGGTTGGACTAGAAGACCTCCAAAGTCCCTTCCAACTCTGCTATTGTATTGTATTGTATTACTTTCAATTAAGCAGATTAGTTAACCTTAAAATTGGTTGAACAGAGTAAGAATAAGAATATCTAAGTACAAAACATATATTTATGCTAAAATATAGTAGAGATGTTATTATTAAAGGGTCACTGGTCTTCATTGAGACAGTCTATTCATCCAAACATCGTGATTGTATTGCTCTCATTATTAAAAAAACCAAACTGTTCTCATCACTTCTGTATTTGGCTGAAAAACACCTTGTCGGATTATTCCGAACAAGTCTGGAAAAAGCTTCCGTCTGTTGAAAGGCAGCCAAAATATCCATCCAGAGAGAAGCAAATCTCCAGTTAAGCTTTTGCCAAAAGCCTCCTTAGTCCTTAGAGCTAATCAAGCGCCACTATTATCAGCTCTAGAATCAGTCGGCTGGAGATTCTGCTACGCTTTGAAAAAAATTTTTCCCTAAGCTATGACACTGGTGGAAAATCCCCAGAACTCTTAGATGGATTGAGAAGAGAAGTAATAATTTACCTGTTGCTGAGTGTTTGCACGGAAGACTTTCAACACTGACTTCCCAGGTATGTGAGCTTTCTATAGGACAGAGCAGGGAAAAAGTAATTGCCTGTCAAAAGATGTCCACGATCAAATGTACCCCTTGCTCATGCTAAGGGGTTCAATAATTGCATTATTTAGTTAAAGGACAAGATGGAATTGTCTCTAGGATATCACTACATCCTAGCTTTTTGAGGCTGTATAAGGTAAAGGTTCCCTTCGCGCATATGTTCCTGACTCTAGGGGACGGTGCTCATCTCCTCATTTCATTTCAAAGCCAAAAAGCCAGCACTGTCCGAAGATGTCTCCGTAGTCATGTGGCCAGCATGACTATATACCCAAGGCGCACGGAATGCTGTTACCTTCCCACCAAAGGTGGTCCCTATTTTTCTACTTGCATTTTTACATGCTTTCGAACTGCTAGGTTGGCAGAAGCTGGGACAAGTAACGGGTGCTCACTCCATTACGCGGCGCTAGGGATTTGAACTGCTGAACTGCTGATCTTTCTAACTGACAAGCTCAGCATCTTAACCACTGAGCCACCTTTGGGGCTGCATACTGATTGCATATGTCTTCTCAGTAAATAAAAATGGGTACTCACAGTCTGATACTTGGTTAGCCTACTTGCTGAGCTGATAAACTGAGGATTCTTTCAAATACAGGTAATCCTCAATGTACAAGAGTTCATTTAGTGACCGTTCAAAGTTACAACGGCACTGATAAATATGGCTTACGGCCACTTTTCACAGTTACAACCTTTGCAGCATCCCGGTGATCACATGATCAAAATTCAGATGCTTGGCAAGTGGTTCATATTTATGACCGTTGCTGTCTCCCAAGGTCAAATGATTCCCTTTTGCGACCTTCTGACAAGCAAAGTCAAAGGGGAAGCCAGGTTCACGTAACAACTAGGTTACTAAGTTACCCACTGCAGGGATTCACTTAACAACGGTGGCAAGAAAGATGGTAAAATGGGACAAAACTCACTGAACAAATGTCTCAGTTAACAACAGAAAATTTGTGCCAGAGTTGTGATCGTAAGTTGAGGACTACCTGTAAAGTATATTCCATACCAGTTTTCTTTCCTAACATCTTGAAATTAGACAATCTCCTGTCTTGGCAGCTGTTTTGCTAGCATCCATATAACAGACTCTCCTAACTGTAAATGTTTTTCCTAGTCTTAAAAGTTGGGGGTGAGACACAGAGCCTATCAGTGCTAGTTAACTTCTAAACATGCAGTAAATAAATTTCATAAATTACGTAGAGGTTGATCTACAGGTAATCCTTGATGTAGGATTTGTCGCTTAGCAATCGTTTGAAGCTGCACCCCCCCCCCCCAAAGTAGGGGTGTCAAACTCGATTTCATTGAGGGACGCATCAGGGTTGTGTTTGACTTTGGGGGAAGCAAGTGCGGCCAGGGGAATATGGCCAGCTCGATGTCTCTCATGTCAGGGGCGGCTGTTGCGGCCTGAGTGCTCTGCCAGTGAAAATGGACTCCTGAGCTCCATTTTCAACTGCGACAGCCTCCTGCAATCATCTGCCAGGGAAAACGGAGCTCCATTTTCCCTAGCAGGGGCATCGTGGGCTAGTCCTTCATTGTTTCCAGACGGAAGCCAGATCTAAGCATCCCGCAAGCTGGATCCAGCCAGTGGGCCTTGAGTTTGACACCCCTGTCCTAGAGAGTATCATTTGAACCACTGTCCCTGGGCTTTTCATACATAATCATGTTAACCCTGACTACAGATACTTACAGAAGAAGGAATACAGCTGTTGCCTCTCTCACTATTTTGCTCCTCAAGGTAAGATAGGATTTACACTGAACAAATAAATAAATTGGTGCTTTATAACTATAAGGGGTGGCTACATGAGATCATGAAGCCAAATAAAAGCAAGGCCAATGCTTTTATTGCCCAGTCAGTTTTGAAAAAGAAAGGATGTTCGGTAAGAATAGGCCCAGTGATGGTGAACCTATGGCATGCGTGCCACAGGTGGCATGCGAAGCCATTTGTCAGGGCACGCGAGGCGCTGCCCTGTCAGCTGGCCAGCGCACATGCGCGCGCTGGCCAGCTGAGTTCACCTTTTTAAAAGCCATTTTTCGCCCTCCCCAGACTCCAGAGGCTTTATAGGAGCCTGGGGAGGGTGAAAAGAGCCTCCCCCACCCTCCCAGAGGGCCTCCGGAGGCTTCAGGGGCCATCCGGAGGCTTCCCTGACGCCTTCAGAGTGCTTAAAACCACCCTCCCAGCAAACCGGAAGTCAGTTTGCTCAGAGGGTGGTTTTAAGTGTTCCGAAGGCTTCAGGGACCGTCCGGAGGCTTCCCTGATGCCTTCGGAGTGCTTAAAACCACCATCCGAGCAAACTCTCGGAGGATGATTTTAAGCGTTCCGAAGGCTTCAGGGACCGTCCGGAGGCTTCCCTGACGCCTTCGGAGTGCTTAAAACCACCCTCCAAGCAAACCAGAAGTCACTTCCGGTTTGCTCGGAGGGTCGTTTTAAGCGTTCCGAAGACTTCAGGGACTTGTAACTTGTAAAAAAGACTTCAGGGACTTTAACTTGTAAAAAAGTTAAAGCATTTTGGATAAAAATATGGTGGGTTATTTAAAATATGTTGAAAAAGATGATAAAGTTTACACCCCAGTTATTTTTGTTAGGTATAATTTCAGATTGTACTGTCATAGAGACTAACCTGATCTTGAACCTAACGATGGCAGCAAGATTGTTGGTGGCGCAATACTGGAAGAAGGAAGAGTTGCCTACTATCCAAGAATGGACGTTAAAAGTAGCAAACCTAGCAGAGATGGCCAAAATTTCAGCGTATTTGAAAGATCATTTGGATGAGAAGTACAAGCTGGACTGGACAAGATGGATTGACTATATTCAAAACAAATACCGGACTAAAAAATTTCAGTTAGCTTATGAATGAAGGCATAAAGGACATTACGATTTATTCAAAGTTAGTTTAATAAAGGGGGAGTTAAAGCACAAGAAAAGGAACATGTTAAATGTTAAAATTAGTTAGCCTACATTAGAGTATGGTTGTTAAATGTTTATACCCTGTACTTTGCTCTGGGAGGGAGGGCGGGAAGAGGGAAGGGGTGAGAATTGTAAAACTTATTAAAAATTTAATAAAAAAACAAAAAAACAAAAACAGGTCACCAGGCTCAATTATGGTCCTAAGTCAAAGATTATCTGTATTTTAATACCTGGAATAAACATAACAAAGCAATTACTTTGATACTCTTGTGTTTTCTGGCTACAATTAATGGTAACATGATTTCTTGCTTCACTGCTGCATCTTACTTCCCCATGGGCTCTAGCCAATAGATGGCATACACTGAATGCAGATGATGTCATCAAATGGCTGAGCCAATGAGGTTGGATATTCCTAAAGTAATTAAGGGCAGTCAAGAGGAAAGCAATATATCTGATAATTCACATGACATGAACCATCCCATGAGACACGAGATATTGCTTCTGTGTTTGCTATTGAACGGAACAATGTCACATTGAGCCATCATGTGGTATCTCTGTTTTTCAGTTCTGCTAAAAATATCTTTTAAAAATATTAAGATGTTTAGATCACGCTTTAAAATCAAGATTTAAAATGGTGAATGTAAAATGCATTCATGCTACTGTTTTTATATCTGTTCAGAAAATCCAACTTTCACTTGGCTTATGCACCTCGATGTAGATGTTTGCTATAAAAAGAAGAACTTCATTGGTGCTCTTTAGAAGGCCAGATCCTGAAGATGAAACTCAAATACTTTGACCACCTAATGAGAAGGAAGGACTCACTGGAGAAGAGCCTAACTGGGAACGATTGAGGGCAAAAGAAGAACAGGACAACAAAGAATGTGGTGGCTGGATTGAGTCACCAAAGCAGTAGGCATGAGCTTAAATGGACTCCAGAGAATGGTAGAGGACAGGAAGGTCTGGAGGAATGTTGTCCATGGGGTCATGATGGGTCAGACACGACTTCACAACTAACAACAACAACAACAGCTAGTGCACAAGATGCACAATGACTGCCACCTGTGAGTTGTGTGCATGAAAGGTGATCCCATGCACACTCTTCTAGTTTAGATGTCCATGGAGATTCCCAACCATCCAGGTCATGGTTGTCCCAAAGGTGCTTTTTCAAAAGGCAACTCCCCCCACCCCCCGAAGACGCTTTACTTCTCCTACAAGGCACTTGGATGAATTCAATAAGCATCTTTGATGAGGAGCAAAATGTCTTCAAAGAAAAAAAATCACGACAGTCCAGTTGCCTTTTGAAAAAGCACCTTTGGGACTTTTATCTTGGATGAATCTTTGGAGAGAGGGAATGACTATTCATATAAATCATGTGGTGTTTTTTTTCAAGGAACAACCACTAAATAGTGTTTTTCATGGAATGACCATTAATATAATCCATGAAATACCGTATTTGTGGAGTATAAGATGCACCTTTTTTCCTCAAAAAAGAGGGTGAAAATCTGGGTGCGTCTTATACATCGAATGCAGCATTTGTTGCCGCCCGAAGCCCTGCCCCTTCACCAAAATGGCTGTGCATATCCTTATGGAGGCTTTCAGAGAGCTTCTGGGGGCTGGGGAGGGCAGAAATGAGCAAAAAATGGGCCGTTTTTTACCCCCCAGCAGCACTCTATAAGGCTCCATAAGGCTATGCATACAATTTTTTGACAAAAAAACAGGGTGTTTTTTGCTCATTTCTCCCCCATCCCCCATCCCAGGACACTCTGCAAGCCCCCCCCCCCTCAAGGCTATTCATGCCTTTTTTTAAAAAAATTGGCCCGTTTTCGAAAAACGGACCATTTTTGGGAGGTTTACAAAGTGCAAAAACTTTTTTTTCCTTTTGGAAAGCTCTTTAACTGATTGATGAGAATTACATTGATGAAGTGCTGTGCCAGCAAAAACAAAGTCTTAGGTGCTGCAGATTGTCAGCAATTTCCTTCTCCAGCACATGGATAATTACACCTGAAAACATCTACCTACCTACCTACTCTCTCTCTCCCTTCCTACCTACTGTATTTCTCTCTCTCTTTCTATTTCTCTCTCTCTATCCCTTTACCTACCTACCTACCTAACTAACTAACTAACTAACTACTCTCTCTCTCTCCCTACCTACTGTATTGCTCTCTCTTTCTCTCCCTCTCTATCCCTCTATCTACTACCTACTTTTTTAAAAAAATTGCCTCTTCAAAACCTTGGTGCGTCTCATACTCTGATGTGTCTTTTACTCTGAAAAATACGGTATCTATATCATCAAGTTACAGGCACTATAATTTTTGGATGATGTTGCTATCAGACATGGCAATTTGAATGCAATTATTTCTGCAATTGTATTCCTTGTGTTTTTTTTTCTCCCACTCTTCCTCCACTGATCAAGGCAGCATCAAAGGTCTTCCTTTGGTTGATTCATGTTACAATCAGCCAGTGAACTTTAAAGCTCAGTGTCTGAACAGTGATTTGAACACAGGTCCTCCTCAGCAAGGTTCCAACTCCTGTATTTTATACTTGGAAATGCCATGCTAGCAAAAAGAAAAACACGTAAGGAAGCCAATGTTTTATTAAAATAAAACAAAATAAAAGAAAACAATGTTTTCTTTTTCTATGGAGACACTTGAAATGTTATTCTAACTGGGAAAGGAATTCAAAATATGTCACATGTTCATTCACACCCCGGGGAGCAAAAAAATAGCTTAAAATGCAAAGAGAAGTAAACAAACATGCCATCTTTATCAAAAGAAACTTTTGTTTTAAGGGCTATGGGGATGGGCTAAAGTTACAGATCTAGCTAAATATCTGCAGTGAATTGGGGGGGGGGGGGAGAAAACGATCAGGTTAATGAAAGAAAGATCTGAATAAATTGAAAATAAAATGGAATACTTTACCAAGCAAAAATAATAATAATAATAATTTTCCTCATGAAAAGTATTATTATCTGATTTGTCCAGGATCCTGGGTTAAATAGTCTGGCCTCCTTATGTTTTTAAAATTATTGTCTATAGCACTGCGGGGTTTTTATTTTTTTCTACATATAAAAATGTTGGACATTCAGTCCATTTGCAAGACACTGGGTGAACAATAGAGAACAATAGTGCAGAGCGTCTTTAAAAGATAAAGGTAAAGGTTCCCCTTGCACATATGTGCTAGTCGCTCACGACTCTAGGGGGCAGCACTCATCTCCGTTTCAAAGCCGAAGAGCCAGCGCTGCCCGAAGATGTCTCTGTGGTCATGTGGCCGGCATGACTAAACGCCAAAGGCACACGGAACGCTATTACCTTCCCACCAAAGGTGGTTCCTATTTTTTCTACTTGCATTTTTACATGCTTTCGAACTGCTAGGTTGCCAGAAATTGGGACAAGTAACGGGAACTCACTCCGTTATGCGGTGATAAGGATTCGAACCACTGAACTGCCGACCTTCTGATCGACAAGCTCAGTGTCTTAGCCACTGAGCCACCGTGTCTTTAAATGGAATCAAAGAGCAATTGTTTAATTAACATTTGAATATGAAGTAGGCCTGTGCAAAACATTTGGGATTTCATTTGTTAGGGCAGTAGAAGAAGATTCTCAACACATACCCAGAAGACCTTGGGAGGGCTTCTCAAAGTAGCCGTATTAAAGCCATATCTGTAGAGCAGGAGTGTTAAAATCAAGTCCCACGGGTCAGATCCAGCCCGTGAAGTGCTTTGATCTGGCCCACGGGGCTGTCCTGGAAACAGTGAAGGACCGGCCAGCGGTGGCTCTGCCAGCGAAAACGGAACTTGGGTGGCTGCGACGTACTCCTCTGCCAGCTCTTTTTTCACTGGCAGAGGGTAGCAGGAGGCCACCACAGGCACCAAATCTCCATTTTAGTTTGCAGAGCACTCAGGTCACCAAAGGTGCCCCCCAACACAAGTAAAGTCGAGCTGGCCATGCTCACCCAGCCCCCAAG
This sequence comes from Natrix helvetica, assembly GCF_964273705.1. Lineage (NCBI taxonomy): Eukaryota > Metazoa > Chordata > Lepidosauria > Squamata > Natricidae > Natrix > Natrix helvetica. Next base: position 20,238,742 of record NC_138552.1, on the reverse strand, counting down.
ATTAAACACAACTCTGATGCAGCCCTCAATGAAATCGAGTTTGACACTGCTACTGTAGAGTTTTAGACTAGCATGTAACCAGGGATGGGCTCCTGCTAGTTCTAACCTCTTCTATAGAAGAAGTTCCACAAATCTACCGTGCCGTTTAGAACCAGTCCCAGCTCCCTCCCCCCGCCTGTCCACACATCAGCAAGATGAAGAGCGAGAGGAGGAATTCTGGGAGTTGAAGTCCACAAGTCTTAAAGCTGTCAATTTGAATACCCCTGGGGGGTTTTTTTCTAAAGGGTTAGGAGTACAAGGGTCTTGTAACTTGACAGCTTTAAGACTTGCCTGCTTCAAATATCAGAGTTTTTGAGGCAACATTTTGGTTGCTAAGGAAGAGCATTGTTAAGTGAGTTTCACCACATTTTACAAATTGGCCATGCCCACCGAGTCACATGGCTGGCAAGCCATGCCCACCCGGTCACATGGCCAGCAAGCCACTTCCACAAAGCAGGCCACACCTACAGAAGAGGTTCTAAAAACTTTGAAACCCACCACTGCATGTAACATATAAGTTACAGGTAGCTGCCTTGTGTTATCAAAATAATAAAGATAGGAAATAAATAAATGACAAATAAATAAATAATAACATGCAACAAAGGACCGGAATATAGGGGACTCGAGGATAAAACATAAAGAACAGTTGCTGGAACTGGATATGTCTAGTCTTATGAAAAGAAGGACTAGGGGAGACATGATAGCAGTGTTCCAATATCTTCTCACAAAGAAGAGGGAGCCAAACTATTATCCAAAGCACCTGAGGGTAGAACAAGAAGCAATGGGTGGAAACTAATCAAGGAGAGAAGCAACTTAGAACTGAGGAGAAACTTCCTAACAGTTAGAACAATTAATCAGTGGAACAGCTTCCCTCCAGAAGTTGTGAATGCCCCAACACTGGAAGTCTTTAAGAAGATGTTGGATAACAATTTGTCTGAAGCGGTGTAGGGTTTCCTGCCTAAGCAGGGGGGTTGGACTAGAAGACCTCCAAGGTCCCTTCCAACTCTGTTATTCTGTTCTATGTGACATAATATACAAGGGGATAGTCACACAGAAATGGCAGAAGATTGGCCATATCATACAACAAACTTGTCAACACTGGAAACAACTATTCTCCATTTGAAGATGTTAGTTGGAAAAATATTTTGGTGAAAACAATGGAGCTCCACTCCTGCAGTGGAGCTATTCATACTGCTGCTTCTCATGATGATGACATTGAATGAAACAGCTCCTTGTTTGGAAAACACCAAATCTAAGCTAATTATAAGTCCCAATTAAAAATACAGAGACATCCATCAGCCCAAGCACAGGCTTTCCCAGATTAGATAAAAATCAAAGCTTAGCTGCAGATCTGAAGTTATTAAAACATTCAAAAATAGAGATGAGCAACTTTTTTTTGATCAAAGATAAACTTGTTATTTGCATCTTGCATTTTTGTACAATTGAAAACCTGCCCCATGTCTTTCCTATGTAAAGGCATACATATTTCAGTATCAGAGTTCAATGTTATAATTACCAATCAGAATGGAGATGGAAGGAATCTTGAGGGTCTTTTAGTCCAGCCCCCTGCTCAAACAGGAGACCTCATACCATTTCAGACAGGTGGATGTTCAGTTTTTTCTTTAAAACCTCCAGTGATGAAGCAGCAAAACTTCTGAAGGCAAGCTGTTCCACTGGTTAATGAAATATAATGTATAATTATATTTATTATAACTGTATAATGTTCGTATACAGTTTGATTTAACATGGCCCTTCTTATTTAGATTATGACTATATATTGTCCAAAGAAGAGACTTTTAGACTTTTAATTATTATATTTCTGGATCTTTATTCTACTTTTGCTTTAGTACTTGTTAAATCTTGTTAACCCAAGATTCCTGATTTTAGATAGCAAAAGATATATATTGCAGTTTCTCTATTGCATATATACCAAAATTAAAACAGCCTTTAAAGTTTTGACTGTCTATGTATTTTCTTTGATATAAATAATGTTGAATCAAGGTAAAGGTAAAGTTTCCCCTCGCACATACAGTATGTGCTAGTCTTCCCTGACTCTAGGGGTCAGTGCTCGTCTCCTTTTCAAAACCAAAGAACCAGCGTTGCCCGAAGATGTCTCTGTGGTCATGCGGCTGGCATGACTAAACGCCGAAGCCACATGGAATGCTGTTTCCTTCCCAAGGTGGTCCCTATTTTTTCTACTTGCATTTTTATATGCTTTCGAGCTGCTAGGTTGGCAGAAGCTGGGACAAGTAACGGGAGCTCACTCCATTACACGGCGCTAGAGATTCGAACCGCCGGACTGCCACCCTTCCTGATCAACAGGTTCAGCGTCTTGTCACTGAGCCACCTAAAACAGTACACAACAGTAAATATTCAACAGTACAACTTAAAGTCTAATTAGGTATTTTGTGTTCTGAAAAGAATAAAGGTTGAGTGTTTAATATTTAAAGTCTTTTTTTCAGAATCACTGCTTGGCAAGGGGGTTTTTAGGGGGGGAACCCCCCCCCCCCGCAGTTACACATCTTTAAGAAATGTGACTTCTGCAGGGTAATCCTGAGTGAAAATATAGGCATCCTTGTGCTTTAAAAATGAGGGTGCTTAAAGGAGATTCCCCGAAGTTGTTTCTGACAGAAAAGTTCAGATTCTAAGTGTGGTTCTTTCACCTCTGACAGAGTACACTAAATCTCTTGCAAGCATGCAGTACAGCTTCATGCTCTTCTGTTTGTTCTGAGCTTTTACAGAGCAATCTAAACTGGCCAGTTCTCCTAAGGCTGTCCCCTCTGGTTTCAGCAGGCATCTTCAAGCAACCAACCAGCTCCAGGCATGACCCAAGGTTCAGAAAGAGTCCCTCTCTACGTGACATAGTACACATAAGAAGAAGCAGGCTCTGTTGACAAAGACGAAGGCTGCTATAAAAACTCTCTGTTTATTCTCAAATCTGTCACTGGAGAAGCTAGTAACCTGCAGGCTTTTGTTACTTATCATCTTCCCTTTCTGTGGGTTGGTGATCTACTGCATTACTTGGGCGCCTCTCTAGAGCAGCGGTGTCAAACTCGATTTGAATTGAGGGCCGCATCCGGGTTGTATTTGACCTTGTGTGGGGGGTGTGGCTGTTGTGGGCGTGGCCATCTTGCCATCACTCGTGTTGGGGGCGTCTGTGGTGACCTGAGCACTCTGCCAGCGAAAACGGGCTCCTGAGCTATGTTTTCAGTTGCGACGGACGCCTGCAATCCTCTGCCCGTGAAAATGGAGCTTGGGAGGGTTGGATGCGGCCCTCCCGAGCTCTGTTTTCATTGGCAGAGGATTGCAGGAGGCTGTCACAGTCCAAAATGGTAGCCTGTTTTCACTGGCAAAGGTACAGCGGGCCGGTCCTTTGCTGTTTCCAGGGCAGCCCTGTGGGCCAGATCTAAGCACCCTGTGGGCCAAATCCAGCTCCCAGGCTTTGAGTTTGACACCCCTGCTCTAGATGAATAGCTTGAGTAAGTTCGCATTGATATTTGACTGACATTGTTAATGTTGAATTGTAAGGGGGAGCTTTTTTTTTTAAGAAGAATTAATTTATTCTTGCCTGATAAAATCTGTATATTAAATACCACACAGCTGGTATTCTTTTATCTTAAAAGGAAAAATGAACAGAAGATAATTTACTAAACGTGGCCCAATATAGATAGAAGTGCATATGACTTTAACTAAAATAATTCCTGTTAAGTTCTACTTTTCTTGATTCTCTCCCCCCCCCCCCAATCTTCTACTTTGTAAATTATTAAATGTTCACAGATGTCTATCATTTTCTTAGCAAATAAAAATGGGGAAATGATTTAGGAATCTTAACTGCAGTTGATCCCATTAACCAAGACAAGACAAAACAATTTGTTCAATTAGTGTGCTTTATTGAAAGCACATTCTCAGCTTATCATCTATTTCCTCCCTTCCATTCTTCCTTCCAAAATTAATATTCCCTGCAAATACAAATTTATACCTGTTGAAAGTAAAAATCTATAGTGAGTGTAGTCAGAATAATAAGATTTTGAAGCAACTCCATATTTTTTGCCCACAGAAGTTTGGGGGAGTAGGACTACTACTATACTAGTAGTATGTAACCCAGTACATACTCAATCTGGAGTTTTTAGGAATTGGGCAGTGTTTACATTTAATTATAGGCAGTCCTTGACTTACGTCCACAATTGAGCCCAAAGTTTCTGTTGCTAAGTGAGACATTTGTTAAGTGATTCCCCTCCCACCCTCATTTTATGACCTTTCTTGCCACATTATTACATTAATTGTTGTGGTTGTTAAGTTAATATCATGTTTGTTAAGTGAATCTGGCTTGTCAGAAAGTCACAAAAGGTGATCACAGGATCCCGGGACACTGCAACCATCATATATGTCAGGGGTGTCCAAACTTGAGAACTTTAAGACTTGTGGACTTCAACTCCCAGAATTCCCCAGCCAGCATGGCTGGCTGGGGAATTCTGGGAGTTGAAGTCCACAAGTCTTAAAGTTCTCAAGTTTGGACACCCCTGATATATGTGAATCAGTTATCAAGAGTCTGAATTTTGATCACATAACCATGGGGATGCTGTAATGGTCATATGTGTGAAAAATGGTCATAAGTAATTTTTTTCATGCCATCGAAACTTTGAAGAGGCACTAAATGAATGGTTGTAAGTTGAGGACTCCCTGTAATGACGACAATAACCTTTAAAGAAATCCACCATTAACGCTTGATAAAGTAGCTAGGAAGGCCTTGGAAGACATAGTCAGGTGCTTGGTCTATACCAGGGGTCGGCAAACTTAAACACTCAAAGAGCCATTTGGACCTGTTTCCCACAGAGAAGAAAACACCGGGAGCCACAAAGGTCCTAACTGGAAGCCCCCTGTTCAATTCTGGAGCTGACCGGAAGTTCAGTTCCCCCACCATAGAGTCTCCTCCTAGCATGGCATCCTTTTTCCTCTACCTGTCATAACCGAAAGGCCTATCAATTGTGGAGACAACTGGAAAACCCTCCCCTTGCCATAGAGTCTTCTCCTGGTGTACTATGCTTCTCTTCCCCCCCCCCACCGGAAGCTCCTCTCAAAATTGTGGCGCCAACCAGTGACAGAGCCACAGCAGAGGGAGGAAAGAGCCACATGCGGCTCCAGAGCCGCAGTTTGTTGACCCCTGGTCTATACTTACAGCACAGGTGTCAAACTCGTTGCGTCACATTGCCGTCATATGACGTTTCATGATGTTTTTCCCATTGGCGGAGGTGGGATGGGCGTGGCTTGTGTGTGACGCATCCAGCCCGCGGGCTGCCAGTTGGATACCCCCGGCTTACAGTGATCAGAACAGTGAAATGAACAGTGAAGTGACACTCTATGAAATGAATGAACTTTGAAGCAGCAGGGTACAAAGAGTATTGATGTTTTTGATATTTGGTTTTAGAAAAAAACTTCCCAGAATACTATGGACAGCCAAAATAACAAACAAATGGATCGTTGAAGAAATCAATTCACAGTTATCACTTGAGGCATATAATCAGAATCAAATTATCTTACTTTGGTCACATTATGTGAAAAATTAGCTATCTAGAAAAGGCTGCAATGCCGTGAAAGGCAGAAGGAAAAGAGAACAAGAGAATAATCAGCAGCAAAGTGGATGGACTTAATTACAGGTAGTCCTTGGGTTACAACCAATCAATCAGCAACCATTCAAAGTTACTAAGCCACCAAGTGAATGATACCTGCAACCAATCCTCAGAGTTCTGGCAGTTGCAGCATCTCCACAGTCACATGATCATAATTTCCAATGTTCTCTGCATTGTTCTCAGCCAGCGGAGAACCTGCTAGGAAGTTGGAAGTAGTGATCATGCGAGGTTCTTGCTTAATGTCCCCTGTGGTTCTGTTTTAACAACAGCAACCAGGACCTCCAGAATCGCTACTTTTAAGTGATGTACTCATATGGCATTGTTCTTTATGATCACATTGCTTAGGAACAGAAATTCCTGTCCCAAACACTAAAACAACCTGAGAACTAACTGTATTGGGTGTACCATTGGAAGAACAGAAAGACCATGTTACAAACAGATCATCAAAGATAAAATCTGTCTATATGATTAGTAGAAGTTGACACTCACTTGGAGGCACATAATCATTCGATCAACATCTGCCCCATGGTCTCTTTTTCCCCAGGTGCCAGGCCCTGTTTCTTCCTACCAGAAGTCATGATCTCAGCAGACAGGCAAGCTAATATGATATAAATGCTTGATATAACCCATTATGTACTTATTTACTACTGCTTGTACAAATCAGACTGTCTATGCTCTAATGTACAGAGGACACCCACTGAAAAGGCTGATAATTCCTTACCCCTCTAATTCAAGCTGTCTTCCATGGTGCAAGAGCATCTTGATTCAGAGTATAAGAGAGCAAAGCTCTCAAGTTTCTCATTTGTGCTTTCCTCCATGACTGTGATACACAACTGTCTAGCAAGCATGAAGCTGGAGGAAGCAACAAGTAAGGAGTGGTTTCTGTCCTCAGCTAATGTTGCAAAGGAACAGCAGTACTGGTTATGAGTAGCTATGGCTGGGGCTACCTGGAAATAACCCATGGGATCAGGGGTGGGTTCCAGCTTCTTCTACTGCCAGTTCACTCAGGGATGTGCTTCAGGGGTGCTACGTGCACATGTGCAGTAGGTTAAAAAGTGCTTCTGTGCAAGCGCAGAAGCAAAAAACAAGATGGTGCCATCTATGATGCCGCCAATAGAACCACTTTGGGGGCAAGGCCGGCCGAGTTACTACCTACTTGGCCAAACCAGTCCGAACTGTTAAGAACCCAGCTCTTAATGGGATATATACAAAACAATATACATGTGGGCAAAATGCCACTGGGCATGCCCCCAAATAGTTAAAAAGTGCAAAATATACAGTATTAGTGCAAAACTCCTTGTTGGCAGAATCAGCAATGGTTCTTTCGTGTGTGTGTGTGTGTGTGTGTGTGTGTGTGTGTGTGTGTGTGTGTGTGAAAACAATCTTTGGGTTAGTACTATCTCATGAGAGCCTTAATGTGTCTCTCTTTGAGTTTTAAAAAAGTCTAGCCCTCTTTCAAAAGAATGATAAACACACATAAGGAGCCTGTGTAAGTCCGGAAAAATGCTTTGGAAAATGCCAGTCAGACATTATGTGGGCAGATGCCCCTGAGAGAACTCACATCTCTCCTGATTAGCCATGGATACAGTGGTGGTATTCATCCAATTTGGATTGGTTTAGGCGAACTGGTAGTGGCAACCTGTGGATGCCCTACCGCCAATGGTGGGTTGCAGGCAATACGCCCCGGTACGGACGTACCAGAGCCTGCCTGGAGCACTGGATATCGTTCCGGTACGGTGCTCTGGAAGACCCACCCGCCCGAGCTCCTTAGTGGTCTTTTAAGTCTTCGGCACTTCCGCGCACGTGAATGGCATGTACAGCGCCTGCGCGACGCTCTGCTGAGCAGCTGGAGCATCACAGAGACACTAAAACGCATACGCGCTCTGCACATGTGTGCGCTTGCGCTGTGAGCATCCATGTGGATGCCGCCGGGCCTGTTCCAAACATACTGGTTGGAACGGGATCCAGAACCCACCACTGCCTACCGCCCAGAGCTATGCTGTCCTATTTAGCAACGTTTTCTAAGCCACGCACATGTATGCCAGCTGCACACATTTTTGCACTCACATTTTCGGTGCATGGTGAACCGGTTTTAAAATTATATGAAACCCACCTCTGCATGGACACCAGTGGGGAATTTAGAGTGGGAAGTAGAAACTAGATAGAGCCCATCCCCTAAGCACATGATGATGTTGATGATAGATCATATCTATAGCAACATGTGTTGGTGGATGAGACAAAGGCATGAGGCAATGTGTCACATAATCATGCTTAATTGGACTTGATAAAACTGGATTTAGGAGACACGAGGTTAAGACCTCTAGTTCAAGCATATTTATCTTCCGCAACAGAGTTTCTTGAAAGATAGGGGAAGTACCTAAAAAAAGAAATGAACAGCATTTAGCAGCTGACATAATCATAAATATATCCATGCTAAATATTTTTGCAATGAACTAGATTTTCCTCCAGTACTAAGATGGCCAAAAATAATCAATTTAACCCAGTACATTAAGTTTTGTGTTTTCTGTTAACGGTCATTTCCTTATTAGCAATTTATAATGTCTTCCACTGTCACTCAACCATTATTGTAGCAATATAAATCTATTTTGGCATTTGATTTTTTTTTTATAGTCTAGTACAGCTGCACTGGCTAATATATATTGAATAATATATAGAATTGCAATTCCTGCATATAGCAATAGCAATAGCATTTAGACTTATATACCACTTCATGTTGCCTTACTGCCCTCTCTAAGTGGTTTACAGAGTCAGAGTCAGCCTATTGCCCCCAACAATCTGGGTTCTCAATTTACCCACCTTGGAAGGATGGAAGGCTGAGTCAACCTTGAACCTGGTGAGATTCGATCTGCCAAACTGCTGGCAGCCGGTGATCAGCAGAGGTACCCTGCGGTACTACACTCTAACCACTGCACCACTGTGCCACCGTGGCTCCTATGGTCAACAATACACACAATCCTTTAGACCAGGGGTCTCCAACCTTGGGAACTTTAAGGCTGGAGGACTTCGGGAATTCTGAGAGTTGAAGTCCTCCAGCCTTAAAGTTCCCAAGGTTGGAGACCCCTGCTTTAGACTGAGAATGACTGTAAACATTAAGACATATTGAATTAGTTTAGAGTTTGGAAATAGGGAACTACAGAGAGAGGGAGGGAGGGAGGAGGGAGGAAGGGATGGATAGATGGATGGATGACTAATTTTCTCTCACCACACTATCCGTACGTAGACTAAATCAGTAAATCAACTCTCCAGGAAAGCCTACAACTACTTTTATTGCTACATTAATAGAATCTTACAAGTCTGATTGTGTTGTAGTTCTTCCTCCTTTTTATATTCCAATGACTTAAGGAGGCATCAATCTGAACTGCTTTCAAATGTTAACTTCTTGTTCTGGACTTTAAAAAAGTTTCCTCTCCTGAAATGATTCCTGCATATTTCATCAAGATCATCTTCTTTCTTAATATGAATACTTCCTTAATTTATTTTAGGATCAGTGGCAAAGTTGGGATGATGCTGTATTTGACATCCCATCTTACGTTGCTAATGTCATATCATATGTTGTTGAATACATTTAGTGCAGTTGGAAGGGCCAGGTAAAGAAAGGGGAGGTGAAATGAATATGTGATATACATGTTGTTGGGATAAAATTAGTCACAACTTTTTTGTTTATGGCATACAGACGTTTTGGCATAGCAGAAGCTGTAAATCCATCAACTGATATTAATCTCTACATGCTCCGAGAATGGCAAGAACTTGTAACCTGTGCAGGCTCTCTCCTGTCCACCATGGGAATTTCCAGGGATGAGTAGTGGTGTATCCTTGAAAATGGATCTGTAATAGCTAAATACCATGTATGGTGGAATGTAGCCTGGATTCCCAGAAGGGAGGGGCTGCATTCCAGAGGCGATAGAGGAAGCAGAAAGTTTGATTGGCAGAAAGAGTAAAAATGGCTCCTCCCAAACTTTTCCCTATCTATAGTTATGTAAAATGTTGTTGTACATAGTCTGTTTATCGGTGAAGAACAATAATCATTAGTAACTCCATGTGTCAATCTTGAGCCTGACACAATGCCAGTGAATAGTGATTGCATAATAGTATTGTAAAATAAGCTTAAGAGATATAAAATAACTGCAAATCCACAGCAAATATTACTTCATTCCTATGCAGGATGCTATTCCTTTCTTCATGCTTAGGGCAGCTGTCAATATGGACAGAATTATTTCCCAGAGTGATTGATAACATACCATATAGAAAGGGTAAGTGAAGAAGTCTATTGGCAGACTGGACCATATGCAGAATCATGTTTAAAAGTCAGAGACAGGTATAACTTCTTCCTTGTGCCCATTTCCCCCTAGCTGCTTCCCCTAATGATTTCTGTCAACCCTACAAATTAGACCAGACTAGGAAACTGATACCAATACAATACAATACAACACAACACAACACAATACAATACAATACAATACAATAGTAGAGTTGGAAGGGACCTTGGAGGTCTTCTAGTCCAACCCCCTGCCTAGGCAGGAAACCCTATACCGTTTCAGACAAATGGCTATCCAACATCTTCTTAAAGACTTCCAGTGTTGGGGCATTCACAACTTCTGGAGGCAAGCTGTTCCACTGATTAATTGTTCTAACTGTCAGGAAATTTCTCCTCAGTTCTAAGTTGCTTCTCTCCTTGATTAGTTTCCACCCATTGCTTCTTGTTCTACCCTCAGGTGCCTTGGAGAATAGTTTGATTCCCTCTTCTTTGTGGCAACCCCTGAGATATTGGAACACTGCTATCATGTCTCCCCTAGTCCTTCTTTCTCTTAAGCTAGACATACCTAGTTCCTGCAACCGTTCTTCATATGTTTTAGTCTCCAGTCTTTAGTCTCATCTTTGTTGTTCTTCTCTGCACTCTTTCTAGAGTCTCCACATCTTTTTTACATCGTGGCGACCAAAACTGAATGCAGTATTCCAAGTGTGGCCTTACCAAGGCATTATAAAGTGGTATTAACACTTCACGTGATCTTGACATACCACATACATCAGAGCTATAATAACAGAATCTTGAAGTCTAACTTGTTCTCCACTCCTTCACTTTAACTTCATGTGAACTAGGGAGGGCCTTTCTGAGATGTTTTCTCGAATTATTTTCTTGGCTTAGGCTCAAGCCCTGCTTATCTTAGAGTACCCTTGATATCAGCTCTTCCTCCTTTCCTTCAAGATCATTCCTGCTTCTACAGTTTCTTTCTAGTTTCTTCTTGCCCAATGGGCCCAATGCCCATTCTACAGTTTCTTGCCCAATGTCTCTCATGAAGCACAACAACCATTTATTCTTTGATTCCGCCAAAGACTCAAAAGACTATCTGCCCAATTAACAAGTTTCCTAATGTTATGAATAAGATCAACCCTTGTCTAAATTAGTGGGCTTATGTCAGGCTCAAAACCCAAAAGTGACACATGGTCTTCCAGGGTGAGTTCCTTATTGTTCCACACCTGTGGACATAGTCTTACCAGACTGTAGCACTCTGCATCTACCATATACTCTGAGAACTATTAGGGAGGTACTTCACCCTCTATCTCTCCCCAAAAACATTTTGACTGAGTTGCCTCTTCCTCTGGAATCCATTCTCCTATATTTCGACACAGTGTATGATACCATTGGGGTGTATGGGCCTGTAGAGATTCTCAGTCATCCAGGTCATGGTTGTCCCAATGGTGCTTTTTCAGGAGGCAAGTGGACTTTCTGTTTTTTTCTTTTGAAGACGTTTCGTTTCTCATCCAAGAAGCTTCTTGGAAGCTTTGACAGGATTCCATTCTATTCTCCACTCTCCTGTCAGAGCTGAAGAAGCTTCTTGGATCAGAAGCTAAACATCTTCAAAAGAAAAAATAAGAAAGTCCAGTTGCCTCCTGAAAAAGCTTTTGGAAATTGATGTGTATAATACATACTTTGTCGTGTATTTTTACATAGATGCTAGTGATACTTCATCCTGTCTATCTCTATATCAGTGTTTCTCAACCTTGGCCACTTGAAGACGTCTGGACTTCAACTCCCAGAATTCCCCAGCCAGCATCGCTGGCTGGGGAATTCTGGGAGTTGAAGTCCAGACATCTTCAAGTTGTCATGGTTGAGAAACACTGCTCTATATTATCAAAATTATTGGATAAAGTTAACTGGGATTTTTAAACATCAGAACTAATTGTCCTGCAATGTTCAGGACAAGATGTGAAACTGCCACCAATGCAGGAACAATATGTGTCTCTGCAAAAAGTTCACCTCACATGATCCCAAATGTCTGTAGGATTTTGAAATCCTTGTACAAACTCACTTGCGTTTTGGAATCTAGAATGGAAAAAAGGGGAAAAAAGTAGCAATTAACAGTCCTTTCCAGGATTCTTAAATTTAAAGAGTCTAATATTCTACAATATTATTATGGACAGGACTTATTATACTCAATTTCCTCAAATTTAGCAACATATATCTTCTTAAATAAATGCTTAAATTCTTATACAACCATAAAAAGGTAAAGGTACAGGTTCCCCTCGCACATATATGCTAGTTGTTCCCGACTCTAGGGGGCGGTGCTCATCTCCATTTCAAAGCCGAAGAGCCAGCGCTGTCTGAAGAAATCTCCGTGGTCATGACTAAACACCAAAGGTGCACAGAATGCTGTTACCTTCCCACTAAAGGTGGTTCCTATTTTTCTACTTGCATTTTTACGTGCTTTTGAACTGCTAGGTTGGCAGAAGCTGGGACAAGTAACGGGAGCTCACTTCGTTACGCAACACTAGAGATTTGAACCGCCAAACTGCCGACCTTTCTGATTGACAAGCTGTGAGTCTTAGCCACTGAGCCATCACGTGCCTTTATTCAACCATAAGAGAACAGAGAATAACAATTTAACAAGGCCATAGCATGTTGTTATTCAGCTATGCGTTACCAGCAAATTATGAATTGCTTGCTCATGTACCTACTCTGCAAAATAACATTTAGAAGAGTATTATCAGATTGGGAAGTGTTTGGAGTGCCTTAAAATATTGTTAGGGATGTAGATGTTACAGAAATGGAAAACATAGCAAATAGCCTCACAACAGGTGGTAATGGCTTATCTCTTTCAATATTAACTACTCTGACTTGGACACGGCATTTCCAGGTTTTAGATGAGAGTTTTTCCCAGCCTATCTAAGAAACGTTGGTACCTTCTATATTAGTGTTTCTCAACCTTGGTCACCTGAAGATGCGTGGACTTGCTCTGCTGGCTGGGGGATTCTGGGAGTTGAAGTCCACGCATCTTCAGTTGGACCAAGGTTGAGAAGCACTGTTCTATATGCTGAAACTGGGATCTTTTGCACTCAGGTCAAGTGCTTTGTCTCACAGGAATGATCTTCTATAGATGAGGCTCTCAGATCTTGGGCAGTAGTGATATGCATAGCACCCTCTTCTTTGCAGACCAGTGACGTGAGGTGAGGTTTATGGCTGGTGAGGCACTGACCCAGTGCTGGGTTTCAAATTTTTTTAGACTTGTGGACTTCAACTCCCAGAATTCCACAGCCAGGCATGCTCAGTTCCAATTTAAAGTGACAGCATTTGTTTTTCTCCTTTGCGAAAGAAGATTCCTTTCTTTTTCTTTTTCTTCTCCCTTCCCCTCCTTCCTCTCTCTCTCCCCCCTCCCCCCTCTCTCAAACACACAGACACACACACACACACACACACAAGTTGGTTTGGAGTACACACACTTTCCCCCAGCCCCGGAAGGATCCAGCCCAGCTTCACTGATTACAGGTTTGAAAAGGCACGTGGCTCTGCCTGCAATCAAACTACACTTTGAAGTTTGAAGTTTGAATTCTTCCCCCTCCCTCCGACCCACACGTACCTTTTCCAGCTGTTTCAGAGAGGATTTCAACTCTGCTCTTGCCTCGGGTCCTCTGAAGAAGCCCCGCCCAAACGAGCGCCCTCTACTATGAGGCAAGAGAACTGCATGCCTCACCTACGTCAGGAATTTCTAGACTTTTAACCCTTGCTTAACTCTGCTCGAGTGATCATAAAACGCCTAAAGTCAGACTAGATGAGGCATGCAGTTCTCCTGCCTCATAGTAGAGGGCACTTTTTTAGAGGCTTTTTTAAAACAGTTAAGCAGAGTCATGCACTGTGAGGCAGCAACTAGCTCAGCTTTTTCCTTTTACATATTTTTCTTTTCATGATGACAGTGGTGAGGCTGTGCCTCCCCTGCCTCCCCTGACTGCACGTCACTGTTGCAGACAGGAAACTGAGAAACAAGAAAACATTTCTCCATCTGCTTCATAAAAATATTCATTAAAAAAATTCTATTGCTCCCTTCAGCTTGGAATGAGAAGAAAAAGTACCCCGCTTATGGGATCCTTTGGATCTGATGCTTCTTCCAGTCTATCCACTGGGCAAGAGACAAGATCTATCCAGGCTTTCCGAAGATCTGAATCTTTAGATCATGAAGAGAATCATAAGGAGGAACTGAATGTCTAATTTCTCATATCCAAGATTATATTCTTTCTCTGATCTCAAAGGCATCTTATGGTCCTTTGTGGGAGCCTGGAGTCACAAAACTTCAGTCTAAAAGAATTCATAAACTAAATATGCCTTCTGTTTACTGGGAGGGGGGAATCTGCACTTGCAGAAACTATAAAAGTGGAGTGAATATACAATATATGAAATGCCTAAATCATTGTGTATACCAAAAACTATATTTTCTTCTTTTTGCATCCTGCCTTTCTATTAATTAGAAAATTGCCAGAGCTGTTTCCAGTAAATCCACCCCATTTTTTCTCCAGAATGTTCACACTAACAGCATTTGCAAATTGTTTTCTTCTTTTTCTTTCTCCCTAGCATTTTCCCACAGGTACAGGATCCTCTTTCAGGATCCTTTCAGGATCACTGAATGTTGATCATTGGTTGCAATAGGAACTGACCAATCAGTGTGTCATCCTGGCCTGACATCAGGGATTGGAGATACTGACTGGCCCAAAGTCACCCAGCTGGTTTTCATGCTTAGGAGAGGCTAGAACTTCCAGTCTTCCTGGTTTATAGCATGGTGCCTTAACTACCAGGCCAAATTGGCTTTCATTTGCAAATGCTTTCCAATGCTGGCTCAAAAAAAAAGGGGGGGGCATGACAGACAGCTGTTTGTCTAACTGAAAAAGACAAATCAGAAGTAATGCCCAAACAGCCATGCTGCCACTGGATATGAGGCATATGAGGAGGCAGGGAAGTTGTTTTGCTGGAGACCAGGGCTTATATATTTACTTTTTTAGCATGCCACAATGCTTCAGCTACAAGTCTTTGAAGAGCAGATCACTAGAATGCATTTCTAGACATGCTATCTTAGAAATTTTCTTCTGCTACTTTCACTAAATTAAATGAAAGATGATGGGTATACAATAGGTATGTACTGGTAGCTAGATAATGGATAGATGGATGGATGGATGGATGGATGGATGGATGGATGGATGGATGGATGGACAGACGGACAGATGGACGGACAGATGGACAATGCAATATTAAGAAATAATGGTTTACGGGCAGATAGGTTTCTGGATTTAAATACACTCCTTGCCCAAATAATAGTTTATAAGTTGTTGATATTTTACTGCCAACAACTTATACACTTATTATCAACAGTTATAAGTACTTAGAAGTCACTGGCAATTCTATAATAAGATTTAAGTGAAAGCTACATATACAGAAAGTTCTCTTTCTCTTCCACATACAGGGATCTTTGTTTATGGAATCCAACAGTGGCGGTTATAAATTCTTGAAGTCAGCAGGTATGATATATGCTATCATATAGCAGCCAAATGTTTGCTAAGAAACATCAGGTCTCTTTGATGTGATTTGCTTTTGCTGTCTTCAATGCCCGGTGTTGTGAAAATTGCTCTCTTCCTTTTCTGCATGACACTCTGAAATCTGCTGTATTTTTTAAAAGGTATTTATACAGCCCAGGGGTGGGTTCCTGCCAGTTCTAACCTCTTCTATAGAAGAGGTTCCACAAATCTACAGTGTCATTTAGAACCGGTTCCAGCTCCCTCCCCCTGCCCATCTGCACATCATCAAGATGAAGAGCGAGAGGAGGAATTCTGGGAGTTGAAGTCCACAAGTCTTAAAGCTGTCAAGTTGGAACACCCCTGGGGGATTTTTTCTAAAGGGTTAGGGGTGCAAGGGTCTTGTAACTTGACAGCTTTAAGACTTGCGTGCTTCAAATGCCAGAGTTTTTGAGCCAACATTTTGGTTGCTAAGCAAGAGCGTTGTTAAGTGAGGTTCACCACATTTTACAAGTTGGCCACGCCCACCCAGTCACATGGCTGGCAAGCCCACCCAGTCACATGGCCAGCAAGCCACTCTCACCCAGTCACATGGCCAGCAAGCCACTCCCACAAAGCAGGCCACACCTACCGAAGAGGTTCTACAAAAGTTTGAAACCCACCATTGATATAGCCCCTTATAAATACAGGATCTCAGACTCAAGTTTGTTTTTCCATTCTTGGTATCCTTCTTTGTCTTCCTTCATCCTTTCCAAAATATCTGATGTTCTATTACTGTGATGGCGAACCTATGGCACAAGTGCCCGAAGTGGCACACAGAGCCATGTCGCCTGGCATGCACTGCGTCGCCCATTCCTCTTCTGGAGGAAGAAGAGCGAGAGGAGGAATTCTGGGAGTTGAAGTCCACAAGTCTTAAAGCTGTCAAGTTTGAACACCCCTGGGTTTTTTTTCTAAAGGGTTAGGGGTGCAAGGGTCTTGTAACTTGCCAGCTTTAAGATTTGCACACTTCAGTGCCAGAGTTCTTGAGCCAACATGACTGGAGGAGGAATTCTGGGAGTTGAAGTCCACAAGTCTTAAAGCTATCAAGTTTGAACACACCTGGTTTTTTTTTTTCTAAAGGGTTAGGGGTGCAAGGGTCTTGTAACTTGACAGCTTTAAGACTTGCGTGCTTCAAATGCCAGAGTTTCTAAGCCAACATTTTGGTTGCTAAGCAAGAGCGTTGTTAAGTGAGTTTCACCACATTTTACAAGTTGGCCACACCCACCCAGTCACATGACTGCCAAGCCACTCCCACTCAGTCACATGGTGGCAAGCCACTCCCACAGAGCAGGCCACACCTACAGAAGAGGTTCTAAAAAAAATTGAAACCCACCACTGACCATCACTATTCTATTAGAAGAGTTTCTTGATTCAGCGATTGTCTGCAGTTGTACCTAAATACTGTACTTCCTTGAAAGTTTTATACACGAAAAGCACAGAAAAGATGTTGCTCTGATTTGAATGACATCGGCTGGAACTGTTATGTAGAAAATATCAGAAGGGAGTCATGAGTTAGTTTTAGTAGTTCCAGAAGTATATCTAAAATCCCCCATGGTGTGCTTGGAGGTGGTGTGTCACCATTGGAAAGTAATCCTATAAACCAGGGGTATCCAAACTTGGGAACTTTAAGACTTGTGGACTTCAATTCCCAGAATTTCCCAGCCAGCCTGGCTGGGAATTCTGGGAGTTGAAGTCCACAAGTCTTAAAGTTCCCAAGTTTGGACACCCCTGCTATAAACAGACTCATCCTCTTTGACACATTTCCAAATGTTGAATGGAGTGCAGCTATGAACTATTTAAATGATGCTTCTGAACCTATTGAACTGGACAGAAGTATTTGGCTCATTATCAGCTAGCAGGTTTTTTTTTAACCCATGGATCAAATAGAATGGCTGCATTCCACAACATGCGGCCTAGCCTAAATGGAGCTGGGTAATTTGTAGTTCAGTATTATGTGGACAGGCCACAATTTAAACCTGTAATATGTTCTATCCTTGGGCATCGATATTAGGTGAAATTCAGATTGTTGTTTTTTTTCTTTCCCAAACCTGATTTAGACTTCAACATGTTAACCGGGCCAATATGTAAACTTACAGATTTATATATTATTTTAAAATGAACGGTTTCTGTTGATCTCTGAAGTCACACAGTCCATTCAGTATTTAAAATAATCAATATTATTATTATTATTATTATTATTATTATTATTATTATTATTATTATTATTATTATTGTTGTTGTTGTTATTATTATTATTATTTATTAGCGTTTATATACCGCCCCCTCTCCCGAAAGGGACTCGGGGCGGTGTACAGTCCGTATCAAAATACAACAGATTAAAACATAGTAATAACTACATAAATACATGTATGAGAGGAGGATAAAATATGCCAAACTGTACAGCTAAATAAATAAATCGATACAAAAGTTTAAAATCCCAATGTCATATCAGGTTAAGTTTAAAACACTATCCCTCTAAAAACCAGTAAGAATGTGTATGCCAGGAGGTAGACGTTATAAATTATGCCAGACCAACCAGTCTGAACAGGTGTGTCTTCAGTTTCTGTCGGAAGGAGCGGAGGTCAGTAGTGGTTCTAATGTCGGGGGGAGGTCATTCCAGAGGGTTGGGCCCATCACAGAGAAGGCCCTACTCCTCGGTGTTGCCCGTTGGCATTGCCTCGTGGACGGCACCAGGAGAAGGCCCTCCCTGTGAGAGCGAGATTCAACTGTCTAATTTAATTATTGTAATGGGATATTGATTTTGATATTCATTGATACTGAAGTTGTAGGTGGTCCAACACTGGAAGTTTTTAGGAAGAGATTGGACAACCCTCCTTCTGAAATGGAAAAGGGTTTCCTGCTTGAGCAGGAAGTTAAACCAAAACACCTGCTCAGTGCCTAAGACACTGAGCTTGTTGATCAGAAAGGTCTGCAGTTCTGCAGTTTGAATCCCAAGAAGAGGTCTCCTGCGTGAGCAGGGGGTTGGACTAGATAACCTCCAAGGTCCCTTCCAACTCTGTTACTGTTAACCTGAAAGCAGGACAAGAAGCAATGGAGGGAAACTGATCAAGGAGAAGCAACCTAAAACTAAGGAGAAATTTCCAGACAGTTAAAATAATTAATCAGTGGAACAACTTGCCTTCAGAAGTTGTGGGTACTCTAACACTGGAGGTTTTTAGGAAGAGATTGGATAACGGTTTATCTGAAATAGTGTAGGAATTCCTGCTTGAGCAGGAAGTTGGAGTAGAAGACTTCCAGGGCCCTTTCCAACACTTTTATTCTGTTACTCTGATTTTGTTTAAAAAAATAACTATAGAAAAAAATCATATGGTAACTCAGATTAGCCTTCTCCAAAGAAGAAGTAATAAATAGGTTATTAAACATGCCATTAACAATAAGTCTAGTTAGCTTATTCTATATTCCAAATATTTTTCTGTACCCAGCCAAATTACAGTAGCAGCTTTCATATTTTAATGCTTGCGTAGGGAAGGAGGGACCTCTTGTTGAAGGAAATTACAGAGTGTTACAGGGATTAGTCTTGACTTTTATCCGGTGGACTAAATTTCAACGTGCAGGGAGATATTTCATTGGTGAGAGAATACAAGCATGTTTTCATCTCATGGCATTTGAAAATTGCAGTGGCTTTTCCAAAGGAATCGTGTTGTGTACTACATTTGCATATTGTAGCCAATCACTTCACAACCATTATCTCTTTTTGTAGAAAGTTATATTCTGAGTTTGAGACCTGAGTGTTGCACAATGGAGTGAGCTCCCTTACTTTCTCCGGCTCCTGCCTACCTAACAGTTCGAAAGAATGCAAATGTGAGTAGATAAATGGGTACCACTTCAATAGGAAAGTAACAGTATCCTGTGTCCCTTGGGGTATAGTCATGCTGGCCACATGATCACAGAAGTATCTTCAGACAACACAGACTCCCTCAGCTAAGTAACAGAGATGAGCACTGCCCCCTACAGTCAGACATGACTGGATAGGAGAAACCTTTATTTTTTTAAAAAAACTAAGAGATTCTGGAATAAAATGTTCATTTGAACCCCTTATATTTTGGCTTTCCTATTACTACACCCTGCACCATGGTCAATTTTAACTGCTTCTGGAAATCTCAATTATTTATAAGATGCAAGAAGAAAACTCAAGTAGACCCAGTTTTGTCTAGTGGTTAAGGCACCAAAGCTGGAAAAATGGGGATTTTGAGTTCAAATGCCATCTTAGGCCAGAAAGCCGGGTGGGTGACATTGGGCCAATCTCCCTCAGCTCATGATATCCAGTTTGGGTGTAAAGCTGGTTGGTCATTTTTTTATCAACAGATCAACACTGTGTTGATCTGAAGAAAAAAGTCAACCCTGCACTTGCAGGAAAATGGTAGGAGGGAAAAAATTGTAAGAAGAGAATTACTCTGTTACAACTATACAACATACTTTTGAAACAAGCTGAGAAAAAACAATGTGGACTTTTTCCTATATGGGGATCCTTTGTCATACTACACAAAATAAGATAAACATTGATAAAATGAAACAAAGATTCTAGATTACTTTTAATAATGCAACAAGTTGGATTCAAATGGGAAGGTAGCTGATTTAGTGATGAAACCGCCATTTTGTTTTGTTTTTTTAAAAAAAATGTTTTGCTCCAGCATGGTCCAGCTTTCCTTGATCACTCTATCCAAATTACATGCTGATTCCCTAGGAAACCCTTTGAGGTTCTGCTTGGTTGATTGGACAGTCTTCAGTTTCACAGTCGATTGAGCTCTATAATTTGGAATTCTTCTTAAAATACATCCTAAGGTGCTTTAGTAGATGCCATTATGGAAGCCTTTTCTATTTCTATTGACGACCTGCTAAAAGAATGTGGATCAAAGGACGTGGTGGTTCAGTGGCTAAGCTTGTCAATCAGAAAGGTCGGCAGTTCAGCAGTTTGAATCCCTAGTGCCATGTAACAGAGTGAGCTCCCACTACTTGTCCCAGCTTCTGCCAACCTAGCAGTTTGAAAGCACGTAAAAATGCAAGTGGAAAAATAGGGACCACCTTTGGTGGGAAGGTAACAGTTCCATGCGCCTTCGGCGTTCAGTCATGCCGGCCATATGACCATGGAAACAGCTTCAGACAGCGCTGGCTCTTCGGCTTTGAAATGGAGATGAGCACCACTCCATAGAGTCAGGAACGACTAGCACATATGTGTGAGGGGAACCTTTACTAAAATACCTAAAATAATGCAAATGACCAGCTGTCTGCAAGGAGTATAAATCCTTCCACTCCCCACCATCCAGTCAGAACTGAAGAACCTTCTTGGATGAGAAGCGAAACGTCTTCAAAGAACAACCAGAAAGTTCAGTTGCCTCTTGAAAAAAGCACTTTTGGGGTTTTCTATTTCTTCTTTCTCTTCTCTCACATCTGGCCAGGGTTCTAGAAAGATACCTCCTGTGTTATGGATTGACTATTAATTCCTTCCTTCCAAAGGGACTTCTTTTCACAAGAATCCTGAAAGAAACATTCTTTTTATTTTGCAAACGTACTGAGCTAAACTGAGCAAACGTGTAAGGTAACAAGAGTACCCTTCATCATATATAAGTGAACCTCACTGGCTCGGATTAAAAAGTAATGAATATGGTGTTGAAAATCAGATACTGAATTGGCATCTCTAAAATCTTCGTGCTTAAGCAGTTGACAGTAAGAAGCCTATCTTATATATCTCTAATCTCAAACTGATATTGATTAATTTTAACTTTTATGTTCTCGCTTCTTGCCCCAAGATTGCTATGACTTCTGTGTCACCTACGTTTCATCATGATGGTATTAATCATTATTTTGAAGATTTTTTTTTCTGAGAACTGTTAGTATTCTCCCCCCCCCCTTTTTTGGGCCAAGGGTATGCCATGAGATATACCATAATGCTAGCAGAGGATAATATTTCATGCATCTGACACAAGACACGGAAGATTGCCTCAATGAACTCATCTAAGTATGAACAAAGCTGTTCCAAGTATAGGATGCTTTTGAAGCTCCAAAAGGAACCTCCCCCTTGAACCTAACCACAGTTGACAGACACAGGACCACTGATAAGGCCTGCTTTCATAACCCCATTAGCTGCTAATTGGGCTACTCTTAAATATGTCTCAGTGTTCTAAGAGGAATTTCAACCCAATCTAACCCAAACTTACTTCCTCTCCTAGCTTACCTCTTACCTCAAGGAGAGTAATTGATGGGTTCTTACACCAGCTATAGCGTTTGTGGGGATGAGATAGAAATAGACCTAGAAGAATCTGCAAGGCTCCTATCTTAACTTGCCTCACCTAAAGCAATAAGGAAACCACCATACAGGGGTGGGCTGCTGGGGGTTTGCAGGGGTTTGGGAGAATGTCTTGTTAAGATTCTGTGCAGTTTGGAGAACCCCCACATCCCACTCCTGGCTGGCACCGCCTACCCCATCCCACCCTGTATGTGTGTCTGTACACCAGTGGTGGGTTTCAATTTTTTTTTGAACCTCTTCTGTAGGTGTGGCCTGCTTTGTGGGATTGGCGTGCTGGCCATGTGACTGGGTGGGAGTGGCTTGCCATCATGTGACCAAGTGGAAGTGGCTTGGCAGTCATGTGACTGGGTGGGCATGGACAACTTGTAAAATGTGGTGAAACTCACTTAACAATGCTCTTGTTTAGCAATCAAAATGTTGGCTCAGAAACTCTGGCATCTGAAGCACGCAAGTCTTAAAGCTGTCAAGTTACAAGACCCTTGCACCCCTAACCCTTTAGAAAAATAACCCAGGGGTGTTCAAACTTGACAGCTTTAAGACTTGGGGACTTCAACTCCCAGAATTCCTCCTCCAGTCATGTTGGCTCAAGAACTCTGGCATTGAAGTGTGCAAGTCTTAAAGCTGTCAAGTTACAAGACCCTTGCACCCCTAACCCTTTAGAAAAAAACCCAGGAATGTTCAAACTTGACAGCTTTAAGACTTTAAGGTTTAGATAGAACTCTTAGAGGCGGGCTGGGCGATTGGTGAGCCAGCCAATCAGTGAGCAGCGGGCGGGGCAAGCGTGGTGCGGACGGGCGGAGGGAGGGAGCTGGAACCGGTTCTAAGTAGCATGGTAGATTTGTGGAAGCTTTTCTATAGAAGAGGTTAGAACTGGCAGGAACCCACCCCTGTTGTACACATACACGTAAATAAGTTCCTTGAAAACCAGTTCACCTAACATCCTGCCTGAGGTAAACATCAAGTCTTCAGTGCCATATGAAATGCCAGAAGAGTTGGGGCTATCAAGATGTCAGTTGCAATGGCAGAAAAAGTATCTCCTCAGACTCACCACATTATGTTATTTAACGGAGAGAAGATGGTGCACCCCTATCCTATCAGGACTTGTAGGGCAGGCCAAAATAATTGGACATAGATGACCTACTAATCACCTGGCCCTGTGCTATAAAGGACTTCATAGGTAATAGCCAACACCTTGAATTGCATCTGGACGTTTATTGGGAGCTAGGGCAGCTTCCAAAGTAGTAGTGCCCTCAAAATGGGTCCATCAGTATCTGTGTTATCTGGTTTAGAGGCAGCTGCAGCTTCAGATTAGTCTTTGAGGGGGGCTCTATTGTACAGCATGTCATAATCCAGGCAAGAGACATGAGCAACTACAAGCAGGGCCTCCCAATCCAGGAATGTGCCCAGTTGGCCAAAGACGGAGTTCTGTAAAGGATCTCCTAGCCATGCCTAACACCTGCTCTATGAGCAGGAGACGAATGTCTATGGGGCAACCCAGGGTGCATACCAACTCCATGGGGCTGGGGGCTGGGGCTTCTACTCCATGCAGGATTAATTGCAGAAAATAAATCAAACCTTAAAACCCCCGGCCACTTGATTTTAATAAGGTTGAGCCTTGTCCTGTTCTTCACCCACACTTAGGGCATGTCAAATTGTTCAGATTTTAATTTGCAAGCATATGGGGTGCTCAAAAGTTGTGACATGCCTTTGGGATTGTAAATATATATTTTGGTTGCTTTAATATAATTTAGATATACCTGGTAAGTAACTAGATAAATATCATAACTTTTTAACATTTTGTTTGTTCCCTACATCTTGAGAAATAAAAGTCTCGATAGCATCACAGCACAAGAATTAAAGAGTTACTCTTTTTTTTGTTAATGAGAACTTAATTCTTCAACTCTCAACAGTTAATAAATGCACATTACTGATCAGATCATCCCTTTCCAATTTAAGAAATTATTTTGCTGCAGTTAAGTCCAAGGAAGACACTAGAGAAACCCATGCTGTCATAAATTTGCTAAAAGTTTCAGAGTAGAAAAGCACAGTTGTTTCTGGACAAAACTCTTGCTTCCAACTCATCTGTAGGGAACATGAAACTTCGCTATCTCAGATTCCTGTTAATAAATCCCATGAAAGAAAAACGAAACATTATCCATTGGCTGCATTCCTTCTTTATGTTAATCTGGATGACTTTACATATCCCCTCCCAGAGTCCTGCCTCTCTTAAGTCCCTCTCCAGTGTGAACTGTCAGGAAAGCAGCTTCCTTTCGCAGACGCTCCTACAGGATTTTCCTTCTGGTCTTAGAACGTGGGGTTTCCTGCAGTTTCATGTCAGAAGAAACTGCTTCGGACTTCAGAAACAAAAAAATTTGTGGCAGGGCTAAATACGAACAGGAGTAAAGATACATTTGCCAGGGTGACTTCGTAACTCCTGCTGTTGCTCGCGAAGAGTCTGCACGGAGGAAAAGAAAGCAGTATTAATATTGCAGAATTCTGTGGAAGGTTTTGACAGCTCTATGGATCTTGATTACGAGAACCCAGCAAACCACTGCTGTGAAAGCAAATGATGTGCTTTCGGATATAAGAGTTTTCTGCACAGAAGTTTTCTGCACAAAAAGTACCTTTTCTTTGACCATTAGCTTTGAACATCAAATGAAGGACACGCCTCATTTCAAAAAAAGAAGAACCACGTGGACCATGGACCAAACTGGAAACCCACTAACTGACATCCATGTCTTCCACAGCTTTGGCTGCAACAGACACAAAGATGAAGGTAAATCCATTGTTTCCTGAAATTAATGTGATTAATTTGTTGTTTTAATTGCTATTAAAAGCAAACGTTTTAAAAAAAAAAATCCCAGGTGAATTCAGGGTTATTTTACTACTTGAAGCCAATTTCTAATCCATGTCAGGCTGATTAAATGTCCCTAAAAAGAAATCTGTGTCTCAGTTTTTCCAAGGCCTAAGGCTTCTTCCTGGGTTCATTTTAACAATCCCTGTTATACTTTTGGGAGAAAAATAATTCCAAAGACTAAAACCAGTAGAGTTCTTAGGATTTCTTTGAAATATAGAATGCTTCTTTAATTTGAAAAGGAAAAAACCAACTAAATGTGTCTTCAACCTTGTTTTCGTTGATTAGTTTTCCTTGGAAAAATACTTTCTGATCAAATTACAGAAATTGTGAGAAATAAAAGACAAAAATCTGCAGGACAGTTGAACATTTTGTCCTAAACGTATTTTATGTACACATAGAACATTGCAAATGCATGTTGCTAAGATAGGCGGCATAGCTTGCTAGTGTTTGGATGATAGAGTCTTGGAAAAGACCTATGGATAATTGAAGATGGACTGTAACTATCTGGAAGATGCTAGGATAGAAAACCTCTGTTACCTTGCCTATTTTGTCATAAATTCTGCAATGAAAAATTCACTTGGAGTAGAATTTGGTCCCATCCCTGGTCAAGAAATTCATCTGTAAATCAAATAGTAAGTACAGGCAATTACACTGGAATATTCATAATAAACTCTCCAGACACAAACACAAATGATGATGTCATGAACATAATTACATCACGTGTTTTTCCTGTAATGGACTGTGGGATGACATTGGAGAAAAGG
Organism: Natrix helvetica; assembly: GCF_964273705.1. Taxonomy (NCBI): domain Eukaryota; kingdom Metazoa; phylum Chordata; class Lepidosauria; order Squamata; family Natricidae; genus Natrix; species Natrix helvetica. The sequence goes on along the minus strand of NC_138552.1, from coordinate 20,213,359 downwards.
GGGTAGGTGCTGGGTACTCAGACAACAGAAGCAGGAGCCCCCAACAGCTTAAAAGTCAGAAGTAGAAAGGATCTGCCCCAATGGATCAGTTAAAAGTGATGGTGGAAACTTTGTACTTTCAGACTTGAAGAATTCTGTTGATGTAGCCTTACAATAAAGTAGAATTAGTTTTATTATTTCCTGCCTGGTTTACTTGGAAAGGCTGACACGCCTCTCCCCCTAGTACTTTTGTATCCATGCTAAATATAATAATAGGAACTCAGTGACAACATATTCCATGTGCCCCTCCGCAATACCTTCCAGATGTTCTGAAATTCAAAATCAGTTACTGGCATGTCCATCTGAACGGATAATAGCATACTGGAATTGCAATCTTGAGCATCTGTAAGGCACCAAGCTGCTTTTGATAAATCCATTTCCCTAAAGATTGTTCACCAAGACTGTAGAACTATATTCACCAGTCTTTTAAAACTCATACACACACACACACACACACACACACACAAAAGGGAAACAACAATAATGAGTGTAAAATATTGAAAAATGTTGAGAAATCTAACCTCAGAACTGTGCCATCTAGTGGCATTATTGAAAATCAAAGAAAAACAACAATATTGCTTATGTTTTAAGATGGTTTTTTTTTGGGGGGGGTGGGGTGGAAATACTAAGGTTTTATATTGTGTGTATATGTTTATAAAGTGAATTCCAGACATGGAGTTACTCAGAGTGGATTCATTGAAGTCCTGGAGATTTAATTCAAGTCACAGCATCATTTAAGCACTTCAATAATGTAGACTGAGCTTATACAAATCACAATTCTTTATATCTCATAAATAATCAGTCAAATCCATTTAAATCAACCAGAGGGTTATCCAAACCTCCTCAAATCACCTTTGTGAATTCAATCATATAACATAATACTCAGGGGTCTTTTAATTGAAGATCTTATTTAAATATTCATGTCTCCAATAATCTTAGGGTAGTTGTATGTAATCCAATAAGTGTTTTCACAGTCCTTTAAGTGGTTATTCTCAGACTGATTATTTACGAGATATAAAGCATTGTGATTTGTATACGCTCAGCTTTAAACCAATGATTCCTGGACTTTTGGTTAAAAGTGGGATCTACTAAAATAATGTAGACTGAGTTCAGATTCACTTAATTTGTAATTTAATTGGAGGTTGGGGGTGGCACAAGGGGCAACATTATGATCTTGAATGTAAAAATTGTGCTAAAGCATATTTTAGCAGAGGAAATGTTGAACATACAGTATGTCATTTTATTTTATTGAGTTGTATATTTATTACTGTGTTTTAGATGCTGCTCCATTCCAAAATGCCTTTAAGCAACACCTGACAAAAATAAAGTTTTAAAACTTCTGAATAGTGATAAATAATATATATTACAATAGCCTCACCCTCTTCCCAAAGTTGAGCTGCTAGTTATTGCTGGTTCACGCCGTAGTGTGGATTCAATGTATTTTTAAATTATATTTACAAAGAATGATGTACAAACCCCTTATAGACCACCAGTATCTATGAAAGAGGGCAATATGGCTTATTCAACAAATTATATTTGAAAAAACCCTGACTTAACATGACGCTAAAAGAAGCCAATGTTGGTAGATTCTGTGAGCGAAGCAGAGCTGAAATGAACAGACTGAAATAGTAGTACAGTCTTTATTGTCATTGTACAAAATAAATACAATGAAATTGTATTTCTATTTATTGCAATGAGAAGTTAGGAATTGTGTGAGTTTCCTTGAGAATGGTAGCTTGATTCTTGATGATTTCTCCAAAGGTTTGGTGAATGGTGACCACTGAGCCTATGGTGAGAACAATGTAGGCTCTGATGTGGAACATTTGATTTTACGCTGAGTTGGAGGATATTAGGTTTAACCTTATTTTTCATTATTTAACCGTCTTAAATAATTTGCCCATGTCCATACGTTCAAGTAGGAAGAGCTGCTTTCTAAGCAAATAAAGACATTCAGAAGCAATCATAGAAAACTGAAGCAAATGATTAATGTCAACATCTCTCATATGTTGCAATGTGCATTTTTAATTCTGGGGAGGTCCACGGAATGCTTTAAACTCGGTTTGGAAGATGTGCTTCAGGACAGATAGAAGTATTCTTTTCAAACTCAGGGATTACATACTGTAGCTCTTACACTGAGCTTTTCAAAGGACTTCAAAACTTCAGAGATTTAGAAATTGGGCCTTCACCACTAACAACTGATTCATCAGCCACAACTTGTTATATATATATATATATATATATATATATATATATATATATATATATATATATATATATATATATATATATATATATATATATATATATATATATATATATATATATATATATATATATATATATATATATATATATATATATATATATATATATATATATATATAAAACACTCTCATAAATGTATTAATCTCCAACAGATTCCAAAGAAAAACAATTACCAACCTAATCCAAAGGGAGACTCCCCCCAAGAACTGAGACACAGAACAACGGCATCACCCTCCTCCCTTACATCAAAGATGCCACAGATAAAATCAGCAAAATTCTCCACAAACACAATATCAAGACAGCCTTCAGCACTGACCAAAAAATAGCCAATATCTTAAGAAACCCCAAAGACAAGATCCAGCTAGAAAACCAAGGAGTCTGCGAAATACCTTGCAAAATCTGCCCTGCCACATACATTGGACAAACTAATAGGAGAATAAATGCAGGTATCGCAGAACACAAGAACGCAGTGAGAAAAAAAGAAAAAACTTCCTCCCCTTTCCAGCATCTTAAAGCAACAGGACATGAAATTGATTTTGAAGGAACCAATTAATCTCCAAAAACAGAACACTTCAACAAGAGAATAATTATGGAAGCCATCGAAATAGAGAAACACTCCCACAACATGAATAAACATGACGATATCTCCCACCTACCAGACATCTGGAAACCAGCCCTAGTCAACAAACGAGCCCCACCCACCACCCAGGCCATTACAACACAAAACAACAACAAACACAAAGCCAGCACCAATCAGCACCAATCTACCAATCATGATATAACCACACAGCCAATCAATCCACTTACTGAAACAAAGCCAGCACTCTACACTCCCCCACCAAGATTTATAGAAAGATGGCAGCTCAGACCACGCTTTAAGCCGAAAACACCAGCCTGAAGATGGCGAGTGAGACCTCGCCGAAACATTGCCAAGACAATCTCAATCTTACAAGGGAAAAGACCCAAATACAAGACCATACACACACACACACACATACAAAATCTCCTTTTTTACATATCCTCCTTGACTTCCCCAAGTTCTGATTTAACACAATATTCTTCAAATGAACATAGATGATGCAATCAACAGGATAGTCACACTTCAATGAGAAACAATACCATCTTTAGTGTGTGATGTTTCTTTGAAACACATTATTCCAGTTTCAACAGGGTTAAGCAAGTCCTGTTTTTAGCTCTGTGGCCTCAGTGCTTCTTGGCAATAATATTTGTGTCAGGGGATCAAGCTAAACATCTCCAATTTCATAAACTATTGACAAATAGGGCACTGGTGGCATAGAAAACCATTATAGATACTGTAAAAATGATTAGAGAACTTACAAAAGATTTCTGTGGACTGATAAGTCATTACATTGGATATGGAATTCAGGTGGCAGTATCAATGAACAAGAAATTGTAGTTGACACATAGAAACATTTCAGATTTAGAATAGGGATAGTTGAATCAGTTTTTTTCCCCGATTTCTGTTATGGTTTATTTCATTTATTTTCCATATTTATTTATTAAGACTGTAAAGAAAGTTTAATCTATTTGAGATACACACACACACACACACACACACACACACACACATTTTTTCACTAACGTAATATATTTTTGTTTGTACATTCCCCTATTTTAAAAAAAAAACATTCTCATTGCAAAATTTAGAAATTGCAAGTATTACCATACTACTATATGCAACATTCAGAAAGTGTAAATCTAGTCATTTTGCAGTAAAATTTGAACCAAACCAACTGGATATTTCCTGTATCAAGTTGGCCTTATCTACTGTATACAGATTGCAATTTTCTCTCTGGAAGGATGAGTCAGTCTGTTGCCAGCCTATGTCAGACACCTACTTATTAGTAAGTCCATTTAATTAATTAATTTTTTTGGGGGGGGGAAATGCACCCAAAGTTGTATGTTTCATGAATATTTCAAGACAGGTTTCAAAATGATTTAAATTACAATTTATTTCATTTTCGTTCCAAACTTAAGTTATTTAAAGTATTTATTTCCAAAATATGCTAAGGCTACAGCTTTAAGATCTCTGGGAGGAGAAGCTTGACTGCAAAAATGATAGGATTATCGGGTTTCCCCTTCTGACTTGACAGGGATGACTCCAACCTGAGAGCTTGTCTCTAATTTCTTCCCAGAAGTGCATAACTAGCGTCCAAGCTATTCTAATTCCAAACTATTCCAATGTATCATTTTTCTTCCATTTGTGTCAATGGACCTGGGATTATTTCTTCCCAGTGAAGCAAACATTGATCCTTTCTCATTCCAGCTACAAATGACAGCTTGTTTATCTTTCTTCTTTTTCTTCTTGTGACATGTCCATCATCAGACGTTGGCGACAGTGGTGGGATTCATTTTTTATTACTACCGGTTCTGTGGATGTGGCTTGGTGGGCGTGGCAGGGGAAAGATACTGCAAAGTCCCCATTCTCTCCCAATCAGCTGGGACTCAGGATGCAGAAAATAGATGGGGGCAGAGCCAGTCAGAGGTGGCATTTACCAGTTCTCCGAACTACTCAAAAATTCCGCTACCGGTTCTCCAGAACTGGTCAGAACCTGCTGAATACTACCATGGTTGGCGATCATGTTGGCAATCCTATTTTTGTCAACCGCTGCATGAAAAAGTGCTGCTGAGTTTTGTCCAAACCAGTCCATTAGATTTTGAAGCCATGACCTTCTTCTGCCTGGACTTCGTTTGCCTTCAATTTTTCCCTGGAGGATTAATTGAAGGATGCCGTATTTTTCTGGGTGTCGCATCACATGTCCAAAATATTCTAACTTTCTCTTTTTAATGGCTTTGATGATTTCCCTTGGCTTCCCCAGGTAGCTTATCACCTCCTCATTTCTGTTTTTGTCAACCCAGCTTATACCTAATAGCCGTCTGTAAAGCCACATTTCAAATGCTTCTAGTTTCTTCGGGTGGTTTTTGGTCAGAGACCAACTCTCCACTCCGTAGAGCAGGATAGAAAAGATGTAACATCGGACAAGCCTGGTTTTCAATCTTAGGCTTATGTCGTGACTGCAAAAGACAGTTTGTCTTTAGCCAGACTCAATGGGGCAATTGTTCCGTGCAAGAAAGCATACATAGCCATATCCTTATAAAGCTAAGGAAAAAATGCCAGTGTTTTAACTTTGTTAAAATAGCTAAAAGAAACTTGCTTGATGGGCCTCTTTGGGGCAGAGAGAATTACAATCGGGGAAATAAATGTGGGAGAAGATGGGGAAAATGTAAATTGTGCCCAGCTTCAATTATGCATAACAGAAAGGGACAAATTGGTTTCTGCTGTAGTCCCAGAGTGTTCTGTACATACCTAGAAAGTGAGGCGGAAAATGGAGAGGCTCGGTCTGTAGTCATTATTTATGAAGCTGGCAGGCAAATTTATTGCCCGGTCTTCTCTTGCCAGAAAGGGCTGGATTACTCCTGTTCTGCCAGCTAGAAAGGAGCAAACTTGGCAGGCTTCAGTAGTGACTTGTCCAGCAGTCTCTGAGTCACCACACGGACTGAGCTGCCTCAGACCAACGCAACCTAGTTGTAACTAGTTCCTGCCACACCAGCTGGTCAGAGCATGTAACCTGCTGTAGTTTCTGAAGAAGACAGGCAGGGAGGGAGGAGAGGAGAAGCTGCTGTGTCAGGTTATTCCACCCTTCCTCTGCCTTGGTGCCTTGCGCTGCCTATGCTTCTCCATGCATCCTGCCCTCCCCCAAAAAAACCCTGCAGGATGCCATCAGAACAACAGAATAACAGAGTTGGAAGGGACCTTGGAGGTCTTCTAGTGCAAACCCCTGCTCAAGCAGGAAACCCTATACCATTTCAGGCAAATGGTTGTCCAATCTCTTCTTTAAAACCTCCAGCGTTGGAGCATTTACAACTTCTGGAGGCAAGTTGTTCCATTGATTAATTGTTCTCATTATCAGGAAATGTATTCTTAGTTCTAGCTTGCTTCTATCCTTGATTAGTTTCCATCCATTGCTTCTTGTCCTGCCTTCAGGTGCTTTGCAGAATAGGTTGACACCTCTCCCCCCTCTTCTTTGTGGCAACGCCTGAGATATTGGAACACTACTATCATGTCTCCCCTAGTCCTTCTTTTCATTAAACTAGACATAGCCAGTTCCTGCAACCGTTCTTCATATAGCTTCCAGTCTCCTAATCCTCTTTGTTGCTCTTCTCTGCACCCTTTCTAGAGTCTCAACATTTTTTTCACATCGTGGCAACCAAAACTGGATGCAATATTCCGTGGTCTTACCAAGGCATTATAAAGTAGTATTAATACTTCATATTATCTTAATTCTATCCCTCTATTAATGCAACCGAGGACTGCATTGGCTATTTTGGCAGCTACAGCACACTGAAGGTTCATATTCAAGTGATCGTCCACTAGGATTCCAAGATCCCTCTCACAGTTACTACTATTGAGCCAGGTACCACCTATTCTATACTTGTGTGTTTGGTTTTTTTCTTGCCTAAATGTAAATTTTTACTTTTCTCTCCATCCATTATGTTGCCAATTGGTGCTTTTAGATGAAACATGCAGATACTGCTGCTTCAAAAGCTTCAAACGATGTGGTCTTTCTTTGGAACTTCCTTATTTTTGCACCCCTATTGTGACAGAATAGCCACACAATAACTTTGGGCTGGATGTATAAGAACAGTCTATGGGTAATGATATGTGGGAGTGACCAAACAACAGTGAGATAAGAGGCAGCTGAGCCCACAGAAGCAATGAAGCTCTGTTAAGTGACTCACTCAGAATGGAGCCTCCCTAATTTCTTGGAGTGTAATGACGAAGGAGAAATGTACTTTCAAACTTGTAACATTCTCTTAAAGTAATGTAACCTTATAATAAATTAAAAGCTAAGACTTCTGGGTATGTTTCTTGTCTGGAATACTTTGTAAGACTGACATAATGTGAGAATGTGCTCATTTGAAGAGGCCACCGACTGCTACCTTTATTTTAATGAAGCCGATAAGTGTACATCATCAACAAGCTTATAACCCTAGAAGGGCACGGCTCACTTCTGCATGCATCTACCCATCCCCGATTAGTCTGCTTTCCTTCTTACATCTCTTGCATTAAGGTTACTTCAAGCTTATCAGTTTTCTATCACTGAATTCTTCTGAATCTGTTTTAAAACACAACTGGGATTGATCCAGTCTACTTTTCATGTTCATAAATTTCAAAATGTTCAGAAATGCACAAGCATTTTTTAAATATTTGCAAGCACAATAGAGCTTACAAAGAATAAGCAGCCAATCAGCAATTGCCTACCTTGACCAGTAGCTGAGCACAAACAATTATTTAGTATTCATTATTGTCCACCTGTGCTTTTTACCATTATAAGTGCTTGTCATTCGGCATTGTGCTTGAAACAGAATTTCTTCGTAAGAAGAGAAGTTATCATTGGAACAGGGGAATCCAAGAAAACTTACACTCATAAGGATCCAGTCACAGCTTCTGAGCAGAGAGCATAGCCAGTATGGTCTAGTGCAGCGATGGCGAACCTTTTTTGGCTCGCGTGCCACAAGTGGGGGAAGCGCAGGGGGGTCGAGTGCGGGCGTGCCACACCCATAATGCAACCTGCGACCCGCCCCAGTGCGCATGCGCGCACAACACGTGACCCCCCCCCCCATTTCTACATGCTTTTTTCGCCCTCCCCAGGTTCCAGGGGCTTTATAGGAGCCTGGGGAGGGCGAAAAGAGCCTCCCCCGACCTCCCGGAGGCCCTCCGGAGGCTTCAGGGACCGTCCGGAGGCTTCCCTGAAGCCTTTGGAGCGCTTAAAACCACCCTGCGAGCAAACCGGAAGTGTGGTTTTAAGGGTGGTTTTAAGCGTTCCAAAGGCTTCAGGGACGGTCCCTGAAGCCTCCGGGGGGGGGGCGGGGAGGCACTTTTCGTCCTCCCCAGGCTCCTATAAAGCCTCTGGAGCCTGGGGAAGGCGAAAAATAGCTTTTAAAAAGGTGAACTCAGCTGACAGGGCAGCGCCACGCGTGCCCTGACAAATGGCTCTGCGTGCCACTTGTGGCACGCGTGCCATAGGTTCGCCATCACTGGTCTAGTGGTTAAGGCATCCAGCTAGAAGCCAGGAGACTGTGAATTCTAGTCACACCTTAACCATGAAAGCCAACTAGGTGACTTCGGGTCTGGCACTTTCCTTCAGCAGAAATGGGAAGAGGAAGGAGTAGCAGATTGATTTGCTATCTTAAATTATTTATAAAAATAATGAATGAATGAACAAATAAATGAACCAGCGAATGAATGAAATAGCTCAAACCTTTGCTGGAAGTGCAGCCTGTCTGGAAGACCCCTTAATGTTGTCTATATTTCTCTCTTTTTCCTGAAATAAAATGCTTTTCTAGACTCCAAGGCGTGGATCATGTTTTCTACAGTAAAGAATAAGCTTCCTCAGGTTTGAGTGAAATTCACTCTGAAGAAGCTGAACTGTTTCTCCCTAAAATAAGAAGTACTGTGGGGTTTTACTATGCCAATTGCCAATGGCTCCGAAGCTCAGCCTTTGGAGCTTCTTCTTCTGCCTCAGGAATAGCAATAACACTTTTAGACTTATATACCTCTTCACAGTGCTTTACAGCCCTCTCCAAGCGGTTTACAGTCAGCATATTGCCCCTCAACTATCTGAGTCCTCATTTTACCGAACTTGGAAGGATGGAAGGCTGAATCAACCTTGAGCTGGTCAGAATTGAACTGCCAAACAGCAGTCAGCAGAAGTAGCCTGCAGTACAGCATTCTAACCACTGCGCCACCAAAGATCAATCACTCTTCAAACTTCTCACTCCTTCTTTCCCAACTTCTTACGGAAGCGCTAGTAGGAAATGAGAGGCAGAAAGAGAGGCACAGCTGCCTCATCCATCCATCTCATGCCAGTAGTTGCCAATCAGGTAGGTAGAAATAATGCAAGGGAAGAGCTGGGCTATTTAAATACGAATCAGAGAAGGATTGGAGGAATGCAATGCTCTCTAATAATTAGAAATGAACTTGATGAATTATGAAACTGCATTTATGAACAAAGTTCTCACCAATTCTTTAGTTTTGCGTGCCAACAATACAAGATAAGCTTACAGAAAACCATTGTAAGCTGTTCTACAGGTCAGAATAGTTGTTCCTTGAATCTAAAGTGCACAGAACCATTTGTTCCCTATGAATGGATGCTTGAGTGCCAGAAAAGGGCCTTTCCATTAAAAAAAATGTTTTTTATGCTCTAGTTCTGAAGAGTAGAGTGGAGTGGAATAGAATAGAATAGAATAGAATAAGAATGGAGTGGAGTGGAATGGAATGGAATAAGAATGGAATGGAATGGAATAGAATAAGAATGGAATGGAGTGGAGTGGAGTGGAATGGAATGGAATAGAATTTCTGAAGTCCCTATTTTTCTAATAGTACTGCTAAAAGGCTGAAAGAGTTAACAGAGGAGAAACGCTTGCTGTTCACACACATTAAGGCATTTCTTGTTTTGTACTTCTGAATTAATTTTGTCCAAAACTCATCTCTCCTGTTGAGAAAGTGCCCAATCATTGATATCTAACTGAGAATATTGTGACATATTACATTAAGGGAACACCGCTCAGGGGTGGGTTCTGGCAGTCGCTACTGCTGGTTTGCTGACGGCCGTGCCGCGTGCGCACACACAGTGAAATAAAAATTGCTCTGCGCATAGACAGAAGCAAAAAACAAGATGGCGGCGCCTACAGTGGCACCTGGAGAACTGGTTCAGGGGCGTGGCAGGCCTGGGTCGCTGCCAGTTCCAGTGACCCAGGCCGCCAAACCACTACCACTTCAGCTGAACCGGTCCGAACCGGTGAGAAGCCACCACTGACACCGCTGTCCAAAAGAAATGTCTGTAGCCAAGTTATACGGATAAAGAAAAATGTGCCAGAAAGTATGTAAAAAACTATTTATTTTTATTTATTTATTTTTTGCTTTTCAAACTGATGCAGAGGGGCAGTATGTACCCTTGGAATGACAAGAATCCATGGGAACTAAAATAAACAATTTCATCACCAGTGCTGATCCTCTTTCCAAATTCTTCCTGGTCTAGTAATTTTTCCCCCTTCACCCAGGCTTCAAAATGAGAAAGGAAGCTGACAGGAAAGGAAATTGTTGGGGAAAACATGGATATTTGTAGGAAAGACATGTTCCCAAGCATTGCTTAGTAAAAGGGAGGAACATGTTATGCACATTTCTCTGATGAAAGTGATCTTCTTATGATTTTCTCTCTGGTATCTGGAATCTTCCTACATGATAAAAGATGGATGGAATTCTGGCTACCCATATCTATATCAAAAGTATTATGGAAGCCTTTGTTTGTCCTGATGGGATGTTGCAAGCAATTTGGAGGTGTTGCAAATAATTTGGGAGGTCACAATTTTTAAAAACCCAATCAGATTTGCCTAGGAAATGTGGGAACCCCCATCTAACATTCTGATTTTATCTGTACAAACTATGCAGCAAAATTTGAGGATTTCTCTGATATGGAGATTAACATGTACCGTATTTTCCGAGTATAAGACACACCTTTTTTCCTCAAAAAAGAGGCTGAAAATCTGGGTGCGTCTTATACATCGTATACAGCATTTTTTTTGCCTCCCGAAGCCCTGCCCCTTCACAAAAATGGCCGTGCATACGAAGGCTTTCAGAGAGCTCCGGGGGGTTGGGGAGGGCAGAAATGAGCATAAAATGGGCTGATTTTTGCCCCCCCAACCCCCAGCAGCACTCTATAAGCCTCCATAAGTCTATGCATGCAAATGTTTTGACAAAAAACGGGCTCGTTTTCACGAAAAACAGGCCATTTTTTGCCCATTTCCCCCCCCTCCAGGAGCACTCTGCAAGCCCCCCCCCAGGCCTTCCAAGGGGAAGGCCCCCCTCCTTCATGCCTTTTATTTGAAAAAAATGGGCCCATTTTTGCAAAAAACGGGACATTTTGGGGAGGTTTGCAGAGTGCAAAAAGTTTTTTTTTTCCTTTTGAAAAGCTCTTTAGTTAAAGTGATTGATGAGAATTAGATTGATCAAGTGCTGTGCCAGTAGAAACAAGTCTTAGGTGCTGTAGGTTGATTTCCTTCTCCAGCACATGGATAAATACACCTGGAAACATCTACCTACCTACCTACCTACCTACCTACCTACTCTCTCTCTCTCCCTACCTGTACCTACTGTATTTCTTTCTCTCTATCCCTCTATCTATCTATCTACCTACCTACCTACCTACTCTCTCTCCCTCCCTACCTACTGTATTTCTCCCTCTCTCTCTTTCTCTCTCCCTCCCTCCCTCCCTCTACCTACCTACCTACCTACCTACCTACTCTCTCTCTCCCTACCTACCTACTGAATTTCTCTCTCTCTCTCTCTCTCTCTCTCCCTCCCTCCCTCCCTATTGTATTTCTCTCTCTCTCCTTCTCTATCCCTCTACCTACCTACCTACCTATTTTTTTAAAAAAAAATGCCTCTTCAAAACCTTTATGCGTCTTATACTCCGAAAAAACAGTATTTATTTATTAAAAGTGGCACATTTATTTCATGGCCAACTTTAATGACAACAACAATAATTTGTCTGTATGTGTGTGTATGTGTGTGTTTGTTTGTTTATTTTTTAGGGAGTTGTACAGGCAGTGCAAAATTTGAGCATCACTTGACAAGGCAATTAGCCTAGTGAACTATTGCCAGTGTAGACCAATTTAATCAATGGGTTGGTCCAGATTTATTGAGCAACTTCTAATCACTTTGGCCAAAGGAATAGGTGGAGCTCTTGCCTCACAATCAGGAGGTTGTGAGTTCGATCCTAGGTAGAGGCAGATGTAGGTCTCCTGCTTGGGCAGGAGGTTGGACTAGATGACCTGCAAGGTCCCTTCCAACTCTGTTAATCTGTGAATCTGAATCAGTCTATTGTTCTTTAATATAACACAGTGATGTCCCCTCATGTTCACTGCCATTCAGAAATCAACCAATCACAGACACAGCCTCAGTTCCTCCCAACTCAGAGCTTCAGCTATTTGAAAAAATTGCTTCTAATTTTGGTATAGAAAAATGCTTGACTCTTGCCAACTTTCAGTGGCCTTGAAGCTTTGGTACACAGTGATTTATCAATATCTGATCACACTGAGTCGGCGGTATTGTTTTTCAAAATATTTTCTCCTGCCTCCTTCCTCCTCCTCCTATCCTGCTTTTCTTTTTTTCATAGGCTCAAAGTCATTCTTCTTCTCCACTTTTATCCCCACTACAATGATTCTGCAAGGGAAGTTAGGCTGAGACTTTCCCCGAAAATAAAACGTCCCCGGATAATAAACCCAATCAGGCTTTTGAGAGCATGCACTAAAGTAAGCCCTCCCCTGAAAATAAGCCCTCCCCAAAAATATTGCAACACAACACACTCACCTCTCCTGCACCTCAAAAATAATAAGACCTCCCTGAAAATAAGGCCAAGCCTTATGACCAAGCCTTATGGGGGAATCAAAAGAAAATAAGACCCTGTCTTATTTTGGGGAAAACATGGTAATAAGCACCAAACTATCCAGGTAGATATTCTATCTGAGTGTGGATTTCAACCTGCATTATTCTAATTCTAGCCCAACATCATAATCACTAATTCACTCTATCCCATCGCTGTTTAGACTTGTTCAAAAGCCAGCACAGAGCTGACTCATCCCTAGTCATCTTCCTCACTGCGCTGAAACAGAATTAGAATTAGAATGGCATTAGAATTATACTAATAGAAGAATTATATTCGATCATACGACCAGTGTTTAAACCTTGTAACTACATTTATAAATCAGTTCAAAAGAGGCAATGGAGCAAATTAGGATGAGGTTTGCTAAAATGGGGAAGGATCCTAGAAATCCTATGTAAAACAGTTAAAGGATCTAAGTACAGTACATTTAGCTTGCAAAAAAACGTGACTGAACTGAGATATAAAATGGAGAGATATCAACCTATTTCCCAAAGCACCAGAAAGCAAGAGCGGAAACAAGGGAAGGAAACTAATCAAGAAGAGAAGCAACCTGGAACCAAGGAGAAACTTCCTAACAGCACGGACAATTAACTAGTGGAGGCATGTCCAAAGTGCGGCCCGGGGGCCAAATGTGGCCCTTTTTCAAATTTCAAGCAGCCCGCAGCCTCTTCTCCCCACTGGAGTTATTTGTTTAGTCTTTCATAAAATACCGTATGAGGGCTTAAATGAGCAAAAAACAGGCCATTTTTTGCTCAACTTTGCCCCCCCCCAGCCCCCAGGAGCACTCTAGAAGCCTCTTAAAGGCTATTCATGCCCTTTTTAAAAAAAGGCCCATTTTCGTGGGAGAGTGCAAAAACTTTTTTTTAAATTTGCCTCTTTAAAATCTTGGTGCGTCTTATACTCCGAAAAATATGGTCGTTAATTCGCATTTAATGTTAAGGGTTCAAAGAATGTCAGCTGAATGATCGGCGCCACACATTTTCACCTCACCAAATCTGGCCCTCCTCGCAAAAAGTTTGGGCACCCCTGAACTAGTGGAACAGCTCGCTTTCAGAAACTGTAGGTGCTTCATCACTGGAGGCTTTCAAGAAGAGACTGGACAACCATTCATCTGGAATGCCATTGGCACAGGGCCTCTGCAGGAGCAGGAGGCTGGACTAGAAGGCCTCCATGGTCCCTTCCAACTCTGTTATTCTGTTATGTAAATATCTGAAGGGCTGATCCTGAGAAGCAGGAATGCACTTAATACCTCTATTGCTCTAAGAGGGCAGGATTTGAACCATGGGATTAAAATTACAAGGAAGAAAATTCAAATTGCGGTTCAGGAAAAATTCTCTGATTACACGAATAGTCAGCTAGGGAATCAGGTTGCCAATATGGCACGACTGTTTCTCCTTCACTAGAGGCCTGGCAATAGTATTGGATTTTTATATTCCAGAGGTGCTCTTCCAGAGATCCTGCATTGAGTTGAAAATTGATAAAACGTGCAGTTTCTGATACTAAAGATGCTTCCAGATACAACATTTGAGGGAAATGATGGTTTTTTTTTCACAGAAATTGCTATCTTTCATCTGTAATCATCTAGAAAAGTGTCATACTTTTGATTGATACAATGACAGAACGCCCAACAATTTCCTCCCTTATATGATTCTTATCCTAGGATTATTCCACCAGTTCTATACATTTTTACCAGTGACGTGCGGTGAGGTTTATGACTGGTGAGGCACTGACACAGTGCTGGGTTTCAAATATTTTTAGACTTGTGGACTTCAACTCCCAGAATTCCACAGCCAGGCATGCTCAGTTCCAATTTAAAGCGACAGCATTTGTTTTTCTCCTTTGCTCCTTCTTTCTTTTTCTTTTTCTTCTCCTTCCCCTCCTTCCTCCCTCTCTCCCTTCCTCCCCCTCTCTCAAACACACACACACACACACACACACACACACAGAAGTTGGATTGGACTATCTCTCCTACCCCTTCCCTCTCTCACTCACTCTCAAACAAACCCCCCCACACACACAAAAGTTGGATTGGATATCTTTTCCAGTGGCTTGAAAGCAGCTCCTCTGCCATCCCCCCCCATTCCCCTTCTGCCTTTCCCAAACACCTCCACCATTGCAAATGCAGCCTGCTGTCTGGGTGGGAAATGCCTGGAACACAATAAAGCCCACCCACCACCTCCTGCTGGCAGGCTGGGGTGAGAGGAGAGGCAGAGAAGCCGGAGGGGAGCCGAGCCGAGCCTTCCAAAAGAAAGAGGCTGGGGGGAAGTGTGTGTACTACAGCATGGCTCTTTGCCTGGCTTCCTGCCTCCTCCTGTGGTCTCCTCAGTGCTCTCCCTCCCCAAGTGTAGTTTGATTGCAGGTGGAGCCACGTTGCCTTTTCAAACTTGTAATCAGTGAAGCTGGGCTAGATTTTTATATAGTTTTATCCAGCTGTGTGTGTGTGAGAGAGAAATGAATGGGGGCCTGGGGAGGAAGTCACTACACTTGGGGAGGGAGAGCACCAGTGAGGTTAAGCAGAGTTGATTGCAGGTGGAGCCACGTTGCCTTTTCAAACTTGTAATCAGTGAAGCTGGGCTAGATTTTTATATAGTTTTATCCAGCTGTGTGTGTGTGAGAGAGAAATGAATGGGGGCCTGGGGAGGAAGTCACTACACTTGGGGAGGGAGAGCACCAGTGAGGTTAAGCAGAGTTGATCGCAGGTGGAGCACGTTGCCTTTTCAAACTTGTAATCAGTGAAGCTGGGCTAGATTTTTATATAGTTTTATCCAGCTGTGTGTGTGTGTGAGAGAGAAATGAATGGGGGCCTGGGGAGGAAGTCACTACACTTGGGGAGGGAGAGCACCAGTGAGGTTAAGCAGAGTCATCCACGGTGAGGCAGCAACTAGCTCAGCTTTTTCCTTTTACTTTTTTTTTCATGATGAGAGTGGTGAGGCTGTGCCTCACCTGCCTCACCTGACTGCACGTCACTGATTTTTACCCACCTTTGGATGAGAACTGGAAATATTTGTATAGTATACGATATGTAATTATGATCTTTTTAAAGTATTGGAAGGTATGTACATTCATGGATGGATGGATGGGGAGAGAGAGAGAGAAATAGAGAGATATATAGATGCAGTGGCTCAGTGGCTAAGACGCTGAGCTTGTCGATCAGAAAGGTTGGCAGTTCGGGGGTTCTAATCCCTAGCGCCATCTAACCGAGTGAGCTCCCGTTACTTGTCCCAGCTTTTGCCAACCTAGCAGTTTGAAAGCACGTAAAAATGCAAGTAGAAAAATAGGAACCACCTTTGGTGGGAAGGTAACAGCATTCCGTGTGCTTTCAGTGTTTAGTCATGCCAGCCACATGACCAGTGAGATGTCTTCGGACAGTGGTCGCTCTTCGGCTTTGAAACGGAGATGAGCACCGCCTCCTAGAGTCAGGAATGACTAGCACATATGTGCGAGGGGTGTGCATGTGTACATATGTATGTATATTATATATACATACATACATGCATATACACACACACAATATATATATATATATATATACATACATACACACACACATACATACATACATACACACACACACATTTTATACACACACACACACATTTTATACACACACACACATTTTATACACATACACACACACACACATGTTCACATACAAAGGATATCCTGTAAAGTGCCAGTTTTATCCTTGGGAACAGTTTCAGGATATTTTAGCATTAATAAATGTACCAATTAAGCCCAAGCTATCTATAAATACCTTAAATATAAGTGTGGTGAATCAGTTAATATGTTCATATGTTTTCCTTGAGGTGTACTCAGATGTGTTATTTGAGGCTTGAGGGATGATTCAAACTGGGCTCAAATTATAGCTTTGTGAGCTATGTTAATCTGTTTTTCTTTAAATACGCAGTTCAGTTTTCAATAGCTCCCTGAAGGAATAGAATTCTACCCATTTTTTCTGCACTTCAGGGCTATAATTATTAATAATTTGTGATAAATATTTTATTATGTTCTTATAAATTGACTCCTGTGTACAAGCAAACAGCAATGGTGTATGATTTCACCTAGGTTTTTATTGGATTTTTACACTAACATTACTTCTAGTAAATGTCAAAGAATAATCCTTTGATTTCAAGACAACCAGTCAATGGTTCACGGGATATTTTAGTCTCCACTGAAAGAGGGAGCTGTCTTTACTGGTGTGGTGGTGAAGCTGTTGGACTAAGACCAGGGAGAACCCAAACCAGTCCACCCTCATCCATGAAATCTTAGTAGGGGCCTTTGGCCATGCCCCTGTCTCAATCAATGCGGTTGTCTTGGGGAAAAATGGAGTGGAGAAGACAATGAATCACTAGAGCAGGAGTGTCAAACTCGTGGCCTGTGGGTTGGATACATCATGCGCTGGCCATGCTCACCTCTGCTTTAGCGAAGGGGGAAAAGTCACAACAGGTCCCATGATGACACGACATTGCAAGTTTGACACCTGTGCACTAGAGTATGGGTGTCAAACTCATGGCGTCATGTTGTCATCTTGTGACGTATCACAATGTTTTTCCTTTCATGGAGCTGGGGTGGCCTGCGTGTGACACATTTGGCCCAGGGGATGCTAGTTTGACACTCCTGCACTAGAGGAAAGGGAAGATATCAATTAAACAAAAAAAAAAACCCACATTCTATTGGACAAATTGGATAGATTTTGCCTAATCTGCGATAGCAATACTTCCTGACATGGAAGTATTGAATGTAGAAACTACATGTAATAATACAAATTGATGGTATCTAATCATAGTCTGTCTATGGAACATACTTGCAATCTGAATCCAGGAACAGCAATAACTATATTCTCAGGTTCTAAAGCAGTGGTTCTCAACCTTCCTAATGCCGCGACCCTTTAATACAGTTCCTCATGTTGTGGTGACCCCCCAACCATAAAATTATTTTCTGTTTTCCATATTTTTTTTAAAATATGTGTTTTCCGATGGTCTTAGGCGACCCCTGTGAAAGGGTCGTTCGACCCCCAAAAGGGTCCCGACCCACAGGTTGAGAACCACTGTTCTAAAGCATAGCAGAATTCTGTTTTCATATTTTCTCAAATTAGAAGTCTGTAGCTGACTCACATATGCATTTTTGTACATATCATCTGAATTATTTAGAAAATTCTACATTTTCAATAAGTTTAGTGGTTCAGTGGATAGAGTGCAGTATTGCAGGCTAATTCTGCTGACTGCCAAAGGATCGGACCTCACCAGCTCAAGGTTGACTCTGCCTTCCAT
Source organism: Natrix helvetica (assembly GCF_964273705.1). Taxonomy (NCBI): domain Eukaryota; kingdom Metazoa; phylum Chordata; class Lepidosauria; order Squamata; family Natricidae; genus Natrix; species Natrix helvetica. Next base: position 20,195,319 of record NC_138552.1, on the reverse strand, counting down.
CCTTCTGAGGTTGATAAAATGAGGACCCAGATTGAGTTGACAGGAAGTTCTCCAGCTGGACAGATGTGGGGGTGAACCCTGTCTGACAATCCAATTCTGAGATTCTTTTGAATCTGAACCCCCACTGGAGGTGGGAGCAAAGAAGGGCAGCATCTCATCAGACCCTGGGGGAAGCAACAGATCTCTCGTGGGTTAGAGATTTGCCTATGAATCGGAGTCAGGGCGGCAGTCATCATGGCTGACAAGATGCTGGCTTTTTGTCAAGCAAATGAAGCAGGCAGAGGCCGGGAGAGATGATAGGTCTGGTAAGAGAATTTATCTAACCCACAACTATAAATTAAATCTGGAAAAGGCAAAGAAATCTTGAGAACATAACTAATACTGATGGTCAGATCAGGACTTTTTTTTTCCCAAAGAAAGGAAGGTGGAGGGTTGTAACACCAGCCCCCCCCCCGAAGTTCATTCTTTAAAACGCTTTTGAACAGAAGAATAGAAAGCAGAGAAGTGACAAACCCACCCAATTATAAACTATAAAATTGGCCTTGGATCTTAAACAGAAGCCAATACTTTTACTTTGTTTGAATTCCTTCCAGCTAATATAACCAAGGAAAAAAAGCACGTCCTCTTATTGATAACGGACAACTTAATCTTGACTGAATTTGGAAAAGCAGAGGCAGAGAAAAACTTTTGGCTGATTACAAACTTATTATAAGTGATTTATTTTGAGCAGTGATTGAAGCAAAGAATAAATATTGGATCTGGGGATTATGAAGGTTTTTTTTCTCTTCTCCTCTCTCTTCTTTTTTTCCCCTTGCTGCAGAGGATTAAGATAGTGTTAGCTATCTACCAGTTTCAAAATAGATGGATCTTAAACAGAAGCCAATACTTTTACTTTGTTTGAATTCCTTCCAGCTAATATAACCAAGAAAAAAAAAGCACGTCCTCTTACTGATAACGGACAACCTAACCTCGACTGTGCGGGAAGTTTTAATTAACCAACTGCCATAAATCAGAATTTGGAAAAGCAGAGGCAGAGAAAAACTTTTGGCTGATTACAAACTTATTATAAATGATTTATTTTGAGCAGTGATTGAAGCAAAGAATAAGTATCAGACCTGGGAATTACGAAGGTTTTTTTTTTTTTCTCTTCTCCTCTCTCTTCTTTTTTCTTGCTGTGGAGGATCAAGATGGTGTTAGCTTCTCTTCCGGTTTCAAAGTAGGAGATTAATTAAACTTAAGGTGGACCAGAATTTTGAAATAAGATTTGTACAACTAACTGCAATCTTGGAACTGAATATCAAGGAAGAACAAAAGACTAAACTGGCCCCCATTGCTTTTTTCCACAGCAATTGACGTATATAAATCTAAGTTTAGGTTTTAGGTTTAGGTTTAGGTTTTATTGAATTTATAGACCGCCCCCTCTCCCCATAGGGACTCGGGGCGGTGTACAGACCATTCGTGTATAAAACAACAAAACATAACATAAAACATCAGACAAAACAACGCACACATACCATCTGTATATACAACCCAAACTAATTAAATAATTAAAAACAATTCTAAAACCAGTTTAAAACCCCAAAATTTAAAATTTAGAAAGCCATCCAGGAAGGTCAGTAGTGGGTGTTCCCTGTAAGTACAATTACAATTACAATTAGGCCAGGCCGGCTAGTCGAAACAGGTGGGTCTTGAGTTTCTTGCGGAAGGAACAGAGGTCCAAGGTGGTTCTAATATCGGGGGGGAGGTCGTTCCAGAGGGTTGGGCCCATCACAGAGAAGGCCCTATTCCTAGGCACCGCCCGCCCGCACTGCTTAGCAGAAGGTACCCGGAGGAGTCCCTCTCTGTGAGAGCGGATTGGTCGCAGGGATGTGTGGGGTAGAATGCGATCCCGCAGGTAACTAGGTCCAGAGCCATGGAGCGCTTTGAAGATGACAATCATCACCTTGAAATGCACCCGAAAAGCCACAGGCAGCCAGTGCAGCTCACGCAGGAAAGGTGTTACATGGGAGTACCTAGTACTCCCCATAATAACCCGCGCGGCTGCATTCTGAACCAGCTGGAGCCTTTGGGTGCATCTCAAGGGGAGCCCCATGTAGAGAGCATTGCAGTAATCAAGACGGGAAGTCGCCAGGGCATGAGTGACTGTGTGAAGGGCGTCCCGCTCTAGTAGGGGGCGCAATTGGCGCACCAGGCGAACCTGGTGGAACGCCCCCCTAGCCACGGCTGTCACATGATCATCTAGCGACAGCCGGGAATCTAGGAGGACGCCCAAATTGCGTGCCCTATCCACCGGGGGCAGTTGTTCCCCCCCGATGGCCAGAGATGGAGCACATTGGCTAAAGCGGGGCGCCGGTAGCCACAGCCACTCCATCTTGGAAGGGTTGAGCTTGAGTCTGTTGTCACCCATCCAGACCCGCACGGCTTCCAGACACCGGGACATCACCTCGATGGCTTCGTTGGGGTGGTTCGGGGTAGAGATGTATAGCTGAGTGTCATCTGCATACAGATGGCACTCAACCCCGAATCCTCGAATGATCTTGCCCAGCAGTTTCATGTATGTGTTGAACAGGAGAGGTGAGAGGACCGACCCCTGTGGCACTCCACACGTGAGCGGCCTCAGGGTCAACCTCTGCTCCCCCGCCAACACAGATTGCGTCCGACTGGAGAAGAAGGAGGAGAACCACCGCAAAACGGTGCCCCTCACCCCCATCCCCTCCAGCCGACGCAGTAGGATACCATGGTCGATGGTATCAAAAGCCGCTGAGAGATCTAACAGGACTAGGATGGAGGAACAACCCCCATCCTTCACCCTCCAGAGATCATCCACCAATGCGACCAAAGCCGTCTCAGTGCTGTGGCCGGGTCGAAAACCGGACTGGCGCAGGTCTAGATAAGTTCTCTTCTGGTTTGAATTTAAGATGGTCCAGAATCTTGAAATAAGATTTGTATAACTAACTGCAATTTTGGATATGGATATTAAAGTAGAATAAAAGACTAAGATGGCTACGATCATTTTTTCCCACAGCAATTGAAGCAGATAGACTTAAGGTGGAACAGAACTCTGAAATAAGAACTGCATAACTGTATAATTAACAGTAACTTTGGAACTGGACATCATGGAAAACTGGGAATTTGAAGAACTATGTGAAATATATGTATGTATGTATGTATGTATGTATGTATGTATGTATGTGTGTGTGTTACAACCCCTGGTATGCCCAAATATGGGAGGGAGCTCACTACTCCCTCTTTCTGTCATTCGGCTTATCACAGAAAACCATCCAGACAGAAACCCATATTTTTATTTTTAATGTTGCCAAATACAGCACAAATACAACACACACACACACACATATAAATCAGTAAAATCAAGCCTAGTTGAAATTTTGAATTCAGAGAAGCAGATAGTTATAGAAGAACTCAAAGAAGAAGGGGGCAAGACATCAAAAGGGTAGAAGCGGAAGGAAATAAAAAGCAGATAAAAAACTCCTTTGGTCCTGGCAATGGTGTAGGGAAAATTGTGAAAAGGGGAGGTGCCCTAACAAAAGGGAAAAGAAAGCTACAAACATAAGCGACCTTGGAGGCTGTTAAAGGTATAAGGAAAATTGAAGCAGTAGGTTATCACCCAACAAAGAGGAATATAAGTTATTCTTTTGGTCACCTGGGGAAATTTGAAGCGAGTGGATCTGTCAAAATAAAGAAAAGGGAGAAGACAGGAACAGAGAAGTGGGACAAGAGACTCATCAGGAAAAAAACAGATAATTAGAAACTATTATATGGGAGAATATAAAGATAAGGGCTTTATTCCTAAATATGATAATAAAATGGAGTTGCTAACTGGTTGAACAAGATAATGGAAAGATAGCTAAATAAAAGTTAAAATATATGGAATATGGATAAATATGAAACTGATATGGGGAGCTTGTAAAGCAGAATTTTGTGATTTACCTATTTGACATGATAATTAAATTGAGTGAATATGACAATAGAAGGACAACTAAGCATGGGTCAAAATCTATGAAACATGGACATATATAGAACCTTTAAGATAATGAACAAAGTGAGATGTTACCGCATGTTACTTTATATAATACATTAAGGGAAGTGTAATGAACACTGAACAGTGAAGATTGTCATCTAGAGGTAACTAAGGGTAATCTAATCCAAGGTATAAAAAAATGGAGAGGGAACATGAAATATACCTACAATGGGAAACTATTGTAATAAAAAGACAGAATCACAAACTGGGGGCATGAAAGGATGTACAACTATATAAAGATAATGATGAGAATAGCTGGGAAATGTAACCAGGTCTACAGCTCAACCAAAATTTGGTTGGGATTTTTTTAAAAAAAGCACAAGGACTATATATGTATGCTTTTCTGTTATACCACTTTTTTTTCCTACTAAAAAGGAGGAGAAAAATTCAATATGCATATTGAAAAATAATTATAAATATCATCAACATAAAAAGGAGCTTGTTCAGAAGCTGAAATACACCAAGTAAATGAGATGAAGACTTGGAAGCAGGGGAGAAAGGGAAAGGAAGAAGAGAGGGATAGGAGAGAAGGTAAGGGGGGAAGAGGAGGAGAGAAATGAGGAGTGGAAAGGGGAGGGAGGAGAAGGAGAGAAGAAGGGGAAGTAGAGAAGAGAAGGACGACAGAGGGAAGAAAGGAGGTAGGGAGGGGGAGGAGAGAGGGAGAAGAAAGTGATGGACAAGGTACAAATATGGTGTATGGAGAGCAGAAGAGCTAATAATTGGTTTTTGGGAGTTGTTGGTAAGATGAATTGATGTAAACATTTAATAATACAATATGATGTTGGTTATATAATAGTATACATGTGATTATATGTTATGAAAATGGAAAAATAAAAAACTTTAATCAAAAAAAATGAGGACCCAGATTGTTGGGGGCAATAGACTGACTCTGTAAGCCACTTAGAGTGAGCTGTAAAGCACCGTGAAGCGGTATATAAGTCTAAGTGCTAGTACTATTGCTATATTGGTGTCCCTAAATAGAAAAGGTGACCCCTGCAGATTTAAAAACAATGTGATTTTGATGGCCACATAATTGCTTTTTTCAAGAGAAAAAAGAAAAAATATATATAAATCTGCAGTCCACAAACTGGCCTACATGATTTCATGTTGGGATTTTCTGTTCTACTTCCAGATAGTTCAGTGATTGCGCAGCCCATGTTTGTCTTCAAGAAGGAACGACCTTGCAAGGTAAGAGCTGAAACTCCTCCCATCCTTCTTGCATTGGTTTAAGATAATTTACCCGGTGTACATGGATCCACGTGGCGGGCGAAGTGGGTTTGCCAATTTATTTGAATGTCTGTGTGAACTTCAAAGCCAAATTGTGCTGATTTCAACTGTTGCTGCTTCTCAGTTGCCACACAGACTGGAGGGAAGGGGAGCCACCTGTGGAATGCTGGTTCCAGACAGCAGACAACAACAAGAATCCAAGTTATGTGGGAACTAAGGTCGTTCAGCCATCTGGGTTACTAAGGCTAAAGGTTTTACTGTTGCTAAAACAATATTGGGACTGCTAATTGGACAATGTGACACAAACTAATGAGGGGAGGAGAAATTGATTCTTTAACTATGCGAAAACCACGCGGATTAATTAGAGTTGGTTTTGCTTCGATTCGTGCTGGTATCCAATAAAGTTTAGTAGAAAGAGACAACCAGCTAAATATGAGCCAGCAGTGTGCAGCGGCAACCAAAAAAGCCAATGCAATCCTAAATTGCATTAGCAGAGGGATTCAATCAAGATCACGTGAAGTAGTAATACCAGTCTACAAAGCCTTAGTAAGACCACACCTAGAATAGCTGATTTGATTGCTCTTTCTCCTTTAATTGAATTCAGAATAATGTCTGAATTGAGCTACTTCCAGTTCACATCAACCTCTCAGGTTTCTCATAGTGCAGCCAGAAAGACGTTTTCACTGAATGCCTGGTATGAATGGAATACACATATTCATAATTACCATTTTGTAAATTAACAATAAGATTAATGAACTTTGTTGTGGGTATGGTGAACTGTTGTTCTTTTTGGCTCAAGAAGAGAAGAGATGGTTTCATCCAAAAATGGTGGCATTGTTTTCCGCAGGAAGTACCGTCTAGATGTATAGGAATTCAACTTCCAGTCTAGCCTTACTAACTAGGAATTAAGGGAGTTGAAGCCTATGTAGCAATAGCACTTAGACTTATATACTGCTTCACAGGGCTTTACAGCCCTTTCTAAGCGGTTTACAGAGTCAGCATATTTATTTATTTATTTATTCTTCGCATTTCTAAACCGCCCCCTCTCCCAAAAAGGGACTCGGGGCGGTGTACAGTTCACACAACACATAACAGGTAATAAATACAATATAAATATAAATATACATATACACATGGAGGAGGTTAAAAAATTAAAAGAACTGTATAGAAGAATAAAATATGGCTCTAAGAGCCCTAAAATCAATTAAATTTAAAATACTACCCTTAAAATAACCAGTTGAGAGTATATATTGCCCCCAACAATCTGGCCCCTCATTTCACTGACTTCAGAAGGATGGAAGGCTAAGTCAACCTTGAGCCTGGTGAGATTTGAACTGCCAAATTGCAGTCAGCCGGCAGTCAGCAGATGTAGCCTGCAGTACTGCACTCTAACCACTGTGGCACTGTGGCTCATATATCTAAGGAACAGGGGAATCTGGCATAATCTCCACTGTATTTTCAAAAACGTTGATTGATATGGACAGTCACATAGAATATAAACAGTCAACAACCACACTGTGCAAAGGCTCAACGATGGCTTGGCTTCAAGACTACCAAGTGTTGTGCAAAGACTTCATGGAAAAGCAGGAAAAAAAAACCTATGGATTTGAGCCACTAAAAAAGGCACTTGCAACTTTATGCTGAGAGCCACCAACTAATTCCTTTCTTTGGCTTCCCCCCAGGTTTTTTTTTTTTTTGGCAATAATTAAACTTACATAAACAAATTGTTTCTTGCCTAGGAAACTGGTTTAGTTGTGCTGGGTCAAGATATCAGTGACAGGCTTGGCAAAAGGAGCTTGACAGTCTGAATGTCCATCCTAGCTATTTTAATTTTAATTTTAAACTTGACATCTACAACTTTTCATTCACAGTTTAACCAACCATTCTTTTTGTTTCTGCAGAGGCCTGCAGAAGATCCAGTGCACAAGACTGAAAACGGTAATTGTGTTTTTTGTTTAGAAATCTTTCTAGGCCAGTGATTGCTAACCTTTTTCGGTTGGAGTGCCCAAAGCAAGCAAACAGCCCCAAAGTCCCAAAATGCAGTGTGCGCACCCCCCACGCACATGGTCTGCCACCCATGCATGCTTGCGCGACCCACACACATGACCCACCCCCTGCGCATGCGCGCACAATCTCCTGCGAGTGCCCCCCCAATTCATGCATGCACAACCCCACTTGCATGCGCCCCACCCCCCACGCATGCGTGGCAGAGACCTGAAGACCAGCTGGCTGGCGGGAGGTGCACACGCATGCACGGCAGAGCTGAACTGGGGCGATGGCTCGTATGCCATCAGAGAGGTCAGTTCTAAGCAAACTTCCAGTGCTGCTTATCATGGGTTGTGTTTTTCTGCCTTTAGTTCCCAGCGGATCCAGAAAACGTGCAAGAACCTCGTATTTTTCTTTTCAGTCCTCTGACTCGGAGTCCTATAGAGGTAAGGCTTCTCTCTTAACCATTTGTTTTATGTTCAATTTACGTTAGCAAGTGCAGCTTTCCAAAATTTGGCTTGAAATGTTGCATCCTGGACTTAAGTGCTGAATATCATGCTTTCACCTCTAACCATTTCAAATAAATGATAGCAGAATGACAGTAAGGGGAAATGATATGTATAACAAAACACTGAAACTCATCTTGCTTGTTAGTGAAAATAAATACCACTATAACTACAATACAATACAATACAATAGCAGAGTTGGAAGGGACCTTAGAGGTCTTCTAGTCCAACCCCATGCCTAGGCAGGAAACCCTATACCAGTGATGGCGAATCTTTTTTGGCTGGCGTGCCATAAGTGGGGGGAGCGCAGGGGCATCGTAGGCAGGCGTGCTGCACCCATAATGCAATGCGCGACCCCCTGTGCGCATGCGTGCACTACAGGTGCGACCCCCCCCCCCATTTTTTCATGCCTTTTTCACCCACCCCAGGCTCCAGAGGCTTCCCCGCCCCCCGGAAACCCTCCAGAGGCTTCAGGGACTGTCAAGAGGCTTCCCTGAAGCCTCTGGAGCAGTCAAAACAACCTTCCGAGCAAACAGGAAGTCTGTTCCTGAACTTCCGGTTTGCCCTTAGGGCCGGTTTTTTGCGCTCCGGAGACTTCAGAGAAGCTCGGGGGGGGCTCTTTTCACCCTCCCCAGGCTCCTATAAAGCCTCTGGAGAGGGTGAAAAATGGCTTTAAAAAAGGCTAAACTCAGCTGGCCCCCGTGCGCATGCGCGCTGGCCAGCTGACAGGGCAGTGCCTTGCGTGCCCTGACAAATGGCTCCGCGTGCCACCTGTGGCACGCGTGCCATAGGTTCGCCATCACTGCCCTATACCGTTTCAGACAAATGGCTATCCAACATCTTCTTAAAGACTTCCAGTGTTGGGGCATTCACAACTTCTGGAGGCAAGCTGTTCCACTGATTAATTGTTCTAACTGTCAGGAAATTTCTCCTCAGTTCTAAGTTGCTTCTTTCCTTGATTAGTTTCCACCCATTGCTTCTTGTTCTGCCCTCAGGTGCCTTGGAAAATAGTTTGACTCCCTCTTCTTTGTGGCAACCCCTGAGATATTGGAACACTGCTATCATGTCTCCCCTAGTCCTTCTTTCTCTTAAGCTAAACATATCCAGTTCCTGCAAGGAACTGCATCAGCATTCAACTATAAATAGCTTTCTTAAGATTATGAAATATAAAATGCTACTGGGGGAAAAAACCACTTAATATTTACCTTTCCAGAAATTGTAGGTTCCAAGAAACAAGCAAGAACATCATCCTTTATCACCATTCCATCGTTTCCACCTTCTCAGCCAGGTAAGCTAAAAGTTGATCTAGAAAGTGAATACATAAAATTGATGTGGAAACATATATGTTCTTTCTTCCTTCCTTCCTTCCTTCCTTCTTTTTTTCCATCCCTTTCTTCTCTCTCTCTCTCTCCCTCTCTCTCCCTCCCTCCTCCCCCTCTCTCTTTGAATTTTTCAAATTAGGCTCATTCAGATTAGTTTTGTTCTTGTGCCACTTTATTGTTCTCACACAAAATGGGATATCAGTACTAGACTCCTGCTAAAATACAATAAATTAGTATATCACAAATCCTCTCCGGTTGGCTCCAGCTTCCTTATCCTCTCTTATCCCCATCAGCTTACTGGATCAAAAAATATCTTTTGCAAAGGGCTAGTCTGTATCTTCAGGCTGGTCCCTTTAGTAAATTATCTCTGTAAGAGAGCTTTGATGAGTTTTAGTGAACTGGATGCCATTCTTGCCCCCCAAAAACCCAAAACAGTAAAAGTCTTGGAAAAGCTTGAGAAGATAAAGCTGGGTATATAATGTAACATCTGGGAAAAAAGAACACAAATTTTGTTGAACATTTTGGAAAATGTTTGCTTTGTAGTAAAGAAGAACAATGTATTCATGACTTAGGGCCTATCAGAAGATTGTATTGATGTGAAAGCAACAGAACAAGGTATGGAGAATTATTTAAGTAAAACAATCTTATCCCCCATTTGGTGCATAAAAGCTGGTAGAGAAGGAACTAGAAAAGGTAAAAGATTGAGGAAAATTGGCAAAGCATAGATATCAATCAGTGACTGACACAGCTCTGTCCCTTTTCATTAAGTAGTTTATTTTATTTTATTGTCATTGCACCTTGTACAATGAAATTAAATGCAATCTTCAGTGTACAATGACCTAAGGTTCAGGTTGTGGTTGTTAAGGAATCATGTGCAGTCTTTAAGCACAACATCAGGTGGTAGCTGGTTTCCTCATCAACTTGACTTATTGGAAGCGGGCAGTGAAGATCACAAGTGGTGAGGATGTGACTGTGGGAAGCTGTGACCATTGTAACTGTGTGCCAGTTGCCAAGTGCCCCAATCATGATCTTGTGACTGTGGGGACACTGCAACAGCCACAACTTCAAGAACTGGCCATAAGTCTTCTGGTTGAGCACTGTTGTAACTTCAAATGATTGCTGAACAAGAAGCCATTAAGTGAGGCTCTGTTTTGGGCCCAGTACTCTTCAACATCTTCATCAATGATTTGGATGAGGAAATAAATGGGGAACTCATCAAATTTGTAGATGACACCAAGCTGGCAGGAATAGCCAACACTCCAGAAGACAGGCTTAAGATACTGAAGGATCTTGACAAACTTGAACATTGGGCACTATCTAATAAAATGAAATTCAATGGTGAAAAGTGTAAGGTTCTACATTTGGGCAACAAAAACGAAATGCACAGGTACAGAATAGGTGGTACCTTGCTCAACAGTAGTAACTGGGAAAGGGATCTTGGAGTCCTAGTGGGCAACCATTTAAATATGGGCCAGCAGTGTGCAGCAGCTGCCAAAAAAGCCAACACAGTCCTAGGCTGCATCAACAGAGGGATAGAATCAAGATCACATGAAGTGTTAATACCACTTTATAATGCCTTGGTAAGGCCACACTTGGAATACTGCATTCAGTTTTGGTCACCACGATGTAGAAAAGATGTGGAGATGCTAGAAAGAGTGCAGAGAAGAGCAACAAAGATGATTAGGGGACTGGAGACTAAAACATATGAAGAACGGTTGCAGGAACTGGGTATGTCTAGTTTAATAGAAAGAAGGGGAGACATAAAGCAGTGTTCCAATATCTCAGGGGTTGCCACAAAGAAGAGGGAATCAAACTATTTTCCAAGGCACCTGTGGGCAGAACAAGAAGCAATGAGTGGAAACTAATCAAGGAGAGAAGCAACTTAGAACTGAGGAGAAATTTCCTGACAGTTAGAACAATTAATTAGTGGAACAGCTTGCCTCCAGAAGTTGTGAATGCCCCAACACTGGAAGTCTTTAAGAAGATGTTGGATAGCCATTTGTCTGAAACAGTATAGGGCAGTGATGGCGAACGTTCCACATATATCTTCAATTCCTCTCAGCTTAAAAAGAACGCCTGCACGACATCCTCTCTTTCTCTTCCTATCCCTCCGTTTTCTCCTCCTCCTCCTCCTTCCTACAGGGATAGTAGTGTTGTAGTGTTGAGCTATTGTGCTGTACTGACCACTCTACCTCTTTTGGATGAGTTTGACCTTATAGGTTAGTCCTCGACTTACGACACTTAGTTACTGTTCAAAGTTATGGTGTAACCCAAAAAGGGGATTTACAACCCAGATTTGAAGTTCCAAGATCCCCCTGACCAGTCATGCATTTTAGATGCTTTGGTAATTGGCCTGCATTTATAGCCGTTGGCAGAGCCCCATAGTCACATGACTGTAATTTAAAGCGTTTTTGCCAGAAGCTGGGGTTTACCTTTGCCTCATAATCTGCCCCATAGCCAGCAATGGATTCCCTTAACAATTGGGGCATTAAAACCTGCACAAAAAAGGGGGCATAGAATCATATACGGCCAAATGCTGGCCTAGTTTACTATTATCACGAATAATAATAATAATAATAATAATAATAATAATAATAATAATAATAATAATAAATTTTTATTTGTTAGCCGCACCCTCTCCTAAAGGACTCGGGGCGGCGTACAATAAAAGCACATAAAATATACAAATGAACAATACATATACAGATAAAAATAAACACATACACGTACGTACACATATACATGGAGGAGGTAGCAAATATATAAAATAGAATTTAAAATTGACAATTTAAAACACCCTCAATTAAATTACAAGATTTAAAAAACCCGTCAGGAGCGATAAGGTAAAACTATGGTTGAGCCAGGCCAGCTAATTGGAAGAGGTGGGTCTTGAGCTTTGCACGGAAAGAGCGGAGGTCAGAGGTAGTCCTGATATCAGGGGGGAGGTCATTCCACAGGGCTGGGCCCGCCACAGAGAAGGCTCTGCTCCTAGGCGTCGCCCCCCGACATTGTTTGGTCGACGGCACCTGGAGAAGTCCCTCTCTGTGCGAGCGAATTGGTCGTAGGGATGTATGGGGCAGGATGCGATCCCGCAGGTAACTAGGTCCTGTGCCATGGAGCGCTTTAAAGATTGGTTTTATGACCAAAACCGTGGGCTCAATTGCAGTCATAGACTGTTCTGACCCAGCCTTAGCAGAACCAAGAAACAGACCTCTTGTTCTGAAAAAAAAAAACCTCTTTATTTAACTGCTGGTGAATTCACACACAAAAAAGTCCAGGCAATAATTCTTCTAAGGGTTAATTGCAATAACAGACCTTATCAGTCCTTGGATAATTCCAGTCGGGAAGCTGTAAATTAATTCCTGGCAAGAAGTCTTTGAGGCACAAACCGCAAAAAGTAAAGAAATACCAACTGTTGTCTCCTACAACCACCCCTCCCCTTTTGCTTCTATTTATTCCCCAGCTAGGGAGGGGCCATTCAGCATCCACATGTGCCTTTCTTCCCGAGTCTGCCTCTGTTCCTCAGTTGCTCTCCTCTCCTGAAAGCTCTGTGCATTCATGGATCTGGAACAAGCCCTAGCTGTTCTTCTTCCCCACTTATCTTCGACTCCGAAGGCAGTTGAGAAACGTTGGACGGCCCTGGCTCTATCTCTGCTTCCGATGCAGAGCATCCATCAGAGCCTTCCCCAGACTCCAGGACTGGCCCAAGTTCCTCCTTTACCTCCTCATTGTCTGAGTCTGCTGCCAGCTCTGCTGGCAGTTAGCGGGCCACAACATAGGCTTACTACACAACAGATGTATAAAAGGCTTGAGATGCAATGATGTTGCTTTTATCAGGAGGAACATTTTGTTTCTATGCTGCAACATGCTGCTGTCAGTCAGTCTTCTACAGAGGAATAACCAGCTCTTGATCTGTCGTAAACCATCAGAAGAAAGAGATATAAGGTTTCAACCTTGTGACTGTTCTGGGTATGATCTGAATCCGTGGTTTTCTATTCCAACTATAGCTTTTCCGATATCTGCCATAAAACTAGCTTATCAAGAACCGTGGCCTTGCGTGCGAACCTTATAGACTGCGTGGCAGGCAGTTGATTCTGATACATGATGCGTGAAAGTTCAGTGCTTCAGCATCCATGTGGATATGTGTCATAAGACTTGATTTAAGCAGGTATATCATTTCTGTTCTACATATTTACACCTTCAAAGAGGAAAGATTTAAAATGGTGCAGGGAAAATGAGAACTCTAAAATATTTGCTAAACCTGAGGGAAATCAGGCTGTGGTCCTTGAGGGAGGAATAATAGAGATATCCAAGCACTATAGCAATCACAAAATTCTATTTTTCACTCGGAAGAGCAACTTTTTAAGAAACCCAAGTATAAGAAGATTGTCGTCAGGAAAGAATAGCATGAATTAAAATGATTTTTCCATTCTATTTTTCAAGATCTTCCAACAAGCGACAACAGACAAAGAGAGGTTTTACGCCCTGCCAAACTGCAGCCGCCACAAGCGACTACATACAAAACAGAGAAGAAAAGAATTGATGAAAATTGTCTAGAGGAGAATCGTGAAACAGATAATCAGGTAAAATATAATGCACCATCAAGAGTACGTGTTCTTATTGTTGCAGCCATAAAGTTCCGTTCATGTAAGAAAGTTTTGAAATATCCCAAAGGTGCTTTTGAACAAGCAACTGGACTTGGGTTTTTCCTTGAAAAAGTTTTCTTCTCATCCAAGAACTAAAGCTTCTCATCCAAGAACTAAAGCAAAACATTTTCTAGGGAAAATAAAACAAGAAAAACACCGTTTCAAAGCTTTCTTTAGGCAAATATGTTAGGCAAATCCAATAAAATTGTTTTTTGGGGGGAAAATAGTTCCCATGAAGAGGGCAAGTTTGGGTACTTACAATACAGGTTCCTTACTTCTGGAAGCTAATGCTGTAGTGGGTAGAATAAAACAGATGGGGAGGTTATCACAATCTATGTATTTTAGAGTACATGTGAAATAAATTTGATTTAATGAATTGTTTTTAGATGTCTGAAGATACCTATGCATGGATTGATATCTCCAAAAAACTTCCTCATCCATTACAGATTTCAAGCTCTAGCACAACACAGTAAGTTAATTGAAATCTATTTAAATGATGATTGAAAGAAAGAAATATTCATTCAATTGGTCAACCTTTTCAATTATTCTGAATTATAATTTGGAATTGCCGCTTTACAGCCTGGAAAAGTGGAGCATACTTTCAGATTTTGAAGTAGAGATAAGGAAATTTCAGAAGGATGCCACCATAAAGAACAAAGGTCAAGTCTTGGATAGTTGATAGAATTATTATAGAGAGAATTTCATGAGCTTTTTTCACGAGGAAGGAAGGGAGGGAAGGAGGGAGGGAGGGAAGGAAGGAAGGAAGGAAGGAAGGAAGGAAGGAAGGAAGGAAGGAAGGAAGGAAGGAAGGAAAGCTCTTATCAAAGTTAGGTCATAACAGTAACATAATAGTTACGAGGTAAACGATAGACTAAACTGGTCTTACTCTAAGTAAATATGGCAGCTCAGGGTTACAAAATAGAATGCGCAGGTTGAAATGGAGTAAAAAATAACCCTGGGAGAAACAGTGGCCTATGTTTCTGACCGTCTATTTGTCTGTCTCTGCCTCTCATCTATCGTCATTGTTCATAATATTTTTAAAGCCATTTAGAGCCTTATTTGGTTTAGAGCAGTGTACTGCTTGTAATTAAGTGCTTGTTGTAATTAAGTAAGTAAACAAATACATATTCCTTTTTTTTATTCAAGCAATCGATTAGCCAAAGACAGAACTGTCTCAGAAAATGAGCATTCTAACTTCGTATTTGGAGAAAATATAGTAGAAAGAGTTTTGGTAAGTATTAATGAATGCTTTAATACTAATGAATTTATTAATGAATTTAAGTTTGAAGGGTATAGTCATTTGCATTTCCCATTGTTAAATCTGAATCTAGATGATCAGGAAATAATAGTTAAAGAGATATCTTTCTCATTTCAGCCATTTCAGACATATATCTCATATTTGCAATACTCTTAGTGACAATAAATTATCAGTTTAAAACTGTATATACATTTACCTCTCTCCTAAGCTACAAAAAAATCATGTTATTCTAGTATACTATCTAAACAGCCCTTGATCCAATAATAAAATTTATATTTATTTCAAAAAATTCTGAATAATCATTTCGGCTGCACCAATCAGCAGGTACTAGCCCAATCCCAACTATTAAATATTTCACCTATTTTCTGCACATCTGTTGCTATTAAATAAATCATCTCTTCAGCATTGTTTGGAGTTGAAATGTTCTGTGGCTGCTTGCAAGATTCCCAAGAGTGGGCATTTCACCTGGGGAATCTTTAGTGATACCAATAGAGGAGAATGTTTGTAGCTCAGGGTTGAAATATCCTTGGTGCTCTCTAAACCTGGTTGTTTTCTCACAGACGTTTCATTACCCAAACTAGGTAACATCATCAGTGCACAATGCAGTGATGATCTTATCCAGTTTGGTAATGAAACATCTGAGAAAATAATCAACCTCCCAGAGAGCACCAAGGACCCCTCAATCCTTAGTGAAGCAGGGTGTTTTTTTTTAAATCATAGTAATAATGTTTATTTGTAATGTTTATTTTAAGGATTGGCAAAGCCTAGCATCCATCCAACTACATTCAGCTACGAGAAAAAGTCAAAGAGCATTCTATACAACTAAATAAGGGGGGGGGGCAGAATAAGGTGCCTTCAGATTAGCAATTTAAAAGAAAAAACGAAGGGGTGGAAAGGGGCACAGGACACTTCCTTAACTTTTCATCTACACTCTATTGCCCCCTTGTGGCTAGTAGGTGCTGAAAAGTCAGCACGACTGAATTAGTGTTTCCAACAAACAGATCTGCAGGAAATGGGAATGACACCATTCATCCATTGGGTAATTCTGTAACTGGAAAGTGTTCACATTACAAATTCAGGATCATCTAATACAACATGGTTAAAATGCTTTTATTCTCAACATCTTAAAAATACATTAGTGGATGTGCACATTTCTAGATACCATGTAAGCATGCGAATAACTGAAAATAGCAAAAGTGCATCCAGAGGGCTGATAAATGTGTTCCTTAATGGATTCTTCCAATTAAACGAGACTTTATGGATCTAGGAATAATCCATGTACCTTCCCCTTACCCAATTTGCCACAAAGATCCTGTGCTGTAAGAAATTCGTGTTGCTTTTGGCCCGAGGATTTTAGACCATAGTATTGAACAAATCAGGAACATTAACTAGGATCTTGGCAGAGGTGGGCGGCACATAATGTAACAACCAGTTTGCCCAGCACAGAAAATGCGAGCGTGTACACCTTCCGTGCATGCACGGAGCTTCAAAAACACGGGGACTATATAGGACGGGAGAGTGGGCGGGCTCTGTCGCTGGTCCGAACCACCGTTTCACCCGAATCGGTCGCAACCCACCTCTGGATCTCGGTATATGTAGTCAAGAACATCCATCTAAACAGGGCTAATTATGACAACTTTTGTTTTTATCCCAGATAGTTAGCTTAAAAGTTAACAGGATTTTGGTAATTTTAGTCCTCAATCTGTATCGAAGCCGTATGCGTTACCTATTTAATGTACAAACATTGATATTAGATATGTTTTATTCTAAGAAGCAAAATAAATAATAAATTTAGAGTCAAAGGGCACCAGAATCTATTTACTGGGGGATAAAATCTGGATCAAACTTAATTTTTGAAAGACAATTTCCGCTTGACTGCAAGATATTTGTAAAAAAAAAAAAAATCAATCACATTAACTTGCTTTATCAAAGACAGGATAGGAATGTTCCCATCTCTCACTACTGCATGAGAGCAGTGGTGGGATTCAAATTTTTTTACTACCAGTTCTGTGGGCGTGGCTTTGTGGGCGTGACAGGGGAAGGATACTGCAAAATCCCCATTCCCTCCCCACCCCACTAACCTGATTTCCAGCTCCATTCTCCTGTTCAGGGCAACAAAAGAAGATCAGCTGGGAGGCAGCGGGGGCGGGGCCAGCCTATTTGCCGGTTCTCCGAACTATTCAAAATTTCCACTGCTGGTTCTTCAGAACCTGTCAGAACTGTCTGAATACCACTTCTGTATTAGAGACCATGGGATTGCCACTTACTGCCTTAGTTCATGCAACAGACTGAACCTTAAGAACAGATTAAACAAACCACAGTCATGTATTCACATAACATGCTATTCCAAAACAAATAAATTCTATTGTAGACTAATAATGATGTCCTCCTGCACATTATTTAACACAATGTCTGAGTTCCCTCACATTCTGAACCACAAATTACCCAATGCTATTTTAGCCTAGCCTAGCTTAGCCTATGCCACTGGGTACATTTTCAATGCCTTTCACGCGTTTAAAAGTCCGCGCACAATATTTTTGTTATCTTTCCAGACCTAATTGTATTAATTCAAATCGGATCTTTCTCCAATTTTTCTAGACGCCTGAGAAATCCCCAGAACTGCAGTCCAAGGATATCAGTGAAAAGGAGCCCATCTGTGCCCCAGATTTCCATACCATTCCCCCATGGGCAAGTAGGTTCTGTTTCTTAGAAAACAATGGCATAAAATTGATGTTGCACTTTCATGACGTTGTGTATGTGGTTATTGGATTAAGCCCTGAAAATTGGGCCTTCCTCAACCAGAACAAGTTGACAGCTCCATAATCCCCTGCAAAAACGCATCTCCCTCTCTCCCACATGGTGATGGGAGTTACATCTACAAGAGTCCAGAATGGGGATGACCGATTTAAGGCAAAGCCAGACTCAGAAAGCAACATGTCATATAACACATCAGACTACTTTGTCTTTCTAGCCTGATGTATTCCTCTCCAATTTATTTACTTTTCACATTTCTGAACCACCCATCCCACTCAAAGTGTATTTTGTAATTTATTTCCCACCCAGAGATGTTCACAGGTTATATCAAAAAAAGATAAAATTCTGTCTGCAACTTTGTGATCATGTTCTGGAGGCACAACCTGTACAAAAAATGTAGGTGAAACTTCATAGACTCACAAGGCTAAAAGGGACCTTGGAGGTCTTCCAGTTCAACCCTATGTCCAAGGCAGAAGTCCTCATAAACCTCTCAGACAGGGATATCCAACCTATGTATATACCAGAGGTGGTATTCAGCAGGTTCTGACCAGTTCTGGAGAACCAGTAGCAGAAATTTTGAGTAGTTTGGAGAACCAGTAAACACCACCTCTGACTGGCCATTCCCCCATCTATTCTTTGCCTCCCTAGTTCCAGCTGATCAGGAGGAAATGGGGATTTTACAGTATCCTTTCCCTGGAGTGGGGAAAGAATGGAGATTTTACAGCATCCTTCCCCTGGAGTGGGGTGGGAATGGATATTTTACAGTATCCCATGCCACACCCACCAAGCCATGCCCACAAGTCAAGCCACGCCCACCAAGCCACGCCCTCAGAAACAGTGGTAAAATATTTTGAATCACACCACTGATACATACATATATACACACACAACACAGTTAATCCATTCAATCTCACTAGCTTCATTGCCACAGAAGGGTCTAATTCCATGTTAATAATAGCTAATTTTGAACTGAAGTCAGTTTGGAAATAATGTATTTAATATCTTCAAAATTCATTCCTGTTGTAAGACCTTCCTCCCGTAGCAATTTCATCATTTTCTCTTCCTTACTTTCTTGTAAAATAGCGCCTCATTTTGCTAAGGGTTCGACGCTAGCAGAATCAGCTGCAGCTTACCTATCTAGCAAAACAGCCCAAAGATATTTATTGGAGGAAATAGAAATTACAACAGGTGAAGAAGAGGAACACAACGTATTGCAGGTATATTTCAAACAGTTGTTGATGTCTCGATTTAACACAGTGGCTTTATGGTTTTTTGTAACAGTATGTCAATGGGAATTAGGCATGCTGCTGAATTATTATTATTTTTTATTGAAGCCAGTTACTGAATGAGGAATATAATCTCATGTTAGTGTCAGTAATTTATTTTAGTTCATTTGGTAACCACAGGTAATCCTCAACTTACAAATACTGTAGTTGCTTATTGGTTATTCAGAGTTATTCACGGTTGCAACAGACGCAAAAAAAGTTATTTACATCCTGTCTTCAAGCCTATGACTGCTATACCATCCCCATAGTGACACGATTGTATTCCGGACATTTAGCAATTGGTTTGCGTTTATGATTGATTGGAGCATCTCTCAGTCACATGATCATATTTTGCAATTTTTTTGGCCGTTTTCTGGCAAAAACGAGCAAACAGCACCCATTGGTTAAGCTAGTCTCAGATTTATGATCATGCAGTGTGCTTACTGAATTGCTTGATGACTGTTTTAAGAACCGTTGTAAAATTGAGTCTAGTAACATGGTGGTTCAACTTACAAACGCGATGTCTTACGTTCAAAATCCGGGGCTCAGTTGTAAGTTGAGGTCTACCAATAGTTAATATGCAACGTATCTGTCATCTGTCCCAAAGGTGCTTTTTCAAGAGGCAACTGGACTTTCTGGTTTTTCTTTGAAGATGGTTCACTTCTCATCTAAGAAGCTTCTTCAGCTTTGACTGGATAGTGGGGAATGGAAAGATGTATGTTCCTTGCAGACAGGTAGGCTGGTCATTTGCATTCTCCATCATCCAGTCAGAGTTGAAGAAGCTTCTTGGATGAGAAGTGAAACGTCTTCAAAGAAAAACCAGAAAGTCCAATTACCTCTTTAAAAAGCACCTTTGGGACAATCGTGATCTTGATGACTGAGAATCCATAGACATATCTGTTATCTGTTCTTTTTTTTAAACATAGCTTCTTCAAAAGTTATTTAATTGTAATGATCAATTGTCACACTCATCTGAATTCCAGAACAGTTTCTCAGGAGTTATCAAACTAGTCACAAAGAAAATGAAAATGCACCCATGAGCACTAAAAAGCATGAAAGCCATGCCATCTCATGTAGGGTCCTAAATTACACAAGACCAATATTATCTTCACATGTTTCTGTCTTGTACATGTGCTGTTGTTTCAGAAAAATGAGGTGGAAATAAAAGCAATTACTTCAATGTTGGGCAAGATAATGTTCAGGAAACGTATTTTCATTATCCCTTTGTAGTTGTCTAAATCATAAAACTAATCCAGTTGTCTACAAGTGCAGCAGTTAGAACTTCCCAGCTTGGAAGCTTTTGTCAAAGAGCAAATATTATGTTGACCAATTGTCTGAGACAGCAGGAAAGGGGCTGCCCCCTCAAACTTTTGACAGCAGAAAGACAGAGTTACTGATTTTTACCAGACTGATTCTGGTTACATGCATAAGCCCTTAGCTGAATCTGCATATCAGCTTCAATCTGGATATAATTTATCATTCAGCTATGGATCTGCACAGTGAAATCTGCTTTTTCACACACTGGATTAGAATAATCAGTCATGCTTGCTAAGTAAACACACTCTTAGAAAAGAAATGCTTTTTTAAAAAATGAAAATTACTTTGCAGCAGGATTTTTCTAGTATTGCCATAAGAACAAGGAGATAAGAATTTTGCAAGTTCGCTAATAATCATTTTCCTCTAAGAAGAGATTATTTATTTCAATTTCTGATAAGAAATGCTGGTGTTCCCTTCTTTTTAAATGTCTAAGTAATTAACGCACAGTATTCAGTTAAGATCATTTAGTTGTCATTTTCATTCTTTTAATTGATAGCAACTATAGAAATAGCTTAGAAGCCGTTTGACCATTATTATTAAACATTTTCTGTCATAGAAATAATGATAATGATGATCATTTCTTCTGTCTTAGATCAACTGCAGGCTTTTTTTATTTAATAAATCCCTGTTATGCTGGACTGAAAAGGGAAGTGGCTGTTTGAGACTCAATGATACCTCCAGCAATCAGCATGAAATGCTTCAGTCAAGACTGGGTAAAAATTAATTTTGCAGTTCTGTATATAAACATAAGGTCTGTCGCTTCTCAGCCTTTTGGCTAAGATCAAGTGTA
Source organism: Natrix helvetica (assembly GCF_964273705.1). Lineage (NCBI taxonomy): Eukaryota > Metazoa > Chordata > Lepidosauria > Squamata > Natricidae > Natrix > Natrix helvetica. The sequence continues at coordinate 20,174,209 of NC_138552.1, read as the reverse complement.
ATGTAAGGTCTTCTTGATTCCTAGGAATCATAGGGACACAACTGTATAATTTTTTTCTTTAGGATTTGCTTTGGCTTCTCAGTCTATCTTACAGTTTGGTATTCCCTGGTGGTCTCTCATGTACAAATAAACTCGTTTATTAAAAGGATATGCACATACAATCCACTTGCAATCCATTTGCAAAAACATATCACCAAAAGATTAAATATTTTAATCTTGATTTAAACATTTTAGCAGGGCTTTCACATGAAAAAGATTTGACAATTAATCACAGCAGTTTTAATTGCTCCGTTTGTCTAGGATTAAATCATCGTTCTGAAGAAGAGTACGAAGACTAAAAAGTCAAGATTGTCCACATCAAACAGTAGCCTTTTGGAAGTCCTAAGCTGGGTATTAGAGAACCCTTCCTAGGGAGGTTTTTAACAAGAAATTGGACAACCATTTGCCTAAAATGGTACATAGGGTTTCCTGCTTGAGCAGAGGGTTGGACTAGAAGACTTCCAAAGTCCTTTCCAATCCTGTTATTCTGTTCTGTTGTTCTATTATTATTAGTTTTTCATCTCTTAATCCTTCTCCCCATAGTTAAACCCATTTGGCTTGGATCTGGATTGTTATATTTTGCAGGTTTATTCTATAATTAAAATAGTTTGCCAAGTTTGTAGAGCATCACTGGCGAAGTCAAGAAAAAGGAGGGCAAGTGAGCCAATCAATCAAACAGGTATATTTGCCCTCCTTTCAACTTGACAAATAACTGTAAACCACTTAGACTTAGAGAGTGTTGTAAAGCACTATGTAGTGGCACATAAGTGCAATTGCTATTGCTATGCTGCTGTGACTGGTCAATGCAGTTATGTACATATACACTGTACATAAGAAAGAGTAGTTTCTGCAACTACTTTGGAGGCTGCTAAATCCAGATTCATACGGAAAGTCTTATTTTTCTCTCTTTGGAAAAAACGGATGCCCTTCAGTGTCATGAGAATGAGTAATGGAAATTCCCAAAATTGCTAGGAAAATCGGATGTATTTCAATTTCCTTGCCTACTTTTTTGAAATTGTTTTTTGTGCTTGCAGTCATGCGAAATCAAGGAAGCATGAGGCTTATTCTTAACACCAAGCTGTGGAGTCAGATGGTGATAGAAAGAGCAAACCGGAAGAGTGTTTGCATCACAGCAACAGATCTGGAGGATGGATCCGTCAAAGTTTTCCTAATACAAGTAAGAATAAGAATCCTGTGATTCCTAGACTCTGGGATAAAACCTGAATTGTTGGAAAATACCCAAGTCAAAGATCTGAGATATTCATTGGATAGATAGGTGATGGTGATGATAATGCTACATTGTGTCATCCTAGAAAATTTAAGTTTTCCATTTTAATTGATTTACACTTTGATTTTCAAGGAATTTTTTAAAAAATTATTAGTTGAACCAGAAGATATTTCCTGCATTTTTATCAATATTCTGCAGCATTCCTTTACTATTCCAAGATGTTCCTGAACTTCCTTTTTTGGGGGGCGGGGGGGGGGACAGCGAAGTACTTGCAAAGAGTTACTAATGCCTTCACTTAAGAAGCAATAAGACACATAAATAAGAATACATGTAAAACTTCAGTGACATTTTTATTTGTTTGTAAGTTTTTTATTTTTTATTTTTCTACAAACATATTGTTGTGTTAACAGTGTGGACCGAAATATATTTTATTTTAGTACAAATATAACAATATTCTTCATATTTAATACCGTTGATAATCTTATAAAACGTTAATACACATATTTTGTTGAATTATAATCTTTCATTCTTTGATTGTTCGATATTTCAGTATATTATTTTATGCCAATCTCCATATTCTAAATATCACTCCTTTTACTACAAATAAAATATTAATAATCACATTTGTCGTGTTTAACAGACTTATATAGTTCTGATAACAATACACAGATTTATATTAAATTATAATCTTCCATTGTTTATCCCTTTTCTAATTTTTAATTGTGCCACTATTATATTTTTTTAAAATGTCACCTTTCTAATCACATTTTAACACCAATAAAATATTCATCATACCTATATTTGACACGTTAAATACACGTGTTTTTATTAAAGTCTAATCTTTATTATTTTGTTCCACATTTCTATATTTTTATGCCAACCAAATTCTACATATTCGTACATACCCAGTGATATTTTTAGATGTTTTACTTGTTGCTCAATTTCTATATCATAAAATCGGTCTGTGGAAAACCTGAATAGTGGTAATTAGTATACAAAATACATAAATAAATAACAGACCCTTTTCTTTAAAATAATCGGTTGTGCTAAGAGCTGGTTAACATACCTAAGGATGTTCTACTGTGTTGCTCTAAGTCAGTTTTTCTTAAAAAGTACTCCCTCCAAGGGCCTGCAAAATCAAATTTGTTTGCCAGCCTCTATTGAAAAGTAACACAATATTAGAATCCCATCAAACAATTGTGAGGAGCAGTAGTAGCAGCAAATGCATCAATTTTAATTTTTAATAGTCATCCATACAAGCTAAAGCTCTTTTGGGGGAGGTCTCCTCTATAATGTTTAAAGTGGGAAGGAGTCTTGAGAGAAAAAGAGTTTAAGAAACACTGCTCTAAGTCATCCAGAAAAAACTGTTTTTTGAGTACAGGTGTATGTTAAAAATAAAGTTTTTGAGTTTGAGTTCTATTTATATTTATAAAGTAAAATGGAGCAAATAGCACAAAATAGGTATTTTGTTTGACAGGTCAAAGTCAAGGACAGCTGATGGACATGCGTATGTCTCAACTTTATGGCATATTTCTCTGTAAAAATGATGGTATTGAACATATACTTCCCTTTGATCTTGTAAAGCATTATAAGTTTGCTACTTAAAAATCTCTGAATCACTCAGTCACTTTCTCTTCTTGCTAGATGGTTCTTAACTTTTTTTATTTATTTTCTTGTTGCTTGTTCTGACAGTGGTGGGATTCAAATAATTTAACAACCGGTTCTCTGCCCTAATGACCAGTTGGGTAGGCATGGCTCAGTGGTCATGTGACTGGGTGGGTGTGGCCAACTCAACATCACTCACATCAATGGAAGCTTCGCATCAGCTGTTACAATGTAATAAGGGTTAACCGGAGGCAGTTTCTGTAAACAGGGCAATAGAGATTAGGCTACAAACAACACCAGAATGTTTCCTTCTTGCCTTCCTTTGTAGGGATTAGCCCTGTAAAGTGGAAAAAAACAAAGGAGATTTCTTCCATCAACCTGTTCTCCAAACTGCTTAGAAAGTTAACAACTGGTTCTCCCAAATAGGTGCGAACTGGCTGAATCCCACTACTGCTTGTTTACCTTTTCATTGGTGCTCTGTAATACAACACCTCATGGATCCATGCTTTCTGTCTCTCTATCACATAGGCCAGCACAAAGGACATTGAATCCCTCTATGCAGCCATCCATCACCGTCTTGTTGCTCAGAGAAACTTTACAAAGCAGGAATCTGGTGTAAATCAAATGGAATACAAGCTAGATGTTCAGCCAATATCTTGTGACAGCGATGATGAAGAGAATGAAAAAAAATCTCCAGGGAGCAACAATAGATCAGGTAAAAAAAAAAAAAAAGCTTTCATGAGGTTGACATCAACTCTGGTTCATGCAAATTATAATTCAATATTTACTTTCCCAGAATAGAGCGGGCTAAGTTCACTGCAGGAAGAATTGGGGAAAATATTTCTGCTGCTGCAAAGTTTGCAAATCTGGCTGGATAATATAATGTTTAAGGAGGAGAAAGTGCATGTTTCAAAGGTTAAAAACTCACACATCTAAAACATGAGGCAGAGTAAAATTGGAAAAGGAATTGTTTTGTGATTGTCTGCGTATACACATACCTATAGAGAGACAGATAAACCACAAGAAAAAGACAGGCGGGAAGGGAATTAATATTCCAGATTTAGTAACTGGACAGAATAGGAACTTCTTAACATTGAGCAAAGCAGTTGGACAGGTTTGCTCTGGTATCTCCAAGCTGATAGGCAAACAATTTTGATGTCAACATTCAGCACAGTAATTTGCAAATAATCTCACTATAGTTTGGAGAGAGGTTCTTCTGATTCTTTCTCCACCTCCAGAAACAGTTAAGGGTTTACCTTCCAAACTCCAGGGTCTTCCACAGGGGTCAGCAGCTTCATCTCTCATACCTTCTGCAGCACTTGTCCATAACTATGTGAGCATTATTCTCACTTCTTCCCCACTACCGTGTAATCTGTTCCCTCCAGCTAGTCCATAGGGAATATAAGGGAGCAAAGCAATGGTAGCTAGCTAGGTCATTGCAACCATTTTGGAGTCTTTTGCATAAGAAGAAAAATGGAAAAGTACTCTTCCTCCAACCAGTTGCTGAGCAAGGCAAGGGGATGGCAACCACATTGTCTAAGAAAGTCCAACTCCCAGAATTCCTGAGTCAGCCGTGCTAGGACAGTTGGGAACATAGTGGGAACATACCATCATAAAGGGATGTGGTGGTTCAGTGACTAAGACTCTGAGCTTGTCGATCAGAAAGGTCAGCAATTCGACAGTTCGACTCCCTAGCACCGTGTAACGGAGTAAGCTCCCATTACTTGTCCCAGCTTCTGCCAACCTAGCAGTTCGAAAGCATGTAAAAAATGCAAGTACAAAAATAGGGACCACCTTTGGTGGGAAGGTAACAGCGTTCTGTGTACCTTCGGTGTTTAGTCATGCCAGACACATGACCACGAAGACGTCTTTGGACAGTGCTTTGAAACATGACTCTTCGGCTTTGAAACATGAGGCAGAGTAAAATTGGAAAAGGAATTGTTTTGTGATTGTCTGCATATACACATACTTATAGACAGATAAACATACACACATACATACAGTTTTTACGGCTTTGAAACAGAGATGGGCACCGCCCCCTAGAGTTGGGAACAACTTACCAACGTAGAACATTGAGTAATAGGGCTAGAAGAGACCTTAGGAGTTCCTTAGGAGGAACTCTAAAGAAACAGAAGATAGGATGAAGGGGAAGTTTCCTTTCAGAGAAAAGAACTTTAAACTCTTTTCACAATATTTTTCTGGAGCCATAGCTCACACAAGAATTCCACTTTTGAAAACCTAGGCTAGCCCCTCAGTATTGATTAGACATGAGCATGTACCCATGCAAATGAAAATGTCTCATTAAGCCTTAAAGTATCTGTTGGTGTTCTCCTATCTCTAGAAATTGGATTGATGAGCATCTATGATAGTCACTTGCTTTAACACCTGGCTTTTAGCCCCCACTATGTACAGCTGCTGTACCTGTAAACAGATATAAATATTACAAAATGGCATAGCATCTCCAAGGATCCCTTTGTAAAAGAAACCTGACTTGGATATGTGCTAAATCCTGGAATTTCTTACCATTCAATAATTAAGTTGTGTATAACATTACTTCAAATTCTTTAAATGCTTTTGGCAAAATAATTTAGATTACATTACCAGTAATATTTAGATTATTAATCCCTGTTAAACCAGGACTTTTATAAGAGATTCCATAACTTCAGTATCTGCTTTTTGCTTTCATGCACCATACTCCAAAGTTTGCTTTTTTAAAAATCTGGTTAATAACTTTTTAATTATCCTGAATTTAAGGTCATTTCTATTAGAATCCATTATGCACTTATGGTTATATCGATCTGTTCTAGGCATTGAGTATTGCCTGCTATAAATAGTTTCTTATGGATAGCAAAATTGCTGAGATATAAACAATTGACTGCTCACTGGATATTATTTAACAAAAATGGAGGAGAAAAGATTATGATAGGAAATTGCATGGCTGCAAAGGACAGAGAGAAGCCCAGATTATTGTACCAAGTCATCCATCACAAAGACAGAAAGGAAAACAAAACATAAGAAGGGTGAATATTATTTTATTTTTATTATTTTATTATGTAGGCTGCTGGGGGTTTGCACAGGTTTGGGCGATCCTCTAGCTAGGATTCTGCCCAGTTTCGTGAACCCCCTAATGCCACCCCTGGCTGGCCCCTCCCACCCCACCATGCCCCTCCCTCCCGCCCCACCCCTCCCAGGAGTCTCCACGTGGCCCGTTCATCATTCCAGGTAAGTGCATGGCCTGCGCGGAGGCTCGAGGAGGGGGAAAAACAGGCCTACTGGAAGCCCAGAAATGGGCCTGTTTCCAGCCTCCAGGGGGCCTCCGGAGCCCGGGGGAAGCAGTTTTTACCCTCCTGGAGGATTGAGGAAACCCTCCAGAGCCTGGGGAGGGCAAAAAATGGACCTACCGGAAGTTCCCAAAGTCCAGAAACGGACCTGTTTCCGGTCTCTGGGGGGGGCCCTCTGAGCCCAGGGGAAGCAATTTTTTCCAAGTCCCGGAGCCTCAAAGAAAGCCTCCGGAGCCTGGGGAGGGTGAAAAACACCCCCCCCCTGCCATGGTGCAGGAGGCTGACTAGGCCACACCCACCATGGCCACCCCCACCCAGCAACAGGGCAACGAACCCATTGCTGCAATTTTTGAAGCCCAGCCTTGGCGATATTATTGAATCATTGTAGTTGGTGAAATTGCGTTGTGGCTTCCTGTTATCTTCAATAAATCCTTTCTAGCTATAGTTCCTTAACTTCTTATGAACCTTCCCAAATGGGGTGAAGCCTAACATTCAGAGCACTTATAAGGAGAATTTATACTGTGGTTTCAATTAAACTTTGCTCCAAAATCCAGCCCTCTGCGGTGTAATACCTTCTTACAAGTGCTTACAGGGAAGGTGTCTTGTAGACAACGTGGCCATCAATCAACCTGCCACACTAAATCCATTGTGCAATTTCATGGCTTAATTCATGATTATGCAATGTCTTTTATAAGTGTATAAAGAATAGGGAAACTGAGGGAAATACTTAGGTTGTGGTGCTTGAAGGAAGTACTTGAAAAAACACCTATGTTAAAATATTCCCCCCAGTTTTTCTAGCAGAATGAGCAATTCCACAGAGTAATGCAATTAAACCTCCTCCTTCCTTGCCACAAGATACATTAGTACTGTGTCTTCCCTGATCTGATACTCTGGATTTAGTGGACCCAAACAGAAAGCTTAAACAATGAGAAGAGCATCAAAAGAGCAGTGTTGAAAAGCACTGCAAAAGGATATGGATAGAATAATAGTATTATTAATAGCATTAATTAATAATAACAATTACATGAGCCACGGTGGCACAGTGGTTAGAGTACCGTACTGCTGGCTACTTCAGCTGCCTGCCGGCTGCCTGCCATTTGGCAGTTCAAATCTCACCAGGCTCAAGGTTGACTCAGCCTTCCGTCCCTCCGAGGTGGATAAAATGAGGACCCAGATTTCAATTTGAATTCAATTTCAATTTATTTGTGCTTCTAGACCGCCCCCTCTCCCAGAAGGGACTCGGGGCGGTGTACAGTCCATAGAGAATATCACAAAAATACAATAAAAAATTAAATATGTACAGTTTGGAGGAGGTTAAAATGCAATTAAAAGAACTGTACAAAGCTAAATAAATATAATTTTTTTTTAAATCCCTAAAACAGACACAACAGATTAAAAAACCCTAAAATAACCAGATAATAATACATTTGCCAGGAGGGACAGTTGTAATTATGCCAGGCCTGCTAATCGGAACAGGTGAGTCTTCAATTTTTGCCGGAAGGAGCGGAGGTCAGAAGTGGTTCTAATGTCGGGGGGGAGGTCATTCCAGAGGGTTGGGCCCATCACAGAGAAGACCCTACTCCTTGGTGTCGCCCATTGGCATTGCCTAGTGGACAGCACCAGGAGAAGTCCCTCCCTGTGTGAGCGAATTGGCCGCAGGGATGTATGTGGGAGGATGCGATCCCGCAAGTAACTAGGTCCCGTGCCATGGAGCGCTTTAAAGATGGTAATCAGCACCTTGAAACGCACCCGAAAAACCACAGGTAGCCAGTGCAGCTCGCGCAGGAGAGGTGTTACGTGGGAGTACCTCGTACTCCCCATCACAGCCCGCGCGGCTGCGTTCTGAACCAACTGCAGTCTCCGGGCGCGTCCCAAGGGCAGCCCCATGTAGAGAGCGTTGCAGTAATCCAGGCGGGACGTCACCAGCGCATGAGTGACCGTGCGTAGGGCATCCCGGTCCAGTAGGGGGCGCAATTGGCGCACCAGGTGAACCTGGTGGAACGCCCCCCTTGCCACGGCTGCCACATGGTCATCCATTGACAGCCGGGCATCAAGGAGGACGCCCAAATTGCGCGCCCGTTCCACAGGGGGCAATTGTTCGCCCCCTATGGCCAGCGATTTGGGGGGCAATAGGCTGAATCTGTAAACCACTTAGAGAGGGCTGTAAAGCACTGTAAAGCGGTATATACGTCTTAAGTTCTATTGCTATTGGCATTGATGAAATCACCATCAGTCAATTGAAAATGGTAGCTTTACTTGGAAAGAGCTGACATCCCCTAACAATACGTTTAATGCCATCAAATAACAGCCTATCCCAAGTCCTTGGAAAGAACTTGATAAGTGGTTAAAAAACCCAAATCCCATCTAAACACCTGGCTGACTATGTGACTAATAACAACAGAGTAAAATCAATATAACTATGATCCAGATGGTAAGATGATGATGATCTATCATTTCCAAATTCTCTGACTCTCAAGTGGACATGTAGAACGATATCATTTGATTGTCACTCTCTCTTCAGTTTTCTCAAATTTCCTTTCCTCTCTGTGTCCTTCTCTGAAACTGTTCCAGACGTTTGAATCTTTAAGGTATGTTGCAGTGGTGAAATTCATTTTTTTTTACTACCGGTTCTATGGATGTAGCTTGGTGGGCATGGCTTGGTGGGCATGGCAGGGGAAGGATACTGCAAAATCTCTATTCCCAACCCACTCTGGGGCCAGTCAGAGGTGGCATTTGCCGGTTTTCTGAACTACTTGAAATTTCTGCTACTGGTTCTCCAGATCCTGTCAGAACCTGTTGGATTTCACCCCTGGTATGTTGGCACCCAGAACCTGAGGTAGGATTTGACCAAAGCAGAATAAAATGTATCAAGTAGTGCATTATGGTGATATAATCTAACTACATTTGCCTTGTTTGCAGCCACAGTGCTGCTGACAACATTCATCTTATAATGAACTACAATTCCAGGATTTTTTTTTAACAAGTACTGTTGCCAATCCACATACCCCTCCTTCTACATGTACATTTGATTTCTGTCTGTCAAATTTCTTTCTATTGTTCACGACCCATTTTGCAAACCTACCACAAATTTTGAATTTCACTTCTGTCTTCTGGAGTATTAGCTATCCCACCAATTTTATGACATCTGCAAGTTTGATATTCGTTCTCCTCCTCATCCAAATAATCACCACAAATCTTACCTCATTTGTATTTAATTTGCACCTTCGTTTTACAACTGTTCTATGTCAACACAAAAGCTGAAGTCACTGCAAATGTCCTCCCATATAAGTGTGTATTGCGTTACAACCTTCACTATCTTGGCATGTTGTAATTTTTTCCTCCATTTGTGCTGAGTGTAATGCAACTGAACTTTGTGTCCGTTTGTTTTACTTTGTGAAATGCTGCACAAATGAGATAAAAGGAATTGTGTTCCAGTGCTAAAGTTTAACTTCCTTTTCATTCTCTGTGCATGCACATCTGATTCATTTGGGTCTGATCGGGTTGGAGACAATCTTCTGGAAAGTTCTTTGGCATCAGCCTCATTGAAACATTTGGGAGCTGCTCAAGAACAAAAAAGCTTTCATTTAATAAAGACCTTTGTCCTCTCTTTTTGAGTTTTCTAACAGCATTCTAGAAATATATATAATATATAATGTTTGTGCAATAGGACAGGCAGCGTTTTTTAATGAATTTTCTGTCATAAACATCCTTTGTCTTAAATATATGTGAAACCGTAAACCTTTCATATTGGGGAGGAGAACATCTATGCAAACAACCAATTGTTTTAAACAATATTTATTAAACTACTAAATAAATGAGAGTTTATTTATTAAACTGTCTTATTAATTGTAATGGTCTTAGGCTTCAGTCCTAATAGACTGGAATAAGAGACCCACTCATTCATTTGAAAAGAAGTCCAATCATGCTGGTGGAGAGCTGGTTGGCTGGCTGGAATGTGTCCCAGTTGTATATATCTAAATATAAATTTCTGCTCCTCCCCCCCTGCCCCCGAAAAATAGTGTGTGAAGGGTTGAGATATTCTGAACCAATATTCTTGAATTTAAATCTGAGAGGTTTTACGAAATCAAATAGAACAAGGTGGCTACTTTGGGGAGTTGGCATTACACTTAGCAGCATTGAAAAAGAAGGCCATTCTGAGGTTATTTGGAGCAGAAACTAGTGTTCTGGTCTTCGTTGTTTAACTATCCAATTTAAAGCATTTAAGTCCACATGCCGTTCCACCTGCTATTGATGTCATTTTCAAAGGAAAACAAGAGGCAATTTGCAGATTTTGGAACACTTCTAAATATTTATGTCCAGGGGTGGGCTTCAAAAATTGCAGCAACGGGTTCGCAGCCCCGTTGTTGGGTGTGCATGGTTATGGTGGGCGTGGCCTAGTTGGCCTCCTACACCACGGAGGGGGGGGGGAGCAATGTTCACCCTTCCCAGCCTCCAGAGACTTATTTGGAGCCTCCAGGAGGGCAAAAACTGCTTCCCCTAGGCTCCGGAGGTCCTCCAGAGGCCGGAAATAAGCCCATTTCTGGACTTCCGGAACCTCCAATAGGCCTGTCTTCTGAGCCTCCCAGAGCCTCCGTGCAGGCCCTGCAGGTACCTGGCATCATGAATGGGCCGCGCGGAGACTCCTAGGAGGGGTGGGGTAGGAGGGGCCAGCCAGGGGTGGAATTTGCAGGTTTGCCGAACTGGGCAGAATCCTAGCTAGAAGATCGCCCAAACCCGTGCGAACCCCCAGAGCCCACCCCTGTTTATGTCCTATGGATTTATTTTTAGGAGTAAGTTGTATTCACCGTGACAGAATTTACTTCAACCTAAACATGAAGATAATTGTTCTGGCACTGTTGTGTCAGTAAGCATGGAGAATTGGGCTTTAGATTTTCAAACTGTAGAGACAGATTGATCTTTCCCAGATTGATGCCCTTTAGAAACATTGGACTAAAGCCTGCATTATTCCCAAACGATTGTAGAAAAATATGAGAGCTATAATCCAACTATGATTCTGTGGGGATATCAGATTGGGGAAGTTACTCTTCTCTTTAATCAATGTCTACTTCAATCAGTGTTCATACCGAACCATTCCTCTGAAACGTCTGTATGACTTTGCAAAGGAGCATAATAAAAAGGCTCAAGTCTGTTTATCGAGTTGAATGCAATATCCAATCTGTGCGCTGATTTGCAAGTTAAACAATCCGTTGACAAACAAAAGGCCCTTGACCCAGATTTAGTTAAAAGAGATAAGGGTTACTGGGCAATGATTGCTAAGCTTACAGCCCTTGGGAATCTTCAACCCTGTGGTGCAACTTCTTTTCAGTTGATGGGCTTCATAAGTATGTGCGCATGGGTATTCATGCACACATAAGCACCCACATTTGCAATTGGTGATCAAGATAAAAAAAATGGAATAGTAGAAAATCTGTGGATTACTTGAAGTCTATCAGCTAAACTCTTCTTTCATTTGTCTCCAGGATATTGCTGATATTATGCTAGCCCCATCTCTTATGAAGGAGTCTTGGCAGAACTGCTGATAGTTTCTGCTTCATTTTATTTATTTTGACTTGGTTCACTTCATTCCAGGGGTGAAATCTAGCAGGTTTTGACAGGTACTGTAGAACTGGTAGTGGAAGGTTTGAGTAGTTCGGAGAACTGGTAGCGGAAATTTTGAATAGTTCGGAGAACTGACAAATGCCACCTCTGTCTGGCCCCAGAGTGGGGTGAGAATGGAGATTTTGCAGTATCCTTCCCCTGCCATAGCCACCAAGCCACCACGCCCACCAAGCCATGCCCACAGAACCGGAAGTAAAAAAAAAAAAAAGAATTCCGCCAATGCTTCATTCTATTTATTTCACAGAACATAAAATAACAGGGTTGGATGGAACCTTGGAGGTCTTCTAGTCCAACCATTTCTCAAGTAGGAGACCCCATTCAGAATAAATGGTTGCCCAATCTCCTCTTCAAAACCTCCAGTGATGGACACCCATAACTTCTGGAGACAAATTGTTCTCAGTGTAAGGAAATTTCTCTATATTTCTAGGTTGGAGCTCTCTTTAATCTTCCACCCATTAGTCCTTGTCCTGCCTCTGGGTGTTTTGGTGAATAGACAAATGTTTGACAAATCTTTTTTATTTTTTATTTCCAGAGTTGGAAGTGTCATCTTCCATGTAGTTGATTCTGGATTGACCCCTGAAAGATTTGTAGTTCAGTCTTGCTATTCTTGCTCCCAAACTCATCATTTGCAAAATTATTTCCGGTTATTCTGAATTGTTAATTTATGTAACTGTGAATTTTGCAAGTGGCGTGTGTGACAGGTAGAACTAAGTACAGTAGGTGTTCTTCTCGTCATGCATATTCTCTGCATTTCTTGAATTTCTTGTTTGTTGCACTATTCTGAATGGCACAAAGCCATTGTAGTTTTTCCTTTCTTTTTCAGAAAATTCCACAAGGCAATGACTTTTTATGGATAAAAATTGAAGGAGGGGAGGCATTTGAATGCCATTTTGAGCTCCTAAATTAAAGCCAGGTTATAAATCTAACCGATAAATAATTAGGACACACATGCTTATTTGCCGAATTGACTACATACTCACTTTATATTTTAAAACAAGGATCGGCATGAGATATTGTTTGAGCTCCCTTCTTTCTCAATGTAGTAGTTCTTTATTTTTTAGCAGCCTAGAGTGATCCACTGCTCAGTTAATTATACATTAGTAGTGGCTTTGAAAATAGCCTTACATTTTATTCTAGATCATGATATTGATGCTGGCTGTTCATCAGCTGATTTGATTGATCAGAACTTAGAGGATTTCGCCTAAAACAGCTCCCATTGTAATCGATGTGCCTGATTGTTACACCAAAAAAGGAAGGGCCACACAACATCCTGCAGACTAGCTGATTTATTGTGGCATAAGCTATATCAGACTTGAAGCTAATTTTATCAGATGAGTAGCATGCCATCTTCATGTGATCATCAATTACTTTTTGCCTTAAAATGTATTTATTGTTATAATAAATACTATACATGTGATTTTTAAATGCTAATATATGAATGAACATCTTTGGAAAAACTAGCAGGAGAGCATATTCATAATATCCTCCTTCAATAATTATTTTCTTCCAACTGAAAAGTTTTGAACCACGTCCAGAGATCGATTCAAGAAATGCCCACGTTCCAGAAGGAACTATTTTATACAATAATACAATAGTAGAGTTGGAAGGGACCTTGGAGGTCTTCTAGTCCAACCCCCTGCCTAGGCAGGAAACCCTATACCGTTTCAGACAAATGGCTATCCAACATCTTCTTAAAGACTTCCAGTGTTGGGGCATTCACAACTTCTGGAGGCAAGCTGTTCCACTGATTAATTGTTCTAACTGTCAGGAAGTTTCTCCTCAGTTCTAAGTTGCTTCTCTCCTTGATTAGTTTCCACCCATTGCTTCTTGTTCTACCCTCAGGTGCCTTGGAGAATAGTTTGACTCCCTCTTCTTTGTGGCAACCCCTGAGATATTGGAACACTGCTATCATGTCTCCCCTAGTCCTTCTTTTCATTAAACTAGACATACCCAGTTCCTGCAACCGTTCCTCATATGTTTTAGTCTCCAGTCCCCTAATCATCTTTGTTGCTCTTCTCTGCACTCTTTCTAGAGTCTCCACATCTTTTTTACATCGTAGCAACCAGAACTGAATGCAGTATTCCAAGTGTGGCCTTTGTTATTTTCTTTGTTAAAATTCTTTTGAAGACATCACCATCTTATTTGTTTTATGAAATATACTTATGAGTACAGCATAGGTCATGTGAATGAGCTATGGAGAAGAGAATGTAGACTATAGGCTCTCTTCAGAGGTGGGTTTTACATAATTTTACCACCAGTGCGCCATGCACGGGAAATACGAGAATGCTCATGCACACGCTTACTTCACACACACGCCTTCCACACATGCACTTTGCTTGTGTGCGCGGCTTGCACACATGCACGTGGCTTAGAAAACATGGCTATATAGGACACATAGCACCAAGGGGTGTGTGTCCCGTAGGACTCCATTACCAGTTTGCCTGAACCTGTCCAAACTGGCTGAATAACACTACTGGCTCTTTCCCAAAGGGGCATGAATATAGGCCAACCACATATTCTTTATTGCCACACATCATATCTACCGTAGACAAAGGCAAGATGGCAAACATCAGCTTCACTGTATCATTCAGTGTTAGTCATCCTTGCCTTCCAGCCTTAATTTTTGATTAAGCTCACTTGATTATTATTTTTAATGGTTCACCAAGCATTATTAGACAATGGGAGTCAGAGTGACCCAAATCCAATGCTTTGATTTGAAATATGATCAATTCCTCCCTTCCCCGAAAAAGGAAAAGGGAAGCAATGATAACAGACCACATTAAAAAGTAGTTTACTAGGGTTGGCATAGAATAAGCCCATTCAAATCCCTTCTTGATGAAATGGCAGTTTTATGACTGGCCTTGCTCCACAACTGCCATTTTATAAAAGCACTCAAAATGTGCTCTCAAAGTCTAAACGTGGCCATCAGTTATAAAGGCCTTGAGGCCTTGCTTTATTGAGAAGGACATAACCAATGGTGGGTTTCAAAAATTTTTAGAACCTCTTCTGTAGGTGTGGCCTGCTTTGTGGGAGTGGCTTGCGACTGGGTGGGTGTGGCCAACTTGTAAAATGTGGTGAAACTCACTTAACAATGCTCTTGCTTAGCAACCAAATGTTGTCTCAGAAACTCTGGCATTTGAAGCACGCAAGTCTTAAAGCTGTCACGTTACAAGACCCTTGCACCCCTAACCCTTTAGAAAAAAACAACCCCAGGGGTGTTCAAACTTGAGAGTTTTAACACTTGTGGACTTCAACTCCCAGAATTCCTCCTCTCGCTCTTCATCTTGATGATGTGCGGACGGGCGGGGGGAGGGAGCTGGAATCTGTTCTAAACGGCACTGTAGATTTGTGGAACCTCTTCTATAGAAGAGGTTAGAACTGGCAGGAACCCACCCCTGGACATAACCCACATACCAAGACTGAGCCCACTATTTGTGAACATAAGACTGGGCTAGGCTTTCTGGCTACAGTTAAAATAAACATCCTAGTAGCTGGTGATGTCAGTACCACTAGATCAGGTAGTATAGGAACCGGATGGAATTCAGAAATTCGATCCACAAAAGAGCTGCCAGATGGATTCTCGTTATTTCTGCTGGCAAAGTATTACAGTTTCTGGCAATTAGCAAATTCCCATCAGGCCCATTTTAAACCTTTTGACTGGAAGATCATTCTGGCCAAGTAAGCTAAATCTAATAACAGGGGTGTCAAACTCAAGGCCTGGAGGCCGGCTGCGGCCCACAGGATGCTTAGATTTGGCCCACGGATCTGGAAACAGCAAAGGACTGGCCTGTGGTGCCTCTGCCAGTGAAAATGGAGCTCAGGAGGACTGCACGCAGGTTGCAGGAGGACGTAGCAGCTGAAAATGGAGCTCAGGAGCCCATTTTTGCTGGCAGAGTGCTTGGGCCACCATAGGTACCACTGACACAAGTGATGTCGAATTGGCTATGCCCACCCTGGCCATGCCCACTCCGGCTGCTCAAGGTCAAACACAACCCTAATACAGCCCTCAATGAAATCGAGTTTGACACCCCTGCTATATATTATCATTGCATAGTGTGGGATCTCAGGAGAGAGCTATGCATCTCTTTGAATTTAATACAAACATTTTCAATGAGAATCCATTAACACTATGTATGTAACTTTCATTAAAAAGCAAAGGTTTCATTGAAACAAAGTAAACCATGCTTGACTATATGGAGATGTCCATCTTGACAGCAATATGGAAAATGGATCATATATTTTTATTTCATTGCTAGAAGTTCCCACAGAAAAATCAGTCAGGCATTTAGTTGCAAAACACTTTTCCTAAAAATGTATAAACAATCATCCTTCACTTCATTTAATGCTAGTGATATTCAGAAGTCACATTTTCCTCAAGATAAATATTCAATTGTGCCGTGAACTTGAAAAGAATTGTGGTTGTTTCTCTGCAATTATTATTTATAGCATTATGAGAACAAGCATAGTTTCACCCTTGGCTGGCATGGGTCTCTCCTCAAAATCAGAAAGCTCTATTTCCCTGTTGGATTAAACACATTTTAGTATGTTGTCTTAAGCTTAAACTGAGATCTTACCTATTGTTAGTACAAAACTATTCCAAAAAATGTAGCATGGTGTTGCCTTGTTTCATAGTTATAATTAACTATTATTTGCCTAGGTTAGTACCTTTAACCAGGACATGGTGAATTGATTAAAGCATTCTTAGTTGGATTTTGATAATATACTGCATGGAAAGCAAATTACAAATGCGATGCCTTTAGATCACGGGTGTCAAACTCATGGCGGCACATTGCTGTCACATGACGTTTCACGTTTTCCCTCTTCATGGAGTAGGCGTGGCCTGCCTGTGACACATCCAGCCTACTGGCTGCCAGTTTGACATCCTTGCTTTAGATAAATAACAATAGACAGATGATAGGAAGGTAGGCAGATAGGCAGATAGGCAGATAGATAGATAGATAGATAGATAGATGATAGATAGATAGATAGATAGATAGATAGATAGATAGATAGATAGATAGAAAGATAGATGATAGATAGATAGATAGATAGATAGATAGATAGATGATAGATGATAGATAGATAGATAGATAAGCATATGAACAAACATACTACATTTTGGCTTTGTGTCTTAGTCTGGCACTTGATTGCCATCAATAAAGAACAGAAATGGAATCTCCCAAACTTTTCACAGCTGACCCAGAGATATGGTACATTTGACCTCATTTTGCAATGCTTCTGGGCGCCTCAGGAATTATTTCATTTTTATTTTTTAATCACCAGAATTGAAGCACAGGTTCTATTTCTCATGTACCAGGTTTACGTGGCTAGCCACCAAGTAAGATACCTCTGGAAGATGAATGGTGCAGCACAGGGGTGGGTTCCTGCCAGCATTACTGCCGGTTCGGCGTGCAAAATATTTTCAGTTCAAGTCCTATCTTAGCCATGAAAGCCACCTGGGTGGCTTTGAGCCAATTACTGTCCTCAGCCCAACTCACCTGATAGGGTTGTTGTTGTGGGGAAAATGGATAGAGGAAGGTGTACTGAATATGTTTGTCAAATTGAGTAACTTGTAAAACTAATGAAAGTGGAATACAAATAAATAAATGTTGATGTGCTTAACGCAATTAAGTAACACTTTACAAACACTCTTCCAGAGCATTCTCCGTGGATTCGCAGACAATCTGTGGTCTGTTCCTGACAACTCACTACGTCCCATTAAAGGAACATTAGGGACAACACACCATGTTGGCATGAAGACACTGGAATGAAGACACCACACAGGGTATATGATAAAGGAACAAAGCAGAGAATAGGGGAAAGAAGCACTTTAAAGGTTCCAGACATCAGTACCTGTACGGTAACAGGAATCCAACATTGGTCTCAGTTCTTTTCAAATTATTCAGAAGTAGTAGTTTTCAATTTGGGGATGAACAGCTTTAAGGACGGTTTTAAAGAAAACAATAATTCTGAGCCATGATGGTATTCATCCTTTACTAATGATTGCTCCATCTACTTAGAGCAGTAATTATTTACAAAGCTTGTGTATATGTATGTGTGTGTACAAAAGAAGAGACAGACATTGCAATCTCCGGAACTTAAAATATATTACCCACTTGGCTTTTGTTAGCCTCTGTAACATTGTCAGAGTGAAAAAACTACCATTGAAGAGATATTTGCCTTTATACATCATTGAGCAATTTGGCCATTGCATGTGTGATAGGCCCATCCACCCGCCTCCCACCTGTTATTAGCTCTGTCGTTTTTACTTCAGACATGTTAATTGAAGGAGACTTAGCTCCTGTTGCTTCCTTCCCTATTGAGCACAGCTTGAGCTACTCGATAGGGGAGGAAGGAGCTAAGCCTCCATCGATTAACATGTCTGATGTAAAAACGACACCCAGAACTCGTATTTTTAGGTTAGTTCTCAATGTGTGTGTACAGTATAAAATGTTAATCTATTTTAGGTCTATTATTAAATTTGAATTAATCTTCAAAGCTTAATGTTGTAAGCTGATATTTGCATCTCCCCAGCTCTACGCAATATATGGCAGACTTGAACATAAACAACAATTTTCCAGGCAGATAGGTAATACAAGCTTTCCCAGACCTGCTGTTTGCATGCGAGTTTGATTCATAAATGCAAACAACTCCACCCCCCACCCCCCAAAAAAGCAGATTTTTATGTCATCCCAGGAAAATTACACCAAGGCTCATCACTTCATTGCTATTCTTTCCGCTAGAACTTTGCACTGATCTGGGATTAGCACATTTCTTTCAATCGCCACCGCATTGTCTGGCTGCAAAGTTAGCATTTCTTCTGGAATGATGGTTAGACAGTTTCTCATTGGCAGTGGCTGATTTTTTTTTATGTCTGGGAGATTAGCTGGCTGGAGGGAATGCTGGATAGTTGGGGAAGAGCTCTCAGGAAGGAAAAGCATGAGATGATTTCAAGAGGATTTGGGAACTAAAGCCAGCGGCTGCATAGAAGTAGGGATGTAGGCAAAGACTGGATTGGTGGGGTTTTTATATATTTTTGGTGCCTTCAAGTCATTGTCGACACCTGACAACTGTCTGGATTAATCCCTGTAGTTTTCTTGGCAAGAATTCAGAACTGGTTTGTCTCCTTCTTACTTTACTTTACTTTTATTTAGATTTTTATACCACTCCCTCTCCCCAAAGGGACTCGGGGCGGTGTACAGTCAAAAAAAAACACATCAATAAATAGAAAATACAAACACAAAGAGGAGGCAATAAGAAACTGTACATATCTGAAGTAAAGTAGTTAAAAGCAATATTTAAATACCCTAAAAAATACCCAATTAAAATATCTGCCGTCAATGGAGATTCTTAGTCATCCAGATCATGGTTGTCCCAAAGGTGCTTTTTCAAGAGGCAACTGGACTTTCTGTTTTTTCTTTGAAGACGTTTCGCTCTCATACAAGACGCTTCTTCAGCTCTGACTGGATGGTGGGGAATGGAAGGATTTATATTCCTTGCAGACAGCTGGTCATTTGCATTCCCGTCAGAGCTGAAGAAGTTTCTTGGATGAGAAGCGAACAGAAAGTCCACTTGCCGCTCAAAAAAACACATTTGGGTCTCCTGAATTTGAAAGTGACTGGCCCAAGGTCACCCACCTGGCTTTGTGCCTAAGGCAGAAGTAGAATTCATAGTCCACTAGGCCTCAGAAAATTATACTTTCATTATATATGGGCCACAGTTCCTAGGTTTGTTTTAAAACCATGGTTAAAACATCATGGCACCATGTTATCACAAAGCTCATAAAAGAGTGAGGCAGAATTTGTTTGCAGATGCTATGCTGATTCAGAATGCCCTGTTTATTTTTGGAATGGGTGTCTGTTTTGTGTCTTTCAAGATTAAGCCAAATAATTCATTCATTTTCTTTGTAATCACATCTTTAACTTTCTTGTTATTCAATAGTCTGTCTGCCTCCTTTTCTGATTTCCAGTTCATAATATTTTTAAAGAACTGAGTTCTTCATCTTAATTATTATGGTACTGTAATGATCCTCAAATGTTAGTACATTTTCCCTCTTTTATTTTGCCAGGTTTCAGGCTTTTAATCTTTTCATTTGGACAATCATCCATTATTTTAGGATTATGCGTCCAGTAGATACTAGGTTTACTGTATATTGAAGATTAATTTATCTTGTATGCCTTAAAAGATGTGACAGAAATGTTTCTGAGATCTTGCTAACAATTTTGTGACATATCTTACTGCCAAAGATGATAGTTTTATTATTAACTACTAAAAGCTAGTACGTTTGCTAAGAGTGTATCTCTCAAAACAGTACACTTAGCAGTCCAAAGAGTATTCCCAAAGTTAACAATGAATTCATCAACTGTGGATGGAAAAGAAATCATTGTAAAGGAGAAAAAACATGCTGTTATTTCCCATATAAATAAGTATGATTGAATATTATTGGTTTCTGTGGGTTGTATGATGTAATCCTTTGAATATTTATTTGGAACTAAATCCTACTAGATTCAGCAGTTCGTAGCCAACTGTTAAGTGGATATAGGATGAAGCCTAATAATATCATATTAAGCCTATTAATATACAGCTTCAAATCTATCCTACATCATTTTTGTCTTTTTTTTAATAGACCATTTCTACACCTCTTTTATCACTCTTAGTCCCAGAAGGGGGCAATGGCAATACTTCTGTATTACTTACAAGAAAAATGTATAGATCTCCTCCTGCTGAGTTGTCTTGAGGCTTTACCTTTTGAGAAAAATCCTATTAAAATTGTGTCTTTTCTTGAAAGGAACATGCTTATGCTATTTAGCTTCCAGCTTGGGTTCTTTTGTCCGTAATGTCTGAATACTAGATATGTCTTACCTCTCCTTCCTCTTCCTGCTAAGAAATATACGTTCTAGGCCAGGGGTGTCAAACTTAAGTCCTGGGGGCCAGATCTGGCCTGAGGGGTGCTCAGATCAGGCCAGCAAGACTGCCCTGGAAACAGCAAAGGACTGGACCCCAGTGCCTCTCCCAGCAAAAACAGAGCTCGGGAGGGCTGTGGGCGACCCTTCTGAGCTCTGTTTTTGCTGGCAGAGGGTTGCAGGAGGCCATCGCAGCCGAAACGGAGCTTGGGAGCCCATTTTCACAGGCAGAGCACTTGGACCACCACAGGTGCCCCCAACACAAGTGATGTTGAGCTGGCCACACCCACCCTGGCCACACCCACCCTGGCCCCCCAAAGTCAAACACAACAACCCTGATGGGGCCCTAGTTATAGCAGGTTACAGAAGTTATAGCAAATTATAGAAAAGAAGTGCTTAAAAAGTGGGATCTCATAACTAGATATAATTCCACCCAAACTATTGAAGCTCTGTTACTCAGTGGCCTCTGTGGGATTTTGATGCTTTTCACTGGAATGTTAACAGGCAGCATTATAGCATCATGCTATAATGCATGCATGCCCAACCTCACAGTGCAGGCAGAAAAAGGGCAGAGCTTGTATCACAATTTCATAATGATGCTTTGGTCAGTCTGACCCACTTGGATCCCATGACAATGATGTTCCCATTTGCATTTAAAGATATTATAGATGTAAACCAGGGGTGGGCTTCAAAAATTTTAGCAAGGGGTTCTCTGCCCATTTGTTGGGGGCGTGGCCATGGTGGGCATGGCCTAGTTGGCCTCCTGCACCACAGGGGAGGGGGTTGCCCTCCCCGTGCTCTGGAGGCTTTTCTAGAGCCTCCAGGAGGGCAAAAATGGCCTTCCCAGAAACGGACCCGTTCCCGACCTTCCCAAACTTCCAGTAGGCATGTTTTTCGCCGTCCCCAAGCCTCCCCGCGCGCCCTGCACTTACCTGCATCCAAAATGGGCCACATGGGGACTCCTGGGAGGGGTGGGGTGGGTGGGACCAACTAGGAGTAGGATTTGGGAGTAGGATTTGAACTGCACAGAATCTTAGCTAGAGGTTCCCCCGAACGCCTGCGAATCCCCAGCAGCTGATGTAAATTAATGAAATATTTGACAGGCAACTCTGTGGCAGTGATCATGATGTTTGGCAACAGTGAAATAACCTAAGTTTCTGAAAGGACGCAACTCTGTTGATAATCTCCAACTAATAAAGAATAGCATCATCAGATTGTAAAAATGAATTCAGGGCCTATCGATAGAATTTGTCAGATTTTACAACTATGCCCTTTCTACCAAGAGAATGGGGGTATTCTCCACTTCTAAGATGACAACTTTTCTGTTTCTTTAAATATAAAATAGCTTCATTAAGTTGGAGGTACCTTCTTTACCAACCCACCCAACATAAAAGAAAGTTAAAAAAGGGCTCCTTACACCTCTTGCCATCCTTGGACACTTTGAACAAGTTTTTGTCTTGATTTTTTTTTAAGTCCCTGGATAAAAAAGGCCTGTGTATTATAGCTTAAATCAACTTTTTACAACCTACCCTCTTCTAAATCCATTTTTTCAAACTTGGTACATGTGTGGAATTTAACTCCCAGAAGTTTTCCAGAAGTTTGAAAAGAGTGTTCTAAACGTACTGGACTTCAATTCTCATAATTTTGCTAGTTACAAATGCACCCATAATAATCAAGTAAGTTCCAGATCAAAGTTTGAACACATTACCAAATGGGTAAGTTATTAAATAGTGCTTATCTGTTTGTAAAGTGCAACAGTCAATTATTTAGCAACTGGTCTGACTCAGAATGAGTCTCACAGATTGTTTTTTTCTTTGATCTATTGCTCCACTCTAATCTAGTCCAATTCAAGGTCTTTTAGCCGAGCAAAATGTCTTAAAATAAATTTTCTAAAAACCTAGTGAAGTTACAAATTTCAGCTGTTTTGGTTATAATGATGCACTGTCACAGGTATAAGTCTCATTATATATGCTAACTATAATTCCTAATAAGGTGCTGAGTCCTCTTTTTTTTAACATTCACATAATAGCATTTATTCCCACGAGAGGAAATGTATTGATTATATACACAATCTTACTTTGAATCAAAGACTGCAGGATCCAAAATACTATGGGTAATGGTCCATATGATGGTCTTGTATCGCTTTTAAAATGAAAGTGTTTTTGTCTAAAGTAAACACTTTGGCTCACAGTTCCAAGAGAGAAAAATTTAAAAATCCCACATTTTGCACTTTAAGATGAGTAGTGTTGTTATTAAAAGGTTGGACCTGAGGGACCCAGATCTAAATTATAGTATTTACTCAGTAACATTGGGCCAATAAATCTAAGTCATGCCATCCCATCCTGCAGGGTTACTGTGGAAATAAAATTAAGAGAGATCCTTTGCAAGTCCCTTGAGCTCTCTGAGAAAAAGCAGGATACACTGTATAACAATGATTTAAATCTTTAAACACAAAATATGCACTAATCTAAACTGGCCTTAATAGATTTCAAAATATTTTCAGATACATATTAAAATTATTAAAATAATTATAGCTATTGAAGGATGTACAAATAAGCTATTTATGTTGCCTGTAAATATAGATATTTTATTATTCCTATTTTATTAAATGGGGAAAACATATGGCATATGAGAGGGCATATGAACTTTGCTAGGATCAATGACATTTATCTTTTATATTCTTGTGTTTTATATAATGTATTAATATTATTATTGCAATATCAAGTAGATTCAAAAAAGTATATTTTTCTCATATAACTGCTTACATATGTGTTTCATATATAGGGTAGATATTATTGTGTACTAAATAGAGAAAAAAATAAAATTTCATGTGTTTTTTGGCTTTTAATCAGTGAATCATCTGCCTTTTCTTCCTCAATGCATATTTACAAATTTATTTAATCAAATGAATCTAAAATGAATCTTGACTTTACACCAATAAATATCTTTTAACTTTAACCTATGCACATTTTCTATGAATTACAATGAGTTAACATCAACCTATGTATGTTTCCTTTCCTCTGCATAATTGTATTTAACCTTCATGTATGACAGTATTTCAAAAATGCCTCAAAATCTGTAAGATGTAAACATGTATACATGTGTAAAAACTAAAAAATATTTATTTTATACCATAAGCTTTAAATTAAATAGGTTCTCACATGAGGCCCTGGTTCAGTTATTACACGCTAATTAGGAGCAACTCAATATTTACTTGCCAGCAATTTTATATCTTAGATTTTTGAAGTTCAGTAATGGACACTTTGAATTTGCTTTAATGAGTACAAAGGTTTGCCAATCAGAACCATTTCTTAAACAGCCTCCTGGGACCATTGAATTAATGTTTAGTGTATAGCACTTATTTTCTATAAAATGTATGGATAAACATGCACCAACAATCTTTCTGCAGTAAGTAGAAAGCATATACATGTAAAGAAAATATTGCTTATAAGTAAGAGAGTTTGGCTTATTTGTATTATATTGTAATACAGGTTATTGGATTGTCCAGTTAGCATACCTTTGCCATGGCCCTGTAGGAAGAGAGTGAACTGTGGTAGCCAAAAATCAGAAAGGATTTGTTGCCAACAAATGTCAAAGCATTTCAGTCTTCAAGAAAATTCTATTGCAGATCCCAAAGGGATCATTTTGGGGAAAAAGAAAAGCAGCATGGTTGAAAGATTGTAGAATCATCAAAGGGATTTTGGGCTATCTCAAAAGAGCTAAAAACAAACACAATGGGTTTTTAACCCTTTTCAGGTACTTGCAGCCCATCTCATTTGTAATCAACATAACCAATAAGTCTTCCCCTCCCTTTCTCCTCCCACTAATTTTAATCCTAGATCATTCTATGCATCCTAGATTGCTCTGTTGATGCACAAACCCTTATGCCTTTTAATTTGCTAGGGTGAAAAGGAAAATCAGTCTCTGAAAAGAGGAAAGGGGTGATTTTAGTGATGAGTGGATAGGGTGGCAATTCAGTGGGAAAACAAATGCATTGCACATACTAATACTAGTAAACTGCATTTCTTACTCCAAGTACACCAGCAGAAAATTCTCTGAAATCCTAAAGGGCCACTGGTCAATCAGCCTAAACTAAGAATGCTGGATTAGATACACCCATGGCCAGGTTCAATATAAACCAGTTTCCTTAATTTCTACAGAATTGAAAATTGGCATTATGTGTGTCCTGTGTGACTTGGGAATTTAAAAGATCAGGATTTATATGCTTAGACAATACTAATAAAAATATAGCAAATCTAAAAAACATGCCTGAGTTTTTTTGATGGCTTCTTGAAGAGCCAAATGCTTCTGGATTCCTCTATGCTCCCAGTATCTTCCAGAACAGGTTCCAATTCAATGCCTCTATGGGAATCATTTAAAAAGCCTTCCCACACAGAGCTAATTTGTGATCAAAAAAGCAACTTCTTGTGCTTGAATGGAACCTCCCACAAGGAGCTTGCTGGCTCCATATAGGAGTGCAAATATTAAATGAGGGTTGGAAATGTATTTTAATTGACTCCCGCCAAAAGCAAACAATGTTTCATCTTGGAGATGGTGTAGCAGTTTTTTGGATACTTTGCAATCAACTACCTTGGGAAGAATATATTGAGGCTATTCATTTCATTAGTGCCAATAATCGAACTGCAAATAAAACTAGGTAAGTCCGGGCAACATACACAAACTCAAAAGTTCGGACTTGCGGAATTTATTTGATTTATTTATTTGATTTGTCAATCATTTACAAGATAATAGGTATAAGAATAAACATGAGTATGAATGAAATAGGTACGAATAAATGGGGACAGCAGGAAACCACACTCCACTCAGCCCCTTCTCTAAAACCGTTGGGAGTGCAGTTTCCCCACGTTTAAACGTCTGAAGGTACGGAAAGCCGAATGGCGCGTTAAAAGAACGCTGCGACACTCCCGCTGGCGCACAAGCCCAGGAGGCAAAGGCGTCGCTCTTTTTGGGAAAGCCACCGCCTTTACCCACATGGCGTTCTCCTTCCGAAACTAGTTAGAGACAGCTCTTTCCTTCCCGATTGGTCAAAACACCCGCACAGGCGCAGAAGGCAAAGTGACGTTCCCGACAGGCTGCGGACGAGTAGGGTACGGGACGTTCGGATGGGAAGGGGGGGGGAAAGGAAGAGTCGGTGAGGTAGGGGGAGGGACTTGAAGCCGCGCGTGCGGGGAGCGTGCATTGCTGTTTCTCCGCGTCTCTTTCCCCGCCCCGCCCCCCTCTAGGGTTCGGAGCGCTCTTAGTCGAGCGCGCACGCAGCCACCTGCGCGCGCGGATGTCAAGTGGCACGCACGAGCGAAAGGCGTGCGCGCGTAGGGACCCCGCCTCCGTCTCGAGAGCACGAAGCGCGCTGTTGAGGCGCAAAAAAACCCCACCAAACCAACCTGAGGGAAGGTCGCCGCTCCGTTCTTCTTTTCGCCTTCCCCGCTTATAAGGCAGCCTTCGGCAGCGGCGGTGGCTCCCGGAGTACTCTCCCGACCCCGGGCTATGACCTGCCTCCCAAGCTACCTGAGTGGCGGCAGTCCCGGTGCCACCCTTCGCGCCTTGCTCAAATCTTTACGGCGGCAACCGCCGCCAAGGAGGCAGCTCGCCGTCCCGCGCGTCCGCTTGGCTGAGCCCTCGGCTTCTTCCTTCGCCGCCGCCACAGCTGGACTCCCCCTGCGTTGCCCGTCGCTGGCGGGAGAAGGGTCGTCGCCGTCGTTTTCGTCTTCGTCGCCGCCCTCCTTTCCCCTTCCTTCTCCTTCCCCTTCGCGGCGGTGCCTCGGCTCCGGCGGCCGCTCCAGCTTTTCCTCCAAGGCCGACAGCGCCTTCCGCCCATCCCGGGTAGTGGTGGTGGCCAAGACGACCCGTTACGAGTTCGAGCAGCAGCGGTACCGCTATGCGGGGCTCTCCGAAGAGGATCTCAAGCAGCTGGTGAGCGGCGGCGGCGCCTCGAGTGGGCTTTTCCCCGCGGGGAAAGGAGACGCAGGAGCCTAGAGGCGGTGGGGGGGGGGGTTGCAGGTGTGGGGGGGCATTTTTTGGTGGTTTCTCACACCCCCTCCAGGTGTCCCAGGTTGCGGGACCGAGGGAGAACTCCAACGTACCTGGCCGGCCTCAGGTGAGGAAGGCTGCCTTAAAGGCTTCACAGACCTGGTCCTTGCACCATTTGAAAACTTAAGAGAAACTTAGTGGACAATCTCTGGTTGGTCTGTGCCTCTCTTTTTTATGGCAGGGGTCTTGGAGCAGGGGGAAAAAGGGGGCTTTATAATGTGTGCATATGTAGGTGGTGCAGCTATTTTAATAAAGGTTTGATTTGAATTTGGAAGTTTTTATTCAGGTTGCCTTGAGTTCCAGGGGGAAGAAAAGTGGGCTATTGGAGAGCAAGAGTTCCAAACCAAGTATCGTTGTTTAACATCCTAGACTCCAGAGCAGTGGTTCCCAACCTTTTTTCGGCCATGCCCCATCTAAGCTTCTTTAAAATTCTGATGTCCCCCCCCCCCAACATATAATTCTTACTTTACTTAAAAAGTGAAGTCTACTCATGCAGAGGAAGCCTAAAAGGCCATTAACTTAGTTTAAACAAGGTTCAAATTCCCCCCATTAAAAATCAAATGGCCCCCTTGGGAACCACTGCTCTATAGCCAGATTCAGTTATTGTGGAATCAACAGTCCCTGGTCAACTCCATTGGCTGTGTTTGAAGAAATTTACAAAAGTTACACCAAAACAGATCTCAACATTGGTGTAAGATTTGTTCTCTTGAAGGTAGTACATCCAGATCTTGCTTTTCCATAGGCCTTGATATACACATAAGTATGATTAGAAAGCATAGAGATAAAACCAATAAATCTATTTCATATACTGCCTGGTGATTGAATATGGAGGCTGATCCAGTAGACCTTGGGTTACAAGAAAGAAAGTTGGGCTACATATGTTCTTCTCGCGTACTCATTTTCTTTAACCAGTTTACAGTTAATACATAAGAAGTTATGTTTTAATCAATATATTGTAGCCGGTACTTAAATCAGATGACTTTACAATGTAATTACATAATTCAGGGAAGAGACAATTATAATTTATCTGTTCTCAGTTACACAGAGCAGCAACAGTTGACAAAGAAGTACCAGTCCCCTTTTTACTGTAAGGTTTGGTTACTAAACTTTTTTTATTGTCCAAGAAATATCAATTAGAAATAGCACCTACCCACTTTCAAGCAGTTCATTGGTCTTGCTATAAATGTTACAGTACTGTCTTCTGATGTTTTGGAATGCCAGGTTTCAGAATTCAGTTATGATGATTGATTGATACAGTAATTCTGAGATTACTGTATGACGGGTCATTTAGGGAAGACTGTTGAAGCACATGGGTTTGCCTCATCCTTCTATTCAGAGTTGTACAGTAGGCTGTAACTATTTTGGGCAATATTTAGAACAATTTCAAAGGATCAAATTAAGTTCTATTTAGTTGGTCATTATGTTCCTGTAAACCAGTGGTTCTCAACCTGTGGGTCGGGACCCCTTTGAGGGTCGAATAACCCTTTCATAGGGGTCGGCTAAGACCACCGGAAAACACATATTTTCGATGGTCTTAGGAACAGAGACACCAATTTTATGGTTGGGGGTCACCACAACATGAGGAACTGTATTAAAGGGTCGTAGTATTGGGAAGGTTGAGAACCACTGCTGTAAACAGAACAAGTAAATAGCAGTTACTTGTTCCAGAGCAACTGGCCGTTAGAAGCATACAAGCCTTGATAATAGAAATAGCTTTTATGACTGATACTAATTAGCATACTTGTTCTCCATTAAGTTGATGAATTCCATTCAGCCATCAATGCATCTTCTAAGGAATTATATTCTTTCATAGTATTAAAATTATGTAAATGAACAGCTAAAGATAAGCAGTTAAGCAATAACATGGAACATTACATTCTTCAGATGTTCAATTTTTAATCATGTTTTTGGCTGTTCAGTCTTCAATAATCTAGAAGATTTAAGTGTGTTTGATTTCAACTTCTATCACTTCCAGGCAGTACTCCAGACTGGAGAATCTTGGCTTGATACTTCAGTTATCTATTTTAGTTGTTAATTCTTCATTCTTAAGCATGCTGAAATTATGGTACCTTTTTTAAAATGCTTATGTGAAATGCAATGTCAGCCATTCTGATTAATTTTAAATATATGCATACTGTAAAGCATAAAGTAAATAAGTAAATATCAGTGAAATAAAATGAGAGCCAGTTTGATCTAGATCAGGGGTGTCCAAACTTGGGAACTTTAAGACTTGTGGACTTCAACTCCCAGAATTCCCCAGCCAGCTGGCTGGGGAATTCTGGGAGTTGAAGTCCACAAGTCTTAAAAGTTCCCAAGTTTGGACACCCCTGATCTAGAGGTTAAGGCACCAGACTAGAAACCAGGAGACGGAGTTCTTGTTCTGTCTTAAGCTTGAACGCTGGCTGGGTGACCTTGAGCCAGTCACTCTCTCAGCCCACAATGACTGGCTTAGGTAACAATTCCTGGCTTGTTGGTCAATTCCTGATCAACCAATGGATCATCATTTGTTTGATCCAGAAAAAGCAGATCCTGTACTTGGGGGGAGGGGGGGATCTAAGAAGAAAAAATATGAATGAGATAAAATAAGACCTTAAAAACAATTCAATTTCAGTTCTTTTACATCTCCCAGATCTGTCCTGGGCATCCTGTAATATTTTGAAGTGGACTAGATGAATGCAGACAGAAATAATATATTCCACCAAAAGCATTTGTTTTGCTCCTGGGTAAACTTTTTTTTTAGTTCCGTTCCCATTCAATCCAGCTTACTTTTTCTTGGCAGCAGTTTTTTTTAGAGCCATGTGGATGTATTGTTTACAGTTGCTAGACTACTGTTCCCCCCCTCCCCCAAACTTCAAAACAGTTTCTCCAGAATAAGTAGCTTACTGTAGAGCAGTACTTTCACACAATCATCAGTGATTTGTTGTTGGGGAATAGAGTAGAGCCAGATTTTGTCCATGGAACATAGTACTGTTAAGCTCTTACTTCTCATTCAAGTCTTGCTCTGTTTTTCAGATGGCAGCAGTGGCGGTTCCTTAAAGTGGTGTCACTGTGCTGATTCTGATCTTATATGCAGAGGGTGCTTTGATTGTGGAAGCAACGCTCCCTGATCACTTGTATTCATTCTGTTAATTAGCAAAACATTTCAGTCTTTTCCCAAGGATTTAGAAATGTTGGTACTCATTTGAAACACTTTTGTCTATTCAGTAGCGATAAAATAGTTACTAAATAACTTCTTTAAACACTGTTATGGTTTTTGCTTCTTTCTATTGTATTTATCCTAAACGAAAATGACCCTGAATTTGAAACAAAAGGGAGATTAGATAGAAAAATATTAGAAACACAGGCAGAAATTATTTGCAAAGCTCACACTTCCCCACTTCGTCAGTCAGTTTAACCAACTCGTGTGTGTGTGTGTGTGTGTGCGCGCGCATCTACATACACGCACACACAAGTTATTGACAAATAAACTTAACAGCTAGTGAAATAAAACAAGATAACTTGTGTTTTTTAGTTGCTCCAGTTTTGCTGAAATGTTCATTTCGAGTGTCTAAGAAATTGGAACTAGATAAAGTTGGCAATTTACCATAGATGAAGAATTGTTTCTGACAGTCATAGAAATAATTTCCCTCTCTTTCTTGCAGTTCTTTAGGCACCCTTAATATTTATTCAGGGCAGTAGGCTAATAATCAATTTTAATCTTTACCTAGAATAATTAATATTTAAGGGGTTTTTGTAACCCAGTTATGATTACACTTCAGTATCACTAAGAAAATAAATTGTAGACTAGAATATAAAGACTGAAACATATATATAATTATCTTTTGCAGTCTTTTTTTTCCTGGAATGTAATTTTGGTAGGACATTCTTAACCCGATGAGATTGGCTTTGTTGACTTTTTCAGAGTCCCTGGAAAAGTCTCTGATAGTGAGTATTTACGACATGTTCTGATAGCATTATCCAAAGGTCAGACATTTGGAGACATTAGCTTTAGTTAAAGAAACATTTTCAGTGAACTAAATTAGTTTCATTATATGACTGGATTGAAACATTGTCTTTTGATATATGTAGTTAATAGGTGTTAATGGGATGGAGATATATATATATATATATATATATATATATATATATATATATATATATATATATATATATATATATATATATATATATATATATATATATATATATATATATATATATATATATATATATATATATATACACAAAGTAAACTTGGAAAGAAAGAAAAGTAAAGGTGAAAAACGAAAAAATGAAATATAAAGAAAAGAAACATATAAAGAAATTAGTTCCACTCCTCATCACAAGTATAAACAAATTTGATAGCTCTTCACTGTAAAATTGAACATATCTCTTCCTCCTATAACCATTCCTTATTTATAAGCAAATCCATAAAAACATCAACTTTTCAGTAGATTATTTTTTTGGAAGGATGTCACACATCAGACTCTAGAATCAGAACAGGTAAAATGCCTCATATTAAACTGTGTTGTCATTAAATAGAGCAGAGTTGAACATTTCAGTTAGCTCGGATAAGGAGTTCACTTGCAATGTGACTTATGTACATATGAGTTTATTGTGAAACTAAGATATAGCAGCAGTTGTGCCATTCTAATTATGACCTGGTGTGAAGGTCTTTTACTTTAGACTTCTGATATACATATTTTGAAAGGTTTTGAAAGTCCTGATTTTTTTTTAAAAAAAATAGCATGGTATTTCAAAATTCCTGGAGGTAAATAACACACACAGCATTCACAATGTAATATGTGGGTTACATTCATTGAGAAGTGCTCTGAGCAGGGATTACTATAGAAATATTATGTATCTTTTTCATTATTTCTGACCAACTGTAGTCAGGTATATTGAGTAATTTTGTAAAGAGTTGATGTTTTAATTCCTTTTTGATTCATTATTGTATTAACTTGACTGCTTAATTAAAATGAAATGAAATGAAATATAGCATTGTTTCCTCTAGCTTTTTGCTGGCCATATACTCACTTCATTGTGAATTTATAATGTACACAAGTTGTATATTAAGAATCTACCGTAGTTTATCTCTATACATGCAGCATTGACTATATTCAGACAATACTCTTTCAGTTTAGTCAGTCAAATACTTGTAGTTCTGTGTATCTTTCAAAATATGTCCAATTAACTAAATAGTCTGACAATGAATACAGACAATGCAGCCAAAATTTTGAGGGCTGTAGAGAATTGTAATGAAGTGGTTATTGAAAATAGTGCCTATTAAAATATGGCTGATTCTGTTTTCCCACTTGTTTTATATTTTCATTGATTTACTAGGTTTATTTTAAATTCTATTTTCTGTTTGGTTACCGTGATTGAAATAATTCAAATGTGTGATTACACAACAGCTTTGGAGCTCTTCCAATTTGTTGACAGCCCTATTCATGTAATTGGGTCACATGTGATTTTGTGTATTACTTACTAGATAGTAGAAAATGCAAAAGTTATTGCAACTATTCCTTTGTAATGATAAAACTATGGGGTGGTTTTATGAGAGATAGACGTAATCCACTACTCCTCTCTACAGGATGGGAAGTCTATAAGAATGATCTGTCCAAGAGATTAATAGACTGTTCTCAGAGAATTATTTTATACTAGTATTAAAACCCTGGTCATTAGGAATATAGAGATGATCCAAGTAACTGACATTATTGTTCTAGGTTGTATTTTTCAATGTAATCCTTATTTAAGTAGTGTCATATTAACTGAAACTGAGGAAAAATGAAGTCAGAAAATAAAATTCAGAGTAAAAATATCATCTTTAACTGGGAAATGGTAGATGATAGCTTCCTAATAAGCAGAATATAAAGCTCACTCGAAATCATGGCTTCATTTCCTATTTTGCTTTGAAGTTATTAGCCATTGTTTCTTGGTTTGAGATGGGTTAAGATGGGAAACCTATGTGGGAGTCCGATGTGAGGCAGTTATTTGTAGATGGCATAGTGATCAGTTCATTAAGATAACATTTGATTAACACAGTTAATGCTTATATATAAAGTCTGTAGGCTTATAGCTTAAAATGGTAATGTGTTGCAAATTCTTACACTATTTTTTAATTTTAAAATATTTTTAACTGATGTACTTGTTTCAATTAGTGGAAAAATAATTTTTAAGTTTCTAATTCTTTGCATTCTATCTTTTTAAATGCCTGCGTTATTTCAATTTGTTTTTCCAATTTTCTCTTTCACAGCTTGCATTAAAAGGATCTAATTATAGTGGTCTATTAGAGCGACATCGGATTCATACCAAAAATGTGGAACATATTGTAACTAGTCTAAGGTAAGGGTACATATCAAGAATTTTGATTATAATTGAAATAATGTCAGTGAACAGAGCATCTGAACATTTATATGTTATTCTTATATTTCCTGTTTTAAAAATATTACATAATGACTCTGATCCAATAGTGCAGTCCTCTAGAGTAGAGTAGTCCTCTACTTACAACTATAATTGAGCTGGAATTACAGTCATAAGTCATGCCAATTGTTAATCAGGTCACCACATGGCCACTCTCGGTTTTACAACTTTTTTTGCAGTAATTGTTAAGCAAATCCATTGTTCACAAGGAGTGTTTTTTGCCAGAAACGAGAAGTAAACACCGATTTTCAGCAAAAAAAAACCTCATATATTGTGGTCACAAGAACATGGGATATTGCAAACAGCCATAAATACTTGCTGGTTCCTGAGCATCTAAAATGTGATCACATCTAAAGCTATAATGTGGGAGTTGGGAAGGTTGCCTTCAAGTCAGTCTTGATTCCTGGTGGCTGCTTGCACAAGTTCCTGTAGCTTTCTTGGCAAGCAGTTTGCCATGGCTTTTTTTCTAGGCCTTAGAAACTGGCCCAAAGTCATGTAGCTGGCTTTGCACATACATTAGGGCTCATGGTCTCTCGGTTTCTAGGCTGGAGCCTTAGCCACTACACCAAACTGAGCCTTAGCCACTACACCTAATTTGAACTGCCAACATGACTGTGGGATACTGCAAACAGCCATAAATGCAGGCTGATTGTTGAGCACCCAAAATACAATCACATGGCTGCAAGGATGTGTGTGACCATTAGAACTCCAAATTCGGATTATAAGCTATGCTGGGGAGGTCAGTCGTAACTTCAAACAGTCGCTAAAGAACTTGTTGTAAATCAAGGACTACTTGTATATGAACACTGAAGCAAATTGGATTTAGCTTCAAAAGATACTTCTGAGTGGATGGGAATACAAATGTAACAGATGCAATATCTTAAAGCAGAAATGTCTTTGCTGAGATCCTGCATGCTTTGAAACACTCTGCAGATAAAATCTGAAGTCCTAATAGATAATTTTGCTCTTTGTTTCTTGTTATGTATAGTAATACGTCTGTTTTTATTGTTGTTATCCCTTTGAGTCAGTGTTGACTCCTGGTGCTTTCTTGGCAAGATTTTTCTAAAGTGGGTTGCTATTGCCTCTTCCTAGGAATGAGAGCTAAAGCAAGGCTAGAATTCATGGCATCCTTATTTCCAGCCTGGTGCCTTAACCACTATACCAAACTGGTTCCTAATTTTTTCTTATTCCAATTGGGTTCACCTTAATAAAGCAGCAACAAAAATTCTGATACTGTTGTATAATCCTTACAGACACATAGATTACATGGATTTAACATGTGAGAGAGTTGAATGCAATAAGTGGATATTTTCACGCAAACGATAACTCAGCCTGATGTATTGATCTGTTTCATAAGATTATCAATAGTTCATACCGTGTTTTCCCCAAAATAAGACTGGGTCTTATTTTCTTTTTACACACAAAATATGGCTTGGGCCTTATTATGAGGGGAGGGTTTATTGTTTTGGGGTTGCTGGGCAGCTGCTCTCTTGCGAGCGGGCTCCCAAAGAGACGGGCACAGCCTCATGGGCAAATGGCTGTGTTGCGCTGTCGCAGCAGCACAACACAGCAGCCATGAAGCGACCGCACTCATGAACAGCCACCCGACAAACCCCCTTTCCAGCCAGGCACAGCCCCATTCACTGACCTAGGGGTGTCGCCAAGCCGCGTGAGCACCTGTTCGCCACCACCTGGCTCCCGCAGCTTGGTGCCTTCGAAATGGTAGTGAATGGTGCTCTGCACAGCTGGAGAGGGGGGTTGCGTGAGCGACTGTTCCGCTGTCGCTCGTGCGCCTCCCAGCCTCACGATACCCTGGCCCAGCTCTCTCCGCAGAGCCAGGGGACTGCCGCCACCGCATGGCTTTTTCTGCGGCTTCCAAACCAACTCTTCCAGTAGTGGCCGCTCTGGGCGTACGCTCTATGGTTGTAGGCCAGCTGCTGTCAGTGAATGGCGTTGTGGCCGGCTAGAAAGGGGGTTTGTCGGGTGGCTGCTCATGAGTGTGGTCGCTTCATGGCTGCTGTGTTGCGCTGCTGCGACAGTGCAACACAGCCATTCACCCATGAGGCTGTGCCCGGCTCTTTGGGAGCCCACTCACCAACCCCCCTCTTCATCTGGGCACAGAGCCGTTCACCAACCTAGCGGTATCCCGAAGGCGCTGAGCAACGCAATCACCTTTGCCTCCCCCCCCCCCGGTTCCTGTGGCTTGGCACCTTCGGGATACCGCTAGGTTGGTGAGCGGCGCTCTGCCTGGCTGGAGATGGGGGGTTGTCCAGGGGGAGGGCTTATATTTTTGCCCACCAAAAAATGTGGCATGGCCTTATTATCAGGACATGTCGTAATTTCAGGGAAACACGGTTTGAATTTTGTCAGTGTATATACTTTTCACTTCCTTTTTTTTCTAGGAGGCATTGACTGACCTCACTTTTTACGTTTCTTAACTATGAAAACCAGAACAATCACTTGCTTTTCAATATCTCTCTGTAGAAATGAGAAGATTGAAGTTCGGCTTGTGAAACGGAGAGACTATGATGAAGAGACCGTCCGGTGGGCAGATGCTGTTATAGCAGCAGGAGGTATTAACTTGTGAGTGGGGAAATGTATTTTGAGTTATTGAAAACTTGAATAAATACTTTTGCAGCAACATTAAAGCCAAATTTGCCAATCTACAAGTAAGTCTAAGCTAAAATGTTGGTGAATTGGCAGGCCCTGGTGAGACTGCAAGATCCAATCAAGTCCAATTCTTTATTTTCTTACAACTAATTGACAGAATTTTGCCAAATTAAAGCTATTACTTTCTTACCTACTGATATATCCTGAGAAATTCTAGTGTGTGATTACCCTGAACCTCTTGCTCTTCCCTCTGGGATAAGTTTTCCCATCTTCACATCATCTCTCAGCCCTCCCAGCTTGCACCAGTCACTTGCACACCCTCTTTGACATGTGCCTCCCATACACCCTCGTACACATTTCTCAATCCATGCCACACCTTCATGTACCCTCCCGGACGTTGTCATGCCTCTCACATATATTCCCTGACTCATACCATACTTTCCCTGACCCTTGTTGCACCTCTTGCACACCTGGCCTGCATTGTTCCTCTATTACAGTTTTGTGTACTCTTATGCACCCCCTCCAATCTAGCAGCAACCTGCCTGCCAGCCTTGGACTTGCAACTTCCCATTGACTTTTGCACTTACTTTAGTTGTGGGAAGTCCGCAGGAAGTTGCTTTGCTTAATGACTGGATGATTCAGTTAATGATGGCAACTGGACTGCTGGGATTGCTGCTGCTAAGTGATGCAGCTGTGCTTTACAGCCAGATTGCTTAGCGATGGAAAATGGTTCCAGTTGCCAGGGTGCTGGTTGTCACTTTTAAGATTATGTGTAATTCAGAACCAGGTTATCTGACCGTCCACTTTTATCTGCCCATGTGAACAAATAGGGTAAACCTCATTTTAAGTCCCATCTATACAAATATGCCATTTGATGAGGTTTTGAAAATAGATATTTTCAGTTACCTCTCCAATATTCCAAAAATCCTTCTCAACAGACATTTTATTTAATCTTTGTCTTTTGGGTTTCAGAAAATATCTAGTTATTCCATTAAGTATAGGAAGAGAGGTTACAATTTGCTAGATAGTGTATTTGTACTTTATTGTATAATTTAATAGTGTATTTGGATTGTTTTATGGGTGAATTTATTATTTGGCGAGAATATCTTAACCCAATAGCCACTGATACAAAAAATTACTATATTAAAGAAAATCATAATGGATGATTGTTCTTACTATAATTTCTTACTGTCTTTGATTGTTATACTATGATTTCAACAACTGTATACCACTTACTACATCAAATAAAAATATGGCAAAAGGACTATTTAATTCTCCATATTGGAGTAGCCACAGGCTTGATGATGTTCCCTCATAATTATTGACTGGAGTTGCCTGTTCAAATGCACCTTTGCAAAATAATATCTCTGACTTCCAAACAGTGGTGGGTTCCTGCCGGATCGCGACGGATCGCGCGCGCTCCCTTTCGGCGCTAAACCCGGATCGCGCGCTCCCTTTTGGCGCTAAACCCGGAAGTACGGTCTTGCCCCGCCCCTGGCGACGCGACGACGCTTGCCTGCGCTCCACCAGCTCGGCTGGGAACGGAGACGTTTCCTCAGCGGAGCGGAGCGCCTGAAAGGGACGCAGGCTCAGCCTGCCAGGCTGCCACCACTCCACTGAAGACATTGCTGAGCAGAGAAACGTCTTCGTTCCCCGCCGAGCTGGTGGAGCGCAGGCAAGCGTCGTCGCGTCGCCAGGGGTGGGGCAATACCGTACTTCCGGGTTTAGCGCCAAAAGGGAGCGCGCGATCCGGGTTTAGCGCCGAAAGGGAGCGCGCGATCTGGGTTTAGCGCCGAAAGGGAGCGCGCGCGATCCGTTGCGATCCGGCAGGAACCCACCACTGCTTC
The DNA here is from genome assembly GCF_964273705.1 of Natrix helvetica. Taxonomy (NCBI): domain Eukaryota; kingdom Metazoa; phylum Chordata; class Lepidosauria; order Squamata; family Natricidae; genus Natrix; species Natrix helvetica. The sequence goes on along the minus strand of NC_138552.1, from coordinate 20,136,627 downwards.
CAAACCTTGTAGGTAGTCAGAAAGATACTATGCTGTGGAATATTGCTGAGACATTGCTGAGAGCTGCTGTATGTGTCTCTGATAGGACCATGGGATGCATAATTCCCCACAATGGGGAATCTAACAATCATCCAACAGAATATTTTACTAAATGAAAAATAATTATCAGTTTAACTGAGTCTGAATCCTGACTCAAGAATTATTCTCTTCAGGAGAGCATGTACCTCTACTCTTTCAGCTTTAACAGCCCCCAGATGCATTAACAGCCCCCAGATGTGTTGAGGCACATAACAATACATATAGTCCCTTTTCCCCCTTAAGATGTTTGTCCAATACTTCATTTTGGAATGTTAAAAAATTATTATATAAACATGCTCTGATACCCTATATTTTTCCTAGGCGATGGAACAATGCTTCTGGCGGCCAGTAAGGTGCTGGATCAATTAAAACCAGTTATTGGAATAAATACAGATCCAGATAGGTGAGCCTAAGATTTGCTGGCATCTTATGATAAGGTTGGGTAGCCAAATAAATAATTGTCACATTATAGAAATTTGAACCCCATAGATACTTCTGATGTATTATCTTTTATTCAACCTTTTCCCCACATTTTGTTTTACCTTTTACTTGTATGAAAATGTCCTCAGAAGCATAAATGGTCAAAGCTTAATTCAGAAGCAGTATTATGCTAATCAGGAAAAACAGAATTGTTCTGTAAGTGTACAAAGTATTACTGTAGGTTCATACATGTAACTTTTAAATTTTTGATGTTAAATATTTATTTATTTGTATTTACAAATAATTCAAGGTGGTGAACAAAATCAATACTCCTTGTTCCTATTTTCCCCACCACAACAACCCTGTATGGCAAGTTGGACTAAGAGATAGTGATTGGCCCAAGGTCACCTAACTGGCTTTCATGGCTAAGGCAGGTCTCCCGCTTTCTAGTTTGGTGCCTTAGGGTTAGATGCCTTAACACAGGGGTGTCCAAACTTGGGAACTTTAAGACTTGTGGACTTCAACTCCCAGAATTCCCCAGCCAGCCGCTGGCTGGGGAATTCTGGGAGTTGAAGTCCACAAGTCTTAAAGTTCCCAAGTTTGGACGCCCCTGCCTTAACAGTTAGACCAAACTGGCTCTATCTATATGCCTAAATAAATCAAATGTTCTAAATTGAGTTCTACAAATTTCAGTATCAATGTATTTATTTACTTACTAACATTGCATCCTGCTTTTCTCATTTCCCCCCACAATTAGTCTATAGGATAGGTTGAGGTGAGAGATAATAACAAGCCCCAAAATTGTTAATGAACTCCATGGTTAAGTATTGAGCTAGAATATTGGTTTTCCTGATCCAAACCCAACACTAACTCTAATACTACACTAGTATTCATCAGCATCAAAATAATTTTCATCTGATAACTAATACAATTTCCATTAGAAGTGCATTCATTAGCATTTTAGCTCATGAATTATATACCCCGAGTCCATTATAATGTAAACACTGCATTGCTATTCTAAGAGTAAATTAGTGTTATTTGATAATAGTATTTGATTATCTTGAAATAGTGGTGCTTTCCACTTGGTTGTACACCTAATGTTATCCAATGTACTGCCATTCATTGATTATGTATTAAAATGACATTTCATTTTAAGCAAAATGAATTATGTCTCTTGCATGTTGCTACATTAGAATATAAAGTCTTTGCTTTTAAATATTTATCATGTACTATTATCTCCTCCCTTTCTTTGTCTCTATAATTTATGGGATTGGGAGGGTGGCCTTCAAATCAGTCTTGATTCCTTTCTCGACAAATGGTTTGCCATGACCATCTTCCTAGGGCTGAGAGAGAGAGAGACTGACCCAACATTGCATAGTTGACTTTATGTGTAAAGCAGGACTCATGGTCTCCCAGTTTTTAGCCTGGAGCCTTAGCCACTGCATCAAACTGGCTCTCTTAATCAGCAACACCTAATATGAAAATAGTAACATTAACCTATTTTAAAACCTATGTGTTTTTAATACCATGAGTTGATGGAAAGTGAACATCAGTAGGTAACTTGCAAAATAGCCTCTATGTCCGTGATGACGAACCTATGGCACGCGAAGCCATTTGTCAGGGCACGCGAGGCGCTGCCCTGTCAGCTGGCCAGCGCGCATGCGCGCGCTGGCCAGCTAAATTAACCTTTTTAAAAGCCATTTTTCGCCCTCCCCAGGCTTCAGAGGCTTTATAGGAGGCAAAACTGAGTATTAGTTGCTTACAATGTTCTGTCCAAAATGTGTCAACATTTACTAGTATTGTTACTATGAGCAGGGAATGCTGCATATGGCATAGATATAATTAAGATGATAGTTCAGTCTCAGTTTCTCTATATTATTTAAAATATTACATGACAGCTGTGATAGATCAAAGCCATGATGGATAGTGGAGATCAATATCTTTGGACTGGTATGGTGATAACCATGACATGCAGGAGACGCAAATGACAGGAATCATATTTTTTTTCTTTTTAGTCTGCTTGTAAAAAGTTCATTTAGTTGACTTTGGCTGCAATAAAAATGTACCTAAACATGTTTTGCATGTCTATGAAACTAAAAGAAACGAGGGTGATGTAATAGATCTAAGTGAAGATGATCTGATTTTATGGAATTGACAGATAACATGCAGAGGAACATGATGTAAGTGGTCTGTGCATAAGTTATTTCATATGTAAACATGATAAAGAAATCAGTTCACATGTAAAATTGTTAGTTGTTTTTATGATAAAAATTTAAAGGATTGGTGAAGGATGCTTGGGTGATGAGGTGCTTTGATTCACTTTGGTAGTGTCGAGTGAATCTTGGGGGAAAATGGACATGGAGGAAGAGGAAAAGAAGTAAAAGAAATGAGAGGGGAAGAACAACTACTGCAGGAGGAGAAAATCCTGTATGAATAAGTATTAGAAGATAAATTAATCTTCTAATTAAGATTAATTTAAAGATTACTTAAGATTAATTAATTTAAAAATACCATACATGTATTTCCTTATATTGTGGATATTATAAAAATGTGGCTTTTTGTAAGGAATGAATATTTGTCAAGCACGCAAAACTGCTTCTGTATAAGAGCATGTTGCTACTGTCTTTGTTATCTGGAACGGGGTTGAGTAGAACAGGGGTGTCAAACTCACGTCACGGCAGCACCACATGACGTATGGGGACATTTTCCCCCTTCGCTAAACCAGGCAAGAGCATTGCCAGCATGTGACGCATCCGGCCCATGGGCCAGGAGTTTGACAGCCCTGGTCTAGAGAAATATCAAAATAAGTTGAATGCAGTCATAATGGAATACTTAGGAAGTGGGGTAGAACAGGATAGGGAAGTGGCCTCGCAATTGCAGGAAAATAAGATGCTGACTCCAAAACACCATGTCACATTCTTTTGGTGCCTGAATTCAAACATGAATTGATTTGCACCCTTGCATTCTATGTATTTCTTTCATGTCACTCACTTTTGTATTCAGTGTGCATCTGTTCATTCTGGACTCTGCAGCATCTTTGTAGAGTAGAACATTATGAAAAGAAATAGTGAATTAAATGGTATTGCTGTGTTTTGCCTTTTCTAGAAATGACCCGTGCCTTTAATTTCTATCGCTTGCTATTTTTTATTACTATTCTGTGCTTGCTAACATTGCATACCTCAATAATGTGATGGGTATGTTTGTTTATTTTTGAGAGTTGTTGCTTTTGTCCACTGCTTACAGTTAAATATTTAAATTTAAGTCAACAAGAATTATGAAATAAAAGATTTTAGTGTATTGACGTGTCTGTAAGAAATTGTTGATAAATTGCTCAGTCCCTCATTTGCCAATTAAAATGCATGAAAATTCAGTTAGAGTAATATAATCCATTATTATATGACACAATCCTCTTTTAGAATGGGTGAGAGAAAATAAATCTTTGCCTGAAAAATGTACTGTTTTCTAATGCAATGTATTATTTTTCCATTGTTATTTTATATACAGATCTGAGGGCCATTTGTGTTTACCTGTACGATATACGCACTCATTTCCAGATGCTTTGCAGAAACTTTATAATGGTGAATTCAGGTAATATAAACTTAAATCTCTAGAGAACTTTGTCTTTAAAAATATTGTTAAGTTTTAGACAAATATTGTCTAAGTGTCACTGACATGTATTGTGGATAAAACCTAATGATTATTTTTCCCATCCTATATTAATATAGAAGTATAGGAATCACTGAATGCAAAACAATGATGAATTTGCACTTATGTACATATTTTGAAGGCAGTTTTAAATGAACTCAAAATATTGTCAAGAAATGGGCAGGAACTATGATGATGACTAATATAGGGAGAAATCAGTGTAATCCAACAGTGTAATTAATTAATGATGAAACTCACTATTTTTTAAATAGAGAGTGGTAACAGTACCGACATTAAAAAAAGAAGGCTACTGAGAGATAACAGGGTGCTAATCTGTCTGAGGAAGCCATGACAGAGTTGCAGAAATGCTGAATAAAATGGACAAAGAACTAATGGGACACACATACCTCTTCTTATAACAGCCAGAAGAAGCTGAATGTATTCAGTGGATACAACATGCCAAAAGTCTGTCAGCAAGAAAAATGGTGGGAGGAATGGGCTTGGCTGGAATCTCCAGAAGGAACAATTCATTTAATTATGTTAAGACAGGTTTTAATTATGAATAAACTTGAAAATAATGGTGAATCCTTCCTTCCCTTCCCTATTTCACATGGTAGCACCCATCATATTTTCCTACATGTAGTGCAAATCATGTAGGTTCTGAAATAGGGAATTGGTTAGAAAACACTTTTTTTTTCAACGAGTTCCTTATTTTGAAAGGTATGATGAGAGAAGGCTCTATAAATATTAGAAGAAAATAAAAAAATCAGAATAGCTTTTAAAAAAAGATATGTATGTTTGTTTAGGCTGATCATATACTGTAGGGTCAACCAGAAATTTAATTCCGTTAAGATAATAATAAATTCCCAATCATTGTGTGCAATAATTATCAAATCTATCAGTTATTCTTCAGTAGCTGGTATACTGTCATTCTCCTTAATATTTGTTAGAGAGGCTAACTGGTATTTTTAAAAATAATTGAAGTAAATAAGGGAATGCATGGAATTGGTTATTTTATATTTTGATAACATACCTACAGATTATCTTCTAAATATTGTATACGTATGTGACAATAGATCTGGAAAAAATAATGAATTCAGCATAATTTGAGTGTAATAGGAATATGATCATTAACTATATTTTGAGGAGTGTTAAAGCACTAATTGCATTTTTCTTTTCCTAAAATATATGGTATAATATCTAGATTGTTTGGTTTCACACTAAATCAACTTGTACTGTTCTGAAAATTCATCTCTTCCAACATCAGAAAACCAGAAAAAGAACAATTTGTCTTTGGGATGCTTAAAGTTAAATTGCCCTAGAACTTTCAGAAGTTATTTAATAATTTAGACTGTGATAAGAATATGATTTCATTCCCATCAAGTAAATGTCTTTGTGAGTTAAGTAATGTTTATATGAAATAGTTGTTAATTTTCTGAATGCTGTATGGGTCAATTGTAGTGGTGATTTATGGAAAAATTGTCATCCGTTTCAGTTGCTTTACTTTTTGTGTTATCCTTCATCTTTAAAGATGGCAATGGAGGCAACGAATCCGGTTGTACCTTGAAGGAACTGGTATTAATCCAGTCCCTGTAGATTTACATGAACAGCAACTGAGTCAAGAACAGCATAGTAGGGCCCATGTTAATGGAAGATTTCAGGATCAAAGTGAGTACTGTTTTCCTCCAAAAATGTATTCAACTCTGATTGATGATTAATAGTACCCAATCTTAAACCCCTCAGTTCTTAATTTACCATCTCAACAGAGTAGGAAAACATGCTCAGAATAGAAATCAAATGCTTCTATTAAGTGCAGAGCTCCTATGAATAGATGCAGCCAGGTTTGTATAAAATGAATGTTTTCATACCAAGTCTGAAAATAAGGATCGTCTTAATTTTAGTTCAGAGACATTTTCATGTTTGAGTGTGTTTTTAGAGACATCTGCTTGGCCTATATTTCACCCATGTAATTTGCCCGTGATTGCAGGATCTCAGATTTCTGAACCACACCTCTTGCCTGTAAGATCATTAAATGAAGTCTTTATTGGAGAGTCTCTCTCATCCAGGTATGCTAAACATCTACTTGCAAGCATTACTGTTTGGCATAGCCTGTAAACATAATACTTTTATTTATATTAAAACATTTCCAAACTACTTTGATTCATAATATCTTCAATCAATCTTTATATTCTTTTGCTTTCTTACTGATTAATCTATGGAATTGCATTCATACTTGATTACTGAATCCGAATGATAATATTTTGCTTCTGAAGCCTGTGAGAAAGCAGTTAAGTGCTATATTTTTAAAGAAGTCTTAACATGTTCGTTTTATTGTGAGTTCTTAAAAGAAAAATCATTAGCTGGTCTTTAATGCATCTTAATTTGCACCTTGCATGTTATGAGTTGCTGTTGGATTTTTGATTCAACTGACTGGGCTATATTAGCTGTGTAAAAATTGCCTTTTCTGGCATTGTCTAATAGAACTTCATATTGAAATAAAAATAAGTTAGAATAATCTTGTTTTAAGGATTTTCAGAAACACCTTTTTTCTTACTGTAGTGGATTTTAGTACTATGCAAAACATTCAAAAGCTACACTTTTCAAACTGCACTAGAATTAGTGAAGCTTACCTCAATTAAGTTCCAATTAACTACATGTTTTGGAAAGCTTGCATGGCTGTTTTGAAAGTACATAGGATTGTATGTAGGATTCCTAGAAGCGTATCCTATGCATATGGAGCAGCTGCACAAGCATTAGTGTAGGATGTAAGAAAACGATGTTGTGAAAATGATTTAATTATAATAATGGAACAGAATCATGAATGAAGTGCTTGGTAGAGTAGTAGATCAGAAGATATGTCAGATCATGAATCAGGGAATTGGAACATATATAATAGTAGGAAACATGAAACCATAAACTAAATAGTTGTAGTTGATAAAGCTGAGTACATTTAAGAAAATGGTTTTGACAAGTTCAGTTTGTTCTGTAGATGCATTGTTCTGCTAGCAATATGATCTGAAAGAGGACATGTTTTGTACAGATTGGAGGGACAAGGGGATTTCTCTCACTTGCGGCTTGAATTCAGAATTTCATTTTGAATTTGAATGACAGGGACAATTATGTAGAAGGGAAACTAGTATGTATTTCTGTTGTGTTCAATCCTAGTAGATTTCCTGCTAATTGCAAACAAAATTACTAGAAAATTCTAAAAGGCTTTCAAAATGGCTTGCTCTTGTACTAACAACATGCTGGAGTTTTGAAAACTGATCTAAAAACCCTATCCATCAAAAATATATCTTGATTCTTTAAAATCTGCTTTTTAAAACTGCTGCATACAAATTCAGTAGTAAAATTTTCAGCCATGTTTGAAATTAGCCTTTTTAGACTGGTACATGCCTGATGTCGGGCTGTGTTCTGTCTTATTCAGGGTGAACTATAAGTCCTGCAAACCCAGTTTTAAATTCTCCCTTCATAGGGCTTCTTATTATGAAATATCAGTTGATGATGGTCCATGGGAGAAACAAAAAAGCTCAGGTCTCAATATATGCACTGGAACTGGATCAAAAGCTTGGTAAGATATAGCACATTTATTTTGACACAATATGCAATACTGCTGTTACAAGAAGTAAGTTGTAGAGGGTTTATATTTACTGAGTTATTTTAAGCCTTACCTATTTTATATGTCACTCTGTGTATGTATTTGAAAAAAAACATATTTGGGGAAAAAGCTCTGTTGAACTTATTTTAATGTTTGGGACTTTTAATCTTTGGATTGTTATTTTAGTCTTTAAGTACATAATGATTTTTATTATAAATTTTCATGTACTAAGAACATATTTATTACTTGTTAAATACATACATTGCTATCCTTATGGAATATTATGATTTTAGAATTCAAGTGAATGTTTGTTTTCTAGAACACATAAGCACTCAAAAATAGACATAATTTCTATTTAGCCTGCTGGATTATTTGACTGAAATTCTACTCCTCCAATTTTTCTAGATAAAGAGTTAAGCATGCTTAATATTATCCCAAGAAATGCTTACAATTTGCTGGAAAAAAACTGAAATCCCTTTTGGTTTGATAATTTCCAGGATTTCCCAGTGTTTAGGTAGCCTTAAAATCAAAAACTTTGTTCTGTGGTTGAACAATGTTGTGGGTTCTGGGAATTTCTGTTTTATTTTAAACCTTTGTTAGCCAACATTTTTATTATTCTTTTTTCTTCAGCTTCCAAGTCAAACATTTGTTTTTAGAAATAATAGTTATGAATATTAATTAATTAAAATAAAAAAATCTAGAGACAGGGAGAAAGGCTTCCCAGCTACAGTTGATCTAGGTATTATTCTTTTAAATTCTCTTTTAGGTCTTTTAATATCAACAAAATAGCAAATCAGGCTGTGGAAGAAATTCTTAAGATTGGTGAGTTCCTAATGACATGCTCATCATTGAAAATGATGTAAAGAAACATTTAGATATTGTCTAATTTAATCTGAATCTGACATAATCTAAAATACATTGACTTTCTTCAGAGACTAAATATTATCACATGTATCGATAACACAATTTTGAAATGCTACTAAAATGAATAAAAGTTACATCTCTGTTAAAACTCTGCTTATATTGTAGGAGTCTAATATCTGCAACAGAGAAAATAAGTTGAAGAACACTTGTAAAACTTGAAAAGCTTTTAAAGAACTGTACATGGCTTTAGAAAATAAAGTCTGTATTTTACTATATTTTTTGTTAAACCAAACCAGATTTTTTTGCTCAACAAATCTTGAATCAGAACAAAGGATGCATTTTGGGAAACTGCCCTTAAATTTATCAGGGATGGGAAACCTATTGCTTCCCCATTTTCCTATATATAACCAACATGCATATTTACCTTTGATTTAGATGAGAGATTATCCTGTAGTATGTATTCTATGTATTTCCCTTATTGTTTGGTCAGGTGCTGGTCAGAAATAGATGTGTCTTCTAGAATTTTGTTTCTTATTTTTGTAAGAGTAACTGAGTATTGTTCTTTGTCACATTGTCTAGCAAATGCAAAATATAATTTTCTATAAAAAATTTCTTTTGGTTTAATAGCTAAAAGTTATGAGAATTTAAAGCTTCCGTTGAACAAGGAACTAATACAGAAAGGTGAGGCCTATCTTTAAAGTGTTTAATCATTGTGGTTTACCAATTTGTTTTGTTCTTCAATTTTGCTCAGAATTTCAGAGTTACAGAAATAATCAACATTATTTTATGCATTTAACTTACAAGCATTCATATTAATTTAAAGGTTGTTACACCTGTAAGTAAAAATGGGGGCTGGGGCTGGGCTGCAAGATGGTATGCAGCAGCCCAGATTCAAAACCCGAGTGTCACGTGATGGGGTGAGCTTCAGCTCCTGCTAATCTAGCAGTTTGAAAGCATAGTACAGTGGAAAGGTAACAGTGCTCCATGATATGATGCTGGCCATATGACCACGGAAATGTTTTCGGACAGCGCTGGCTCAGTGGCCTTGAAATGAAGATGAGCACCACCTTCTATAGTTAGCAAGGACTAGCAAAATAAAATCTGCAGGGAACTCCTTTTTACATCTGTGAATAGAAATCAAATAAATTGAATGTAGTTCAAGCGCTGCTTCAAATATGTCATGTTTCCACAATCTCGGATGGGACAGGCTAACATAACATTTAGTAACTTAAAAAATAACAGATTTAAGCAAGTTAATTTCCACAACATTTGAAGAATAATCTTCTTAAGCTTTTCACAGCTTTTCTGTGTTACATAAAATCAGAAAATTTAACTATATAAAAAAATGACTTGGGCACTAACTCATAGTGTGCTACTTAAAGAACCTGATTGATTGTCTTCTGCTTTTTCAGTAACAAATGGATATAATGAATCACTGCTCTATAGTCCAGAGGAACCCAGATTGTTTTTTAGTATACGAGAACCCATTTCAAACCGTGTTTTTTCAAGTAGTCGGCAACGAGGTTTTGCTTCAAAGTAAGTATTAATAGTAATTGTTTATCTAACCATAATTTGAACAGCTATTTTAGATTCAGATCTGGAAGATAATTGCTTTCAGTTGATCCCTAGGTCACTGAATACAATGTTGGAATCTGAATTTTAATTTGGAAATCCAAAGCTGATTGTCTTTATTAACTATCAGTTAAAATCAGTAAGGTAAGGTAGTAGCTCTGACCAATAAAAAAAAATTGAGTTTACATGAGTGTAAGTATAGCATTTGTTTTCAACTTTTAAAAATAAAGCACGTGGATCTTTTATTGGATCATGTGGAGCTGCAGGAGGTAGCTACACAAACTATGGAAAATAATTAACTGCTTTAAAAAGCTTACAGACAGGTGCTGTCTTTGTTCTCTTGTGCCCATTGATGCCCCTTTTGGGATTGAATGCAAACTGCATTCAGTAAATTCTTATCACTTTGTAGTATAAGGGATGTAGGAGATTCGCAGGCATTGTAGCCCTTCACAAAGGACACTTTTTAATCAAAAAGCAAAATATAGTTGACTTAAATGAGAGCAAACAAATGAGAAATGCATCAAAGATTATTTCTTCCAGTGGAAGTAAAAATAGCAGCAGTTATAGTTTTTGAAAAGTACTGTATTTTTGGAGTATAAGACACTCCTTTTTTCCTCAAAAAAGAGGCTGAAAATCTGGGTGCGTCTTATCCATTGAATACACCATTTTTTGGCCTCCCGAAGCTCCGCCCCTTCACTAAAATGGCCATGCATACCCTTATGGAGGCTTTCAGAGAGCTGCTGGGGGCTGGTGATGGCAGAAATGAGCAAAAAATGGGTCTTTTTTGCACCCCCAGCCGCCAGCAGCACTCTATAAGCCTCCATAAGGCTATGCATGCAATTTGTTTCACATAAAACTCATTTTTGGGGGGGCCACCTCCCCAGGAGCACTCTGCAAGCCCCCCCAAGGCTATTCATTTCTTTTATTTGAAAAAAAAAACGGGCCCGTTTTCATGAAAAATGGGCCGTTTGGGGAGGTTTGCAGAGTACAAAAACTTTTTTTTCCTTTTCAGAAAGCTCTTTAGAGTGATTGATGAAAATTACATTGAGTCTTAGGTGCTGCAGGTTGTCAGTGATTTCCTTTTCCAGCACATGGATAAATATACCTGGAAACATCTACCTACCTATCTACCCTCTCTCTCTCCCTACCTACCTACTGTATTTCTCTCTCTCTCTATCCCTCAACCTACCTACCGTGTTTCCCCAAAAATACAACCTGTCCCGAAACTAAAGCCTTGCCACATTTTCGCGTGGGAAAAAATATAAGCCCACCCCCGAAAATAAACCCCCTGGACAACCCCCCCCCCTCCGGCCAGGCAGAGCACCGCTCACTAACCTAGCGTTATCCCGAAAGCGCCAAGTCGCAGGAACCAGGGGGGGAGCGCTCACGTTGCTTGCCGCCTTCAGGATACCGCTAGGTTGGGGAGTGGCGTTCTGTCTGGCAGAGGGGAGAGTTGCCAGGTGGCCGCCCCGCTCTGCTGCCCGCCGCCGCCCCACTCTGCTCCGCGCATAACTTCCAAACTCCAAAACTCGGGGCCGAGTCTTCCAGCATCGGCCGCTCTAGGAGTGCTCTCTATGGAGGGCCAGCTGCCGGACAGAGAGTTTTCCGGACAGAGTCTTCCAGCAGCCGGCCCACCATAGAGAGCACTCCTAGAGCGGCCGATGCTGGAAGACTCGGCCCCGAGTTTTGGAGTTTGGAAGTTATGCTCGGAGCGGGGCGGCGGCAGGCAGCAGCGGCCAGCAGCGGTGGCCTGGGAGAGCTGCGCAAGGGCTTGGTGAGGCTGCGGGCGGAAGAGGCGCTCGCGCAACCCCCTTCTGCAGCCGGGCAGAGCTCCATGCACTGACCTAGGGGGTATCCCGAAGGTGCCAAGCTGCGGGAGCTGAGGGATGGGCAGAGCACCACATGGCTTGGCGCTTTAGGGATACCCCCAAGTGAATGGCGCTTTTCCCGGCTGGAGAGGGGATTTGCCGGGCGGCTGCTCGTGAGCATGGTTACCTCATGGCTGCTTCGCCCCTGAGGCTGTGCCCGACTCTTCAGGAGCCAGTTCACAAGGGAGCAGCTGCCCGGCAGCCCCAAAACAATAAGCCCTCCCTGATAATAAGCCCAAGGGCATATTTCGTGGGGCAAAAGAAAATAAGCCCCTGTCGTATTTTCGGGGAAACACGGTACCTACTCTCTCTCCCTACCTACCTACTGTATTTCTCTCCCTCTCTATCCCTCTACCTACCTACCTGGCTACTCTCTCTGTCTCCCTACCTACCTACTGCATTTCTCTCTCTCTCTATCCCTCTGTCTACCTACTATTCTCTTTCTACCTACTTAATCTCTGTCCCTCTCTGTCCCTTTATCTGCCTTATCTACTTTTTAAAAAAATTTGCCTCTTCAAAACCTTGGAGTGTCTTATACTCCGGTACATCTTATACTCTGAAAAATACGGTATGTCTTTTAAAATGATGATGCGTTTTGTAAAAATAGTATTATAATGTTGGTCAATTAAGTATTTCTTTACAATTTACAGGAAAAAGTATGTTTCATGCTTCTTTCCCAAAAGCTACCTTTGCAATGATATAAGGTTCCATTTGTAATTAATGTTTCATGAAGATATTCACTGAAAATGTTGTATACATTATTTTCTCCTACCATAGTTTGGAAAAAACATAATGAAATGTGTTATTTCAACAGAATAGGTGAAAGGGCTCTCTGAAGAAATTTTCTTTTATAATTGAGTAAGGTCCTTGTTCTGCTTGGGGCTTGTTTATTTTTGTAATACTATAGAATTCTAAAATCGTCCCTCCTCAAGAATGTCTCTCAACCTGAAGAGTTTCTTAGGCATTCCTATCTGTAACAAAACCAGAACTTTGCTAGAAGACTGTCCATTACATCAACTTAAGACCACAATTGAGCCGAAAATTTCTGTTGCTAAGCATTTTAAAGTGACGTTTGACCCATTTCTTGCCGCAGTTGTTAAGTGAATCACTGCAGTTGTTAAATTAGTAACAAGTCAATCTGGCTTCCCTGACTTTGCTTGTCAAAAGCTTGCCAAAGGGGATCACATAATCCTGAGACACTGCAGCCATCATAAATATAAGTCAGTTGTCAAGTCTCTGAATTTTGATCATGTGACGATGGGGATGTTTCAACCATTATAAGTATGAAAAATGGTCATAAGTCACTTTTTGAGTGATGTTGTAACTTCAAATGGTTATTAAATTAACTGTTGCTGACTATAGCTTAGCAATATCATTCCATCCCCTATATTAAATGACCACATTATTCCATCTTAATGCCTTATCAAATATGTGTTGCTTCTAATTTCTGTTATATGTATTTAAATTTATTCAATTGATCATTTGTCATAAATATTTTTCTGTAATGTATTTTCAGAGTTTGCATTCGCTCCCGTTGTTGGGATGCCTGTATGGTGGTAGATGGAGGAACTTCATTTGAATTTAATGATGGAGCAATAGCATCAATATTAATCAATACAGAAGATGCCCTGCGTACTGTTTTGTTAGAAGACTGAAGATGTCATTGAGGGTATTCAAAATTCTTCATAAAGAAATGAGCTGCATCAATTCAAATGTGAAAATAGCTCTTTATAGATATTTGGGAAACAAAGATTGAAATGACTTTTTTTTTTTGCTTCTGAATGAGAAGCTCCTGGAAAAATCAGTGTTTTGCCATTTATTACTTCTTGTAATATGAAATATAATTGGTTTGTATCTCAGACCAACAAATTATTAGCCCTTAAAAGCTTGATTCCACAGAGTGCTTTTTAAATGAAGGTGGAGTCAAATGCAATTGGTATTAATATTAAACTATAAACTTCAATGGAAGTAGTATACAACTGATTCAACAAAATACCTTGGAACTCTTTCAGGTTTTAAAGCAAATAATATAAAGGTTAATATAAAGATGTTTGGTCATACTCCAGTGTGCTATCCAAGAATTTTTAATAATACTTTTTTATTCAGAAAGAACTTTAATTTTTTTAATTCTGCATGTTTGAAGTAGGATTCATTACTGTTCTTCTATTACACTCTAATATTCATATTTCTACCACAAACCATGTTTCTACTTACCGTTGCATTTCTCGTATCATACCAAACTGGCTATTGAGTTCCCAGTATTCCCCCATCCCATACGAGCACTAAGCATATAGACTTAAATACCACAAGCAGAAATAATGATGCAGCTGAGGGTTGGCTAGCTTAATTGTTTGTTCTACTCCCAAGGACAGGTGCTCCATTAAGTAGGTCCTAAGATAGCGAAATATCACAAAATCATTCCTTTAAATATTTAACTGTGTATTTGTGTTAGGAGTATAATAATCTTTACATCTCAAGTGCAGAAATATTCATGCATTATGAAAACTTACTTGTTTTTGCAGTCTCTAAAGCATATGCATGAACAGTTTCAAGATAATGGGAACATTTTGTTCACAATAGTGTATAAACCCAATATTATACAAACAAGTCCAACAGTGTTTTTCCACTCAGGGATAGAATCCTCTCTTTTGCTTTCCTCCCAAATCATTTCTAGAAGTTTCCCCTAGTCCTCAAGAACTTTGTGCCTGGGAGGGAGAGATTTATTTGACCCTTTCCTAGTTCTATCCATAGAAGCTGTTTTTCTTACAGAATTGAATTCCCCTCCTCACATTTTACTTGACAAGTTACAGAAGTGTGTGACCACTGCCAGCCTTTTTTCCTTTGTTTATTTCAGGTAGCTGTTGTATGCAAAAGTCTTTGCAAAGATAGTATTCAGCAGTATATTAGTTTACATTACTTACACCAGGATATTTTGCAGATTGGCTGCCACTAAAAAGAAATCATCTTTGATGATTTCAAAAGAACTTATTCATGTTGGTTTTAATGACATTTTGAAAATGTTACAGAATGCGTTAGCTGCTTATATTCGAAATGATAATTAACCTGCCATGTGAGAGAGCTAAATGATGAATTCTTTTTCTAATTGCAAAGTATTGTAAATTATATCTTCAGGGCTTAATATGAAGAGTTAAGAAAATTGAAAATCAGTTTTACAAAGGTTGTGTTCAATTTGCAATACCAGAATGATCATAAACCTTTTAGAAGACAAAGAAAGTGGGGGGGGGGG
Source organism: Natrix helvetica (assembly GCF_964273705.1). Taxonomy (NCBI): domain Eukaryota; kingdom Metazoa; phylum Chordata; class Lepidosauria; order Squamata; family Natricidae; genus Natrix; species Natrix helvetica. The sequence goes on along the minus strand of NC_138552.1, from coordinate 20,121,335 downwards.
AGGCATTGAAATATACATGTTAGGCTTCTATCATGGAAAGCTTCTAAATCTTTCAATGAAAGTGTGAGATTATCTGTTTACATGTTATTTTAGCTATTGGAAAGCTGAAATGGACTTTGTTTCAAGTAAATATCTTTAAAACACAAGTGAAATAAAACCAGGATGGATATGCTCTGTAATTGTTAGTTTGAAATTAAGGAAGTTGTAAAATGGGTTCAATGTACTCAGTGTTTGTTTTGTGATCTTCAAGTTCTAAAGTTGACACTGTTTATTTGGGAGTATGGGCAACTTTAACTTGAATATGTTTTTCTTAGCCAGCATGTTGAACTATCCGTGTCTAAGTCTTGGTTCTCTCTGGTGGGTTTCCAACCTTTCTAGATCAGCAGAAGCATGTGGAATGTTGAGATCATGCCAACATCTGCCTTCAGATTGTGACTGTTAACAAAATACCTGCCTTGACAACCTTAGCCAGTCATTTACAAGAAGGCAAACTGACCAAGATGCTTTCTTGTGGAGATGTGTATATTTCTAAGGAAACACTTGGCTGCAACTGCACTTTCCAGATTGCTTCTGTGACTATGTGATGCTAAGAGTATGTAAAGATGATACTTGAGGTTGACACTTCGCTTTGCAACTTTCCTTGGTGTCTCTTTTATTAAAAACAAAAAATTAAACCAGAATTGAGTTCTAAGGGAGATGCCCACATCAGTCTCTTGATAGGACTTACTAAATATCTGAATGGTACTGTGTTCTCATTGCAAATGGATCATGATGTTGAAAATTTATGTCCCATTTTCTTAAATTGTGCCAGTAATGAAGGGTTAAGAATACCATAGTGCTGTTGTCCATTAGATAAAAAGATAATTAAAAGATGCAAGGAGAAGCTGTCCTTTGAAATGATGTGACCTACAATTTGGGTTTTACTTGCTATTTTGTATAGCAGTGTTCTTAGATGCCTGTCTAAAGAAAAAGCAGAGGAAGATATCATAGTGGGCTTTTTGAGTCCTGCCAAAGATTTTTAAAAACTTAGTGTTCTTTGGGAATAAGCAAACATCCTTCCTTATCATCTGGCTCATGCCATCTAGGCCAAGAGATGACATTTTGGGGAATACAAAATCCACACTAAATGCCAAATCTGTCCGATATCACATCAGTGTCTATACCACAAGTGTGCTGTCAGGGCTTCATTTTATCTGTCCCTTCTACCGGCCAGTCAGGCAACAGTGGGAAGGGCTTGTGAACTATAGGCAATTAACATTTAGACACTATTTAGTAGATTTTGAAAGGGTCACTTTTTGTTTTCAGTCACATTTTGAGAGGATAAAAATGTTTTCGCTGTATGCCTTACCAAGCAAACCTCTCTTAATCCTCAACTTGCTGACGTTCTCGACCTTCCTAATGATGCAATTAAACATGCCAGATGTGCTTTTTAAAAAAATGAGCATCAAAGAAACAATTGAGAAACAATTGAGTGACAAACTATAGATTTTCTGGCCATGATAGTTAACGGTAATAAAAATAGGGTGGAAACAATACAGTCTTGAAAAAGATTTATCTTAAGAACATATTGCTGTGTCAAAAATAGTTGAATGTGCACAAATTAAACTCAATACAACTATGCCTTTTTTCAAAATTGTTTTATTTAAAATAATGTATGCTGTGGTTAGTAAATTAATAAACATATTTTTCTTGCTTTTTTAACTGCTTTGTATGTCAACTAACATTCACCATAACAGGAAATATATATTTAGAATGTTAAATTGTGCACTTAGAATGTTAAATAATCCATGCACATCTTTATAAAATCTTGTAGATAACAGGACTTAATTTTCTTCCTAAATGTTGTACTATTAGGGCCACAAGAGAATTAGGAAAAATGATATTTCATAGTAATTTCTCATATACTATAGTGCATTTAGAACTAATGCAACTATATTTCCCTCTTCAGTCTTTCATGTAGCAAAATTAATATCCCATTTCATGAAAAAACAGGTTGCAATTACACTTTGCTCCTGCATTTCCCTTACTGATTTTCCCTTTTAAGGACAATTTAGTTATATTTTAAACTAGACGCTTTTATCTTGCTACTACTCAGCAGAACAGAATCAGGTGGGCAGGAAATATGGAAACTTTGAAAAACATATTTTTATGGTTTGGTTAGGAGTTATTTTAAATGTTTTGAGAAGGTAGTGTCAGGGTTCCAAGTAATATGCCAGATGAAATCAAAACTCCCAAGGCCAGAGGCTTCCTCAAAGTATAGATGTATGTCATATTGGCACAGCTGGTCAAAACCTAACTGACTCTCCCCAGGTTTTCCCTACGCAATTCAAAATCCAAACTTCTTCCCCGCATTGCACACAACCATCACATGCCCCGATCAGACCACCCTCCCAAAACTGAATGGCTCTCATCCATGCCTCTTCAGGTGCTGGTGAGAGTATCCTTGGTTCCCAGAAGAAAGAATGTTATTTTGGCTACATATCAGTGGTGGGTTCCAGATCCCGTTGCAACCGGTATGGTTGCAACGGGGCCCAGCATCCTCCACATGAATGTGTGCAGTGCGCGCGCGCACACGCACATTCGTCTTACCATCCAGCGATGCCTCCGCAACGTTCCAACTGCTCAATGGAGCGTCGCACAGGTGATGTGCGCGCCATCTGCGCGGAAGCGCCAAAGGGTTTAAGGACAGGTAAGGAGCGCAGGCAGGCGGGCCCTCTGGAGCACCCAACCGCTACAGTACCTGGTGCTCCGGGCAGGCTCGTTACCCCCATATCGTGGCGTACTGCCTGCAACCCACCACTGCTACATATCCTCCCCTCCCCCAGATATGTCTACACTCCCCTACCTTTGCCACAGCTCTATCCAGTATCGCTGTAGCAGCCCTGAAGACGTTCCAAGATGGCTCCAGGCTTGACAGATGGTCAATAACAGCAGGATTTCAAATTATTTTTAAACAAATTTCTTCAGATTATACAAATGTTGCAGTGCAACCAGGAAAAAGGGAAAGCTTTATTAGGATGTATTTACTTGTATCCTCTTTATTTTTTAATTTGCATTGCTATATGCATGGATGAGATTCTACCGGTTCGGGTGAACCGGTAGCTCTGACTAGCAGCTGGGAATGAACTGGTTTGCTTCGAATTTGAAGTTGGCCCACCCGCCTGCCCCTGCATTATACTCGCCTATATTTCCTTTTCCGAAGCCCAGCTGATCGGCGCGACACACTGGATTGCTGCGCCTCAGCTGTTTTCCTCACGGTGTGGAAGGAGAATTTTCTCTAAACTTGTGAAGCGCGTGCTCATCGGACCGGTTAACTCAGTAGGATCTCACCCCTGCCTATATGTAGTACGGGTCTCCTATTAATGACCTGTTCATTGTCTGAACTTAAAATGGTGTTGAAGAAATGGTGGTTATGGTCAGCCTTCCTACTAGCTCTGCTGTCAGGTGATCGTGATCTAGGTACTTGGTAACCAACCTGTGGTGCAATAACATGATTGCAATTTGCACTTTCCCTGCTGGCTTCCCACAAATAAATTTAGTGGGAAAGATACCCATCTGTCCACTTTCCCCCAGCCCCTCTGCACTCGAACCAAGCTTTTCTGACTAACTGCGCTCGTGCTGTGCCTCCCCAGCCACCTACATATTACGCCACTCCCTGTCTCACTCAGCAGTCAACTATCCCAGTGACTTTGCTTGTCGGAAGCCAGCAGGCAAGAAGTGCTCACTTAATGAACCACAAACCTCGCTTAACATTGACCATAGGGTCTGCAGGGGTCACCATTGCTAAGCAATGCAGTCACATGACATTATGCTGTACAATAGCATCACTTAATGATGGAAATTCCAATCCAAGTGCCATTGTAAGGAATATCTGTGTAACAATTAGCAACATGTGTTGTTTGTACTCAGTGAGTATTGAGATACAAGACAAGAAATTCCAGGGCTGGGATGTAAATAGAATTAAATTCCAATATTGTTTCCAGGAGTTGTGAGATAAAGGCCAGAATCTTAAGTATATCAGCATAAATGCACCCTACTCCCTGAAACAATAACAACTGGCATGGATAAAACAGAGAATATGAACATTTGGACAAGTTTTATTAACTAGAGCTACTTTTTTAAAAAAAAAATCCACAAGGAGAGCGTGCATATTGCATGGCAACTACTTGTGCATGATTAGCGTTTCTTGGATAGGCCTCAGCATACGTCGTGGAACATAAAACATTTAAAAAACATATAACTTGTAAAATACTTGACAGCATTTGGTCATAAACTGATAAAACCAGGTCAGTAACTGCAAATTGTGAGGTTAAAAGGTAATGCCAAGAACTTCTCAGTGAAGACTTGAGGAACTCATGTTGCTGTTGGCAGAAGTCAAAGAGTCTTTTGAGATGTATTAAACCCCAGCCAGGTTTCTCAAGTTCAGTCTGCACTGGATTCCCCAAATCTCTTGGTTCTTTTTGCAGCCAACGGTGGGCCTTGCTATAGGTGAAAAATAAGAGGTATTGATCTTTATATGAGGAAGCGTCCCCTTTAAGAGCTGTAGGGAATTGGCAGTCACTATTCCAAAGATTTGCAGTGTTTTGAGTGTAGCAATTTCACCAAGTTCACTAAAAGAAAAAATACAACAAAATAATTCCTTTAATTTAGCTAGTGCGATTTTTCATGTGTTCAGTACTGAATGATTGTCAGCACTTCTCATAGAATAACAGCTGTGACTTAAAATTATTCTCTAAATTCAAGGGCATGTTGAAAACCATGTAATAAACTAATACTTCTGTACATTCTATAAGGACTAAGTTGTTCGCGAGGGTGTCCATTCCAACATCCATTTTGATGTTGGACTAAGCAAAGAATTTAAAAATGTAAAGGACCCATCGTATAGTTAAAACTCTAAAAATTATATTAGCAGCTCCAGTTCCATTTGTGGTCCCCAACATACGAACAGCATTGCAGATTATCTCTTTATTACATATATACAGGTGTCCTTGACTTACAATCCCAATTAGCACCAGAATTGCTGTTGATAAAGCAGTTGTTAAGTGAGTTGCATCCAATTTTACAACCTTTCTCTTCCTCCCATACATAAAAGGCACCACAGACAGAATCAGCAAGATCCTCCACAAACACAACATCAAGACAGCATTCTACACAAACCGAAAAATATCCACCATCCTAAGAAACCCCAAAGACAAAATAGAGTTAGAAAATCAAGGAGTATATGAAATCCCATGCCCCACCTGCCCCACCACATACATCGGACAAACCAACAGAAGAATAAAGGCACGCATTGAAGAACAGAAAAACTCAGTCAGAAAGGAGGAACCAACTTCTTCCCTGGTCCAACACCTCAAAGCCACAGGACATGATATAGACTTTAAAAAGACCAGAACTATTGCCAAAATTGAACACTTTAACAACAGAATAATCAGAGAAGCTATTGAGATAGAAAAACGACCACACAGCATGAATAAACGAGATGATACCTCCCGCCTACCAGCCATTTGGAAACCCGCCCTCACTGACAAACGAGTCCCTAACACAAAGAATGATACCAGACCCACACTCACGAAAACCACATAGGATGTCACTATCACACATCCACGCAAAAAGCAAGCCCAAACCCACACCGATAATGACCACAAACCAGAAGCCGGACCACAAACCAGAAGCCAGACCACAGCTGCATTATTAGCCACTTTAAACCCCTCAGATCCATACATTAAGCAAACTGATGCCCACCACGGAGATGTGGCACGACCACAAACGCGAAGCCAAACAACAGTAAAGCAGCTCACCAGCTCAAATCCCTCTGCAACTCAGACTAACACAAGCACAACCAGGCCCCCACCCAAACAGAACACGCCCCCATCCAATCAGAGCACAGCCAAACTCCCATCCAATCAGAACACAGCCAAGCCCCCTACCAATCAGAATACACCTCCACCCAATCAGAATGCAGCCAAGCTCCCACCCAATCAGCACAAACCCCCACTGGCAGTTAAAAGGAGGAACCGGCTGAGATCTCACATTGCTCCTGGAAGCACCAAGCCGGAAGCACCAAACCGGAAGCACCAGCCTGAAGATGATGAATGAGACTTCATCAAAACGTCGTGAAGATACTTCCAATTCTACGCGGGAGAAAACCCGAACAACCAAAGACATACATACAAACACCCGCGAAAACCTCAGAAAATATATATATATATATACACATACATACATATATATGCAGTACTATAAAAATACTCCAGTAACCACTGTTCACCATTCTCCAGTTTGGTTATGCAGTTTAAAGATGTGCTGCACCTCACCTTTGAGGAATTTACCGTAATAAGTGATAATTTTAAAAGCTATCTACAATGATATTTAAAAGGTGGTCCTCCAGTGGTCGGTTCTGAATCCCGTCGCAACCGGTACGCTGCGACAGGGCCGGGGGCGTGTGCATGTGCACCCACCGCCCTGCGATGCTCCCGCTGCTTGGCGGAGCATTGCGCAGGTGCCGTACGCTGAGCGTGCATGCACAAATAGCCCAGTTGGCTTAAATACAGGTAAGGAACGAGGGAGGGAGGGCGGGTGAGCCCTCCAGAGCACCGTTCCGGTACAAGGGCTGCTGCTCCCAGCAGCCACCGGTACATCTGTACCAGGGCGTACTGGCCGGAACCCACCCTCTAACAATGTATCTGCTTTATAACAGTTGTTCTCAACCTTCCCAATGCCGTGACCCTTTAATACAGTTCCTCATGTTGTCGTGACCCCCAACCATAAAATTGGTGTCTACATTCCTAAGACCATCGAAAATATGTGTTTTCCAATGGTCTTAGGCGACCCCTGTGAAAGGGTCGTTCGACCCCCAAAGGGGTCCCGACCCACAGGTTGAGAACCGCTGCTTTATAATATTCTCTTAGCTTCTGTCAGCAATCTGATGAGTGGAAGAACAATACATGTCTACGGAGAGTCTCAGTCATCCAGCTCATGGTTGTCCCAAAGGTGCTTTTTCCAGAGGCAACTGGACTTTCTGTTTTTTATTTTTCTTGGAAGACGTTTCGTTTCTCATCCAAGAAGCTTCTTCAGCTCTGAAGCAGCTTCTTGGATGAGAAACGAAATGTCTTCAAAGAAAAAAAAAAAATGGAAAATCCAGCTGCTTCTTGAAAAAGCTCCTTTGGGACAAGAATAACAAATATACTCTTGAGTAGGGCCGTGCACACCCTGTAGATGATTCCAACTATAAGTGTTGGATCTTATGTGTGCTCAGTCCTAAGTACACATTTCAAAGTGTGCACAGCCCCATCCTTGAGTTTCTCACTCAAAAAAGTAAAAATGCAAAATATCCTGCCCATCCAGCTTTTCCAGGTCAGAAATTGTCAGTTGTATATTTCTAGAATGCACAAAGGGAGGAACTTAGGCATTCCGGCTGATTTACTTACACACAAACACACACACACACCTTTTTGCCAAAATCTCAAGCCAATGTATCCTTCCAATTAAGGCATAAAGAATTACAGCTATCATAAAAATATGCTGGGACATAACTGCTCTGTGCAGCATCAATCTACACATTCTGTGTTAACAGGGAAACGTCCTTCAATTATACTTTCTGGCATTCAGGAAACCTCTGGTGGAAACTGAGTCAATGACAATGGCAGAAGAAATTAAAGTCCTCATTTTGAAAGGAGGATCAATATATAGCAATGAAATGTTTTAAAATGCAATAAGCGAGCAAAGGATGAAAGCGGACAAAGGCATACATTGAAAACTCAGTGTGTAACATTTATAAAGAGCAGTCTGAAACTGATCTCAAAGTCTTAAACTTTGAAAAAAACCTTCGTTGATACTAAGAACAGGATTTGGTCTCTTTAAACAACTCCAGATCACAAAGCATAAAAAAGGGCCACTCAAAGAGCTTGTAACAAAACTGCAATAAATTATCCTTTATGTTCACAGGGAAACACTCTGCAGTACAACATTTCACCTGTAATAGCTTGAAAATCTTAGCTTTTGCAGGATTAGCTCTCAATTTTAGCACAAACAATTTGATATCAAAAATGACTTACAGTAAAGCAGTGGGAGGTATTTGATAGCATCGACTGAGACTTAAGTGCTCAAGATGTCTGAGTTGGTGGAAGTAGGCAAAGCATTCAGGCTTCAACATAACACTGTCACTGTAACGCAAGTATTTAAGAAAATTTTATTTTGCATTTATTTAAGATGGAGTGTCTTTATAAAAACAAAACTTATCTTTTATTTAATTCTGGATGTGCATATTCAAGTCGTTCACTTTCACCAAGTACTTGTGATGGAATGTAATAGGCTGGATTCCCAGAAGGGAGGGAGTGAAATTCCAGAGGCAGCTCAGTCCAGATATTTTGTGTGGGAGAAAGAGGGTGAAGACAGCCCCTCCCTAATAGTCCTTCAAAGTATATGCTTGATGTAGATAATAGGATGCTTCAGTTTGGCAAGATTTATTTACAGCTGGACTAAAGATGCCAAACAAAAAGTGACTAATTTAGTTAGAAGGACCAACTCAGAACAGTATAATTTTAATACAGATTTAGGCACTTAAATGTACTTGTTAACACTGAAGCTGGCCTGACTGAGGCCATTTTGAGGCTTCAGTATTGCCCCGATGAAGATGAGGGCTAGGGAGGGGGGAATAGAGATAGCTGGAGTTTGTAGCCAAAACAAAATACTTTCCCCTGGGAACCAAGGACATTCCAACAGGTGGCTGAAGAAAGGAGGAGAGTTATCAAGCAACTGGGCAGCACCCTGATTGGACCATGTGACTGTTTGGGAAAAGGGGAAAACTTTTACTTAGGTGAAAACTGCGGGAACATTTAGAGTTGGTTTTCATCAGTCTGCCGATATGATATCTCCAAATAAACTGTTCTTTGAGGAATCTATCTGCCTCAGAGTTCTGTTTGCTATGGGGGTATTACTTGGAACCTTGACATTATTCCAATATTAATCTATCACTTATATATGGCATAAGATGCATTCAATCTATCATATTGTTTTTTATTAAAAGCACAAAGCTTTCAAAGATGCAAACTTTGAAATACAATTGCAGCACTTACCTTAAATCTAAATGTACTAAACCAGAGCATCTCTCTAGTAACGTTTTAACATCTGAAAATGAAAAGTGAAATATAATCTGTCATTCATACCTTCTCAATGGCATTGTCCAGTATATGATCGTAAAACAATACCATAAATTACTTGGTCAGAAGTACATTTTCTACTAGGATTTGAAAAGGCTACTTTAGTTTTAACACATTTTTCACACTAGAAAACACAACATCTAGAGATAAACCTCGACTTAACAATAGTTCATTTAGTGACCCAAGTTACAATGGCACTGCAAAAAATGACTTGATTGTTTTTCACTTATGACTGTTGCAGCATCCCCCTAGTCACGTGATCAAAATTTAGACACTTGGCAACTGACTCATATTTATGACGATTGCAGTGCTGTGGGGTTGTATGCTCCCTTTTTGCGACCTTCTGACAAGCAAAGTCAACAGAAAAGTCAGATTCATTAACAACCATGTTACTAAAGAACTTCAATGATTCAGTTAACTGCAGCAAGAAAGGTCATAAAATGAGGCAAAGCTCAGTTAACAAATGTTTCACTTAGCAACAGAAATATTGGGTTCAATTATGTTAGTTGGCTGAGGATTACCTGTATACAGTCTCAGTAATTTTTACTGCAATGGAAGCACCAATACAATATTATCTTGCAAAAGTTTAGGGTGATGCCTGAACTATCCAGAAATGCACGAGTGATTCAAAATTTCACAAGCTTGCCAGCTGTTATGAAAGTTCACTATTTTTTGCCAGAATTCTTACGTCAGCATGCAACGCTATGCAATGATGTCTAGCCCCTGAAAACACTGCTAATTCCTACTATATGAATTTATAGATGCTACAGATTTGCCATTCGTACAATCATTCAGAAAAGGCTAGTTCAGTTGGGAAGTAAACTGCGTAATGTCAGAGGGCTTAGTGGTCCCCTAACTTAGTCTGTCATCCAGACTGCTTTCGGGAAATGGCCCAGCCTGAGCCAGGCACCTGTGTATGTATTGATGAGATGATAAGGCTAATCAAGTATCTACCACTTCTTCCATACTGAACAATCCCATGCAGACAATCAAATGGGCCATTCAATTTGGTGTAGCTACAGTTCAAATAATCATTTATGCGAAGCAATTCTAACTGTAGCTCAGTGACAAAGCTTATTCTTTGCATATACAAGTCTGCATACTTGGACTCTCTAGAACAGTGTTGGCTAATCTTTTCCGGACCGAGTGCCCAAAGCACGCCCGAACCCCCAAAATGCAATGCGTGCATGGCCTCCGTGCATGTGCATGCCCCCCGCATGTACGAGCGCCACCCCGCATGCCCCCCCCCTGTGCATACACGGCAGAGACCCAAAGACCAGCTGGCTGGCGGGAGGCGCATGCGTGGCAGAGCTGAGCTGGGGCGACAGCTCGCGTGCCCACAGAGATACTTAAGACTGAGTTTTGCATTTTTGTCTCCTTATCAAGTCCTTCCCAAGGGGGAAGACAAATGTTGTTTAATGCTGTTAAAAGGTACTGTAAAAGGCTGTAAAATATTCCAAGTAAAACTGCCTTTTGCAATTGACTGATGATGATTTTATCAATATGATTGAATATGATTGAGTTCAAGTGAACGTATTATATACACAAAAATTGGAAATCACAGTTGCTATTAGCTGGCCTTCATATGCACCACATTTTTCCCAAGAACATGGGAGATTGTATTGTTATCAGCACGGTATGTGTGGGCATCCAAAAGTAAACCACAGTATTTATTCTGAATGTGGTAGAAGCTGGATTAAAGCAGTCTCGGCACAGGTTCAGATTCTGAAAATTTTGTTGGCTCGAGCGCTATACCAGGCTTTGAGAGGCATGTCAAGAAACCACAGTACAAAAAGCATATTAAGATTTTTTTACCGGGTGGCTTTAACATTTTAAGGAGAAAATTGGGTATGTAATCCAACTACTGTTCAATTACAATGGAAAACAACCTCCCCCTCCAATTATCACTTGAGGAATAGTAGGTTACGTGGAAAAACTGTTTCAAAACAAAACTCACCTGGGATCAGGAGATTCTGCCTGTATCCACTAAGGTTCAGTTGCAATAGATTGGGAGGAACATGACTGACTACTATCTTCAAATGCTCAGCTGTGAAGTCACACCAGCCTAGATTCAATTCTTCTAACCTATGTATAAATTGACAAGGAAAATACATTCTAAAAGTTATCTACCAATTATTGTATGCCACCCAAAATCACTTCTCATGAGATGGACAGCTATATAAATTTGATTAACGCATATCAAGTGAGAGTTTTGACAGCATCAAAATATCTCAAAATTGTATAAAAATAAAATAAAATAGTATAAAAAATACTACTTTCAGTCTTCTAATTTGAAATTCAAACATGTTTCACCTTCATTTAATTTTTTATACAACAAAACATACCATGGCACTGAAGGCCAGTAGATTTAAAACTGAAAAAGAAAAATCAAGCACACAAACACATTACTTAGGCTCACTCACTGTGCTAAGCCATAGTTTAATGTTTAATGCTAAGGCATAATTTAATGTAGCTTTGTTAAACCAGAATGCTGGCTTCACTAACTGAATTGTGGCTGCATCCTACAACAACTAGGTTCATATTACCGTATTTTTCAGAGTATAAGACGCACTGGAGTATAAGACGCAGCAAGGTTTTGAAGAGGAAAATTTTTTTAAAAAGTTTTTGCACTCTGAAAACCTCCCCAAAACAGCCCATTTTTCACAAAAACGGCTGTTTTTCCCCAAAAAAGGCCAGGCATTGCCTTTGGAAGGCTTATAGAGTGCTCCTTGTGGGTAGGGGCAAAACGAGCAAAAAAGGGCATGTATAACCTTTAGGAAGCTCGTAGAGTGCTGCTGGGGGTGGGTGGGGGCATAAAATGGGCCGTTCCTGCCCTCCCCAGCCCCCAAGAGCTCTCTGAAAGCCTTCTAAAAGCTATGACGGCCATTTTGGTGAAGGGGGCAGGGTTTCGGGAGGCAAAAAATGCTGTATTCAATGTATAAGACGCACCCAGATTTTCAGCCTCTTTTTTGAGGGAAAAAGGTGTGTCTTATACTCTGAAAAATACGGTACATGCTAAACTAAATTCAAACAAATACTACAGATTAGCAAGATATGTGAACCCGGTTCTTATGTATAGCATTTGGTGTTCTCCATAACAGCATTTCTACTAGCAGAACTGGCCTATGGTGGATTTTTAAATATTTTATTTCTACTACTGTCCCTGAAATCTATTGTGAGGTTTTGGGAATCCTTTGGCCAAGAGGGAAAACAGCACCAGGTCTGCAGAAAACATAAAAATCGACAAATATCCTAGAGGAAATTCCACAGCCATCCCATTTGGTACAATGGTGTAAAAATGATACAACTCAATCTATGACCTCCCTTACACATCATCCACACCTAGCTACTTGTGCCTTTCTTTTCATTCCAAGATATTTTTTGTTATGCATCATATTTATGAGTTTCTTGCATCTGTGCACAACTTAACGTGTGAATGCCTAGATGACTACTCAAACCCACAGCAACTTGTCCCTCTAATCTGAACTCTGGATTGTTATTAGAGTTTCTATCAACAAATCCCGTTTGGAATGTTTAACACTAGTGCTAAATTCAATGTAATATCTCATGTAAGTAATATTACCTCACACAGCTTTTCAACAACACTTCCACGGTATCTGCAGAGAATCCAGAACATCCAGATAAGTTGAGCCGGACCAAGTTGGGGTTTTGTGCTATACTTCTAAAAGAGGAAAAAATAGAGTGTTTAAATACTGCTAAATTGATCTGTTCTAACATCAGGAGCCAAACTATTTTTAGCGTGTCAAACTGGTTATGAATTTGCTGAATAAGGTTCTACATTTAGGCAAACACAAAATGCATGGGTACAGTATAGGTCCGGGACGGCAAACCTATGGCACACGTGCCACAGGTGGCACACAGTCCCTTTTGTCAGGGCAATGCCTCAGCTGGCCAGTGCACATGCACGCACTGGCCAGCTGTGTTCAGCTTTTTAAAAGACATTTTTCGCTTTCCCCAGGCTCCAGAGGCTATATAGGAGCCTGGGGAGGGTGAAAAGGGCCTCCCCCCGCCAAAACACCGGACCTATGGGCAAACCGGAAGTTCGGGAACGGACATCCGGTTTGTTCGTAGGGTCTGTTTAAGCCCTCCGGAGACTTCAGTCCCTAAAACCTCCGGAGGGCCTCTGGGGGGCGGGGGAGGCTTTTTTCGCCCTCCCCAGGCTCCTATAAAGCGCACTGGGGGGGGAGGTCGTGCATTGCATTATAGTTGTGGCACGCCCGCGCACGACCCCCCTGCGCTCCCCCCCCTTATGGCCAAAAAAGTTTCGCCATTGCTGGTATAGGTGGTACCTTGCTCAATAGTAGAAACTGTGAGAGGGATCTTGGAGTTCTAGTGGACAACCATTCAAATATGAGCCAGCAGTGTGCAGCAGCTGCCCAAAAAGCCACTATGGTTCTAGGCTGCATCAACAGAGGGATAGAATCAAGATCACGTGAAGTGTTAATACCACTTTATAATGCCTTGGTAAGGCCACACTTGGAATACTGCATTCAGTTTTGGTTGCCACGATGTAGAAAAGATGTGGAGACTCTAGAAAGAGTGCAGAGAAGAGCAACAAAGATGATTAGGGGACTGGAGACTAAAACATATGAAGAACGGTTGCAGGAACTGGGTATGTCTAGCTTAAGAGAAAGAAGGACTAGGGGAGACATGATAGCAGTGTTCCAATATCTCAGAGGTTGCCACAAAGAAGAGGGAGTCAAACTATTCTCCAAGGCACCTGAGGGTAGAACAAGAAGCAATGGGTGGAAACTAATCTAGGAAAGAATTGAAGAACTTAGAACTGAGGAGAAATTTCCTGACAGTTAGAACAATTAATCAGTGGAACAGCTTGCCTCCAGAAGTTGTGAATGCCCCAACACTGGAAGTCTTTAAGAAGATGTTGGATAGCTATTTGTCTGAAACGGTATAGGGCAGCGATGGCGAACCTTTTTTGGCTCGCGTGCCACAAGTGGGGGGAGCGCAGGGGGGTTGTGTGCGGGCGTGCCGCACCCATAATGCAACACATGACCCCACCCCAGTCCGCATGCGCGCACAATGCGCGACCCCCCCATTTTTACATGTTTTTTTCACCCTTCCCAGGCTCCAGAGGCTTTATAGGAGCCTGGGGAGGGCAAAAAGAGCCTCCCTCACCCCCCCGGAGTCACTTCCGGTTTGCTCGAAGGCGTCAGGGAAGCCTCCGGATGGTCCCTGAAGCCTCCGGAGGCCCTCTGGGAGGGCAGGGGAGGCTCTTTTCGCCCTTCCCAGGCTCCTATAAAGCCTCTGGAGCCTGGGGAGGGCGAAAAATGGCTTTTAAAAAGGTGAACTCAGCTGGCCAGCATGTGTATGCGTGCTGGCCAGCTGACAGGGCAGCGCCTCGCGTGCCCTGACAAATGGCTCCATGTGCCACCTGTGGCACGCGTGCCATAGGTTTGCCATCACTGGTATAGGGTTTCCTGCCTAGGCAGGGGGTTGGACTAGAAGACCTCCAAGGTCTCTTCCAACTCTGCTATTGTATAATATTTATTTAATGTACATACTGCTCTTCACAAAATAAAGCAGTTAGTAAAATTAATAAAATAGAATAGCTGTTGGGAAGAAGAATGAGATTTTATCCATGTCTAGTGCCCGGGAGGAGGGGATGGTTTTACACACGCAACCTAGCTCTCACATGTATGCAAATGAAGCTTTGCCCGCCACTTGCCAATGGGCCATGGACCAGTTCAGGGGTTGGGGGACCGCTGCTTTATATGGAAGAGGCAGAGAAGGAAAGTTCTGGAGAGCTAAAATAAAACACAAATCACAAAAATAATTCTAAAAATCCTACAGCTTCAAAATCAACACCAATGTAATGAAGCAAAAAAACTGAGCAAAGACTTAAACCTTAAGCAAGAAACGAGGGAGAAAGAAGTTATGTATTACAAAGGAACGCCAAACCAGATTTAGTCTGAATTTTTAAACATGATGCAATTATGAAGGATTCCTAAGATCAATTTCACTAGAAGTTCAGTTACTCAACTGACTGACCCTACATACCTCTTCACGTCAATAAAAGTAATATAATTCATGCCGGCAGATATTATCTTAAAAGAGGCCTTCCCTTGCTGAATGAAAAAACAGAAAGTCAGGTATAAGATTGCCTTTTATGTTCTTACCTTTAAAATAAACAGAAAATTTTAAAATGTTGCCTCTTGATCTACTACTAAAAAGTTTGTTAAGTTGATGAATGGACAGATCAATTCTACAGAGAAGGGAAAGGAAGTAATGGAGGTAGAAGAAAGGATTCCATAAAGCTCTTTTGGCACAGGCTACAGACAGAAAAGCAGTCACTTGGTCATAAGAGTTGCCAGTCCCAACTGAGGTCATTAAGCAAGGACTACCTGTATGCAAAATTGTTTAGTATTTGATTCTGCAACTGAGTTGTGGACTATTTTATTTCTTACATTTTTTATCACTGATAAAAGGGGAAGGAAATCAACCAATGAGAAGGTAAACACAATACTTCCTGTGATCTACAGCTGAGGGGCACAGGATCTTCAATAGTTCGGTGAATCTGCAATACTTTTGAGCCTGCTCTTGCATTCCTACACCTTATGTTGTTGTTATTATTACCGTATTTTTTTGGAGTATAAGATGCACTCCACCCCCAAAAGAGGTGAAAATTTGGGTGCATCTTATACACCGAATGTAGCCCCACCAACCCGCTGGCCCCCACACTTTGGCCTCTGCCTCCCAGCAATTTGCCTCCTTGCAGCAAACAGCAAACTGCCTGTTTCAGCTTCAGCACAGCCTGATTAGCACAAGCAGCTGATTGCCATTTGGATCGGCCTCCCGACCATCAGCTGTTTCAGGCTGCAGGATTTCTATTGCCTCCTCCGTGTGCCCCATTTTCTGCCTCTGCATCCCATTTCTGGCCTCTGCAGGCCCCGTTTTCGGCTCCGCATGCCCCATTTTCCGCCCATTCTGATTCCCGCCACCCAGAATGGGTGGAAAATGGGGCACACGGAGGCGGCAATAGCCTATAGCAGTGGTCGGCAAGCCGCGGCTCGCGAGCCACATGCGGCTCTTTACACTCTTTAATGCGGCTCTTCTGTGTGCCGGGCGCCCGCTCCCCTCCCTCCTCGGAACGCTTCGGAGGGAAGCTTCTGCAAAAGCCCGGGTGAGTGACAACAAGTTCCCGCCGTTATGAAGTCTCCAAGGCTGTAATTTTCTGAGCTATGCATGCGCCCCTGTTTTCTACGGCGTGGAGCAGCGGCGAGCGATGATTCCGGAGGCCATCAGTGGGGGGGCAGGGTCCCCCCTCGTGTTCCTCATCTTCCCGGATGGCCCCCGGAATCATCGCTCGCCATGCAGAATCTCGCCGCTGCTCTACGCCGTGGAAAACAGGCGCGCGCGCACAGCTCAGAAAATTACAGCCTTGGTCCTATGACTGCAGAATGCTGCAAAATACCATAAATGCAGGCCAGTTGTTGAGTGTTTCAAATGTGATTGGAACACTCAACAAGGTGACCACAGTGTGTGTGTGTGTGTGTGTGTGAGTGAGACAGACAGACAGAGAGAGGAACAGAGAGAAGAAGTGAGGGAGGGAATCAGAGAGAGACTGACAGACACACACATACACACACACACAGACAGAGAGAGACAGAGAGGGGGTGGGAGGGAGAGAAAGATAGACAGAGAGAGAGACACACACAGAGTGAGTGAGTGATTAAGTGAATGAGTGAGACAGACACACCCACATACACAGAGTGACAGAGAGAGAGGAAGGGAGGGGAGAGAGACAGAGGGAGAGACAGAGACAGACACACACACAGAGTGAGTGAGAGACAGACAGACAGACACACACACAGAGTGACAGAGATGGGGGAAGGAGGAGAGAGAGACAGAGATACAGAGAGAGAGACAGACAGATAGACACCCAGAGAAAATGACAGAGGGAGACAGAGAGGGAGGGAGGGAGAGAGAGACAAAGAGCCAGAGAGAGAGAGAGAAAGAAAAAGAAAAAAAGAAAGAAAGTGGGAGAGAGAGATGAAATTAAAAACAACAACATACAAACCTGACTTACTCAAACTATCCAAGGAAATGCAAGGCCAATGTTCACATTAGTGGTTGTGACTTTGTCAGTCATTGTCAGGATGTAATTTTCTCTACATTGTAAGGCAAATTTTACGGAATTTAATGTTATCGATAAATAATATTGTTCTAAAGTTTTTGTTTTATTAGTTGTGTTATTTGTATCCTCCCGACCTATGTGGATACTTGCATGCAGAATATTCTCAATAAAAACTTACTGAAACTAAAAACAGTGTACCATCCTATGTATTTTCGGTTTTAAAAATGTGGCTCTCAAAATAAATTTCAATCGTGGTTTTGGCGAGATTTGGCTCAGTTGAAAAAAAAGGTTGCCCACCACTGGCCTATAGCAATCCCTGCAGCCCGAAACAGCTGATTGTCAGGAGGCCGATCCAACTATCAGCTGCTTGTGCTAATCAGGCTGTACTGAAACTGAAAAGGGCTGTTTGCTGCAAGGAGGCAAATTGCTGGGCGGCAGAGGCAGATTTTTTTCTTCTTGTTTTCCTCTCCAACTGCCAAGTGTTTCTTATACTTTGGAGTATCTTATACTCCAAAAAATATGGTACTTTAATTGTGGGATAAATACAGTATTTATAATAACCAGCCCACTTC
This sequence comes from Natrix helvetica, assembly GCF_964273705.1. Lineage (NCBI taxonomy): Eukaryota > Metazoa > Chordata > Lepidosauria > Squamata > Natricidae > Natrix > Natrix helvetica. The sequence continues at coordinate 20,103,492 of NC_138552.1, read as the reverse complement.
CAAAAACTCTGGAAAACTTACAACATCCCAAATACAAGTTAAAAGAAAAACACAGCAAAGCACAATAAAGTAGGGGGTCCCTAACCTGTTGGCGACAGCCCATTAGTGGACTATGAGGGGTTTTCAGCCAGGCCATGGAAACAGCCGGTGAGTACCCATCCTCACCATGCCCTCCCCACCCCACCCACCCCACCCCCGCCAGTCTGCAAAGTTAGAAACATTGGGAACCTAATTATAAAGGATAACAGCCCATAGAAATACAATCGTAGCAATCAAAACAATGAGGATCCACCAACACAGGAACTCCAGGTGTGTGAACCGGGTAAGGACTTTGTCAAGGATTTGTTACGACTTTCTCTTCCTGAAGGCAGCATCAAAAATTAACACATTCTTAATTGCTCACCTAACTATACCAGAAGAAAGTACGAGACCTTCCAAGCTGAGATTCTGCAGACTCTGGCATCTATCAAGGATAACTTCGAGATCTATAACATTTATTGTACAATTCGATAAATCCAGATGTTGCACACAAAGAGCCCTAAAAAGAAGAAACAAGCAAGAGTGTGAGGAAAACAGCGGAATACAATTCTTTAAAAAAAAAAACCAGTACTAGCAAAATCATAGAATCGTTGAATTATGTAGTTTAAGGAAACCATAACAATCATGAACAGGCGGTCCTCAAGGTACCAGTGCAATTCAGCCCAAAATTTCCATTGCTAAGCAAAGCAACAGTTAAGTGAGTTGTGACCTTGCAACCTTTTTGACATGGTTGTTAAGAGAACCACTGCAGTTGTTAAGTGAATCATTTTTGCACATTAAGTGACTCTGGCTTCCCAGGTTCACTTTGCTTGTCAGAAACTCCTTAGAGCAGGGGTCTCCAGCTTTGGAACTTTAAGACTGGTGGACTTCAACTCAGCTGAGGAATTCTGGGTGTTGAAGTCCATAAGTCTTAAAGTTGCCAAGGTTGGAGACCCCTGCCTTAGAATTACAAAGGACGACCCCAGGACCCCGAGACACTGTAACCATTGTAAATACATGCTGGCTGCCAAGCTCCCGACATTTGATCATGTAACTGTAGGGATGCTGCATCGATAATAAGCGTGAAAACCGTTAAGTACCGTTAACTTTAGCCATTTAAAGAATGATTGTAATTGAGGACTAATCCAGGGTATTTTTTGCAATGTGGAAAGAAACCAATGAAACCATCTGTGAGAATCTACAGTCCAGATAGGAAGATAATTTACTGTTGGACAGAGACTTTGGTCAAGACATTTTTTAAGGCTATAATGAAACAAACTCTAGGAAGGTAAAACTTATACTCGTTATTTTTGGACCTATTTCCTCTGGTCATGGAAAAGAGCTCTCACTATCTTTTCTGCAGTTTTATATACTTAAGACTATCATGACTACCATACTTTCTTTATTCCAAAACTCCCAAGTTCCTCATAGGATACAGCCTCAAGTCCCTGCACCTTTTACATTAAAAGGTAAAGGTTCCCCTCGCACATATGTGCTAGTCGTTCCTGACTCCAGGGGGTGGTGCTCATCTCTGTTTCAAAGCTGAAGAGCCAGCGCTGTCTGAAGCTGTTTCCATGGTCATATGGCCGGCATGACTGAACGCCGAAGGCGCATGGAACTGTTACCTTCCCACCAAAGGTGGTCCCTATTTTTCCACTTGCATTTTTATGTGCTTTTGAACTGCTAGGTTGGCAGAAGCTGGGACAAGTAACGGGAGCTCACTCCGTTACGCGGCGCTAGGGAGTCGAACCGCCAAACTACTGACTTTTCTGATCGACAAGCTTAGCGTCTTAGCCACTGAGCCACCGCGTCCCTTACCATTTACATTACCTTCCTTTAAATCCTCTCTAATTTCCATCTTAATACTGTACTGTTTTAATTCAAAACCTTTAAAAGCATTGTGTTGAATATTCACAAAATCAAACATAGCACGCCTATACAGTATTTGCTTCCCATAAAATCTTCATACAACTCAATTTGTTTTGTTTTTGTTAAATTGTGGGTGCAATGCTATTAGCATTTTATATATATACCATGGGCATTTTATTTATTGCCTGTGATGATTATGAACCATGTAGTGGCGGAAGGAAGGAAGGAAGGAAGGAAGGAAGGAAGGAAGGAAGGAAGGAAGGAAGGCAGGAAGGAAGGAAGGAATCTAGCCAATCATTTTCTCAAAGCTACATAGAAGGTTGTGATCTGAATTGAGATTCCATAATGAAGCCCAACACGTATCATCCAAGTAGAAGACAACAAGCTATCCAGACACCAGGGTGACCCCAAACATGACTTTTTAAAAAGTTTATTTTATTAAAAACCAATTACAGGCAGTCCTCACTTTATGATCAGTCATTCTATGACAGTTCAAAGTTACGATGGTGAGAGAATGGGTGCTTTATGGCTTGTAAAGAACCTCCCTCCCAGCTGTCATAAATAGTTGCTCCACCCTTCCTCCATCACGTGATTGCATATCAGGGCAGTCCGCTTTAAGTTCCATAATGACACGACTGTGCTTCGCAATGTTTCTTTCCAGTTTCCAACAAAAACACCTATTCAAATGAATGATTTCACTTAATGACCATGGTGTCCACTTAACAACTCAGGCATTTTTTAAATGTCCACCACGGAAAAAAAAAAACAGAAAATTACTTCTAGTCAATGGGTGCCCCAACTTATGACTGCAATGATTTACAACCATAATTCTGCGCCCAATCAGGGTCATAAATCCAAGATTCGCTGTATATATGAAAGCTAGACGGTCCAAAACAAAGCATCAGTCTATAGCCGTGATGGCAAACCTATGGTATGCGTGCCACAGGTGGCACGCAGCACACTCTCTGTGGGCACATGAGCCATCGCCCCAGTTCAGGTCCACCACACATGCGCACTGGCCTTCCACTGACCAGTTAGTTGTTGGGTCTCTGCTGCGCATGCATTGCCTTTTGGGGGTTCGGGCGTGCATTGCATTTGGGGCACTCGGCCCAGAAAAGATTAGCCATCACTTGTCTATAGCATCAATGGTTTTTTTGTGTGTGTGTGTGCCTAAACACGCCAATCACAACAGGTTGTTGTCTTTTCAGCAAACAACTCTACCAGAGTAAGCATTTTTTGCTCTCAGCCAAAAAGGATTGTCTATTCACACATCGCACTGCACTGATGTCTAGTGCCAAAGTCTAGGTCAGTTGACCAAATTTCCCAATTCACTTGAAAAGTGTTTCTTTCTTTTTGCAAAACATACAACAGCATATTAGTAGACAGACAGGAACAAAACTGCAAAATTAAAGGGTATCGTCTCATTTTAGTGCGGCATTTACCTGCTTGTTTTAAACAAAGGTGTCGCGATGCAAGACCTTGGACAGCGGAAAGCCATCACTCCCAAGGGCAACAATTGGCCAATCACTCCTGGCAAAAGATTTTTACCTGCAAGATCAAGACTTTGCCAAAGCGACTCATCAAGCCTTAAAAGAAGAAGAAGAAAAAGGGGGGCGGAGGAAATTAATTTAACAGCAATTGGAGCAAAATTTTAGCATAATTGAGGTTGTCCTGAGCATATTATTACACAATACTCATAAAAAAATCATAAAAATCAGCCACGATTAACTTAATCACCTTGCTTACCAATGCAAGCTCTGGTCGCAGTTGTGGTTGTAAGTTGACATACTGTGCCTATATATGTTTATACATACTGTATATGGGAAACAATGGTGTCAAGAAGTATTGATACTATGAAAAATGAATAAATATTATGTGCGTTGGGCAAAATCTGCCCAGAACTTCATTTAATTTTCATCTATTCCAAAATAGACGCTGCAACTTTGAGCTCCTGGTGTCACAGTGGAGTTTGTTTCCACTATAATTTTGCACCAGTGAGGTTAAAACCAATTTTGTTGTATTTATTTTGTACAATGATAATAAAGATGATACTATTAAAAACAAAGAGCCAAAGTGATAAATCTGTTCAGATCTTAGATGGAAAATATTACAACAATTCTGCAGCATGCAGTTAAAATTCCATCCCAATATCGGGCTATTATTTTGGAATGTTTGTTGCCTCACATATGACAAGTGAAACTCCTAAGTCACTTAAATCCTACTGAAATTAATAAATCATATCAATGCTATAGGGACGCAATGGCTCAGTGACGAAGACGCTGAGCTTGTTGATCAGAAAAGTCGGCAGTTTGGTGGTTCGAATCCCTAGTGCCGCGTAATGGAGTGAGCTTCCATTACTTGTCCCAGCTTCTGCCAATCTAGCAGTTTGAAAGCATGTAAAAATGCAAGTAGAAAAATAGGAACCACCTTTGGTGGGAAGGTTAACAGCGTTCCGTGCGCCTTTGGCGTTTAGTCATGCCGGCCACACTACCAAGGAGACATCTTCGGACAGTGCTAGCTTTTATATATTTATATATACACTTTTATTTAGAAATCGACAGCCACTTACGAAAGGCGATGCCATCTCCGGCAAACCTGGGAAACTTTCAGCAAATCGGTCAAGTTTAGACAGCAAAAGATTCCCAACAGCAATTCATCTGGCAAAGTATCCCAAGAAATACCTTTTGGGGATGAAAGGAAAGAATTATTATGAAGGTTTAACTGAGTGTTTTTCAAGCTTTATGCTTCAAGATGTGCGGACTTCCACATTCTGGAGTGGAATTCTGAAAAATGACGTCCATGTATGTTAAAGCTGCCAAGGCTGAGAATGCTTTAACTGGTTCATTGGCTGATAACCAAATTTTTCCGGCATCTTTTGCACTGGAAATGCAGCTGGACTTTTCCAACTCATGGAGAACACTGTATTTCCTCCTTTCAGCAAAGTATGTACTTGGCACATAATTGTGTGGGTCATTCTACTACTAAAAACGATGGATAAGAAATTTGAACCACCATTAATGATGCTCATTTCCATCTTAACAGATTCTACAAAACAATAATAAGAAGCCCACTAGTTTGGACAGGATGAGATATAGGAGGAGTGAAAAAGGAATAATTTATTCACAATTAGGGAGATACACCTGGTGGGACACAGAAGAAAGGGTCTTCTCCGTGGTGGCTCCCTCTCTCTGGAACATCATTCCCGCAGAGATTAGAATGGCCCCCACTCTTAACACTCTTCCGGAAGGCGCTGAAGACCTGGTTCTGCCAGTGGGCCTGAGGATCCCAGAGCGGGATGGAGCCCATTAAATGGCTCATATAATGTGTTGTCACCGGGGCGGGGGGGCTATTTTATTTTATTATATATGATTTTCTCTTTTATTAGTTTTACTGTTTTTATATGATGTTTTTATATTCTTGTAAGCCACCTTGAGTCGCCATGTGTGAATAGGAGGCAATATAAATCTGGTAAATAAATAAACTACAGGCGGGATAAATGTCTTGTGCCTAACATGTTTTATTTTACACTGGGAAAACCCGTTTCAATTTTCTTGGGCTGCTTAATCTTGTTTGCTCTTATTTTGCATCTTGTGATACTGCAGTAATTTATCCTTAAGTGGCATATGTTTTAACATTTTATGAATGTTGTTCACTTAATGGTCAGGTTTTCTAAAATCTATTTTAGAGTGTCTATAAACATTGTTCATAAAACAAATTGAAGCACTGACCTCAAGTCATTAATTCTGGATCTTATATCAACAACAAAAATCCAAGATAACACACACACAACAGAATCAAAAATATTTTTAAAAAAAGTTCCATGTAACTCACTTCAAGGTAAATACAGTGGGACTGCAATCTTCCCTTCAGAAAATGGGACAGTTGAATGTTAGCCAGGGTATTAAACTACTAAATTAACTTGCCTTTTTAAATATTCCCAACTTAAAAATGTATTTGTATGCAAATGGTAACTAATATAAATCTAATTTTGAAGAAGTGTAGTCAGCCAGTTTAAGAAATACACTCCTCGTACCCTGCACTCAGTTAGTGTGCTGAATGAATTCAGCCACTCTGATTTGCAAATTATGGTTTATAGCAAGTCTGTTGTGTTACTTTAGGCAACTGTTTCTTGACAACAAAGCAAGATTAAGGAAAACTAATTATAATAGCTGAATCCAACAAATCAGCCTGCTTTTATAATTAAAAAAACTGCTATCAATTTAAACTTTATCATCACCCTAACGTAGAATTTTAAATACCATATTTTTCAGAGTATAAGATGTAGGAATGAGAGGTAAGGCTTACGTACAGGCATGCGTAGAAACTACCATGACCTCAGTGGCTGGTTATCTTGGAAGCCTACAAGCTCACATAATTAGCAGAACCAGATGCTGGAATAAGGGAAAGGTGATGCACATAGTCTGTTATCTTTAGCTCATTAATTCACCAGAGCAAAGGCATGAGGTAACCTTGGCCTGAATAGTATTCTTGATTCACTAGGGAAGATTTGGGGGAGTGAACCTGTTATAGCAATGTGTTGTTGCTCTGTGCTTTGCTTGTAAAAACTTTATAAAAGCCAAATAAACTCTGCGAAAGGCAGACAGATATTTTGGACACAAACTGCGTGATGGATTTCTGAAACCTACATCTGGTGCCGAAACCCGGGAACACCCTTCGGGGGAGCAACAGCCAACATACTTACCTCCCGTCTGGAACAGACCCCACGGCATGCCAATCGTCCTACGGGACCCCTCAGAGGTAAGTATGGGTTGCAATCTGTCTCACCAGCAGCAAATTGTACAAGAATTTAGATTCTTGATACAGGAGTCAGGTGTTACAACACCTGAGGCATTCATAAGGAAGCTGGCTGGAGGGATAGGGAAACAATGTCCTTGGAAGATAGGACATCCATGGTCTCAGTGCCGTCAAGTAGTAGAAAAATTTGGCTCTAAAGTTTTGGCAGGACATCAATTGACCACCGAGCCTTCACCTGATTATGATCAAGTAAAAATTATTCCCCTAAAATCATCTTCAATTGGACTTCCAGCTCCTCACAGAGAGGCTAATTCATCTGCTTCTCCACAGTCAGAGGAACAATTAGAAAAAGAGGAGGGGAAGAAAGAAGATATGTTTTCTGTCTGTCCGCCTAAATTGATTCCACAAGATCATGAAGTAATTGGTTTAAAGGATTGTTTTTCTTCTATTCTTTGCCCTGCTTTGCAAGAAAAGTTTGACTTTACTGCCGGTCAGGAAAAGTCCATTTTCTGTGTGTCTGCTTCCCTCCCCACACCTCCCCTTCTTCAAGAAGAATCTGTGAATGGATTGCAGGATGGTTTAAAACAACAAATAGATAATTCTGAGGCTCAGATGAAGTTTTTGGTGAAATTAGCAAAGGAAAACGCCACTTTTGAATGCCGGAGGGCAATCATTGGCTTTGGGAATGATCCTGAGTTGGCAGAAATGATTAAAGCATGTCAAGATATAGGAACAGCCTCTCATCAGGCTAATTTATTGGCAGCCGCTTTCTCGCAAGGCAGCAAACCTCAAGGAAAATGTTATAAAAGGGATTGTCGAAAGTTAAGGGGGGGAATGCCTGCAACGAGTCCCTTTTTGGGAGAGGGGCGGTCTAAAAATCTAAGAAATAATAATAATAATAATAATAACTTCCCCCAGCCCTTTCCACCAAGGGCTGAAGCTAAAAGCAAAATGTCCAAAATTATTTCGTTGGTTGATTTATACATTTACTTAGTTCTTTTTGCTTCAAATTTATTCATTGACTTTGGTAAATCACTATATGGATGATATTTTAATTGGAGCCCCAAAGATACCACCTAATTGGCTTTCAGAAATACAAAATGATTTGACTGTTTATGGGTTGCAAATTTCCCCAGACAAAAGTACAACGATATGCTCCTTATCTGTATTTGGGTCATAAGATGTTGCATTCCTATTCTGTTCCGGCATTTCCTTGTTTGAAATTGCCTAACGTTATGTCACTAGTTAATTTACAACAGTTATTGGGTACTCTTAATTGTGTAAGGTCATATTTTTCTTTGCTGACACATTTATTGTTTGAATTACTGACCAAAGGAAAACAACCTGGAGATGTTATCATGATTTCCTCAGCTGCATTTGCCGCAGTTGAGGAGATTAATGATCTTTTGAGCATTTAATTTGTGGAGCATCCCTCAGAAATTGTCAGCTAACTCTTTTGATGTTTTTTAAGACAGAAGATTCCGTTTCAAAATGTTTTACCCTTTATCCAGGCCGTTGCTGATTTAATAACCTTGGGTTTGTCATAGAAATTAAACTGACTTAATTAATATTATTTTTCCTATTCCAAAATTTGATTTTCAATTTTATTTTCAGCATAATTTATCTCTTCAGTGTGCTTTAACTGACTATGTGGGTCGTATTGTCTATCATTTGCCTAAAGATCTTTGGCTTGCATGTTTACTCATCTATTGCTTTCTTTCTCTGCTTTCGCATCACTGTTTTTCAAGTGGAGGGTGAACGAGAGGAGCAATTGCTTATAAGGACTCTCATGAAAGTTTCCTACCCTGCAATGCAGTTTTTCCTGCAACATTTTCTTAAAATTGTTTGTTGCTTTTTACATCTTTTCTCAACAAGCTTTTTAACTATATTTCTGACTTTCATTATGTGTGTCAATTTATTTTGAATTTTCTAGGTATTTACATCATATCCAGGATGGATTCTAACCTTATGGCTTTGTTTTTAACTTTGCAGCAACTATTTTCACATACGCAGTCATTTGTTTTTTCTAGGACCTTTTTCTTAAAGCAACAGGTATGCAACTCAGATGCAGCTGTTCATGTTTTAACTACGTTTTTTTTCAGATTTATTTTTTTGATTACTTTTTTTCATCAAAATGCCAGAGGGCTGGCACAATCTTGCCCTATTCCAATTGACCAGGCCAAGCAGATTGTTTCATCTTGCCCCCAGTGTTCTGCAGCATCCCCCTGTGGGGACACAGGTGTTAATCCCCGTGGTTTAGCCTCTAATAAATTATGGCAAATGTATGTCACTTATGTTCCCTCTCTGGCTCCCTAGAAGTAAATTCATTTATTTATTTATTTTAATTTTTGGCCACGTTTCAATGAGGAGAAACAACTAATCATGTTATATTTCATTTTTTTTTCAGCCTTTACTGTTTTGGGTAAACCCTTTTCTTAAAAAACTGATTATGGCCTATTTTTCATTGGCTTTTTGCAATTTTGTACAAATTGAAACATTTTTCTAATTCATGTTTTTTTTTTTACAATTCCACAGGTCAAGCTATTGTGGAATGTGTTAATTGGTCCTTTAAGGACTGTCTTCTCAAACTAATAAAAAAGGAGGGATCTTGGGTACCTAACAATTTGGCGTACCCCAATTTGGCTAATTTGGCATAGGTAACATAATAGATTAAAAAAGTGTGTTTGCCTCCCCCGCAAGGGGGACGAGGATATGTTGTACTTGCTTCTACAGGTTTTTGTGGATTCCCGCACGTGGTGTTTGTCCAGCTAAGCTGGTACCAGTTCTCAAATCCAGTTCTAGAGATGACCAAGGTGACTTTACAGACAGCACAGTGGCCAATACGATCTTGCCAAAACAGCTGTCCAGTGACATGGGGAGATATGAAAACCTTGATCACCAAAGCGCAAGCAGTGCTGAAACAATGACACGTGGAACAAATCCCCGAGAACTAATGCGCTGCCATTTTTGCCAAGTCCTTAGTCATCATTTGTTTATGTTTACTTGTTCATTGCTTCTCTTTAGCGATAGCTGCTGTCATCTCACCCAAAAACTCACTTGAACAATGACTGAAGTAAAAATCTATGGGTGCAGCTAGCTAACATCACACACATGGATGTCTTCTGCTTATCCGAATTGTAGTACATGGAACATTTATTTTCTACATGCTTGGATCCTGTTTGAATCCTGTCTGCAGTAATTCAACACTTCATTGGTTTGAACTATAAGACTATATCTAGTTAGGAATTGATTGCCTATGAACTGCCCCCGATGCAATTGCTTTGTATATTCTATAGTAGCAGTTCCTGAAAATGTAACATGTGCTAAAGTAGTGAACTGTATATCTTCAAGTAAAAAGCTTTACTGTCTTCATATTAGTTCACCTACTTTAAATTGTATAACTTTTGAGGAAGTTTCCTTTCATTTTGCTTATGTTTGGCTTCTGCAAGGATGGTTTTTTACATGTGATCACGAAACTTTTAATTACATTCCTGCTAATATTAGTGAAGCGCAATGTTGCTTTAGCTAGTTAATTCCTGTGTTGCTTTCCAAACAGCAACTTCAGAAAACACTTGTGACTCTGAGACAGCTTTGCTTAATAAAGTAGAATATGTAGCATTGGCTATATTTATAGTGGGTGTGCCAGCGCTTGCTGCTCGTGCTCATCTTAATATTAACGCTGTTGCATGTAATTTGGTAAAAATAATTAATGCTATTTTTTTAGCTATTTCAGCAATTAATTATGAGCTACAAGCTTTGCATAAAGCTATTTTGCAAAATTGTGCTGCTATTGACTATTTGCTTCTTCGCCAGCATATGGGTTGTGAAAGTTTTGATGGGATGTGTTGTTTTAATCTTTCCGATGAATTCAGAATTATTCAGCATCAGCTCGATATTTTACATAAATTGGCCTCTGATTTGAAAATTGATACCCTAGGATCTTGGTGGGAAAGCTTTTGGGCGTGGTTACCCACAGGTCTGTTGGGAAATATCCTATGTTATTTAGTCATCATTTGTGCTATTTTAATTGGCGGGTGCTGTTTTGTTCAATGCCTTCCCTCCCTTTGCAAAACATATGTACAGCTTTTTGCCATGTCTTGTCAAACAAAATAAAAAAGAGCGAGATGTAGGAATGAGAGGTAAGGCTTACGTACAGGCATGCGTAGAAACTACCATGACCTCAGTGGCTGGTTATCTTGGAAGCCTACAAGCTCACATAATTAGCAGAACCAGATGCTGGAATAAGGGAAAGGTGATGCACATAGTCTGTTATCTTTAGCTCATTAATTCACCAGAGCAAAGGCATGAGGTAACCTTGGCCTGAATAGTATTCTTGATTCACTAGGGAAGATTTGGGGGAGTGAACCTGTTATAGCAATGTGTTGTTGCTCTGTGCTTTGCTTGTAAAAACTTTATAAAAGCCAAATAAACTCTGCGAAAGGCAGACAGATATTTTGGACACAAACTGCGTGATGGATTTCTGAAACCTACAATAAGATGCACCTTTTTTCCTCAAAAAAGAGGGTGAAAATCTGGGTGCGTCTTATACACTGAATACAGCATTCTTGGCCTCCCGAAACCTCATTCCCTTTGCAAAAATGATCATGCATAGCCTTTAAGAGGCTTCCAGAGTGCTCCTCGGGGCTGAGGAAGGCAACAATGAGCAGAAAATGGACCATTCCCTCTCCCGAGCACTCTATAAGCCTCCAAAAGGCTATGCATGCCCCTTTTATTTTGACAAAAAAGGGCCCATTTTCACAAAAAACGGCCTGTTTTGGGGAGATCTGCAGAGTGCAAAACCTTTTTTTAAATTTTTTAAATTGCCTCTCCAAAATCTTGGTGCGTCTTATACTCCAGTGTGTCTTATACTCTGAAAAATACAGTAGTTTTTTTTTGGGGGGGGGGAGATCTTACCTGCAACTGTCTCTTGAAGCAGTCTAGGCTGGCGGATAATCACAAATTTGGTTTCCCTCACTTTCTGCCGTTTCGTGGGTGGACTCACACACATCAACAGATCCTGGGGGGTGTTCTCACTGTCCAGTTTAAGAGCAGACACTCCCATGCCTGAGAGGAGATCCGAAGTCTTGTTGGGATGCCAGCTCCATGGGACACTTGTAGTGATGTTGCTCTCCAAATCTGGAATTTCCTGAAGATGTCTCCTGCAAGGATGCAAAGGCCCACAGCTACCATTTTACATGCAATCCATAATAGCTCTTCAGCCAACACAGGAACAGAGACTTAATAGCAATAGCACTTAAGTACTGCTTCAGTGCTTTACTGCTCTCTTTAAGAAGTTTAGAGTCAGCATATTGCCCTCAACAATCTGGATTCTTATTTTATCAAGGATGGAAGGCTGAGTCAACCTTGAGCCGCTCAGAATCAAACTCCGTGAGCCGGTGAGACCCGAACTGCCAACCCGCTGGCAGCCGGTGATCAGCAGAAGTAGCCTGCAGTACTGCACTCTAACCACTGTGCCACTGTGGCTCTTAATTGAAGTAATTCATATCTCAAGACCTAAAATGGAGACCTAACATCAAAAACGTCATCAAAAAAGCACAACAAAGAATGTTTTTTCTGCGCCAACTCAAACTGCCCAAGGAGCTGCTGATACAGTAATACAATAGTAGAGTTGGAAGGGACCTTGGAGGTCTTCTAGTCCAACCCCCTGCCCAGGCAGGAAACCCTATGCCGTTTCAGACAAATGGCTATCCAACATCTTCTTAAAGACTTCCAGTGTTGGGTTCTAGTGTCCAGTTCTACAGAGGAATTATTGAGACTGTCATCTGCACCTCTATAACAGTCTGGTTTGGTTCTGCAACCCAACAAGAGAGACAGAGACTTCGGAGGATAATTAGAACTGCAGAAAAAACAATTGCTACCAACCTGCCTTCCATTGAGGACTTGTACACTGCCCAAGTCAAAAAGAGGGCCATGAAAATATCTACAGACCTCTTGCATCTGGACATAAATTGTTTCAACTTCTACCCTCAAAACGACGCTATAGAGCACTGCACACCAAGACAATTAGGCACAAGAACAGTTTTTTTTCTGAACGCCATCACTGCTAAACAAATAATTCCCTCACCACTGTCAAACTATTCACTAAGGCTGCATTACTATTACTATTAGTCTTCTCTTTGCTCCCATCACCCATCTCCTCCCACCTATGACTGCATGACTGCAACTTTGTTGCTTGTATCCTTACAATTTATATTGATATTGTTTCCTGATTGCTTATTTGTACCCTATGACTATCATTAAATGTTGTACCTTATGATTCTTGATGAATGTATCTTGTCTTGTTATGTACACTGAGAGCTTATGCACCAAAGACAAATTCCGTGTGTGGCCAATCGCACTTGGCCAATAAAGAATTCTATTCTATTCTATTCTATTCTATTCTATTCTATTCTATACAGAATCATTATTATGATTATTATGATTATTAGAAGAGAGCTAAAAATTCCAGATATGTTTATTTTAGTCCTTACTTGACTGGGATGCCTTCATAAATTACTACATACATTACTACTAGTTCTTGATGTATTTGAACCTGGAATTAGAGTTAAATGTTGTTCTGGTCGTTAAGATCAGCTTATGAACACGCCCCTTTTTTTGTAGTTGTCATTAAGCAAACACCGTGGTCCTAACACAAACAGCATCATCATTAAGCAAACACTGAGGTCATCAAGTAAAGTCACTGTTTGCAAAAGGTGATTATTGCCAGAAAGAGAAAGTAAATGCCGGTTTTGGACAAAAAAAAAAGCTGTAAATTGCAGTCACGACCGTAGACAGTTGCAAACGTTGCTGAGCTCTCAAAATGTGATCACTTGGCCGGGGTGGGGGCAGCTGTTGGAACTTTGAATCTGGTCACATGTACCTCTTTTGGCGTATGCTGTGATTTCAAATTTATTTTTTACTCAACATGTTGTATGGAGCCAAACACTGTAACTTATAAAACAGATGTATTATTTAACAATATGAGTAAATCAAAATAATTGTGGCTTTTGAATAAACTGGGGCTTGATGTGTGATGAAAGAAAGAGTCATAGTGGCGGAGTGGTTAGAATGCAGTTTTGCAGGCTACTTCTACTGGCTGCCAGCAGTTTGGCAGTTCAAATTACATCGGGCTCAAGGTTGACTCAGCCTTCCATCCTTCCGAGGTGGGTAAAATGAGAACCCAGATTGTTGGGGCAATATGCTGACTCTGTAAACTGCTTAGAGAGGGCTGTAAAGCACTATGAAGCGGTATATAAGTCTATTGCTAGTGCTACTGCTATTAGGCCAAGGAGATTTCCTGCAACCAAAAAAATATCATTAAAATACATACTGAGTAAAATAGATAGATAGATAGATAGATAGATAGATAGATAGACAGACAGACAGACAGACAGACAGACAGACAGACAGACAATAAAAGATATACTGGATTGTGAGTCTGACAACTTGCTATAATTATCATCAAAAATTGTTTGGATGGATGAAGTCCTGCATGGAAGAATAAAACACCCTGTCTCAACAGAGGACTAGAGATCATCTTTGACTTATATCTATTCATTTAGTGATCATTCGAAGCTACAAGGGCACTTGTAGAAAAAAGACTTATTACTGTTTTTCACACACAACCATCTCAACATCTCCATGGTCATGTCACCAAACTTCAGACACTTGGCAACCTATTCATATTTATGACAGTTGCAGTGTCCTGAGGTCATGTTTTTGCAACCTTCTGCAAAAGCAAAGTCAATGGGAAAGCCAGATTCACTTAACAACCATATCACTAACTTAACAACTGCAGTGATTCACTTAACAGTGGCAGGAAAAGTCACAAAATGGGGCAAAATTCACTTAACAACTGTCTTGCTTAGCGACAGAAAATCATGGTTGTAAGTCCAAGACTACCTACGTAGAGGGCAGATCAGAGGATGGCAACTACAAATCCTCCTATCCTGTTTACAAGAAAATCAATGGACAGGTTGATGTAGTTGCACTCAGTGGAACTCTTGAAAATATCTAAATGACCTGTTGCATCATTGTACATTGTACATAGACGCAACAACCTTTGGACTAAGCTACTTTTGCATACAAATACAGCATTCCCAAATACAATTTAGCAACACCGTTGCAAAACTAGGAGACGATTTCCCATCAGGATGTATATTTTCTACTGAATTCAAAGACAAACAAGAGACCCACATTCAGTCCATTTGCACACCTGCACAGGTTTGTTCTGGCATTGTTTAATTCCATATGCTAGCGCACCTATCCACCTGTGCCAACTTTGCATATGGAGAATGCGACAGTACCAGTATCCTAACTTTCCTAACTTCTTTGCACTTATGATGCAAATATTTATTACGCCTATTCCTTGGGGCTTCCTAAGCAGTAATTAGACGTGCAGTTATAATCTGAAAAAAAATGCATGTCCGATTTGTGAATTGCAGCATTTTTAGCTGAAACACCAAACGACCCGCAACAAGGCGCGCAAGCCAATCATCCCGCCGCTCCTAATTTTGACTTCCCTTCTGCCTTCCCAGTTGCATCCATTTATCTTTTACCTGTGCATGATGCTCAAAAGGGTGATGCATGAAGAACGGGGATCTCCGATCCTTCGGGCTTTTGCTTTCCCGCGCCTAGCCTCGCTCAGCTTTGTTGATCTAGTCAAATTTCCCGCAGCTCCGGAAACCCAGCAAAAAAAAAAAAAAGAACCTCGCGCGCTCGATCCGCCCGGGCTAACGTTCTCCTAGACCTCGCGGTGGTTCTCGGGAGTTGTAGTTCTTTGTAGTGGAAACCGTTCTCATCTACAGTCCAGTACTAGGGCGACACTTCCTTTAGATTATTGGAAGACATGTCGATTATATTATTCATAATGAAATATTATTAAGAGCAATTGTTTCCTTCTGTTCGTTTCCAGTTCCAGGAAAGTGCGATTTGGGAGAAATGTATTTGTAATAAATGCGTAACTTCCATAAAATACAGCGTCTATAAAACATCTATGAATTGCAAATAAAAGTCAACAATTAGTCCTGCGTTTTATGTAAAGCACTTAAGGCCAATTTAAACTTGTAAGATGTTGCCAAAGTTGAAAAATAACTGTTTCAATGAAACCTCAACAGTGCAATGTTACACTTGTCAATTGAATCATACATTCATTTTATATTAATTTCATATTATAATTTTATTTTATTATTATTTTATTATTTTATTTTATTATTGTTTTGTTTTATTTTATTATTGTTTTATTATTATTTTATTTATAATCTTATTTTCCAAGGCACCTGAAGGCCAGACAAGGAATAATGGATGGAAACTGACTAAGGAGAGATTCAACCTAGAAATGAGGAGGAACTTTCTGACAGTGAGAACACTCGACCAATGGAACAGGAGTTCCCTTCGGAAGTTGTGGGGGCTTCATCACTTGAGACTTTCAAGAAGAGACTGGACTGCCATCTGTCAAAAATGGGGTAGGGTCTCCTGTTTGTGGAGGGGCGGGTTTGGACTAGATAACCTACAAGGTCCCTTCCAACTCTGTTAATCTGTAATAAACCAGGCCAATCCCACGTGGGTCTAGGATTGCAACCTTCATAGCAATAGCAGTTAGACTTATATACCGCTTTACAGTGCATAGATCTGAGATTAGTAATTTCAAAAAGAGTTGATCAGTGATGGAATCACAATGAACGTTCTCTGATGGGTTAATCAGTGTTGAGACCCTTAGCCACCCCATTGTCTCCCACTGCAACCCGTCCCTAACTTATTTAACTATCTTCCATAGGCTAGCCCAGGGTTCTCCAAAGTTGGCCACTTTAAAACTTGTGGCTATGCTGGCTGGGGAATTCTGGGAGTTGAAGTTCACACGTGGCCAACTTTGGAGAACCCTGGGCTAGGTAAACAAAGGCAGCTTGGCTTTCGCAATGCCTCTTGGGTAGTGTAGTCCACCCGTAAAGTGACGGGTGGGAGGGAGCGACAAACCCTGCTCCTGCGCAAGCGCGTGGCGTGGCAGAACGCGATGTCTCCTGGGTATTGTAGTTCATCACAACCCCTCTGCGAAGGAAGCGACGTCAGGAGTTGTGGTAGGTTTCGGCAACGTGGATGTTTTCCCAGGCTTCCTCGCGCGCCTGAGGAGAGAGAATGGAGCCGGAAATGTCAGAGGCGTCTGCGGTTCAGCTGGTGGCCGGCTCGGTTCCTTCCTGCGGAGAGCCGGACTTCCTCCGCCTGAGGAGTAGGCAGCCAGGAGTCCCCGGGAGCAGCCTCGGGAAGGAGTCTCTCTGAACGGGAGGCCCGAAGTCCTTGGCTCGGCGCCCAGCAGTGACCGGAGAGGAGCGGGGACCGCCAGAGGATGCGACCAGGGAGTGGCCAGCCCCGTCGCTGCCGGGTAAGTCCACAGGGAGCCCCGTCCTCCTGTCATGGGTTAGCTTTCTTCCATTTTGGCCCTCTCAGGCTGGCCTTTCCCGACTCGGCCCCCTATTGTGTATTGAACTACAGTTCCCATCACCCGCAGCCCACGTTGGACTACAGTTCCCATCATTCTTATCCTCCTGCCCTCTTAGCTTTCTTCCCTTCGGCCCTCTCAGACTGGCCTTTCCCGACTCGGCCCCCTATTGTGTATTGGACTACAGTTCCCATCATCCGCAGCCCCCATTGGACTACAGTTCCCATCATTCTTATCCTCCTGCCCTGTTAGCTTTCTTCCCTTTCGCCCTCTCAGGCTGGCCTTTCCTGACTCTGCCCCTTATGGTGTATTGGAAGTGCAGTTCCCATCACTCCTCAATGCGGGAGATTTGGGAAGAACCAGAGGGAGGCACCAAGTGGGGGAAGGACATTTTCTTTAAAGTAAGTAGATTAACCAGCATATCCAGGAGGCGACTATGGTAGAATTGGAGTGAAAACTTCCCAATTCTAAGGGATTTTTTTTAAAAAAAAATGCTTTAAAGTCTTTAAAACCAGACAGCCAGCTCTGGGTCTGTGGGATTTTCTGCTCCAATTTATTTATTTATTTTTGCTTGCTTACACTGATATAGAAGTGTGCTAAATAAAAGTAGGACATGAATGTGAATAATTATCATTGGATATGTATATATTCTGGTATTACCTGTTGCGAGCGCTACCCACGCATGTTGATAGAAACTTTTACTTCTGCCCTTAAGTGTTAGATGAATAGAAGTGCTAGACTTCATTACTGCAGCACTTTGTATTTTAGGTGAGGTGGTGAGAATCATGTATGTATGTATGTGTATGTATATGTATTCATACATGAAGAATATATCGAATAAAGGACAAAATATAGTGGTACCTTAATACACATTATTAATTGGTTCCAGGAGTGATGAGTACCAAACAATTTTTTTCCCACAAGGAATAATATAGTGAGTCACAAGGCAGCCGACACTGACAAATTTTAACTTGTGTGTTGAGTAACGAACAGACGAGTACTGGGACAAAATTTTCACATCAAAATGTGTTGAGTACCAAATCCAATGATTTCCAAGCAGTTGAATATACCAAGTTTGTTTGTTTGTTTGTTTATTGGATTTATATGCCACCCTTCTCCCAAAGGACTCAGGGCGGCATACAACATTTTTAAAAAACCACATATTACAAAAGTTAAAAAGGAAATTTGATAGAGTATCCAAAAACAAACCCAATTAATATTAACAATAACATTTTAAAAATTAGATTAAAATTAACAATTAAATCCATCATTTATTTTATTTTGTTCAGACCAGGCTGGCTTGCTGGAAAAGCCAACTTTTTAGGGCGTTTTGGAAGGACCAGAGGTCGGGGATTATGCGAAGTTCCGAGGGCAGCTCATTCCAGAGGGAAGGCGCTCCCACAGAGAAGGCTCTACCCCTGGGGGTCACTAGCTGACACTGTCTGGCCAATGGCACCCTGAGGAGGCCAACTCTGTGGGATCGCACTGGACGGTGGGTCTCGCAGGTACCCTGGGCCAAGGAGCAGTTTAAAGGTCATAATTAGTACCTTGAATCACACCCAGAAAACAACCGGCAAGCAGTGCAGGCCGCCTAAAAGGGGTGTAACATGGGAGCACCTAGGTATCCCCATGATAACCCGCGCGGCCGCATTCTGGACCAGCTGAAACCTCCGGGTGCTCTTCAAGGGCAGCCCCATTTAGAGAGCGTTGCAGTAGTCCAGGCAAGAAAGGACGAGGGCATGAGTGACTGTGCACAGAGCATCCCGATCCAGGAAGGGGAGCAACTGACGTACCAGGCAAACCTGGTAAAAGGCCCCCCTGGTCACGGCCGTCAGGTGTTCTTCTAAACTAAGCCGCGTATCCAGGAGGACTCCCAGATTGCGAGCCTTCTCTGAGGGGGCTAAAATTTCTCCCCCTATCATCAAAGATGGAACAAGATGCACAAATCGGGATGATGGAAACCACAGCCACTCGGTCTTGGAGGGATTGAGCTTGAGCCTGTTCCTCCCCATCCAGATCCGCACAGCCTCCAGGCATCGGGACATCACGACGCGGGCATCGTTTGGGTGGTTAGGGGTAGAGATGAAAAGTTGGGTATCATCAGCATATTGATGATACTCTACCCCAAAATCACAGATGATCTTGCCCAGCGGTTTCATATATATGTTGAACAGGAGGGGTGAGAGAACCGACCCTTTGGGCACCCCACAAGTGATGCGCCTCGGGGTCGATCCCTGCCCTCCAGTCAACACGAACTGCGACCGATCCAACAAGTAGGAGGAGAGCCACCGTAAAACGGTGCCCCCCACTCCCAACCCCCCAAGTCGTCGCAATAGGATACCATGGTTGATGGTATCAAAAGCCGCCGAGAGGTCTAATAGGACCAGGACAGAGGAGCAGCCCCTGTTCCGGGCCTGCCAGAGATCATCAACCAATGTGACCAATGCCGTCTCCGTGCTGTACCCAGGCCTGAAACCCGACTGAAACGGATCCAGGTAGACAGCTTCATCCAGGTACTGGGGAAGCTGACATGCTACCACACTCTCGACAACCTTTGCTACAAAGCGAAGGTTGGAGACCGGACGATAGTTGGCTAAAGAAGCTGGGTCCAGGGAAGGCTTCTTAAGGAGGGGCCTCACCACCGCCTCCTTCAAGGTGGTGGGAAAGAACCCCTCTCTCAATGAAGCGTTGGTAATCGCCTGAAGCCAGCCTCGTGTCACCTCCCGGGAAGCTGAAACTAACCAAGAGGGACACAGGTCCAGCACACAAGTGGCAGCACTGAGTCTCTCCATAATCCTGTCCATGCCCTCGGAGGTCACAGGGTCAAACTCATCCCAGATTGTCTCCACAAGATTCATCCCCGTCGACTCGCCCGAATCTACCCAGTCAGAGTCCAAGCCTGTCTGGATCTGAGCGATTTTATCCTGCAGATACTGAACAAATTCTTCAGCCCTACCCTGCAAGGGGTCTTCCCCAGTTCCTTGGTTAAGTAAGGAGCGGGTCACCCTAAACAGGGCAGCTGGGCAGTTGTCTGCAGACGCGATAAGAGCGGAAAAATGTTGCTGTTTTGCCGCTTTTATCGCCACTAAGTAGGATTTAATATGAATTGTTACTAGTGTTCGATCAGATTTGGATCGGCTGGCCCTCCAACCTCTCTCTAGGCGTCTTTTCCGGTGTTTCATCTCCCGGAGCTCCTCGGTAAACCAGGGAGCTACCCAGGATCGACACCAGGTCAGAGGCCGCAAAGGCACAACAAGGCCCCAGTGGCCGCCCTATCCCAGACTTCCACTTAGGCTTCGGTCGAGTTGTGAGCAAGGGATTCAGGAAAAGTCCCAAGCTCCATCAGGAACCTTTCAGGGTCCATCAGGCGCCTGGGGCGGAACCATCTAGTCGGTTCCGCCTCCCTGCGGTGAGGGGTAGCAGTATGGAAGTCAAGCCTGATGAGGAAATGATCAGACAATGACAAGGGTTGGATCGAAATACCAAGGTACCACTGTAAGGATAAGTGTGCCCGAATTAGAACGGTGATTGCTTCCTGTACAAAATTAAGAGTGCTGCTTTTAAAAAGTTCATTACAAAGCAGGGAAATTTCAGATCAGTTTCTGAAAGGCAAGCTTTCAAGTGCAAAGGGAAATGAACACGAAATGCATATTCTTTAAATTGCCAACTTGAAATTTACAGCCTAATTTTGACATGTTAATCTTGTTTTTCACAGAAATTGTAGGGTAGGCAAGTTTACAGATGTGATGTGAAGTGTTTGCTTAAGGTTTTATCTTTTGAAGGGGTAACGTTTGGGGTAAAGGTTTGTTGTCAGGTTTTAATCTTTCTTCTCATCTCTGTTTACGACAGCAATATGTTATAACAGCAATATGTACTACTTATCTGTGATGTTCACATTCTTCTCTTAGATTCTCTAAAGCAGCCACATGTTTCCCAATTCTTACTACACTGTTACTGTACTCCCATCAACCTCAGGCAGCAGGACCAATACCCATTTGTAGAAGAGGGACAGAGATTAATCAGGAACTGACATAGCATTTAGATCAGTGCTTTTGTTCTCTAGATATTAAGATACACTGACGTCCGATGGCATGGAGCAGAGTCCAATGTGGTAGACAAGTTAAATGGATTTTTTAAAAACCTTTTCAGCCAAATATTAATGAATTAAATGTTTATTGCAAGCCATATTCTATTCTATTTAAATCATTGTTTTTTGCTGTTTGTTACAGATATAATTCTCTTACGA
Organism: Natrix helvetica; assembly: GCF_964273705.1. Taxonomy (NCBI): domain Eukaryota; kingdom Metazoa; phylum Chordata; class Lepidosauria; order Squamata; family Natricidae; genus Natrix; species Natrix helvetica. The sequence continues at coordinate 20,082,172 of NC_138552.1, read as the reverse complement.
ACCATTACTTGCTGGTTGGAATCAGTGAACAATAATGAGTGGTGCAGCTTTGGGCATTGAGATAGTTGTCGTCTTCTTTTTGGCATTAATCATACTACATCGATATGGTGACTTCAAAAAGCAGCACAAACTTGTGATTGTTGCAACACTGTTAGCTTGGTATCTTTGTTTTCTCATAGTCTTTATACTGCCCTTAGATGTCACTACGGTAAGAATTTTCATATTTATTTTCTCCTTTTTAATAAAATTTGATTATAGGGTTTCCATAGAATTAGCAGATAAGGATTTTCTGTTATTTTATTGTAATAATTTATTTTCAAGAATTACATCAGATATCTAATATCTAATGCAAAATGTGCTTATTCGAAAATTTGAGCCTATTCGCTTTATTGTACATTTTCTTGAAATCAGCATAAAGTAAAGATACATTCTCTCATTGCGTACATTTCTCAGTGAGCTGCTGAAAAGGAAAGGATGATTGGCACACATCAACATTGCAAAATTGGGGCTTTCCAGTTTGGGAAGCTGATTTATTTGATGAATAGAGTAGGCCAATGCCTTTATAACTCTTATTTTACTTTTGTCCAATCGCTGACTTTTTGTTTTCTAGACTATATACAATCGGTGTAAACTTAATATAAATGACTCATACACAAACAGTGGATCAGCAGTGCAAAATCAAGACACTAATCCTACTCAAAGGTACCAAGGCATATAAAAATTAATTTCTTTTCTGATCTGAAAATCTCTTGACAACTTGTAACATTGGCAGGGCAAGGGGGGAAATCTCTCTTTTAACCAAAATGAGAAAAATGTCATGCGAATGTGAAATCCTCAGTGAGATATCAAGAAAACTATAATTAAAGATGGTGTAATTTGGCATAAAGATATTGAAATGTGGTTTTTTATTATTACGTAACATAGTACAGGTAATCCTTGACTTACAACATTTCATTTAGTAACTGTTCAAAGTTACGACACTAAAAAAAGTAACACAACCAGTTTTCACAATTATGACCTTTGCAGCATCTCCCCATGATCATGTGATCAAAATTCAGATGCTTAGCAACTGGTTCATATTTATGACTGTTGCTGTGTCCCAATATCATGTGATCTCCTTCTGTGACCTTCTGAGAAGCAAAGTTAGTGGAGAAGCCAGGTTCACTTAATAATCGGGTTACTAATTTTACAACTGCAGTGATTCGCTAACAACCAAGGCAAGAAAGATCGTAAAATGGGGCAAAACTCACTTAACAATGTCTCACTTAACCACAGAAACATCAGCAGTCTCATTCACAATTAATGAGACAGGTGGGAGTATAAAGACAAGCAGTCATAATTCTAAGCCAAGGGGCACAACATTCAAGCCAGTTTATATTGCACCACTTCATTGGTGATGCTTTTTATGAGTCATGTTGTTACTATTATTTTGGCTGAATAATCCAATTTATACTGTAATTAGTAACTCGAATGGTAAACATTTCAATTTAGGTCTGAGGATTGAATGACTTCGTATTCTGAGCCTTTTTATTTGAGTAATCAATTTAATTTGCATCTGATCCTATGATGCTGAATAACTTAATGAGCTCTATTTTATTACTCTATAATTCATGTAGTCCCATAACATATTATGCATATGTTAAATGCTAACTCTGATTGTCTTTACAGTAAAAACAAATGTATCAAACCATGGAGTTATATCCCTGATAGAATTATGCCCATTTTTTGGCGTGTTGTATACTGGACATCACAGTTTTTAACATGGTAAGTATTGTGGAAATTTCTGGAATGCTTGAAACAGCCTAAAGTAAAAAGGAACAACAGTTTATCCATATCATTTGAATGTTTATCATTAACGTGAAAACTTTGGAACCTTTTAATTGAAAGACAGGTTTGCCCACTAGAAAGTATCGAACTTCTTTACATTAGGTGATGTAGGTTTTAAGATAGTTCTTCTCTCCGTTCTAGCCAAGTAAAATAATCTTATTTAAGCCATCAGAGAAGCTAAATTGAGGAAGTTCTTGGCTTTTCTATAAAGTAGCTGCTATGTTCACTGAGTTAGTTGCATATACATTTTTGTCGCAGATGGTGACAAAATATGAACTTGGTACCTGCTGCCAATGAGAGATTTACTTGCACTGTTTCCCCCCAAATAAGACCTCCCCTAAAATATTTAAACACATGCGCAGCCGGTCCCTGCCATTTCCTGGGGGTGAAGGAGGCACCTGCCATCCATGCAGAATGGCTTCACAGAGGCTGCTCCCGTAAATCCTAGCTACTGCATCCTTTCTCTTAGTGGCGGCTGCAAAAAGAGTGGCAGGCCCAGAGACATTAGGGCTGGCAAGAGTGTGCCAGAAACAGAGACAGAACTTCCGGCCCTCTCTGGATCAGCTGATCCACAGGCCGCGGGCCAAGGTTAAGGGGCCTCCTTCACCTCAAAAATAATAAGACTTCCCCGAAAATAAGGCCAAGCGCTTATTTCTGGGATGAAAAGAAAATAAGACCCTGTCTTATTTTTGGGGAAACACAGTAACATGCCTGTGCTATGGTTCTGAAATCAGTTCTGTGAAGAAACAGTTTCCTTCCTTTTGATTTATTCCTTGACTCTTAGAATAAGATGTTTCAGAAATATTATAGCTGCCAGTTTTTCTAATATGTAGGACTACTTGTATGTGTATAAGTGCCAAGTACTTACTTCTGACCAAAGAAAAAAGATGAAACTCTTGCTATATTCATTTTGCTCTTCATTCCTAGGATTCTGTTACCCTTTATGCAGTCCTACGCTAGATCAGGAGGTTTTTCTATTACCGGGAAGATTAAAACAGCGTTAATTGAAAATGCTATATATTATGGAACGTACCTTTTGATTTTTGGAGCGTTCTTGATATATGTAGCTATAAATCCAAACATCAGCTTGCAATGGTAAGTAATATTTCTAAGCCTTTAGTATATTAGTATCTTGCATATTTAGATTGTTATTCAGTGATTGGAGGAGATAAAGCTTAGAATTATGTTGTTGAATTTGATCTTAAGATTTGATTTTTAATTTCATACATAGTTGCAGGTAATTTTTACTTCCCTTAGGGTTTTTTTGTGAATGAAAGTATATCGAGCTTTACTGATCCAATATGGCTTTTCCCTGATACTAGTTAAGGGATGCAATGGCTTAGTGGTTAGGACTCTGAGTCTTAGATCGTTAAAGGTCTAGAACTTTCAAGATCTGAGTGCCACAAGATGGAGTGAGCGCCTGTCACTTGTTCTAGCTCCTGCCAACCTAGCAGTTAGAAAGCATGCAAATGTAAGTAGAGTAGATGAATAGCAATAGCATTTAGATATGGTTTCACAGTGCTTTACAATCGTCTCTAAGCAGTTTACAGAGTCAGCCTATTGCCCCCAACAACCAGCAATCTAAAACTCATAGGGTTATCAGTGCATGTAACATAGATGTTTGTGCGGGTAAGATTATCACTCCAGCTGTCAAGCAAAACCACGCATTTAACAGTGAATGCCATACCATGTGCATGAATCATACGAGTGGCAAGAAAATAGGGGAAGTCAGGCATAACACAGGTTATGTAGACAGTAAACTCAGGGTCAATCAAAATGGACTCAAATGTCTATACACCAATGCACAGAGGATGAGGAATAAACAGGGCGAATTAGAAATTCAAGTAAATGAGAGCAGATACGATATTGTTGGCATTACAGAAACTTGGTGGGATGAATTATTTAAAAGAAATAAACCAAATGAAAGAGGAGGCGGAGTTGCACTATATATAAGAAATAACTACATCTCTACAGAAATAGAGCACAACAATGATGAGAACTATCTTGAACGCATTTGGGTCAATATTAAAGGTTGCGGGATAATGACATTGCCATAGGTCTATACTACAGGCCACCCAACCAAGCAGAGGAAGTAGATGAACTTTTTGCTAGTCAGCTAACTAAGGTATGTAGGAAGCACACCACAATAGTAATGGGAGATTTTAACTACCCTGACATCAACTGGGAAACAAACTCTGCACCAAGTGGAAGATCCAACAGGTTCCTAACAAACCTAGCAGACAACTTTGTTTCCCAAAAAGTAGAGAAGGGAACAAGGGGATCAGCCATATTGTACTTAATTCTCACTAACAGAGAGGAAATGATAGAAGGTGTTGAAGCCACAGGAACCCTGGGGGCAAGTGACCATGCAATATTGGAATTCAAGGTTATGCAAACACAAGTAGTAGAACAAAGTCAAACTAGAGTCTTGGACTTTAAGAGAGCTAATTTCAATAAACTTAGAGAGAGCTTGGGAAGAATTCCATGGATGAGAATCCTCAAGGGGAAAACAACTCAAGAAGCTTGGGAAATTTTGAAAAATGAGATTACAAAAGCCCCGTTTAGCACAATACCAATGAAGAAGAAAAATAACAGCTCCCCCCCAAAAAACCCAGCATGGCTGCATAAAGAACTATCTGACAAATTGAAAGACAAAAAAGATAAGTATAAAAAGTAGAAAGGGGGTGACATAACTAAGGCAGAATATCAGCAAATAGCCCGAGCCTGTAAAGATGAAGTAAGGAAAGCTAAGGGTCACAATGAAGAAAGGTTTGCCACAAAAGTAAAAAATAACAAAAAAAACCTTCTTCCAACATGTTAAAAACAAGAAAAAAGTTAAGGAAACAATTGGTCCATTGCTGGGAGAAAGTGGCAAGAAGGTGACAAGCATCAGGGAGAAAGCAGAACTATTTAACTCATTTTTTGCATCTGTCTTTACACAAAGGGATAAAACAGTCCAACCTATCAAAAACAGCACCACAAAAATCAGATTAGGAACACAAATTGAAATAGGGAAGAAAATGGTAAGTGAGCACCTGTCTACCCTATACGAGTTCAAATCACCAGGACCGGACAGATTGCACCCCAGGGTTCTGAAGGAACTGGCAGACGAGATCTCAGAACCACTGAACTATATCTTTCAGAGACCCTGGAGCACCGGGGAACTGCCAGAGGATTGGAAAAGAGCTGATGTGGTTCCCATCTTCAAAAAAGGGAAAAAAACAGATCCAAGAAACTATAGACCTATCAGCCTGACCTCAATACCAGGAAAGATTCTGGAAAATATAATCAAGCAACGAATTAGCGAACACCTAGAAGTAAACAAAGTAATAGCCAAAAGCCAACATGGGTTTGTCAAAAACAGATCATCTTAATCTTATTGCATTCTTTGACAAAGTGACAAATTAGTGGACTAGAGGAATGTCGTCGATATAGTTTACTTGGACTTCAGTAAGGCATTTGATAAGGTAGACCATAATCTATCACTAGATAAAGTAGAAGAATGTGGGTTAGACAGCATCACCACCAGATGGATTCGTAACTGGCTGACCAACCACACTCAACGTGTAGTCCTCAATGGAACTGCATCTACATCAGCGGTTCTCAAATAGTGGGGCGCGCCCCCCTGGGGGGGCGCGAGGCTCCGTAAAGGGGGGCGCGAAGGCTCCCTTTCCATCTGGGTGCAACGGTGGCGGCGGCAGCGGCGAGGCATAATATATCCCGCCTGGAAGTGGCAGCACTTCGGACTGTGGATTTTCATTGGAGCCGCGGGCTGGAGCTGTGCAAGAAGCCTGCTCGGGCGGGGGTGGGAGGGAGGGAAGCATGGCTGTCCCAGGCTTCACTCCCTTCCCCCCCCGCCCCCCCAGCCCAAGCAGGCTTTTTGCACAGCTCCAGCCCGCGGCTCTGATGAGTCTCTGAGCAGTCCCCAGCGCTGCCACTTCAAGCCGGGATATATTCTGCCATGCCCTCGGCGGCGTCTTTATGCAGGTAGCTCGCCTCCCTGCCAGCAGCTCCACCGCCAGCATTCCGTCTGGAAGCGGAAGCGCAACAGCCGCTGTTGGGGAAGGGACAAAGGGGTGGCGGTCGCCCGATCTTGCCACCGCCACCCCTTCGCCCCTGGTAACGGCGACTGTTGTGCTGCTGCTTCCAGCTGGGATGCTGGAGGAGCTGCTGGCAGGGAGGGAGGGAAGAAAGGGAGGAGGGAGTAAGGATAGACAAGCAAGAGGGAAAGAGGAAAGAAGGCAAGCAGGCAGGAAGGAGGCAGAAGGAAGGAGGGAAGAATGGAACTGGAAGGGAGGCAGGGAAGGAGGGAGGGAGAAAGGAAGGATAGGATAGGGAAAGAGGAAAGAAGGCAGGCAGGCAGGCAGGGGGAAAGAGGAAGGAGGGAACTGGAAGGGAGGCAGGAAGGAAGGGAAGGAGGAAGGGAGGGTGGAAGGAAGGATAGACAAGCAAGAGGGAAAGAGGAAAGAAGGCAAGCAGGCAGGAAGGAGGCAGAAGGAAGGAGGGAAGAATGGAACTGGAAGGGAGGCAGGGAAGGAGGGAGGGAGAAAGGAAGGATAGGATAGGGAAAGAGGAAAGAAGGCAGGCAGGCAGGGGGAAAGAGGAAGGAGGGAACTGGAAGGGAGGCAGGAAGGGAGGGAAGGAGGAAGGGAGGGTGGAAGGAAGGATAGACAAGCAAGAGGGAAAGAGGAAAGAAGGCAAGCAGGCAGGAAGGAGGCAGAAGGAAGGAGGGAAGAATGGAACTGGAAGGGAGGCAGGGAAGGAGGGAGGGAGAAAGGAAGGATAGGAGGATAGGGAAAGAGGAAAGAAGGCAGGCAGGCAGGGGGAAAGAGGAAGGAGGGAACTGGAAGGGAGGCAGGAAGGAAGGGAAGGAGGAAGGGAGGGTGGAAGGAAGGATAGACAAGCAAGAGGGAAAGAGGAAAGAAAGCATGTGACTACGGTGGGAGACGAGGAAAGACCGGTGTGCTATGTTATGCAGAGGTGTACTTATAACAATTTTATAGACAAATTATACTATTTACAGTCGTGCGGGGGGGGGGGGCGCAAAATGTTTTCTTCTTCCTAGGGGGGGCATGACAGAAAATAATTGAGAAGCACTGATCTACATGGAGGGATGTATGCAGTGGAGTACCCCAAGGCTCTGTTTTAGGCCCAGTACTCTTCAACATCTTCATCAATGATTTGGATGAGGGAATAAATGGGGAACTTATCAAATTTGCAGATGACACCAAGCTGGCAGGAATAGCCAACACTCCAGAAGATAGGCTTAAGATACAGAAGGATCTTGACAAACTTGAACATTGGGCACTATCTAATAAAATGAATTCAACGGTGAAAAGAGTAAGGTTCTGCATTTAGGCAAGAAAAATGAAATGCACAGGTACAGTATGGGTGGTACCTTGCTCAACAGTAGTAACTCTGAGAGGGATCTTGGAGTCCTAGTGGACAACCATTTAAGTATGAGCCAGCAGTGTGCAGCAGCTGCCAAAAAAGCCAACACAGTTCTAGGCTGCATCAACAGAGGGATAGAATCAAGATCACGTGAAGTGTTAATACCACTTTATAATGCCTTGGTAAGGCCACACTTGGAATACTGCATTCAGTTTTGGTCGCCACGATGTAAAAAAGATGTGGAGACTCTAGAAAGAGTGCAGAGAAGAGCAACAAAGATGATTAGGCACTGGAGACTAAAACATATGAAGAACGGTTGCAGGAACTGGGTATGTCTAGCTTAAGAGAAAGAAGGACTAGGGGAGACATGATAGCATTGTTCCAATATCTCAGGGGTTGCCACAAAGAAGAGGGAGTCAAGCTATTCTCCAAGGCAGCTGAGGGTAGAACAAGAAGCAATGGGTGGAAACTAATCAAGGAGAGAAGCAACTTAGAACTGAGGAGAAACTTCCTGACAGTGAGAACAATTAATCAGTGGAACAGCTTGCCTCCAGAAGTTGTGAATGCCCCAACACTGGAAGTCTTTAAGAAGATGTTGGATAGCCATCTGTCTGAAACGGTATAGGGTTTCCTGCCTAGGCAGGGGGTTGGACTAGAAGACCTCCAAGGTCCCTTCCAACTCTGCTATTGTATTGTATTGTATCTGGGTCCTCATTTTACCAACCTTGGAAGGATGGAAGACTGAGTCAACCTTGAGCCCGGTGAGATTCAAATTGCCAAATTGCAGGCAGCCGGCAGTCAGCAGAAGTAGCCTGCAGTACTGCACTCTAACCACTATGCCACCATGGCTCATAGTATCGCATATAAGCATACAGGAGGGTAACAGCGTTCCGTGTATTCCTGTATGCTCTGTGCTGTGGCGTGATGTCATGCCGGCCGCATAACCACGGAAACATCTCCAGACAATTCTGGCTCTTGGCTTAAGAAACAGAGATGAGCACCAACCTCTAAAGTCGGTCACGATTGGGATAAAACCCACAGGGACACCTTTACCTCACACTAGTTAAGCATATAGGATTGAGTTCAAAGCTTACTCTGCTAAACATTGAAAGGGAAAGCTTTTTTAGAAGTTGTCCCAATTAGATGAGTATGTTTACTAGGCTGGTCTTACTTAGTTGCTTCCATTCTCAGTGGGGCTATTTCCAACAGGGACTAAAACAATGTATCCGTGTATTCTTTATTGGTAGAAAACAACTTGCTTCTTTCACATTAGTTATTTTTTTTAATTGTAAAATTTTAATTGGTTTTTTACAAATGTTTTAGGGGAAAAGATAAATAGGTGTAGAAAAATTTTGACAGTTAAATCATGCGGAAGGTAGAAATCCCCCCCGAATCTCACAACTTTAATCAGAAAGAAAAGAAAAGACATCAAAATTTGAATAAACATTGGCAGCTTTTTGTTTTTACATTCAATCATCAATATATTCAATCATTTTTGTATCACTTCCGAGGGTTACATTATAACAACAATTGCAAAAATGTTTCAACTCATTTTTGTGATCTGAGTCTTCTAAGTGTTGCGTCCTCCCCCCTGTCTGCTGGCAGAGCCGCGGCCCCTCCTTCCTTCACATCTTGTGTACTGTCCCCTGTTTGATCTAGGAGGGCACTATATTTTTTAATAAAGGCCTCCGTTGATTCTAATTCTACTGCCCTCCCAGAAAATTAGCATTCCTTCTGGCAACAACCATTTAAACCAGATTCCAATTCACATTAATTATTAATGTAATGGATTTGTAATTTATTGGAAATTGACTATTATAGGTCATGACTAGATGCTGCAAAAGTTCAATGTTTAGTTTCAACCTTGGCTGAGTAGCTTAATAAATTTGAGAATGTAAGCCAACAAGACTAGTTGCTTCACTGACTCAGCAAGGAATGCTTTCTTCTGGCAAAAAAAGGTGTGTCTGTCGTGTTTGAAATGTTTCAAAGCACACCATTTTAAATTTGAAACAGCAATTTGCTCTTACCAAGAGTCTTCAAAGGTTGTTCCTACTATAAAAGTTCGCTCCAATTCAGAACACTTCTGGTTTTGGTGTAACAGCATTAGAAGACTTCAGTAAAATCAAAACACCCATTTCATACTCAGAATGTTTTATGTATCATAAACATTCATATGAGCCTCTTGGATATAGCAAATTAAGCTACACTCTGGAAAAGGAAGCATTAGTCAATAATAAGTACAACAGAAAAAAGGATTTAATATTTTTCTGATTAAAAATATTTAATTGATTGATTGATTGTAGGGCATTAACATGGTATTGACCCTCAGCAACCATATAAGTAGATTTTCTCCAGGATTTTACATAACAGTAGTTTAAAATCTTTAGTACTTACTGCAGGGGTGTCAAACTCAAAGACCGGGGGCCGGATCTGACATGTGAGTTGCTTAGATGCTGGATCTGGCCGGAGCTGCCCTTGTAACAGTGATGGACCAGTCTGCGATGCCTCTGCCAGTGAAAATGGAACTTGGGAGGACCGCAGGTGGCCTCTGTTTCTGCTGGCAGAGGGTTGTAGGAAGCCGTTGCAGATGAAAATGGAGCTGGTGGAATGCTTAAGTCATCACAGGTGCCCTCGACATAAGTGACATTGAGCTGGCCATGCCCACCCTGGCCACAACCATCCCAACCCCCTGAGGTCAAACAACCTTGATGCGGCTCTCGATAAAATCGAGTTTGACACCCCTGAGACTGCATATGAAACCCCAGGCCACTTTTTCTGTTTCAGGAGTCAACTTCAGACGATTGGAATAGCTGCTGCCAATACCTGGGGCCTCTTTCTGCTTGTGTTGCTGTTAGGATATGGCTTAGTAGAAATCCCACGCTCTCACTGGAATGGAGCTAAAAAGGGCTACCTTCTTATGAAGACCTACTTCAAGGCTGCTAAACTGATGACCGAAAAGGCAGATGCAGAAGAAAACCTGGAGGATATTATGGAGGTAAGTAAATTCTGCAGTGCAGGGATATAAAAGGAAGTAGATAAGAGTTTTGAGAAACAAAATGCCAAAGCTGCAGACCATTTCTTGATATCCAGGGTAGCAAGACAATTAACAAGCACTTTGGATTGTGCCCGCTGCAGTGCTATTTTCAATACTGCAAAGGGAATTTCCTGCTCCCTTATTTAATAATTTCAACTCTTAATTTTTAAAGATAAAACCTCCAGGCCCCAGAGCCAAAGAGCATAAAAGGTGCAAAGTAAAAAGAGGACTCCATTACCAATTATGCCGCCTGCTTTTCCACCTTTTTCCTAAAACTGATTTCAAAATGAATTCCTCAGTGAGTCTGTAACGGCTTGTAAAAACCCAGCTCCTTTGTAAAATATTGTACATTTAACTGAATGTCATAGTTAAAGTTGCTCTGCATAGAAATTATATTTCTGATGGGTTTTTTTTTTCTCTTCACATAAACAGGAGGTCCGTAAAGTAAATGAAAGCATCAAATACAACCATCCTTTGAGGAAATGTGTGGATACAATATTAAAAAAGGTAGCTTAATCAAGCGGTATTAAACGTTGCCACGGGGGTTTGAAATTGTCAGTGGAACATAAGAAGGCTAATTCAAGCCTGGGTAAAGGATATTTTCCTTACTTTTTTCAGTAGAGACAGCAGGATGTCTTGACTTAGTCTCAGTGCTCCATTGTGCCAGTCATGCCCACAATTACTGGCACTCGTACTCAACCACTTAGCAATCAGGAGAAAAAATTACTGCAAATAGCTCTGGGAAATAGCATAGGAAAAAGACCTTTACTAATTTCAATGTTTTCATGTGTACACTGCCACTGGCAGAAGAAAAGGAAAGCCGCACAAAAAGATCAGGACTTTCAGACAAAAATCCTAAAGGTGCTTTTTCACGAGGCAACTGGACTTTCTGGTTTTTCTTTGAGGACATTTCGCTTCTCCTCAAAGAAACTTCTTCAGCTCTTCAGAAAGTCCAGTTGCTTTGTGAAAAAAGCACCTCTGTGACAACCATGACCTGGATGACTGAGAATCTCCATACACATTCAGATAAAAATATTCGTGCAGGACTACAGGTCGTTCTCAACTTACAACATTCATTTAGCAACTGTTTGAAATTAAAACAGCACTGAAAAAAGAGACCTATGGCCGTTTATCATACCTACGATGGTTGCAGCAGACCCATGGTCACATGATCAAAATTTGGACACTTGGCAACGGACACGTATTTATGACAATTGCAGTGTCCTGGGGTCATGGTTGCATTTTGCAACCTTCAGACACTTGGTGACTGATTCATGTTAATGACGGTTGCAGGTCTCACGGTCTTGTGATCTATTACCTTTTGTGACCTTCTGATAAGCAAAGGCAACGGGGAAGCCAGATTCACTTAGTAATCATGTTACTAACTTAACAACTGCAATGATTCACTTAACTATTATGGCAAGAAAAGATGCAAAACTCGCTTTGCAATGGAAATGTTGGACTCATAAGTTGAGGATTACCTATAAGCAGAATTTTTTCTAAAGTGATATGATTGTTTTTCTGTAGTAGGAACTATTTCCTGGTTTTAATGGATCAAGGAAACAGGATAGCGATAGCCCACTGTTTTCTTCTTTGCTAGAGAAACTTTGAATAAAAAGAATGAAAATAAGATCTCATGTATAATAAGGGAAGCGCAGATCATTATTTTTTCTAAAATGAGCTCACTGGTAGGCTTTGATATAGAGACTTCGATATAGACTGCAGTATATTCTCTTTTAATTTTAGTGTCCTACGGAATATCAGGATAGGATGGGTCGAAACATGGATGATTATGAAGACTTTGAAGAAAGAGCCAATAGTTATCCAACAGAGAAAAGCCTAGTGAAGCTTCATAAGCAGGTAATTAGATAATGTCAATGGCCTATGTTCAATACATGTGAAATTGTAGCAGATGCATAACCAGAACACGCAGGTAGGATAACATGTATATGTGAGAGAGTACTATCCCTGCATTCCTGAATCCAAATAATCCAAACGTTTCCTTTGTCAACTCGTAAAGCATTCCTGGCCTACTCTCAAGTTGCCATAGGGAGGAGGTGGGGGACAACTGACAGAGCAACTCGGTTCATTGGAAAATGTGATTTATGACATACCTTGGGAAGAGGGGAGAAACAGGGTCATAGTTGAGCCATAAATTACGTGGGGCAGAGCTGTCTTCATTCCACTTATGTGCTGACATGTTGCTCCTAATAAATAACTGGATTTCTTTTGAAACTTGGCTCGAGGTTCATGAGTTAATTAGGGCATCCGTCGGAGCCCTGACAGCCTCCCCTGAGAGACTTCCTCAAAGACACCTCTGGGTATTTGCATCCACCACTGTGTTTGTTTTCTCTTGAATATATCTGAATTTAAAGTTATAGTCCAAGACACCAGTAAACAAACTACTTTTGTGTTGGGCTTCCTATAATCACACCATAGAGTAGATGACTGTTCAAATGCAACCTAATACTCCTGGGCGGCACTCTATTCTTTTCCAGCTCCAGACCACAGATTCATGGTAATTCTACCTCCAGTTTTCAAAGATGCACAGTCTTTCCAGTAGGGAAAAAGGGCTGGCCATCTGACAGAGAACATATCTTCCTCACGGATGTGAATTACATGTCTGAGCTGCAGTATGCAAATCGGGCATGTAATCTGTTTTCATACTGTTTCATACATACTGTTTCCCTAGTTATTCATTATATCAGTATAAGAATTACCAGATAATGAAGTTAATTTCTGCTCTGTTTATTTTACTAGTACCTGAACTCAGTTGTCTAGTCACAATGTTACAAAATGCATAATTATTTCCAGTCTTTTTTTTTAAAATATGCACTGTATTATAAGCAGGTGTGATTGTGCTTAGTGCATGAAAATATATCCACATATATCCATAATTACCTATGCTAATCAAGGTGTTGGTGTTCCTATCTATTTAATATAATGTGTATGCAGGAAGATACTTGGCAACCCAAGCCATATTCCTCATAAAAAATTATTCTTATCTTTATTTTGGCATCTGCGTGCATATATACACATACATTCATTCTGTGGAATGGGTGTGTATTCTGTTTATTAAGGAAGCACTTGTTGGAGTTTTGAGAAAATCATCTCTATCTTATTCTGCCCTTATTGCCATAAATAACTAGAATGCTGTTTTTGTTTTGTTAGGTAAATTATTCAGTTCAAAGGCATCGTCGTACACAAGTCCAGTGGCAAATTCTTTTAGAGCAAGCCTTTTACCTGGAAGATGTGGCAAAAAATGAATCCAGTGCCACTCGTCAATTTGTTCATACTTTTCAGTCTCAAGAAGCTGAAAACAAAATTATCCAATATCTCTATACACCAACTCTTGGTATGTTTTGTTATACCGTAATAGAATACATGTTTTAAACAAAACCTCTAAAACAGGGGTGTCCAAACTTGGGAACTTTAAGACTTGTGGACTTCAATTCCCAGAATTCCCCAGCCAGCATGGCTGGCTGGGGAATTCTGGGAGTTGAAATCCACAAGTCTTAAAGTTCCCAAGTTTGGACACCCCTGCTCTAAAACAATGAAAAGGATTCCATTGTAATCCATCCTAAGTCTATGGCATTATCTTTTTAAAAAAATCATTCAAACCTTGCTCCTTATCATCATTTTCTACTTAGGTTTAATTTTGTATGTGGGGTTCATCCTTTGTCCTCTTAACTGTCTGTCCTACCTTGATACAGGTACTTCAGCTCAAGTGCTGCTACTAGAAAAGGTATAGGTAGCTGACTTATGACCACAATTGGGACCAGAAAATGTATAATTAAATTAAATTTAATGAATTACATTTATTATTAAATGGTGTGGTCATTAAGTGCGACATTATGTGACTACCTCTGATTTTTACAACCTGATTTTGCTTAACCTGCATCGTTAAGCAAAATGTCACTTGATTGCAATTTGTGGCCTTCCCTGCCAGCTTCTCCGTTGACTCTGCTTGTCGGATGACAGCTGGGAGGGTTACAAATGGTAGTCATATGACTCTGGGACACTGCAACTATCATAAATGTGAACCTGCCATAGTCGTAAGCGTAAGTTACTTTTTTCAGTGAGGTTGTCACTTCAAAGAGTTGCTGAACAAACAGTCATAAATCAAGGACTATCTGAAAGCAACTTTGAAACGATTTTCTTATTTCCCCCCCCCCCCCCTTTGTCGTTTGTTTTGTTTCATTTTGCTTTAGAATGGTATTGGGAATGCCTTCTAAAACCATGGTTCCACAGGATTCTCGCCATTATCCTGGCCATCTTTTCCATTGTCGTCGTGTGGTCAGAATGTACGTTTTTCAGCCCAAAACCAGTTCTGTCCCTCTTTGCAGTCTTCATACGACTAGCGGAAAAGAATTACAACTATTTTTACATAGAGGTCAGTTAATGTGATGGCAATTTCTGTCATAACTATTGTTAAGTTCCGCATTCATTGACTTTGAGGAAACTGCTTAGATTTGAGCTCATTTGTTAGAGCTATTCAAATTTGGGATTAGAAGGGAATTCATTACTTTAGTTAGGTCATTCACATGGCATCTGTCTGCAGCTGTTAATTGAGCCTAATAAAAACTCTAGTTTCTTGTTTTGCAGATGGCTTGTTTTTTTACAATCTTTTTCCTGAGTATCTGTGTTTATTCTACGGTCTTCAGGATCCGTGTATTCAACTATTATTACTTAGCTTCACACCATCAAACAGATGCATATAGTTTGCTTTTCAGTGGCATGTAAGTATTTATTTTGCTACTTGTGCTGTTTGGCCAATTACAACCAATATAAAGAAGGAATGCACTGAAATATAAATAGATCTTGGTCAAAATCTAGTCCACAGTAGCTCTCAGTTTAATTTTTAATCAGATTATATCAATTATTATATATGATAATTATGTATGTCAGCATTCCAAGTAACGCACCCATTGAAAGCAGAACTCCAAGGCAGGCAGATTCCCCAAAGAATAATTTATTGGATACATCATAACAACTGGTGAAAACTGACACTGAAAGTTCCCACGGTTTTCAACTAATTAAAAAGTAAACGTTCCCCCTCCCCCGACATCAGTCACGTTGTCCAATAAAAGTACCGTCCAGTTGCGTGGTTACTCTATTCCTCCTCTTCCCCGCCACCTGTTGAGATGTCCTTGGCTCCCACAGGAAAACTTTTAGTTTTGACTCCCATGACCCCAGCTAACAATTTTCTCCCCCCTCCCTCTCTTGTAGCAACCCTGAAGTCATAAAGATGGCCTCAGCCAGGTCCGCTTCAGGGTTCACAAATCTAATTAGCAGAAGTGGAATCCCAGAAACTGTTCCCTGCTGTGCAGAAGAGTCTCATTCATAGGAGACTAAGGGAGAGAAGCACTGAGAAACTGGGCAGAAGGATCTTCTCCCTTCTTCCTTGCCATTCCACTCCATTCAGAAATCATCTCCCTTCTTCCTGCTCATTCTACTCTATTCAGTAGAGGCTCAACTTCAATCTTTCGGAAGAGTGTTTACCAATAAAAGAGAATATTTGTAACTTGGGTTTGAAATGAGGGGACCTTGGTGCTCTCTGACGTTGGTTGTTTACTTGCAAATAATGAAGTCTGCAAAAAAACATCCAGTGCCAGGAACAGAAAGAGGAAATCTGTTTTGATTCATCTCCTTTCGGTAGCACATACCTAGATCCAGTCCAAATACTGCTCACAGTTCTATGTGGAGCAGTGGACAGGCAATCATCAATTTATGACCCCTTGCTTAGCAACCATTCAAAGTTATGAAGAACTCCGATAAAGCTACTTACAAACAAGATTTGAAGTTTCAGTGGCCACCCCTCCCTCCCATAACATAGTCACATGACCACATTTTTGGGGGCATTCAATAGTGAGCCTACATTTATGTTCATCTGTGGCATCCTACTGTCACAAGAGCACAATTTACAACGTTTTTTTGAATGGAACCTGACATTTACTTCCATTTTCTGGCCAAAAAATTACTGCCTAGCGAACCGTGGGTTCATTTAATTACCATTTAATAGCCACCATAAAAAAAAAAGATTGTAAAATTGGGCGCAATCACATGATGACCTACTTAACAACCATGATTTACAATTATAATTGCGCTCTCAATTACAGTCATAATCCGAGGACTGCCTGTATTATGTAAATGTTAGCTAACTTCCTCTGCATGAAAAGAATTTTAAAAAGTATAATACAGTAACATGAACACGTTCACCCTTATTAATACGGAAGGAAGAGTTTGCAATTACTTTTCAACTGCGGCTACTTTTCACCCAGGTTGTTCTGTCGTTTGACTCCTCCACTGTGTCTGAACTTTTTGGGCTTGACTCATATGGATGCAGCAATTTCTCAGAGAACCACGGATCAGCCAACTGCATATACCTCTGTAAGTCAACAGTGTTTGTTTTTCTGTGATGTATTTATACATTTGATACTAAGAGATTTCCCCAAAGCAGTTGAAAGTAAGATTTCAAATCTGTTTGGCCTGGCTTAATTCTTTCTTTGGCTATTTCAGCTCAGTAGAAATTGGTTCACTTGCATACAAGTCCCAGTTTCCTATGTACAATTTGGTTTCACTGACAGAAGCTTAAAAGCAATCCCTACAAAGGGAAAATTCCTGAATGTTATTAATCTTAGCCCGTACTTCTTATGTCTATCACTGGGTAGATGAGATTTAGTGTTTTATCCGTATTTATTACATCTAATTAGATAGTAAACTCATGTTTCTTGCACTCAAGGAAGCTAATAGGATACATTTAGTGTATAATAAGAATGACAGATTTCTAAAACAAACCATTGTCATCTTAAGTCCAAATTTAAGGCTATCTAATTTTGGTTCAATATCCATGTAGTGTGGAAATAGGAATTTACATCTGATGCCTAGAAAATGTATTCCATGACCTATAATGATATTGTACCCAGAAAAGCATCAAATGCTTCCTAGACCAAGGCTGGGCTAGGATAAGATGACACGTCTTTGATAAGCACATTTGTTTTCCTTACCTTTTCTGGGGCCTGAATTGTTAAGGAACAAGGTAAATATATGGAGGAATGCATATTAACAAGTAAAGTTTGTGACCTAGATCATTTATGATAATGGCCACATCAGTTCAGCTTCTTTGTAGTGCTTGAGTCAGCCTTATATCGGACATTAATGCTTTAACAATCTTCTTTTAAAAAAACCAGAACATTTTAAGGGCTCAATTTAAGGCAATCTGGTGTTCTCCTTGCTGTAATTAAATCTATTTTCTTGTAAGTGAATTATAATTTAAAAAGAAAAGGCCTAGATTAGTCAGAACCCTTTCCTGAAGTTTAGGATGGGGCATACTCATTTTATCCTGATATGGATGATCTCATTAAACAAAATTTAGTATACATTTTAGAAAGAAAAACTGGAAATTAAGATTCCTTCCAAATGCTCTGGTTTGTAAATTGGAAGGCTCTTGTTATAAATTTCATTTTATCATGTATCAAAAGATGACAAAAAATAAAGATGATTGAATTCAGCCAGTTTTCCAGCACTGCATATGAATCATTTTGTCCTAGCATGTCTGAGCTCTGGGTTTGCCTGCAGAAGTTGGAGGGCAGTCTGTCCGTACTTACCATATTTTTCAGAGTATAAGACGCACCTTTTCCCCTCAAAAAAGGGGGTGAAAATCTGGGTGCGACTTACGGCATTTTGAATACAGCGTTTTTGTCCTCCCAAAACCCCACCCCCTTTGCAAAAATGGTCGTGCATAGCCTTTAGAGGCTTCCAGAGTGCTCCTGGGGGCTGGGGAGGGAAGAAATGAGCAAAAAATAGACAATTTTTTGCTCATCCCCCCCTCCCCCCCAGCCCTCAGGAGCACTCTATAAGCCTCCTAAAGGCTATGCATGTCGGGTTTTTGGGGAGGTCTGCAGAGTGCAAAAACTTTTAATTTTCTTCTTCAAAATCTTGGTATGTCTTATACTCCGAAAAATACGGTAGTTGCAGTTTCCACAGTTACAGATTCTCTTCTTTCTTATACATTATCTTCTTATTTACACAAATTATTCCACTTGGGTAATAGAGTGGTGAAGTGGCCTGGAGGTGGAGCTCTCGCCTCACAATTCGGAGGCTCTAAGTTCGATCCTGAGTAGGGGCAGATATTTCTTTCTCTGGACACAAAGAGTAATTATCTGCTGCGAATTCTGCATTGGAGACAGGAAGGGCATCCGGCCAGTAAACGCTCAGCTGCATTCAGTTGCCCTGACTCCACCCCAATGTAAGAGGTTACGGGGGTGATTAAAAGACAAAAAAATTACATTTGGATAATAAAATAGCAGTAGGGCTTACTTTATACTATGCCATTTTCTATTGGCAGAGAGCAGCAACCAGAGAGCTAACTTATAGCTGCAATTTTGAGTGTGTGCAGTTGTTTTTACTTCTTTAATATGCAGTATTTGAAGATGAATATCAAACATAAAATGTTCTTTCTTTCTTAATTATATTGATAGATTTATTATTTAAAAAAATTAAATACACTATTCATTCTCTGCAGTATCAAATTATAATCCTGTTTTGTATGGTATAATGAGGTGTCCTCGGAACACAAATCATGGATTTTAAAGCCAGACTTTACTTAATATCAGTATATAAAATATTTTGAGCAAAACAACAAAACAAAACAAAACTTGGCTTTGCTAACATCCATTGCTCTTTGCTTCCCAGATTATGGGATCGATGAAAGTATTGTCCTTCATAGCAGATGGCTTTTATATTTATTATCCCATGCTGGTTGTCATTCTCTGCATTGCTACTTACTTCAGGTAGGAAATGGGCTTTTTCAAAGTTGCATTGTTTGGATATTGAGTGTTCTGAAATTGCTCTTCCTTTCTCAAGCAAATTGGCCTTTCTCAGCCGGTTCAGAAAATGTTGAAAAAAATAGAGCGAGCTTTAACATCCAACTTGAGTTTTTTCCCTTCCTTTTCCTGACATGGAAATGTTAGAGTTGCAAGCACAATAACCAGAGAGCCTCCTCAGATTGTTTGGCTGGTGATAAGTGAAAATAAATTTGGACCACAAAAAATACATAGCTCTCCTGCTTGACACACCATTAGAATGTTACTTCATTCCAGGGCTGTCTTAACGCATAGGCCTGATGGGCATTTGCCCATGGGCCCCACAAGCAAAGGAGCCCCATACTAATCTTATTTATTTATTTATTTGATTTGATTTCTAGACCGCCCCCTCTCCCCGGAGGGACTTGGGGCGGTGTACAGGTATCAAGTTAAAAACCATACAAACAATAATAAATATAATTAAAATCGGATTAAACTTTAGACCCCTGTACAAATTTATAAAAATTAAAAACTTAGCCTTAAGACCAACCCGTGAAATTTAAAAATACAGACTGGGGTGGGAGAACTGGAATTAGGCCAGGCCGGCTAGATTAAACAGGTGGGTTTATAGCTTCTGGCGGAAGGAGCGGAGGTCCGTAGTTGTTCTAATATCAGGGGGAAGGTCATTCCAGAGGGTCGGGCCCATCACAGAGAAGGCCCTTCCCCTGGGCGTCGCCCGCTGGCACAGCCTAGTGGACGGCACCTGGAGGAGTCCCTCTCTGTGAGCGGATCGGCCGAAGAGATGTGTGGGGCAGGATACGATCCCGCAAATAACTAGGTCCTGTGCCATGGAGCACTTTGAAGATGATAACCAGCACCTTGAAACGTACACATAATCTGTGTATGTTAACCCTTCAATGCACCTTGTATCATCCTCCCACATACATCCCTGCGGCCAATCCGCTCTCACAGGGAGGGGCTTCTCCAGGTGCCGTCCACTAGGCAATGCCAGCGGGCGGCGCCAAGGAATAGGGCCTTCTCTGTGATGGGCCCAACCCTCTGGAATGACCTCCCCCCCGATATTAGAACTACCACAGACTTCCGCTCCTTCCGACAAAAATTGAAGACTCACCTGTTTCGATTAGCTGGCCTGGCATAATTAATTATAACTGTTACAACTGTTAGCTCCTGGAAATATATTCTCAACTGGTATTTTAAGGGTATTGTTTTAAAGTTAATTGATTTTAGGGCTTTTAGAGCCATATTCATATTCTTCTGTACAGTTCTTTTAATTTTTTAACCTCCTCCATATGTATATTTATAGTTATATTTATATTTGTATTTATTATCTGTTATTTGTTGTGTGGACTGTACACCGCCCCAAGTCCTTTTTGGGAGAGGGGGCGGTCTAGAAGTGCGAAGAATAAATAAATAAAATAAATAAATAAATAAATAAATACAGCAACATATTTATTACATTTTACTGCATTTTTAATTAATGCTAACGTGCAAATGTATGTTTAATTTTATCAACCATTTGCATTTTTATTCCTGTGAGTAGTTGTAGGGGCTCCATAAAATGCCACATAAAGCTCTCTCTAGTACAGATTATTCTAGACTTAGCAAACTATTTCATTGTTGAACAGCATTATTCAGGGCAATCAACAGGCAGCCTTAGTTACACAAAATCAACATTTCCCCTCCACTGTGATAATTTTGCATATGTCAAGGCCCAAGTAATGCATCCCTTCCATATAACTTTTATCGGGTTATGATCCGCCCAGTTATTTATTTCTATATTTATTTTCTGTATGTTAGATTCTAACTCTGCTGACATCCTTATCATGTCTATCGTGGACCTATGTCTATTTGAGTAAAATGAATATTGTTTTTTATTAGGATAAGTCTCTCGCCATACATCTTGGATACCTACTTCTTCCACCATTTTGGAAAAAGCTTTTGGAAGCATTTTTCTAGCTTTTTTGTTCACTCTTCTGGTTTTGTGTAATCTTGTTCCACGTCTACAATTACATTGAACTCTTAGGCATGCCTTTTCTCAAAGTACAAATGTATTGTACTTTGACACTATATTGGCATTAACTGGTGAAAAGCCCATACTAAAGTTCCCGGGCTTTTCACCCCAATATAAGTTTCAAGTTTCTCAAGTTTCCAAAACAAGTGACACATTGTCCAACCAAGATGGTTGCTGGTTGCTAGGCAACATCTATCCTCCTCCTCCGGTCAGCCAGACATTGGAATGTGGCTGACTCATCCATGAGAAATGGGGTTTTGACTAAAGGCTCCATCTCCCCTCAGCCCAAGGTGTATCAAATTGAATTCATGTCAGAATGCCCAAGGATCAGTGACGTGCGGTGAGGTTTATGGCTGGTGAGGCTGGTGACATCATCAAACCGCGTGGTTGCTCCAATCGCATGGGCATAGCCCGACAGGAGAAGTTTCTCTTCTCAGAAATGTCAGAAAGGGACAGGCAGGCTGCCACAGCTCCACTGAGAAGACATTTCTGAGAAGAGAAACTTCTCCTTTCTCCTCCTCCCCCCTCCCCCCACTCCCTTCTAGCACTGATGATGTTACCTAGGCATTTCTTGCATCGGGCGAGCCCCGGATCCTTGCAAGGGGAATGGGATCACGTGTGCAGGAGGCTCCTCAGTGCCAGCCTCAGATCAGCGTGAGCCACGGTCCCCCTTCACCTGCACACGTGTTCTCATTCCCCTTCTTCCTGAGCCAACATGAAGGGGACCGCGGCTGCGCTGATCTGAGGCTGGCACTGAGGAGCCTCCTGCACACGTGGTCCCATTCTCCTTGCAAGGATCCCGGGCTCACCCGATGCAAAAAATGGTGAGATCGGAACACTTGGGGCTGCTGCTGCAATGTCCAGGGAGGCTAAACCAAGCTGCGCGCCTCTCTCAGCCACTTTCGTGGCTTCCCGGAGTATTTTTTATTTATTTTCATGATGAGAACAGTGAGGCTGTGCCTCCCCTGCCTCCCCTGACTGCACGTCACTGCCAAGGATACAAACAGTCCCACACCCCAATTGAATTCAGGTTTGACAGCATATTTATTGGATCACAAGTCTCTTCCAGTTGTTGCAAGAAATACCCTTATTTTGTTCTGTTTGTTTTTATGGTTTGGCAATGATTTTTTTCCCAGTTTAGGAACTCGGTGTTTGAATCTTCTGGGATTTCAGCAGTTCATGGGAGACAATGAGATGACATCAGACCTCATAGATGAAGGGAAAGAGTTAATCAGAAGAGGTACAAGAGAGGCTTTGGGGGATCATTCTAATACAAAACTTTGGAATTGTAAACATTACTCCTTTGTTCCCATTTTTTAAAAAAATTCTCTTCCTGGGGTATATCAAATATACTGATAAAGGAGCTTATTTGTACTTTAGGATTGAAATGATGGATCTTTGGTGCCTTCTGAGTTGGCTGGTTTTTTGCAGATTTTCTTTTACTCAAACTAGGTGGCATCATCACTGCATTACGTTACCTAGTTTGGGTAATAAAACGTCTGCAAGAACAGACGTTTTATTACAACAAGTTTAGTTTAGTTTATTAAATTTATAAACCACCCCCTCTCCCCGAAGGGACTCGGGGCGGTGTACAGACAATAAATATATAATAGACAACAAAACAAAACACAAAACCCCAGACAAAACAACTTAAGCACACAGTCTGTAAACTAACTGATAATTAAAACCAATTAAAATACCCCAGAATTTAAAATTTTTAAATGCCATCCAGGAAGGTGATTAGATTATACTTATACTTATAATTGCGATTGGGCCAGGCCAGCTAATTGGAACAAGTGGGTCTTGAGTTTCTTACAGAAGGAGCGGAGATCAGCAGTAATTCTAATATCGGGGGGGAGGTCGTTCCAGAGGGTTGGGCCCGTCACAGAGAAGGCCCTACTCCTGGGCACCACCCGCCCGCATTGCTTAGCGGATGGTACCCGGAGGAGTCCCTCTCTGTGAGAGCGGATTGTTCGCAGGGATGTGTGGGGTAGGATGCGATCCCGCAGATAACTAGGTCCTGAGCCATGGAGCGCTTTAAAGGTGATAATCAACACCTTGAAACGCACCCAAAAAGCCACAGGCAGCCAGTGCAGCTCGCGCAGGAGCGGTGTTACATGGGAGTACCTAGTACAAATCTCACCAAGCACCATGGTATCAAATATGTATCTGGACTGTATTCTGTCTTCAAAAAAGGTCAACAGAGTAGGACGTGATGAATAGATTCTTTTAGCTCTGTCAGCATCACTTAATGATTTTTAATGACACTCAGCTTCCTTGATAGTTAATATCTTCAATAATTAACTCCACAACTAAGAAGCAGACCTATTGTGTTTTGCACATAGGGAGGGCCCACCTCTTCTGAAAATTCTGTTTATAGATTCACCTTCCACATGGCTCTATATTGACATTTCTGGCCAATGATACATAAAGATACATTACATACATGTTGTTTGGTACATTTTTCAGTTTCTATGTAGTTTTCAGGCAAAAATAGCTATCTCCATCCTTACATTGTTAAGAAATGCAGGCTCCTAATTCTGCTTTGTGCATCTTCGACTTAACACATAAATAACTCTTCTAATGTACAAGTGCAAAATTTGTAGTAGAAAAATAGAGACGAATAGTGGCTTAGCCTTAGCCTTAATTCTACTTGCATCGTGACTTTTTATCCAGTTTTAGATGGGATTTTGCCTTTGCAATCATTTGTTTCCCATGTTGAGAATCTTTCACAGCAAAAATCAAGGAATTTGGGCCCAATTCCCCTTGCTCCATGTTCTACATCAGGGCTGTCAAACTGGATTTCTTTGAGGGCCGGATCAGCATTGTAGTTCTCTGCGGGCCGCCGGGGAGGGGGGAAGAGACTGGATGGACACCTCCTGCAGCACCTTGCCAGCCAAAATGGAGCGGGAAGGAGGGGGTGGCCAGATCTAACTATCGCAGGCCTTGACTTTGACACCCCTGTTCTACATTATTGTAAAGGGATAGAAAGACAGAAAGTAGACAATTCTTTGGATTAGATTAGACAGTGTTTTGAATATTCACAGTGGAAAAGATTAGCAGTGTTTTGAATCTGTTCACTTCCAAAGCACGTCCAATTTATACTGTCTTGGCCCCGCTACGCAGTTCCTCACATTTGTTGCTGATCAGGAAACTTGAACATAGTCTTCCAAAGTGAAGCTACCACCTGACTCCTCCATCCATCATGCAGTTACAACAGAAAGGGGAAGTACTAAACCATCATACATTTCTTCTGACCCCCAAAGTTTATAATTCTTAATGGAAGAAAACTGATTTCACTGAAAGTGTATATTAAGTTGTTTTTTTAAAAAAAATTGCTGTACATCCAAATGAAAATATTTTTCTCCCTAGAAAAGAGAAAACGGCAAAGGCAGGAAGATGGTGATAACAGGAGACGGGTATGTTCAACTGTTTAATATATTTTCTCTAAAATATATTGAAAGTTTAGTAATATTAACTTTGGAGAATATGGTCATTTCTGCAGCAGGCAATCCAATCCTAAATCGGCAAAAATAGGTGGCAGATCACATTTTGCGTAAAATATTGGTTTCTTTTTCTGAGCAGCATTATATTATAATCATTTGGTTATAATGGTTAGAGATTTCCTTGGTATTTTGTAACTAATCCTTTTTGGTACTAGATGCTGGTATTTTGAACATGGTTGCCTTTATATGTGTGTGTGTGTGTGTGTGTGTGTGTGTGTGTGTGTGTTTTGTATTTGTGCTGATAAATAAATCAAGGGAGACTAGATGGGCATACCAGGGGTTGTAACACAAATACATATATGTGTGTGTGTCTGTCTGTCTGTCTGTCTGTATTCACTCTGTATTTTTGGACAGGAGTGGAAAGAACGGTATGGAAACAATCGTGAACCTTCAACAAGAAACAGAAATAATCAAGCAGACCAAAAAGAGTCTAGTTTCACAGAGATCAATACAAACAGATGTAAGTATACCATTAACAATTTAATTTAGCTTTTTGTTTGGACTTAAGAAGTTTTTTTTAAAAAAATCAGAAATGTAATACTTGCTCTGAGGCATCTTGCATATTTCTGTAGATCGTGGATAATATTTGACTACACTGTTTCATTCATTTCCAAGGGGGTGGGTACAATTTCTAGTGAAATTGGTGACGTGAAACTAGAAGTAAATTGGAATCATTGGGAAATAATTGATCAAATTTTGATTTAGTAAAACTTGCTTCCTTATTCCCCTCTCGCACACGCACACACACTCCAGCAATAACTCTGTAAGGTGTGATGGTTGGAGAGACAATGACTGCCACAAAGTCATCCAGCCAGCTATCATGACTAAGACAGGACTAGAACTCACAATCTTCTGGTTTCTAGCCTTCTGCCTTAATCATAGACCCAACTGGCTTGGTCATGTATGGCTGAATGGCCAGTATGCTGTCCATTCCCACAGGCACTGTCAAGATTACAATACAAAAAAAAAAAAAAAAAACAACAATCAACAAACCCCAGGTAAAGGTAAGCAAAACAAACAAACAAACATCAGATATTTTAAAAACCCCATCTTTCAGTCACAAAATACTTTCCTGCTTTGGAACAGGAAAGTCTCCAAAGTTCTCCTGAAGCCTAGAAAGATGAGATTCATCGTGTTTTCCTAGCAGGCAGTTGTAAAGAGCAGAGACGGACACAGAACGCCTGCCTCCGAAGCCCCATCGATAGGATCTCCATTCTTTGTACTGCTGTCCATCTATCCAGAAACTCTGAGGAGTGGACTAACACAGAATTATTTAGGCAAAAAACTACTAAAACTGCATTGAGGCTTAATAAAAATACAAGCCATTGGATGCCTGCACCCAATGCTAGAGCTCCCAAACTAACACCCTGCCCCCCAGGGGAAGAGCCAGTTTCTTGTGAAAGGACTGATGAGTGCCTTCGTCGGAGGCAGAGATGGGGCCTGGGCAATCCAACAGTTATCATCTTCAGAGTTGGAGATCAGTGGGGCAGAAGAACAGCTGGAGCCTGTTCCTGATGTGTGCGTGCGCAGAGCTGCCAGAAGGGAACAGTTAAGGAACAAGGGCCGACTTCGAGGTAAAGGCACAGGTGGATGGTGAATGGCCCCTCCCATAGGGGATAAAAAGGAGTGAAAGGGGAGTGGAGTTTGCAGGAGACAATTAGTTCGCTTAATTAGTCTGAAGATTTGTTTGTGACTCTCAGAGACTCCTTGCCAAGTATTTTCTGATACAGCATAGCCTTTGGAAGATATTGGCCTGGCAGCTCTCCAAGCCTGATAAGGCTGTGGTTGTAAATTCACCCTTGAAAGACTGTTTGCCGGGACTTTGCTGGATGTGAATGAGAGGAATTCACATTACCTTAATAAAAAAGGGTTCTGTCGGGACAAGGAGTCTGCTTCGTGATTTTGTGAAGCCTCAGAACACAGAAAGGCCCCATCTCTGCCTCCGATGCAGGCACTCATCAGAGCCTTCCACAGACTCCAGGACAGGCCCAGGTTCCTCCCCAACCTCCTCACTGCCTGAGTCTGCCATCAGCTCCGCTGGTGGGCCACAACGTTCTGTCTTTAAAGGGGAGGCCCTGTTCTACCAGGTAGACACAAATAACAAGAACACTTCCAGCAAATCTGGAACAGTGGCCATGCTCTGAGGACCACTAATGGTTTGCTGTGACAAGCAGAAATCAGTGGGGAGAAGCATTCTCACACATAACCTGGTCCAATGCCACGTAGGGCTTTAAAGGTGGCAACCAGGGCCTTGAATTGCATCTGGAAGCTACCAGCAGCCAGTGCAGCTCAGGTATCAGCAATGTCACGTGGTTGGATGGATACAGTATATATATCCAATATATCCAATCCGTCTCTATTCCTTTTGATTGTGATTTTAAATATATATAATTTATTCATACTTTATTATTTGTATAATCTATTTTATTTATAATAAATATAGTACCAATTGCATTATTTTAGAAATGGTGTTTGGATTTTTGTACTATGTATATATTAATCTTAATAATTAATAATTCAAAAGAGGGCTGTGAAAATATTTACACACCCCTCACATCCTGGACATAAATTGTTTCAACTCCCATCCTCAAAAAGACACTATAGAGCACTGCACACCAAGACAACTAGACACAAGGACAGTTTTCCCCCGGAACGCCATCACTCTGCTGAACAAATAATTTCCTCAACATTGTCAAACTATTTACTAAGTCTGCACTACTATTACTAGTAGTCTTCTCATTGTTCCTATCACCCATCTCCTCCCACTTATGACTGTAACTTTGTTGCTTGTATCCTTACGATTTATATTGTTTCCTAGTATGATTTAATTGCTTATTTGTATCCTACGACTATCATTAAGTGTGGCACCTTATGATTCCTGACTAATGTATCTTTTCTTTTATGTACACTGAGAGCCTATGCACCAAAGACAAATTCCTTGTGTGTCCAATCACACATGGCCAATAAAGAATTCTATTCTATTCTATTCCCCTTGAAAATATTAGGCCATCTATCTATTCCAGGGGTGTCCAAACTTGGGAATTTTAAGACTTGTGGACTTCAACTCCCAGAATTCCCCAGCCAGCATGGCTGGCTGGGGAATTCTGGGAATTGAAGTCCACAAGTCTTAAAGTTCCCAAGTTTGGACACCCCTGATCTATTCAGATCAATTTTTTTCCCCTGGCAAAGGCCTTTTCAAATATTTGCTGAAGTTCAACATGCCCTTTGACTATTTTGTAAAATGTCTTCCTGCAGTGACTTCCAAGTACACCAGGTCAAATGGAAGGAGCGAACGGGATAGAGTGGAACTTCTACAGGACGCAGAACCCCTGGACTTCAGTGCCGATTCAGTCAATGAAGATCCTCTTGACTCTGAGTCAGGAAGGTAAGGAGCATCTGGATTAGACTGACATTGTCTGTCAATACTCGTCACCATCATTTCCTTGATGCCAGGAAATTCCTGTTCATTTCTCATTAACTAAGTTCTAAAAAAACCAAACACAAACGAAAGCAGGAGATCTCATGACAGGTTTCCAACATCTGCTCCGGGGAAGAGATAATTATAGAAGCTTGATCTCAAAAAGATTTTATTGTTTTCCGACTTTCCTGTACTGGAATAGTATCAAGAAAACTTAACATAATATACATACCTCTGCACTAAAGTTTAGGTGCTTGAATGTTCATGGCATTGAAAGACAGTTGTTTCCATTATTAATATCAGATTTCTTGTCATTGAGTTCTTACACTGAATGTAACCCTAGATACTCCATATTTTATATAGAAAAAATTAGAATGCAGAAGGTCCTTGACTTACAAAAGTTAATTTAGTGACTGTTTGAAGTTACAATGGCACTAAAAAAGTGATATGACCATTTTTTATGCTTATGACTATTGCAGCATCCCATGGTCACATGATCAAATTTCAGATGCTTGGCAACCAACTCATACTTTTGACGGTTACAGTGTCCCGGGGTCATGTGATCACCTTTTGTGACTTTCTGACAAACTCCACGGGGAAGGCAGATCCACTTAATAACCATGTTGCTAACTTAACTGCAATGATTCACTTAACCACTGTGGCAAAAAAGGCCACAAGATGGGGCAAAATTCATCTAACAAATTTGTCGCTTAGCAACTAAAGGTTTGGGCTCAATTGTGGTCATAAGTCAAGGGCTACCAGTATAAAGTTGAATATTGCAGAGGTGTCGTTATAACCTGATCTTTTGTCAGTTGGTCTTTGTAAGATTTATACAATTCACAGTGCTATTCCGTGCATTTCCACCCAGGGGATAAATGAGGTGTAGTTCACAAGTTTCCTGCTTTTGATTTATTTGTTTGTTTATTAGTTCTATTACTTTATAAGTAAGGCGTGAACAAACATGTAGAATAACAGAGTTGGAAGGGACCTTGGAGGTCTTCTAGTCCAACCCCCTGCTTAGGCAGGAAACCCTGCACTACTTCAGACAATGGCTATCCAATATCTTCTTTAAAAATTCCAGTGTTGGAGCATTCACAACTTCTGGAGGCAAGCTGTTCCACTGATTAATTGTTCTAAGTGTCAAGAAATTTCTCCTTAATTCTAAGTTGCTTCTCTTCTTGATTAGTTCCACTCATTGCTTCTTGTCTTACCCTCAGGTGGTTTGGAGAATAGCTCTTGTTTGTGGCAGCCCCCGAGATATTGGAACACTGCTATCATGTCTCCCCTAGTCTTTCTTTTCATTAAACTAGGCATACCCAGTTCCTGCAACCATTATTTATATGTTTTAGCTTCCATATTATGCCCTCTTCCTCCTATTTTCTCCCCAACAACCACCCTGTGTAATAACATCATTAATTTGAAAAGGTGCTACCGGACTCCTGATTTTGGACTTGCATAGCTACTGTGCCTCTCCTCACTCAATGTCTTTAGCTCAAAAACAGGACCATGTAAGTTCCATATTTAAAGCCTCTCTGTATTCTACAGGTACCAACCTGGCGGAAGATATTTGTCAATGTCTCGAAGTAGAATATTTGATGATGTCTAAAGCCCCCAAACACTTGGATCTCACTCTGGAAAAACACCCTTTCCATTTCTCATTCTGCAGCCGAATCAGCTTCAGTTCACAAGAAAAGAATGTGAGGAATAAGGAACATTTTTCCTCCAAAAAATGCACTTTGTAGAATTAGTTGCCCACTTCAAGATGGGCTTAGAGCATTGGTTTCTAACCCCCGCAGCAGTGCCTTTTCTACCTTCCCTCTCACTCCTTCAAACTTTGAATGAGATTTGAACAAGAAGAGAAGGGGCGCAAAGGAGAAAGGGACGCCAGATGGCCCAGAGACAGAAAGGCCTTGATATTTGGGGTTATTCTTATCTCTTAATGAAGAAGCCTGTTCAATCTCAAAAGCTTCTCCTAGATTTTAGAAGCTGTCCATACATACAGGGAGTGTGGTTTTGACTTATTGAGTTGAATTAAGGTAAAGGTAATGCAGATGCAATCTTAAAATAACAAATGTTGGGCCCAAAATAAAATTGTAAATATGCACCTGTGGGAAGTTTTCTTTTGGGGGGGGGGTGTTGGGAAGACTTCAGGTTCAAAAGAGATTTGTAAGGATAACACAATTAGGTTTTCCTAATTGCAGTTCATTAGATTATCCCTATTTGGTGCAAATATTTTTGGTTAGCTTTTATTCCAGCTTTGGTATGATTCATAAGGTTTCGGTTCTCCATTCAAGTCCTCAATGCCTGCCTAATAGTCACTGAACAGGAAACAATTTATGTTTTCTTTATCTATTTAGCAAATGACATTTGCACGCATAAGAATATTGATAAAATCTTAATCATATCTTAACAGTTTGAAAGCACGATATTTATAACTACATACACTGACATAAAGCTATAAGGGAAAAACATCAGAAAAATATCTTTTTAAGATTCATGGATAAAAGCTGCTGGTAAAAATAATTCAGCTAAATTATATTTTTGCCATTCTGAATTGCAAAGCTGCAGTTTAAAGTCCATTGCTTTAAATATAATTTAATAGTTCTTGCAGTTTGGATCTTGCCTTTTGAAAAAAATGAATTTTTCTAGTATGAAAATGAAAAAAGATGACATCCAGCTATTGCCTTACAAAGGAAATCTGTTTTAATCAAGACTGTATTTTTACTGCTGTGGCAGTTTTTTCACTAGAGAAAAAAACAAACCCTACCTTTTCAAATAAAGAGATGAGATTTTTCAAAAGAATTTTCATAGGGATTCATTAATGCTATAGAGAAATGTGTACAGTATTATTGAGACCAGACAATATTGGAAGAAGTTAAGAAAAAAATAAGCATTTCCCATTGTTTGTTTTCTTGAAGCCAAATCCGGTGATTAGATATTGATTATCATGAGGATTTAAACATCTATCACTATCCTGTGTTTCATACTGGAAGGGGATTTGTGTTTTTATTTTATTTATTTTACTTGTTTGCTGCCCATCTCTCAATGATATTTTTTTGTCATTTTAGAAAAGCAAGGGATGTAAATATTTTGATTAGTGAATAGTAATGCTGTACAATGTTTTTTGTTTTTTGTTTTGTTTTTGCTGGATAGGTTTTAAACATCCCAGAAAAATGCAACCTAAAGCCACAGTGTTTGGAAGAATTTTTATGAGTGCAAAGAGATGTTTTTGCAACAACTGTATAAATAATGTGGGATAATTTATTGGGCATTTCCTTATAGTGTCCAAATTCAGGTGTAGCATGAGAAAGTAACAAGGAAGAGATGGAAGAAAATAGACAGAGTAATGGTTGATCCGTGTATTTTATAATACGTAAACCAAAACATTCATTTTAGAGGGAGAAAGGCAGAGGTGGGTTCCTACTGGTTCGGACTGGTTCGGCCGAATAAGTAGTAACTTGACCGGACACGCCCCTGAACTAGTTCTATCAGTGGCGCCATAGGTGGCGCCATCTTGGTTTTTGCTCCTGCGCATGTGCAGAAACAATTTTTTACTACTGCGCGTGCGCGCATAGGGCGCATCCGGCAGTAACAGAAGCCGGAACCCACCCCTGGAGAAAGGTTATTGTGATTCACAATAGCTTCAGTGAAGCATCATTTTAGGCAATGTGCATTTGCAAAGCGAATAGCTTATCTGTCAGGTATGACTTGGGGTGCTATTTTCACGAATGCTGAAATTACATTCAGTGCTCAACCTACCAAATATGACTAATAGAAACTGGAATGTACTGGCAAATGAATTTACAAATTGTTACATTAATCCCAGTTTAACAATAAATTTAGAATTTAGAAATTATCTCAATGCCATAAATTGTTCCAAACATCTCATGTCTATTAAGAAAAGTTGCTTTAGAGTTACCAAATTTCTTCCAAACATTTTTTGATGCCCAGAGAAAGGTCCGATATTTTTAATACCTTGTTTGTTTTGATAAACAGGAATTTGGTTAACTGGTAAATTGAGAACTTAACAATGAGGCTTCTGAAAAGTTGTTAAAATTTGCTTCAAAAGTTATTGGCTCAAATGCACAGTTGTAGACTAGATGGTCTCTTTTGCTTTGGGAGGTGAGCTGGAATTTCACATGTAATTTCCTTTGAAGTTTGGAAATGGATTATGCTATGGGATATTCTGAGGTGACTGACAGATCAAGTGAGGAAGATTTGGTTTAAAATAGTACTTTTTTCTTCTTGAAATTCTTTTTGGGAGTTAACATGTTTTTTTTAATCTGGGATCACCTTCAGATTGAAGTCAGACAGCTTGCATAAAAGCATATAAAACATTCCAGCCACCAATTCAAACTGCTTGATACATTAAGTATTAAAACTTCAGTGTCTTGCTTTATGAATGCTGCTTTGGAACTTCATGCCACAACAAAAAAATTTAAAAGATTTCTATATATTTGTGAAACTGACTCATTTTTCACTTGTAAGAGTGGATTGATCATTGTGCTTGTTGTGTGAAAAACTTTGATTTCTTCTTTTAAAACAAATTGGAAAGTGGCTTTTTAGCAGATACATTCATGCAAAAATTTACATTTGCCATTGAATTCTTTATTTATACCTAATGGTAAGGTTGGAACTGAAATAATTGCTTTGTAAATAATATTGGGGTTTGGAGTCATGATCAGTGAGATAGATATTTACTGCCAGTAAGTAATTGTTATTTATATCTAATTAGGGATGTGTGCATTACTGTAGTATAAATTAAATTTAAAATGCAATGCTGTATATGAATGGAATTAAAATGAACTTTACAATATGTTTCTCTAATTGTCAGTGTTTGATGTGTATCTGAAATGCTGAGATGCCTGAACTGAGTGCAGAGAATTAAAAAAAAATAAGGGACATCTGTATATTAAATAAATTGTTTTTTAGTTGTGGGAAACATTACAAAATGTGCAGTACTACTGAAGAAATCTTTTGGAAACAGAATTTTCACAATTTTTCTTTGCACAAATTTATGCTGCTAATGGTATTGTCAAAGAATAGTTGGGACATGTTTTTATTTTATTTTCCACAGGGCTCAAAATAGTGAAGATCAGCTAATTGAATGTTATTTTGCAATCTTGGTATATAATACTGTATACGGTATATTACAAGATGCCAATGATTTTCATGTTTGTCATTATTAATACTTGGAGACATAAAGTTCATTTAACGTTAAAATAAGCATCATTTGCGGAATAAAATGGAGAATTGTGCTGAAAAATCTGTGTTCTGAATTTAGCAATTCCAGCGCTAGCTTTTCTTCTGTGATTATTTCTAAAAATGTATAAAAAAAAGAAAAAGGAAAAAATCTTGAGAGATCTGAATATGTCCACCCAAACTTTCTTTAAAGGTCTTTACCCAGATTTGTTACTTTTCTATTACTTCTTTCTGCAGTTACTGTCTACGCTTCCTAAATCAGAAAACATTTCAACTACATCATGATTCCTTCTCTCTAAGTAGCATGAAGTTTGAGTGTGAGTTTCTTATTTTACCAATAAGTGCTCCTTTTGCTATAGTGTATCTACCGATATTGGCCATAATGCAAGTGTTCAGTGTGAAGGAAATTTGCCAGCATTTTACTCCTTGTAAATACAGAAGCTATGCTAGATTTTTGATTGTATTAGTGCAGGGGTGTCCAAACTTGGGAACTTGGCTGGCTGGGGAATTCTGGGAGTTGAAGTCCACAAGTCTTAAAGTTCCCAAGTTTGGACACCCCTGTATTAGTGGATGGATGACATGATTATAGATCAAAAGAAATCAAGAGGATGATTTACACTACTAATGGGACAAATACCACTCTATCTCACTAATAATGAAGCAAGATGTGTACCTTGAACAACACAATAGGTAATCAAAAATACTGACGCCTGAACATTGTGTTTCTGTCTCAATAATCTTAAATTGTTTATTTACAAACTGATGTGCTCACTGTGGTTTTTGCTTCATTTGTTTTTGTTTATATAATTTATTTCTCTGGAAAATAAGGGATGCTTGAATGAATTCATAAAATGCCTTGCAAGTGCATGTTTCACATGGGCTTTGAGAGCATGACTAAGTGAATTCCCTTTGTCTTCATCACTTCAGTGCAGACATGTGTATCTCTTATTTGGATATCCAGAATTGCAGACCTGTAAATTATTTATGTGCTGATCTTTTTTAATGTACATTTAAATCTAATTAGAATAAAGTTTGCCTGAATGGATTTTTCTGCAATGTTTTCTTTATATACGTATTCATAACACAATGTTTTAGATTAATATTAGAGTGGGTGTACGTTTTGTGAATATTCACATTACAGTACAATTCCTTTGTATGTAGCAAACACCTCTACATAGAATATGTTGGCTCTGTGCATAGTTAGGTTTTTTTTTAAAAAATAACACTAAAACACTACAACCTACACCGGATGAATCAATTATGAAGCCTTTGGTATAAGGATGCTATTGTCTCCTGTCCCATGTCCAGTTGTTTTATCTACATCAGGGATGTCAAACTGGAGTTCTTCGAGGGCCGGATCAGCATTGTAGCTCTCCATGGGCCAGCCAGTGGGGAGGGGGGGGAGATAGGATGGATGCCTCCTGCAGCATTCGCCAGTCAAAACAGGGAGTGGGGGGATTGTGTGCGGCCTCTATGGAGCCCATTTTTGGCCTGGATGGCTTCCTGCAGAACTTTGCTGGCCAAAACGGGTCACATAGTGGCCACGCACAGCCCTCCCGTGACCCATTTTGGCTGCCAGAGGCACCACAGGCCAGTTCTTTGATATTTAGGGGCCGGCATTGCGGGCCAGGTTTAAGGACCCCATGGGGCAGACCTTGAGTTTGACACCTCTGATCTAGATTAACTTTCTCCAACCTGTTGCCTTTGGGTATAATTCAGTATAATTCTCATACTGAAACAATTATGTACATAGTTACTTTAAAATAAATCTTTCAGTTTATTGCCAGCCATGATTCTGGGGTTGTTTGATTGCTAGATTTTAAAGGAAGAAAATGCTCCTAATAAATATGGCTGTTGGTTGTTTAAAATGTTGATTTATTATGTTGCTTATTAAATATTTTTTATCGTAATTCTGTCCACTGCCTAGAGAAACCTATGGAGGTGGGCGAGAATATAAATTGGGTAAATAAATAAAAGTGACAGAGGAACAAAGAACCTAAATAAAATTACATCACTTATGTAGCTATTTAACTTGGAAAATTGATACCCTTCTTTTTCATCAATTCAATCTCAGATTGTTTTGAATAGCCATTAAATAGCCACTGAACTCCAACACTGTTGGAAAGAGTCCTCTGACATTTCTGGTGTGTATTTCCATTCCTACCAGGAAATATGCTGGTACCAACCTGGCACTGTCTATATGGGAAGTATACAGCAAGAAAGCTAATATCTTTAATTCCATTTAAATTGTTTTAAAGTAGTTTTTATGCCACAAAGCCCTAACCAGTATATAGAAAGAGAAGATGAAAATTAAAAAAGATCCCTACACACACACACACACAAACAAAATGTTGATCTTAACCTTCCCCTCAGGTTTTAGGGTTTGTATCTTGGGAGCTTCCAGTGTTTCTTCCTTTATCATTTAGCTCTTTTGCCCCCCACTCCCCAAATAATTATCAAAAGAACATGTGGGCCAGAGGTGAGTTGCTGCCAGTTCAGCCCAGTTCAACCAAACCAGTAGTGGCGGTGGGAAGCTCCGCCCACCCACCCAGATATTTCTGCGCATGCACAAGCAAACCAGTTAGCAAATAAACCGGTTAGCAACCCACCACTGATGCGTACATGATCAAGTCTCCAGGATAAAATCATCTGGTTGCAAAATTGCCAGGCAGCTACCATTTCATGTACACAACTCACAAACATTTTCAAATACAACACAGGGAATGGCAAGAAGGCAGCAGAGAAACTTTGAAAGATTTCGGCAATTTGATTTACACTTTTATAATCAAGCTTGCCATAACTTCCACAGACCAGTTCCAATATTTTGGAAACCACTGGAGGAGTGCGCACAAATACGTGTACAGAAAAACATCCATGAGGTGAGTAGCTGCTAATAATCTATTTTCATTTGGAGCAAAAATTGGAGAGGAGAGTCTCTGAATCCATCCAGAGGGTGGATACTGATTTGATGGTATTCTTTGCATCTTCCGATTAGTCTTGTCTGCATTTTTTTAAACAAATAAATTTTGGGATGAATTCTGACTGCTTCGCGAAGCACTGTACCAGGGGTATCCGTAGCGCATGTTCAAAATAAATCAAGGGGACAGCTTTGATGGTGTGATCAAAATTCTGCTTTCTTTTTATGCGCATCGCATGTGTGTTATGCATATAAAACAAGTGTGGCTTCTGTCACATTTCAAGTTGACTTTTTAAAACTACAACATGGAGACGCCTCTGGATCGCAGGTTGGAGACACAGGTGATGTGGCAGTTTCCTTATATTGCAGAAATTTTTGACTTTTGCATTCCTTTTGCAGGAGGGCGCCAAAAATGCAAACCTACTGGGGAAGCTGCAAGCAGAATAAAAGAACTTCATTTTATTGGGCCTCTCCATTCGTTATTTCAGAAAGAAAAAAGAGCATATATTATATTACAGCAAAACATCAATCATATTCACAGAAACATAATTTTAAAATAAAAAGCATTTGTGCTCTTGTCACTAGTAAATTAAATCTTGATATAGCTCCCCCTTCAAAGTATATATGATCTCTGACCTAAAACAATCCAAAACCCTATTTTGTACAAATATACTCTTCATCTAAATAGTTTTGAAGCAGGTTATGTTAAATATTTCAAAGAAATAATTCTTTGCCTAGAACTTACCTTTCCTTCCATAACGGTGACTGGAGGACTGTTCATCAGACCATATACACAGAAAACTTAGCATTTCATGGGCATATGTACTATTGGTTCAAACCTTTTCCCTTGAATTGTAACCTTCCACATCATTTTCTCTCTTCCCATTTCTTTATTTAATGAAAAAGCAGATCCAGGTGAATTCCCTTTTCCTCCTCTACACTGAAAGACAGAGAGCTTTCCCTTGCAGCAAAATAATAATAACAAAATATTTCCTGAGACCCTGGGATCTGCAGTCATTCCGAAAGCCAAATGCAAAAGAGCATGAAAGAGCATCTCTAGCCAAAGAGATTCAACGATTCAAACCCGGCCAGGTTGCAATGAGGCCCATCTGGGCAACCCACATCACCTTGGAAACAAGATAGTAAACTTCAAGCAGGGGAGTGATATGTAAACAAGTAACCTGAGATGGATGGACAGCTGATGCCTTCCAGTCAGACTTCGCTGCCTGTTGGTTTCTGCGTTCCTCCTTCCCCCACAGCCCAATCAGGGGAGGAGGGTGTAGGCCAGAGGAAGGGAGGAAGCACAAGGAAGAGATAGGCCTATTTTCCCCAACCCTACAAGAAAGCGTCCATAGTTGCAGGCGGAAGCAACAGGTGACAGATTCAAGGTAACCGAACATCTTATTCTCATTCCCCTTCATCAGTGGTTTCCAGAGGTTACTCTTGTCATTTACATCCCTGTCTTTCCCCTCTTTGCTATTAACGGCATTGGCTATTTAGAAAGTTAAAAAGTTAACTTTCAATTTTAAAAAAGGACATCTGGGATAATAAATACTGTACTGTGGGTTACGGAGAGTCAAAAAAAAGGAAAAAAATACGTAGCAGAGTCAGAATAAATTGCAACTTTGATGTGTCACTTTGAGATTCAGGGGAAGGTGGAGTCGGGGGGATCTGAGAGCCTTCATTGTACTGTTGGAAGAAATGTCCTTCTAGGTTTGGCTCCAAGTGGGGAAAAAGACACTGGAGACATGGAGGCTGCTTGGAAAGATGGTTTAATGGTGGACAGGACCACATGGCCTGAGTCCTGAACAGAAAAGGTGATCACATGCTTCAATGTTGGTGGAGAAGAGAAGGGAAGGGCTGAGATGCTGAGTCCCTGCTTTTATGACCTCTCTGGCCTTTAATCTTGAACTTGTCTTCTAATTGGTTGTCAGACTCCCATGGGCACATGCAGGGGCAACTCTCTAGGCTGCGTTTTGAGTCCAGGTTTGGTTGATTTCTCAGATGCCATGTGGTGAGTTGGGTAAAGGGCCAATATTATCATGCCTTAATCCCATCTCCCTGGAGCTGAAGGAGAGAACTCTTTATTATGTAGAGGGACTGGCTTGGCCACCTTAATGGCCCATTGACAAAGTGGATGGAGGCAGGAAGCTGCAGGGAGCTATTCTCTCTTTAAAACATGTTTCTTCCTTTTCACATCCAGGGAAATATAATATTCTGCCTTTTCAATATTTCCTAGGATGTTTCATTTTTTCTGGGAGAGGGCTAGGTGATAACTTTCCACAATACGTAGCAGATTTGCTGTATGCGATCATCGTCAAATTATGATTAAGGAGGTTGGCTGAAATGGCAAAACTGACTACTTTGAGTAAAGAAAAGAACATAAGTACTTTTGTCTTCACATGGAAACAGCTTCTGAATTTCATGCTTGATGCAGGAAAGAATGAAACTTTGACTTTGGGTTTTATTGATTAGATTGATAGATCTTTATAGAAATGACTTTTTTCATATTATTATGGAAAAGCAAAAAACTGTGATTTGATGCTAATGCCTTATTCTCCTACAACAGAGAGATTTGGAAGTCAATGTTTCTTTTCCTTTTCTTTTCCCCACCTTTCCCCACTTCTCTTTCCCTTCTCCCCTCCCTCCTTACTGTTCTTTTATTTACTTTTGTATTTTGTATTTTATAATAATTTTAAAAATGATGATTAAAGTGCTTTTCAGCCAAGAAATTGAACAACCGATTAAAATAGAGGACAGATAAATTTCATAGTGTACAGAAACCAAAAAGAGTAGGTAGTCTTTGTGGTTTAAAATTTTAAAAAAGCATGCTATTTTTTTAAAGAGCAGAAGAGAATTAAATACTGTGTAAAAATCTTTACTTCCCTGACTTTGCCATATCATCTGAGCTCTCTCGTACTTTAAGGAGGAAACCAAGTGCTTTGCATAGAGACCTTTCAGATTGATGCTATCAGATGCTTGTAAAGCCTTTATGAAGACATTATGAAATTACTGCTCCATATTTGATTGTTGCTGTGGTTTTACATGCACGCATGCACATTCCATGAATTGTAATAAGCATACCT
Organism: Natrix helvetica; assembly: GCF_964273705.1. Classification (NCBI taxonomy): domain Eukaryota; kingdom Metazoa; phylum Chordata; class Lepidosauria; order Squamata; family Natricidae; genus Natrix; species Natrix helvetica. Next base: position 20,042,955 of record NC_138552.1, on the reverse strand, counting down.
GCTGGAATGTCCTTTTTCTGGTTTTACTTCAGCAAAGTTAAGTTCGCATTTGTATAAATTGATAGACGGGGATCTTCTAGAGAGAGAAGGGACAAAAGGCTGCTCCCCAAAGGCTCCCCAGACAGTAGCAAAGCCAGGAGTCACCCGGATCTGAGATTTTACATCTTTGGTGCTGCATGAAACTGCACTTTACCAGACAAACCAGGTGTGCAATCTGGGGACTCACAACTCCTACTGAAAGAGCAGGTGACGGTGAAAGCTACAAGGGCTTTTATGTCATGTGCCATTTGCACCAATTCCTGAACAAGGAGAGGTTCTACCTTAATCACCTCCCATATGGATTACTGTAGTGTACTCTGCATGGGAAAAGAAAGAAGACACCAAAACATGCATATGTAGAGGTAAAGGTTCCCCTTGCACATAGTGCTAGTCGTTCCCGACTCTACGGGGCGGTGCTCATCTCCATTTCAAAGCCAAAGAGCCAGTGTTGTCCAAAGACATCTATGTGGTCATGTGGCCGGTATGACTCAACACCGAAGGCACACAGGATGCTGCTACCTTCCCAACAAAGGTGGTTCCTATTTTTCTACTTGCATTTTTACATGCTTTCGAACTGCTAGGTTCGTAACAGGAGCTCACTCTGCTACGCAGCGCTAGGGATTCGAACCGCTGAACTTTCTGATCGACAAGGTCAGCATCAGCCACTGAGCCAGCATGTCCCCAGAAACATGCATACATACATATATTTGAAGGATCCCCCATGACATCTACCCATCCCACCAGATCCAGCAGTAAAGGGTTGTTGTGGGACCCAAGAGGGTCTTTTCTGCTGTTGCCCCCACCCTATGGAACATCATTCCTCCTGAGATCATGCTGGGCCTAACCTTGATGACCTTCCAGAAGGGCCTGAAGATGGCTTTGCCATCTGGCCGAGGGATCAGAGACAGGTGTGGGGCAAAGTTGGGTTCCCACCGGTTTAGACTGGTTCGGTAGCAACTCGGCTGGTCACGCACCTGAACCGGTTCTATAGGCATCGCCGTAGGCACTACCATTTTGCTTTTTGCTTCTGTGCATATACAGAAGCAATTTTTTGCTTCTGCTCATGGGCGCATAGCGCACATCAAGCGTGTGTATGCCCAAAGCGCGTCCCTGAGTGAACCGGCAGTAAAAGAAGCTGGAACTCACCCCTGCTGTACGGCCCCTTAAATGTCTATACCAGGGGTGTCCAAACTTGGGAACTTTAAGACTTGTGGACTTCAACTCCCAGAATTCCCCAGCCAGCCATGCTGGCTGGGGAATTCTGGGAGTTGAAGTCCACAAGTCTTAAAGTTCCCAAGTTTGGACACCCCTGGTCTATACCATTCTCGACTGACTCTGCTCTACTGCCAATTGCGTGTGTGCTTTTTTTTGTTTTTGAATTATTTTAACATTTTCTATTCCTCATATTATCATTTTATTTTTGAGTGGGTGTTTTTTTTTTGGCATTGTTGATGGTTTAATTGTAAGCCACTCAGAATCACAAATGTGTGATGGGCAACTATACAAATTGGATGAATGACTAAATGAGAAAGGACGAATGAACAAACAAACAGACGAATCAATCAATAGCACTAGCACTGAGACTTACCGTATTTTTCGGAGTATAAGACACACCTTTTTTCCTCAAAAAAGAGGCTGAAAATCTGGGTGCATCTTATATACTGAATACATCATTTTTTGCCTTTTGAAACCCCGCCCCCTTCACCAAAATGGCCGTGCGTAGCTTTTAGAAGGCTTTTAGAGAGCTCCTGGGGGCTGGGGAGGGCAGAAACTTTGCCCCCCAGCCCCCAGGAGCACTCTATAAGCTTCCTAGTGCCCTTTTTTTGACAAAAAACAGACCTGTTTTTGCAAAAAACTGGCCATTTTGTGCTCGCTTTTGGCCCTCCAGCCCCCCAGGAACACTCTACAAGCCTCCTAAGGGCTATTCATGCCCTTTTGGGGGGGAAAAAGAGGCCTGTTTTCATTTAAAACAGGCCGTTTTTGGGAGGTTTGCAGAGTGCAAAAACTTTTTTTTTAAAATGTGCCTCTTCAAAACCTTGGTGCGTCTTATACTCCGAAAAATACGGTATATACCGCTTCACAGTGCTTTACACTCCCTCTCCAAGGGTTTACAGTGTCAGCATATTGGCCCCAACAATCTGGGTCCTCAGAAGGATGGAATGCTGAGTCAACCTTGAGCTGATGAGAGTTGAAGTGCCGAACTGCTGGCAGCCCACAGTAGCAGAAGGAGCCTGCAGTACTGCATTCTAACCACTGCGCCACCACGGCTCATCATAAATACATAGCTCATAAATAAATTAGGTGTGCATAATAACTCAAGTTATTCAACTCAAACCGTCGGGAGTTCAAATCTTTACAAATTGAGCTATAGGAATTAAATTGCAGTGAAAAAGAAAAGATTGCTTCCAAGGAAACATTCTTAGGACCTGGTTGCTAACAGTGTGTGTGTGTGTGTGTTTCCACTACATCCTATTATTACATTGCTATGTGGTTACTAAGTCTCAATACCAAATTGATAGCACATAATTGATTGATTTGTAGGTGAGGAATGAATGCTTACTACAGAACTGCTCCTTTCTCGGTGATAACCAAATGCAAAGATCTTGTCCTCTTACTTGTCTGGCAAAGAAGGACATCTTAGCTGCTTTCCTTGCTTTTCCGTAACTTTAGCATTCTACGTAATATTTTTTCAAACTTGGGTTTGAAATCTCCGTTTGACCATTGTCCAACTCATGAAGGATGAAGCTGCCTAAATTAGCTTAACATCTATATGTATTAATTACCTTCTTAAAATGTTTTTTTAAACATTGAAAAACGTAATCTGAAATTCCTTTTGCAATGTTCTTCCTCTTCAGAACCACATATTTACATTCTAGAAAAAGTTAGTTCTTCATTTATGTGGCAAAGTAGCCATTTTCTACAGACAGAATTACCAGCACTTTCTCCCCAGTTTGCTCAGGTGCCTTTAACAATGTCTGAATTCATGCAAGCCCTGAATGCTAGCATTCGTAAGAACAGTTCCTAAAGATGCTTGGAAGGCAGGAGATGCAGTTAAGGCCATTTTAAAGATACCAGAATCTGTCTGTCTGTCTCTCTCTCTCTCTCTCTCTCTCTCTCTCCCCCTCCCCCCTCCCTCTGAGGTAGATTCTTTGCCTTTACATTTTTTTTAAAGATATTGAGGCCCTAGGAAGAGTGCAGAGAAAAACAACAAAGATGATAGATCTGAAGGCTAAACCAGGGTGGACTTCAAAAATTTCAGCAACAGGTTCTCTGCCTGGTTGCTGGGTGGGCGTGGCCATGGTGGGCGTGGCCTAGTTGGCCTCCTGCACCATGGCGGTGTGTGTGTGTGTGTTTTCAACTTCCCCAAGCTCCGGAGGCTTTCCTCAAGCCTCTGGGAGGCCATAAACTTCCTCCTGTGGGCTCTGGAGACCCTCCGGAGGCAGGAAATGGAACTTCCAGGTGGCCTGTTTCCCCTCCCCCCCTTCCCAAGCCTCCACGGGGGCCGTGCATTTACCTTGCATCCAAAACGGGATGCATGGAGACTCCTGGGAAGGGTGTGGTGTGGTGGGTGGGGGATTTGGAGGTTCTCCGAACCAGCCGTAACGTTAGCTATGGGTTCTCCCGAACCCGGGCAAACCCATAGCAGCCCCCCCCCCCCAAGAGGTAAACCTTATGACGAGCAATTGAGGGAACTAGGTATGTCTAGTATTATAAAGAGATGGACTAGGCTTGATATGGCTGTATTTGAGGGGTTATCACAGAGAAGAGGGGATTTGACCTATTCCCCAAAGCATTTGAGGGCAGGACAAGAACTTACGGGTGGAAGACCATAACAGAGATCCAACCTAGAAGGACAAATTTCCTGAGAGTGAGAACAATTCATGAGTGAAACGGCTTACCTCCAGAAGCTGTGGATGCTCCATCAATGGAGGTTATCAAGAAGAGTCTGGACAGACATTTGTCATGGGCAAGAGGTTGGGTAGAAAACCTCCAGGGTCCCTCCCAACCCTTTTATTCTTTCTTCTAAGATGAGTGACTTCCCTTTTTTCTAGATGCCAGGCACTGCACGACATGACAAGGAAATGGCCATCCAAGCCAAGAAAAACCTTACCCACACTACCGATCCAATCGAGAAGCTACGCCTTCAGTGCCTGGCGAGGGGCTCAGCAGGCATCAAAGGCCTGGGCAGGTAAATGGATCCATGAAACACGTGATGAAGCCAAGTCTGGTGGCAACCAGACATATATACAGTGGTGGAGCCTGCATCCTTTAACTACGATAGCTAGTTCAGCCTCTTTTCAGCTTTATTTCAAATGTCCCAGAGAACTTAAGACCAGGAACCAGCCACTCTGTCTGGGGATGAGTGAGAATCTGCTCTTTAGCTGGACTTTTCCCTCAACACTCTTACGATCTGTTTGCATTCATATTTTCTTTCACATTTTTAGCACATTAAAGAAACATGATTAAGAAAAAGGTAAGAAGACCTGAATGGGAAGGGAGGGAGGAAGGAAGGAAAAAAGGAAGGAAGGAAGGATTCTAGTGCTACTACTCCTTATATCTGGATGGAAAATTCCAGATGATGACAAGATAATAGTTGTTCTGACCTAGGCTTTCCCAGCAGCACAAAGCCGAGTCCTCATCCCGATAACTCCTTTTATTTAATTTGCAGTAAATTCCTCTCCAGCAATGTCCCGGCCCACAGTCTCTCAAGATAATTCACAATTACTGATCTTTATCAGGCTTGGAGAGTTCCAGGCCAATATCTTTCAGAGGCCACAATATTTGGCAAGAATACAGGAATGAACTAAAGTGTCAGTTCTGGTCGCCACGATGTAAAAAAGATGTGGAGACTCTAGAAAGAGTGCAGAGAAGAGCAACAAAGATGATTAGGGGACTGGAGACTAAAACATATGAAGAATGGTTGCAGGAACTGGGTATGTTTAGCTTAACAGAAAGAAGGACTAGGGGAGACATGATAGCATTGTTCCAATATCTCAGAGGTTGCCACAAAGAAGAGGGAGTCAAACTATTCTCCAAGGCACCTGAGGGTAGAACAAGAAGCAATGGGTGGAAACTAATCAAGGAGAGAAGCAACTTAGAACTGAGGAGAAATTTCCTGACAGTTTGAACAATTAATCAGTGGAACAGCTTGCCTCCAGAAGTTGTGAATGCCCCAACACTGGAAGTCTTTAAGAAGATGTTGGATAGCTATTTGTCTGGAGCGGTATAGGGTTTCCTGCCTAGGCAGGGGGTTGGACTAGAAGACCTCCAAGGTCCCTTCCAACTCTACTATTGTCTCCTGTAAGCACCCCTCCCCTTTTGTTCCTCCTTTATTTCCTCTGGGAGGAGCCATTCATCGTCCACCTGTGGCCTTACTCCCAAGTCAACCCTTGTTGTTTAGCTGTTCCCTTCGTCTGGCAACTTTGTGCATGCGCACATTGGGAACAGGCTCCAGCTGTTCTTCTGTCTCACTGATGGCTGACTCCAAAGGCAGCTGATAACTGTCAGACAGCACTGGCCCCCTCTCTGCCTCCAACACAGAGCCCTCATCAGAGCCATCCCCGGACTCCAGGACAGGCCCATGTTCCTCCCCAACCTCCTCACTGCCCGAATCTGCTGCTAAGTCTGCTGGCCGCTAGTGGGCCACAACAATAGCAAAGAGATCTAGTAACAAATTATTCTTGCGGCATGCCATCTAGTGGAAAAAAATTCTGTGGTCAAAGGAGATGAATTGCATGGTACGTTTTTTAATCTGGAAACCCTTAAAAAGTTTCCGAATGACAGAACTCTGTGTTCTGTGAATAATTTGTGCGTATTGTGTATTGAACTGTATTTAACCCAAAGGTGTTTTTTTCAAGAGGCAACTGGACTTTCTTGGTTTCACTTCTTGGATGAAAAAAGCATCATTGGGACAACCATGATCTGGATGATTAAGAATCTCCATAAACATTGAACTGTATTTAACTTTTCTAGATAAACGTATTAGTCATTCTATCATCTTGGTTTCTAGAATAGAAAGAGATAGAGAAATGCAGCCTGTTCAAACACAACAGTCCCTAGAAATCCAGTGAAAGGGAAAATAGGCTAACAAGGGCAAAATTGTTATTTGTGTGGCAATAAATTAAAACTAATTAATTAATTAATTAAGCAAACATTTTAATAGGGTAAATTCCATAAAAAGGGTATTAAAATTGAAAATGTCCACATTTACTCATCTTCTAATGCAGTGTTTCTCAAACTTGGCAACTTTAAGTCCTGTGGACTTCAACTCCCAGAATCCCCCAGCCAGCATAGCTGGCTGGGGAATTCTGGGAGTTGAAGTCCACAGGACTTAAAGTCGCCAAGTTTGAGAAACACTGTTCTAATGTATAGCATATCACTTCTCAAGCAGGATATAAAGCCAATCCCAATGGATGGGGAGGTTTATGTAGGAGAATAGAAAATGATGATCCTTGAGATATTCCAGCCAAAGGCATTTTTACCATTACACATTCAATTCTGAAATGTCAATTATGCCTAGAAACAAACCTTTGGTTATTATAACTACTCCAAAATTGGCACAGCCTGTTCCGTATGACCCACCTCGGTTAGCAATTGTTGTATTTTTCAGCAACTGCCGTACTTCAGCTGTTTTCTAAAGAGAGACTCCTACTCCGAGATGTGGTGCTGGCAACCAGCTTAGCTGGCTTCAAATAAATATTGGACCAATTCATGGAAGTCATCATGGGACTCCTTGCTGGCAAGATGACTGCTTCTGAGGACCATCTGGTGAAACACTTGTGGACTTCCTTGGGCCATTGGTTGGCCATTGTGATGGAATGTATACCTGGAGAAGCAGTGGAGGAGACTCTTGGTAGCACAGAGATTTCCTAGGGGGGAGATGGTGCATTCCAGAGCGAAGTCCGAATTAAGAGACTGCGTACTTCTAAGCTACATATGGGGTGTAGGGAGAGGAGAAGTTCAGGGTAGCGGCCGTTAGAATCTCTCAGCATATATCTATCAGGTGGAGGATTAAAGTTTTAGTTTGGCCATATTCTGTCCATTAGGAGTAAACAAATGTACTCAGTTGGAATTCAATGCGTCTTCCATGGGCTTGGACCAGAGATGATATTCAGCAGGTTCTGACCAGTTCTGGAGAACCGGTAGTGAAAACTTTGAGTAGTTCAGAGAACTGGTAAATACCACCTCTGACTGGCCCCACCCCTATCTATTCTCTGCCTCCTGAGTCCCAGCTGATCGAGAGGAAATGGGGATTTTGCAGTATCCTTCCCCTGCCATGCTCGCCAAGCCATACCCGCCAAGCCACACCCACAGAACTGGTAGTAAACCTGTGGCTTTTCGGGTGCGTTTCAAGGTGTTGATTATCATCTTTAAAGCGCTCCATGGCTCAGGACCTAGTTATCTGCAGGATCGCATCCTACCCCACACATCCCTACGGCCAATCCACTCTCACAGAGAGGGACTCCTCCGGGTACCTTCCGCTAAGCAATGCGGGCGGGCGGTGCCCAGGAGTAGAGCCTTCTCTGTGATGGGCCCAACCCTCTGGAACGACCTGCCCCCCGATATTAGAATCATTGTTGATCTCCGCTCCTTCCGTAAGAAACTCAAGACCCACCTGTTCCAATTAGCTGGCCTGGCTCAATTGTAATCGAAAGCAAAATATAGTATAATTGAATCCTGACCTTCCTGGATGGCATTTTAAATTTTTAAATTTTGGGGTTTTAAATTGGTTTTTAATTGGTACTATTTTAATTATTGTAAAATAGTTTAGTTTTGTACGGACTGTGTGTTTGTTGGTTTGTCTGGTTTTGTGTGTTGCTTTGTTATTCTTTTTGTATATTGTCTGTACACCACCCCGAGTCCCTTTGGGGAGAGGGGGCGGTTTATAAATTAAATTAAATAAATAAATAAATAAATAAAGTAAAAAAAATTGAATCCCACCACTGGCTTGGACCTCACAGTCACCAGATTGCTAAACTAGAGAAAAGAAGGAGCAAGGCAGACATGCTAGCCAGGGGTGAGTTCCTGCCGCCATTACTACCGGCTCGGCGCCCAAAAAGGTTTGCATGCGAGTGCGCATTTGCACTTAAAACGGTCTGCGCATGTGCACAACATTAAAAAGGGCAGAACAGAAAAGCAAGATGGCACCACCGAGGATAGAACTGGTACGGTCACTTGTCCGCTGGAGTTACTACTTATTTGGCCGAACCGGACCGTACTGGTAGGAACCCACCTCTGATGATAGCAGTATTCCAGTATTTGAGATGCTGCCACAAAGAGGAGGGGGTCAATTTATTTTCCAAAGTACCAAAAGGCAGGACAAGAAACAATGGATGGAAACTAATCATGGAGGGGAGCAACCTGGAATTAAGGAGAAACTTCCTAAGAGTGAGGACAATTAGCCAGTGAAACAGCTTGCCTTCAGAAGTTGTAACAGGTGCTTCATAGAATAGAATAGAATAAATTTAATTTGTTAGCCGCTCCCTCTCCAATAGGACTCGGGGCGGCGTACAATAAAAAAACCCATACATATATACATATACATACAATACATATACACATACATACAAACACATACATGTATCCGGAGGAGGTAACACTCGTTAAAAGCATACAATAGTAATAATAGAATTAAAATTAACAATTAAAATACCCTCAGTTAAAATTACAAATTTAAAAAGATTGTCAGGAGCAATGGGATAAAACTATGGTTGAGCCAGGCCAGATAATTGAAAGAGGTGGGTCTTGAGCTTTACACGGAAGGAGCGGAGATCGGAGGTAATCCTGATGTCAAGGGGGAGGTCATTCCACAGGGCTGGGCCCATCACAGAGAAGGCTCTGCTCCTAGGTGTCGCCCCCCGACACTGTTTAGTGGACGGCACCTGGAGAAGTCCCTCTCTGTGCGAGCGGATTGGTCGCAGGGATGTATGGGGCAGGATGCGATCCCGCAGGTAACTAGGTCATCACTGGAGGTTTTTAAGAAGAGACTGGACAGTCACTTGTCTGAAATGGTATAGGACCGTGATGGTGAACCTATGGCATGCATGCCACAGGTGGCACATGGAGCCATTTTCAGGGCATGCGATTGCCCTGTCAGCTGGCCAGCACACATGGGACTTTCAAGTGACTTCTGGTTTGCTCATAGGGTCATTTTTTGTCTTCCGGAGCCTTCAGGGAAGCCTCCTGAGGGCTCCTGAACGCTCCGGAGGACTAAAATCAGCCCTACAAGCAACCTGGAAGTGACTTCCGGATTGCTCGTAGGATCATTTTTTGCCCTCCGGAGGCTTCAGGGAAACTCCTGAAGCCACCAGAGGGCCTCCGGGGGAGCGGGGGAGGCTGTTTTCGCACTCCCCAGGCTCTTATAAAGCCTCTAGAACCTGGGGAGAGTGAAAAAAGCATGCAAAAAATGGGGGGGTCACGCCTGTCATGCGCGCATGTGGGCTGTGGGGGGTTATGCATTGCATCATGGGTGTGGCATGCCCACGCACGATCCCTCTGCATTCCCCCCGTTTATGGCATGCGAGCCAAAAAAGGTTCAGAATCGCTGGTATAGGATCTCCTGCTTGAGCAGGGAGCTGGACTAAAAGACCTCCAAGGTCCCTTCCAGCTCTATTCTGATTCTGATAAACTAAATGGGCTAGAATTCTAATCTAGCAGGGCACTGCTTATGTTCTAGTAGACTCATCTAGTAGTCAGCTAAATCAGATGTTACCAGTTCAAAGATAATTTGCCCAAGCAGTCTTTGTCCAGGAAGATTGCAATTAGGTCCTCAATAAGAGTAGCAAAAAGTAGTTCAAGCCAAGAGGGTGTAAAAATTAGAAATAACGGTACCCTTAATATATACGCTCATATTCAGAATTGCTGATCTGAGCGGCATGGTGGCTTAGAGGTGGAGCTCTCACCTCACAATCAAGAAGGCTGTGAGTTTGATCCTAGGTAGTGGCAGATATTTCTCTCTCTCTGGGCCCAAAGAAAAAATATCTGCTGTGAGCTTCACTTAGGTGTCAGGAAGGGCACCCCACCAGCAAATGCTCAGCTCCATTCAGTTGCCATGACTCCACCCCAATGCAAGGGATTACCGAGTCATTAAAAGAAAAGAAAAAAAAACCCAGGATTGCTGATCTAACTTTTCAAGGGAACAGCCATTATATCCACATGTAGCTGAATACTCCAAATGGATCATTTGTTCGTGCCACATCAATCTTATTTCAACTGATTTTTCAATTTGCTGATTGCTAGTTAGGCTTTTCCTACAGGTGCATGTAACTGTCCAAATGCTATTCGAGCCCAATTCAGGGATTTGTAGGTTGACCCATGTTTACTATATCTGCACATACTCCTTTTTGATTCAGAGTAGAAATACCATTCTATACCAGGTAAAGATGGGGCTTGGTTATGTACGAGTTGCTCAAATTAGTTGCTATAGAAGTAACATAAACATTCAAACTGTTTAATGTTTAGCACCCGAAACTGGGAACACCCACTGTGACAATTGGAAAAGGGGTCAGATAAGAAGGAACTGCTACGCAGCCGAACATCGTGATAGACTGTATCTCAGAAGCAACACTCTTGTTGTTTTCCTTAAAGGCTTCTTTGCTAGATTTGTACATCGTTGTCCTATTTCTCTTCCTCTTTGATCTTTGTAACTCTTTTCTTTACAGTCAACCTTCTTTTCTTCAGGGTTTTCCGCATCATGGATGACAACAAAAGCAGGACCCTTGATTTCAAAGAGTTCGTGAAAGGGCTCCATGATTACGCTGTGCTGATCGACAAAGCCGAAGCCGAAAAGATTTTCCAAATCTTTGATAAAGATGGGAACGGAACAATTGACTTTGATGAATTCCTCCTAACATTAAGAGTGAGTGCCAAGCAGCAACAACAAAATTAGTTTCCCACATGATTGCATTGACACAGGCTAGGTCATATCCAGCTCCACCCTGGTGTGTGTGTGGGAAAGGCCTTGGGAGACCAGGTGAAGAGATGCTGCCCAGGGGACGGTCAGATAAGAGACAGCATAGCCCACACTGGATAGTGGGCAGAGCAAAAAGCTCAGAAGGGACCCTCCCTAGTTCTCCCTGCAAAGGAGACAGTACAGGGGTCCCCAGCCCCCAGGCCATGGCCCACTACCGGGCCGTGTCCTATTCAGAATTGGGCCACATGAGTGGCTGGCTAGCGCGCACACATGCATGCAGCTCAACTCGCAGGAATAGTGGGCTGGTGGGCAGTCGCGCACATGCGTGTTAGCCTGCTGCTCACGCTAGCCCAGTGATGGGTAACCTTTTTGTCATCATGTGCCGAAAGCACGCAAATGTGTGCCCATACCCATAATGCAATGTGCATGCGCGTGTAAATCCCCCTGTGCTTCCCGCGCCCCTACACTGTGTGTGTGACCCCCCCCCATGCCCCGTTTCTGACCTGAAGCCTCCTGGGACCAAAAACGGGGCATGGGGGTATGCCGCACCCCCACGCTCCCCCTGCCCCCTGCATGCACGCAAAATCCCCCTGCCCCTGCTGCACATGCACGCGCATTTCCAACATGCACCCCACCCCCTGCGCATGCACAGCAGAGACCCGAAAATCAGCTGGCTGGTGGGAGGCACGCATGCATGTGCGGTGGAACTGAGGTGGGGCAATAGCTTGTATGCCCGCAGAGAGGGCCCCATGTGCCACCTGTGGCATGTGTGCCATAGGTTCACCATCACGGAGCTAGCCCATAGGGGCTGCATGCACACTCATGTGGCCCAGTTCTCCTTTTCACCAGTCAGAAAGGTTGGGACTGCTGAGATAGTAGAAAAAAAATGTACTTTCAGACTTGCAAGATGCTGTTAAAATACAGTAGCTTTACAATGAAGTTGAATTAAATTCATCTGGTTGTGTTTCCTGTCTCGACTACCTGACAAAGCTAACAAAATCAGTGCATTTACTGGACAAACTTGTTTGTTGGTATGGGGAAATTACTTGGGGAAATCCCTGATAGGTGCTGCTAGGAACACCCTAACCGGAGTATTTCAACGTCAGTGTGAATTGCTGACACTCTTTCTGGGTACAGAGGTCTTAGTGCTTCACACACATTTGTGAACTCCACATTTGAGTCAAAGTCACGCAGAACGAAGTTGGGGCAGATCTGATCCAGGCATTTTGCTCTGTGCAAGGCTAACTGATTGGGGATCAGTGCTGTTGCGAATCTGTTTCCACCCACATTTTCTAACAGTTAAAAAAAAAGATGTTTGTTCTAAGAAAAGGAAGGACAAATAGACACTCAGCGGAATTAACATACATACAGCGGCTTAAAAGAAATCAGTTTTTTTTCATAATAAAAAAGTATGGCTAGGAAGTAGTGATTAAATAAGATTTTAATTCACTGGTTGATATGCCTCTCAAATGGGTTGTGATTGTGTAGGGAAACTTAGATAGCAGGCTTCTATCCGGTACGTGGTTACATGAAAATTACAGACAAGAGTTTTAGAGTCTTTAACATCAAAAACTACACTAGCTTTCAACTCCATGAGACACAGTAGATTGAGGTACTAGGTAAAATCTTATCTATTATTGCCGCAGTATACGCTGTACTTATCTTTTCTGAAATCCCAGTTTGATGCCCGGAGTTGCATCTGTGAGATGAAAAGCCAACTGATATAAATCGGTTTCAATTAAAAAAAGAAATAAATCCTGTTGTAGCCCCTTTGAACTCCTGCACATGCTCTTTCTATATCTTCTACATCTCTAACCATTCTGTTTTTCATCGACTTTCAGCCTTCAGTCTTAAAGCGAGTGGCACAACAATATAATTCAGATGCCAGCAGTGCTTCCTCCCCATCACCAACTCAAAACCATTGTCCTCAGTTACAAGGGAATTGAGCCTGATTGGCCAAATCCCAAAGAACAACCAGTGAATTTTTGTTGTTGCTAGTTGCGAAGTCGTTTCCGACCCATCACGACCCCATGGACAACATTCCTCCAGGCCTTCCTGTCCTCTACCATCCTCTGGAGTCCATTTAAGCTCACACCGACTGCTTCAGTGACTCCATCCAGCCACCTCATTCTCTGCCGTCCCTTTCTTCTTTTGACCTCAATCTTTCCCAGCATTAGGCTCTTCTCCAGTGAGCCCTCCCTTCTCAATAGGTGGTATTTGAGTATTTGAGTTGCATCTTGAAGAGCAGTCAGGGTTGACCTCCTCCAGGACTGACCGGTTTGATCGTCTTGCAGTTCAAGGGAATTGCAGGAGTCTTCTCCAGCATCATGGTTCAAAGGCCTTCATTCTTTGGCGCTCAGCCTTTCTTTTTTTTCTTTTTTTTGAAAATTTTTTATTGGTTTTTACAAATTTTTTAAAGGAAAAGGGGTAAAAAAAGGTATAAATTTTTTTGACAGCTACATCATGCGGGAGGAGGTAATCCCCCCAAATCTCGCAACTTTTACAAAGAAAAATAGGAAAACATCAACATTTGAATAAACATTGGCAGTTTTTGATTTTACATTAAATCATCAGTATATTCAATCATTTTTTGTATCACTTCCAAGAATTACATTATAACAACAATTGCAATCATGTTTCAACTCATTTTTGTGACCTGAGTCTTCTCAGTGTTGGATCCTCCCCCTGTCTTCTGGCAGAGCCTCGGCCCCTCCCTCCTTCATATCTTGTGTACTGTCCCCTGTTTCGTCTAGGAGGGCTTTGTGTTTTTTAATGAAAGCCTCCACCTCCACAACTGTATTAATTCTAATTGGCGCTCAGCCTTTCTTATGGTCCAACTTTCACAGCCATACATTGCAACTGGGAAAACCATCGCCTTGACTATAAGTACTTTTGTTGTCATGGTGATGCCTCTGCTTTTTAGTATGCTGTCTAGATTTGCCATAGCTTTCCTCCCCAGGAGCAAGCGTCTTTCAATTTCTTGGCTGCAGTTCCCATCTGCGGTGATCTTGGAGCCCAGGAAAATAAAATCTGTCGCTACCTCCATTTCTTCCCCATCTATTTGCCAGGAATTGAGAGTGCCAGATGCCAGGATCTTACTTTTCTTAATGTTGAATTTCAAACCAGTAGATAGCAGTGGAATATAAGCCAGGAGACTGTCGCTCTTTTCAAATACAAATAAAATTATAGCAAACTTCTGGAGAAGGTTTGGTAGCCAAAATGCATCAGATTATGCAATATAGCACTAGTTCACGAAGATCAGTAACCTGTGCATAGCTCCATAGATCAGTATTCCCTCCATTTTGGCTTACAAATAATATGGTGCACACACTAGTAAACAACTGGAGTTATCCAGCTGTCCCAAAGCACCATTTTGGAAGGTATGACATTAGCTCAGAGGCAAATAATGGTTTGCACATAGCTAAATGTCTTTGGAGATTCTCAGTCATCCAGGTCATGGTTGTCTCAAAGGTGCTTTTTTCAAGAGGCAACTGGACTTTCTGGTTTTTCTTTGAAGATCTTTCGCTTCTCATCCAAGAAGCTTCTTCAATTCTGACAGGATAGTGAAGAATGAAAGGATTTATATTCCTTGCTGAAAAAGCTTCTTGGATGAGAAGCGAAACGTCTTCAAAGGAAAAGCAGAAAGTCCAGTTGTCTCTTGAAAAAAACACCTTTGAGATTTGCACGTACCATATTTTTCGGAGTATAAGATGCTCTGAAAAAAAGGAGGCTGAAAATCTGGGCATGCCTTATACACTGAATACAGCATTTTTGGCCTCCTGAAACCTCGCCCCCTTTGCAAAAATGGCCATGCATAGCTTTTAGGAGGCTTCCAGAGTGCTTCTTGGGGCTGGGAAGGGCAAAAATGAGTGAAAGGCCATTCCCCCCTCCCAGCTCCCAGGAGCACTCTATAAGCCTCCTAAAGGCTATGCATGCTATTTTTAAAAACAAAAAATGGGCCCATTTTCGCAAAAAAACAGCCGTTTTTGGAAGGTTTGCAGAGTGCAAAAACTTTTTAAAAAAATTTGCCTCTTCAAAATCTTGGTGCACCTTATACTCCGGTGCGTCTTATACTTCAAAAAATACGGTAGGTTTCCCTGCTTCAATTTAGTTATGTCATATTTTTCTACATTGCATCCACTGTTCTTGGGCACTGTTCTTTTTTTTTTTCCTTTTCTTTTGACCATCCCTGTTCACATCTTTCATTTAATGTTCTGAAAATGGTAGAGGAAACATAACTCTCCGCACCCACTTTAGATATTATGAAACGGAAAGTAACAAGATAAGGCTGGGAAGAAAGTGGCCTTAAAATAATGTTGCTTTATGCTTTTTTCTTAGCCTCCTATGTCCAATGCAAGGAAAGAAGTCATCATGCAAGCTTTTCGAAAGCTAGATAAGACCGGGGACGGAGTCATCACCATTGAAGATTTGCAAGGGGTCTACAATGTAAAGCATCATCCCAAGTATCAAAATGGAGACTGGAGTGAAGACCAAGTTTTTAGGACTTTCCTGGACAACTTTGATTCACCCTATGATAAAGATGGACGGGTAAGTGAGAAGGAGATTAAAAGCAAAGCCCAAGTTAAGTCAATCATGTCACACATTCCATAGGCTCTGTTGTTGTTTTTTAAAGAGGGATTTGCTGAAATTGTCAACAGAAACCTTTCCTCTTTGTCCTCCTCTTGGGTAGCCACTGGACATAGAAAGGAGGCATCATGAACTGTATATTGATACTCAATAGTTCTGCCTCTTTCCATTCCCCCAGAGCCCTAGAATGCAACTTACTCCTTAGCAGGGGTCGCCAACTTTAAACACAAGAGCCACAAAGGTCCTAATAGAAAGCCCCCCTTTCAATTCTGGAGCCGACCGGAAGTCCTGTTCCCCCATGATAGAGTCTCCTCCTAGTGTGGTGTCCTTTTTCCTCTGCCAACATGAAGTCTGATTCCCCCACCATAGAGTCTCCTCCTAGTGCAGCGTCCTCTTTCCTCTACCTGTCTTAACCAAAAGCACTAACCCTAACCTTAACCCTATCAATTGTGGAGCCAACCGACGACAGGGAGCCGCAGCAGAGATATGAAAGCGCCATATGCGGCTCCAGAGCCACAGTTTGCTAATCCCTGTCCTATAGGAAAATAGAATATATCTTACCTTTCAAAGGAAATTCACCGAGATTATGCAAACTATGTTTCTATATCTCTTACGATGCTTAATTTTGTTCTAGAATTGTGAAATTAAAGCCAAGCTCTTTGTGGTTTTCATAAGAAAAATGTGAGGGGAAGGGTTAGGTTGACTCATATATTATGTGTTCAATGGGGCAGGTCCTATGGATCTTGCATTCCAGTAAAACACGTTTCACTTCTTTCTTTCAGTGGGATTGTTCTTCGTGCTTCTTGTAAGAGCAGTGCAATTGAATTGCACCTTGACAAACCTAGGCAGATTTTAAGATCAAGGTCCTATGAGGCTTCCAGATCCAGACAGACAGGCATGTGCTAGCCAATCAACCAGACATTGTGGTAGTATACATGTCAGGGATCCTAGTAACAGACCCAATGCAACCAAAACTCTGAGGCCCGAGTGTTCCTCAAAGTACAGATTTATTAGGCATGTCATATTGACTCTGAAAGTCCTGCGGTTTTCCCCACCCAAATTAAAAGTAAAAGTTCTCTCTCCCCCATCCACATGTCCATCACATGGTCCAATCAGGTCACAGTCCAAACTCCAGTTGGTTTCAGTCCACGCCTCCCCAGCACCTGGTGGAAACGTCCTTGGTTCCCAGGATAAAGAATTTTATTTTGGCTACAAGTCCCTAGCTACCTCTATTCCCCCTTCCCATTCCCACAGCTCCAACCAGTCTTGTTGGGGCAGCCCTGAAGATGCTCCAAAATGACTTCATACAAAGACCAGAGAAATATGGTGGTGACAGAAGTAGGCATGCCAAGCAACAGCGACATCAGGAAGGTTTGAGGAATGGAGAAGTACTAGGGCCTGAAGGAGATATTGGAGACAATGTGGAAAATAAGGCCAAAGAACTCCCTATTTTAGCACTACACTCTCCTGGAGAGAGAGACCTGATGTTGTTCTTGGGATCTGTTGGAGCCACTTTCCCAGCTTAGAAGTCACAACACCAAATGATGATTTAACAGCTGACTAACAGCTGTAAGGCTATAAACCAAGATGATGCAATGAGAATGAGTCACCAGGGTTACTGCCACTTTAAGAACCTGTCTATATAAGGGAGGCCACGTGAAGATGTCTCTCTCTCTCCCTCTCTCCCTCTCTCTCTCTCTCTCTCTCTCTCTCTCTCTCTCTCTCTCTCTCCTTCCATGTTATAGTTGAAGATTGATTGATTGCCTGGTTTTGTCTAGTGTGTATGTGTGTGTGTGTTATATGTATGTATGTACAGTATGTATGTATGTATGTATGTATGTATGTATGTATGTATATATGTAAGTCTCAAAATAGTAGTCACACTGCACACACTCTGACACATTTCCTTAAGCTGGAAAACTGACTCCGACAGATCCCAGGAACAACGTTGTGGCTCTCTGTCCAGAAGAGTGTAGTAGTACTAAGAGCAGCTAAGATACTGTGCAGAACTCTCGAACTCCTAGGTCTCTGATACAGGCCTGAGATGGAGGGACATACTACTCATAGGAGTGAAAAGGGAATCTTCCCATAGAACATAATTTATCTTTTAATTCTTGCACGTCCTAGTTTACACATTTATTTAAATAAAAACGTTATTTTTCTTTTTTAAACTTTTCTATCGTAGGTCACAACAGAGGAATTCATGAACTATTACGCTGGTGTCAGTGCTTCAATAGATACCGATGTCTATTTCATTGTGATGATGAAAAATGCTTGGAAAATCTGATCTCCTAAAATGACTCTGTTATTCTTGTGCTTTTGCTCTGAACATCTTCTTCATCCAACGTGCAGGACAGTGGTTATACTAGCTATACGGAATGACGTTGGCAGCCTTTACCAAAAGAAATTAAAATGTCTTATTCCTACTGTGATCATTGTGTCCATTGTTTAGCTCCGCCAAAGTCAGGGAAAAATGGATTTTTCAGCAAGCAAGATTTCTCAGTGCAAATAACATGGTAAATCAGTTAGTAACTTCCCCAAGAACAAATGGCGGTGGGAGCAGAGGTTTTTTTTTTAAAAAAAAACTTTTCTCCAGCTACAAGCCTAGCATTGAAAAGGCTACTTAAGCTATCAAGTCCATCTTGCTCCTCTGGGCTGCAACTCAAAATATCTCCATCAGAGGACCTCCCAACCTCAACTTGAATGTATCTCATGAAATACTTAGATAATTGCCACCTGTTAGGAAGTTTTTTGATAACATTCCATTATAATCTTTGTTTCTGTATCAGAAGACTTCTAACCTACCTGCTCCGGCTATATTTGTCTTATTTTCCTTCCCCCAAAAATACTTGGTATAAGTTGAGGGAACATCATGTAGAACAGGGGTGTCAAACTCGATTTCATTGAGGGCCGCATAAGGTTGTGTTTGACCTCGGGGGGAGGGGGCGTAGCCAGGGGGGGCATGGTCAGTTCAACATCACTCTCAAAGCATCCCTGGACTGCTCTCGAGTTGCCATAGGCAAGGGGGATGGGGAAGTGACGACGCAGCACAGTAGCCACAAACAGAAGCACGTTCCACGCATATCTTTCTCAAGGCTGTCTCCCAGGTTACCCACAGCAGCTGGAGGGGTGTGATCTCTACAGCCTGTGAAAGTGCTCCTTTGAAGAATGTGATTTATGACACACCCTGGAGTGAAGGAGGAAACAGGGTCATAATTGGGTGATAAATTATGTGGGGCCAGAGTTGGCTTCACTAGGGTATGTGCTGTCATGTTGCTCCCAATAAATAACTGGATTTCTTTTGAAGCTTGGCTCGAGACTCATGGTTTAATTAGGGCATCCATCGGAACCCTGACAACTTGCGTTGGGGGTGTTTGTGGCGGCCCAAACGCTCTGCCTGTAACGGCCTCCTGCAACCCACTGCCAGCAAAAACAGAGCTCAGGAGGACTGCTCGCAGCCCCTGCGAGCTCCATTTTCACTGGCAGAAGCACCACGGGCTGGTCCTTTGCTGTTTCCAGGGTGACCCTGTGGGTCAGATCTAAGCACCCCGTGGGCCAGATCCAGGACTTTGAGTTTGACACCCCTGATGTAGAAGATGTTGCAGGTAGAAAATAGGATTTATTTATTTGTTTGTTTATTGAAAAAAGTTCAGAAAACACAGAAACAGGAACTGTGAATTGTATCTAGTGGCCTCATTACTGTGCCGTATTTCTGAAAGTCATTCAACAAAATTTGCTAGTCCTTTGAATCCATTTAAATCTCAAAAGTTCTTTGTGTGGCAGAGTGCATAGCATAGCCGAGAGGGGAATAGTTACATCAATTCAACGCTTGTCCTCCTGCCAAGACAAATACATCATTGGATACAATCCACTATTCATTTGCAAGGTGTTCTAAGTAAGTGAATAACAGAATGCAATGGAAATATCCCTCTTTGAGAGCTTGTCAGGGGTGTCCAAACTTGGGAACTTTAAGACTTGTGTGGACCAAGACATGGCTGGCTGGGGAATTCTGGGAGTTGAAGTCCACAAGTCTTAAAGTTCCCAAGTTTGGACACCCCTGGCTTAAGTGAAAGTGGACTTCATGCACAATGTTAATCGATTCCCGATACCTTTTCTGTAAAACCCCCCAGCCTTGAAGAGCTTCTAAAGTTAATGTATTGTTTATGATCCTCTAAAGTGTAATGGTTCATGAATTCAATTCCCAGTAGAGGGTTTGGATTCCATGGTGTAACATCTGGCTACATAGCTGGTCCTTGACATAGGATCACAGTTGGGATCAGCATTACAATCTTCTTGCCATGGTTGTTAAGTGAATTGCTGCAGTTGTTAAGTGAACTGCTATGGCCCAGCAGCGGCCAGCTGAGCTGTTGGTGGACTCTGACAGCTCAGACCATTATGGGATTGTTCTGGAGGATGAGGAAGACTCTAGAGGGTGTTTGGAGTCAGAGCAGGAACTAGAGAGGCCTGTTGGCCACCAGGTGGCATCTGAGTCAGGGAGCAGTGAAGAGGAACAGAGGGAGGCTGTCCCTGATGTGCATATGCCTAGAGCTGAGAGGAGAAAGGAACAGTTGTGGAGAAGACGTCATAGAAGGAAGTAGGGACAGCTGCCTAAGGTTGTGGCCCCTCCGGAAGAGTTTATAGGTGGAGCGACGGGAGGGGAATCTTTGCAGGAAACAACAGTCCATTTTACTAGCCGTTGAGAAAGCATTCTGTAAGCTTCTTGAAGATAGCTTTCTAGGCTCCTAGCCAAGGGGTGGCTTTATCTATGTAATTAGTCATGGCAGACAGCCAAGCCTGTGTCTGCATCTTCATTGGAATCACGGGACAGAACAGTGAACGATGCAGTTGTTAGTGAATTTGACTTCCCCTGTTGACTTTGTGTGTCAGAAGCTGGCTGGTAAGATCATAAATGGTGGTCACATGACCCCAGGTGCTGCAACCATCTTAAATACACGTTAGTTGTCCAGTACCCAAATTTTGATCAGGTGACCATGGAAGGACCTGCACCTGCGCAGGGGTGCTGCATGTGAGTGAAGCTGGTAGCAAAGGTGTTGTGGCCCAGCAGGAGCCGTTGGAGCTGCCACCAGACTCCGAGAGTGAGGGTCCCTATGAGTCGGCTCTGGAGGACCCTGGGCAGGGTTCTGACTCTGAGCAGGGATCGGAGAGTCTGGTCGGCCACCAGGAGGCGCCTGAGGCATGGAGCAGCGGTGAGAGCCAAAGGAGGGGGGCTCCGGATGCCATGCCTTGGAGCAGTGGGGAGGAGTCATGGGACAGTGACTCAGACATAAGCAGGGAGTTCTTAGATGCCCGTTATCGCTGCGCCCACAGGCGCAAGGAGCAAGGGCGCAGTTACCGGCGGTAATTGCTCTCAGCTGCTGATAAGTAGATTCCCCTTCAGTCTATAAAAGGATTGATTGAGCATACGCCCTTTGCAGAAGTCAACAAAGGAACTATTTGGAAAGTTCTGTCTTGGAAGCTTAGCATGCTGGACAGCTGCTATCGTGTCTCTGTGCCGGAGGGTTCTGAGAGTCTTGCCGTGGTGGATTGCTGCCAAGGATATGTCTGTCTGTCGGTGCAATAAATCCTGTTGAAGTAGTTTTGGTCTGGAGTGTATTCTGTGTTGGCGAGGGAAGAAGCGGGGTCAGAACAAAAGGTAAATGGATTTCACCCCTGGAGTAACTTCATATGGCCACTGAACCAATGATTGCAAGTTGAAGATTACCATTGCACAAAAGATGGGTAAGAGAATCCTTACTCTACATTTTTTCTTTATTCAAAGTTTTGTAACTAGTTAGGACAAGATTTTAATTATTTGTTACACCCTAGTCCACAATTTTGCTGTCAATAAATATTTGGCTACTATGATTTACTGCCTTTTGCTTAGGCAAGACAGATGGAAGAAAGCTGTAGGTATTATTCATAAATAATGCTCATGGATTAAAATTAAATCTATTGGCTAATGTTGGCCGTTTCTTAATGACTTTATTTATTTAAATGCCTCTTCAGCATCCAATTCAAAGACATTTATTGTATTTATACAAACATTATTATTCCATCAACATAAAAAAAAAAAAAAACCATATGAAACCACTCCTTATAAAAATGAAACATAGCAGCGAATAACATGGTAAGTTAAAGGCAAGATTATACATCTATTGAAAGAATATAGAACACATAATGATACAATTTTTAAAATTGCTTCAGCATCCCTTGAATATTTCTCAGAGAAAGCTAAATCAAAAGCAGCAGTGATATATAGTAGAATTCAAGTTTTATCTGGTATTACAGTTATAGATATTAATGCAAGGATACCCAACACCCCCCCCCCTCGATCTGTTGACCGGGCCTGGGCTGGGCTTGCCAGAAACCAGGCTGCGCAAACAAGCAAAGCCCCATCCGCGAGATGCAAGCAGCACATGAAACCACGCCCCCCTCAGTCTGTGGGAAAACCTCTCACCACAGAACCAGTCCCTGGTCCCTAAAAAGTTGGAAGGGGGGCACTGTATTAATGAATTGATCACTATAGCTAGTAATACAGACATATTGGTGGACTATTTTATGACATTATTAGTAAAGATAAAAAATAAAGTACTACTACGCATAACATGCAATTTATATTATTCATATCCACAAGGCACTGTGTGGACCAAGACATGGAGTGGCCTTAAGGAGGAAAGTTCTCCAATTAAGACAGGAGAAATCTTCCAACCCTAATCACAACATAGAACGTCTTGGAAAATATTGGGGAGCAGCAAAGAGGATGGACTACACTATTGTCCTTTGTCTGAGTGTGCAGAGCTTCTTCCCGGTTACACTGGAAAAAAGGATGCTGAATTGCTGGACTTTGCTACAATGCAACAGGATTTATTTTTCATTAAGTGGTCAGGAATTGTTGTGGCTCGCCAGCAGCAGATTCGGAAAGTGAGGAGGTTAAGGAGGAACATGGGCCAATCCTGGAGTCTGGGGAAGGCTCTGATGAGGGCTCTGTGTCGGAGGCAGAGAGGGGGGCAGAGCCGTATGCCAGTTATCAGCTGCCTTCAGAATCAGACATCAATGAGGCAAACAACCAGCTGGAGCTTGTTCCCAGTGTGCGCATGCACAGAGTTGCCAGACGAAGGGAACAGCTAAAGAACAGGGGTCTTCTTGGGAGTAAGGCCACAGGTGGATGATGAATGGCCCCTCCCAGAGGAAATAAAAGAGGAGCAAAAGGGGAGTGGAGTTTGCAGGAGACAATTAGTTTGCTTAATTGTTTCATGAGTCTCCAAGACTCCTTGCCAAGTTTTGCAGATATCGGCCTGTGAGCTCTCCAAGCCAGATAAGGTCTGTGACTGTGAATCCTCCCTTGAAAGACTTTGCTGGATGTGAATGAGCAGAATTCACGGTAAATTAATAAAAGGGTTTTTTGTCGGGACAAGGAGTTTGCTTCATGCTCTTGGGAAGCTTCGGTCAGAACAAGAATCACAAGATAGATCCACAAGATCAAGTGCTCCAGCATTGTCTGATCACTACTGAATCATAATAAGGAAGATGTGGAGATTCTCCAATATCCAAGCCAGTCATTCATTCCTGGGTTTTTAAACCCAAATAAAAATGGCAGCAGAGAATGAACATTAATTCCTAAGGATTTTATTCTGAATCTTAACTGACTTCATAAAATAATGTCTGTGGAGATATTCAGTCATTCAGAGTTGTCTCTTTATCAAAAGGCAACTGGGCTTTCTTTGTTTTTCCTTGAAGATGTTTCACTTCCCATCAAGAAGCTTCTTCAACTGTGTTCTGAAGAAGCTTTTTAGATGAGAAATGAAACATCTTCAAGGAAAAACAAAGAAAGGCCAGTTGCTTTTTGAAAAAGCACCTTAATGCTAAATTTGTGATACATTTCTCTGGATTTCATGACATAGAGAGAAATTTATACCACATGGGCATAATAATAGGCAGCTAGCTCTCATTTAGCAACTGCAGTTAGACGGGCAATTCAGTCATTAAGCGAGGTGGTCGCTAAGTAAACATGCGACTGTGTTTATGATCTTACTTCAACTTTCCTTTCTTTACAGACCTGTGAAGGTCATATGTGTGAGGATTGGTCATAAAGTTACATTCTCATCACTGTCATAACTGCAAATAGTCCCTAAACGAGGCAGTCATAAACAAAAACCACCTGTATGATTCAATGAATGTATTTTGGCTTTAGTTTTTTATTTTCTCAATGTCATGGAAGTCTTTCTAAACAGAATTAAACTTAGAAAATTCCCAAAGAGCAGAAACTGTTGATTTCCAAGGACTTCTGAGTGGCTTTTAAATGCTCTGAAGCCATTTTGAGCGAGGGAATAAATACAGCTGCAATGGAAAGCCATGTATGAAGAAAAGTCTTGCTTTTGACTGCAAGAGAATTTCATTTTAAAGGAAAACTTTATACAGGTTTTTTTTAAAAAAATCTGCAAATCGATGCTGAAAATCAGCATTGGAAGAAGGAAAAGTAACAGAAGTTATAACCCGGTGTGACACCTAGAAATGCCCCTTGGGAATGCTATGCTTTTAATGTATTAATTTCATAATTTCCCCTTATTTTCAAAAAAGCTTGCCATTGTGATGTAGGTTTCTTCTTTATTTAATACCCTGGTCTTCCCATTGGAATAAGTGTGGTCACAAGAGCCTTCTTTTAATTCAGGGGGGAAAATGTGGTCCATTGGGACAATGGAATATTTACACAGATCATGGCTATTCCAGCCATGTTGGTCAGCCATTCTGCCCTCATTGTATAGATCACCAGAGATGTCCTCACTTCCACTGTAAAGCGTGTCCTTCTCCTCTGTTGACAACATTCCTTCATATGCCAGAGGGAGCTTCAACCATCCATGATGAATATGGTTTAAGTTACTTTTTGGTTCCAACGAATCCTCAGTCTCTGCCTCCAGGTTATACGATGGGGGCTGGAGGTGGGCAACTTCTGATTTAGCCTGAATGCTCTCCACCTTATGGATGTCAGCATATCCCAAACTCTCGGCGTTAAAGAAACTGGCGTTGGAGGTCTATGCAGATAAGAAGAGATTTATCAGGGAATTAGATTTCCCTTGCATATACGTGCTAGTCATTCCTGACTCTAGGGGGCGGTGCTCATCTCCGTTTCAAAGCCGAAGAGCCATCGCTGTCCAAAGATGTCTCCGTGGTCATGTGGCCGGCATGACTAAATGCCGAAGGCACACAGAACGCTGTTACCGTCCCTCCAAGGGTGGCTCCTATTTTTTCTACTTGCATTTTTAACGTGCTTTCGAACTGCTAGGTTGGCAGAAGCTGGGACAAGTAATGGGAGCTCACTCTGTTATGCAGTGCTAGGGATTCTAACTGCCGAACTGCCAACCTTTCTGATCGACAAGCTCAGCATCTTAGCCACTGAGCCAGCGTCTCTATCAGGGAATCAGTTCAATGCATTTCCAAACTTGTAAAGCAAAGACATTAATTCATTTTAAAAAAATGTACAGGTAGACCTCGACTTAACAATCACAATGGGCCCCATTATTTCCTGCTGCTAAGTGAGACATTGGTTAAGTGAGTTTTGCCCCATTTTATGACCTTGCTTGCCACAGTTGTTAAGTGAATTGCTGCAGTTGTTAAGTTAGTAAGGAGGCTCTTAAGTGAATCTGCATTGTCAGATGGTCGCAAAAGTGGATCACACGATCCCAGGACACTAGAACCGTCGTAAATAGGAACCAGCTGCCAAGCATCCAAATTTTGATCACATGACCGTGGGGATGCTTGGCAGCTGGTTCCTATTTATGACGGTTCTAGTGTCCTGGGATCGTGTGATCCACTTTTGCGACCATCTGACAATGCAGATTTACTTAACAGACATTGATTTTTTTTTCAATAGTAACTGAAAAAAATTAAACGAACCTTGATAAATATATCTCGCTTAGCAACAGACATCTGGGACTCAGTGGTGTTTGCAAGTTGAGGACTACCTGTATTTCTTTCACGTTGAAGGCCTGCAGGGCTACTGTTTCCTGAAGTAAAAGTACTAACCTTTCTTAGTTTGTTACATAATTTATCCAGAGTTGTTTTATGGTTAGGGATGGTGGGCCATACAATGGCTTTGATCCTGAAGAAGATTAAAAACAGTGTTCATTAGGAACAATCTTTCAGTAACCTTTGTGATTGAGTCTTATATGAATTAGAATTGTGAGTTGTTGTTTTTTTTAAATTACCTGTTTTTCCAAAATATTGGGACCAGAAGAATTACCACAAAAAGGACGAAGAAGCTTGCAATGGATGCAGTTATCAGGACAACTTTGTCCAAGGAATGGAATTTTAGCTCTAAAAATAGATACAGTAACAGATTTTTCATTGGGAATCAAAGCATGACATTACAGATAATATCCATTTTATATGAGACATCCATTTAATTAACCTCCAGAAACCTACAGTATGTCCTGCCAGAACAGCTCTCTGGTGCTGGGTCTCTTCTATTCCAGGGAGGTCTCCAACCTTGGCAATTGTAAGGCTTGTGGACTTCAACTTCCAGAGTTCCTCAGCCAGTTTTGCTTTGCTGGCTGAGGAATTCTAGGAGTTGAAGTCCACAAGTCTTAAAGTTGCCAAGGTTGGAGATCCCTGTTCTATTCTGTGCCATTAGCCTAGCTTCTGCCTAACTCGGGTTTGGTATACGGTGACACCAGATTGAAGATGTTTACACATCAGTTATGACTCCAGGTTTCATCGTAACAATGCAAAATCTTATGTTTCTCTCCCATCTGACATTGCTCACTCATAATCCAACAAATCCAAGCAAGAAAGATTTGGAAGTATATCAGTGATGGTATTCAGCAGGTTCTGACTGGTAGCGGAAACTTTGAGTCGTTCAGAGAACTGGCAAATACCACCTCTGACTGGCCCCGCCCGTATCTATTCTCTACCTCCCGAGTTCCAGCTGATCGGGAGAGAATGGGGATTTTGCACTAACCTTGCCCTGAAGTAGAATGGGAATGGAGATTTTACAGTATCCTTCCCCTGCCACGCCCACCAAGCCACGCGCCCACAGAACCGGTAGTAAGCAATTTTGAATTGCACCACTGAAGTATACGCCTAAGGAAAAAAACACTCCAAAGACAATTCTTGCAGTCTTCTACAGGAAATGCTTAAAAGACATTCTATAGAAGAGGAACAAAGTTTTGTTCTTCGCTATTGTAGAAGGGAAGACTAAGTCAACCATACAGTAAATATAAATTAAACACTGCATGAAAATTGTTGACTGAGTAATTCAGCAACGGAACGAATTAAGTTGGTGACTTTGTTTCCACCAAAGTTCCTGCAGCAGAAGCTGGGAATGTCCAAGCTCCAATCCTTCTGATTATCAAGGACTCTAGACCCGCGCCAGTCCGGTTTCCGGCCCGGTCACAGCACTGAGACGGCTTTGGTCACGTTGGTGGATGATCTCTGGAGGGCGAAAGATGGGGGTTGCTCCTCCATCCTAGTCCTTTTAGATCTCTCAGCGGCTTTCGATACCATTGACCATGGTATCTTATTGCGTCGGCTGGAGGGGATGGGGGTGAGGGGCACCGTATTGCGGTGGTTCTCCTCCTTCCTCTCCGGTCGGACGCAATGTGTGTTGACGGGGGAGCAGAGGTCGACCCTGAGGCAGCTCACATGTGGGGTGCCGCAGGGGTCGGTCCTCTCACCTCTCCTGTTCAACACATACATGAAACCACTGGGCGAGATCATTCGAGGGTTCGGGGTTGAGTATCATCTGTATGCCGATGATACTCAACTATACATCTCTACCCCGAACCACCCCAACAAAGCCGTTGAAGTGATTTCCCGGTGTCTGGAAGCCGTCCGGGTCTGGATGGGAGACAACAGACTCAAGCTCAACCCCTCCAAGACGGAGTGGCTGTGGCTACCGGTGCCCCGCTTTAGCCAGTATGTTCCATCCCTGGCCATTGGGGGTGAACAATTGCCCCCAGTGGATAGGGCGCACAATTTGGGCGTCCTCCTAGACTCCCGGCTGTCGCTGGACGACCATGTGATGGCCGTGGCTAGGGGGGCGTTCCACCAGGTTCGCCTGGTGCGCCAATTGCGCCCCCTACTAGAGCGGGACGCCCTTTGCACAGTCACTCATGCCCTGGTGACTTCCCGCCTTGATTACTGCAATGCTCTCTACATGGGGCTCCCCTTGAGATGCACCCGAAGGCTGCAGCTGATCCAGAATGCAGCTGCGCAGACAATAATGGGGAGTACTAGGTACTCCCATGTAACACCGCTCCTGCGCGAGCTGCACTGGCTGCCTGTGGCTTTTTGGGTGCGTTTCAAGGTGTTGATTGTCATCTTTAAAGCACTCCATGGCTCAGGACCTAGTTATCTGCGGGATCGCATCCTACCCCACACATCCCTGCGACCAATCCGCTCTCACAGAGAGGGACTCCTCCGGGTACCATCCGCTAAGCAATGCGGGCGGGCGGTGCCCAGGAGTAGGGCCTTCTCTGTGATGGGCCCAACCCTCTGGAACGACCTCCCCCCCGATATTAGAACTACTGTTGATCTCCGCTCCTTCCGTAAGAAACTCAAGACCCACTTGTTCAAATTAGCTGGCCTGGCCCAATTGTAATCATAAATATAGTCTAATCTAATCCTGACCTTCCTGGATGGCATTTAAAATTTTTAAATTCTTGGGTTTTTAACTGGTTTTAATTGGAACTATTTTAACTATTAGTTAGTTTGGTTACTATACAGACTGTGTGTTTAAGTTGGTTTGTCTGGGTTTTGTGTTTTGCTTTATTGTCTATTATATTTATTGTCTGTACACCGCCCCGAGTCCCTTCGGGAAGAGGGGGTGGTTTATAAATTTAATAAACTAAACTAAACTAAACTAAACTCTTGGATTTCATGGTCTCATGATGTTCTTCTGGTTTTGTGGTGGTACCTCTGGCCCCTGATTCTTGTTTGCTTTTCTTCCAATTCACCTAGAATTAAATGTCCTGCTTCTGACCAATCTCTCCTACTTCTTTATATGTACTGAAAACAGATGCTAAACTGTACAGTATAATTACCCTATTACAGTACTCATTCCTCCATGCACTATACTTTTACAAAAACAGCTATAGGGAGGAGGGATCTGGAAATGAAGCAGGGCGGTTTTCCTGCCAAAAATTCTTTCCCACAGCTATTTGCATCTTTGAAACGTACTTGAAGAAAGAAATGTTAATCATTTAACATCGTATCTGATAGGGAGGGCCTGGAGTTTGGTCATGATATATCAGCTATTGTCAATTATTAACTGGTATTGGTAGTAGTTATAACTATGGCATGTTATATTCAGAAAACTTTGGTGATGTATAATTTTTTTGACCCTAATCAAAGTACAGGTAGTCCTCAACTTGCGACCCACAATTGAGCCAAAAATGTATGTTGTTAAGTGAGAAATGTGTTATGAGAGTTTTGCCCCATTTTTAGAACTTCTCTTGCCACATTTGTTAAGCGAATCACTGCAGTTGTTAAGTTAGTCACATGATTGTTAAGTGAATCTGGCTTCCCCATGACTTTGCTTGTCAGAAGATCACAAAAGGCGATCACATGACCCCGAGACATTGCAACCGTCATAAATATAAGCCAGTTGCCCAGTGTCTGAATTTTGATCACATGACTATGGGGATGCTGCAGCGGTCATAAGTGGGGGAAATGATCATAAGTCACTTTTTTCAGTACTAAGTGAACTGTTGTAAGTTGAGGTTTACCTGTGTTTTTTTCCTTCCACTCAATTGCATCTGATTCTCAGAGACAGTCTGGACAAGTTCCCGGTGAGGACGACTTCCGTCCTCTTGCCTTTTTATTGACTCCCCTCCCCTCCATTCCTGGAGGACACCAATGTCTGGTTGACCTACCAGTTTTTCAGGGCTGACCACCAAATATTACAAACATTTAATTGGATCCATGATGATTTTATACCATATGAGACATAATTTTTCTCAATCAAGATTCTGCGAATTTATCCAAATTCAGTTATTTACTGAATTTAGATTCCAATTTTGTATTTAATTCTTGGCATATTGTACATTTATAAATATGTATTAATGTTTAAAATTGCATTTATCTATTTCCTTTTCTCCTGCAAGGTGTATGCATGTATGTATGTATTATGTATATGCTTTGACATAACACTTAATCATTCCCTTGGCTCAGCTGATAAGGGAGGAGAGCTTGTGGCTTAGAGGTTAATATAACTGCCTTGTGTAAACAGTCCAGGTTCAAATCCCAGTAATGGTATGGCTAGCTGATGAGAGCTAAATAGCTTGAAATAGATCTATACTAGTCTCCCTTCATTTATCAGCAAAAATGCAACACAAACATACATGTAAGATCTCTTCCCATTTTAACCATAGGATGTTGTTATCAGGCCTATGTCCAAATATGAAACAGTGAGATCAATCGAGTCTAGTTCTTTATTTGTTTACACAGAATCTAGACTAAAACTAAACCTTCTAACCTAATAGATATAGCCTGGGGGATTTGAGGATGTGGCTACCCTGAACCTTTTCCTCGGTTCCTCAGGACTGTTCAGGACTGTTCAGCCTCTTGTTTTGGGCCTCTCTCTTTCTTCTCTTTGGGAAGCAGTGATGTCCCCCACCCACCCACCATTCCTTCTCCAGCTGCACCTTCCATTGCAGATGTTGGGCTCAGAGGGACAAAGGTCCAAAGTCACCCCGTGAGTTGCATGAACAAGCAGGAACTTAAGGCTGAGCTTCATTGTCATGGTACAAGAAGGTTCCCCACTGTGCCAGGCTATAAATATTTCTGATATTCTTGATTTCCAATAAGAATTAAATTAAAAATCTGGACTCACTTATTCCGCTTGATGTTCTGGCTGAAGTGTTGAAATTTTGGGATGAGCTCCAGTCACTCCAGTAGCCTCTGAAATACTGTCCATTGGGCCTTGACCGAACCTTCATCTCATACATTACATTTGGCTCAAATAACTTCCCCAGAAGTTTTAATCTAACAAAATCAGATTCGGTGGTCTAAGATAGGAATAAATTTGAGAATTTTGTTTTTAGTTAAACAAAAATACTCAGCTCTCTGTAATGACATTCATTCATTTCTACACATTGAAATCCTTTTTCCCTGAACGTGTTCTTCAAATTTGGGAATATGACAACATCCCATACTGACATCCGAAATACAGTGGATTATTTTGCATCAAGAAAATATACCAAATTGTTCATGGAAAATGATCTAATTGGTGCATGATCAGAAAAGGATCAGAATATTTGGCTGCATTCATATACCACAAATGAAAACGCATGGAAGTTACTTCTTTATTTTATTCCATTCATTAGTCTGTTCTCCAGCAAAATGTTGAAGCTCAGTGGCAGAACACATATGTCCATTTAAAAGATGGTTCCGTCTCTGGCTCATTTGGACAATGCTGGGAAGAATATCTAACTGAAATTCTGAAGAGCCAAGAAAAGTCAATATAGTTTGCTTGTTTGTTTGTTTGTTTATTGAGAATTCATACAGCTGCCCACCAATGGTGGGTTTCAAAATTTTTTAGAATCTCTTCTGTAGGTGTGGCCTACTTTGTGGGAGTGGCTTTGCCGGCCATGTGACTGGGTGGGAGTGGCTTGTCAGTCATGTGACTGGGTGGGAGTGGCTCGCTGGCCATGTGACCAGGTGGGAGTGGCTTGCCAGCCATGTGACTGAGTGGGAATGGCTTGGCAGTCATGTGACCGGGTGAGAGTGGCTTGCCAGCCATGTGACCGAGTGGGAGTGGCTTGGCAGTCATGTGCTGAACTACCTGTTCTTTGTTTTGTGAAAAGGAGGGAGGAGCTTCCGGTAATGGCGATCGCCTCCTGAGCTCCGGGAGACGCCGCGGAGCTCCAGCGGGGGCAATGGGTGCTGTTTCCGGCCCTCGTTCCATCGGAGGGCCGAGAGTCGGACTTGTAGACCACCCAGGCTGGTTTTGGATGTATTTTGGGCCGCCAGGGTGGTCGCGGTGGTCGAGGGGAGGCCACAGAAGATCGGTGTAAGGCAGGAAGAGGCAGGAAGAGGTTGGGGAGTGCGAGTAGGAAGGAATGGCGGCGGCGCAGCAGCGTTCGGTGTTTGGCGTGCGTGCTGGCAGATGAGACAGAGGAGGCAGAGGAGACAAGTGGAGACGACAGAGCGGCCGGCAGAGAGGCGAGACAGCCGATTTGGAAAGGCTGAAAGAAGACCTGCTTGTATTTTTACTTGTAAAATGCCTCTGCCAAGGGCCTTGCAGGGGCTTTTCACCGAGGCTTCGTATCATCCTCTGTCGGCTCCTGGTGACTCCTGGAGGCCGGCACTGATGGGAAGACGCAGGAAGACCTACGCCTGGAATTTAGGAATGCTGGGTGAGCACTGGGTGAGAGCCTGGACTACTGGACCCTTCAGGTGGGAGCCAGGACAGAATGGGAGAAGATGGTGGTTATGGTGGTTGTGGGGCTTGGATCATCTGAGGCCTCTGGGAGATCTGGCCAAGGCCCATGGACCGGGCCTGTGACCATGGAGAGGCTGGAACGCTGCCTGGGAGTTTGACTATCTGGATACCTGGGCCAAGACTGCTCCCCCCACCCACCAAGGACCCTGAATCTCTGTTCCTGAGCTTATCCCCACCTAGGACCATCTAAGACTACGGAGGGTTTTCACCAACTTTACAGTTAGGGCTATCACCCATTTTTCTACCACTCTTACCATTCTCGCCGCATCCGTCTAATCCCATCATTTGGACATCTGCTCCCCCCCACTCTTTACTGAAGAATTATCTAGGACAATGCCTCTCACCTCCCACATTGGTTTATGGGACTAATGCCTTCAACCTTCCCCCCTTACCGACTTATTCTTACCACCTACAGCACCTTAAACCCTTTTGGAACTTTGATAATAATTTATTCGAGGCTAGATTTGCTCCGCCTGCGGGAGGCCCCTCTCTCGCAGGTTTGGCCCTTGGCTCTTTCAAGGGCCCGCCTCGAGGACGGGTTCGTGGACCCCGAGAGGTGCAGGAACCGGAAGCTAAGGGGATTTTTAGTAAAATGTTTTTTATCTTTTTTAGGAGGTTCCAGGGTGGGGGGGAGGGCTATTCAGACCGGGAGGAGAGCCAGTGCTGGACAAATGGGTGAGTCTAGGAAGGACGGGGATGCGGTGGTGGTGGGGAAAGTAAAGATCATTCGAGCAGAGGGTTGTCCTATTACAACGGTCGTGGGGAGGAAGGGATGCGAGGACAGGATAAGATCTCAAGGTCGGTTGGGAGACCGTGGCTGCTGGTTATGCCCGGTCGCTTGTACCAACCCCTGCAGTCTAGGTGGACAGGTGCTACAGAGCCAGGGCCTGCGGCTGATGCTTTGCAACGCAAGGTCTGTTACCAACAAGGCCCCCCTCATTAATGAGTTGATCTCAGAGGGGGAGCTAGACCTTGCGGGGATAACAGAGACCTGGTTGGGCCACGAGGGTGGTTTACCCCTCGTGGAAATGTGCCCACCAGGTTTCCGGGCATTCCATCAGCCCCGGGCCCTGGGTAAGGGTGGTGGGGTGGCGGTGGTTATTCGGGAATGTTTAGAGCCGAGGGAGTTCACTGTCCCTCAGATACCCGGGTGTGAGTCCCTTGGTGTGAACTGGGGCCCAGGGAGGCAGTGGGGCTTGCTGATTGTATACTTGGCTCCTCGCTATGCATCAGCAGCCCTGCCCGAGCTCCTCGAGCTAATCTCATCGACGGCAATTGAGACTCCCAGACTTCTGGTCATGGGGGACTTCAATTTGCCGTCGGCGGGAGCGGCTTCTGAGGTGGCTCGGGAGTTCATGGCTTCCATGACGGCCATGGACCT
This sequence comes from Natrix helvetica, assembly GCF_964273705.1. NCBI lineage: Eukaryota > Metazoa > Chordata > Lepidosauria > Squamata > Natricidae > Natrix > Natrix helvetica. Next base: position 20,009,598 of record NC_138552.1, on the reverse strand, counting down.
GACCCAATTAGTGCAGGGCCCCACTCACGAAGGGGGCCACACACTGGACCTCATTTTTGTATCTGAGCAGTGGACGAGTGATCTGGGAATAGGGGATTTAGTCATCACGCCCCTGTCATGGTCAGACCACTCATCCCTCCGGCTGGACTTCCCTGGCGCTATCCCCCACCGCGAGGAGGCGGAACCAGACTCTATAAACTGGTACCGCCCCAGGCACCTGATGGAATCGGATAGATTCCAGACGGAGCTTGGGCCAATACCTGTAGCCTTGTCCCGCTCCCGCTCCGAGGACCTAGTGACTGCCTGGAATAGGGCGACGACTGGGGCCTTGGACCGGGTTGCGCCTTTGCGACCTCTCCTGCGGCATCGACCCACCCGGGCTCCTTGGTTCACTGAGGAGCTTAGGGTGATGAAGCGCCACAGGAGACGTCTAGAGAGCAGGTGGAGGTCCTCACGCTCCGAATCTGACAGAACACAGGTAAGAGCCTATTTGCGGACTTACCTTGTGGCAATAAGAGCGGCCAAACGTAGATATTGTGCTGCCCTTATTGCGTCCGCGGATAACCGCCCTGCCGCCCTGTTTCGGGTGACCCGCTCCCTTTTGTCACAGGGGGCGCGGGAGACACCCTTACAGGGTAGAGCAGAGGAGTTTGGGGAATATCTTCAGGACAAAATCGATCAGATCCGGAGCGGGTGAACCTCCGTCAGTGGACCAGACGAGCCGCCAACAGCGAGTCTTGAGAGACCATTCTGGGAGGAGTTTGACTCTGTTGCCCCCGAGGATTTGGACAGGTTGCGTGGACGGCTGCGACCCTCCACATGTTTAATGGACCCGTGCCCCTCCTGGCTGGTGCTGGCAGCCTGGGAGGTGACACGAGGCTGGCTCCTGGGCCTGGTGAACGCCTCACTGGGTGAGGGATACTTACCAACCACCTTGAAAGAGGCGGTGGTGAGACCCTTGCTCAAGAGGCCTTCGCTCGACCCAATGGAGCTAGCTAATTATCGTCCAGTCTCCAACCTCCCCTTCTTGGCGAAGGTTGTTGAGAATGTGGTGGCGCAGCAATTTCCACGACACCTGGACGAATCCGACTATCTAGACCCACGCCAGTCCGGCTTCCGACCCGGGCACAGCACTGAGACGGCCTTGGTCGCGTTGGTCGATGATCTCTGGAGGGCCAGAGATATGGGTTGTTCCTCTATCCTGGTCCTATTAGACCTCTCGGCGGCTTTTGATACCATCGACCATGGTATCCTATTGCGCCGGTTGGAGGGGATGGGAGTCGGAGGCACCGTTTTGCGGTGGTTCGGCTCCTACCCCTCCGACCGGAAGCAATGTGTGTTGACAGGGGGGCAGAGGTCGTCCCTGAGGCCACTCACTTGTGGGGTGCCGCAGGGGTCGGTCCTCTCGCCCCTCCTGTTCAACGCATATGTGAAGCCGCTGGGTGAGATCATCCGTGGTTTTGGGGTTGAGTACCACCTGTACGCTGATGATACTCAGCTGTACATTTCAACCCCAAACCACCCCAACGAGGCTGTCGAAGTGATGTCCCGGTGTTTGGAAGCCGTCGGGGTCTGGATGGGGGACAACAGACTCAAACTCAACTGTCCCCTGTGGAGCGGGCGCGCAATTTGGGCGTCCTCCTTGATGCCCGGCTGTCAATGGAGGATCATGTGGCAGCCGTGGCAAGGGGGGCGTTCCACCAGGTTCGCCTGGTGCGCCAATTGCGCCCCCTACTGGACCGGAGTGCCCTGCGCACGGTCACTCATGCGCTGGTGACGTCTCGCCTGGACTACTGCAATGCTCTCTACATGGGGCTTCCCTTGGGACGCATCCGGAGACTGCAGCTAGTTCAAAACGCAGCCGCGCGGGTTATTATGCGGAGTACTCGTTACTCCCATGTAACACCTCTCCTGCGCGAGCTGCACTGGCTACCTGTGGCCTTCCGGGTGCGTTTCAAGGTATTGATCACCATCTTTAAAGCGCTCCATGGCACAGGACCTAGTTATCTGCAGGATCGCATCCTACCACACTCGTCCCTGCGACCTATCCGCTCACACAGGGAGGGGCTCCTCCTGGTGCCGTCCGCTAGGCAATGCCAGCGGGCGACACCTAGGAGTAGGTCCTTCTCTGTGATGGGCCCAACCCTCTGGAACGACCTCCCCCCTGATATTCGAACTACCACTGACCTCCGTTCCTTCCGTCAAAAGTTAAAGACTCACCTATTTCAATCAGCTGGCTTGGCACTTTCTTAGTTTTACCTCCCGGGGATTTATTTTAATTGGGTTTGGGGTTTTAATTGGGATGTTTTTAGGTATTTATTTCTTGTACAGTCTATCTCCCCCTCTAATGTATTTTAAATGTATTTTATTGTTATGTCTGTATTTTATGCACTGACTGTACACCGCCCCGAGTCCCTTTTTGGGAGAGGGGGCGGTTTAAAAATCTAAGAAATAAATAAATAAATAAATACACAAACATAAAGTACAATCAGTGCAACTGTTAACTCTTTATACGGTATATAATCTCTGAAAATGTAAAAGAGAGAAAACATAGGACTCCCCAGTCTGTCCAACCGCATTTCAGCTTCTGCAACTTCCCTCCACCCTCAAAATCCAGGGCCAATAAGTTATATTCCAATCCTACACAACAGAAACAACCCCACTCCAAACTCACACACACATACACTCACTGTTTCCATTTCTTTGAAGGATTTTTCAGCACCTGTCCCTGCATAAAAAGGCTCAAGGAAAGATAATCAATTTCTTATTGGATTTGGAAGTACTTAGAAGTAGCAAAAGTTCCCACTGCTTTCCAGTGTCTCAAAAGCCCATCATAAAGGCGAGAGTCCATCCTTCTGCTTCTCAGTGCAGAAATCCCTAATATGTTCCAGTAGATTTCAAAAGCATCATTTGGAAGCAGAAACAGCCAAGAGTAGTCACTGCTATATAAGGTTTCTGTATTGCTGTGAGCTATACAATTTAAAGTTTCTGCACACTGCTATCAAGCAATTTAAGCAGGAATATACCTCTGAGTAAACAGGTATTTTGCTTATGGCATTTGTACTTTACTGCAACAATCAAGCACTCGCCCTCTAAATAAGTTAGCCAGTCATAATATTAAAACTTGATAAGTATTCTTAACAAGAAATTCACAATGGTAGCATCACACATACATTCCAAAAATACTTATGATATTTGCACACAACCACCTGCTTTGCAGTTTTTGTCTTCTTAACTTGTGGGAGACTGAAACCCAATAAATATATCCCCAATAAAAAAGAATAGTACATCTGAGTACTGAAAAACTCAGCCAAATGGGAAAATCCAAAGAAAAAAATATTGGACTTCCTGAAGTAACAATTTATATATAGTATGCACAATTCTTTTAGTTAAATTATTGCTGAACAATTTATAGTAGTTCCATCACAATATTATTCTAAGATATTTGCCACTACTATCCTACTTCCTAGATGTTCACTATTGTCTCCCCTCCCGCCAGATTTAATGGCACGTGAAACAGTTTTGATGAAAGTTGCATGATAGGAAACGTCTCTCCTTTGAAATAATGTTTGGTTTTAATTCTCCAATGAATCAAAAGGAATGTTTTATGCTTCCTTGTTACACAGCATTTGTTTTAGCTTTCCATAGCTCTCCCCAAAACCAACCAAGGAAGATAAAACCACAGAAATCTAATACTGTTGTGCACGGTTTTGCACTAAATTATCTGTATAGTAAGCCAAGCTGTTGGAGCGCCCGCGCGATCGGAGCAAACACGCGGCTCACCTGCACTGCCTGTCTCCCTGGCGATGGATGGGCAGTTGCGGGTACTCCACCAGCTCGGGTGCAGCCGGACCAGAGAAGTTTCTCTTCTCAGAAATGTCTTCTCAGTGCGGCTGTGACAGCCTGCCTTTCAGGTACTTCGACCCACGGAAGAGAGGGGTCCGGGGGGGAAAGGGAGCCGCAGCTCTTCTGTGAATGGGGGAGGGGGGAAGTTCGGCTTCTCTCTGCCATTTAAAGGCTGCAACAGGGAGAATCCCAACTTTTTTTCCTCTCCCTCCATTCAGAGCAGAACTGCTCCAGCCTCCCCCCCAACACACACACATTGCCCAGTAACCCTAATCTTCGTGCTCTTATCCGCGCTCTCCTCGGCTCCTCACAACTGCAATAGATGTCCAGAATCAGCTTTTGGGGCTAATGGGGGCTTGGGTTTCCAGCCCCTGCCACTTCTGGATGTCTATTGCAGTTGTGAGGAGCCGAGGAGAGCGCGGAGAAAAGTGTGAAGGTTCTTTGTGTGCCGGGAAGCTGCGAAAGTGGCTGGGAGAGGCACACGGCTTGGTTTAGCCTCCCTGGACATCACAGCAGCAGCCCCAAGTGCGCCGATCTCAGCATTTTTCACATCGGGCCATGCTGCAAGAGGGAGGGAATGAAGACCTTTTCCAGCCGGCGCAAAGGACTTCCCTGGACTTGCTTTGCTGAGCATGGGCCCGCACCTCCACCACCACCAATCCGGAAAAGGTCTTCACTCCCTCTCTTTTGCAGCACGCCCTGATGCAAAAAATGCTGAGGTCTTGCAAGGTCCCTGAATTTGTCAAAGATGCTGGCCATGCCGTGTAAGCTCCCGCCGCCATCCAAACCCCCGCACCCATGCTTTTTGGTGGCCAGGCATTTTAGGCAGGTCCAGGGACCTTGCAAAGGCCTTGCGAGGTTCCCGAACTTGTCAAAATGCCAGCCGCACCACGTAAGCTGCCGCCACCATCCCCACCTCCGCACCCATGCTTTCTGGCGGCCCGGTGGCCCTGCGCTATAAACGAACCCGGGATCCTTGCAAGGCCGCAAAAGATCACCAGACTTACTTATAGTGCAGGACCGTGGCAGTCCCCCCCGCTGCACGCTTAGTTGCAGCTTACTTACCTCCTTGGAGTCGGCAGGCAGCAATAGGGAGCCAAGCAGAAAAAAGGTAAGTGGGTTTAGATAGGGTTCTTAGAGGTGGGTGGGGTGATTGGTGAGGTAGCCAATCAGTGAGCGGTGGGCAGGGCTAGGATAGTGCGGCCAGGCGGTGGGAGCGAGCAATGGAGCGGCTTCCAGCTGGGTGGGGGTGAGCGAGCAAGCGACAGGGCCAGGTCCACCGGTGGAACCTCTTCTAACCGGTTCAGTAGATTTGACTAACCAGTACAATTGTAATTGAGCCCAGAATTAGGGCCTTAATGATGGACACTGCATTGATCAAAATTCAGGTATTTGCCAACTGGTTCATATTGATAATGGATTGCAGTGCCTGGGATTGTGTGATCACCTTTTGCGACCTTCTGACAAGCAGAGTCAATGGGAAATCCTGCTTCACTTAACAACCTTGTTACTAACAACTACAGTGATTCACTTAGCAACTGTGGCAAGAAAGGTCTCAAAATGGGGCAAAACTCACTTAATGAATGCCTCATTTAATTTTGGGCTCAATTATAGTCCTAAGTCAGGGAGTATCTGCACAAACTTTTGTGAAATGCATCTAGGACTGAGACATTCGCACTCTGTAGTCATAATAGTCCAACTAAAGTCTTGGATTCAAAGCAGAAGGAAACGTATTAGCAGAAATAAATCTGGATCTGGATTAGTTACCCTAATACCAAATCCTGCTAGAGGCAGAATTTAAACTAAGCAGATGCTAAATTGGAAAGTTTGGGTCAAATCAAAAGCGTTGACCAAACAACGCTGGTAAACTGAATTACAAATCTGTCTTGTTGTAATTAAGCTTGGTTTGCATTAGAGAGTAACAGAAACAATTTTTGAGGGCAAAACATTCCCTCGGAAAATAGAATGTTTCTCGTTAAGTTCTCCATGTTCGCAACCAGTTAATTATTTTCATCACGAACTACTAGGGGTGACGTTGGATAAAGCAGCAGGGGGTGATTTCTAACATTAGCAAGGAATAATATCTTTGAAGATTGCTATTCGCAAATGGCAATGTTCAAATCAAATCAAATCAGGTTTATTACAGTCTATGACAGGATACTAGAACAAATAAAAAACACTCAAGGAATATCCAGTTAAAAATTCTAGAACCAAAGACAGATAAAATTTTAAAGAATTAAAATTTAAAATCCCAATTTGGCACCCAATCTGTCAGTTATGCATGGCCTAATTGTATTATAATATCAATCCTTAAACTGCGAGGCCTGTTGTCCTTAAATACTAAAATGCAAAAGAGTATTAATACAAAAGGATTTGCTACATTACTGTAGTTGTGTAAATTAGATATGGTGGATTAATCACATGTTTCCGACAAATCCCCAGTGCTGCTACACAGAATCTATCCACCTGCGCTGTAATCACAGTCTATTCATCCTTAAGCAGCCACTGGAGATAAGCAGTGTCAGATAGACCAGGATTATTGGGAAGATGTTTTTTTTAAATATCTCGATTGAAAGAGCATCATTCAAATATTGATTTCCATTGGCTTTTGAATATAAAAACCTAGTCTAGCCTATACTCCACATTAGAAGTTAAAAAGAGCTATTTGCTTTTTATTCACTCTAAAGTTTTTAAATTCAGGCACAGGCTAAAGAAAAAATAACCCAACCTCTAAGAACATAGTTTGCATGGCAATGTACTACAAACAACCCTTGCTTGCAGGCATGCAACTGAAATAAAGTAGAAAATGCAAAACTACTCATTCTTACTCACAGTCCAGTTTGTGTTTTCTTGTCGGTAGGCTAACTGGTGTATTAATTTGTCTTTAAGGAATGAATTTGCTACATGTGGCGTTGAGAATTGAACAAGATATTCATTTGCTTGTTCCTGGTAGGTGATATTTAGACCATATGGTGCTTCAGGTTTAACTGCAAAGGACAAAGTAAAGATAAACAACATATATACACACAAAATCACATGCCACATGCACAATTCTTAAACTTCTGTTGTTTAAGCAAATTGTGAACTCAAATTCAAATGAGTCCATGCAGTATTATCAGTAGTCTAGAAGATTACCAAGGCCTAAAGACTAGACGACCTCCAAGGTCTCTTTTAGCTCTATTCTCATCAATTGATAGTCCTTGACTAAGAACAATTCATTTAATGACTATTTGACGTTACGATACTGGGAAAAAGTGACTTATGACTGATCACTTATGCCCATTGCGACATCCTCACAGTCATGTGATCAAAATTGAGGCACTTGGCAACTGGTAGGTATTTACAATGGTAGTGTTGTCCCAGGGTCATGTGACTGTTATTTGTTACCTTTCCAGGGGGCTTCTGACAAGCAAAGTAAATACAAGAAACCAAAATTGCTTATAGACCATGTGATTCACTTAACAATCACAGTGATTCACTCAACAACCATGGTAAGACAAGTGATAAATTCAGGCATGACTCATTTCAAACTGCCTTGCTTAGGCATGGACATTCTTGTCTCAATTGGGTCATAAATCGAGTACCTGTCCATAAATGTGCATGACTTATTTGAGCATGGGTAGTTAATATTTGACCTCTCCTCCTTTATTCAAACTTCATCATCTCTAGACTCAGAATCCAGCTAAAACCAACAATTATTAAAAGAAATTATTTCTACCACATACTAGAATATCTGTTTTCATGCTTGTACGCTATAATATATTAAAGCTAGTGATAGGAACATGACTCCGGGAAGCCTGATTAAACAAGGAAGCCTCCTTCTGAGTAGTTATGCATACAATAATGTGTTAAATTAATCACACTTATTTTTTGGCATGGAATCAACACTTAATGTTAATTCACTGGCTAATATACATATCTAAGTAGTTAAGAAAATGATGCATTATACTTATTTTGCATCTGTGACTCACAACCTCAGTAACTTTAAGATCTGAGAACTTCAATTCCCAGATTCTTCAGTCAGCATACAATTCTGGAAGTTGAAGTCTACACATTGCAAAATTGCTCAAGTTGAACAAAATTAATCTAGAGGACAATTGCTTTGAGCTATGTACAATCTTCTACTTTCCACGGTTTCAATCAACACCATAACCTTCTTCTGGCAGTACAGATCCCATCTCCCCACCCACCCCGCCCAAATTTGGAAGTGGAAGAACATAATTGGCCATGAGTCTTTGGACTTTTCTTGATATAACTAAACTTCATGTCACTCCAGTTTTGAAAAGGTTAAAAAATGAATGCAAACGGACCCCACACTATACATTTGCTTACCGATATGAACAGCTCTCAATTTCTGGCAATTTTTGCAAGGATTGGTCAAAGTTATTGTCAAGCAAATGTTCAAAATACCAATCAGATCACTGCTGTCTATAGAACAATTGGCGACAAGGGGATTTTTCGTGAAGCAGGGTTGAGTCCCATACCTGTGACAAAATATAGGGTAGCAATGAAATTTTGGAAAACCTGTCTACCTAAACTGGTTCTGGAGAGAATCGAAAAATAGGATAACATAGACCTTCAGAGAGCGTAGTCAGTTCATTAGAACTGTAGTTTGAAAGCTGCTATAGAGTCTCATGGTTAGGAAACTGTAGTCATTGCAAGCTTCAGAGGAAGCATTGTGATTGTTTTGGTCATGTAGTTGTGATTGTTTTGGTCATGTAACTGACAGACCATGTGAGGACTTTGAACAGGAAATTACTTTTATAGTTCCGTAGACAAGTACAAAAAAATGTTACTGAGTTAATTTATGTTTACAGAACAATACACCGTCTTAAGCTACCCAAATACAACAGCTATCCTTCACTTTTCCTGATTCACTGTATTCCAAACAAGCTGGACTCTTAAGTACTCTTGATGGCAAAGATTATTTTAATGTTTTCTAATTTCCCCAGTTGTCTTGTGATCAAATATTATATCTGATGAATCCTCGCTTTCCACATTTCAGTATTGTCATGTGTTCTACAAATGAAGTTGTTAGATAGGGTGAATGGATGAGACAGGACTCAGGCTTCAGGCACAACGGACAGCTCTTTATTAGACAACTATGTACAAATCCAGCGCTGGCTAAGCCTTTTATAGGGAGCTGGCAGATGGCTCAGCCAATCAGCTTTGAGTATTTTCCCACCGGAATGGAGGACCTTGGTGGAGCCTATTGCTCCAGTCTCAATATGGAACAGACGTCATGTGATATATCTGTAGTTAAAATAGAAATGCTTTGAGTTCTGTTGTTTATATATGCCCTACGCCAAAAGAACAATTGGTTAATAAGAGTATCGCTGGGCTAGGATTATTAGCATTAACACATCTCTTCTGTCTTATTTTGAACATTCATTCATTTTTATGGCAAAGCCCATTTTCCTTTACAAAACTTTATAGTCCTGAAAAGCCAGGAAAAATAATGTGGTTAATCAGCTAATTAAGTTAAAAGCAAGGACTAACCAGCACCATTATGCTATATAAAACTTGTAAGTTTCTCGGTAACGTTAACATCTTTTGCTAAAGAATCTCAAATCTACCCTTTTTGTTTCTATCGTGAGGCTATAAAAAGTTGCAGATATAGTATGATCTGAGGATTTATGGTCTAAGACAGGAGTTCTTAATCTGCAACCAAAGACCCCTTAGGAATTTGTGGATAGATTTCAGGAGGGCCATGAATTTGGATGTAAAAAAATATTGCAACTTTATTTTCACTAACCTCTAACTGAAAGTTAGCTTTTTATTCAGGAATGAATGCAGGCAACCAGTTAATTTATGAATTCTAGATTCCAAAAACATTCAGAAAAATTATTATACATTGAAAAATCAGAACCAGAATACATTTGTTTATGCGCACTGTTTTCCCCAAACACACGTAACCAATCATAGTCAACATAGCTTGCATTTCAAAAGTGCTTTTGTGTTTAAAAATTCATTCAAGGCATTCTAGAGCTCTTGAATTCATTGTTTGACCTCCATGAACATTTTTCTGTACCTAGGTATTTTCTTTTATGCATTTAAATGCATTTTTCTGAGAAGTAATCTGTAGGTTTTACTAGACTCTAAAAACAGATTAAATTAAGATTAGTTAAGCATTCAACCACAGGCCAAATAGGTATCCCCCAACCAATTTTTCTGAAGCTCCAGAACTTCCCAAAATCGCATCCCCCAAATTCTGCAGCCATTTTTTTCATTGTATTAATCTACCACCCAAGTAATGATGCTTGAATACATTAGAAAAGTTCTTACCAAAAAAAATTGGCATTTGCCTCATTCAGGTTCAACTCTGTCCCAGTAGCCTCACAAATTAAGAAATTGTTTAGCAGTGATAGCATTTGAACGAAACACTTAAAGCTGTTTTCTTGCTCATCGTCTGCACAAGTACCTAAGGAGAAAGAATCACAAAATAAATTCCTCAAATTTCAGATTTAAAGCACTTTAAAAGGAGTCTTATCAAAAAAAAGTAGACCACACAGTTTCATTCCTGAAAACAAAACTGAATTCTTTTCTTCCATTTCTTCCTCTATTTAATTATTATAATGTGGTGAGAACTGCCTGAGAGAAGGATCCAGGAACGGAAAGTCTGTAGATTTCAGCTGCATCCAGCTTTAAATGAAGCGTAGTTTCCCTGTCACAACAGTTGTTTCAGCTTCCAACCCAGTTCAAAATGTTCTTTATCTTCTTTTGGACATTATGCAACTTACCACCAAGTTCTCAAGAATGCCTCCTCTGATATTGATGTGAGGAAGTAAAAAGAAAGCCCAAATGATAGATCTTTCTTGAAGGGATACAGAAAACAAGTTTGTGTGTGTGTGTGTGTGTGTGGTTGCACATTGCATTTGAAATGCCTTTTCAAGAAACCAGCTGTTCCTTCTTTTTGTTGTTTTTTCAGTACCTTATAAAAAACTCCTTGCTTTTCTTGTAAGCTTTGTCTGTTGAACTGACTTTATGTTAAATAATTCACTAGCAAGTAAGTTTTCTTTTCTCAGTGCATTGGATGCAGATTTAACAGATTAACAGAGTTGGAATGGACTTTATAGGTACAATAATACAATAGTAGAGTTGGAAGGGACCTTGGAGGTCTTCTAGTCCAACCCCCTGCCCAGGCAGGAAACCCTATACCGTTTCAGACAAATAGCTATCCAACATCTTCTTAAAGACTTCCAGTGTTGGGGCATTCACAACTTCTGGAGGCAAGCTGTTCCACTGATTAATTGTTCTGTCAGGAAATTTCTCCTCAGTTCTAAGTTGCTTCTCTCCTTGATTAGTTTCCACCCATTACTTCTTGTTCTACCCTCAGGTGCCTTGGAGAATAGTTTGACTCCCTCTTCTTTGTGGCAACCCCTGAGATATTGGAAGACTGCTATCATGTCTCCCCTAGTCCTTCTTTCTCTTAAGCTAAACATACCCAGTTCCTGCAACCGTTCTTCATATGTTTTAGTCTCCAGTCCCCTAATCATCTTTGTTGCTCTTCTCTGCACTCTTTCTAGAGTCTCCACATCTTTTTTACATCGTGGCGACCAGAACTGAATGCAGGTGATCTAGTCCAACCCCCCCACCCCCGCTGAAGCAGGAGACCCTACACCATTTTTGACATATGACAGTCCAATCTATTCTTGAAAGTCTCAAGTGATGAAGCTCCCACAATTTCCAAAGGCAAGCTGTTCCATTGGTTGATTGTTCTCACTGTCAGAAAGTTCCTCCTTATTTCTAGGTTGAATCTCTCTTTGGTCAGTTTCCATCCATTATACCTTGTCAGGCCTTCAGGTGTCTTGGAAAATAGGTTGACCCCCTCCTCTCTGTAGCAGCTCCTCAAATATTGGAATACTGCTATCATGTCTCCCCTGGTCCTTCTCTTCACTAGACTAGCCATGCCCAGTCCCTCTAACCGTTCTTCATATGTTTTAGTCTCCAGTCCCCTAATCACCCTGGTTGCTCTTCTCTGCACTTTTTCTAGACTCTCAACAGCAATTGCTCCCTGATTAATAAGGTATTTAAAGAAAAGTGTCAACACATTTTTCTCTAGATCAAAGAATTTGAGGCTAGCAAGAAAACTTGAGCAATTCATCTTTTCTTATGACTCATGGTAATTGCCCTTCTTATGTCATCTGCATATTCCCTAGAATGCTTGCACAGCAGTAACATAAAACTTTTCAGCTGTAGGTTATAGAGGTCATCATGCAATGTGAAAATGTAAAAGGAATGTAGGAAATAATTTGCATACACTATATGAAGAATAGTTTGCATACACTATACGAAGCAGATTTTGTGGGAATTTCTCAACAGCAAACGGGGATTTTCATCAAACTTTGTTCAATTAATTTTTCACTCACAACTTGATGTATATACTAAAATAATTTTGGAAATCTACAAGGACTAAATTATAATAGCATTTTTTTTCTTACAGAAAGTATATAAATCTATACTGAAAATAATGAGAGCAGAGAGAGTAACTGTAATCCTTTTCTGTAGAGCACTTGTGATGCCAACAGATTCTCATTTTAAAACCCAGTGCAAATTTGCAATATCACCTGGAAAATGGAAGAATTCTATTTCTCCTGTGAATGGTACTTTCTCAGTCTGCTCGCTCCACTATGAGCTTACCTTTGCATAAATATCAGCAATACCTGCTCTTTTGATACATGTCTGATGTATTGTTTATCCCACAGATGATTGGGATAAACAGATGACATCATCTAACTAAAAGTGCCTCTTACTAGCAATAATAAAGAACCTGGTTTCTTTCTGGATATTTTGCTCCTGTAAACCCACAGAGCAACCCGTGCCACCAAACTTTCCATGAGAAATGCATCCACATTCTATCCAAGACATTTGTGTGTATAAACCAGGTAGACGGATACATAAAACTCCCTGCCATGACTAAGAAATAGCCTATTTTAAAAGTGTTTCTAAGTTTAAAGTTCAGTGCATTAAGAAAACCAACCATTATAACTAGGGTTAAAGCAATCCATAATAACAATAGAAAAATATTCTTTCAGGATGAGGATGGAGGGGAAAAGGCCTGCTTGTAGGGCACCTGATTCTCTTAGAACAGGGATCATACTCTAGCTATCCCACACTACTGAGACCATGGAGTTCTGAAGATACTTTCAGCTAAGCTACACAAGGCTTTAAAGGCTTTAAAGATGACAGCCAGTACCTTAAATCACACCTGGAAGTCCATTGGCAAGCAGCTCAATTCTCACCTATTACATGGTGTTACATGGGCAAAACAGAGGGTGGATAGCTTACTCAACTGCTGCATTCTGGAGCAGCTGGAGCATCCATGTAGAAACATCCTAGTAAAGAGCCTGGGATGTCACCCAGACATAAATGACCATGTGCAAGGCAGTCATAATTGGTACATGAGATGAACTTGTGTAATGGTCCTCTTGGCCACAGCTGTCAGATCCTGTTTAAACAGGAGCCATGAGTACAAACAAATTCCAGATTACCAGTTCCAGATGAGGGGGTGTAATGCCATCCAGCAACCTATGTACCCAAAACTGCTTGAACTTGCTGTGATTAAGCCTTATTCCTCCCAATCCAAAACTTAGCAGGCTCCAGGTACAGCACATGGCCTATTCAGCCTGGGGCAATGTCCAAATGTATATCATTAGTATTGTTGATGATATCTGACCCACGTCAATGGATGAAGCCACCACCCCGCTTTCATGTGGATATTAAATAGGAGAGGACAGAGAATTAAGTTGAAAGTTCACCTCACAACAGAGGCCCTAGAACATAGAACTCTCATATCTCCACTAGAACCTGTCCCACATGGGGAGGGGAAGCCACTACAAAATAGTGCTTCTTATTACCAATACCCAGAAACAATTGAGGATCAATTTCACAAATAACTTCAGCTTGGTTTCTGTTCTTATTACTTTGTTAACTGCCAAGGAGGTGAAGGAGGAAGCAGGAGAGAAGGAGAAAGAGGAAGGGTTTTAAAAAAGTTTTTCATTGTTTGTTTTATGAATTAGGTTTATTGCTTTCAGCTTAAAGAACTGAGCATTCTGTCTAATTACCATGTAATTTGCTAAATATAACCCTGTATAGGGGATAATTTTAGAAAAGGGAACCCGTGTCTCTAGATTTCAACTTGCCTTTACATAAATCCTTTATACAGTTTCTTGTCTGAAATTAATCAAGAATCCTGTATGCAAAAACATTACTTGTGCCTGCACATTTCATTAATTGTGTATGAAGTTATACAGTTATAAACATTTGGTGAGTCTCCCCATTGCAGGGAGATACATAGTTTTGCATTTTTCAAAGTAAGTTTCTCATCCTAGCCCAAGAAAAATAAACTTTATAAAGCACCCAGGTTAAATGCCCATCCCTAATTAAAGACGAAGTGCTTGTGGCTTTCTCTATCCATTGTCCCTGACCATCTTAATAAGATTATTAAGGGTATGAAAGAATATGTCACACAACTGAATACTGAAATTTTCTGGTTCTTGCTGTGTACTAGAATTTAGGTTTTATTTAGCAGCATTTTTCAACAGGTGGCTTGAACTTTTTAAAGAATGCTCATTTATAAAATAACAATAATAAAATCTAAACTTACCTTACTTTTTGTTGGCAAAATCCAGGAAAACAAGCACCGGTTTTATACTCTGAAAGAAAAACTAACTCTATGCTATAATATTTCTAATAAATGTTGGTTGAGGGTTAGAACACCAGTGCCTGTATCTGATAATTGTGCAGCCGTTTGTTTTATCTATACACACTCCTTGTAAACTAAACTAAAAATAAAAGTATGCAATAAATTAGCACATCAAGATGGCAGGATATTTGTCTTTCAAAATACATAATGATAACAAGATTCAAGATTCTTTGCATTACATATTTGGAAAGTTTCACTTTCCTTGTTTGGAATGTTTGTGAGAAGGAAAAAGTTGGAGTGACTTACCATATCCTATAGGTGTTTCAGACCCAGAGCCACTTTCTGAAGAAGTAAAAGGAAGGAAGATAAAAAAGTAGGTGTACAAAATCAGATTTGGCGTTGCCATCTTCTCAAGTTCACATTCTTTCTACCTTGCAGGAGGAGGAGAGAAACTAAATCTGAGAAAGATCAGCTTGCATTGTGACTTTATAACTCCTTCTAGAGTGCACTCATCAATAAAGTAACCACAGGCAATGGGAAGTAAAAACATACAGGCAAGTAGGCAGGGGGTGAAACAGGAAACCTCCCCCAAAAAGTGCTTGTGGAGGAGTGAACTAAGATCAAAGGATACTACTGTGGTCTGTATAGTCTTAAGTACTATGACAAGTGCTTGTTCTCCTAATTCAACTTCTCTTGATTGAAGTTTTCCATCTTGAACCTCTCATTGAGATGGAACTAAGGTTTACAACTATCAGTTAAGCAAATCTATTAACTTCTTTTTCCCATCTTCTCTCTTTCTCTCCCTCCCTCCTTTTCTCTCTCTCTTCCTCCTCCCTCTTATTTAATTTTGAGGTTTTTCTATCTCATCCATGAAGAAAGTGGCAAAGTTTGGTTACAAACTCCCTCCTATGGTTGTTAAATATCAGCAATGTTTAGGGGGGAAAAAGACCTATTTCATCCAAAGTCTATATCAGTGATGGCGAACCTATGGCACGCGTGCCACAGGTGGCACGCGGAGCCATTTGTCAGGGCACGCGAGGCGCTGCCCTGCTAGCTGGCCAGTGTGCATGCGCGCGCTGGCCAACTGAGTTCACCATTTTTAAAAGCAATTTTTCGTCCTCCCCAGGCTCCAGAGGCTTTATAGGAGCCTGGGGAGGGCAAAAAGAGCCTCGCCTGCTCCCCCGGAGGCTTCAGGGACCATCTGGAGGCTTCCCTGAAGCCTTCGGAGCGCTCAAAACGACCCTCCGAGCAAACCGGAAGTCACTTCCGGTTTGCACGGAGGGTCATTTTGAGCGCTCCGAAGGTGTGAGGGAAGCCTCCGGACGGTCCCTGAAGCCTTTGGAGCGCTCAAAACGACCCTCCGAGCAAACCGGAAGTGATTTCTGGTTTGCACAGAGGGTCGTTTTAAGCGTTCCGAAGGCTTCAGGGAAGCCTCTGGACGATCCCTGAAGCCTCCGGGGGGCCTCCGGGGGGGCGGGGGGGCTCTTTTGGCCTCCCCAGGCTCCTATAAAGCCTCTGGAGCCTGGGTAGGGCGAAAAAAGCATGTAAAAATGGGGGGGGAAGCGCCTTTTGTGTGCGCATGCACACTGGGGGGGGTGTCACGCATTGCATTATGGGTGCGGCACACACGCACACGACCCCCCTGCGCTCCCCCCACTTATGGCACGCGAGCCAAAAAAGGTTCGCCATCACTGGTCTATATCAAGTCTCCGACTAACAAACTCAAGCAAATCAGAACTCTGAGACTTGGCTCCTTCTCAGAGGTCTTCTTTAATGAGTACATCATATTGGCAAGCTTCAATGGAAAACCAAATCGAAATCCTTCAGTTTAATTAAACTAGGAAATAACCCCATCCCCAAGTATCACAGGTTACGTTGGCCAATTGGGTTAATTGGCGGGCTCTTCAGGCACTCCTTCCCCAACCTTATCTATTGCCAGTAGAAATGACCTTGGTTCTCAAGAGAAAGCTCTTTGTTGTGTCTAGCATTGCATTCCAACCTCCTTCCCCCTGCTTTCCCTTCTCTGTGGCAACTAAGGAACAGAAAGATGGCTGCGGCCAGGTTCAGTTCAAAGTCGACAGTCTAGTTAACTAAGCAAGCATTTGGACCCAGTAGATTCATACAAATCCCTCACTTTTGAAAGTTTTGGTCTCCCCCACCCCCAATGGTTCGTTTGTTTTTAAATCTCAGGTTCTTTCCATTAATCTTGAACATGCATTTGCAAATGTTTGCTATGTGTTTAGAGTGAAGGAAGGAGCAGCTTCTACCATATCAACTCACATATGGGACAGGCAGCCCAGAAGTACAATGTATGTAGGGCTCATGAAGGAGGGAGTGGCCCAATTCTCTTTCTCTCTGCATTGATTTAGTTGGAAATTTGAAGGAAAATTTGCTGTATTCAAGTCAAGTAATACAGCTGTACTTATGTTCAAATCAATGGGAGATTATCTCTCCTTCCCTAAAAGTGGGAAAGTCAAAAATAATTTCAGATCTAGTACCCACTGTATCTTGAATGTCCTTTAGTGCATTCAGCTCAGTGGTGCAGTTCAGCTGGTTCTATCTGCTTCTGGCGAACCGGTAGCAGTAGCAATGGAAGGCTCCGCCCAGACGCCATCACACCCTGTTTTTTACGCTCTGTGCATGTGCAGAAGGTCCTGTGCATGTGTGGAGGTGGCGCATGCGGCAGAGGTGGGTTGTTCCCGGTTTGGCCCAGATCAGCCAAACCAGTAGTAGCGGTGGTGGAAGGCTCCGCCCATCTGCCCGTACGCTTCTGTGCATGCGCCCCCCCCGAACTGGTAGTAAAAAAATTGGCAACCCACCACTGACGCGCGCTCACATTTGCAAACCGGTAGCGAAGGTAAGTTGATTTCACCCCTGATTCAGCTGAACACTTGGACAACACATTCATACAATCTTCTTTATTGGAAAGCATTAAGTAATGTCTATGGAGATTCTCAATCATCCAGGTCACGGTTGCACCAAAGATGCCTTTCCAAAAGGTAACAGCGCTTTCTTGGCTTTCTCCTTGAAAACATTTCACTTCTCATCCAAGAAGTGGAACTGAAGAAGCTAAACATTGCTACCAGCTTGGCTTATCGTCTATACACCAGAACTTTGTGAGGAAGTCTTGAAAGACCGAAATGATGGCTTTTTTCTCCTTCTTCAGGCTGTTTTGTAATCTTTCCTGCCAGTCAAATAATGACTGATCTTGAGAGCAATCAAATAAGGGGCAGGGTTTCAGAGAGAAAACAGTTTCTCACAGAAGTTTTTAAAATCCGTTTTTATCTAGGTTTTTTGGGGCTAACTTTCAATGTTTTAAATTTGAAAGCTTACTGTTTTTAATATTTTAAATTTTTTGCTGTTTTATATTCTTGTTTTACTATGCCATAAGCCTCCCAGGGTCACTTGACAATAGAACGGGAGACATATAGATTTAATAAAGAAATAAAGGATCACTTCTTTCCAACATTATACAGGTAATCCTTGACCTATGACCATAATTGGGATAAGAATTTCTGCGGTTAAGTAAAGCAGTTGTTAAGTGAGTTGTGTCAATTTTACAGACTTTTTTTTGCCATGGTTGTTAAGCAGATCGTTACCATTGTTAAAGGACTCACGTGGCCAGGGAGCAAATCCAGCTTTCCCCCTCGACTTTGCTTGTCGGAAGCCGGCTAGAAGATTCCATACGGTAATCACATGATTCTGGGACACTGCCACCATCATAAAGACATGCCAGTTGTCAGGTGCCCAAATTATGATCACGTGATCCAGTGGTGGGATTCAGCCAGTGTAACAACCGGTTTGCTGAGCATATGCGCAGTGCGTTTGAAGACTTACCTTCTACTGCAACCCCGATGAGTAAAACAGCTGAGGCACTGCAATCCACTCTGCCACGCCTATCTGTTGAGCTTCAGAAAAGGGGATATAGATAGTACAGGGGTGGGCAGGCGGGCCCACCTGATCATCAGAGTGAACTGATTCGCTCTCAACTGATAGTCAGAGCTACCGGTTCGCCTGAACCTATCCGAACCGGCTGAATCCTACCCCTGACGTGATCATAGGAATGCTGCAATGGTCGTAAGTGTGAGGGCCAGTTGTAAGTCACCTTTTTCAGTGCTGCTGTAACTTTGAACAGCTGCTAATTGAACAGTGAGTTGAGGCTGAGGTAAAGTTGAGGTCTATCTATATATGCTTGCTTGGCCAGAAATAAGTACAAGGTCCTCTTTTTTCCCCAGGAGGAAAGCAATCATAGATGGGCCGGGTAATAAAATATGTCCTTCTCATAGTCTTTCAGAACTTTAGCTTCAAAGCTTAACAGTTGTTTTAGGAGCTCCACAAGCTTCATAAAGCTCAATGAAGGCTTTAGGAACTTCATAATAAAGAAAGAAAAACTACCTGCAAGATGTAGCTTTATCCTCATACAAATACAGTAATGTAACAATTTTAATAAGGACCAAAAAAAAAAAAAAAAAACCTGCAGGACTTATTTACCCAATCTCTAATTCTCTTGCTACAGATTTGAGATTGCTTATGCAGCACATGTGGGCTTGTGACACCCATTTACCTGTGGTTTGTAATACTGTTTACAATTACTTAATCCGAAGAACCACAGGGCTGGAAACGTTAACTAAAACAAATCAGTGTATGGGGCCCACATTTTTCATCTGAACCAGATTTTTGTAGGGTTTTTTTTTCACGATCTGCTCAGAAAATTTTCTTTAAGTGCTAACTGCCAGTCCAAGTACATCAAAGTAGCTGATTATTTTAAATCAGCAAACTTGATTTCACTGTCTCTGAATTTAGCTTATTTTTGTCTTTATGCTTCCTTTTTTTTTTCTCCTTTCCCCTTCAGCTATACATTCTCAATCCATGCCCCTTTTCCATCACTCATTCAGAGAAGTCATGTCCGCAGGAGTGTCTTCAAGGAAGAGGGTTGATCAACAAATTGAGACAGCAGATGCAATCGAAACTCTAATCCAGGGGTTGGCAACCCACGGCTCTGGAGCCACATGTGGCTCTTTCATTCCTCTGCTGCAGCTCCCTGTCGCTGGTCGGCGCCACAATTGGTAGGGCTTTCGATTAGGACAGGTAGAGGAAAAAGGACACCGCGCTAGGAGGAGACTCTATGGTGTGGGAACCAGACTTGGTCAGCAGAGGAAAAAGGACACCGCGGTAGGAGGAGACTCTATGGTAGAGGAACTGGATTTCTGGTCGGCTCCAGAATTGAACAGGTGGCTTCCAGTTAGGACCTTTGTGGCTTTTTGAGTGTTTAAGGTTGCCAACCCCTGTCCTAATCCTTTCAATATGTCTATCATGCCACATATTTTAAAAAGATGCAGGGGTTTAATTGTGATGTCATAACAACTTTTTAAAACACATCCGCACTCCTCCCTGCTCCTGCCATGGATGTTCATGTTCATGAGGCTACTCGGAGCAAGCCAGGGTAGATATACTCCCCTTCACCATACCCTTGTTTTAACTTCTCAAAATAATGAGATTTATCTCATATGAGGCTCCTCAAAAGTTAGAGATCAAAAAAAGAATGGCATTAGCACCCACTTATTATTTTTTTTAAAAAATTGGAACTGCTTGTTCTGCGAAGAGAAAGCAGCTGTAACCTTGCCATTTTTATTACTCCATTGCTTTTGGGCCTGGCTGCAAACACTACGCTGCTCTCCAGATATTAATATAAACTAATTTGATATTCATTTCGGAGAGAAGGTTTGTAGCCTGGTAACCAGCAGACCTTCTAGATTTAATTTTCAGATGCTAACAGTTGATGGGGAAGCACAAAGTCCATGTTGCTGTTCCTAACTCATGACCAACCTTTAAAGCAGGATTCAGTCAGGTATATGACATCAGAAGTAAGTGGAGGCACAAGAAAACTCAGATTAGCGTCTAGTCTCTATGATGAACTACTACTAATATGTAGGAACTACATATTTATTTCTTAATTTTTTCAGTCCTTAAGGATTTTATCTAGGTATATCCTAGGTCCCATTGACATAATGAATTGGCAGGAATTTTGCTTCGCCTTCCCACAAAAGTACGTGTGTTAAGCCTCCCAAAGATTTAATATATGTATTTTAAGTCCCATGTTTTTTCTTATTACAAGATTTTTTTAAAAAAAACCTACCCTCTCCAAAGACCATTTTCTGAGGATAAAATCTTGATGAAATTCAAAACGTGGCTGATACAGTTAGGTAGATCTTTAGCTGCAAAATGTCTGTTTTTGTGCAAAGGCACCGGTCAGTTTATGCACACAATAATTAGATAATTGCACTGAAATAGTAGATTTAAACAAGGGCTAGAAAGGTGATCAGTAACACAGGGAGGAGCCTAAAACATGGCACACTTGGGTAAGTTTAACTTTGTACATAATGCCCCTATAAGAAAGACATTTTACCTGGCATTGTGATATTGTGCGTTCCAAAATAAAAGTTATTTGGTTGGGAAATGCCTTTATTGGACTTGCTGCAGCAAGAAAATAAGCTTTGTAAAATCATACAGGTTGTGAAGAATGAAGATGGAAGGAAGCAGTATACAGTGGGACCTTGGTTCGCCAACAACTCAGACCACGAGCAATTCGGGTGCCGACCGAAAAACATGCTAAATGTTGCATTCCGGTCATGAACACATCCTCGGGTGCTGAATAAATGCAGCCGCGATGATTTTCCCTGCCATGGCGATTTCCCCTTCTGTGCCATTTTTTTTTTTTGTGCACACGCAAGTGCTGTCAGTCTTGCTTCTGGTCACGAACAAATTGGGTGCCGACTGAAGCCCTGGAACGGATTACGGTCGGCACCCAAGGTCCCACTGTATAATCCAGATGATGATAAAACCCTGTGCCATTCTCTATTTTAATATTTTTATTTGTATTTTTAAAATATTTTTCCCTCCAGTGCTTCTGGGCTGTGATAACTCTCACTATATCTGCCCCTTCAGAATAAAAGCGATCTGATTTTAAAGACCTGGGTGGTCCCACATGAAATTCTAATTGATTTGCCTTTCATAAGAGGAGAGAAGAGTTGGAAGATGCCGTTGCTAGATCGGCTCATACTTTTCACATCTTGATGGTGATAAGATAGATGAAGAAGGATGTTGAGGTTTCAACGCTGATGAAGGGCTGTAATAGTTGTGGCTGTCTAGAAGTAGCTCTTAGTTTAAGGTGAAGTGGTTAGCCTGAAATATGTAAAATGAGCAGAAACTTAACATCATACATATGCTTACTGAAAATGATTATTAAAAAAATTCACGGTACATACCACACATAACACATCAATATGCAAACACGAGGAAATGTCACTTCATCCAAGTGATGAACTTTCAGTATCATTACCTAGAACAGTGCTCGTTAGACTTAGCAGCCTTAAAACATGTGGTTGCCAACTCCCAGAATTCCTGTGCCAGCATGTTGGTTTTGGAATTTTGGGAGTTGAGCAGGGGTGGATTCTACCAGTTTGGATTGGTTCACCAGTTTGAACCAGTAGCTCCAACTATCAGCTGGGAGCGAACCTGTTTGCTCCCACGATCAAGTGGGCCCACCCGCCCACGCACTTTACCTACCTTTATCTTCTCAGCTGAATTGCGCAGCAGAGTGGGTTGCCGTGCCTCAGCTGTTTTCTTTCCCACACAGCAATCCGGAAGGTAAGTGATCTCCAAACTGTGCATGCGTGCTCAGTGAACTGGTTGTTAAACCGGTAGGATCCCACTCCTGGAGTTGAGTCCATACATTTTAAATTGCTATGGTTGACAAACTCTGTCCTAGACTTTTACGACTTGTAAGTTATATGACCCTATAGAGCAGGGCTGTCAAGCTTGTGTCACGTTCTGGCCACGCCCATGCCCTGTTTAGCGAAGGGAGGGAAAGTCATGATACGTCACATGACACCACCGGGATGACGCGAGTTCGACACCCCTGCTATAGGGAGTATATGGCTTTTCAGATGTTAATATGCAATTGTGAGCATCACACTCACTGCTTATGGTGGCTGGGACTTCTAGACATGCTCATTCAAAAACATTTGGAATCTGAAATCCCCTAACTCAAACCACAAACAAATCTGTAATGAACTTTTATTGTTCCAGGATATTGTTCCAGGATATTGTTTGGTACCCTTTTTTCATTCTCTTTTATTATTCCATATTGTTCATGCCATACAATTTGCTTTTGCAGGAAGATCAATGTATTACTTATTTTAAATTTTTGATTTTTAAAAAATCCTACCTTATTTATTTTTATAAATTACTCAAGGCAGCAAACATATTAATACATTTTCCTCCTCCTATTTTCCCCACAGCAACAATCCTGTGAGGTAAATTGGGCTGAGAGAGTGGTTGGCCCAGTCACCCAGCCAGCTCTCATGCCTAAGGCAGCAGAAGAACGCACATTCTCCTTGTTTCTAGCTTGATGCATTAACTGCTAGACCAAATTGGCTATGCATAGGAGGAAATTCATTTTGGCATAGAAATATCCGTTTGCCCCATGGAATGGGTTTGACAATGAAGATATGGAATAAAATAAAAGTTAGGAAATAAGAATCTGAGTTAGAAAGTGTCAAAAAAATTGAAATAATTAAAAAGAATTATTTATATGGAAGCTCTATATCACCCCACTTACAAAGCAGTATAAAAAATGAAGTCATACCACCCATAAAAATGGCTTCATTAAGTCTATTCCAAGGATGAAATTCTGGAGAACGAGTAGTGGAAATTTTGAGTAGTTCATAGAACCGGCAAACACCACCTCTGGCTGTCCCCCGAGTGGGGTGAGAATTTTGCAGTATCCTTCCCCTACCATGCCCACCAAACCACGCCCAGAGAACCGGTAGTAAAAAAAAAAATGAATTTCACCACTGGTCAATTCATATATCAATCACACATGGTGTCTGTAAATAGACTATGTTTCTAGACTGCAGGGGATTTTCTTCTGATTTAGCAAGCTTGATATTAGAAAAAATAATGGCATTGCTCATGTCAAATGTTCGTATCATTTGTCATTAAGTGTCCTCTCATAAAAGTGTACATCGTAAATGTGCTGATCATTTATTTGCAAAAATACTTAAATCCTAATGTAATGTTCCCCACTGAAAAATCCCATCTAGGTTTATTTAGTGCATGAAATGGGCCTTGTCCTTTTAGACAATCTCAAAAACCAAAGGGCGGGAGAATCTGTAATGGAGGACCCAAAGGTGCTTTTTCTGGAGGCAACTGGATTTTCTTGTTTTTTTCTTTGAAGACATTTCACTTCTCATCCAAGAAGCTTCTTCAGCTTTGGCTGGATGGTGGGGAATGGAGGGATTTATATTCCATGTTGACTAGCTGTATGCAAGGAATATAAATCCTTCCATTCCACACCATCTGCAAGGAATATAAATCTTTCCATTCCCCACCATCCAGTCAGAGCTTCTTGGATGAGAAGCACAATATCTTCAAAGAAAAAACAAGAAAGTGCAGTTGCCACCTGAAAAAGCACCTTTGGGACAAGCGTGACTTGGATGACTGAGAATCTCTACAGACTATAATGGAGGAACCATCAAATTGTACTGTTTTGAACCCATTCCATCAGGCTGGAGGAAGGACATTGTCAGGGAAAATATGCATGGCAGCTCTGGGACTGGAACTCTTCTCTTCACCATTCTGGGCAGGCAAGCAGGAAAGAGCTGTTTTCCAAAGCTATCTTGCTCAGTCCTTGCACCCTGTTTTCCTGGTGTAGCTCTGGGGGACACCAGTAGAATAGCAAATCGAAGGAACTTTTTTTTGCCAGCCAATCAAAAGTATGAGATAAGAGGTCATACATTCTGTCTGCTATCTTCTTCTCTGTAACAGAGCACCATTTCAGTAGTAATGGTAATAGTACCATTTCAGATCATGCTATAGTTAACAAGTGTTTGAAAAATGTGTCTGAACCACCCATCGGCTTCAATTAAATCCATGTTTATTTAAAAGAGAACGCACACAAAACCATTTTTTATTCTAATTAAAGGACACAGCTCTACAAGTGAGTAAGAATTAACCCAACATCCAGGCCATTTGGGAACTACTTCTGTGGTGCTGAAAAACATTTGCAGACTTCCTTCCCCCGCCCTCTAATTTTAACTTCTTTATAATGTGATGTTATCTCCATTAACTGGTTGAATTTGGAGTGCCTGCTGCAGAATCATTTTAAAATCCTATGGAAATAAGAGAAAAAAATGAATCAGAAAGGTGCAACTATATAGCTACCTGATTGCTTTGATCAACAAACCACTGATTTGGTTACCAAAGCAGGTTTTCTCATAGCATTTAAAAAAATATCATCCCACATAAATGTATTACTTTTTTAGAAACAATTGGCTAAACCTCTAATGGATGCATATTAATTTAAAATCTTTGCTTGTGGTAAAAAAACTAAAGGGCAGTACATCCAAATGCATAAAGAACGGACATTGTGTCATGACACCACATTTCATCCTTCTGATGAAAAATCATGGCTTCCTTTAGATTAATGTTTTTCAACCTCGGCAACTTTTAGATATGTGGACTTCACCTCACAGAATTCCTCAGCCAGTATGGACAAGCATGTTTGAAAAACACTGGTCTAGATGCCTCTAGATACACTTAAGAGGAAATTAAACCATTTCCCATCCATATTGTTAGGGAGGTCCTTTTACTGAATGTAAAGGTATGGTTTCATTTTCTCTTATTTTTAAAGCCACAAATTATTATCTTATTATCAAACTTGCTATGTTCAGTTACATTGGCATTTATTTTATTATGAAGTTGCTTTACAAAAATATAGAAAAGTATTTCAGGAAAGTAACTTGCATTGTTGGAAAAGACACATGACAGTTTAAATTAACTGAATTATAAATCACATTTATAATCAGGGAAATATTTTTAAAATATGTTTAGATTTGGTTTTATCTATATTCTTCACCAACAAGGGTAAGGTTAGTTTTGGATAATGCAGGTAGAAAAGGAATGTAGAAGATTGCTGCATTCAAGGTAACTTTCCTCTAAACAAACATAGCATTGAAAACAAACAAATCCAACTTAGGCCTGTAACAACCAACCAATAACTCTACCTTTGTTGGTTCGTATTTTAAAAGCTATTATTTGTGGGGGGGAATGTTATCTTGTATACCCTTTGAACATTAGCATCAATGTTTTCCATCTCCCATAACATGCCAGACCTTTGTCCCTGACCCAGGGTAATGTTCCATCTGTCCAGTAAATGGTCTGTAAAAAAAGTAAACAGGTAAACAAACAAATAAATAAAAACAAAAAAAACCTTCCTCTCAGTTTGGGTTATCCCACGTACAAAATCAAACTCTCCATAGAAGAAAAAGGTAAGCATCTGCAGAGGAAAGATTGAAAGAGAGGAGTAGAAAAGAGGAATTCTGAAGGAATGCAGAAAGAATACAGAATATGTATTTGTGAGTGTCTGTGTGAGTGTGTGTAGCTTGGTGTATGCAATACAGAGAAAACAAAATATGCTAGAAACAATACAAAGGAATATCATCTCTCAGTAGGTTTTCAATGCGCTTGTGTTCTAACAATCTCATCACCCGGATGATTTCACATTGCGTACCGATAATATTATTAGAATTCAGTCCCACCTTCCTACCCATTTTAACATGTTTTAAAAAGCAAAATAAAATGGGTCTTGCTCAGCACTGAGAGCTATGTTTCAATGAACCTTCTACTACCCCACGGGCTGGAGACAGAGTAAAATACGTGTGTCATGACATCACCATGCAAGGCATATGACTTACGTACATCATTGGAACAGATGCTGGTGCCAATGCATAACTGAATTATTTGAACAAGGACATCCTCATACCTGTCATCATCACTGTATGTGCTGCAGTGTATTGGCCCCATAGAAGACTGGTGAGCAGCTAGCGCTTATTCCCTTTTGCACATACAAGAAATGCCCTGCGCCGAAAGGATTAGCCAATGAAGGCCCTCTTGTGTATCCCCAATTCCTCCACGGGGCACTTAGAAGTTTTATTTAACAGAGCTTTGCGAATTGTACCCTGGTGTTTTATTTGATTGCTTCTTCTCTGTATTCCTACTTGCTGCTATTAAGTTAAAGCAGAGGCACCAGCTCTCTAATTTAACACCTGCCAAGGGAAGGGGAATAATAGATACCTAAGAGCTATCTGCTGATAAACAGAGGGCCACTCCTAAGATATTGACAGGATGTTATCACAGCATCCCCAGGTGCTCTCTGCCCACCAATTTTGCATCAAAATTGCATCAACCCAAAAAATCGAACATTGATTCATGGGTTGGGGTGAGAATTGTTTGTACCAGCTATAAGTAAGTTATTTTAGAAAAGTCCTTACCACACTAGGATCCCAATACAAATTTATTCCTATGAATGAATGGCATTTGTAATCACAAACAATTCTCCCCAACACACAAACAAAAACTTTTTGTTCAGTCAGCTACAATCTGGGTCCTTATTTTGCTGACTTTGGAAGGATGGAAGGCTGAATCAACCTTGAGCTGGTCAGGATTGAACTCCTGGCAGTGAGCAAAGTTAGCCTACAATACTGCATTTTAACCACTATGCCACCACGGCTCTTATAATGGTATGTGCGAAAGACCTTGGGAGATAGGGTGAAGAGATGCTACCTAGGAAACAGTCAAATAAGAGGCACCAGTCAAATAAGAGGCACAAACCTAAATTTAATAAACCTAAACCTAAACCTAAACCATAGCCCTCAGCTGGATAGTGGGCAGAGATAGAGGCTCAAAAGGGACCCTCCCCAATTTCTTAGGCTCTAAATGAAACAGAAGAAGACCACAAAGTTGCAAGACTGTTAATGTAGCTTTACAATAAAGTAGAATTAGCTTCTTTGGTTGTGTTTCCTGTCTGGTTTATCCGGTATTGCTGACATCAATTTTGCAAGTCTCAAAGTACAATATCCTGCCATCTTCTTTATAGCCCAAGAAACTAGGAAGGGTCCCTTCTGTGACTTTTGCCCTGCCCACTATCAAGTTGGGGACCATGCTGTCTCTTAGGCAGCATTTCCTTATTCCATTCTCCCCCACAGCGGCTTTCCTACATACTGTTACAGATTCCAAGGACCTTCCATTTTTGATCCTGGATGGGCGCACTGCCCTACACAGACCTTGTGCACAGTTTGGGGGATCCTCCAAGACATTTGGGAGGTAACTGAGGAGCAGCTGTGTCTAGGAAAGCCTTTGCTCAACTATGGGTCCCAATAGACATACATAAAAAAAGAATACATATGCACACACACATCAATTTCACCCTGTTTGTTTCACTTGCATTTTTGCAAGAGAAACTGCAAAATGTTTCAGCTAACGTTTTCTTATAAGACCTAAGTCAGGAAAAGAGCTCAAGCAAGAATCCCCTCCACCAAGAAAAAGATGCACTCAAATTTTAACAGGCCCTAGCAGTGCAAAGCTTTAGAGATCTCTGTTAGACACAATTGTTCTGTAGGCTAATTTCATTCATCACTAATAAGGTAAGCCAGTGAGAACCAGTTCACTAAATCCTGAACTCTGCTGTCTCCCCATGAAGTTAAACAATGAAGTAGGAGCTTGGGGAAAGGGATGGTCCTTGAATTTCTCCTGAAACAACAACTGTTGTATGGAAGGCAAAGAAAAAAATCAAAACGTACCCAAAATCCTTGAAAACTTCTAGGACAAAGATAGAAATCTCACAGTTTTACAAGTTACAGTTTGGTAACTTATTCAGAAGGCTTATAGTTCTGCAGCCTTTAAGTTTAGTTTAAAGTACCCCCATATATTTCAAGTACTAGAAAGGGAAAGACATTTTTGTTATTTCACCTTTTCTGCTATAACTCGGATTGGGAATGGATGGGAAGGTAATGGCAGCAAATTGCCAATTGAAGGCAAACATTACAATCTTAATTGTTCTGGTTGGGTGGGGAATGTTTGTATGGAACCCATACAATAAAAGAACTAACTTTGCAGAGGTCCAACCATATAGAAACTGAGCTGGAAATAATTAACTCAGATCTCCAACACAACTGATCTTGTATGAATACAGAGACCTGGTTTCAGAGTGGTACACAATCTAGAATATGCTCCTGTTGGAGGTAAGGTCTGCCCCATTCACCTAGTCTTCTGGAAGAGCCTGAAAACTTGACTTGCCACTTGACCTGGAGACCTGATAGGGTCTGCTACTTTGGGAGTGGAGAAGGAGGGACTCACTGGAGAAGAACCTAATGCTGGGAAAGATTGAGGGCAAAAGAAGGGGACGACAGAGAATGAAGTGGCTGGATGGAGTCACCGAAGCAGTAGGCGTGAGCTTAAATGCATTCTGGAGGATGGGAGAGGACAGGAAGGCCTGGAGGAATGTTGTCCATGGGGCCGCGATGGGTTTGACACGACTTCACAACTTGATTTTAGTGCTCAAAGTGCTTATCTGTTTGGTGCAGGTGAAAAGCAAGATGCATGCCACATCTGTATTCAGCAAACAAGCCACAATATTTACTGGTAGCAGTATGTTTTGACTCACAATGAATTGCAAGATGTGTAGGCTGTATTAGAAGCCACTATCCTCTTTCATTCGAACAACGTGCTATATTTCTCCTCTGGTTTTGTCAGCTTTGCAAGTGGCATAGCTTTCACCTTTCAAACCACACCTTCAGTTAGCTCAGCTTAATCTCATAAAAGATCTCTGAACAATACTGCTCTGTTGATTTTTTTTTCTTTATTCTTAAAAGGTAAGGTTTTTATTTGCAATCTCATTTGTTTTATGTGGTTTGGAGGAATTTTTTATGGGAAGGGGTGGATAACAGGGCTTTTCAATTCAAAGACAATTTTTACTCCTCCCCAGCTGAATGAGAAATGCAGGAGGGGGAACAGAAAGCAAACTCTTAGCTTTGGGTTCAAATCATAGGTGCACCAAATTTGGACATTAACATTTCCACTGCTACCTTGAAAGTATGTCTTATTTTATTTGCCACACACACAAAAAAGGATGTAGGTTTCTCCCACTGAGGTGCACATTCAGTTCCTCCAATGGATGGGTATGCTTTGGCATCAGTAAGTCATGTCCTCATCCTCTCTCTAGTGCAATTTGCTCTACATGGAGCTTCCTTTGAAGATAACTTGCACACTACAGCAAAATGCATCTGTCACAGATGGAAGCTGTTATAGCTGGATAATCCTTATATTGCCGAAGCTCGCCTTGTTCACAAGTTTGCTTCCAGGTGCTCATTATTTACCTTTATCTATATTTATAAAAATGGCTGTGTGTGTATATATTCCAGCATAACTCTGGAACGCCCAGAGCAATTTCAACCAAACTTGAAATGGCAGATGACTTACTCTCTGGAAACAAATACTGTGGGGGTAAGACACCCCTAACACCCCTCGGGGGGGGGGGTGTTGTTCTGTTAAGATACAGCCTGTACTGCCGTAAAATGGCTTCTACTGTACTGCCGTAAAATGGGTTCTACTGTACAGCGCAGTAGAGTTGCCATGGTAACGGCTTCACAGTACTCCACAAGGGGGCTCCTTCTGGTAAGGGGGAAAATCCAACATTAGAAATTACATTGATCCGGACATTTGTGAACGTCTAATACCCTGGCAATGCCGGGTTAACAGCTAGTTCCCTATAAAACCCTTTAATGCCCAGATTTTGGTTACAATGAGACCCTACAGAATATAATCTGCCTGTCCAATATGAGCTAACCAAAGTACTATATCCCATATAAGTTGGGTGGAGGCCCAGGGATTTGTTACTTGCAACCTCCTCCTTTGGAAATAGCTTACCTCTTCCTGAGATCGCAGTGGCTCTTTCCTCACTGAGGGTCATTAAGGCTCTTAAGAAGGCTCTTTTCTATAACTGAGGACAATGTTCTTGAGTGTCTGGTTTTAGTGGCAGATTTACTGCTGGCCAAAGGCTTAGATATGTTCATTGACAGGTAATGTAGATATGATCTTATGCCTTTTAGAGTATACTTTTACTGGACTATTTTGGTTTGATGTTTCTTAAGTTGGGAATTGCCTTGCGTTGTTGATAGGGGTGACATCTAGAAGACTACCATAAATTTAAATATATATTTCCAGCTCTGATGGGACTAAAAAACAAGAATGAAAGTGTTCTTTTTCAATCTCTGCTTCTCTTCATACATAAAGAGGATCTCTAATCTTCAGAAGAAGATCCACGGTTGACAGGCCTGGCTGGCTCTTATAATTTATCATCTGTTTTTGGCCTCATTCATCCTGTTTGTTATTTACAGATATTAGTCCACGAGTCTTCAGGGAAAAGAGATTGAACAAGCTCAAGGCAGGAAACAATGATCTTCAAAGTGTTTATCCAACTGTTTATTCTCAGGAAACCGATATGAAGTGCCTATTCATAATATAATTAGTCCCAGGGCAATTCAGATTTGAAGATCATGATTCTAGAGGGAGACAACATTGGCTCATCTTCAGGCAGGAATTTGAAGACCAAACTGAACTCAACTTTACCATAGAAGAAAAGTATCACTAATATGATAGCTCTTTATTACACAAAGAACAGAGATAAAATATAAACGTTTATTGATTGGCAACTAAAACAGCTGCTTGGTGACTGAAATAACAATGGGGACCAATGACACAACAAAAGTAATTCTGTTTCCTGTTTCTGTTATTTTCCACAGAAAATAGGCTGGGTACATGGTCTCATGTACACAATCACATAGGCCAAACATGCCTTCAATGCTTCTCCTCCTCCTCCTACTACTACTTGCTACTAAGTCCCTCCGGGGAGATGGGGTGGTCTAGAAATTTAATAAATTATTATTAAATTATTATTATTAATCTTACCACTACTACTGCTACCATCAATAACTACTGCTACTACTAGAAGCCTAGATATTGTCTATTTCAAAAGAACGATACTTACAGGAAGTTTGTACCCCTGATAGTTATTAATTAAGTCTTGAATGAAGGGGTGCTTCAAAAGGAGTTTAATTTTGATGGGCCGCAGCTCTTCAGAGCCAAGATCCTTGTATACCTTAATAAAATGCTTTAAAAATAAATGAAGAGAGTTTAGTTTATTGGTAAATGAACCAACTGAAAAAACAACAAGCAACATATGCAAACACTGCTATAGAAGGCTGAGTGTCATGCTAAGATCTCTTTTTCAGCTTCATAACTTGATCATTAATACTGAAGTAGTAAAACGAGTGACTTTTCTGGCCAGCACTGATTTTGCTACAAGACTTACTTGTTGCTTGGAAGATCTGGTGGGAGAGCACATTTCAAGACCCACAAATCCTTACCTGTAGCACAGAATACTACAGTACAAACTTTAAATTAATCCTGTAATTCTGTCTTCACTGTGAGTTGTATTGTGTTGGTGTGTGTGTGCGCGCACGCACTGTGGGAGCTCAACCAATTTCAGGGTACATATGTTGTGCACTGACAAATAAATAATTGTTATTATAATTATTATTAAATCAGATATCCATTTTCCTGGAAACATCCCACAACAAAGCAGGTATCATTCAATAAAAGCCATTATCAAATAAAGGTTTTACAATTGCAAATGTAATATATCATGATCAGGAGGAATTCATAAGCTATCCTAGGAGACGCAGGGCATGAAAATGCGAAACATAATTTAGTCAACAAAACTCTTACCATGCTTTGTTAAAGTTTGGTTAGATTATTGTTGACCCGACAGAACAGTTTTACTAATGAGTTCCAACTGGGTGAAAACAAATAAAAAGACTGACAATCTCATCTACTACATGTACTTCACTCTGCATAGCTCTAATACTGAATCACAGCCTCTCCATTTGTGCAAATACATATTTTTCTTCCCTTCAAGAGCTCTAATTTGTTCCTATTTCAGAAAAAGAACAATGCCAGTCAAACTTACCCCATTTCCTTAAATGTCAATAATTGAGATATTACTTGCTACAAACATTGGGATAAAAAAGTATATAAATATACAATTAAAGGAGCTATGAGCTAATTAACCAACCTCATAATTGTCCTCTTCTGTCAATTGACTACTAAATCTGTGGTTGTCAAAAGCTTTGTTTGTTTCATACTGGAATACATGGAGAAGTGTAGCCAGAGAGATGTATCCATCATTGCCAATAGACAGGGCATCCTCTTCTTTTTCCTTCTCTTCCTTTTCTTCCTCCTCTTCTTCTTCCCCTTCTTCACCAGCCTCCTCCTCTGCCTGTTCATCATGAGCAGCAGCGGTTATGAGCTGCTCAGCAGATGTTATAAACTAAGAAAGACAAACCAAATATAACATAAGGTTTTTTTTGGGGTGTGTGTGTGTAGATAGTTTCTTAATGACCAATTGCAAGGTATGTGTCTGCCAGAAAGAGCACCTACAGCTTTGAACACCTACAATAAAGCCAGCCAGGATGTTGCAGTTTTCTCTAACTAGATGTCATTCCTTCTCAGATTCTCGCTGTCTGTATCTCATATTCAGTACATATTCTATACATATGTATAGAGGATTGTGTGCTTGTTAGTATGATTTACTGGGTTAGGGATTTTCTTTCTGTCTGTCTGTCTTTCTTTCATTGTGAGTTATTGAGATGTATTTGTACATGTTAAAATTAAATATGTATATTGAAAAGGAATTATAAATACCATCAACATAAAATGGAGCTTGCTCAGAAGCTAAAATACACCAAGTAAACAAGATGAACAGTGGGAAGTAGAGGAGAGAAGTAAGGGAAGCAGAGAGGGATAGGAGAGGGGTGAAGGGGAGGTAAGAGGAGGAGAGAAATGAGGAGTGGAAAGGGGAGAGGAGGAGAGAGGAAGGGGAAGTAGAGAAGGGAAGGATAACAGAAGGAAGAAAGGAGGTAGGGAAGGGGAGGAGAGAGGGAGAAGAAAGTGATGGATAAGGTACAAATATGGTGTATGGAGAGCAGAAGAGCCAATAATTGTTTTGGGGAGTTGTTGGTAAGATGAATTGATGTAAACATTTAGTAATATAACATGACGTTGGCTATGAAACAGTATACATGTGATTATATGTTATGAAAATGAAAAAATAAAGAACTTTATAATAGAGATGTATTTGTGCTGGGGGAGGTGTACTAAGGGAGGCTCAGCCAATCTCATTGCACACATGTTGTGCATTGACAGTAAAGTCAACAGTACATGAAACAGTACATAAAAAGGGATTCCAAACTGTCAGCTTCCACTGTTATCCACAAGGAGATGAAACCCAAGTTCTGCCCCTAGAACCCTGAACAACTTCCAAACATTGTTTTTAGAAGGGTTAAAGTACTGGATGTTCCTCTGTGTGAATGAAACCTTTGCTAACTCTGTTAAACTGCAGAAACCTTGCTGTATGTACTACTGTAAAAATGTCACTCTTTTTCAATCAGTTTAACTGGTATTGTATTCTTGTCTGCAATTTTATAATATTGCCAGGATGTTTACTGAAACGTGTTTGTTGTGCTTAAACTAAGCTTTTCAGATTTCCTTGAAGATGGCCTAGTGATTAAGACACCAGGCTAGAAACCAGGAGACTGTGAGTTCTAGCCCCATCTTAGGCATCAAGACTGGCTGCAACAGAGAACTGAACATAACTAATCAATATGAGCAATGGACACAAAGCCTGACTACCAAGCATTGCATTCTTATTACTATCTGGTCCATTGGTATATTAACTGGACTTAGGTACTATTTATTCTGTATATTGCACATGCATCCTGCCTTTTCTCCAGAAGCTCTGGGCAGCAGATATAATGATAGATTAGAAGAGGCTGGCTTTATGGAACAAATATATTTTTGTTACCAACCAAATCAAGATTTTTATTATCAAGTATTTTTTTTTACCATTTGAGGAATAGAAAAGTGTTTCTCCCTCTTCCTTTGAATATATATCCCTGTTGCGACACTAAGGGCTCGATAGACACCATCTACAGCATCAGGGTAAGAGGCGAAGTAGAGCAGCATCTTAGTGTAGTTCAGTTGAGGAGGGTCTTTTTCAGGATCAGCAAATAAAGTGAACAAAAACTGCAAAAAGAAACAGTTCTATTAATTGACGTACTGTATTGAATATTTTGCTTAATCACAACAAAGCAGTATGTATGTAGCTAAGGTGGGGAACCTAGTCTAGGCCTTTACTGTGATATTAAACATCTTTACATGAAAGCTTTGATGGACAGCAGAAGATATTATCTATAGACTCATCTAATGATGACCATAACGCATGAAAGGTTGCAACAGCATGAAAAAAGAGTAAGTTATATAAGGATGAATTAATCAGGAAAGGCAAAGGAAGGGAAGTCAAATAAAGTGAGTGAGTGAGTGAGTGAGTGAATGAGTAAGGAAGGAAGGTTGAGTCTCTGTTTGTAAAAGCAGGAAAAAGAGATCTGCAATAGTTCTGAAAAAAGATGACATGATTTTGGAATGGAACTGATAAATATATGCAAGGAAGTAAAGTATAGATTTAATTATGAATGCAAATACAATTATGCATGTCAAAAACAATGAACCTATGACAACTATACTGTAATACACATGTATGAAAGTAGGAATCCACAAATAAAGGATAGTTACTGGTACATCTTAACACTCTAGATCTCAAGGTTATTCCAACAAAAATGAAAGGTTTTTAGTGAATATATAAAGGCATATTTTGTTATTCATTTTGTTATTTTGTTATTCTGTTTTTATTTTCTGGTAGTTGTTGTGTTTTTGTTTTAGTTCCTTTCTTTTTAAACTTCTATTCAATGACAAGCCACTCAAAATGACTCCTGGGAGACAGGAGGTCATTGAATTCAAATCAATAAATAATGAAAGAACCAAGGAAAACCATACAACACCCTGAATGAGTACAATTGGAAGAAAAGTGAATGAGTAGAAGAAGGGAAACAAGAAGAGACAATACAGAAAAAGTTATTGGGACATTCAGGAACCAAAGAATGAATGAGAATAGTGATTGTATAAAAACATACAATGCATTAACCTCTTAACAGAATGAATAGGAAATAGAACTAAGGAAAAAATATTGAATATACTTGGAGCAGTGTGAAAAGAATTATACTGCAAGGTTCAGAATAAGTGTGGGAAGTATGAAAAGTGATGCTTGACGGAATTATGAAGTGAAAAAGGTGGGATTGAAGAAAAATGCATATAGAAATGATTGCTGCAAAAAATGATGAAAAAGTATACTCTTGGCCAAGTTTGTGGATGAACTATTCAGGATGGTAAAAGGCAAAAAGATTATTGCCAAACCTTTAATAGACTCATACAAATCTATGGTAGGCTGATTGAATACCGTGCAACTTCTGGTCACCATATTTGAGAAAATATGCAATACAGTGGGAAGATGTATAAGACAGCAGCCAAGATTACCTGTGGCTCAAGCAACTTCCATATGAGAAAAGGATAGAATATTGCTTAGAAAAAAGGTAACTAAGGGGACCTGTGTGCATAAACCTGTATGTATCATGGAGAAAGTGAACAGGAAGAAGGGTTGCAGGAATTTAGTATGTCTAGTTTAAGGAAAAGAAGGACTAGGGATGACATAATAGCAGTGTTCCAATATTTCAGGGGTTGCCACAAAGAATAGGGGTTCAACCTATTCTCCAAAGCACCTGAAGGCTGAACAAGAAGTAATGGATGGAAACTAATCAAGGAGCAGTCCAGACTAGGACTTTCCTGTCAGGGCTTTCCTGACAGTTAGAACAATTAATCAGTGGAACGCCTCCAGAAGTTGTGGGTACTCCAACACTGGAGTTTTTAAGAAGAGATTGGACAACCATTTGTCTGAAATGGTATAGGGTTTCCTGTGAGCAGGGGGTTGGACAAGAAGACTTCCAAAGTTTCTTTCCAACTTTGTTATTCTGTTATAAGTTTTTATTCCTCTCCTAAAGACTAGAATGGACTGATTGGAAGGAGATACAGAATGGAACCTCATCCTTCCCCAATCTTCATCCAGCACATAAGCAACTTCTGAAATTCATTATGACAAAACATAACAACCGTCACTAATTTGGATGTTTTTAAAAGATGTACTATGTATATGAAGGATTAGCAACAGGCTGGAGATAGCATGATCTAATCATAGGGAGTGGGAGAAGGTTATGTCTCTGTTCCTGCTTCCAGGTACCAGAAGCATTGGTTAGTCATTGTGAGGAACAAATATTGACTTGAGATGGGCCTTGGCCTTACTAGTAGGGCATTTGTTTATGCTCTTAGAATTCTTTAAGCTTTTAAGAATGGAGGAAGAGTGGATAACCAGGGAGACTCATAACACAGAAAATACTTATAACAAGAAATATGATCATCTCTGAAATACAATAGAAAGGAATTTCAAAGAAATAGTCACACAGCCTGAGAATAAGTAAGAAAAACAGAAATCTCTTTCTCGGTTTGACAAGGTTTGAGAAATTATAAGACTGGTTGTGGCTCAGCATGAAAATGTATATGTATTATTGCATCTACATGCATGGAAAAATCCCCATAAAATTACTAATTCTAAAATCTTGTCTTCTTCCCCATTCATTAAAATGTTTAAGTCCCTCTCTCATTCCAACCATCATTTTTTAAACTTTTTATTTTAAGATCTGGAAATAACTCCATGGTTGGAAAGCAGAACTGTCTGAATTTAATTGTTACAAATAATCAGAAATGGAAAACGAATTATGTTCAGATTTGAAAGTCAAGCAAATTATCAACTGTGCCTCAGAACAGAAATATTTTTTTTAAAAAACTAACTACAAATAACATTCACCCATTACTTCAGAATTGTTGGAATATAACATACAGTGTTTGGAATCCACTGAAAATGGCGGCCTTACTCTTTTTCTCTTGGATTATGGCCTTTGAATATTTATACTTACTTCTATGAGATGCTTCTGACGGTTAAATGGTAAAGGCTCTATAGGACTTTCTGGAATGGGTAAATCTTCCCTGCCTTTAAACCACAGACCAACCTAAAGCAAACAAATGAAAACCTTATCCTCTGAACTACGACTGTTCACAACATTTCAGTTTTTGAACTTTTCCACACTTCAAAAATGAGTGGAAAGTATGTCCTGGGAACATCATCAAATTAGAAAGCTCTAATGAGATATTACCTTTCAATAACATTATCGGGATTTCATTTTGAGAATTGATTCTTAAAAATTATGGGTGGATTTAGTATCTTGATTTGTTTCAAAAACACTTTTGTTTGTTTTTCTCTCTCCCACCCACATTTATCATTTTAAACATCGGAGGATGGGATATGAGATGCTGAACCCGAAAATTGTTCTACCCAACTTCCTGTGTTGTTTCTGTTTTGGTTTGTTTTCTCTCTCTTTACCTATATGAAGCAAAATACCGCAATTCTGTGTAGGTGTGCATAAAACAGATCTACATTTCTTTGTGGGTTTATCATCCTGAATAGGGAATAAATCTTTTCCTGTCCCATGATTTGAAGAGGAGGCTGTTGTTGCTTCCATTTCTTTCCTGAAAACATGACAATGTTTTTTGAAAGGATACATAAAGAAGGATAATGAATATAGACCACGAGCTTGCTGAATGATTAATGTGGGGAAGTTTTACCACTTGATAAGCCTTTACCACATATTAAAATCCATGGTAAGAAAAAACACCCACTCCATTCTTTATTGAAACGACATGACATTGCAAAACTGTTGGAGAAAGTCTTCCTATTTAGGACAGAATCTGTGGAAGGCAGCCATCCGAAGTACTACATTATTATTATTATTATTAAATAAACACCAGTACTTTACCTGGTATTGGTCTTTGTACTCACTGAATTCTTCAAAGTAGGATATCATAATCCGTATTCAATTCTATTGATTGCCTGAACATGTCCCTGCAGTTTCCCAGGCAAACTTTTGGAGGTGGATTGCCATTTCTTTCTTCCTAGATCTGAGCTTTGAGTCTAAGGCTGGATTTTGTGCCCAAGGCAGGAGTAGAATCCAGAGCTTCCTCGTTTCTAGCCTTGTGCCTTAATCACAACTCCAAACTGGTTTTCCAATTATATATTGAGAAATCCCTCCACTTCCAGCTCAGCTTCATTGATTCCCTGTGCCCCTTTTATCTTGTCCAATGCTAGTATGATAGGATTTGATTGAGCATCCCCATTAAACACAATGCACAAGAATGGGATTTTTGAATCCAAGAACACAGGCCTTTCTGTATAAATACATCAGCCCTTTATTCCCCCCCCCCTTTTTTTTTTTCTTTTTTAGTACAGAATCCTCAAAATTCTTATGCATTCTTTTATTCAAACAACATATATTCTTTTCATAGACTTGACCTAAGCCAGGGGTGTCACACTCGATTTCATTGAGGGCCGCACCAGAGTTGTTTTTGACCTCAGGGGGGAGGGGGGCATGGGGCATGGCCAGCTCGACATCACTCGTGTGAGGTGCGCCTGTCATGGCCTGAGTGCTCTGCCAGCAAAAACAGCCCCCTGCAACCCTCTGCCAGGGAAAAGAGAGCTTGTGAAGGCCGCATATATTCCTCCCAAGCTCCATTTTCGCTGACAGAGGCACCATGGGGCCAGTCCTTTGCTATTTCCAGGGCGGCCATGCAGGCCAGTTCTTTTTTTTTTTTTTGCCAAAAACTTTTTTATTTATTTTTAATTTTCAAAACAAACATAAAAATCCTCCTTCTTTACATCCTGTAGAAAGTGTATCAGATGGTCACAAACGGTTTTTGTGCATCTCTTCTACCACCAAGTATAATTCATATTAACTCTAGTATCTTAATTCAAATGTTTATACATATTACCATCATCGTACCTCCACTTTTATTTGACTATAATTGTTTAAGTGTCCTTCATCCTAAAATATAGCAAAATTTAATACATAACCACATACTGGCATTTCATTTACTTATTTATAAAATCCTCCATTAACATTAAATCCTTATATCCTATTATAGCTAAACATCCATAATATTTAATAACCAAGTTTTCTAATCCTGCTTTCCAAATTGCTGTTTACAATTTACATCCAATTTCCTTATATTATACCCATACATATATATATAGATTATTATTATTATTATTATTATTATTATTATTATTATTATTATTATTATTATTATTATTATTATTATTATTATTATTATTATTATTTCTTTATTTGGCTATATTCTATATCACAACGTTTTCCCCCTAATAATCAAAACTTAAGTCTGTCTAATTTAGTTTTCTTTTTTTAAATTGTTATTATTATTATTGACCTTTATATATAATCTCATTCAATATATATATCATTCAATGTTCATATCCAATTATGGCTTATCATAACACTACACATTGTATACAGTATTATCATTATCAATTTTTTATTTAACTATATTTATCTCTATTATCACTAAGTTTCACTAGGTTTAGCTAGTAGTTTTAAATTATACTCTTCCATCTATCAACCTGTGTCTTTCCAATAACAAAACAATCTTATGTCCTCTGCCATTTGTGGTATCAATCTTCTAAACTTCTTCTTAATCAGCTTTGTGTGGACTAGTTCTCCTTGCTTGTAAGATCTCTCATATAATCCTGATGCCCTCTTTCTGCTTCTTTATTCAACTTGTCTTTAGTTGTCAGCAGTGTTATCCATATTTTCGTTAATAAAGTCTCATAGTCCATAAATTTCTTCTTCTTCTATGTCTTGCCCTTTGAAATAGGTTTCCTCTCCATTTATTTCCTCTTTCAGTATTCCATTCTTTGAATTTTCAAAAACAAACCAATTACCATAAATGTCAGCAAGTTTAATTGCTTTATATTTATTTTCCACTTCAACTCTTTGAATTTTAATCCCCTCATTTTGCATTTGGTGAACATCATCAAATTTTCGATCATGTTTTTCTGTTAACGGTTCCAAAAGTTCCAATTTTTATTCAATTCTCTCATATGTATTTGTTAATTTTAGTAATTCTGAAAATATTGTCTGCAGGCTTACAATCTCTCTATTTTCTTGCCATTCTGCCATCTTAAACAAAGAGCTCTCGCTTGGAAGGCTTTTTAAAGTTAAAACATGGATTCACAAAAGTCGTTTTTTCCCCTCTTTTTTTGTAGAAAACATGCTTCAAAGGGACATTTGGCTTACCCCTATCGTTCTGCAACAAGCCGTCAAAACAAACCGCAAAGAAAGGCAAAGGTTCCGCTTGAATACACAAGCTCCAATCAACAAAACCTCCCGGCACGTAGCACTTTTAAAATATTTCTTTTTTTATATCTGTTTTATATTTCAAATTAGAAAAAGAGGTCCAGTCTTTAAATTAATCAAAAAATAATAATACTCACAGTGATGAAAGAGGAAAGCTTTGATCTATGAATCACCAAAAGTCACAGAAAAAAAAAGGTAGAAACAGAAGACTTAATCCGTCCATTTTAAAAAGCTTGTAAAGGTTTCATCTATGAAGATATTAAAAAAAATTGGGATAGCCACTTTCCAGAACCGTTGCAAGTTTAGTTTCGCCACTTGATTCTTCTATTCTTCAATTTAAATCACTTTTAAAGTTTTTATAGGCAGTCTCTCTTTTAAAACAATAAAGATTCCTCACCAGCTGGAAACACTTTCACTTTCCATTCCTTCTGTTTTGGGGCTGCCCCGACTTCATCAGCCTTGGCTGGATTTTTTGTAACCGGCTTGAAGAAATTTCTCTTGCTTCTTTCGGGGATTTTGCGATATCCCCGA
The DNA here is from genome assembly GCF_964273705.1 of Natrix helvetica. Taxonomy (NCBI): domain Eukaryota; kingdom Metazoa; phylum Chordata; class Lepidosauria; order Squamata; family Natricidae; genus Natrix; species Natrix helvetica. The sequence goes on along the minus strand of NC_138552.1, from coordinate 19,968,474 downwards.
GTTCAGCTAGATGTATTCTTCCTGTTCACTGTCTCTTCGAGACAGTTTAGATCCATTTGGACCCTCCAGTGGCAAAAGTGTCGATTGTGATCTCAGAGCATTGAGACAGAGCAGTGTCGTCGCGACTTTGGCCAGTTCTAAACACTCTGTGGGCCAGATTCAGCCCAAGGGCTTTGAGTTTAACACCCCTGAGCTGAGCAGTTAAACATGAACCATTGGGAGAGGAGAAAGCAAGAATTCTCTCTCCTTCTCTCTAATCCAAAATTCTCTCATGATATTTTAAGTGGCAAAAGAAGTAATTCCCATGTTAACTGAATGGATTTGGAAAGGGAATGCAAAGCAAAGCTGATTCATTAACTGAGCAGGGACAAATTTACCCAAATATTTAATCCCAACCATGGAATAATTTCCTCATATTCAATTCACACAACGTATTTACTAAATTATAATTTTAGAACTATTTTTCTCCAATATCCTATTTTTTTCTACCTGTTTTTATGGAGCAGGAGACTATGATAATGTATATTACTGGAAAAATAAGTTGTTAACCTCTGTAACTTTATGGTGGAATAGAGTATGCTGCTAGCAACCAGAGTTGGAGAAGTAATAGCTGTTTTGAGTCCCAAAAAGGAAACTGCTGAGAAGGAATTAAAAAAAACTAAAACCAAAACAAACAAAAACAAAAGAAAACAAAATCAAAGTCTCTCGAGGAAAAAGATTACAGGGTAGGAAATGATTATTGTAAAAACCTTCAAATGAAGTTTCAATGTTTAGTATAATAAAAATAGCATCATGTATCTTTCAAACTTCTTTCATGATACTAATGATTAATTCTCTTTTGAAGATCACTTGGCAAATGATGGCAGTTTAGGTATCAATTTAAATTTTATTTGAAAGTCTATGAATTGTCCTATATGAAGGGATTTTGTGTTTGTAAAAAGGTTTTTTTTTAATGAATTGCCATAAACTGTTCTAATTTATATGTGCTTCCAAGCAGAGCTGCTATTTGTAAGATACATGCTGTAAACCTGAATAATTCCATTTTTTCAGTTGTTTTGACAAATTTTATTATTAAAGCTCCTAAAATTCAAATAATTATTAGGAAAAAAACCTGCTGGTTTATTCCATAATCTCCATTTAACTTTTTAAGTCAGGATATTTTACAATCTTTTTCAGCTACTTTTGGGCTACTTTATTATTTGGAACTACCACATCTATAAGTAAAACTTGGTTTTTTTCAACTACTGTGATGCTTGGTGAATTGTGTTCTAAATCTCAATCTGTGTGAATGTGAAAGTTCCATACAATTTGTACATAAACTTTCACAGCATTTTTTCAATCTTGTGATTGTATCAATATTTGAAGACATCAGAACCATACTTTTTTTAAAATTCCAATATGCTGTTTTTCTTCCACCGTCATGTTTTGCCTTATAACCTGTCTAGACAATTTTGTATTATAGGCTACTTTTGATTCAGTCACATTCAAAATATTTTCCTGTTAGACATTTTTAGGACTTTCTCTTTGCTTGCATTTATATAATCATTTAAGCTTCTGACTTTATCCTCCAGTGTCTGCTTCAGTTGCAACAAACCATGACTACCCATTTTCCCTGTTAAATAAAACAGTTTTTGTATCCTTTTGTATGTAATGCATGATGTTGTCTATCAATTCTAAGGCATTTCAGTCAAATATAGGTAGTCCTCATCTTATGACCACAACTGAGCCCAAAATGTATGTTGTTCCATGGCAAGTTTGTTAAGTGAGCTTTGCCCCATTTTACGACTTTTCTGGCCCCATTTGTTAAGTGAATCACTACAGTTGTTAAGTTGGGGACATGGTTTTTAAGTGACTCTGGCTTCCCTGTTGACTTTGCTTGTCAGAAGATTGCAAAAGGGGATCACCTGAACCCGGGACACTGCAAGCGTCATAAATGTGAGTCAGTTGTCAAGCATCTGAATGTAATGAGGATGCTGCAATGGTCATAAATGTGAAAAATGGTCATTAGTCACTTTTTTTCAGTGCTCCTGTAACTTTGAATGGTCACTAAATGAATTGTTGTAAGTTGAGGACTACCTGTAGTGTTCAGTCCATAATATTTGCTTGTTGTATTATAGGTCCAACACAAATACTAAATGTTTTGATTGTATTATTGCAAATAATACAAAAAAAATTCTGAGTCATGTTGAAAGATGAAAGATGGTTTGGGCATGCAAGGGTTTGTTTGCTTTAAAACATCAAAATATTTGCAACTTTTCTCCATTGTCAGTCCTTTGATTTTAATGCCACTCCATATTTTAATTCTTCCTGTGTATTCAATTGATCCTTTTTAGATTTCCCATGCTGTATATTTATCCAACTGAAGTTCCATTATAATGTCATCACGAATGATTTTTAAATGTAAATACAAGTTACTGTATTTCTCTAGATGATTTTAGAAATAGTTCAATTGTAATTTATATAAACAATTGGGAAACTTACTCATCCCTTTCTTAGTTAAATTGGAGCCCAGTGGCAAATTATCATGAATCAGAATATTTTAAAGAGTGGAGACAAAGAATCTCCTTCAAAAAAAATGTTTTTGAGAGGGGGAATATGCCATTGGGCTGTCCTCCACGCTTAAGAGGACTGAACATAGATTCTCTGATTGTATGCCACCGTACTACTATGCACAAAGCAGTAATGTTATGTATTACTATGCCTCAAGAACCACAGAGATTCTTGAGAACCTCAGCTCTTTTGTCTTTCCAAAGAAACAGTGGGGAGATATTTACAAATCAGAATGAAACCTAAAGTAAAGGTAAATGAAGTTATTTAATGTATTAATTACATTGAGTGAAACTGACTTCTATTCAGTTGTCTTCATTTTTCACACGTATCAGCACATACCCTCAGACACACAGACACAGTGGCCCATGCTGAGCCACAAACCACATGTAAAGTACGACCCAATACATATTTACTCTGAAATACGTCTCACTGCATGCAATGAGGTTTACCTCCTAAGTCTACGTGCATAGCAGAGAAGTGTTGAAAAGCCACAATGTTTATAAAAAGGAGGTGGGGTTGAGCAATTATGCTTAGAGAGGGGTACTTTGACTAGGGTTGGCCGAAATAAAAATTTGCTTGCACTGATGGGCACTGATTGTGACATGATCTCACAATATAGGCTTGGCTACCTGCTTATCTCACTGCTTTCAGTAAGATTCAGTCACAAACGCTTAAAAAGGCAAATATAAAGGACTGGAACCTGATCATATTGTTCCTGGGTGACAAATCCAGATCCTTCAGTATCCACGTCTTGAAATCTCTGTAATGTTTCAAGCAGTTCCGTTACAGAGGGAATAGGCCAAGGTTGGGAAGCTGCATGTAAGAATCTCCGCCAGTCCACTGTGTCCAAATTCACAAGTAGGAATAACGATAGACTCTGCAACTGTAACATAGAATTGCAAACACAGAGATGAATGCATGATCCCACAGAGTAAAAAGATTAGGAATGCACAATGTAGGACAGGATATTGTTGCTGGGCTTCAACTTTTTGAATTCCCAGCAAGCCATGGAGCTTGGGAAGCATGAAAATCAAAGCCCAATATACTGAAGCCATTAGGTGGGAGTTAGATAGATAAATAATTGGACAGACATGTAGAGGACTTAAAGTGATTATGATAATTCACCAGCAGAAAACTGTCATTTAGTACAAGTGTCATTGTCAAAGCTTTCCTAATTGGCAAGCAGAGGATGCCAAAAAAAAAAAAAAAACAGATTTCGGTTAGGTAAGGTATATTTCGTACTTGAGAGCCATTAGTATCAGCAGTCGAGGCTGAATTGAACACCCCTACCTCACCCCAATTGCTTTAATGTTATTTTAGGTTAATATACAGAATCTTGAAAACTGTAAATAGTTTTCCAGCCCCACTGAGTTTCACGGAGATAATTAAAGTGAGCTCTCTTTTAAATGCTTCCCCCCACATCTCTCAGCAACTGGACTGAGGTATCTTTCTGAGATACCCTTCTGACTTGCCTGCAGCTTCCCATAATTTTTTCCTGTCGTCCACAATGCCCAATAAAAACAAATCATGTTTTTCCTTCTCAAAGCAACAGTCTACTTCATTCTTTTTAAATGTGCGTTGACTGGGCTTTCTCCCGTCATGGGGAGTTTCTCCATAGTTATGGCAGAACTCCTTAACCTGGCAACTGTAAGATGTACGGACTTCAACTCCCAGAGATCTCCCAGTCTGTAGGTGTGGACTTCTTGTCCCAGAATTTCCCAGCGAGGAAGTCCATACTTTTAAAGTTGCCAAATTGAGAAGGGATAATTTAGGGTTAGCTGGTACTCAGGTGACCTAGAAACTCCACGGTCACTCCCAATCATGGAAGCTCACTCAACAATTTTGGGCTGGTCACTTTTCTGCAGTCCAATCGACATTACAGGATACAGTAATTGTGAGGAACAGTAGTAGAACAACAAAAAGCAGGATATAAATCTACGAAATCAATAAATAACACACATAAGTATGAAAGCAACCCTCATGTTACATTTCACTTGGTCTTGAAGGCAGGTTGTCCACAATATCAGTAAACAAGCTCCCTTTATAAATTGCTAACATCATCTCCATTCAAGCAATATGTCCTATCCTTCTAAAACTATTTACCCCTAAGTTTTATAATTCAGCCACCTAGCAATATATGCAAGTAAAAACTAAAGCAACATCACATACACTAGAGGTCCATAGGGATGGTCAAGCTGGCAGTCATAATTGTATAATTATGGTCTCTATTTGGACTTTTTAGATTTTTCCCTCACAAGTGCCCTGATGGATACTTACATCATACATAGAGAGATGTAGCCAGGCATCAGGAAGCATATTGGACCCAAGATTCAGAGTGATCAAATCAAACAAAATATCTATGAATGTTTTACCTGGTATTAAACCTAGGCAAATAAGAAAAAAGAGGAGCAATGGGTCAAAATGGAATATAAGTTTTTTAAAAAATCAATTAAATTTCACTGTACATTGCCTATTTTCCTGTCTTTCTTTCCTAATTATACTCTATATACAAAGACTGTAATTTACTTTATATGTAATTGTACAATGACGTACATTTCAATTTCTTTAAACTATATAAACAAAGCTGTGGGTTACTATCAATCAGGTATGATCCAAGAGGAAACAAAAGGAGTATCCTGCCCCTTCTTTATTCAGTACAATGGCTGATTCCCCTAATAAATAACTGGAACATAACTGGTTTCCAAATTGGAGCTGAAAAAACAACATCTAGCACATCATGAGTGCTAAATGTGGGGTTTGCACTGCCATCACTAGCACCAATGTTGTACCTAGTTAAATAATGAAATGTCTGTAGGTAAGCAACCCAAGCTCAGAAAGCAGCAAGGACTATACAGTTCAATCCTGGGCTAAACATATTATTCATGCTTCATATTATTCATATTCTCTTCTATTGAAGGATTACTACATGCAAAAAACCCCTTCTACTACCTGGCAGCACAGGTTATCAATTGGTTGGAGTGCAATTCAAAGTGCTGGTTATCATTTATAAAGACCTATGTTGCATAGGGACTAGATAATTGATAGATCGCCTTCTCTCCTGTAGTGTCTCTCTCTTATATGGCTTGCTTTGATTTCCATTAAATCATCAATATCACCCAGTGCAAGGCAGGAAGAAAGCCTTTTCTGTCACTGCCTCCCCTAGAGATCACCACCTTCCCTGCTTGCAAGTGTGTCTCCCCCCCCCCCCCGCCCCAGGCTTTGAGATAGAATGTTTTTGGCAAGATCTTTTAAACTTTATGAAGCTACTCAGAGTCATTCTTGAGTTGAGTGGCCTAGAAATCTGACAAATGAATACATTTTAAGTTGTTGCCTTCACACAGGGAGTCTTTGGGTTACAGTCATTTGTTCAACAACCATTCAATGGTGACGAACAAGTGGTATTTAAGACAGGTTCTATACTAACAACAATTCTGGCATTATTTTAGCCCCTTCTTGAGAGAATCTTGAGAACAAGTGGACTTTGGATTGAATGGATCCCACTCTTGTCTTGATCCACTCTCTATCAACAGCAAAGTCCTGATGACAGAAAGCAGTGGCAGCTTTCACTAGGTCTGAGTGGTGGATCCTTTTGACTTGCCCAAGGAGATTATTCCCTAAGTCTCCATTAGGATGAACACATTTACCACAAGTCAGTTTGACTGGGAAGAGCACAAGTGGTATGGAACACTGCAGGACATCAGCAAAGAAAAAGTGATATATAGGTAGGTACAAAATCAAGATGAAACTGTGGGTTTCATGTTAGTTCTCTCAACTAATCTAATTCTCAGGTGTGTTATGAGGATAAAAAGAGGGACCAGAAAAGAGAGCAACCATGTACACTGCCATGAGCTCTTTAAGGAAAAGTGTGGTGCCGAAAACAGAATTTAGCGTATCCAATCAAAAGTATGCATGGTATTGTTTCAAGAATGTACATAGACTCTTCACAAAGACTGAGAAGGTTGGTTACAAATCTTTGATTAGAGAATGCATAAATACTAAAGCAAAATATGTATCTGAATCTAATTTGTATTCCAAATAGAATCCCTTGGTGGAAGAGCATAGGAAGCAAAGATTCAAGGCAATACATGCCAGTCCCTTCGGGGAGAGGGGGCGGTCTATAAATCTAATAAAACTTAAACTTAAACTTAAGTGATGATGCAAATTTATATTCATTTTATTTTTACTTTACATTTGCCTGCAAATGACTCTGATTCCTATCCCAACCAGGGAAAGAATTTCTCCTTCTGCAGATGCTATTTTAAGCGCAATGAACTTTCGTGCCATGCCTAATTTCTACCAAGCTTTCTTTCCATGAGCCAATTAGTTAACTGCATGCACCTGATGGTTGCAAGGTTCTATTTCTACAGATGCAACTGCAAAATTTGAAAGCATTAAGAAAGTTGAAGTTATGCAAATGCAATGGTACCTTCTGAAGTCAGGTGGATTTAACTTTTATCCAGGGAGCACAAGACATATCCAAGGTTTGTAGGGGAGAGAGACAAGAGAGATAGCTTCCTCAAGTTTTTATTACAAACATAATTCCTTCTGCATTGGACTTTTTGAGTTTTCTTAATTATCCACTGTATTACATTTCATTTTTTCCCCTTTATTATTTTGCATTGATTTTAAAGAAACATTTACAATTACCCATTACCCAACACCCATTCAAACAGTTCAAATCCATGTAGAGCATTCAAATAAATGAACTAACTGGCTAAGAAAAAACAATTCTTTCATTTTGGGAGATCAAGTTATCAAGGTATGATGCAAGTATAAAAGACATTAATATGCTCCGGGTGGAACTTACATTGCAAGACATTTCATTTCCAGACAAAGAAAAAGTAGTAAGAACATTAATAATTATTTCTCCATTTCAGCCGTGACACAAATATATAGTTGGAATGCCGAACACAGATTTCAAAGAATTTTATTTCCATTCTTCAGTATCTTGTTAGAGGCAAAATGTTTGGAAATTCCTACAGTGCATTTTTATATTTTACACCATATTTGAAAATAGTATTTCTAACAATATTGGATTTTATCTCCTATCATCCTTGATAAGTTACAGCATATTTTTAGCCCTCCTTTACAGAAAGACCTTGGCTACATCTAGCTTTTCAATATGAAAACTACTCAACTAAAGACATCTGTTCCAAAATCATATCGTTTCTCAAAAATCTATATGCATGTTTTAATTTCATAAAAGAAATTATACTCAAGTGCTGTGATATCTTATACTAAATGGTTAAAAAGCGTTGGTAGTCAATAGAATAAAAGTTTTAACAGAGATGTCCATAGTCCCACATCAGTTTTACTCTAATATTTCTGCAGGCTATTTTATTTCTAGTTGTTTAACAAAGGCTTAAAACTTCATTTGAGTAAACAATTATTTTCAAAAAAATCTCCAGTTATGGAGTAAAATATTTTATAAAGTCTTTAACTGTTACATGTACTTTTCCCTGGAAGGTCTTTACCTTAACAAACACACATTTCTTTTCCTATTCAAATCTCTTTAAATTGTTATGCATGAGATATCTTCTTTATACTGTAGATGTATGTATATTTCTCTCCCTCTGGGTGTGGATGGATGGATGGATGGTTTGTTTTTACAATTAATTAAAAGTTGTGATTTTATATGATGAAAAATATGTAATTTGTAGGTGGAAGCTTCAAACATTCCATTCCCACAGCTGAAACTACTGGGTCTTAAGAATCATGAAAAAAACAATATGATGGTGATGGAGGCAGACTCAAAATTGAGTTGGGAAAAGTTAGAGAGGCAGGATTTCTTTTATACTGCCAGTAAAAATATCAACAATATATGTAGTAATCAACAATTTGATGCAAATTTATGATTCCCCAAATTTAATCAATCACAAAGTCCCCTACATTAATCTAAAAGTAGAGACGTTCTTATAGTCCCCCATAGTTTTGATTGTAATCTTATAACTAGTTTAGTTGTAGGACTGGTTTACTTATTTTTTTGAAAAAATAACTAAATAAAGAAAATTTGAAATGGTCCAATGAATCTGGGAAGGCCTCCCCAGGTAAACTAGACAAGAAATACAACTAGTTGAGCTAATTCTACTTTATTGTAAGGCTACATTGACAGAATCTTGCAAGTCTGAAGGCACAAGGTCCCACTGCCATTTTTAATCACTTGATCAATCAGGGCAGACCCCTTCTAAGTTTCTTCCCTTGGACTATCCTCTCTTGTCTGATCATTTCTTAGGTATCTCTTCCCCTCCCCCTTCAAAGTCATTCTCACATATATTTGTATTAGCAACTTTAGAAAGTGGTGTGTCTCATGAGGTGGGAAAGTCAAAGCTGCTACTAAAGCACTCAACAAACATGTTTTGTGTCTTCGATGCAAAAGGTAGAAAATACATTAAACCCTACACAATGGCTGTTGCAGCTCCTTTAATTACACAACTGCACACTTTGCTTTTAATTGGAGGGGGGGGTTGGAGGGGGAAGGAAATAATGATTATTGAACAGTTATTTGTTGAAACAATGCCTTTGCATGAAATTGAGACAGAAATAATGTTGCACATCTAGTTGCTTCCAAATGAACTTTCCCTTTCCCATTCAGAATCAGATGAAGAATCAGAATTCTCATGAGGAGATAATCCAACTGGGATCCCACTGGGATCCCCCTGATTAGCTTGTAGCTTTCTGTTCCTTTGCCAAGAAACATTCCACAACTGAACAGCTTTCTGGGGATCAAATTTTTTGATCTTGGGAGAATTCAGCTGAATGACCATGAGATCCGTCATGCTTTCAAACATGAGTTTTGAACGCAGCCTCATCATTGTCAGCTTCATTTGACCAAAGCCTCGTGCTGCTTCACTGGAACTTGCTGGCAGTGTCAAGAGAAGATCAATAAGGGCCAAAATGTTTGGATATTTATGGAAAAAATCTCTATTTACCAAATGCCACGTTAAGCTCCGGACGTTTTCATATCTAGAAAAGATAACGTTTATTACTAAACATGTTCCTTTTGCTAGTGTAGCAGTAAAACAAACTTGGATTTAAGACAACATGCCTATTACCTATTATATAGCTCTGCTTTTAGCATATTCCATTCTGTTTCAATTTCATCCACTTTCACTTTGGCCCATTCTAGGACAGGCTCATAATGCTGAATCAGTAGAGATACTTCCGTCTCACCAAATTCTATAAGAACAATCGTATTAATTAAAGCAGTCCATACCGTTCAGAAAGGAGTCATTTATTGGCCACTGCAGGGTGCTTTGTGTACCTTGTCTGAATTTGTCTGGCCATAGCTTAAAGCTTCCAATGGCGCTTGCGATCAAAACATCTTCACTAGCATCACAAAAACAATCTCGCAGCTGGTTCAAGAGACTGCTTAATAATTCTAATCGGGTTGCTGAAATATTTCCATCTCCCACAAGAGGGTAACCATGAAAACATGTGATTGTCTCTACCAGACGTTCTCGCGGCCCTGATCTGAGAGGAAAAACATGATACTTAAGCAATTAAACTCTCTCTTTTGAGTTCAGACACGCATATATGCAGTAATTGTTAATATCCAACCTTTTTTGATACATTTGGAGTATCTCCAATGTTGACTGAATCGTAGCAAACACGTCTGCAATGGAAGTGTTTTGATTGTGGGCAACACTAGACAGAATGTTGAGGACATTAATGACATCTAATAAGAAGTGAGAAAATTTAACTATCTCTGTTTTTAGAAGAAACTTCAGGAGATCTTTGACTTTTTGTTGATTTGAGGAGTCTGATTCTTGTCCCATCTGGAACTCAACATAAAAAACAAGGTGTTAAAACACTGACAGAAAACTTCTAGTTTTTCAGTTGTTATTCAAATCCTATAGTTTCAAAAAGTATTTACCTTACTCAGGTGTAGGACAATTGCTGGGTAACCTTTCAGAAGGATCTGAAGAGCTGTCTGTAAGCGAAGAAACCATTGAGAACCACCAATTCGAGAAGGAATCACTGGTGTCACTTTATGGGCTTCACAAATTAGCTTAAGGTCGTTCTTATTCATTGGAGAGTCATGATAAAAACAGTACAAGTTTTTTAATAGATCCGTAAGTATATTGAATAGTGGAGTGTTCCTCAGTGCCATCTTGTAGGCCATTTCAAGATGGTGAACAAGACAATGAATGCTCTGAATACATGGCTGGATGTCCTTCAATAGTCTAGCTACTCCATTTTCTCCTACCATAACATCTCTACCATCACTGCCAAAGCCAACCAGTTTTCTTGCCCAGTCGTGGTTTGGCAAATTGACTTTCAGATTGGTTTGTAAGGTTTTTAAAATGGCATTTTTCACTGTCAAAGCATCATACACGTCTATGGACTGAATTCCAACAATCTGGCAGTGGATTTTCCCTTGATGTGCAAACTGTATATACACAAGGGCTGCTTCTGTTGTTCCACTGTCCGTAATGCCATCGCTAATGAGAGAGAAAAACTTGCATTTTTCTATTTTTTCTTTCAAGGCTCTTCTTTCCACTTCAGCAATAAAATGAATAAAGATTCTTGCTGCTTTGTCATTTCTGAAAATGGAACCAATGTCCACCCCCTTCGTATCATCCAGTTTACTTATCCAGTCCAGGTCTGTGAAGGGGCGTCCAGTTTTGGCAATGGCATGGCACGTTCTAAAGAGGTTTTCAATTTTTCCCAATGTTGCTTTACTCATGTTCTTTAACACATGCTGAGTGGTATCTGAGTCTGGGGTAGAACTACTAGCTGTTTCCATACAGGAAGCCCATGCATGAGCTTCACTGTTATGGTGGTCATCAACTAATTCAAGAATAAAATCATCAGTCCCAGAGCAAAAATTATGCGTCTTCTCCCCTAGGTTTACATTATGTTTCCGACACAGAGCACAGTACATGATGCCTTTGTCACTGTCATATTTTAACCACGTGTACTTCAACATCCAGATGTTTGGAAACTGGCGACTCTTCTTTGAATAGTTTTGTTTGCCTGGAGTTACATTCTTGCTTTTAAGTTGCTTCAGTGCTGCTATGGCTATAAATATTTCATAATGTTTATGATAACATTATAGTGTTTTAACACAATTGCAATATAACTATTATTTAGAGCTACAATTATTAATTATTCCAAACCATAGAAGTTCAACTACTGTATTTGTTACAAAACAATAAATGTGAGGCATCTGAAAATTTCCTTTTTTCTTCCATAACCCAAATTTAGTGCAAAGATATATGCTGAATTATGTATTAATTAGATTATCTATGTGAAGCTGAAATCTTGTCTTCCCCCAAAATTATGCAAAATATAAAATGTTCATCTTTAATCTTTTTAGAAGTTAATATAATCTGAAACTATATTCAGCAGTATTGTTGACTGATTACAGCAACTTGGCTGACATGTTTTTATTCCTTATTTTACAATCATAACAGCTCAAAATTATTTCTTTCTTTTATTTTAAGAAGAAGCTATTGGAGACAAATCCAAGCTAATATACCACATTGTGGTTGTCCAAAGCTTCCAAAGCTTCCATTAAATCTTAGGAGTGTTTCCTACAGTAGGAATAAACTCATAGGAATGCTTAATTAAATCCATGCATACTTTGCCAAGATTTTTAAATACGGTATAGTGAATTAGGTTTAATGTTATGAAGTTCATAGCAGTTATATGAACAGCCTGTTATGTATCTATTAACAGGGAAGAAATATATACAACAAAGACTTATATATACTTCTGAAACACATTGTCAGCAAATATATAGAATACTTCAAGTAAGAAATGTTAATAGAAATCTTGTTTTTAATTCAGATATTATAGGGAAACAGCCCTACAACATGTACTGCCAGCTGCATTTAAACATAGGTTATCTGCAGAAACGTCCTCCTTTCATCTAAATTTAAAAAGCACCATTGTGTTATTGCAATGCAAGCATGTAAAAATGGGGCGGGGATTCTATTATAATGTAGAAAGCTGCTTTCATCATTCTGCTCCCTCCCTGGATACTGTTATCCAAACAATATCTAGCAACATATAATATTTTTCATTACAAGAGATGAATGTGTCAAATTTGATTTAACTCGCTGTTATTTTTGTAACCTTAATTTTGTCTTTTCTTATTTTTATATTGATTCTTTAAAAGTCCATGTGAAAATGCAACAATTTTCTATGTACTGTTTCATAATCATACATTATTGTATTCGTTTGCAGAGCAGGCATTGTAACCTATTTCATACTATTCGGAAAAGTTCAGAAAATTGTATTACTTGTATGTTCAAGTATCTTTTTAGGAATTTCAACCAGGTAGGCTTATCTAAAATAACAACATTAAAAAACAGCATACCAATAAATTTCATCTCCATCCCTGGAAAGGATACTTTTATAAGGAGGAACAATCAGGTTTATAGGTAGTCCTCGCTTAGCAACAATTGGGACTGGCAAGTCTGTCTCAATGTGCCATGGTCACTAAATGGAAATATCACATCCTTGTTTTGGGCTTATGACATCACTTCCATTTGGTTGTTATGCAAATCACTGTGATTGTTAAACAAAACATCATATGACAACTTACTACCTGTGTTTCCCCGAAAATAAGACCCTGTCTTATATATTTTTGCGACCAAAGAGGCACCAGATCTTATTTTCAAGTGGGGGGGGGGGATGTCGTCTACTGACTCACCTCACTTGTGTGTGTTGCCCTGGCTTCTTTTTCGCTATCAGAGGCCTTCAGGAATTTCTTCATCCAGCAAGGCTTTCCTGAGGGCCTCTGCAGCCAGTAACAGAGTTCCGGAGCTGTGTTATCAACTACAGAGGCTTTCAGGAAAGCTGGCTGCAGCAGAAGAAATGGACCAAGGTATGCGAGGCCTGGCTGCAACCATCTGAAGGTAAGTAGTAGAGTAGCTCCAGCCCCCACATCCCCACCCTAGCTTTTTACCTGTGGACCCTGGAATGGGTAGGGTATTAATTAGGCCTTATTTTGGGGATAGGGCTTATTATGGGGGTAGGGCTTATATTGGGCACATGTGTAAAAAATCAAGCTAGGACTTACTTCCTGAGTAGGTCGTATTTTCAGGGAAACACGGTATTTTATTTCTATGTTCTCCATTAACTCTGCTTGCCACAAGCCAACTGAGAAGCATGCAAGTGGTGATCATGTGATTGAAGGAAGCTGTGATAACTGTAAAGGCACCTTGTTGCAAAGTGCCTGAATAGCAATTACGGGACCATGCGATATGGTTATAAACAGGAAGGAGATGATCGTAAATCTGAGGGCTGGCCACAAAACTATTTTTCTTAACATTATTGTAACATCTAATGGTTTCTAAATGAGCAAGGACCGCCTATACAAGCTTTCACATTTTGTATGAATGGATATTAGAAATTAACTGCGGTCACATGGACTTCTTTCCTTTTTTATTATTTAGTATACATTTATACCTTTGTATTATCATTTTTAGAAAAAAAATGCCTGCTATTTAAAATAATTTAGCAAACATATTATAACTTTTATAAGCAATTCTTTGAAATCTTTTCAGAATCTTGAATTAAACACGTCCTTCATTTTAAAGAAAATGTATGGATTGTCAGGGCACAATGATATTACTATGATATATCATTAAATATTAAGACAGTAGAAATATTAAGAGAGTAGAAGATAGTACATTTGAAGAGTCTAAACAGAGATACAAAACATTATTTGATAGAGTTACCTAGCGTCTACGTATTTTTAGTTTAAAAAAAATACAAAGCCACACCATTTGGGTGTACGTGGAAAAGGATGCAAGCACCTATAATAACTGGAATATAAAAAGGACAGCTAAGTCAAAATAACATTTTATTGAGGGACCTATATGTTAAAAATGTATTGAGGAACAACAGCAGGAAAGTGCAGTGAAGAAAAGTAGGTTTGCACTGTTAATGTATAAAGCAATCTAAAGGTTTTATTTAAAACAACAAATCCACATTTTGTCCTGTTTTTAACCCTTGTAGAAACACCCTTATATACGATGGACACAAATATAATATTTCAATCCCTTTAAATCTCAAACAGTCATTAATATGCTTTGATATATATATGAAAAAAAGTATTTTCTTACCTTTAGGTGCCACCTGCAGAAACTGCTTATGAAGAGTACTAAGCTGTGAAATAGTGAGTGTACTGTTTGTAGCAGTCTCCACAGATGGGGGACGAGGTGGAAGAGAAGGATCCTCAAATACTTTTATATCACCATTAACGTAGAAATCTATTCCTTCCAGGACTAACTCAAACTGAATTCTGGAGGAACTTTCAATACGATTCCGGGCAACCCCAATTAATTTATCCACACTGTAACGATACAAATGCTTGAAAATGAAAAATGTGGCAAAACCTAAAATTAATAGTTTTACTGACAATTAATATTTTTCTACTGGCTTTGTCCCTTGAAAAACCAGAGTGATTCTTCAACTCCAGGCATGCTATTAAAATCTCTAATTGTATGCTCTCTAGAACATGTGAAACTCAGAGCTATTGAAATGCCTTTATTGGAAAAATCAAACAAGTCTCTTGCTGAATCAAATCTCCCAATTTTCATTATGTCATTTGAACAATTTGCTGAAGTTGTGTATGCTCCAGTACTGGAAGTTTTTAAGAAGAGATTGGACAACCATTTTTCTGAAATGGTATAACATTTTCTGCCTATGCAGGGGGTTGGATTAGAAGACCCCCAAGGTCCCTTCCAACTCTGTTATTCTATTCTATTCTATTCTATTCTATTCTATTCTATTCTATTCTTCCTATGAAATTGGAGTGAATTTTTAACTATGTTTGAAAAAACCTTTGTAGTGATATATTCATTTTACTGAGAAAGATCATTTGGGAATGAGACAAAGTCCTGATATCTTCACATTTCTAGGTACATTATGGATAGAAAATGTTTGGGATTGCCCACTTTAATAATTCTCTCCAGACTGCATTTCAGCCTATGGATTAGCACACACGAAACTAGTTTTTCAAATATGCCAAAATGTAAGAGAAGCATAGAGACCAAAAGCTTGTCTTCATTTTGTTTTGTTGGGGTTTCACACAGAAAGAATAAATAAAAAGTGATATTTCCTGCCGTTAATAGAAAGCTTAATGAATAAAAGTAAGTGTGGTAAACAATTGCATGGCTCATTCAAAAAACTATTCACAGCTGTTCAGCAAGAAAAAATATATATTTTTCATTTCTCTCAATAAATGCTACTTTTTAAATTATAATTCATACAATCAGTATTTAACTACATATACACACCCAAGATGTAAATTATTATTCACAATTTGCTCTTACCAGAATTATAGAAACACAACTGTAGTTTGTCTATATTAAAAATAACACAGAATTTCTGCATCTTATGTATTCTGCATCTTATGTATTTTACTTGAACTTAAATGATTTTTACCTCATTTCCTCTATTGTAACATAATATTATTTCGTTCTTAACAATTTATTACCTAGACATTTCAGCCAGATATCTCTCTCCGAGCCATTTTTCCATATTCCTGTATGTTTCTTCTGCCTTTGATTGTAGATCCTCCAGGAAAGCTAATCCTTTAACTTTTAACAGCTCAAGACGAGATTTTGCAGCCTCCGCTATTTTAAAAATGGCTTGTAGTTAGCATAAATCCAAACACACTCATCATTTTCGAAGGTCTAACATTCATTAGATTAAGCATTATGTAGGAAACAGAGCAATTAATTCTGTATAGAGGTAGTCCTCGACTTACAACAGTTCATTTAGTGATTGTTTGAAGTTACAACAGCATGAAAAAAGTGATTTATGACTGTTATAACCATTGCAGCATCCCCTGCTCATGCAATCAAAACTCAGATAATTGGCAACTGACTCATTTATGATGGTAGCAGTGTCCTGGGATCATGTGATCACCTTTTGTGACCTTCTGACAAGCGAAGTCAATGGGGAAGCCGGATTCACTTCACAACTATGTTACTAACTTAAGAATTGCAGGGATTCACTTAGCAACCATGGCAAGAAAGTCTTAAAATGGGGGAAAACTCACTTCTGTTACTTAGCAGCAGAAAGTTTGGGCTCATTTGAGGACTACCTGTATCAACACTGTTGGATTTCTGCAAAAAAGGCTCTTGTAACGACATGTATACTTAAAACATGGCTTTGTAATGGATTAAGTTAATAAATAAAGTTTCACAGTATAAAACTATGTTTTGAACTAACCATGGTTTATGAATACATCACAGATAAATTTTCTCTGCTACACCAGTCTTTTGGCTGCAAAGTAATGTTCTTTGTTGTTTTTGGTGCACGATTCAATCTAGCAAAGAACAATTTGGCCTTATTTTGTTTCTGTTCTTAGAAAATTAAAGTAATAAATGAAAGCAAATTTCACAAATATGGTAAGCCTAATACATGGGTAATTGGGGTTATTCAACAAACTATGGGTAAACCAAACCACATTAACCAACACCTGAACCTAAAAAAAAGGTTAAGCAGAACATCTACAAGAAGTTCAAGCAAACATAGTTAACATCCAAAACAAATGTCTACGGAGATTCTCAATTATCCAGGTTATAGTTGTTCCAAAAGTGCTGGACTTTCATGGTTTTTTTTCCCTTGAAAACATTTTGCTTCTCATCCAAGAACTGAAGAAACTTCTTAGAGAAGCAAAATGTTTTCAAGGAAAAAAACCCAAGAAAGCCCAGTTGCCTTTCAAACAGCACCTTTTGACATCGAAAACAAATGCTGGGGTTTTATTTAATTTTCTCAGCCCTAAACGGGTAGATATTTAACTGTTGTGTTTGCAGAAATTATACCTTCATGCTCCAGTGCAGCAAAATATTCCTGTTTCAATTTAAGCTTCAATTCTTGCTTCTTTAATTCCTCTGGGGATAAAGGAGTAGCTATCAGTTCAGTGGCAGATGGAGTATGTGTTCCTGGAGGAAAAAGTAATATTGTAAAAAAAATCTGAAGGTAAAAATGTTTGAATAGCTATTATCTTTGTATTAATAGACAGCTAATAAAGTAATCTAGGATTTCTCAAACTGTGTGATGCTTTGTTTCCCCCATGAATATAGGTAGCCCTCTATTTACGACAGTTGAGCCCAACATTTGCGTTGTTAAGTGAGACAGTTGTTACATGAATTTTGCCCCATTTTACAAGCTTTCTAGCCGCAGTTGTTAAGTGAATCACTGCAGTTGCTAAGTTAGTAAGGGATGAGAAGTGAATCTGGCTTCTCCATTGATTTTGCTTATCTGAAGGTCACAAAAGATGATCACGGGACCCCTCCCCCAGGACACTGCAACCGTCATAAATATGAATCAGTTGCCAAGCATCTGAATTTTGATCACATGACCATAGGAACATGCAATGGTGTGGAAAATAGTGTGAAAAACAGTCATAAGTCACCCTTTTCAGCGCCATTGTAACTTCAAACGGTCACTAAATGAACTATTGTAAGCCGAGGATTACCTGTAAATGGTTGGACCATGCTCAAGAGTGTATGGATAAGATAGTGCTTACATTGTCAAGGCAAAAGGAGAGTGCACTGTAGTGATTGTCCAGTTTGGTGTACTTAAACCAGGGGTGTCCAAACTTGGGAACTTTAAGACTTGTGGACTTCTACTCCCAGAATTCCCCAGCCAGCATGGCTGGCTGGGGAATTCTGGGAGTTGAACTCCACAAGTCTTAAAGTTCCCAAGTTTGGACACCCCTGACTTAAACCTTTCTGGCATTTTCCTGGGGGCACTTATTATGTTGGGTTCTGGCACTGAGTCTATGGATAATCTCTAGATAGCTCAAGCACTGCACTTGTGCACAACCACAAAATATTAGGAGGTTTGCAAGTGAACGGCGCCTCAAGACTGGATGTGGGAAACGAGATTAGGCAAGAGGGCCTTGAACCTGGCCAGTTCATCTTGGATAGCATTTAGCCAGGCTGTGCACAAGTTTCAAAAGGCCAGGCCCACCTTCTGAAACTTGTGCACAGCCCAGCTCAGCATCAACAGCTCCGTGAAGCTCATTCCCATCTGAGCAGAGCAGGAACGAGTGCAGTCCTTCTCAAATTT
Source organism: Natrix helvetica (assembly GCF_964273705.1). Classification (NCBI taxonomy): domain Eukaryota; kingdom Metazoa; phylum Chordata; class Lepidosauria; order Squamata; family Natricidae; genus Natrix; species Natrix helvetica. Next base: position 19,949,883 of record NC_138552.1, on the reverse strand, counting down.
GCTTGTTACCCTTTGAGAACCTCTGACAGTTCTAAAAAAGGATTCAAATATTTATAAAACACGAAGTCTGAACTTTGTTCATTTATCAAGAGTTGTTTGCCTAGTGTTGCTGTAAGGAGAAATTTCCTGACTGTGAGAACAATCCACCAGTGGAATAGCTTGCCTTCAAAAGTTGAAAGTGCTTCATCACTGGAGGATTTGAAGAAGAGACTGGACAACCATTTGTCTGAAATGGTCTCCTGCTTGAGCAGGCGGTTAGACTAGAAGACCTCCATGGTTCCTTTCAGCTCTGTTGTTCTATGTTCTATGAGTTAGATCTGCAGCAACGAACCCAGATAAAGCAAACTGAAAAATTTCTGAGCATATATTTGCAACCAGATGTTTTCAGTCTGTGTGTGCTTCCTCCCTAAATATTCTACTGGGTCCTAGCAAGTTTCAGGACAAAAAAAGCTAACCCAAACTCTTTCTGCGTTTTGGGGAAAAGGAGAGAACGCTTTCCCAAGTTCCATAAAAATGTCTTTTGGTGTTGTCTTAACTAGACCATTCCTCCTCAATTTGGCTCTTTTGAATGTCCCTTGGAAGTACAACCTAAGAATGCTGGAGTTTTGTTTCCATTACATCTGGAAGATGCGGAGAAACTTTAGGATGGTGTGGACAAGATGTGTTTCTTACTCTTCCAGTAGCTGTTTGCTGGTCGTCCTCTGAATAGGACCACAATATGTCACTAAACTTTGTTTACCTTTCTTTTTTCCTTTCTTATCATCTTTGCTGTCCTTGGCTTTGACCGCTTTCCCACCTTTTCCTTCCTTTTCGCCTTTTCCTCCTTTCCCTTTCCCTTCCTTGCCACCTTTGCCAGCAACTGGTACTGAAGATTTGAGGCGTTCTTTTTCCTTCATTTCCTCCAGAAGCCGTTCTTTCTCCTCTTCCGCTTCTTTTGACTGAATTTCAGAACTCACCTGAAATTTTATATACCAACAGTTATTAATAGAAATTTTAGAAGCATTAAAGTAGAAAGGTGGTGAAGAAGCTTTTTGAGCAAGACTATTGTTAGGTAAAGGTAAAGGTTAAGGTCCCCCCCCCCCGCACTGGTGTCCTAGTCGTTTCCGGCTCTAGGGGTGGTGCTCATCTCTGTTTCTAAGCCGAAGAGCCAGCGCTGTCCAAAGACGTGTCCATGGTCATGTGGCCAGCATGACTCCACATTGAAGGCGCACAGAGCGCTGTTAATTTCCCACCAAGGTGGTTCTTATTTTTCCACTTACATTTTTCCTGTGCTTTTGAACTGCTAGGTTGGCAGAAGCTGGGACAAGTAATGGGAACTCACCCTGTTATGTGGCACTAGGGATTTGAACCGCTGAACTGCTCACCTTCTGATTGACAAGCTCAGCGTCTTAGCCGCTGAGCCACCGCGTCCCTTTTAAGACTATCATTAGTTCTTGCTTAATGACCACTCACTTAGAGTGTCAAGTTCGAAGCATGCTTATGCTGTTGCTGCCATTTTCACTTCTCAGCTTGTCATTGAACCGGGGGTTGGGGGGAAGACTAGGTTTGGAATGCCAGTTCCAGGTGACAACAAGAAATTGTCCCATGGGAACCAAAATCATCTAACCAGATTGTCGGCAAAGACTTTGACAGTTTCCCACAATAATACCTAGACATCTAATTGGACAACGTGACCTGCACTAATGGGGGTACGAAGAAACTATTATTTAACTATGCAAAAACCACAGGAATTAAGTAGAGCTGGTTTTGCTTTCAGTCTGTGCTGAAATGATGTACTCAATAAAGCTTTGCAAAAAGAGATTGGATCGTCTCAGCAGTGCTTGCTTATTTGGGTTCATCAGTCGGAATCCTGACATAGCAACTATATTAAGTTATGGCGGACCCCCTAAAAAGAACTGGGGACCTGGTTCCAGAATTCCAACATCATGCACACATTTTGTTTCTCTCTTCTATCACCAGACATCTATGACTCATCTCTTTAAATAAAGGCTTTACCTACCATGGAAGATATAGCTGTTGTAATATAATGCCATGTCTCTGTGAGCAGTTTCTCATCTGGGCTGAAATTAAATATTACACTTTCTGAAAACAGATCATCCTTGAGCTTAACTGGAATCAATTTGATCCTTTCTCTGTTAACTTCTGGTGAAGGAGATCTGTGAGCAATCATAGGGATTCTTAAAGAAAGGGGGGAGAAAGAGATAAGTAAGTCTTGCTTCCCCAGATGCTCTACTTTTAATGTATTGACTATATTTCTACAGTTTTACTGATTTTAACGAAAAATGTAGCACAAGCTTCAAAGGTGTGGCTGACATTTAGGTTGGTTACACTTGCAATGGTGCCCAAGAGTGAATCACAAGTTGCAAGTTCTCCCATCATGCATAGGACATTTAGTGTATAAATTGATTTTTGACTTTTCTTGCTTCTTGTATCATCTTGGTTGGTGGAGAGTTCTTGAAAACTCATTTTCATATTGTTTCTTGCTGTTTTAATTCCGTTTAATACCTACTTAAGTGTATTGCTTTTATTTTGTATTTCCCTTCCCTCCCCTGCCCACCCCTGAAATGCCAGGTGTGGCAAATTCCCAGTTATAGGGGATATATGTTTACTAATTAGAGAAACATAAAATACATATCTTTATCTAATTTACATCTCTCACACTTTGCTACCACAATACTTTCTTCCCACACATATTGTACAGTGTACGTGACATATCTAAATAAGGAGTATGATTTGGATCATGAGGTTGTGGGTCTTATTTTTTGATGCTTGTTCCCTTGAGTGCTTTTGCTTTAGCCTTGGAGAGGCTGCACTCCAGAAATGTAATGGGTGGAATCAGAAGCAAAATAAATTTTATTTCATATCATTTTGCTTTAATAATCTAATTTAATGGAAAGTTAGTTAATAATTTAATGTTAGTGATTTTTTTTTTTTGCATTCATGTCAAAAACTTTGAGGTGCTTCCGGGCGGAAGTGACATCACTGTTGCCCTGGGGATCCTTTCATGTTCCTAGCAGGAGCTAGAGTTAAGGATAGCAGCTCAATCCTGCCCCAGGGCAGCTGTCACGTCTCGAATGCGAACTTGCCAACTTCCTGCCCAGAGCTCCAGCCACTTGAGACACCGTGCTCTTATGTTAATAATTAATAAATAATAATTAGTTAATTACAATTAACTTAATTATTAACCATAAATGTAAGAGCCATGGTGGTGCAATGGTTAGAATTCAGTATTAAAGGATAATTCTGCCACCTGCCAGGATTTCAATTCTGACCGTTCAAGGTTGACTCAGCCTTCCATCCTTCTGAGGTTGGTAAAATGAGAACCCAGATTGTTGGGGGCAATAGGCTGACTCTGTAAATCGCCTAGAGAGGGCTGTAAAGCACTGTGAAGTGGTATATACATTTAAGTGTTATTGCTATTAATTAGTTAACACTTATTAATATATCTCCAATCACATATTTCACCATTTTTCCTGTCTCACTGAAAATTACAATTTACTAACAATTGTTGGATAGTCCCTGTGTCTACTCTTCAAGGAGGCTGCTTTGGATTTCAGACCACTCCATTCTCATTTAGCTATTTTTGTGTTATTTGACTGGCCCTGGTTTTCTAGGGCCTCACATGCAGATGTTTTGTATCAAACACACATACACCTTTTTAAAGCTCACGTTTCATGCCAGTTATGAATATATAATGGTAGTACATTCATACAAGTATTCTTTCTCCTATTTACATGTACTCCAACACAAATATATCTATTTAGTAATTGCTGCAGTTCTCCCATTTTTATCATACATTTTCATCTTGTACTCTTCCATAGATAGCCTTCTTTCCATCAGATCTATCAAGGGTATTCTGGAAACGTCAGAGCTGGTGTCTGTTGGAATTTTGCCTTCCATTGCTCTGTAATAATCACTTAGAAGTTTTTTGGTATCTTGGAAACGGTCCATTTCATCCTTTATGATATCCAAAGAAAGCAAAAAAATTAATCCTCTCATTCTTCTGGAAATGCAAGACAATTTTACAACATCTATACTGTTGTTAGAAAACTATTCTTAAAACAATCCCTTCTCATCTTTACAATTGGGGTTCCAATTTTTGTACATTTGAGCTATGTATTAATAATGTTAAAGGACTATGAGTTTTAACTATATGTTAATTAAGCATCCATTAACAATACTATTACTCCTGTTGGAGATTTATGATACTGTAGCTAAGCCAACAGACCTGACACGAGCTAAACATATTTTAAAAATCACAATTAAGAGAGCAGTCATAAGATTGTATGCATAATTAATTATCTGTATGTGTTATTTCTCTCTCTTTATCTTAAAATATGATTGTACTCCAACATTAACCATGAAGGTTTGATCAAATGTTTTAACAAATGTGTACTATATATATTGTAAATAGCAGATATGATTATTAATTTATTTATTATTTGAAATTAGCATTGCTGAAGATACAGTGAATGTAACACTAAACCATGGTATGTTGAACAAGTCATAATAGCCTTGTCTGTCTATAGATTCTACAGATTAGAGCAAAAATATGAGTAATTGTCCCAAACCATCTAGTTTGGGCCTAAATGATAATTTTCACTCAATAATTCTTCAATTAGCACTTTAGTTTCATTCTACAATTATGCTTAAATCCAACAAGAAAAATAATGTCAAGTACAATTTGCTAGGTTCAGAGAATCTGTACATCTAAAACAAAACTTTATGCACCTGTCATCCTTTTGATTTATTATTAGACTAAAAGCCGCTAAATATATAACTGAAAAGTAAAAACAGTGCCATGTATTCATGGGAAAATTCACAAAGCCACAATCTCAAAAGGGAGAAACAGAGACAGAAAGAGAGAGAAACCACAACAATATAACAATCCAGTTGAGTAGGACAATGATCAGGTCAAAAGTTTCAGCTTAAACTTCTTAAATCTGTACCAGATCTCCTCTAGCTTCTGCCAGTTCAGGAGTCTTGGGATTGAACAAGATACAGAATAAAGATAAAATCATGATATTATCTATCCTAATGCTACCCTGGTAACCTCTTTTTTTGGTAATTTATTCCATTTCTATCTGATATTCCTCCTATATGCCTCATTCAAGGTCCCTTATGAGCCTACAAATAATGATGCCAACCCTGAGCTCTGTCTCCAAGAAGGATTCCTGTTACCGTTTATATGGATCAGGGCCATGAAGCACCTTGAATCTGATTCTTTTGAGATACACTTAATGAATATTGGGTTTATCTTGTTTGGATGACTTCAAACAAAAGCTGGACAGATATTTGTTGGGAGATAGGCAGCGGGTTAAATTTAATAGTCTATGTGGCTCTTTGCAATTATGATGTTATGTTTTTCCACTTCACTGTATCTGTCCAGTGGCCTAGAGAGAAGACGTTCACCTTTAAGGATTCACACATTTTGAAAGATGGACAGGAGATTAAGAGTAGACTGGTGGTGGTGGTGGTGTGCTTGTATGTGTGTTGGTGTCTTATCACAGTTCTCCACCAAACTGGTCATTGATTTGGAGCTGTTGCCAATGGCCAGACTTGCACTGTGGATTCTTGTTCGGACAGGCAAAGCTACCCCAGTCACACAAAGCTAAGACTCAACAATCTAAAAGTTTACAAATGCCAGGGCTTCATGTGGTTTTTTGAAGATCCAATGAAGATTGTAGTGAGAAATGTGAATTGGTACCCAATGGATTGTGCTATACAATGTGAATGTGACATCCGTGCTGTAATGTAGTTTTGAACGTTCTTCTATTTCTGTAGCCATAGGGTTCCATTGCAACTGGATTATAGAACTGTTATTTAATAACACTCCAAGCAACAAATTGCACAAAATGTAGAAACTTATACATTTGAATAGCAGAGAATTATTAATTATATTAGCTATTTTTCTAATAACCTAGTTATTCCTAGTTTCAGCCAAAAGTTAATAACACATGAAAATGCAAAACTCCTTTTATCGCATTTCAGACCTGCATAAGAGAAAAAATGTGGTTCATCAGAAGCCCAATTCGGTCGGGCAACCAGCCATCGTTCATGATATCGCAACGTTCCTGCTCAGCTTCCTCTCTCCTGTTTTCACAGATATCCCACAAGCGATCTCTTAAATCCTAAATAAGATTTTAAAAAAAACAAATAATGTTCTGAAACATTAAAAATGTTCCATCCCAATCCTCCATGCCCCCCACCCACCCAATAAACTAGCTAAATACAGTTCCACTTTGGATATCAGCTGCTAGAGTTCCCACTTTTACACATACTGGGACTAAGAATCACTTCAGTTATAATCAAAGTGCAATTTTAAAGGTGACTTAAGGAGTGAAAATTTGTAGACAATAGACACAAACTATATTCAATCAATTAATCCAATTAAATGTTTATGTTTACATTCAATTTAGTGATCAAATGTGGTTCTCAGAGCCTAAAATATCATTTATCCCTGCCTTATATGTACCAAACCATACAGAAACTGTTAAGATTTTCATGGTTTCAATACAACCAGAGGTGAGTTCCATCCGGTAATTCGGCCTGCCACGCCCCTGAACTGGTTCTCTCAGTGGCATCATAGGCGGTGCCATCTTGTTTTTTGCTTCTGTGCATCTGCAGAAGTAATTTTTACTACTGCGCATGCGTGTGTAGTGCACATCAAGCATGCACAGATGCAGTGCGTCTCTGAGCGAACCGGCAGTAGCATCAGCCAGAACCCACCCCTGAATACAACTGACACAAAATCTTATTGTTACAAAATCTAAAACAGATTTTCTTCATGTAGAATGGCACAGAGAAGACACTCTATTCATAGAGTTGCACCATCTACAGTCTCTCTTTGCCAGAATTGTTGCTGTCTGAAAAATAAAGAATTAGATGGGACATTTTTTTGGCTGGGGGGGGGGGTGCTTGTGGGGGACAACAGCTATCAGTATTATCAGGTGGATCTGATATCCTTTACAGAAGCATGGAACATTCATCACATACAAAGGTTGATTGTGAATGTGAATTGGATTCTTTCTAGGGGAAGTTTTCATCATTAAAAGCCTCCCAAATGGGTAAGAAATCAGATTATATATGGTTGTTATTGGTTTTTTAAACCAGTTTTATGGCAAACACCTTGGGCCATACATCACACAGGGAAAGAAACATGTTGATTTCCAGATCTTCAAGCAGCCAATAGAGCCAATAGTAAGGGATTGTGGAAATGGAAATGCAGAACATCTAGAAAAACACCTACTATTCTTAACTTACACAGTCCAAGGCTATAGAATATGTATGTTGTTGGTGGCTAATGTTTTTTCTCATTGTAAGGTGCTGCTTCCCTGTGCCATTTGTTTTATAAAATGCTTAGTAGAAATCTCTGTGGCTTGCAATTTAAACCATTTCTCTCTTTTTAAAGAAGGAAAATAGATCAAATTGGAGGGAATCACACTTTGATTAATTTTCAACAACAATTCTAGTTATTAGGCAAAACAACAAGAACAACCTCATCCCAGAACTAAACTATCGATGTTTTCTGTTCTAGAAAAATGCTTGAATAGCCTTTCTTTCATGAGTTATATTTGGTACAATTTTATATTAAAACCATGAAGAAAATAAAGGTAACATTGAAGCAAACATTTCCATAAACTGACATTATGTTAATTTATTCTATTATATCAAAACATACTTTACTTTCAAAAGAAATACTTTCAGGGTAGACTGAAAGTATTATATTGCTAGTCCATTTACATGTTTGCATGAATCATTTGAGTGCATGTTTTTACTGTTTAGTTTTTTCAATGAAATAGGAAAGGATATGACTTCACTGCTTGTATCTCAGTAATTTATGATGGATTAAAAAAGAGACTGTTTTTTTTTTAAAAAAACTCCCACTTTCTACCGTGGTGTGGAAAATTATTGCCTCAATGAGGCTTTAAGCACTGCTTTTTAAAAAACAAACTTTCTGTTCCTTTCCCTCTTTTATCTGACTCGCCAAGCTGCTTGGATAGGTGAGACCATAAACTTGTCATTCCCAGTAACCTAAGCAGGTGTTGTGGTCAGTGGCCACATTTACCATGTGTTTTTAGAGATAAGGCAGTTTTTAGTCCTTTCATCTTTAGATTCTCGCTAGATACCATGAACTGAGAACCTGATAGAGCTTTCTGTCTTACATGAAGGAAACCAAGCTCACTGGCACATTTAAGAGTACATTGGTGGCAAACAAATAATCCTATATTCAATGAACCATTGAATTCATTGATCGGTTAACTAATCTCATCACCAAAATATATTTATTCTGTGGAATAAATTGGGGACAGTCACTAGGTAAAGTCAGAAAGCTGTGTTTTAAAACATAATGCTTAAGCCTTGATATCTACCTGTAGTGAAATTAATCCTTAATTTACAACAGTTCATTTAGTGAAACGTTTGCAGTTACAACAGCAATGAAAAAAGTGACTTATAACAGTTTTTCACACAACTGTTGCAGCATCCTCAGAGTCATGTGATCAAAATTGAGACGCTTGGCAACTGACTCAGATTAATGACGGTTGCAGTGATCCAGTATCGTGTGATCATCTTTTGTAACCTTTTGATGAGCAAAGTCAATGGGGAAAGCAGATTCCCTTAGCAACCGTGTTACTAACAACTGCAGTGGTTCACTTAACAACTGTGGCAAGAAAGGTCATAAAATGTCTCACTTAGCACAAAAAAATTGGTGGCTCAATCGTGGTGTTAAATCAAGGACTATGTTCACATCTACTCCAGCACAAGCTTATAATTTAAAGACGCTCCATATTCTTTCAAACTCTTCCCCAAGTTTTTTTTTCTTTTACAAGAATGTCTTTTGGGGAAAAAAAGATAAACCAATTGTATTTCATGGAGTGAGAATTGGTAAAAACAATGCGAAGTATTTTCTGGCACTAGTTTATTTCAGTGGAAGTGTTTAGAAATGAAGCCTCAAGGTGTATTTCCCTACAATGCCCCATTCACCTTGATAAGAAACAAAATCAACTTGCTATGAATTAGTAAACCACCCCCTACTTTTAGTTAATTCTTACGGTAACTCTTTGATGGAGTTCTTCTTTTGTTTCGTCATCATCCCATAAGTCATCAGCCACTGAATTATAATCGAATTGCCACTGAGTCACAAATTCCTGCTTGTGGTCTGGACGCTTCAAATAGTCCTTGAAATGGTTTCTGTGGACAGTGAAATGAAAGATCCATCCAGGAGGTTGGAAGACAGCAGAAAAAGAGGCATGAGGAAGTTGAGCCCAACAGTCCCAACACTCACCTTATGTCTGACAGGTAATGAATGATAACATGTTGCTCATGTCTGAGGCATCGAAGGGTTGCTTTGGCGTTATTGACATATGTTCTCTCTATTGTTTCCCAATAAGGAACTAGGAATTCTGCTATTTCCTGTTAAGTTGTAAAAATACAGGATTCACATGTATTTATTTATATATTGCCTATCCTAAATGTTAAGGAAAAGAGAGTATGTCATATGTAGCCTCAGGTTATGTACCAGCCAGGGTCCTATTGGTCTGTATGGAAAACTTTCTGATAAGAAAGTTTCTTCTTACTCATTCTCACATGCTAGATAAATCCAGGCAATAATTGCCCTGCTATGAAGTTTATTTATTTTACTGCACTGATTTTTTATTTTTCTTGATTAGAGTGCTTGGTCAAGTTTGCTGTATAGGTAGCTACAGTATACCAAACAGGAATTGTGTAAAAATAGAATATAGAGTGCGTCTCACACTAAACAGCTTAAAATTCTCTAGTCTTGGAAACCTTTCCACACCAAAATCAGAGAAAAGGAAATGGTGGCAGCTCTGTCTAAGTTATATGAACAAAGCAGTTGCACTTTTAAAGTTTACAGTGGTGTTTGAATCTAGCTATTTGAGTTAGTTACTATTACTCAGCATAAACTATGTTTTAATGCTGTCATTAGACAGTGCTGACAGAATCAGATTTCCTTGGAACAGCAGGAGACAAATATTGAAAAATAAATATTAAAAACTCACTTTTCTCAAATGTGTTTTTTAATGTAACATTTCACCCGTGTCTTCACGTTGAACTAGCAAGATAGACGGTAAGAGCTATTCTTAGCTAGTTGCTGAATGTAGGGGTGAGGATCTGAAGAATCACATATCAACCTAGTATTGTATAAAATATGGCAGAGATTTCTTTCAAAATAAAAAGACAAAATGAAGCTAATTTCTCCAGTCTGATCCAATTGTCCTCTAGATGTATGGTAACTACATAGAATTCTTAGACATGTTGTGTAATCTGGATGTGGATTTGGATCACAAAACATATTTCTGATCACTGAACTTTGCAAGAGAAGGAATGAAAGAAGAAGGAAGGGAAAGGAAGGGAAAGGAAAGGAAAGAAGGAAAGGAAAAGGAAAGAAAGGATCATCATAAACTTGTTTCTGGACAGCTTACTTGGGGTACTGGTTCATCACAGTAAACCCATTCACTTGACCCAGGTTTGATTGTAGGTGGTTCAACAGTACTAGAAGGCAACATATCTTCAGGGGAAGATGACATAGATTTTGTCTGCCCTTTTCCTCGTGGAGTTCCTTAAATACAAATAAAAGTAAAATGCCTTTTTTTCCAGGAAGGAGATGAGAAGGAATGACTTAAGAACAATAGAGAACAGTATCTTTAGACTGTCTTATGCCATAGAAATATTGATGTTTTGCTCTCATGGCAATCAGTTTGTGATAGTGTCACAAACTGCTATTGCCCTTATAAATGTGCTTTTTTGGACCAATATTTGGGCACTTTGATTTTGATCATAGTGTCATCTGTATATTTGTTTATGTAAGTATGTTTGGTTTGGTTTGGTTTGGTTTATTTGGATTTATATGCCGCCCTTCTCCAAAAGGACTCAGGGCGGTGTACAACATTAAAAAACACACATGTCAAAATTTAAAAAAGATTAAATCCATTTCCAAAAAAACAAACCGAATTCTTTAAAAAAACAATACATTTAAAATAAGTTAAAATTAAAATTAACAGGCCAGGCCGGCTTGCTGGAAAAACCAACTTTTTAGGGCGCGTCGGAAGGACCGGAGGTCAGGGATTATGCGGAGCTCCGGGGGCAGCTCATTCCAGACGGAAGGCGCTCCCACAGAGAAGGCTCTCCCCCTGGGGGTCAGCAGCCGACACTGCCTGGCCGACGGCACCCTGAGGAGGCCAACTCTGTGGGATTGTACTGGACGGTGGGAGGCTACTGGTGGCAGTAGGTGGTCTCGCAGGTACCCTGGGCCTAAGCCATGGAGCGCTTGGAGATGAAAAGTTGGGTATCATCAGCATATTGATGATACCGTACCCCAAAACCACGGATGATCTCGCCCAGTGGTTTCATGTATATGTTGAACAGGAGGGGTGAGAGAACCGACCCCTGGGGCACCCCACAAGTGACGCGCCTGGGGGTCGATCTCTGCCCTCCAGTCAACACAAACTGCGACCAATCCGACAGATAGGAGGAGAACCACCGTAAAACGGTGCCCCCCACTCCCAACCCGAGTCGTCGCAGTAGGATACCATGGTTGATGGTATCGAAAGCCGCCGAGAGGTCTAATAGGACCAGGACAGAGGAACAGCCCCTGTCCCGGGCCCGCCAGAGATCATCGACCAACGGGACCAATGCCATCTCCGTGCTGTACCCAGGCCTGAAACCCGACTGAAACGGATCCAGGTAGACAGCTTCATCCAGGTACTGGGGAAGCTGACGTGCTACCACACTCTCGACAACCTTCGCTACAAAGCGAAGGTTGGAGACCGGACGATAGTTGGCTAAAGAAGCTAGGTCCAGGGAAGGCTTCTTGAGGAGGGGCCTCACCACCGCCTCCTTCAAGGTGGTGGGAAAGAACCCCTCTGTCAATGAAGCGTTGGTAATCGCCTGGAGCCAGCCTTGTGTCACCTCCCGGGAAGCCAAAACTCACCAAGAGGGACACGGGTCCAGCACAAAAGTGGCAGCACTGAGTCTCCCCATAATCCCGTCCATGCCTTCGGGGGTCACAGGGTCAAACCCATCCCAGATTGTCTCCTCAAGATTCATCCCCGTCGGCTTCCCCAAATCTACCCAGTCAGAGTCCAAGCCTGTCCGGATCTGAGCGATTTTATCCTGCAGATACTGAACAAATTCTTCAGCCCTACCCTGCAAGGGGTCTTCTCCAGTTCCTTGGTTAAGTAAGGAGCGGGTCACCCTAAACAGGGCGGCTGGGCGGTTATCTGCGGACGCGATAAGAGCGGAAAAATATTGCTGTTTTGCCGCTTCTATCGCCACTAAGTAGGATTTAATATAAATTCTTACTAGTGTTTGATCAGATTCGGACCGGCTGGCCCTCCAGCCACTCTCTAGGCGTCTTTTCCGGCGTTTCATCTCCCGGAGCTCCCCGGTAAACCAGGGAGCCATCCGGGATCGACACCGGATCAGAGGCCGCAAAGGCACAACACAATCCAAAGCCCCAGCGGCAGCCCTATCCCAGGCTTCCACTAGGACTTCGGTTGAGTTGTGAGCAAGGGATTCAGGAAAAGTCCCAAGCTCCATCAGGAACCTTTCGGGGTCCATCAGGTGCCTGGGGCGGAACCATCTAGTCGGTTCCGCCTCCCTACGGCGAGGGGTAGCGATATGGAAGTCAAGCCTGATGAGGAAATGATCAGACCATGACAAGGGTTGAATAGAAATATCCCCTAAATCTAGATCATTCATCCACTGCCCAGAGACAAAAATCAGGTCAAGCGTGTGTCCCCCATTATGGGTGGGGTCTTGAATTAACTGAGTTAGGTCCATAGCTGTCATGGAAGCCATGAACTCCCGAGCCGACTCGGATGTCTCGCCAATGGAAGGCAGATTGAAATCCCCCAGGACCATGAGCCTGGGGAAATCAACCGCCAATCCAGCAAGTATGTATGTGCTTATATTTGTGTCTGTACATGAAAAGATGCTGTAAAGTTTCTTAGGAAGGAAAGAAAATGAGATTAGGCCACCCTCTACTATCTATATACAAGCTTGCACTAAACTTTCTCCAAGGGCCCTATCCTAGACCCAGACTTAATTTTTCTCAGCACTCACCTTCTTCTTCTGAACAGTGATTCTTTGAACAGTTGCAACAAGTGAAAAGAGGTTTTAGACATTAGCCACCCCATGACTGAATGACAATATATGATTACTATGTAGTAGAGTGGGAACTAGTTTTTTATGTTCCTATCTGGATTTCTTATTCTTTGCATCACATGTTGGTAACCAATTTTACTACTCTTCCATTAGTTCTTGCACTGGAAGGGATTTTCTGGAGATTCTTTGTACTCCTTATAAACTTCCTTGCTCTGGCTTACTAAGTATCACATCACCTGTTCCCAAGAAGAATTTTTTCAATCTTGGATCTGAACTTCTGCTCATTTCCTTTGTGCACAATTACACTTGAGATTCTGATAGAAAAGAATCTGATTATTGGGCTATTGGACCTACTCCCTCAAGGATACCAATGCTGAAGTATGATAGCTGTTCAGTTCATGTAAAAAATAATCTGTCATTTATTCCTTCACTTAATATGTTCCTAAATCCAAATGTTTGTATTTATATGACATAGCGTGACAGATAACAACTTTTAAATAAATGTGCTACACTTTATGTTTATAGCTCTGGGACATCATCATAAATATGAGAAGGGGGAACTGACTTAACCACAGGTAAGCTGCCAACTTAATTTTATTCAGTATTGATTTCTCATCTGATTTGTTGCCCATGGTAATATACATTGTAAATACCAGAGATCTCTACTATAACATATTAATTCTCACTTCCAGATTTAAAATGTCTACCGGGAAATTCAGCCAGCAAATAGAATGCAGTCCGTTACAAATATGTCTGCCAAAGCTACAATAACCTGCTAACCATAAATACAGTACAGGTCAATTTTTGTACATTTTGGCCAGGATAAATTAAGTGTATCCAAAGCTCAGTTTCATTTTATTCTATATAAACCGGGATCTCTGATTGAGAAACTATTTTCCAAACCAACATACCATACTTTTACCCATATCCTCAATTGAAGACTCACTAAGTACAGCAATTCTTGTACAGAATTAAGGACCTTTTATAAAAAAAATATTGTCTTGTCTTTGTCAACTTTATTTTCATCAATCAATCAACCAAAATATGATCAAAATATGCCACAACTGTTTGAAAATGAAAGTCATGAATATATTTTTAATCAGCAAGTACTGAATTTAACAACAAAATTATCTCACCTGATTTAACTGCTGATTCTTTTCCTTTGACTGTTTCATCTTTCTTTCCCTTTTTACCTTTAGCAGGTAACTCTGATGGAGTGGCCTCTGTAGGACATTTAATATAGATTTGAAATATTTTGAGATATATTACCTTGCTCTTGTTAAGTTGGATTTTTCTCCTTTCTACGATTAAACTCAAATAAGGGGGAAAAAGGAAATAACTTCAAAAATATAAAAAATAATTTGGCTCATAGTAGTTGGGTTGAATAATATATATTATCAAATCAGTTAAAGATCTAGCAACTGCGTTTTCACAACAAACCCAGTTTGTCTAGTTTATTATTCATTGTATTTTGTGAACTCCAATATGGTTTAATTCAATAACCAAAGTAAACTGAATCTGTATCTAAGCAGTAATCATGGTCACTGTTAATTTCTGCTTTCTCTACCAATTTCATAAACTCATCAAATCATAAGACAGTGGAAAGAAGAAAACAACAGTTGAGACTAAAGCTGAACAGATGCGGAAATTATTTATCAGGAATAATAACAAAAATCTTCGGTCAATACTTCAAGTGTATCATGGAAATAATGTAGTTAAAAGGCTTTTGTCAACCAATTATTTTCTCTTCATTTCTTCTAGTTATTTGATATGGTAGATAAGGTAAGATAGGGAAAGGAAACTTAATAGTGATTGGGTTTTCATGTAATGCCAAGCTATGCCTAATTACAATTTATTAAATAAATCACTGTTACATTATGCTATACACTAAACCAATATTTTAACACTTTTACTGTGTTTGGGGAATTACAGTTATTTAAATACCTCCCAAACTGGACATGGAAAATGTATAAGCAATTAAATTGATTTTTTAAGTCTTGCAGAGTTAAATGAATCCATTAACTCAATTCCCAACTGTCAATTTTTCCAGGATTGTTTAATACAAAGGTCAAAATTATTGTCTCCCAATACTTGGCTTGCCGTAACTGAGCTGCAGAAATCCATACAACTACTAGATGGCAGCAAAGAGGTAGAGCTTTATCTATGCCATCTAGAGGTATTCTCTATTTTTTTTTTAGCCCAAATACAAGAGGTCCATAAAAAAAGTAAAACACATGTCCAGTGTTGTGACAGAGGTTTTGCCCTCTGGGAGGTCAACATCTTTTAAGTGCATTCTCCAGCAGCAAGGTAGTTTCTTACCTAGTACAAATTCATAAATCATTATTTACAAACCATATTGTATTTAATTTAAAAAAAGCGTATGGCATGGGACAATAAATGAGCCCAGAGAGAAAAATGTGTGAGGAAGTCTCTTCCCATTGAGATGACCATTCTTCCCAAGCTACCACCTTGATCATATCTATAGATTGCCACTTTTTTAACCTTTACTCCAGGTTATGGTAACTAACGATCATAGCCCTACTTGGAAAGCAAAAGGATTTGGTTTTGCGCTGTACTTGTTTATTTCTTACTGCAAAACTATCAATGCATGAAGTCACAATGTTTCTAACTTGTTTCTGAGCTGGCTCATCACACAGCCTGACACTGATTAGGGCTGGGTAAATGACAAAAGAGCATCCCATTATTTTCTATGCCTAAGGAAGGACTAGAACACGAGTATCCCTTCTCCTCGTCTTACACCTTAACTTCCACACCACACTGGCTTCCAGACTATATACATTACATAAAACTACCTATTTAATTATAAGGAAAGTATTGTCACAAAAGTGTCCACTTGTCTTTATTTTTTGCCACTAGCTATGTATTAACTATATTTATATCCCACTTTCCATCAAACAGCTGAAGACTGCAGATTCATAATCAAATTACAAAATATCTCCATTGCTAAAGCTCTATATCAGGGGTGTCAAACTCGATTTCATTGAGGGCCGCATCAGATTTGTGTTTGACCTCAGAGGGCTGGGGTGGGTGTGACCAGGTTGGGCCTTTTGTGTTGGAGGGCACCTGTGGTGGTCCAAATGCTCTGCCAGTGAAAACAGGCTCCTGAGCTGTTTTTGGCTGTAATGGCCTCTTACAACCCTCTGCAACTGAAAACAGAGCTGGGGGGGGGGGTACACATGGCCCTCGTGAGTTCTGGTTTTGGCTGGGACGGCCTCTTACCACCCTCTGCCAATGAAAAAGGAGCTCGGGGGCGGGGACACACATGGCCCTCATGAACTGTTTTCAGCTGGGACGGCCTCCTGCAACCCTCTGCCAGCAAAAACAGAGCTTGGGAGGGCTGCGCGTGGCTCTCCCAAGCTCCATTTTCACTGCAGGCTGGTCTTTCACTATTTCCAGGGGGCCCTGCTGGCCAGATCTAAGCATCCCGCAGGCCGGATCCGGCCCCCGAGCTTTGAGTTTGGCACCCGTGCTCTATATGGTTGAATGAATATGCACCCACATAAATATATATATGCATTGCTGTCCCTCTTCATTTAGTATCAGGACAATATCATGCTATGGACCGAGCTACAATACAATACAATAACAGAGTTGGAAAGGACCTTGGAGGTCTTCTAGTCCAACCCCCTACCTAGGCAGGAAACTCTATACTATTTCAGACAAATAGTTATCCAATATCTTCTTAAAGACTTCCATTGTTGGGCATTCACAACTTCTGGAGGCAAGCTGTTCCACTGATTAATTGTTCCAACTGACAGGACATTTCTCCTCAGTTCTAAGTTGCTTCTCTTTTTGACTAGCTTCCACCCATTGCTTCTTGTCCTGCCCTCAGGGGCTTTGGAGAATAGCTTCCCCTTCCTCTTCTTTGTGACAGTCCCTGAGATATTGGAACGCTGCTATCATGTCTCCCCTAGTCCTTCTTTTCATTAAACTAGACATACCCAGTTCCTGCAACCGTTCCTCATATGTTTTAGCCTCCAGTCCCCTAAAGTTGACACATTTGTTTCACGCTGCTCCTATTTATGGTTCTGTCCCACTGCATCTCTATGAAATTTCTCGGGGAGTCTTTTTGCATATTTCCTAGGCCTAGCTTTGGTATTCACTGATGAAATTAAAGCCAAAAGGAGCTTTCTTCTTATCTCCGTATATTGAAAAGAGCTCTGTAAAGCCATCAACCTACTTGTAGGTATACATGGGCAAGAAGGACAGCGTAGACCAGCGATGGCGAAACTTTTTTGGCTCGCGTGCCACAAGTGGGGGGAGTGCGGGGGGGTCGTGGGCGGGCGTGCCGCACCCATAATGCAACGCGCGATCCCCCAGTGCGCATGCGCGCACAACGCGCACCCCCCCATTTTTACATGCTTTTTTTGCCCTCCCCAGGCTCCAGAGACTTTATAGGAGCCTGGGGAGGGCGAAAAGAGCCTCCCCCGCCCCCCTGGAGGCCCTCCGGAGGCTTCAGGGACCGTCTGGAGGCTTCCCTGAAGCCTTCGGAGCGCTTAAATCCACCCTCCGAGCAAACCGGAAGTGACTTCCGGGTTGCTCGGAGGGTGGTTTTAAGCGCTCCGAAGGCTTCAGGGAAGCCTCTGGACAGTTCCTGAAGCCTTTGGAGCACTTAAAACGACCCTCCGAGCAACCCGGAAGTCACTTCCGGTTTGCTTGGAGGGTGGTTTTAAGCGCTCCGAAGGCGTCAGGGAAGCCTCCAGACGGTCCCTGAAGCCTCCGGGGGGTGGGGGTGGGGGAGGCTCTTTTCACCCTCCCCAGGCTCCTATAAAGCCTCTGGAGCCTGGGGAAGGTGAAAAATAGCTTTTAAAAAGGTGAACTCAGCTGGCCAGCGCGTGCATTCCCAAAATGGCTTGTCCTGGAGCATCAGTTTCTAAATGGAGGGCATGTATGAAGTTCACCAACCTTTAATTGCAGGGGATGGAGGTGGGGGTGGTGGCTCCTGTGATTCTAGCAATAGGGCTGCTTCCATCTTTTCTATGAATGATTCTTCTGGCAAAAGGTGGATGGCCTCCTTCTGTTTTTCAGTTTCTAACTTCTCCTTTTCTTTTCCTTCAATACAGGAATAGCAGCAAAACATACACACACAAACAATAGTAATAATGTAATAAATATAATATAAATGCAGTGCAATGCAATACAATATTTCATATTATGCCATGCAATACAATATAATATTTCCTATTAGCTTTTCAGCAAATATTCAAATTTCTTGAATATTATTTCCCAGGATTCACATATAAGCTACAATGGGTAAAGAAAAAAGAAAAACGAATGAAGAAATAAGATGAAAATGAATATAAAGAAGTAAAAATTGCTATGCTTCTATTAGCCACAGTGGCACAGTGATTAGAGTGCTTAGTACTGCAGGCTACTTCTGATGACTGCTGGTTGCCTGCAATTTGGCAGATCGAATCTCACCAGGCTTGAGGTTGACTCAGCCTTCCATCCTTCCGAGGTGGGTAAAATGAGAACCCAAATTGTTGGGGGCAATAGGCTGACTCTGTAAACCGCTTAAGAGAGAGCTGGAAAGCATTGTGAAGCAGTAAATAAGTCTAGGTGTTATTGCTATTGCTTCTATTTACTTAATCTTGTTCCTAATAATATATAAAAGAGTAACAAACTGCAAGTTAAAACAGTAACGTTAAGAGAATTTGAGGCCTTCCAGATGCTGCCTGAACTAGAATTACCATATTTTTCGGAGTATAAGACGCACCAAGATTTTGAAGAGGCAAATTAAAAAAAAACTTTTTGCACTCTGCAGACCTCCCAAAAACGGCCTGTTTTTTGTCAAAAAAAGGGCATGCATAGTCTTTAGGAGACTTGTAGAGTGTTCCTGGGGGCGGGCAAAAATGAGCAAAAAACAGCCCGTTTTTAGCTCATTTTTGCCCTCCCAAGAAGCACTCTGGAAGCCTCCTAAAGGCTATGCATGGCCATTTTTGCAAAGGGGGCGGGGTTTCGGGAAGCTGTATTCAGTGTATAAGACACACCCATACTTTCTTTTTTGAGGGAAAAAGGTGCATCTTATACTCCAAAAAATATGGTACCAGCAAACCCAACCAGCTTGGCTAAGGGCATGGAATGTTGGGATTGGTATTCAAGAACTTCTGGACAGAGACGGATTCCACACCTCTGCATGTTTAAACAGGTTTATCATGAAAATGTAAACAAGTAAGTTCTACAGCATTCAAACTTATTCCCAAGCAAGTGTATACAGGGCGACAGCTTTGAGTAGCTAAATTAATGCATTCAAGTGCTGATAACTGATTTTAGACTGCTCCATTTTCTTGGAGGTCCAAACTTATTTTCAGAAATTGTTGAAAAGATGGAAGTCTCCATACCTTACCCTGCCTCTTTCCACACCTTCTCTGGAAATCCGTCTAAGCTTTTTGAAATACCATCTTTTAAAATATCTTTTATTATCCAAGAGAGGAGGTAGGGTGATCTGACTCTCCTTGAATAAAACCATTCATTTATTAGGACTAACATCTTGGCACGGACTTCTGTGTAGCTGAAACTAAATCCCAGTTAATGGCGTCTGACCTTTACCCCTGTGCCCCCTCCACTCTGGCTGAGGTCATCAATCACATTCTCCAACAGGAGGTTATGGCAGGATTCTGGACATGCGCATTCACATCCCAGTACAGCAATATGAGACATTTACTCTGGCCAAAAGTATGCATGGCATCCCCCCCCCCCTTCTCAAGTTGATAGTAGTCATGGAAACGCTTTAGGCGTTGACAGTAACTCTACATGTCTTTCTTGGTGTTTGGAGGCAGACACCATTCCAGAAGCTAATGAGAAAGAGAAGATGCAGTCTCAAGATGCAGCCTGCTGTCATTTTGAAAGACAAAATGCCTTCGATTTAGCAGTGATTTTTTTTCCAAATATTTGAAAGATTCTAAAATTGTCCCCTGCTGTTCATGGAAATAAAACACATACGATTGCTGTGGCTATCATCTTGTTATATAGTATTATTTAAATAATACTACAACTATGCATACGTCAACTCAGAAAGCTCAGATTGCCCAGGGAGCTGTTGATACAGCTCTTCAGAGGAATTTTTGAATCTGTCATTTGTACTTCTAGAACTATTTGGTTTGCTGCAGAAGCCAAACAGGACAGGTACAGATTTCAACGGATAGTCAGGACTGCAGAAAAAAAATATTGCAACAGGTCTGCCTTCCATTGAGGGCTGTATACTGCATGATCCAGAAAGCGGGCTGAGAAAATATCTACAGAACCCTCACATCCTGGATATAAATTGTTTCAACTCCTCCCCTTGGGGCACCACTATAGGGCATTGCCTGTCAAAACAACTAGATACAAAAACAGTTTTTTTCCCCATGGCATCACCTTGCTAAACACCGAATTCTTATGCCTAAGAATATCTAACAATGTAGTAGTGCTATATTACTATTAGCCTTCTTATCTTTCCTATTACCTTCTCCTGTTGGTATTGTATCTTATGATTTCTGATTTATCACTTGGTTGTTTGTATCCGCATTGAGAGCTTATGCACCAGAGAGAAAGTCTGTGTGTGTCCAATCTCACTTGGTCAATAAAGAATACTCTAATTCTAAATTTCAGATTGCACTGTGTATTATTAACTCTTATGTAGAGAAAATGTAACAGGAATTCATTATAGAAAAAAATTGCAGTCAGAACAATTTGCAAGTAAAAAGATTAATGAAATTTTGAAGACCACAACTCTAGCATGTACTAATTTTGAACGAAAAAATTCACAGGGGTAGGATACTGTGCTAGAAAGAAAATGGAGAAAATAAGATTTGTCATTATGTAAACAGCTATTTAATGGGGTTAATAAAATATTATATCAAGAAGTATGTAATATAAGAATAGAAAAAAAGAATACTGAACCCAAAAAATTGCTATCGGTGGTTTTCACCGAAAAGATTTTAAACAAAAACCTCATAAGTGTTAAACTAAAAACAGAACGATTTATTTTTACAGATTTGCCAGGATTTAACAGTAAGTCTGTTATAGTTAATTAATTAATTAATTCCTCAAGAAAAATAACTTCACCACCCCACTTTTGGAGTAGCTACGAAATTTGGTCGCTGAAATGACTACGGTAATTAAAAATGCTTTTACAGTATTTCAATAGGCTAATAAGAATAATTCAATTACAATACAATACAATAGTAGAGTTGGAAGGGACCTTGGAGGTCTTCTAGTCCAACCCCCTGCCTAGGCAGGAAACCCTATACCGTTCCAGACAAATGGCTATCCAACATCTTCTTAAAGACTTCCAGTGTTGGGGCATTCACAACTTCTGGAGGCAAGCTGTTCCACTGATTAATTGTTCTAACTGTCAGGAAGTTTCTCCTCAGTTCTAAGTTGCTTCTCTCCTTGATTAGTTTCCACCCATTGCTTCTTGTTCTGTCCTCAGGTGCCTTGGAGAACAGCTTGACTCCCTCTTCTTTGTGGCAACCCCTGAGATATTGGAACACTGCTATCATGTCTCCCCTAGTCCTTCTTTCTCTTAAGCTAGACATACCTAGTTCCTGCAACCGTTCTTCATATGTTTTAGTCTCCAGTCCCCTAATCATCTTTGTTGCTCTTCTCTGCACTCTTTCTAGAGTCTCCACATCTTTTTTACATCGTGGCGACCAGAACTGAATGCAGTATTCCAAGTGTGGCCTTACCAAGGCATTATAAAGTGGTTATTTATTCAATCCACTTCATTGTTTGTGATTGTTGTATTTAAATGTTGATTAACATTGAGGTTCCTAGTTACCAATGAGTAGAGAACTGATTCTCATTGTATAGGGGAAGATGCATTTTCCATATGATTCATCCTCCATGCCTGAACAAAAATTTGTTTCACAAGGCTGCATTTGTTGTCTCAAGACTATGTGTTATTTGTTCACATATTTGGCTCAATGTGATTGACATCAGATACAATCTGATACGATCTCAACCAATACCATTGATTAAACATCAAACCAGTTTATCATCTTTACTATAACATATGGTCACATCACGTCAGCTAAAGAGGCAGTCTGAACTTACATATCTCTGTTGCATAAACATGGGAGCATTTGATGAGTTTCTAAAAGTATTTCCCTCTGTTTTTGAGCAGACAATACAAGAGGGGTTTTTCATTCTTCCATTATTGTAGAGAATACAGTGAAATGAACAACCAAGAATAAAAATGATGTTTTTAATTTGTATTTAATGATTGAAATGAAAACTTAAAAAGAAAGAAAAAATAGCATTGATATTAATACTGAGCTCCATTCTTTACATTAGACCACGTAAAAACATCATCCTATTTATCTTTTATTTTACAGTACAAAGACATTTCACAAATCCACAAAGAACAAGAAAGCAAGACCTCTGTTTTGATATGCCTAAAATTAAAATATGATTTAAACATTATGGGGAAATTAAAAAAAGGCTAAGGGAAAAGAAACTGTATTTGGCAGTAATTAATGTTTACTTTATCTAATGTAAGGGGTGGCTCAAGATTTAAGATACTGGGCTTGTTGGCTGGAAAATTGGCAGCCCAGGTTTGAGACCCGAGTGCCATGTGATGGGGTGAGCTCCTGTTACTTTCTCCAGCTCCTGCCAACCTAACAGTTCGGAAGCATGCAAATGGGAGTACATAAATAGGTAACATTTCGGGGAGAAGGTAACAGTGCTCCCTGGCATCATGTTGGCCACATGATTGCAGAAATGTCTTCGGACTGTGCTAGTTCAATGGCCTTGAAACAGAGATGAGCACCGCCTCCTATAGTTGGCAATGACTAGCGGAATAAAATCCGCAAGGACTCCTTTTCCTTTTTAAAAATATAATGTAAAGTAATATTTCATACCTCTATTTTGGATCTTAATGATTTCTCTTGTTAAAATTTCTTTTATCCTTTGACACATAAGACTTTCCTCAATATCAGCATTGACTTTTGTCAGTATATTTTGCTGTTCAGAATACCAAGCTTCCAATTGGGGCCAAGCGTCCAAGAAACCTATAATTCTACACAATAAAATACCAAAATCAAGATCACAAATACTGAAATGAGGCTCAGAATCTAAATAAGAACAAATGACTATAATCAACATCTAAAGATGCCTACCAGCTGTTTTGAGAATTGGGTATACTGCAATTGCGCATGTCTAGTTTAATGAAAAGAAAGACTAGGGGTGACATGATAGCAGTGTTCCAATATATCAGGGACTGCAACAAAGAAGAGGGAGACAACAGGGGTGGGTTGCTGCCTGTTCGCAACATGCATAACAATCTACAGTGAACTTTGCACGCGCAGTCAGTAAAAACCAAAATGGCGGCAGCCCAGCAGTAGTGAGAGAACCTGTTCGGGGGCCTGGCAGGCCCGGATTGCTACCGGTTCTGCGACCCAGGCCTGAATACCACTACCGGTTTGGCTGAACCGGGCAGAACCGGGAGCCACCCACCTCTGGGAGTCAAGCTATTCAAAGCACCTGAAAGCAGAATGAGAAGCAATGGATGGAAACTAATCAAGCAGAAAAATCAACCAAGAACTGAGGAGAAATTTCCTGACAATTACAACAATTAACCAGTGCCGCAGATTGCATCCAGAGGTTATGGGTGCTCCAACACCAGAGTTTTCTAAGAAGAGATTGGACAGTCATTTGTCTAAAATGTCATAGGGTCTCCTGCTTGAGCAGGGGGTCAGAAGACTAGAAGACCTCTAAAATCCCTTCTGACTCTGTTATTTTGTTTTTAGGATACTGATGTAGCATTTTGATATTATCTATTTACATTTATCCTCTGGCTCCAAAAAAAGGGTCAGTGTTCAGCCATATTATTTCTTCTATGGGCATACAGTGAAAACCCCACATTTTGTTGTCATCTAGGCAAAGTTTTCTGTATTTTTTAGTTCTTGTTGCCTCTCCCAACCCAAAATGCAACTAACCTGTGCTGCATCTGGCCCCATACTGAGTTTAATTCATCTCTTTGCTGGATTTTTGTTTCTGAAATATTGGTTTTGTGTTCTCTTTGATAGGAGTCAGCTGTTGGATTAAAAAAAAGAATGATCTTTTGAAACCTATTTCTAAGGCTATATCATTTAAAGAAACAAAGATGAATCATATCCTTTAAATGGTGTCTGATATTCATAATATCCATAGTGATGGCCATGCCAATACTGGATTGTTTAGAGGGTTTAGGCAAAGACATACAGAAACACTACATAAAGGTAGTGGTCACCTTTACTAGAACATCACATGAAAATCAACTAGGGGCTGGAGAGTATTTCTATAGTATGCAGAATTGTTTAAACTGCATAAAAATTGTAAATTAGATATGATTTTTCTTCCATTCTGTGTAGATTAACACTGTAACTTGTATCTTCCAAATGCCTTATAGGAGGCAAATTTATTTTGGGGAGCAAATACAACAATACACTGCTGTACTAAGTGTGTAGGCTCCTTCTTTGATTGGCTTTACAAATCATGGACCTCTCTAACAAATCCCATCCTAGTTTCAGTTTCTTGATGAGCACTCTACAGCATGCCTGGATACCAAGAGATATATCATTCTTTCCTAAAGTCCTCTAGTGGAAAGAACCACCAGGACCTGAGGTGGAAGAGTCATTGAGGATCAAGAGCAAAGGATCAGTAGGTTTGTAGAAGGAAAAAGGAAGGAAAAAGAAAAGAGACAAATTGATCATCCCAGCTTCACCAAAATGCTTATGCATCCACAGACTACTGTGCAATACAAGTGCTTCTCTGTACCATTCATGCAGCAACCGCTCAGCACTTCGGTGATCACATGATCATGATCTGGGTGGTTGCAAAGTCCCGCAGTCACATTTCCAACGGTTTGCAAAGTCCCGCAGTCACATAATTGCAATTTGCAACCTTCCCTGCCAACTTCCCACAAAAAAATGAGGAAGCAGCAGGAAGTTGGACTTTGCAGTCAACATGAGGTCCTTGCTTAGCAACCCACACAGTTCTTGCTTAACAATGGTAGCCAGAGATTTCCAGAACTGCTATTGCTAAGCAGATTGGTTACATGATGTTGTGCTTTAAAACCATATTGTTTAGTGATGGAAATTCAGGTCCTAATTACCCATCATTAATTAAAGACTATAGGTACTGATGTCAATCTCTCAAAAAGCTTTGCCCCTTGCTGCATGCTTTAAATACTGAACTTACCCTTCTCTGTTGCTACCCGATTCATCACAGTGAGGTCTGTAACATCTAGCAAAATAGCAAAGTCAAGACCAGGTGGTTGCACCGGGGGCTCTTTTGGAGCTGCAGGGTCTGTAACCAGTGTGGGCTTTTTCAAGTTAATGATATTAATTTCTGTCTGGTCTGGATCTCGTCCGGTCAATGCTTTTTCAAGCAGTTTGGCCTGATTGAGTGTCATTGGGAATCCATCCATGATCCAACCCTTTTCTGGCTGTAGCCGACTAAATCAAAACAGGGAGGCAGGGAGAGAAAGGTTGACAGAGAGATCAAGACCAAAAATGAAATGCATTTGGAAGAAATTATTAAACGCTAAGTAAAACAAATTCCTTTGAAATTTGCTCCTTCTTCCACTGCTACATTTACGATGTTATTCCAAAATTTCTATTTTGAAATTCTGATACATCAAAAGGATAGATTCTGAGTAAACTCACTTCAGTCAATCTTCCACGGTTGGTGCTCTTCAAATGAGATAAAATGATGAGCTTTCTTTCACTTTTATAAAGCTGTGACAAAAGGTTCCCCCTCGCAGATGTGTGCTAGTCGTACCTGACTCAGGGGTGGTGATGCTCATCTCCGTTTCAAAGCCGAAGAGCCAGTGCTGTCCGAAGACATCTTTGTGGTCATGTGGTCGGCATGACTAAACGCCAAAGACGCATACAGCGCTGTTACCTTCCCACCAAAGGTGGTTCCTATTTTTGTACTTGCATTTTTTACGTGTTTTTGAACTGCTAGGTTGGCTGAAGCTGGGACAAGTAATGGGAGCTCACTCCATTACACGACACTAGGGATTCGAACCACCGACCTTTCTGATCGACAAGCTCAGCATCTTAGCCACTGAGCCACCGCGTCCCTATTTGTGACAAAAATATGCCACAACAAACTTTTTCTTCTGTGTCTTCAAGATACTCCCACATGACACCTGAGGGAGTGTTGTCTTCGTTTACACTGGCAATATTTTCTTTCTTCTCCTGGGAAGCTTTGTTATGTCTCAACCTAGTGCTCTTCACTTTAAACAGTGATATAATGATGTCACCAGTAGAAGACAAGTGGACCTCTCCTCTCCCCTCCATATTGGGCACTGGCGTCAAGAGACTTTACTATTTCTCAAATCTAATTATTTCAAAATGGGCTATACATCAATACTGGAATGTGGTGAACAGCAGCTAATTGGTATTGATGGGATGGGGTGTACTTCATAGTGAACAGGGAGGGAAAGGGTGGGAAGTGATTGTTCAATTGAATAAAATACTTTCATGCATAAATACCACTAAACTTGGTGGAATGCAAAAGCAAGAAGGCAAATGGGTATCTCTGGGGCAAATATATCAATATTGAAATACTGTATATTGTATCCTATTGTGGTTTGCCCCCTGGTGGAAGTATATATTGAGTTGCTTTAAAATGAAATTCTTACAGGAATTGATCGTGTGTAAACAACACTGCTTTCTACAAGTAAGAAGGAAACTAATAACATAAGAAGAGAAACAGTGTTCTAAAATTCTTGGTGCTTGTAGAGACTGACATAACTCTGCCTCAATAAATAAAGAAGAACAGGGCCAAGTATTTAGGGAAATTATATTTGGCTGAAAAGCTACATTTGACTTTGGGAGTCAAACCCCAGGCAAATTAAGATTAGAAACACTTCATTAAATAATCTTTTTAAACTTCATAATCACAATAATTTAGCTTGTCTAGATAATTATCTCCTAACAAGCTCATCAAAATCATTTATCTTGTATAAACATTAAAAGAGAGGCAGTTTGATGAAGTAGTCATAAGGCACCAGCTTGGAAACCAGGAGACTATGAATTCTAGTCCTACCATAGTGTAAACCAGCTGGGTGACTTAAGACTAGTCTCTCACTAATTGGACTAGAAGTCCTCCAAGGTCCCTTCCAGCCCTATGATTCTACGTTCTCTCCCTCAGCTTTAGAAGTCAGGCATAGGCAAGCTACTTCTGAAAATATTGCCAAGAAAACTGCAAGGCTTCTTCTAAGAGTTAAGACTGATTCAAAGGCACACACACAAAAAAAGAATATTAATGATTGTGACTCCATATTTAACAAACATATATTAGACCCTCACTTGCAAACTTTGCTCAGGCTAAATAAAAGAAACTAAAATGAAAATGTAGGAAAAATAACATTGCAGGTAGTCCTCACTTAATGATTGGTTGCTTAGCAATCATTTGAAGAATCAATGGACCTCCCTAGAGCTATTCATCATCTGGTTCTGGAGCCTACACACACACACACACGTCACATGATGCTTTTGGATGCTTTATTTTATTATTTATTAATTAGATTTCTAGACCGCCCCCTCTCCCCGGAGGGACTTGACAACCAGCTCATATTTATGATTGTTTGCTGGTTTTGGTGTTTACTTTTGTTTTCCAGCAAAAAATACCCATTGAAGAAAAATGGGTTTGCTTAACAACTGCAGCGTTCACTTAGCATCAGCCATAAAAAAAGGTCATAACATTGAGTAACCCGCTTAGTAACCACCACGACTTATGAGGGTAATTCTGGGCTCAATTACATTGTAAGTTGAGGACTACCTGTGCACCATTTGTTATTTACACCAAATACTGTTTTGTTTGTTTCGTCTTGCAGAAATTCCTTGTGTCTCGTTTCAGAGCCACAAAGCTCTGAAAGCTAGACAGTGAACATAAACTTCATGTTATGATTAATATTTCCTGTCTGTGTAAACAAACTCTAATTCTTATTCTCTTTAATGGGAGACAATTTCTAGACTAACTTAGGCATCATTACAATAACAAAATCTGACATTACTATTACATTAAAAGTTAATCAGACATTTATGTCATACCTAATAGCTTCCACCATGATGCCAACTAGTAATTCATCTGGAATATTTTTTCCTTTCTTTAACAATGTCTCTGCTCCTGCACCAAGCTGAGCACGAATAGAAAGCTGTGGAAGTTATGACAGACATTTAAAAAGGCATTCAAGTTTAGTAAAAACATACACTTTCCCCACATGTGTGCTTTTCTTTATTAAACTTAAATCCCACCCTTCTGCTCAAAACAATGAAAGTGATTTTTTTAAAAAATGAAACAGTACACAATGGGATGCAGAATTCTAATTAAAACCTAGAAATAAATCATTCAGAAAAGATATCACTACCTAGAATTCTTATTTTAATATGGGAAGAAAATAATTGACTTATTCTGAATACTGTAATATTGCTACAGCTTTTTAAACATTATTACAATTTTATAGTCATTTTTTAAAAAACTACCAAAAATTAATTATATAAATACATTAACAAAATATTTTAAAGAGTAAAAACAATAAAACTAATAGTTTGAAAACAAGCAGAAATTAGAGGATTTTGAAGAACTAAGGAAAGACCTAGCAGCATAAAAAAAAATTCAAATTTTTGGTGAAATCAATCCACAGCAAGGATCTACTTTATTTCTGTCAAGAGATTTATTCAGTGCAAAAAACATTCTATTATTGAATGTTAGCAAATTGTGCTGTAATCAGTACAGCATCTTATGTTTAAGATAAAAGACGCATAGGCCTGTGCGGAAATAAGTGGTTTCCTAGATAATTCATCTTTACTACGTGGTCAATTATTAAATGATACCTTGATTTTAAAACATGTTTTCAGTAGCTGGTTTTTCTTTAATAGCTCAAATAGGAAGTCAGGACTGAATCAAATTCTAGGACGTTGAAGAAGCGGGGTTTGACCTTTTGCCGCGGTCGCAATGTCAGTCTGATGCTAACACAGTAAGCAATTCCTATTTGCAGTAGGAATGAAACTCCTACAGTATTCTACAGAAAGGTTATTAGGAAATTACTTTGCATGGCCACTCAAATTGGAATCAGAAATAAAGAGTATGAACTGCAACCACACAGTATCTGTTTAAGTATAAAGAAAAAATTCTTGAGAGTAAGAACTATATAATATCAGAAAGGTCTACTACAGGGAATGGAATGGAATAGAACAGAACAGAATAGAATAACAGAGTCGGAAGGGACTTTGTAGGTCACTTCGTCCAACCCCAACCCTCCCATGCAGGAGACAGGAACTGTGGGCTCTACCTCTCTAAAGGTTTTTAAGAAGATACTGGACAATCACTTCTCAAGAATAGTTTTAATTGGTTTCTGGCACATTAGAGAGT
This sequence comes from Natrix helvetica, assembly GCF_964273705.1. NCBI lineage: Eukaryota > Metazoa > Chordata > Lepidosauria > Squamata > Natricidae > Natrix > Natrix helvetica. The sequence continues at coordinate 19,920,387 of NC_138552.1, read as the reverse complement.
TGACTAGATGACTCTTCTATTCTCTTCCTACACTGTTTCCCTGAAAATAAGACACCCCCCCCCAGATAATAAGCCCAATCGGGCTTTTGAGCGCACACGCTAAAATAAGCCCTCCCCTGAAAATAAGCTGTCCCTGAAAATACTGCAACACAGCAGCAGGCATGAGGTGACCACGCTCGCTGCCTCCTGCACCTCAAAAGTAATAAGACCTCCCTGAAAATAAGGCCAAGCGCTTATTTTGGGGGTCAAAAGAAAATAAGACCCTGTCTTATTTTCGGGGAAACACGGTAATCCACAGTTCTATGATTCTACACACTGAACAGATTCATTGGAAAAGACACTGATGTTGGAAAAGATGGCAAAAGGAGAAGGGGATAGCAGATATTGACATTGTTTGATAGTGTCATTGACGCAGTGGGAATGAGTTTGGGCAAACTCAAGGAGACAGTGGAGAATGGGGGAGGGTGGCTGGTGTGCTATGGTCCATGGGCACATGAAGAGTCAGACATGACTGAACAACAGCACATATGGAACAAAATGATGCAACAATAACCCTCACAGATCCAGAAGCAGTAGTGGGTTCCAGATGGTATGCCGCATACCGGTGCCTGCTGGAAGCAGCAGCCACCGTACCGCAATGGTGCATTGGAGGGTTCGCCCTCCCTCCCTCGTTTCTTACCTGTATTTAAAGGAAACGGGCCATTTGCACACGGACACGCAGCGTATGGCGCCTACGTGACACACTGCCGAGCAGGTGGAGCGTCGCAAGCGGTGGCTGCACATACAAGCGCAGTGCACATGCCTATGGTGGACACCCAACCTTGTTGCAGCGTACCAGTTACAACAGGAGCCGAAACCCACCACTGTCCAGAAGACCCTAAAACTCAAGGGCCCTTAGTCTTGCCAAGGTTCAGTTGAAATCGATTGTTCCCCATGTAGACATCCACAGACTTCAGATTCTAAGGCAGGACATCAACACCATTGCGTAGTTGTGAGGGGCAAAGATATATAATTGAGTTCCACCAGCATATTGATGATGCCTCACTCCATGGCAGCAGGTTATCTCTCCCATGGGCTTCATGTAGATGTTAAATAGGAGTGGAGAAAATCCCAAAGGATTGCTCCCCAAAGCAAAGGATACAAAGACAGTCAGTCTAGCATTTGGCTTTGTCTTGGCCATCTTTATTGATTCACAATTGCTCTCCAACTTTGTCCCCTTGGCTTGACTCCAAGCTCTCCCCATAAGGATTACTTACAGCTCAGTTCAGACTCTCTTCAAAAAGACACATGAATCATGTTCAGCCATAAATTATAGTCAAAAGAGTTATTTAGGTTCAAAGAAAGAACTTGCACTAATCAATTAATGTTCTTCCCCTAGCTTTCAGCAACTACTTTCTAAAAATTAGCTATATGACAGTGATAAAGAACCTTTTTGGCATTGAGTGCCCAAAAAGGAGTGCCGCACGTTTGTCTGGGACGCAACCTGGAAGAGGAGCTGCCAAGGGGGCATGCGCGCGCTGGAAAATGCACTTCTGGTTTCTGGCAAGTGCAGGTGCGCCAGCCAGCTAGACTCCAGTTACTGGAGCGCATGCACGCGCAACAATCAGCTGAACGGCTGCATGCTCATGCTGGAAAATGGAAGACCAGCTCTTCCAGTTTCCGTTACTGCCACACATATGAAGGCCAACTGATCGTTGTGCACGCATGTGCACCAGAAATCTGGAAGAGAAATGGACATCACGCATGCCAGCCAACATAGCTCCGTGTGCCACTTCGGGCATGCGTGCCATAGGTTCACCATCACGGCTATATAATATTGGGTGCTGCTGTTTGGGGACAGCATACAAGAAGTTTCAAATTATTTTGGATGCTGAAGCAATAAAATGTTTTTTAAAAACCTCACGAAACCAAACAATTAATGAACTGTACAACTTTTCCCACTTTCTATCCCAAAGAAGCAGGGAGAAAACCAGATTGGGGAAAACTGACCTGAAGAAAAGAAATATACATTTTTCAAAATACAGAAGGATCCCAGGGATCCAGCCGTGCTCAGTTTAGCTTCTGAAGCTGAATTGAAAAACCCCAATGATAGCTTAAAAGGCTGAAATAATTGCATAGGTATAAAATATGTTTTCGCCAGCTTGGTCGACAAATCTTATCAAACCAGCATATTTGTATATAATGACCACACACATATAAAATTGTATGTGGCTTATATCCTCAAAATGTTCTTTCCAAATTGGAAATTATTGTCTCTATTCTATTTTCTGGAACAAGAAAAATAAATTGTATATTGATTGATGTCTATTTTGTACCTTCAATTTTCAGACTTTTGTCAGAAACAACCTTAATAGCTAAATACAATAGAAGTTAAAATCCAGTTCATACTTTGGTTATTTCATTCTCATCCTCACTTATCTCCATTTGGTCAATCATCACAGCAGAGCCTGGTTTCTCAATACTTTCTAGGAACAGTAAAATACCAAAAAGCAAAACAATTAGGATCTGGATATTAACATTAATTCTTTGTGCATAGTCTACTACTCTCAGTGCCAAACAAATCTTGAAAACTGATTTATCATCAATACAATGGCATTTTTAAAGATACATAATACAATTTAATACTAAGATGTACAAAAATGCTTACCTATGTATAACATGAACTAAAATAAATGGATACTGATGAATTTCTCAGTTCTGTCTGTTCACTATTCCTTTTACCATCTATGCATTCAGCGCCCAAGAATTAGGGTATAGCCAACATTTCTCAGTTTGAGTCCTGAATTTTATCATGATTATAGCTTTCGGATTAGCTGCAACTCTTCTCATTCCATCACATTATTATCATAACCAAGTGTGCATTATTTAGCATCTTATCAAACTGATAGCCAGTTTGGTGTAAAGCAGGGGTGCCAAACTGGCAGCCTGCGGGCCAGATGCGTCATCTGCAGACCACGCCCACCCCACCTCTGTGAAGGGGAAAAAGTTGCTGTCACGTGACAGCAACGTGATACCACGAGTTTGACATCCGTAGTGTAGAGGTTAAGGCATCAGGCTAGAAACCAGAAAACTTTTAAGTTCTAGTCCTGCCTTAGGCATGAAAGCTGGTTGGCTGATTTTTTAGCCAATCACTATGAGACTGAGAGTTCTAGCCCCGTCTTGGGCATGAAAGCCCACTAGGTGACTAGGCCAGTCACTCTCTTTCAGCCCAACTTAATTAATTTCCTGTCACAACCAATGGATAAACATTTTATTGATTTGAAAAGATGGATCCTGCACTTGCAGGAAAAACATTAGAGAGAAAAACAAATAACATTTTATCACTGCATGTGAACTAAATCAATAGACCCAAACCACATCAATGTCTTTTAATACCAATGTGCATGTTTACATTAGTAATACAGAAACAGAAAAAAAGCATATGAGCTAAAATAAAATATGTGCCAAAATGGAAAAACAAATCAATAATTTTAAACTTAAAAAACTTTTTCTTCCAATGTAGAGAGAATGTGAACAAGTAATTTGGAAGCACCCAACTTTCATACCATGAGACATTGGCCATGCTTAATTATACTATCTCCACACACATCATGTGCAAAATTCTGGTGCGGAAACTTATAATCTGTAGTTCTGTAAAGGACTTTGATGGTAAGAATCATTGGCCCAGCATTTTGCCAAACTTGTTGAAATTGTCTGAGATAAGACTTTGCATTAATGTCAAAGTTTTACAAAGTAATATAGGTGGCAGATTTACAGTAACAGAATTGTTGCAAAAACTTACAAATCTATATAAATTGTTCATAAATTCTGTTGTAAGGAGAAGGCTCAAATAGATATAATGAATGAAAAAATGAATTACTGCTGCAAACTTGGGTTACTGTAGCTCGGCTGTATCTGCAACCATATGTAGCGGTATATGTGGTGGCAACAAATTACAATGTTCTGGAGCTCTATGCTGCCCTCCAGAGGTGACCTGGATTTAAGCAATCCTTATGTGGCAGTTTTGGCAAAGCAAGAGCTTTGTGTTTTGGCCATCTCATTTTACGCCTTGTGTGGGTGAACACTGAACTCCAACATCAGATTTTTATTTATGGATTTACCTTTGGGCTCCACAATGTCTATGTTCTGTTCTGCTGACTCATAAGTTTTCAATACTACCAATGAAGCCTTAGAAGCCTCTTTTAGAACCTTTTCAAATAAACAAGCAAAGAAACCATTAGCCATTTCTTTTTCTCTCTGTAAAACACTGGTAAATTTTGGAAGACAGTTTTGTAAAAAAAAATCAACACTGAATAAATATATAATACTTTTAAGAACTCAACAAGAATCCAGTGAAAGAACATTATTAACACTTTTTTGATATGATGTAGTATTGAGACAATGGCCGGGGTCCTACTTTGGACTGAGCAAAAGTTGTTTAAGCCAATTTTCTTGGGTGAGTACAATTTATTTATTAGTGTATTGGATTTATCCCTTTCCTTTCTGTCAATTTGATAAACAATTGTTTATTTATAAATCCTAATGACTGGATTCACACATAATGTTTTCTCATGGGTTCTAATGAATGTAGCAGCTGTGACTTATAAGACAGGGTTTATTGCTTTAAAAAAAAAACCAATGCCTTAGGATGTTTCATAAAGCCACTCCTGTGCCTCCTGCTAGATAATGAAATTTGCATTGTTTTCCAGTTTCAAAGAGAATTCATGACATTGCTTTTTCTCCCAATGAAAACCAACCGTATGTAACCAATTGACCAGATGCCTTCAGCTCTCTTGATTCAGAAAAGGAGAAGGACTCACAAGTTTAGTGGGGATGTAAAAGATAAGCACAAACAAAGTGGGAATGGATGACATGTACATATATTCTTGTGAGCCACATGTTTGTTTATTAAATTTATAAGGTCATTCGATTCCTTCATGACTCCGAATGGCATATATTATGCAAACTATTTAAAACCTTTATGCCCTTTCCTAGACAGGGAAGTTCTTCACCTGATCACTCATGCCTTGGTCATCTCCCATCTGGACTATTGCAATGTGCATTCTTTGGGCTCCCAAAGCCTCTACATGAGGCTATCCTTGAAAAGTATCTGGAAACTTCAACTAGTACAAAATGCAGCCTTTTTGGCAAACTTGGGAGCCCAAAGAATGCTGCACGTAACACCTCTGCTGTGTGAGCTGCATTAGGTGCTGGACTGCTTCTGGATCCAATTCAAGGTGCTGTTTATGATATTAAATCCCTACATGGAATGGGGATTTAAATCTACAGAACCGTCTTCATCCCGTTACGTCATTTCGTCACTAGTCAAACAGGAAAGATATATTGTAGATCCAGTCAGCCAAAGAATTCCAACTGGCAAGAGTCTAGGAAGAAAGCCTTCTCTGATGTTGCCTCCAGCCCCCCACCCACCCTGTGAGGCAGGCCTCTATCTCTGGACTTCCATAAAGGCATAAAGATATGCTCTATGCCCTTGCATGAGGTGGACAGATAAGCCTTCAGCTGTGGAACTGGTTGACAACCTGAAAGTCCTCCTCACCCACCTTTTAATCCATTTTAAATATTTCCTGCCTCTTAAATTTTACACACTTGTTAATGCTTTTTGTATTTTATTGTATGCCACTCCTCTGTGTGAGGGATGGGTTGCTCTTAAATATGGCAAATAAATAAAAACAAAACAGTACAAAACAGAAAATGTCCAAAGAAAAATCACACAAGGTGTAACTGACCATTCATCACACAAGGAGTCTCCCTACCCACTCTAGCACAAGGCCTAGGGCCATGATGGCAAAACTATGGCACACGTATCAGAGGTGGCACATAGAGCCTTCTCTGTGGGCACTCGTGCCATCGCTAGCTGGTCTTTGTGGTTGCCGGAGCACCGGAAAATGGCCCCCAAAATTGCAAAAAATGCCCTAAAATCAGGTCATTTTCTAGGCTGTTTTTGGCCCCCCAAAACTGGCCAGAAAATGGGCTGGAAATAGCAAAAAAACCCGGCCAAAAAACAGGTGTGCTGGAAACCCAAAGACCAGCTGGCCGGCACATGTGTGTGCCGGCCAGCTGGTTTTTGGGTTTCCAGCACTCTGGCATGAGCAAATGCACACACATGCAAGCACGTTGTGGTTTGGGCACTCGGTGCCAAAAAGATTCACCATCACTGGCCTAGGGGAAGAACCAGGTTTTGTCATTTAAATAAGGGAAGAGTGGAGCACATATGGATATCTGAGGGAAGGCAGTTTCATCGGTCGGGAGCTACATATAACAGACAAAACATCGTTCCTGGGTCCCATCAGGAAACACAATTTAACTGATGATACCCAGAGCATGCTGACTCTGTCTGATCATACAGGATAGATAGAAACCACAGAAGATAAATAATCTCTCAGCGAACCAGGCTCTGACAAGAGAATGACTTGATGGCATATAATTAATTAATGTTAGAAAGACTTTTATTTATTGGTTTATTTATTTATTTTATTTGTATCACCTCTTTATTATTTTTACAAATAACCCAAGAGAACATATTTAACACACTTTCATCCTCCCATTTTCCATATTACAACAACCCTGTGAGATAGGTTAGGCTGAGAGAGACAGTGTTTGGCTCAAGGTAATCCAGCTGGTTTTATGGTTAAGACAGGAGTTGAATTCACAATCTCCTGTTTTCCAGCCTGGTGATTTAATCACTACACCAAACTGGGTGATTAACAGCATCTTGAATTGTACAGGAGCAGCCCTATGTATAGGGCTTTGCAATAGTCTAGGTCCGTGATGGCGAACCTATGGCACGCGTGCCACAAGTGGCACGCGGAGCCATTTGTCAGGGCACGCAAGGCGCTGCCCTGTCAACTAGCCAGCGCGCATGCGCGCGCTGGCCAGCTGACTTCACCTTTTTAAAAGCTATTTTTCGCCTTCCCCAGGCTCCAGAGGCTTTATTAGGAGCCTGGGGAGGGCGAAAAGAGCCTCCCCCGCCCCCCCGGAGGCTTCAGGGACCGTCCCTGAAGCCTTCGGAACGCTTAAAACCACCCTCCGAGCAAACCGGAAGTGACTTCCGGTTTGCTCGGAGGGTGGTTTTAAGCGCTCCGAAGGCTTCAGGGACCGTCCGAGGCTTCCCTGATGCCTTCGGAGCGCTTAAAACGACCCTCCGAGCAACCCGGAAGTGACTTCCGGTTTGCTCGGAGGGTGGTTTTAAGCGCTCCGAAGGCTTCAGGGACCGTCCGAGGCTTCCCTGATGCCTTCGGAGCGCTTAAAACGACCCTCCGAGCAACCTGGAAGTCACTTCCGGTTTGCTCGGAGGGTGGTTTTAAGCACTCCGAAGGCTTCAGGGAAGTCTCTGGACAGTCCCCGAAGCCTCTGGAGGGCCTCCGGGGGGTCGGGGGAGGCTCTTTTCGCCCTCCCCAGGCTCCTATAAAGCCCCTGGAGCATGGGGAGGGCAAAAAAAAAATGTAAAAATGGGGGGGGTCGCGCGTTTTGCGCGCATGCGCACTGGGGGGGGTCGCGCGTTGCATTATGGGTGCGGCACACCTGCACTCGACCACCCTGCACTCCCCCCACTTGTGGCACGCGAGCCAAAAAAGGTTCGCCATCACTGGTCTAGGTACAAGATGACCAAAGCATGAGTGATTATCCTAACAACCAGGTAATGAATCATTTGTGAATTTGTGTGAATTTCTTTCTGGCCGCAATTGCCATCTACCTCCTTCAGCAAGAGCTGAGAGTCCAAGAAGAACTCCAGTTACATGGAAGAGCTGTGGTGGCGCAGTGGTTAGAATACAGTACTGCAGGCTATTTGTATTGACTGCGGCTGTCAGCAGTTCAAGTCTCACCAGCTCAAGGTTGACTCAGCCTTCCATCCTTCCGAGGTGGGTAAAATGAGGACCCAGATTGTTGGGGGCAATATGCTGGCTCTGTAAACCACTTAGAGGGCTGTAAAGCACCATGAAACAGTATATAAGTCTAAATGCCATTGCTATTGCTACACCCCAATCCTGAAGTGGGACTTAAGAGTAACATCCCTAAACACAGATAATTTAAATAACCACAGACATTCATCTTGTCACTGAATGATTAGAAAAAAGTCCTATTTTCAATATATGAATACCAACTAAAAAAAAAAAAAGCTGCTTTAGACAGCAGAATTCAAACAGTTATTCTTACAAGGCACAACAGGAAACAGAGATTTAATCTGTGAAGTTCTCCTCTGCAAACTTTAATGAAAATTATGGCATCACAAATAGAGGCTTTTGCCTCCAATCAATAGTTTATGGAAGTATTTGGAAGGATATAATTGGATTTTTTTTTTTTTAGGACAGCCTTAGTATCAATTGTTAAAGTCTATTTGGTCTGGTCAAACATAGCTCACAGTCCTTGGAAGCACAATTTCAGTTTACCATTCCACGCCAGGTTTACTTACATGCAATTGATTCAAGGAAGAGTCTTCCATTTTGATTGGTAGTAGACTTTCAATCGACATTTCATTTTCATGGAAGGATTTAATTGCTTCTGAAATCAATGCATCCAGAGATAGGACCTGGATATTAAAAACTGACAGAGACAACCAGGTTTGTAATGGGCTTATATTTTATGCCATTATAAAAAGAGATAGTAGGGAAATGGGGTCACAGGCATGCTTTTCTATGTATCTTTATGAAAATGACAGAAATATGTTTTTAGAGAATTTTCACTCCTATTCTTTGTAGAACCAAGTCCTCCTTTCTGGAGGATTGATGAACTATATCACTCATGCCCCTGGATCCATACTTCCTGGCTTTCCCACAAAGAGCCATGAAATAGATAAGGGGGAAAAAAAACCTTTGTGGATTTGGGAAAACCCCAGATCAGTTAGAATCAAAATGCTTATGGCACATGATATAAGGAGCTTAATAGGATTAATAATTAATCATTTTCTCCTAAGATTTAGGGATTTGAAGACATGTCCTTAGGCATTTCAAAGTTAGTTGCTGGGCAAGGTAGTACATCTCCTTTCAGAGTGATTTCACTGATCCGTCCAATTGTTTGCTAATGCCATTTTAAATTACTCCTAAGCATATGGAACTTCATTGGAGTGTGTATAAATAAATACCAATATTGTTTGTTCTGCTAGCTTTTGTTCTGTTTAATTGGCAGTACTGTTTTCTAAACAGGATAGTACCTAAATCATTGGCATAATTTATTATGATTGCAGTCTTGAAGGGTCATTTAGGTCATCAAGTCTAATCCCCCTGCCCAGAGTAGGGTTGAAATATTCTCAGCACATAATTAAGTTCTGGTTGTCTAACCTACTGATTCCATTGTTAAGGTATTTCTTGCTTTTTTATATAGAAATAATTAAATCAGAATCCATCTTCTTTAGCTTAAATCTAGTGCTCTATATCCTATACACTGGAACTATAAAGAGCAGGTCTTAGATAAACAAGCTCCAATAAAGTAGAACAATTACTTCCTGTCTATTCAATGACATCCAAGATGGGTGTCAAAACCCCAAAATGATAGTTAATACATAGCAATGAAGGTCCTGTCCCTTTTCAATATGCATTGCTGGTTTTAACCCTCCTCTGAACCATTTATAAATTCTTCTGGTGCAGCCTAAAATGGGACTTTTGTAGCAATATTACATTGCTGATTCTGCCAACAGCTTCTATATCTAGACATTTTGAACAAATACGAACAATTCTCTGTGTGTCTGTGTGTACACGTTTACAGTATGATACTGTATACATTACCCACTCTCTTATATGCAAGCCTGTAACTAAGATACCGCTGATTTCTTAGCACTACACCTGTTTCTTTTAAACTACGTTGCATTCCTCAGCCATTTGTCTAATCTAATAATATTGTTTGAATATTGTTTCTTTTGGAGAACAAGCTATTTGATAAAGATTCCTTCCACATCTTCATCTAGGTTATTAGACAGAGGTGAGGAATGTACTGCCCAGGATTGAACCTTGTAGACTATTTGAGACTTCCTTCAACTTGATGGGGAACTCTTGATGAACACTCTTCATATATAATTTTTGAGCTAGCTAGTCCCCACTTAAGTCTTGTGACTCTAGTCTTCCAGAAAGTCTTTGGGGTTGATGCTTTTTGATTGATTGATTCATTGAATTTATATGCCATTCCTCTCACCAAGAAGGTGAATCAGGGTATATCCCTTCCCTGCATTACGTAATTGTTGCTAGAGGTTATTTTCCTTGGCGAGTTAATAACTAGGATGTTGATTGTTATTGAATGTTTGGGTTTGATTGTTTAGAATTCTATTTTGCTTCTGTTTGCTACCCAGAACCTTTTCAAAATTGAGGGTGACACAAGTCACAGAAACATACAACTGTTTTTCTTGGTGCATAAAAATCAATATGATCTGCTTTAGATTCTTCCCTGATATCTAGGTAAATTTGATTGGTCTCTAATTATCTTTATCTACTTTTTCCTCTTTCTGAAGAAAGGACATTTGCCCTCCTGCTGTCAAGTGGCATTTTGTCGGTTTTCCAAATATTTCCTAAAGGAACAATACAAAGGTTCAGCCACTCCACCAGTTCCCTAGAATGTGAAGACTTAAACTCATCCAAAGTCAAGGCATATTTTCTGATCATGTTTCTATGAACCTCAAATTTAAATCCTGCTCTTTTATTTTACTGATCACAACCACCTGCCTGAAATGGTTTAGGATTTCCTGCTTGGGCAGGGATTGGATTAGCAGACTTCCAAGGTCCCTTCGAACTCTGTTGTTTTGTTAAAACTGAGCCAAAGTTAAGAGTTAAACAGCTGTCTCCCTTATTGCTTTGAGCATTTTGCCATCTTCATTCAGTAGCTGACATACTGTTTATTTTTTTCTTTTCTTTTCCTCCAATGGACTCTACTTATCATAGCCATTTATTAAAATTTAAAGTTTAAATCTAAGGCAGCTCTCCAATGTTTATTTATTTATTTATTAGGTGCATATGTCCACCTATCTCTCACAAAATGACTCTGGGTAGCATACAATAAAAAGTATATTAAGCACATTACAAATATAATTTAAAACAATCAATCACTACCAGCTTCCCTTGAAATCATTACATGGAGCATTGCATGGCTGCATTCCCCAGTGTTGCAGTGAACTATGTTTTTTTCAATTACAGGTAGTCTTCAAGTTACGACCACAATTGAGCCCAAAAATTATGTTGCTATAAGTGAAATATTGTTAAATGTGTTTGCCCCATTTTATGACTTTTCTTGCCACAGTTGTTAAGTGAATCATTGCATTTGTTAATAACATGGTTGTTAAGTGAATCTGGATTCCCTGTTGACTTTGCTAGTCAGAAAGTCGCAAAAGCTGATCACGTAACCCTGGGACACTGCAACCATCATAAATATGATTGGTTGCCAAGTGTCTGAATTTTGATCATGTGACCAAGGGGACGTTTATGCTGCAACGTTTATGTGGAAAACAGTCATAAGTCACTTTTTTCGGTGCCATTGTAACTTTGAACGGTCACTAAATGAACTGTTGTAAGTCAAAGACTACCTGTACTCTTCTCTAACTTGGTTGTACCAAGTTGAGAGCAAAAAGTCACCTTGTGCTTCCTTCTTTGAAGGAGAAAATAATGAATGTCATACATCTTGAATTTCCTGGAAGGATCTTATTTAGCAGACTTTGTCTGTACATGTGTTAAGATATTGGACAATCCCCCGTCAACATTAGCATTTCACAATTCTTGGAAATATCTGTAGTCTGTTTTTGAAAAGCATCACATGCTCTCGTCAGGCAAGTCCTGTAGTTTTTAATTCATTTCACCACTTACTTTAACCCAAATACTCTCAACAGCACTTTCAAATTCAATTGGCAACCTATTGCTTCGATGAATGTTGTTTTCTTTTTCTTTTTAAGTTCTCTCTTTTGACTGCTACAGTCAAACCATCAACCCATTCCCCTTTATCCCTAGTACATTTCAAATGCTGCCTGCAATGTGACGAGCCTGCAGGGATAGGAAAAGATGACACTGGAAAAGAAAGAAAAAGGGGAAATGTGTCTGAAAATGTGGGTTCCAAGTGTGAGAATGGAGTCCTCCCATTTTCAGTTTTGATCTACTCAAATGGATATGCAGTCCGCCATAAACTGTCTTGAAGAAACACATTACTCGGGGAGGGGGGGAGAGCCCTCTGTGTGACAGAGAACACAAAGGCATCAAGGGGGAAGTAAATTCTAGGGAAAATAGAAATCCACCCTACCTTTTTCCAAGAAGTTTAAGCAGGTGGTTTTCCCACTATAGAGCTTTCCCAAAATGCAACCTTTCAAAGGGAATGGAGAAAATATAGACGGTGGTGGTTCCGGTCCTGGGGGATATACAAGTCCCATCAATCTGTGAATCACATGACCCAATATTACATTATCAGGAGGTGGTTTATTTACTCTGATCTCTTCAGGAGGGTACCACTCCTCAACCATCGCCTGTAGTAAGAGAAATCACAACATAAAATGGAACATTTTGCATCTATCCAGACTGCTGGAAAAAGGAACTACATTGAAACACAATCCTATAGGTGCTTACTTAGCAGTAAATGCCATTGAGCTGTATAAGGTATTATCTGAGCAAAGGAAAAAGCTGCAGCAAGTTATTTCATGCAAGATTCACAAGCTTACAGCCATTAACAAAAGTGGACCTTCTCCAATCTGGCATGGTCCAGATATCCAGATTCCTAGTCCTATAATTTCAAAGGCTGCGTAGACTGGTAATTCTGAAAATTATGTCCAAACAACCCGTTGGGGTTCAATTATAAGAAACACTAAGGAAGATCATGAGCCACTGTAATATGCATGTTATGTGCAAAACAAGTGTTCCTGGCTTAATTTTTTAAAATCACTAAAAGAGAATTAACAGGCTTTGCTCGTGTAATAAATTTTACCTGCTCAATTAAACCTTAAGTCTCACTAGGAATTTTCTTAATGACATAAATTAAATTGCCTGACTATCTTCCTGCTGTTATCATTAGCAAACTTGCTTTTGACTTCAGTGGTACGATAGGTGTATTATAATGTAATCAACACTTCCCAAACTTATGTTTTCCAGTTGTGTTGGCCATTCTGACTGACAATTAAAGAAGCTGCAGTTCACCACATATGGAAGTTTTGAGATTAAGAAAGGCTGCCATAAATAAGCCAGTTGAAAACAAAACACATTGAAGCAGTTTGTTTCTACTGCTATTAATAATAAAGATCCATGTGATTTGTTGTTAGTATCAGTTGGAGACATGAACACCTTTTCCTTCTTCCCAATAGAAAGCTTGGTTTTTCTTTTGTCTAAACTTTAACTTATTTTTGCTTCTGAACTTCAAAGGTGACAATTTGTTCTTCTCCTGGCTATTAACTTGGATCTCAATTTACTAGGATGGGTTTACATTGTTAATATGAAAATTTTGTGAATAGACTTGAAATTAGAGGTAGAATAAAGAAAGATGCAATTTCCCTGGATTCTCATTCTTGTTTTGCAACAGAAATTCACTTTTTTTCCCCTTTCCTTTATAAATGGCAGTATCCAACAAGCAGAAATCTGTTCAATGGCTCGGGTGCCTGGGCTCAATGCCCAGGCATTTTCATTCAAAATCTCAAAGCATGAAATATTTGTACTTAGTTGCATTAAACAATGAGAATGAATTATCTTTTCCTCAAACAAAATAAAACACCCATTAATGTTTCGATTTCACTAGCAAAGGAAAATAGCTTTCTGAGCCAAAGACTGTTTTTTGAGAAATATTACAAAATAAAAACCCCAAACTCCCCCAGTATTTTGCAACCTGAACTATCAAATTTTCCCTGAGCATTGATATTGAGAAAAATAATGATTTGCAGATTATATTTATTTTGCCAGCACAATTTAAACTTTTTGACAAAATAGATTTTATTTTGCTCTAAGATATCCTGTGCTTTTTAAAAATCTCTGTCCAGGGGACTTGCCAGCCCTAATTTCTGAAGATATGTGGGAAGTGAAGAAACAGAAGATGGAAAGACTTGTAGAGAGTAAAGAAGGCAGCGTTGGTGGAGATATGCAACCTAGCCTTTTATCTAGGCAACAGCAGATGTATATCTGTCAAAGTTATCTTCCTTATTTTCTGTAAAACTCCAGTGCATGAATACAAATCCAGGCACTAAACATGGTGTAACCAGATGTAAATGAGCCAAAAGTGGAACACATCAAACATTCTTGCCAAAGCAGGACAAATAATTAATCTGATATTGAGCAGTAATCAATAAAAACTTATACCTTGATCAATTTGTCTTTGAGATACCTCAAGTCTCTTTGTTGTTTGTACTTTGACAAACCTCCTCTGGAAATTTTTAAAAAGGAGGGAGAAGAGTTTTTTAACTTCTATTAAGCTTTAAGAATACAGAATATTTGTAATTCCTTCTGTTATTGTTTGGACATGTCAGAGGCAATGATCTTAAAATGTGGAGAGAAAGAGTGAAAACTGGCCTCAGCTTAGTAAAGACCAGAAAACAAAAAAGGACACATATAGGGGGTTAAAAAAGAGTCTTTAAGAAAGAGTGCATACAGGTAACTCAGAATTATAGAAATGTTACTTATTACTGGTAGTTCTTGTTAAACTGCCGCAACTGGGACATGCTACTTGATTGTAAAGTAAAGCAGTTGCTAAGCGAAACATTACAATTTTACTATAGCTTTCCTTTGTTTTATGACCTTTGAAAAGATCATAAATCCAAGGAGAGGTTGCCAAGTCATTACTATTGTACTTGAACAGTACCTAAACAAAGACTACAGGTAGTCCTCGACTTATGACCAAAATTGAACCCAACAGTTCCGCAGCTAATCAAGGCAGTAGTTGAGTTGTGCACCGTTTTACGATCTTTTTGCCATGGTTCTTGAACAAACCACTAAAGTTAGTAAGTGAATAATGTGTTCATTAAGCAAATCTGACTTCATTGACTTTGCTTGTCAGACTTGGCTAGGAAGGTCACAAATGGTGATCACATGACCTCAGGATGCTACAGATTTGATAAATATATGCCAGTTGCCAAGCACCCAAATTATGATCCCGTGACCATGGGAACGCTGCAGTCATAAATGTGACATGTCATAAGTCATTTTTCTCAATACCATTTTGATTGGTCACTAAAGGAATGCATGAAAGTCAAGGATTAACTGTACTTGTAATTCAATTTTATGGCCACCCAGAGTTTCTTTGGAGGAATGGAGGGATTGATGGATAAATAGTGTCAGAAAATAATTCTAAAGTCTAAAGAACTTAAGTTGCTGAAGGATACTAAGAATAATCACCACAGAAGTTTCTTTACATTTATTTAAAATAAAACAAAGTTGTACAGTAGCTCTCCAGTGAAGATAACAATATGCTAACAGAAAAAAAGGACATAGTTATTCAACTCCTACTTTGGTTCAGACTTCTCCAAGAAAAAAAAAAACACGTGTTCAAAGAAGTTCAGGTCCAAAATAACAATAATAAAACCATGCTTGAGAAATACATTTTTACTTTCAATTAGTTAAATCGCCAAGGCCACCAAGCAGATACTAATGGGTCTGCCAAAAATCTTTCAAAACTTGTAAAACACTGGGGCGGTACCTAATGATTGGAAGACAGCAAATGTTTTTCCTCTCTTCAAACAACAGAAAACGAAAGATCAAATGCATAGCTAAAGGTTGAGGATACTTGATTTGGTATTAGTACTTGTGAAAAAGATTTGGTCAAGTAAGTACCAACTAAATAAATGGTTGCAATTACAAAAAAAGCAGATGCAGTTTCAGGAAGCATCAACAAAAGTACAGTTTCCAAAATCACAGGAAGTAGTAACTACAGATTACTCTGCATTGCTGTCATCCCACATCAAGTAGTCTGTTGAATTTTGGGCAGCACATAACTGCTTGCTGCATAGAACAAATTAAATCCAGTTGCAATATAAATTGTGTTGACTGATGTCATCATACCACAGAATACATATCTGACTTTTTGTTTAGGTACAGAACTAGTTAATTGAAAAACAAAACAAAAATATGTCTGGATTTTTCTTGTACATTTCCAAATAATTATTGAAGGAATAGATTTAAGTAGATGTGAGTCTGCTTAGCTCTAGGTCAAATTCTGATTCAGGAAAAACATAGTTGGCTGTTACATTCAAAATGGACAGATACATTTTTAATTTTCTCACCAATCTAACAGTAGAAACCAGTTGTAATTTTTTCTCACTATAAAATAATAAATTCAAACCATATTTCCTAGTTTGAATTGATGCAGAAATGATGCAGTACTCTAACCAAGTTATGAAGTGTACCCAATGGAAAAGGAATCATGGATAAAGGGGCACAACTTATTATTTCTTACAACTTTTAGCTTGTATAAGAAACATGAGTAAGAGCTGAGGTCAAATAAACAATCCTGGATTTCATAACTTAGAAATAAGTGCAACTCCTTATCCGCTGCTCCAAACCAGCACATAATTAGCTTGAATGAAAATATACTGGGTTCCATTTTCTACTTTATTCAAACAATGTAGTGTTTCTCAGCCTTGGAAACTTTAAGATGTTTGGACTTTAACTCCCAGAATTAGTCAGGTAATGAATTCTGGAAGTTGAATTCCACACATCTTACAGTTGCCAAGGTTGAAAAAAAACTGAGATAATGAATGCCAAGTAACAAACCAAGAGAAGGCATGAAGAGACAGGAAGAAGGGGAGGAGTATTCAGTGACATGGTTTAAGGTTTCATATATATAACACTCATCAATATTGCAAAACTGTTCAAAACAAACTGTGAGCATGTGATAGATTTACAAACTCACTACGTATCCTCTTGGTTAGGACTGGGAAAACAGTCAGACTGATAAAGAATTGGAACAATTTCCCTTGAATCAAATTAAGCATTATAGAAGACACATCCATACTTGTTCTTAGTTCAAGAATGAATACACAACTGAAAATATAGCCAGCAGCACTTTTGGGCTATAAATATATACAATAATATGGCAAAAAATCCCTCCTGTGTTGTGGATGCTCCCAAACTGGAAGTTTTTAAGAACAGATTGGACAACCATTTGTCTAAAATGCCTGAGAAGAGAGGTTGAACTAGAAGAACTCCAAGGTCCCTTCCAACTCTGTTATTCTGTTAAAATCAGCTTTTTTAAATGAATACCTATCACATGAACAGCCTACGCTTACATTTGCCAATGAGGGACAGAAAAGTAGGATGGGTTGTGTACAATTTGCATATTTTAAGTGTACTAAGTGAATTTCATTAAAGATTATCCCAACATTTTCTGAATATATTTCCACCCAGTATTATATTTACCTGGGGAGTCAACAGCCTATGTCTATTAGCCCTTTGATTTCAACTCTTACCAGTCTTAACAGGATACAAATAGCAGGGAACTGTGGGGAAGTACTCCCACTGTCTGGAAGTCATCAGATTAGCTACTATGAAATTATAGTAAACACTGTTGCAGTCTGTAACTAGAGATGACCAAAATTGCATGTAAATTATTACAAGTACTGGTAGTTCCATGCAAGCAGCTGGAAAATAAGCAAGACGTCTGCTGGACAAAGAAACAGTAGCCCTTTGATGTTTGTAACTATATTTTCTGTTCTCTGTGGAATTTACTGAAGAAAACCTATAAGAGATCCTTCAGGATCACTTCTACAGGTGATGAATCCATAGACTGGATTGAAATTAAGACACATTTAATTTAATTTAATCCATGCACTTAATTGCCATGAAAATCAATGACTACATTTTTCCAAGAATGTCAATAGAAGCCCCCTTAGCTGGATCACCCAACTGATCATTATTTATTATTAACTCATTATTTATTATTGGCGAATTGCTTTTTAAAAGCAACCGACAGCACTTTGAAAAGAGATTTCCTCAGATAACCCAATAAACTGAAAACAGCAACCAAAAAAGCAAAAACACATCAAGGGAAAAACCACTTTGAAAACAGGTCACAATATTCCAGTCATTGTGAAGGCCCAGATGCTCTCTGAGACTGATTATTTGCTTGCATATATTTCATTAGCCAACTGGGTAACATCATCATTGCTAGTGAGTGTGAGGTTTGCTCCCTGTTTTAAACAGTAGCTTGTCTAACAGTGTTGAAGGGGACATTGCTTTTTCTTGGTAGTTCCTTGATTAGGGTGTTTTTTGCTTGATTGTGTGTATGGTATTCATTCCTGCTTATCTGGGTGTTGGTTGCTGTAGAGCAGTGGTCCTCAACCTTCCCAATGCCGCGACCCTTTAATACAGTTCCTCATGTTGTGGTGACCCCCAACCATAAAATTAGTGTCTCGGTTCCTAAGACCATCGAAAATATGTGTTTTCCAATGGTCTTAGGCGACCCTTGAAAGGGTCGTTCGACCCCCAAAGGGGTCCCGACCCACAGGTTGAGAACCACTGCGGTAGAGAATGTGTTCGGGACTTTTTGCTTCCTTCTTGGCTTTTCATTGCCTCTTTTAAATTGTACGGAAAGATATCTAACTGCATCACTGCAGTTGTTAAATGAGTACCGTTAAGTAAATCTGGCTTCCCAATTGGTTTGCTTGTCAGGAAGCTGAAAAAAGTAAACACATGACTCTGGAACACTGCAACCATCATAAATACAAGTCAGTTGCCAAGCGCCTTAATTTTGATCATGTGACCACAGGAATGCTGCCATGGTTATGTGAAAAAGTTACTCGTAAGTCACTTTTTTCAGTGGCGTTGTAACTTCAAATGATCACTAAACGAACTGCTGTAAGTTGAGGACTATCTGTAACCACTTTTTAGGGCTCAGAAAAGCATTTGAAAGAGGTGCTTCAAGCGTCTATGGAGATGCTCTGTCATCCAGGTCATGGTTGTCCCAAAGGTGCTTTTTCAGGAGGCAACTGGACTTTCTAGATTTTTCCTCAAAGATGTTTTGCTTCTCATCCAAAAGTCTTCAAAGAAAAACCAAGAAAGTCCAGTTGCCTCCTGAAAAACTGCAAATAGGTTGTCCTTTGGGACAATGAGCCACAGTGGTGCAGTGGTTAGAATGTAGTACTGCAGGCTACTTCTGTTGACTGCCAGCTGCCTGCAATTTAGCAGTTCAAATCTCACCAGGCTCAAGATTGACTCAACCTTCCATCCTTTCAAGGATGAGGATCTAAATTGTTGTGGGCAATATGATGACTTTGTAAAACGCGTAGAGAGGGCTGTAAAGCACTGTAAAGCAGTATATAAGTCTAAGTGCTATTGCTATCATGACCTGGATGACTGAGAATCTCCACAGACATTTAGCTATGGACTTTGGAATGAACACCCTTCCAAGGGTGTGGGAATATGAGCAGATTTCCAGAAAAATTGCAGGCTACAGGAACCATTTGCACTTCAGTTTGAGATGCAGACAATACATACTCATTCCCAACAGCGCCTGTCTTCAATAGTGAAGGGACACAGGGCAGAAAACATCCTGCAGCCAAGAAGGCTCCATACCCATTTGACCTACTCAGGTGACCCCGAGGACACAGATAAACATCCAAGTGACCTCAATGACTCTCTAAAAGAATGCAAATGACCAGCTGTCTGCAAGGAATATACATCTTTCCATTCCCCGCTATCTTGTCAGAGCCGAAGAAGCTTCTTGGATGAGAAGCGAAACGTCTTCAAAGAAAAAAAAGCCCAGTTGCCTCCTGCAAAAGCACATTTGAGGTGCTTCAAGAATGAGCAAGAGCACAAACAAAGCTTGTCACTTTGACCCACTAAAGCAGTTGCAAGGCTTGGGCTGTCGTTTTGCAAAGTATGTAAAGACATCAGGAACAGCTTGTGAAGCTGCCACATCAGCCTTGCAAAATCTATAACTGATTATTGACGCAAAGACTGCTTGCTTTGCACTTTTACACAGCCGCATCTCGCTTCTGTTTTTGCCATTACTTTGGCTCTAGAAGTAAGGAAGCTCTGACTCTTCCAAGTTACACATCCAAGCAAGTAATCTGTGGCATCAAGATTACAAATTGCACAAAACCACATTTTTATTTTAGTTCTATTTTTGTGCTTAAATAAATTCTCTACAATCCTACAGAGAAATAAAATACTGAATATGAAGTTGTCTTACATCAATGCAGACCATTAGTTCATCCAGCTGAATAATGTCTCTACATAGAAATGATATTGACAATGATTCTATGGGGGGGGTTGAGATAAGAAATTTTCTGAGCTCTATTGAAAGATACCAGAAATTTAATTTGGATCTTCCTGCACAAAACCCCCATACACATTTTTCTCTCCAAAGTGTTCCCTTCCTTAACCATGGTAATAGTTAACATTTGCACTGCCAAGTTTGAAGATTATGTGGTCAAATTACAGCCAATTTTGTAAATTGGAATGGGCCTTTTTTATGTTTTTGTCCTCTTTCTTCCCCAAGTGCACTTTAATAAATTTGCAAATAAATAAGCACAGTGTCCTTACATTTGCAACTACATTAATTCCCCCCTTTCTTTTATGGAATACCATGGATTGATAAAATGCTAAATAAACAGGAAGAATCTTACAGACCTGAAGAAACACAAAAACCTCGAGGCCGAGAATGTTTTAAAAAATGGTTAATATAAGAAATAACTGTTGACCATGATAGAATCATTTCTGTACATAGTAATCACAATTATTTTTTGTCTAGTCAAAACATTATTACATTATTTATAATACATAGGAAGAAGCTGATCCACATTGACTGTCCAGAATACTTACAAGCCTCCTTTCTGTTGGAAACCAATCCACTTATTGCCTATAATTATTTAATTAGGCACTTATATCATAATCAATAAAATGGATTACAAGTAGGGCTGTAGTTATCTGGACCAATAGAAGCGAATTCAGGTTTTTCAATAATTCTGTGCAGTCATTTAGTGGTCACCTGGGTTCTTGCAGCCAGATAAGATAGCCCTACTACAGAGCTACATTGAGAAAAATAATTCAAGCACTTTGAAATAAATGTTTTGAAATTTAGAAGCTATCTGTCCACGGACACCAGTTTCTCTTTCTGTATAAATACGCTACACATAAAGACTTGATGTACATATGTTACCATAGGTAGCCCTTGACTTACAACTGTTCATTTAGTGACAGTTCAAAGTTACAACAGCGCTGAAAAAAAGTGACTTATGACCATTTTGCACATCTATGACCCTTGCAGCAGCCCCATGGTCACATGATCAAAATTCAGATGCTTGGCAACTACTTCATGTTCGTGTGTCCTGGGGTCATGTGAACAGCCTTTGTGACCTTCTGACAAGCAAAGTCAATGGGGAAGCCAGATTCACTTAACAACGGTGTTACTAACCTAACAAATGATTCACTTAACAAGAGTAGCAAGAAGTCGTAAATGTGGCAAAATCACTTAACAAATGTTTCACTCAGCAACATAAACTTTGGGATTAATTGTAATTAAGTCAAGGACTACCTGCAGTTGGTGCAGCTGCAACTTTCATAAGGCATGGTTGCGTGCCTTCTGCACCCATGCTAGCATGAACTCATTTTTTTGCTGCATCTTTCTGATACAGGCAGCACTAATGTGGTTCCTGTTTAGATGATCAGTATGCTGATGATAACTTCAGTTTTTGTCATCTTACTAGAAGGAATAATATATGAATCACACTGAAGAGAAAAGGTATAATATACCTATTCATTTCACTTGAGCAATGTAATCCTAATAGATTAATGCAAAAGCATCTTGGAAATTTATCCTTGTAACTCCAGTGTTTGCATTAAATGAACAAAATAGGGCATCTTTTAAAAAATATATAATCTGTAGTACGAACAAAGAAATAACCTTCACTTTCAGGAATAAGAAAGAACTTATATTGTTTTATGTTAACTCAAAAAGACCGCACAGACTACATGGCTTACAACTTGATGAAAATAAAATGTACCAATTGTGTTCAGGATGTGGGTACAAAAAGAACATATAAATGTGGTTTCCCAAACAAGATAAAAAATAAATATGCAGGCTATTTATGAAGATAGTTCAAACAAGCTGATAGAAGAAAAAAATTCCAAACCCAACCTAAATAATATATACATTCTTTCTCCATGCAGTTGAGCTGAAAATAAGGCAAAAAGAATGGAAATCAAAAAAGGCAAATATTCAGAATTCAATTATTTAATCATGTCTGCTTTTGAAAATGGAATGGGAGAGAGGGGATTTATATTTAAATACATACTTACCTCTTCAAAGATTCCTAAAAAGAGATAATGATAACTAATTCTGGGAACTGCCTATAGTAAAACTAAAGATACTGAAATGAACTTATCTTAAAATAACAAGAATTGTACTAGAAAATACCAATGAAAGAAGACTACTCATTCAGTGACAGACAGTGTTTATTTCACATCAGGCTTTGTGTATTACTTTGCATTAACATTTTCTAGCACACTGTAATGTACTACAACTTAATTTCTACTTAAGTTAAAATATCACAACCTCAGAGCACTTGCATGTTGTTGTCATTGCTTATGAGGGGAAATGGAAGGGACTGTGACAGATAAACACCCAGAATGGCAGTGAATCAATGCACTGCCAAATCCTAGAAAAACGGAGCATGAAGTACATTTAATTCTGCCAAAATGCTTATTATGCTAATATGAAACCTATGCATCAATCACAAAACAAATGTGATGTTCATGAACAATGATTTTATGAGCTATTTATATTCTTCCACTAGGCCGTATCAGTTGGGAGTACCTTATATTCATCATAATCTTTCTCATCTAGCAAATTAATTTTGTCCAGTTCTACTAATTGTTCTGGAGTTGGCTCATCTGACAAATCGCTGACGTCAGCTTGCTCATAAATTGGCCTTCCTTTTAAGAAGAGTTCCTTCCAGTCACGCATTAGCTTTGTAGGAATTAAACTGTGGAAATGAAGAATAAAACTGTATTTAGTACAAAGGGAACAGGCTTTTAATCAACGAAAGGGATCAGTGGAACATAAGAAATAACTCTGAAAAGAGGAAGAAATAACGAATTTTGTCAAGATAAATTCTATTTAGACAAAATGGCTCAATTACACCTTAGGAAGATCAGTTTTTACCCCAATTGACTTGGAACTTGTTGTATACCTGGGTGTTGAGATATTATTTTATATTCAAATTGTTGAAAATAAACAAATGGGCAGGAAATTGAAGTGATTGCAAATAATCATTGCTGAAACATATGGTATCTTTTATGAATAGTAGCTTGGGAAAGACTAGTTGCCTAGTGAATTGTAATGCTTTACTATAATGCATCAACAATATTTTTTTCCCTTTCCTTTCCTCTCTTCCTCACCTGAATCTCAATTCAGTTTTTTTCTCTTTCTCTTTCATACCCCCTTTTTATTCTTTCTTGCTACTGCTGAAAAGAATAAAGTATGTATCTGTATTTCTGTAAATTGGTCTGTATCTGTGCCTGAAAACTGCTTGTGGTTAGTAATAGTTAATAGCTCTAGTGGTTAGTTAATAGCCTAGTAGTGCAGTGGTTAAAAGGCAGTATTGTAGGCAAACTGTGCCCCCCAGTCTGGAGTTTGATCTTGACAGTTGACTTTGACTCAGTCTTCCATCCTTCCAAGGTCAGTAAAATGAGGACCCAGATTGTTGGGTGCGATGTGTTGATATTATAAATCACCCAGAGAGTTCTGTAAAGCACTATAAATCTAAGTATAAGCTATTGCTATTGTGTATATGAAAAAGGTTGCTAAATGAAAACATGGATATGATTTATAAATGTGATTCCTTCTTTTATTGGCAATTAATGTTAATCAATTATTAATTGTTATTTTTTATTCTGTTCCTGTTTAGCAACAGCAATAGCACTTAGACTTATATACCACTTCACAGTGCTTTACAGTCCTCTCTAAGCGGTTTACAGGGTCAGCATATTGCCCCCAACAATCTGGGTCCTCATTTTATTGATCTCAGACGGATGAAAGGCCGAGTCAACCTTGAGCTGGTCAGGACAACTGCTGGCAGTGGGCAGAGTCAGGCTGCAATACTGCACTCTAACTGCTGTGCCACCACGGCTCTGTTTAGGAACATGACTTGACAGATATAATATACCTACCTACACATGTACATATAGATAGAGAAAAAACCTTGCATATATTTGGCTGGGGGGAAAATCTCTAAACCTAATTTCAGCTGAGTTGATAACTCAGGAATCTGGATATTGCACAAGATATTTACCTCTAAAGAGACAAGGTGTATCAGTCTACTCTATGTGGAGGGAGACATTCAGGACATCATTATTCCAAATAAATATGCTAAGCAAAATGAAGAGGCAAGCGATACCTCACAACTATGTGTGTTCATCCATGCGCTCATTTTTCCCCTCTGGCTAGGAATAGTTCCACTTTTGTTGTGTCAAAAAGAAGCAACTGCTAAATTTGGATCAATCCAAGTTAAGTTCAATTAGTCAAAATGATCTCAGATTTCATTTTAGAATGGACATGGGTACTGTCTGTCAAGGTTTAATCTTAATATTTTTCACTTAAGAAAATTATTTTTTTATGTATAAGGGACACTATTCTGAATATGTGTATGGGGGAGAATTTCACCAGAAATATTTGATCAGTAAAATGATAAAAAAACAGATAGTCTCATCTGAAACTATTTTTATTTTACTAAGAATATATAATTTGTGATTACTTGAAATAATGAATTAATCTGTTGAGTATATCTCAGCATAACATCTCTAACAGTAGATAGGTATACGTATATAGCCTTATCACAAAAACTATACAACTAGATGCTCTTTAGCTGGTACTGTTTATATTTTACTAATGTTATTCTGAGCATTAATTGCATAACCTAAGAAATAAGTTCCACTCCCAATTTTTCAAACTGATAGGTAGCACAAAAATATTTTGAACAGATCTGTAGGGTAGATACTTTTAAGGCAGCATTTCTGTTTTGGCCACTTGAAGATGTCCCAGAATTCCCCACCCAACATGCTTCTTCAAACAGCCAAAGTTCCACACATCTGCAAGTGATCAAGGCTGAGAAGCATTGTTTTAAGTTATGTAACTTATATAGAGCTGCAGGTTATGTAAACACACAATACCCATTTGGGTGGCAGGAAATGCTGAGAGATGGAGTTCACCACTCTAATTGGTACCAACCAAAGGAAACTCAAGTTAGAATTGACTCTTTAACTTTCCTATAGCTTATTTAATTAAATGTTTATAACTCAGTTGACAGCATTCCATTAGAGTGGATTTTAATAGAAACAACCTAAAGAAAACTATGAGGCACAACTGCTTTCCCTAGCTCAAAGTGTAGATCAATCACTAGATTTTTATAAGGCGATGAAATAAAATTAAACCAAGGAGGATGCCTCCTTGATGCCAAGACAAAAAGACACTTTATAACTAGTGGATTCATCTGAAATTGGTTTTTCTTAAATCTCCATATGGTGAGCTCATGGGTGGACTGTAGATGACACCTCAACAGATCTCAGCAATTGTTCCTATATATTGAGTTCTCAAGCCCAAATTTTACTCAGACTTCATTGCTGTTTTCTCATCTAGATGCCTGAGGATCAATTTTTGTATATTTCTGTGTTGCTCACTTTCCCCAACATAGCCAAAAGGGAATGCAAAACCAAAGCAAACAAAAAACAAAGCTGTATATATTAGGGACTTACTTATTTGTCAGTGTTCTATATTCTCCTATTTTAGTTGCTAAATCAATGATTTGTTCAACCACCTCCCAGCAAATCTCGTAATGCTTCTTATAACGAGCCTCAGCTCTTTCAGCAGCAAGTTTTGCATGCAGTTGTTTTTCTCTAAGGGCCTGTTCTGCAAGTTCAATTTTTTCTTGTTTTGCAAGAGCCTAAAAAGAGATGGGGGGGAAAAAACTGGTCAATTTCCTCAAATTGATAAGACAAGAAGTGAAATGTAGCACGAAGGCTCATTATCTAAACCTTGCAGTCATTATTAATAGTCCAGATAAATACATTCTTATATAAATGGCCTTGGGAAGGAAAGTCAGCTTGAAAAGTCAACAATTTAGAGACCAGCAGTACCTTTTCTTGGAATCACGAAAGAGCTGAAGGATTCTGGGAAAGCATATCTGTTGTGTATTAAGGCTTCACTCCGGTCAGCTGTTCAAGCGGTAAGAAACATTCATCCTGATTGGCTGTCCGTCTGACAGCTGACTATGAAAAGAGCTGTCAGACGGGAATCAGCTGTTGCTGTTAGGTGAGCTGTCACTGTTAGCCAAGTTGTTAGAACTAATAGAGTTAGCTAATGTTATTTTGTCTCACTTCCGTTCTTCCACCCTCTGTTCTTGGAACAGAATAATATCAATGTCTTAAAGAAGGCAACCACATACTATGTTTGGCAACTACTGTCTTTTTGGAATTAGAATTAAAGCACTGCAAAAGCTCTAGCAAAAAATATTGGTTCAGAAATAGATTATATCAGCTCCAGATTAAACACTGATATTGATTTAATATCTACCTGAACACCTGTAGCATTTGAATAAGCACTGGAACATCTTCAGAATCTGATGATATCAATGTCAAAACGAGGGTTGCAACATAAGTGTTGCTCCTTATGCCCTGTTTCCCTGAAAATAAGACCTCCCTGGATAATAAGCCCAATCGGGCTTTTGAGTGCATGCGCTAAAATAAGCCCTCCCCCGAAAATATTGCAACACAGCAGCAGTCATGAGATGACCACATTCGCAGCCTCCTGCACCTCAAAAATAATAAGACCTCCCTGAAAATAAGGCCAAGCGCTTATTTCGGAGGGTCAAAAGAAAATAAAATTCTGTCTTATTTTTGGGGAAACACGGTACATATGTGTGCAACACCATGGTGCACATACAAAGAGCGTTGAGAATATATTTCATATGCCATTTTTTCCATTTGCTGCTTAACCCACACCTGTCATGGATACCCACTATAAGCATTTATTTTGCTTACTTAATAGCTAAGTATGATGCAAGTCAGATCCCCAGCAGTAGATCTCTTTAAGGAACTGCCAGGCACTACTGGTTCTGTTTTGTAACAGCAAGGAAAGCAATCAATGCAGTCCATCAGATCTGCATGAAGATACAAGAAGAATCTGGAGCAGAGGGACACACCATCAAATTTGTATCTTGTAAACCGATGTGTCTGCCTAAAACAAGGTGTGAACTATGTTCATCCTCTGAAAGGACTGGACCAAGCAAGCCTCAAAATGTTCTTTGACTGGACTTTTGTCCACTAATCATCTCCTTTTCACAAAACACATTGTTCAACCAGTGTGTTAACCCATTTATTCCACTGTTACTAAAGTTAGAATTCGGCTAACTATATCATAAGGCAGAAGAACATGACTGTTGCCTGTTATTCTGTTAATTCTTTCATTTGAGCTCCTCAAATATGCAATAAATGTAAAAACCTAAATGAGGACACATCTTTCTGATTCTATAGCTTCCTATACGTCTCTCTGGCACACAAGAGAATTGTGGCCTCTAGTGGATGTTCCTATCATTTCAAAATAAAGTTCTGGTGGCTTCAAAAGGACCATTTGTACAGGACTGCACTGTATTATAACTACACACAGGTAATCCTCGACTTACAACAGTTCTTTGAGTGATCGTTCAAAGTTATAATGGCACTGAAAAATGTGACATGATTTTTCACAGTTACGACCTTTGTAGCAGCCCCATGAACATGTGATCAAAATTTAAATGCTTGTCATACTTATGACTCTTGCACATGTCCACATGCATGACTCTTGCAACCTTTTTACAAGCAAAATCAATTAAGTGAAGCCAGATTCACTTAACAACCGTGTTAAGTGAACCATGTTAATATGAACAACTTAGTTCATATTTATGACGATTGCCGTGTCCTTGGGCCATGTGATCAGCTTTTTCAACCTTCTGACACGCAAAGTCAACAGAGAAGCCAGATTCACTTAACAACCATGTTACTAACTTATCGACTGCAGTGGTTCACTTAAAAACTGTGGCAAGAAAGGTCATCGGGCAAAGTTCACTTAATAAATGTCTCACACAACAACAGAAATATTGGGCTCAATTGTAGTCATAAGTTGAGGACTATCTGTACGTGGAAGTGAATCTTTGGTGAACAGTCGATCAAATGTTTCAACCTCTTTTGAAGGATGAAAAAGATAACTTTTTCCAGAAGAATGGAAGAATAGCACATGCTTCATAGACACTATCCAGTAATCTCGTACTATGCAACATAGTCACATGTATAAGCATTTGCACTGTCCCATGGTCAGATAATCACATTCTCTGATGGTTTTGCCACTTAGGGAGGGAAATGTCCCAAAGGGGCTTTTTCAAGAGGCAACTGGACTTTCTGGTTTTTCTTTGAAGACGTTTCGCTTCTCATCCAAGAAGCTTCTTCAGCTTCTTTCTTCTTCAAAGAAAAATCAGAAAGTCCAGTTGCCTCTTGAAAAAGCACCTTTGGGACAACCATGACCTGGATGACTGAGAATCTCCATAGACATTTAGGGAGGGACATGCAAAGGAGAAAAATACAGTAACAAAGATGACAATAATGTATATCTACCTCTTCCCTATCAAGAGCTTCTTGAAATTCTTTGAGGCGTCTTTCCTCAAACTGCTTTTCTCTGTGAATTCTGTTTTGCCACAGGACTTCTTTCTCATGCCTCACATGCATAAGTTGAACAGCTATTCTCCGCTCTTGCTGGGACTGTCTCATAAGTCGGTTGACAAGCTGCTCTTCTCTATAGGCCTCCTAAAATAATAAATAAACCAACAACAGTGACGCAATGTACAGCTTTTGCTAGAAACTGGGAGACCATTAGTGTAGTCCCACTTCAGGCACAAAGCCTGCTGGGAGACCTTGGTTGGTCATTTTCTCTCAGCCCTGTCAATTCAAGTGATCTTTGAGGAATAATCTCAATTAGAAAGGGGTTTACTTTCAGGTAAACAAGAAACAAGTTGCATAGTATCATCAACTGACCTCTTGTGGGGTTAATTAGCTTCAGTTTATTTCAAGGGCTTCTGGATAAAGAAATTAAAGATATTGCTAAAGGTACTAGTAAAAACGGATGTTTTGCCATCAGCAATTCTTAGTCTCAACAGTCCTGATGCACTCATGAAACCAGGGTTTCACCTATCAAGATGCTATATTTTTAAATTTGAATTTGCCCAGTCTTTCATTTTTATTTATTTTTTACAGTTCCAAATTTTATACTTTTAATAACATGCTAGTTTTTTTTTAAAAAAAAATCTATCACTATGCTTAACATTAAAGTCTGATCCAGAAGTCAAAAATGTGCTTATTATTTTTACCAGTAAAGGTACAATTTACTTCATTCTCCAAACAGGTTTCATAATAGCTTTTACTTTTCATATCTTTTCAAACAGGTTAATTCGCAACAGTATCATCTAAAAAAATCAGAGGGCAATGTATCTAACTCACCTCTTGTGCTTCGTGAGCTATCAGTTGCTCCCTTAACATCTTTCTCCTTCTCTTCTCCCGTTGTTCTCGAGCAAAGGTATCCTCCTCAAGACGTTTCTGAATTTTCCTAATATATTCATCATCCGAGTAGGTGTTCAGTAGGTCAGTAATGACAGGTTTTGCCGTAGCTAGTTCTTGGGCCTGCTTCATTGCATTTAGCATGCTAAGAAAACAATACAGGGCATCTGGTGTTACAGGCTTTACACAAAGAATTAAAGAAATGGCTTCTTATCTGTTGCTTTATATTGCATTATATTAGTGTTGTTGTTATATATTTTTCTTTTATATTTTATATTATACTAGAATGTTCACAACACCATCAATACACATACAAATAGGCCTCCACTTACATCTGTAATTGACTGGCAATTACAGTCACTAAATTGTAACAATCATAAAGCAGGTAACCACATGACCCATTTTTATGAACTTTTCCATGGCAGTTGTTAAGCAAACCCATTATTCACTATGATTTTTGCAGGAAACCAGAAGTAAAGACCAATTTCTGGCAAAAAATATAAATTGTGGTCATTTGACTGCCAAATGCTGCAAACGGCCATCGTTTTGGCCATGTGCCCAAAATGCGGTCAAATGATTTTGGGAGGAGGGCAGCCTCAGAACTTTAGAAACTGGTTGTATATATTTTTGGGGGCAGGCAGGTTTTTTATAACTTTGACCAATCGCTACGTGACTGGTCATAAGTCAAGGACTACCTATATACACTTCAAAGTATCACAAGACTAGGATGGCTTTAGAATCCTCTTTCCATTTTTTTTTTTTTTTTGCAGATAACCTGACCTCTTCTTGAACAGGAGATAATCCTATGCATTCTTCACTGTCCTGATTTATATCCTTCCTACAGCTATCACTTGCTCTCACACACAAAAAAACCCCATCCTTGCCTTTAACTCTAAAACTAGTTTCCATGGCAACGATCAAGCAACGAAGCCTCCATCTGGATTAAGACTTGATGACTTAATTCCTTTATAACCCCATAATCTCATGGTCCTAATTTGGATTATCCCCTTATCTATAGCAGTGCTGGGGGAAAGATCTGATGGATAGGAAACAAAAGAAAAACAGCAAAAGAGAAACAACTTGTGTGTCCCAAAGTAGTCTTTTGAGCTCTACTTTTGAGAGCTCTGTCGGCTCCTTCTTTTCAACCGTCTTCTCTTTTCTGTGCCAAACTGGGGTTAACAAATTAAGTATCACCAGACTGCTCTTCTATTAAGACTGCGTATTATGGCAGCGATCTCATGAACTCCACTTTGGCAACAACCTATTTGTAAAAACAAAACTGTCAGGCCATATTACATATAAGTAGAGTCATGGGAGAAGAATGAAACTACTAACAATGTCTCCAACATCATTTCTCCGCAGGGCACTTTGTAGTATCAAGTGACCCAGAGTGATTTAAGATTTTCCATAATCTAGTTATCGAAGTCAGTTCTCTCCAAAATGTTAATTGAAATGTTATGCCTTACTCCTCACCCCCATGAGACAATCAGCATTTCTCCAGTAGAAATTTATGGCTTCTTCTACAGTTGCGCAACTTTTGTTGTGCCAAAATAATACTAATCAGGACAGGATTTATATTGCATTAGAGATGGCTGGGCGAGGCCAAGTTATTGGTAGTAAAATAGCTGATGAATGAAGTATGTGTTGACATTTCAACTGCGTGGAAAAATATGAAGCATTCCCAGTGAAAAATGAAATTACGGATGGTAGAATATCTATCCAGCAGCTTTATGTCAGTACAGTAGTACAAATACAGCATATTTAACCACCTGCGTGACTGAAACAAAAGCTTATTAATAAGATGTTTGGCAAATGGAAGGGTGTTTCTATTTTCACACTGCCCAGCAGAAAAACAGAGCAAAATTTATTGGAAGTAACATTACCTCTCTGTGAGATTGGGAGGTACAACAGCCTCTTTCTTCATTTGTTTTTCGAAGTTCCTAATTTCAGCGTATGTGATCTAGAAAAAAGTAAGCATATTTCAATTCATTTCCTTCTGTTTAATTCCTTATTGCATCCCATTACAAATTAACAAGATGTTCAAAGCACAAATTCACTGTGCCATGGGATTTCTACTGTTCAAGATGTTTGCTAAACAAAAATATGGGGTCATGCCAGTAAGGTTAGTAAAGCGCATCGGAGCTTCATTAAGTTATGTCATCCATGCGGTGCATGAGTCTGACAGTATTGCAAACTTAAAGTGATTAGATGAGAACCAAGGAAAATATTTCTTTAAATACATTGGTTTAATTTGTATTGCTCAAATTAACCACTGTCCATGTTTATTTCACTTTAAAAAATGAAATAAGCAAATAGAACAAAAGCCACATAAACAAATGGAACAATGAACAACAATGGTTGACTGAAATATTTTTAATTATTAAGAGTTTGCAATATCCCCTCACCTCTTGTTCCTGAACAGAAAAGATTCAAGAATTTGAGATTTTTTTCCCCATTTTTATATGCTCACTCTTATACTCCATACACTGACATTTTTGCTTCCAGGAGCAGCTTTTCTCTCTAATAAATGCAGTGCCAGCAGGGCAAGCAGAAACATAACATATCCATACATTATCTCAACGAGAGCCCACTAAAACAAGTGAATACAATAAAAGGTGGCATGTTCACCCAAATAATATGAGTTCTGTCCTATATGTGTAGCACGGTGGTGCAGTGGTTAGAGTGCAAGTACTGCAGGCTACTTCTGCTGACTGCCTGTAATTTGGCAGTTCAAATCTCATAAGGCTCAAGGTTGACTCAGCTTTCCATCCTTCCAAGGTGGGTAAAATGAGGACCCAGATTATTGGGGCAATATGCTGTCTCTGTAAACTGCTTAGAGAGGGCAGTAAAGCACTGTGAAGCAGTATATAAGTCTAAGTGCTATTGCTATTGAATAATCAGGGGACTATGTCTGTTCTGCTCTCTTAGGAACAGTGCACTTTATCCTCAAAACATTTCTGAATGAAAGGGAAAGGGAGGATAACAGATTTGCATTGGATTTTAACATGGCAGTGCGGTAAATTTTAATAAACTTTTTCAGTCTTTTGGAAGTATATGTTTCTTGTTTGGGATTAAGTGTTATTAAGCAACAAAACAGGTGCCTCTGCAAGGTTTAAGGTGCATTTTGCCTCCAAATCTATCCAATTCCCCCCAAAAGTCTGAAAAATTCAACCCTGATGATTCTTAGGACCATAAATAGATTGGTGAGGGGTTGGCCTGTTAATTACCCATAAGATATATGGAACTATTATGTTAAGCAATCACTGTGTTTCTTTAAAGTGATTCTAAATAAGGATTGCTCATCTAAATTATGAAAAAAACACCTTTATCTAGATTTATATTTATTCCTATCTAACTGAAGGGATATATGTAGGTTATAAATGTTCCTTCCTCTGGATATTTATTATGAAGAAAAAGAAAAAGGGGTGAATTTCCAACTCTGAGTCTAATGATCTGAATTTCAGTTATATATAGCTACTACAGCATCCCCCCCCCCAATTTGCACCTAACTGCAGCACAAAATCCTTATGATGATACTTTATCTCATTCCCATCTATACGTGAGCCATTGTAAAGTGTCCTTATGTGCTCACTGTTAAAATATTTTTTCCCATTAAATACTGAACAAACTCTAGCAATTTTATGTGGGTGTAATCTAAGAGACTTCACAGATCATTTTGCGGGTTTGCAATGAGGTGACTTGCAGAGAGTGAGATTAACTCAACTTCTCTTGTTATTTTTTTATTTATTTTTTACTTTTAAACAAACAAAAACAAACAAAAACATAAAACACATACAACATTCTTCCATTTCATATAGCGTGTCGTTTAGTTACAAGATTTTGTGCGTCCTTTCCATGGTCACCACTTACAATTATATATCGAACCACAAATTGTTCATTAAATAAACATAAGCACATTATTGTTATATGTCAATTTTTCAACTGTAATTATTATTTCTTAATTTTAAACAAGATATTCTAAATATTGAATCCATACATACAGCATCATTTTGCATCAATAGTTCAACTTCAATTATTATTCCTACATTTTAAACAAAATATTCTATATATTGAAATCATACATACATCATGCCATTACAATGTTCTAATCTGTTTAACAGTGCTAAACCCTTATAGTATTGCATATATCATTCTATTATTCTTAAAATATAAAAAGTTCTCCCACTTTTTCCATTACCATGATTTTTTACCTAACCATTGATAAAACAAATCCCAAACCTTGTGAAATTGTTCATCTTCTTGTTCTCTAATTTCAAATGTCAATTTACTCTTTCCGCACATTCCATAATTTTTTGAATAATTTTCTCCTGCGTTGGTATTTTCTCATTTTTCCAGTTTTTTGCAAATACAATTCTAGCTGCTGTTAAAACATTTACAATCAAATATTTCAAGTCTCTATTATATATTTCTGGTATAATTCCCAATAAAAAAGACTCTGGTTTAAAGTATATATGTTTTTGTGTCATTTTCTCCAACCACAGGTGGATCTTAGTTCAATATCTTTTAGCTTCTGCGCAAGTCCACCACATATGGTAATATGAACCCAGTGTCTGATAACATTTCCAACACTTTTCTGATTTATTCTTGAACATTCTTGCTATTCTCGTCGGGGGTAGATGCCACCTGTAAAACCTCTTATACAAATTTTCTTTATATGCTGTTGACATTGTCATTTTGTAATTTTGAGACCACAATTTCTGCCACTTCTCTAATTCGATCCCATGCCCAAAATTTCCCCCCCAAGCTATCATAGTTCCTTTAACTTGTTCTTCTTCTAACTTAACCCCTAGTAAGTGTCCATAAAGTTTTTAAATTACTTTTTTATCAGTACCCATCAAACTTTTATCTAACTCAGTCATTTTATCATAAAAACCTTCCTCTTTATGGTTCTTGTCATATCTAGATTGTATTTGCACATATGAAAACCAATTCATCTTTATACCTTCCCTTTCCAGTTCTTGCATAGATTTAAGTTCACCCTCTGCATTCAATATTTCACCATATCTATCTGTTTGTTCCTTTTTGTATATTATTGGGTATGAAAAGGCTTCAATAGTTGATAGTCAGACTGGAATTTTTAAATAATATTGTCTTTTAATCTTCTCCCAATTTAGTAGCAAAGCCTCCCGTAGGTAATGTCTTCTAAAATACCCCTGTATTTTAGCTCCCTTGTACCATAAAAAGGCATGCCATCCCAACAATAGATCATGTCCTTCAAGGGTCAATAATCTGGTATTCCTTAATGTTATCCATTCTTTAACCTACATCAAACTTGCTGCCTGATGATAGGTCCAATCCGCCTCTTGTTCTTGCATCTTGTAACAATTTTAGTTTTATTCTTGCTTTCCCCCCCTGCCATATGTACTTCAACACTATTTTATTTAAGTCATCAAAGTATTCCTTCCCTAGTCTAATTGGAATCATTTGGAACAGATATAAAATTCTACGTAGAATGTTCATTTAAATTGTAGATATTCTTCCTATCATCGAAAGTTGTAGATTTTCCCATTTCTTCAAATCCATTGTGATCTATTATTTGAGTTTATAGTAGTTGTTGTCTTTAAGAGCGCTGCATCTTGCTGTTAAATATATCCCCAAATATTTAACCTTGTTCGTAACTTGCATCTCCAAGATTTCCGCCAACTCTTTTTTTTGTCTTGTTGGTATATTCTTTGTCAAGATCTTCGTTTTGTCTTTATTTATTTTTAATCCTGCTACTTTTCCATATTCTTCTATTCTTTCTATCAATTTAGGTGCTGTTTCTAATGGATCCTCTAGAATGAAGACCAAGTCATTTGCGAATGCTTGTAGCTTGTATTCTTCCTTTTTGATTTTCATTCCTTTGATTTATTTTCCTTCTCTGACATTTCTATTTAAAACTTCTAACGTTAAGACAAAAAGTAATGGTGATAATGGGCAGCCTTGTCTCATCCCTTTCTTTATTTCAATAGACTCTGTCAAATCTCCATTTATCATTATCTTAGATGTTTGTTTATAATATTTAGTTTGTATGGCTTGAGTAAATTTCTCACCAAAGCCCATCTGTTCCAGTTGTAATAGCATAAAGCTCCAATTCACATTGTCAAATGCCTTCTGAGCATCCAAAAACATCAATGCCAATTGTTTTTCA